>NC_080782.1:173353690-174737190 GCF_028018385.1 Neofelis nebulosa
CTCTCCCTATTTCTACTCTCCACCTCTGGTTCACTCCTTACCTCAACTAAGCAGGTTTCGACCCTAATGAGCCACTGAAACTGCCCTCTTTACAGTAACCATACCCACTAATGCCAAATCCAGCAAACGCTGAGGATATGAGACAACCAGGTGAGTATGGAATTTAAAAATAAAAGTCAAGGAGTAAAGAAGTTTAGAAAGAAATGTTCACCAAAGCCAATGCAAGAAAACATTCCACTAAGACAGGGACTGGGAAGTACCCAGTAGATTCGCAGGTGTGGAAGTCCCTGGTCACCTGGTCCACGGTAGTTTTCATGGAGAGGTGGGGTGGATTCCAGCTGTGGTGGGTGGAGTACAAAGCCAGTGGGCAAACCCCGAAGAACAGCTGATGAACTGTAGAGGGCTAAAGAGTGCAGGGATGTGAGAAAGGAAATCAAGCAAAGGTCATCTTTCAAGGACTGTGGTTGGGAAGAAGAAACAGCAGTCAGCAGCTGGAAGGTGCAGGATAGACAGGTGGGTTAGGCTTTTGCATTTTTCAGAACACATTCAGGAGAAAGATCCAGTTGAAAATCCCTAACGCTTGGGTGCCTGGGTAGCTCAGTGGGTTAAGCGTCTGACTCTTGATATCAGCTCAGGTCATGATCTCATGATTCATGAGATCGAGCCCTGCATTGGGCTCTGCACTGACAATGCAGAGCCTGCTTGGGATTCTCTCTCTCTGTCCCTCCCCTACTCATGCTCTTCCTCTCTCTCAAAAAAAATAAGCTTAAAAAGAAACAAAAAACAAAACCCTAACCCTGATCTAGGAGCTTTACATACACTAACTTTTTAAATTTTTTTTTAATGTTTATTATTTTTGAGAGAGACAGAGAGCAAGCAGGGAAGGGGCAGAGAGAGAGGGAGACACAGAATCGGAAGCAGGCTCCAGGTTCTGAACTGTCAGCACAGAGCCTGATGTGGGGCTTGAACTCACAGACCTCAAGATCATGACCTGAGCTGTAGTCCGGCCGCCCAACCAACTCAGCCACCCAGGAGCCCCTACACACACTTTAAATCTTCGCAACAACTCAATAAAACAGATACTAATATTCTCTCCTTTCCACAGGCAGGGGATCTGAAGCACTCTGGGAGTCTCTGAAAAGCCCCCTACAGTATCAACAAGAAAAAGCGCCAGATTTAACCACGTGCCGGGCTCATGCTCTCAGAGGAGAGAAAGAAGAAGTGGCAATCGGCAAAGGCAGTAAAGAATGAATTACCAAGAGATGGAGGGTGGGCTAGGGGAAGGGGCTTCATTCTTTTAGCCTGGGGAAAAGGGAAAGGAACAAAGTCTGTATGCCAAACCAACTCACTCATCCCTCAAAACTCAACCAGAGTATCACCCACTACACGTGAAGTCTCTGACAACTATTAAAGTGTGGATATAAACAAGATAGAGAGAGACCGTGCCCAGGTGACAGCCCTTATTTTGCGGGTCTTTTAAGAGTGATATGGGTAGAGACTGGGAAGAGTCTTGAGGATAGGGATGAAAGGGTAAGGGCCCAGGGAGACGACTGAATTCAAGGACTCAGCTCAGATCAGGTGCCACACGTGAACATGAGCTGGGGTTTTACCAGATGACTGTAGCGGAACAGGAGCACCAGGTCTCTGAGAGTCTTGCTGAGAAGTCAACTCCAGACTTGATATGGAAGTTGCCAGAAATGGGCTGTAAACTGGCGACAACGAGGAGAATGGAGAGTCTGGGGATCAGAGTCACTGTGGTGAGAGTATAGAAGCTGCAAGAGTTTGTTTACAACAAAAGACAAATCAAATTGAACTGGGGGTAAAAGGCAGGTTTCTTCCATGGAAACACTCACCTCTGCCTACTCGGCCATCTCCTCTTTCCCTACCATCCCGGCTACTAGAATTGCCTGAGGTCCTGTCCTCGGCCTTCTAACTCTACACTGCTTCCGGTGCCCTCACTCATGTCCACGGCAGAGCTCCCACCTAACTATCCATGTCCAGCCCAGCTCTCTCTCTCCAAATGTCCCCCGGGAAATCTCTGGGCACTACAGCCCCCCCGCCCCGCTCCCCCCTCCCCGCATTAAATGTGTCCACAGCTGAACTCATCTTTCTCCCAAAATGAGCTCCCCCTTTCTGCATCCCCTACCTTAGTGAATGGTGCCACCATCTGTCTCCCCAGAGCCACCTTTAACTCCTTTTTATGCCCCAAATCCAACAAGTTTTAATGACACAATCCACTTAATCACACATCTTTAGAACCTTTCTTCACTGTCATATTCATTCTTACCGCTACCACCTGACCTGGGCCTTCAGCATTTCCCACTGGACTCTATTTTCTCTGCCCTTCTGCTGGCCACCCTTTCGTTTTGATCTAAATCTCTTTGTCCACTAGAATCTCCTGGGGATAACTTTGAAAATTCAGATTTCTGATGCCCACACTGGCCTTTCTCAATCTCTCTGTGGATGAGACCCAGGACTATGGACATTCAGAAAGCTTGATGTTGATTTTTTTGCAGCCAGGCCTCAGGCAGCATCTAGAAAATACTGCTCCCATCACCAACAATAATCTCCCATCTTCCCTCCCACAGCAACATGAAGCATTCACAAGTGGTGCTCTAGACCATCACCTCCTTCCGCGTCTCCGGACTTTGCCCTATCAGTCATGCCTATCTGTGTACCTGAACAGGAGGAGCCTTAGCCATTCCTCCACCTTCTTCCCCAGGGCCTCCTCTTCTCTCTCGTCAGGTGGGTGATTTCACCACACCCCTCTTAAACTGCTCAGTGCAGCCATAACTGTCAATCCTCTAATTCAAAGACAGAGTCACAAACGCCCTGCCCTGGCAGCACCAGTGTTCTTCAGCACCTTGAAAATGCCCAGCTGTGCCTGGTGCCGTCTTTGCGTTTGCTGTTCCCTTTTTGCAAAATGCACGTTTTTCGATAAATTCTGACATGGCTGGCTCCTTCATACCATTTGGGTCTCCTCTCAAAGTCACCCTCCCAGATATCCTCCCACACCACACTTGCTAAAGCAGTCATCCACCATAACCTCAATCTATTACACTCGTATTTTCTTCATGACACTTATCACTATGTGAAATCACATCGTTAACTTACTTGATCCTGTTTACCACTCTATCTTCTGTACACAAACAGTATGTGGCTTACATGGGTACCCAACAGATACTGCTGAATAAATAAATGAGAGGAAAGCAAATGCAGCACTAAATCACCACTATCTACTAATCACAAAATGAGGGAAATATGCAGGTGGTAGGAAATGGCAGGTACTTTTCCTTTGAAAAGAGAATGTTACTCATCATCCAAGGGGTCATGGGCAGATTACTCTTCCTCAGGATACTTACTCAAGATCAGAACTTTGACTTACCAAAGAGCCACACAACTTACCTAGATGAAATCAATTCCCTGTCAGCAGGTAGCCTTGCAAAGAAAAATGTTAAAGTAGATAACTACTGATACCCAGCCTTGCCAAAAACCAGTCCTGGAAAAACTGCCCCAACTCCACTGCAAACAGGGACCCAGACTTGTTCAACATTGCAATCCCAGCACCTAGCAGTTTCCAGCCCACAATAGATGGTCAAAATGTTTGTTAAATGGGCACAGAAGACATAGCCTTCTGAGGAATGGCCATCCCATCAAGTCTTACCCTGAGGACACACTTATTTTAGAAACAGCGCAAGACAGCTGAGAAGTCTTGGCCTATGCCTCTCCCTGAGCAGGAGTTTGGTCCCTAGAATTCAGTACTCATCAACTCTGTGCCATAGGTAATCAAGTATTACCTTCTCCATTGTCACCGTGTATCAAATCTGAATAAACTTTGCCAATACAATGGCTAATACAGTATAGTAACCAGTGACAGTAATCAGTAACCCAGTAATACAGTACAGTGACCTTTCTAACTTTTTCATGTATTCTGGTCAGCAAGAAAGGATGGCTCGGAATGTTGAAACAACTAAAATTAAAGACTCTATCATTAATTTTACATCCACCAGTGTATGGCTCACTGTGTGATCCCAAGAAAAATCACACCCCCTTCTTGACCAACAGTGTCAACAATCTCATGTTCTTTAACCAAAGGGTAGTTTGGGGATGATTAACTAGCCAGTACTTGTAACCTACTCTGAGGCCAATGAGTATCGTAAGTCAAATCAATTATAAAACAAAGGAAATCAGGGGTGCCTGGATGCTCAGTTAATCGAGCACCCGACTCTTGATTTCGGCTCAGGTCATGATTTCACAGTTCTTCAGATCAAGCCCCACATCAGCTCTGCGTTGACAGCACGGAGCCTGCTTGGGATTCTCTCCCTCTCTCTGCCCCTCCCCTATGTGCGTGCTCTCTCTCTCTCAAAATAAATAAATAAATAAACATTTTTTTAAAAAAGGGAAATCATAAATATTCAATCTACTCCAAAACCAGAAGTTGGGAAGTGAGGAAGGTTTTAAATTAGGCCTGTGGCTCTGATACTCTCAGACGGAGACCTGTATTCTCAGAAAAGATTTCCAACAATCAAAACAGATCTTTAAGCTTTGGAAATGTCAACTGCTCCCATACTCTGGCAAGATTAAGCTCACATGTAGAGAGATATGAAGTACTAACAGTGACAAGCAATCGCAAAATTATGCCTGTTTAACAGTTCACTGTTGATGTACCAGTGCCTAACCCTAGGCTGTTTACTTAACACACAGCCCACCTCACCAAAAGCCAACTAAACAATTTCAGTGAAAAAAATAAAGTTGTCTAAAAGGTTGCATATACTCCATTGCCCTCTCTCTGCTGACCACCGCTGACGTTCAAGGAAAAGATCACAGCAACATCCAGGAGCAATGTCCGCGCCTTCCTGCCAAATGACTTCTTAACTTCCTTCCACCTTAATGGACTTTCATCAGTTTTTATTTGTCTAAAAACTCTTAAGGGACACCGAGTTAGAAAGAAACCTAAGTAAACCTGAGGAGTCAGCTCCTGAGACGGAGGCTGGAATTTGCATCTGGGGGAGAGCCAGTTCGGTCCCTCTGTAGCCCAAATGGAGCAAGGTGACTGGGAAGGGAGCAGTCTTCCAGCATCGATTCTACCAGGGCAAGCCTCTTCTGGCACAGGCGCCGACGAGCGCCAACGGGTCGAGCCTGGAACACATCAGGACTCCCAGCCCAACCCTAACCGTCCAGCCCACCTGCGGCAGCCCCTGGACACCTGAGCATCGCACCTGGGGTTCATAGATGGGGACCGGGGCTGACGGCGGAACTCAGTCCCCACTCGCACCGCCAGTCTGAGGTGGGGGCGGTGCCCGCTGCCCCTCACGGGCAGGAACCACTAAGGTTCGGGCGCGGGGATGAAGGGTCGGCCCCCAAACCTCCAGCAACCCCGAGGGTCCCCGCTGCCCCGAGGCTTCTCAAGGAGGTGCCTAGGGTGGCGCGTAGGGAACAGCCATGAAAGCGGCAGCCGGTACTCACAAAGCCCACTGGAGCCGGTGCTGGTGAACATGGTCCCGCCGGACCCGGAGCCCCGCGGGGGGACAGGGGGAGGGGAAGTGGAGGTGGAGGGACCCGGCGACAACGCAGGCGCACTCCTGGCGTGGCGGCGAATCTGGCAACTGGATTCCACTCCAGGGGCTGCCTGTGAGCGGCGCATGCGCGGCCCGTGGGGCGCACTGCTTCTCCCGCCCCCTCCCTTCCTGCCTGGGAAGGGAAGTCGGTCCGCAGCTGGGGTGATCCGTGTGTCCGGGTTTTCCGACTGCCGCGGGCCCCCTTTAGAAAAGGAACGGGAATAAACGGGAAGAGTGTAACTCCTGGAAGCTGCACTAAAATACTCAGCGCCGCCCCACGCCCGGTGGAGCCGCGTGGCAGCGGATTCCTCCAGAGTGCCGGCGTCGGGATATTCCTCGCGACCTCTAACCTCTCCACGGACGGGACGCCCGGCGCGTTCCACGCATGCTCAGTCTTTCCGGACAGACCCCCCCCCCCCCCTCCCCCCGCCGTCCCCTCTTGAAGTTCGCTCCCGCGAGGACTGTAGACAATAAATGTCTCGAGTTCCGGTGTCCAGCCAAGTGCTGGAGGCCGCTGGGTCGCGGGGAGCAACGCTGCCTAGGGTCCTCCCTTTCCTACGTCGATCCTGCGCGGAATCCCCTGAAAAGGCGCCGAGTGTCGTGGTCCCCAGATACACCCTACCACACCGCGCCGGCCGGTGACGAGGATCCTGGGACTGACGAGTCTATGGCTGAACGACCTTGCTCCCTAAACTTCTGCTTTGGCGTCCTTCTCAGACATGGGCCATTTCTTTTTTTTTTTTTTTTTTTTTTTTTTTCGAAATGAAATTAATCTTTGCTAAAGCAAAGTCATGTTTTTTTTAAATGAGTTTGAGCCTGAAAACTTTTATATTCTGTATAACTTATAGTCTGTATAATTTTATATTCTGTAGTTATTAAAGAATATGTATTATGGAGAAATTGACCAACTACAATGCTAAATGAAAAAGGCTGAAAAACTGCATGGCATACTTTAAAAAGAAAATACTTTTTGGGGACGTCTGTGTGGTTGAGCCTCCTCGCACGGTTTGTGAGTTCAAGCCCTGCATCCAGCTCTGTGTGGACAGTGCAGAGCTCGCTTCAGATCCTCTGTCCCTCTCTCTCTGCCTCTCCCCTACTCATGCTCTCCCTCTCACAAATAAACATTTTGAAAAAATAAGAAGAAAAAGAAAATACTGTTTGAGTGCTTGAGAGGTGCCAGTGGCTCAAAATATTAACACTGATTTATTGCTAGAAGGCAAAAGTAGAAGTGACTTATTTTCCTTAGGCTCTTCTTTAAGTTTGTTTAAGTTTGTTTACAGTCTTGAAATAGATTTTACATTTCACTTCAGATTCATCTAATTGAATTATTTTGCAGTAAAATGATACTGTAAAGGCCCTTTAAGTTTTGCAGAAACTGCTAGCTGGCAACAAAACTGATAGCCAACATAGCTGAATGCTTCTCAAAGTAGGTGTGGCGACTGCCCCCACCCCAATTTAGGGAATCCGGAAGGCCAAAACTGTTTTCGTGATGATGCTAAAACCCTTTTTTTAAACTCTTATTCACTCAGAAGTACTGGAATTTGCCACCATGCATTTGGAAGGGCTGCATAACTTAGTAAACCGATATTTTCCAGTTGATCAATGCATTGTGTTACAATTATGCAATTCAAGCTTCAAGATAAACCAATAAATTTTAGTGAAACAGTACAAAGAGTTCATTGATAGGGTTTCAGATTTCTCACTGCCAATAATCTTTTAAGAAACTACTGTTGCAGACTTTTTTTTACCTCAATATCCAAGATTTGTTGTCTTGCCACTTTGAAGAATGAAGAGGTGGACACAAAATAAAATGAGCAGCAGGCAAAAGTTGATTAAAGTATAAGATCTGAAAGTAAGAATAGTATGAAAGCTTTCTTTACAGAGAGGGGTTATTCAAAAGTGAATACCTGCAGACTATACACAAGGGACTGTCTTACAGGGTTTTGGTGAGCCCCTTCCCTTCTTGTTCCTTCTCAGGTTCTACCCTTACTAGCTAGGTGATTCTAAATGCCTGTCATTCCTTTTTGATTGGTTAATTTCCACTGTACCAAGGGTAATCTCTGACCATACTGTTCCTTGTGGGTCATAGGTTTTATGGTCTACTTATTTTTAGTCGGGCCTTTTGTCACATTCTTAAAAGGAACTTTATGCCTGAGGGAGCTTGCTCAAGGCCGGATGTTCCCAGAAAAAATGTTTTAAAATATGAATGTTTCCCACCCAGGAACCTTCAAGCCTTAGCCTCTCCCTTTCTGCTTACTGAATCCTATCTTTCCCTATCATACTACCATTTAAGGGGTGCCTGAGTGGCTCAGTTAGTCAAGCATCCAACTCTTTATTTTGGCTCAGGTCATGATCTCACAGTCATGGAATCAAGACCAGTGTCAGCTCTGTGCTGGGCATGGAGCTTGCTTGGGATTCTCCCTCTCTCTGCCCCTCCCCTGTTCATGCTCCCTCTCTCTCAAATAAACATTAAATAAAGAAACTACCATTTAAGTTGTGCTGTAGTATCAAAAAAAGCACAAATGATCTGAAACGACTATTAAAATGCTTCCTTTTCCAACTGCAAAGCTGTGCGAGGCCACATTCTCTTCATATATTTCAACCTAAACCGTGTATCACAACAAACTGTAAGCAGAAGCAGACATGAGGATCCAGCTGTCTTCTATAAAGCCAAACAGCAGACATTGGCAAAAATGTGCAATAACGTTATTCTTCCCCATAATTTTTTGCTTGAGAAAGTGCAGTAATTTTTCATAAAAATACATTAGTTATGTTACGTGCAATGGATATGTTACTGTTATTTTAAAATTAGTTTCCGTTTTATTTTTTTATAATTTTTTAAATATTTATTTTTGAAAGAGAGAGAAAGAGCAGGGAAGGGGCAGAGAGAGAGACAGACAGATAGAGAGGGAGACACAGAATCCGAAGCAGGCTCCAGACTCCAAGCTGTCAGCACAGAGCCAGTGCAGGGCTCAAACCCACGAACCGTGAGATCATGACCTGAGCTGAAGTCGGACGCTTAACCAACTGAGCCACCTAGTGCCCCTAATTTCAAACAGTTTTACATTTTTCTGTTTCTTAGTTAATTTCTAAAATGGTAAGTACTGATAAATGTAAACCCATGTTAGCAAAAGCTTTTGCATTATCTTTGAGAGTTCTAAAGAGATTTCAGGATCGAGATCAAAAGGTTTGAGAACTGTTGAAATAGGAGATAAAACACTCTGAAGTTTAAAAAAAAAGACAAAACCTTTCTCCTATTTATGTTCAATTTTTCAACATTCTTAACTAAATGCACAATAACTTAACATGGTACACAGACCTTGATTGAGAGTATTTTCAAAGATCCATACTTTGCACATGTACTCTACATTCTGAACCTGTACATATTGAAAGCTGTAGGTTTATCCTCCAAGAAGCAAGCACTGTCCTTGTATGGGCAGCATTGGCTTCAGCTGGGATCTTGTTTGGACTAAAGAGTGCCAGGCCCTACCCCCAGACTTATTAAAGCAGCATTTAACAAGACTCTCAGCTGATTTGAATGCAAAAGTCTGAGAAGCACAAGTGCAGTGATTCTCAACAAGGGGCGATATTTATCCTCCAGAGGACGCTTGCCAATACTTGGAGACATTTTTGGTGTTACAGTCATGAGAGGGGGCCACTACTGGCATCTAATGGGCAGATGGGAAGCTGCTAAACAATGCGAAGGACCACCTCCCACAATGAAGAATTCTCCTGCCCCAAATGTCCATTGTGCAAAGTTGAAAATTCCTATGTTAGTGTGATTTAACCAACCTTTATCACGCAGTCCCAGATCGCTCAGTGTATATCATTTCTAATGTCCTTGCCTATATTTCCACCTTGTCACTTCTCTAGTTTGTATTATGGAGAACTAATTCTGTCAATTACTAGCAATCATCATTTGCCTTGCTATGTCTTGCTAAATCTGCTTTCTACACTGGGGTAGTAGTGATAGGCTTGAAAGAGTAAGCCCCTAGCAGGCCGGGGAGGTGTTTTACTAAATGTTGTATCCTCCCCATTTTGAGTCTCTTGGTGTGAAGGCATTGTCTTCCTTTCATAAAATAAAACACAGCATCTCTAAGGGTTTAGCATTAGAAAGCAAATCTCCAGGGGGAGTCCTGGGGGAAGGCTGTTGACCAAACATCACTGATGTGTGCCTTTCCTGTATATTTCAACTTGCCTTTAACACAATGTTCTTCTCATAGAACAGAGCTAGAAAGAATTTTTCCTAAAGATTAATAAGCAGCAGAGGGGGCCAATAACAACAACCAAAATAAGAACCACAAACTTCAAAGTACCAAATTCTGATCAGATGATGGCTACAGTGCATTAAGTTTGTAAGTCACATGCTACTTCCATATTCTGGCTGAGGACCCCCTTTCCAAATTCCCAGGGATTCTAGTCAGCAACCTTTTGGAGGAATCAGTAGATAATGTCTAGAGTTGACAGTCAATCCTTGGACAAAGCAGCCTTTAAGTGTTTTAAATGCATTTTCAGCATATGATATCTATGAAACTAATATTTATGAAAAAATAGGTCTGGAAGCTTTTTAAAGTGTAGTTACATCTTTTTACTGATTTAATAATGTTCTTAATAGATGTTTACTGAGCAAGGAGCCTTTTGGGAATCCGTTAAGTGTATTTTTGTTTGTCACAATGACAACCTCCAATACTGCATGGGGTCCAGTAAATGCCAGACGCAATCCTTTTACCAAAAACAAAAATACTTGTTCTCCTTCCTAATGTATTTTTAAAAATAATTTTAATGTTTATTTTTGAGAGAGAGAGAGAGAGAGAGAGAGAGAGAGAGAAAGACAGAGTACAAGCAGGGGACACAGAATCCAAAGCTGGCTCCAGGCTCCGAGCTGTCAGCACAGAGCCCAATGCAGGGCTTGAACCCACGAAACATGAGATCGTGACCTGAGTAGAAGTGGGAAGCTTAACTGACTGAGCCACCCAGGCACCCCCCAACCTATTTTTTTAATGTTTATTTATTTTGAGAGAGAGAGAGAACATGTGTGCTTGGGGGAGGGACAGAGAGAGAGAGAGAGAGAGAGAGAGAGAGAACAGCAGACTCCATGCTATCAGTGCAGAGCCCAACGCAGGGCTTGAACTCACGAATCCTGAGATCATGGCCTGAGCCGAAATCAAGAGTCGGACACCTAACCAACTGAGCCGCCCAGGCACCCCTTTTTTAGCCTCTTTTTCACTCTCCAACTTATGCTTCTTATGCAGGTAAAAGTCTACTTGTATTTATGTGAATCTAGAACCAATTCCATTTTACATGTAAACATGTGCTTGGCAGAGCTTTCCAGGAATGCAACTATTTACTGCTTTGATTGTTATTTGAAATTTACTTAAGAGTTGTTCACCAATTCAAAATGCCAGGCCACCTGCAACAACTCTGCTTATTGCATTGAAGTCACCAGGACCAGTTTCTGTGTATGGCTAATGCACTCAGTGATTCTATAGCTTTCCCAAAGTGTACAAATCTAGCCTGATTTTCAAATATTAAAAATATTCTTATATACGTGAAATATTTTTTACAAAGGTGTTGAGAATACTCCATTGAATATTTGAAAGTGTCCATACTGAAAACATAGGTTTTTTTTTTTTTCTAATTTATCTAGGTGAACTCATCAAGATTAAGTGAATATTTTATAAAGAAAGACACAGAGTTGGCAAAGGTAGAAACTTCAGAGATTTAGGGAAAGTTTGAAAATCATAGTATTGTCCCTGAAATGTTTCTTTCAAATCTAATCTGAAAGATACAGTTACCGTTTTTTTTTTTTTGTTTTTTTCTCTTCTTTTTCTTAAAGAAGGCAGACTGCCACGTGCAGCACCTCATTTGGATGTGTCTGGAGTCTTGGAAGCTGGACTCCCCTATGTTCTCCCACAAATAGACCTTGAGAGTTTGTCTGGAGGTTCCAGCAGGGAAGTGCAGTAACCGTATACCCTTGACCCAAGAACGGTCCTCCTCTGTCAGGGAAGGTCATCCTCATGGACCAAGCACAAAGCTTCAGGAGGGACGCACATGGAGCAGTGGAGACAGCCACCTAGCCAGCCAAATCAGCGAATCAACCCTGGTCATCCATGGGGTGACAGATGTCAGATTACCCTCACATCCTATAGGTACCATTTCTTAACTGAACTGCACACACGATAGCAATCTGTGGTCATCCGAACAATATAAGAGAAAAATTAATTTTACCAGTTGCATAAGAGGTTATAAATTATGACAGTAAGAAATTTTAAAGATTTCTTCTGTTCTGTTGAGCAACAATATTGTATGTAGAAGAATCTGTGAGAAATCCCAAGCGATAGAAAATGGGCTGTGACATGATCTACAGACAGAAGAGTGTCTGTTGCATGTGAGTGGAAGTAACCTGCATGATAATAAATTCTGCTAACCACAAATGCAAGATTGATGGGAGTAAAAACACTGAGTAGAAAATGTACTTGCATATACACAGACAAGAGATACTCAGAGTTGTGAAAATTTTAAATGCTTAAACATTATTTCACAGGACACATTTTTCCTTTTGCAATGTCCTTGCACAACAAATGCAGCAGTAGCCACGGTCAGTGACAACATGGGTTGATAAACAACTGAAAAGTAGCAACAGCCATGTTAGCAAGTCATTGAATTATTCACTGACAGCCTCAGTCACCAAAAATCTCAGTGAAAGACCCACACATCAATGAATCCTATACGTGCTATCGAATAAAAGATTATTTTGCAATCTTGGCAGTGCCTGAAAAGGAGTTTGACTGCCTTGTACTACATATGGAAATAAGACAGTATTCCAAAGAAAATTGTTTTAAAATATTTTATTTCGGGGCGCCTGGGTGGCTAGGTCGGTTAAGCGTCCGACTTCAGCTCAGGTCATGATCTCGTGGTCCGTGAGTTGGAGCCCTGCGTTGGGCTCTGTGCTGACAGCTCAGAGCCTGGAGACTGTTTCAGATTGTGTCTCCCTCTCTCTCTGCCCCTCCCCTGTTCATGCTCTGTCTCTCTCTGTCTCAAAAATAAATAAACGTTAAAAAAATTTTTTTTAAAGTTTATTTCTTCTTTGATACGAACATGCAATCTTTATTTCAATCAATGAAAAATTAAATAGTGATATCAAAATATCACAAAGTGATTTGATACATATCACATGTATCAGAAATGTTAAATAAAAGTGTTTAAACTGTAAGCAAATGAGATTGAGATTACTAAAGAGGAAGGAATTATCATGAGATTTTTCTTTCAATTTATTTTATTTTTATTTTTTATTTCAATTTATTTTTTAAATCTTTTTAGTGTTTATTTATTTTTGAGAGAGAGAGAAAAAAAAGAGTGTAAGTGGGGGAGGGGCAGACAGAGAGGGAAACACAGAATCTGAAGCAGGCTCCAGGCTCCAAACTGTCAGCCCAGAGCTTGATGAGGGGCTTGAACTCAAGAACCATGAGATCATGACCTGAGCTGAAGTCAGATGCTTAGCCAACTGAACCACCCAGGTGTCCCAACAAACTTATCATTTTAAGAGATGCTTTCTTGCCCAGAATTTTTACAGTTCCAGTATCTGTGGCAGCTAAGGCTAGGTAGGTCTGAAATACTGGTTTGAGACTGTATTGTTAATTTTCATGCTGCTTAAAAACATATAATGATTATATCTAAAGATCAGTGTGGATTTGTAATATCAGATTAGATGATTAATCCACTTAAAAATGATGCAACATATTAGCCAGTTTGTAGGAAATGTTAAATGAGCTAAAACGTGATTTTAATGTGGGACATCCTTGTTTAACATGATTATTACCATATTCCCAACCGCATATTTAGGTGCAGAGGGGTTCAGTGCAGTGGGGCAATTCCTGCAAAAGCAACAAAATGTAATGGAAAGTTTGAGATTTCTTTTAACAGAATCAGAACTTCATTAAGTTTCATCAATTAATTTAAAAAAACCACACACACATTTCAGATTACCACCATCTGTTTTTAGCTTGGGTCTCACCAAAAGCAGACTTGGAGACAAAGTTTCAAGTTCAAAGCTCAAGTCGTCTGGAAGTTGTCCTAGGGAAGACCAGTGGGAGGGTGGAAGCCAGTAGAGACGAATTATACGACCGTGGGCAAGTGGAGCCAGTGCCCCCAGGTCAATCCCACCAGAGGAAGAGGTGGCTGGGGTAATTGCCCCAGACCCCATCACTCACCGTCTGCTCCGTGCAAGTAGCAAGTAGCGCGGGTTCTCGGGTTCTCCACGTGCAGGCCACCAGGTGAGCGAGCGAGCCAGCCGAGTGGAGCCGTGGTGGCAGGGCCAGCCTATATGGGTTTCACGTTTTCACGGCCCAATGAGGAGGAAGCTCCGCTGAGGAATTTGCATATGGAAATGATGGTGTGGGGCTTTACTTGGGAAATGATAAGAGTTGGTTTGCCTGTTTGTCCCCTGGTCTTCCTCCAGTACCCCTGCTAGTCCACCACCTTATTTCTGTAGAGCTTTTTCTTTTTCTGATTCACCTCTGTTTCCCATCACATATGAAAGGCTGTGGTCTCCTGGATCTAAGTCCTAGAGATGGGGCACATGCCCTACCATGTGGTGGCATTTCAGAACAGGAGATCAGTTTTCTGTCAAACTGCATCACTACCCCTTCCAAACAAACATAGGAAAGTATTTTTAAATCATTCATCTAGAACCTGTCACATTTGTGAGACAATCACACCTCCTCCTCATCTTTCCCACCCAGACCACCTTCTCTTTCTCAGGGGCTACGTTAAGGTTACTTCTCTTTCTTATGTCCATATAAGCATATCAGGTCTGGTGGTACCAGACGTGGACTTACTTGCCCTGCACTAGCTTTTATTCTGCTGTGCCTCTGTGCCTCATCCTTCTGCCCTCGCATTTTTCTATACATCCTGTGTGGCATCATTTCTGATCTCCTTCCTTCCTTTTTCTTTTTTTTTAATGTTTATTTATTTTTGAAGGAGAAAGAGACAGAGCATGAGCAGAGGCAGGGCAGAGAGAGAGGGAGACACAGAGTCCAAAGGGGCTCCAGGCTCTGAGCCATCAGCCCAGAGCCTGACTCGGGGCTCAAACTCACGGACCTCGAGATCATGACCTGAGCTGAAGTCAGACGCTTAACCGACTGAGCCACCCAGGCGCCCCTGTCACTTTTAAGACCTACTCAGGCATGTGATGGTCATTGTTGGGTTAAACACTTAAGTTGTGCTTGCTTGTGTGTCTTTATGGGCCATTCATGCTGACCAGTAGTAGCACATTGATTCAAATTGATTCATGTTCATGTTTTCAACATAATGCCCTAAAACAAAATGCATCCACATGATCTTTTAATTCTCCTTTTTCCGAGGCAAGATCATCATAAAAATAAGTGTAGGAAATTTTTTATCATTCTTATTTCCATTATTGGCAATATTATTGCAAATCTGTGGAAAAGCAATCGAAATGTGCATACACAAGGAGTGTCACCACCACAGCAGCCAATGAAAGAAGAACACGTGAAAGTATTTCCTAAATTTCAGAAAATAAGCCGGCAATATGAAGCAAAGTACTCAAATTGGCTATCAGATATCAAATGCCACTTTTTAATTTTGCTTGTTGACCTTAGCCCTTCTAGTTTTCATGGAAAACTTAAGTCTGGGGCTCTGGACTAGTTGGATTAGTTGTAGTTATCTACATCTTCAGCTCCCTCAGTGTTGTTAGTTGAATTGTGTAACCAAAAAAAAAAACCATATCGAATTTCTACCCCTAGTACCTCAGAATGTGACCTTATTTGCAAATAGGGTCATTCAGATGTAATCCGTTATGAGGAAGTCATTATGGAGCAGGGTAGGACCCGATCCAGTATGACTGCTCTCCTTATAGGAAGGCACTCATACAGACCCAGGGACACCACCATGTAATAATGGAAGCAGAAGTTGAGAAGCTGGGTCTGCAAGTCAGGGAACACCCAGGATGGCCAGCAAAACCTCAGAAGCTGGAAAAGGCAAGGAAGGGTCTTGCCCTGCAGATTTCAGTGGGAGCACAGCCCTGCTGACTCCTGGATTTGGGACTGATAGCCTCTAGGATTGTGAGGCACCGAAGTTCTGTTGTTTGAAGCCACCCAGTTTGTGTGCTTTGTATGGCAGCCCTAGGCAACACTCAGCTTTTCTCTTTAATTCACATTTAAAATTTCTTCTTTCATCTGCAATTCACCTGTTTCCCTTTGTACTTTCTTAATTTCTACCTAGGGAAAAGCTATGCTGAGATTTTACATCTGCCCGGCAACCATAGGGACTCAGTTTGTCATGCTCTTTATAGCACCACCATTGTCGGAAGGTGACAATTTCTCTGATCTCCTATGCCATGTATATGGTGATAAAATCAGGAGCCAAAAGCTGCACTGTTACAATCTTTCCGCCCATGACATCCACCAAATCTAAAATTGCTTCAAGTTAAGGCTATGGAGCATCTCCATCCAGGATCAAGGAGAAACTGTCAGTCACTCACCTGGCTCCAACCTCCCCCTTCCCCGGTACCAATCTCTTTCATAGTCACAACTCACCTTGAACTCTGTGCAGATGCATCTGTGGTCCAGTCACTAGGACCAATTCTGATGTTAGGTAAGAGGAATTTGAGAGGTTCCAGTCCACTGCTCCGTGATGGGGGCTGAATTCCATGCATTTGGGTTCCTGTCGCACCTTGGGCCTTGCATTCCTTTATCAAAGCAGGGACACATTACTTTATGGTCATTGTATAACTGCCTGTCCTTTTCACACAACGCAAGCAGGGCCCGTTTCTCTTCTTTGTTTCCCCAAGGCTTGGCACAGCGATTGGAGCACAGTAGGGCTTCAATATGTATTCAATTGAATGCGATAAATGAGGGGAAGAAAGCATCAAGCCGCACTTGCTCCTTACTTGCTTCTGATGAGGGGATGGGCTTCGCATTGTCCATATCCAGCATCTACCTCGTGCCCCAGTGAATGGGTAGTGTCACACAAGTGTGAATAAAGGATTTCCAAAACCATTGCGAGATGAATTATGTTCCGGGGTGCCTGGCTGGCTCAGTCGGTAGAGCATGTGACTCTTGATCTTGGGGTCGTGAGTCCAAGCCCCATGTTGGGTGTAGAGATGACTAAAAATAAATAAAATAAATAAACTTTTTAAAAAAGATAAATTATGTTCTAGGAAAATCTCAGAACTTCTACTGGTAGAACCACATAAATAAGGGGCTTTAACATTCCCCTTTATGTTGGTTCAGAGATATTACGTATGATAGAAACTGAGGTTGGTAACAAGGTTAAAGTGAGGTGATTGTCCCGATTTGGCAATTGTTTATGTCCTTATGGATATAAACATGGGATTGGAATACTTATTTATCAGGGATTATTCAGCAACGAGTGACCCACCAATGGCCAAAAAGACACAAAAGAATAGCAACCTGAGTTTTCTGAACCAGCAGATAGTAGTGTGTCCTCATGTGCAGGCCAGGAAGGTTCTACCCTGTGCCGACATGCCAGGCCAACTGGGACTCAGATGGACCCTGCATGAGCGAGCCTGACTCTGAGGAGGAAGGAATGCTCATCGAAGTGGGGACATCCTGACACCAAGCTTGGAAAATCCCTACGACCCTATGTCCCTCTGGGCTGAGTGTCCTTTAATAAACCCGGCCTTTGTGCTCCTACATTCTCCCAATGAAAACATGCACCAGTGTTCATTATAACAGTGCTCTCTGGTGCTGGTACCTCTGTTTTATTCCCCTACAGTTGCTCTGTGTAGTATCCTTAACCAGACCTGCTCCACCAGCCACCAAATGCTAGAACATCTGTTCACTATCCTCCTGATTTGTTATTCATCTCAGAAGTGAGTTTTTCAAACACCTTTAGCCTTCTTTTCTCCAGACTAAATATTTCTGTAGTTTTTCAACCCTTTGATTATTTTTGTTCTTTTTTTTGAATTCTCGCCAATTTTCCATATATTCTTACACCATAGAATTTAAAAGGTGTATGTGACTCTATGTATAAAACAGAGGCATAAAATATCAACGGTCACGACATATTTGTGATGAAAACAGACAAGGTCTAATCTCTTATTCCAGACTTCCTAAAGGAAAAGAAAAGAGATTCTAACACAATCTGCTAATAAACCACAGAGTTAGATCGATAAGGAAAACAATCCACATGAGTCCTTAAGATAAAAGATATCATTAAAAATTTTTTTTAACATTTATTTATTATTGAGAGATAGAGACAGAGCATGATCATGAGAGGGGCAGACACAGAATCTGAAGCAGGCTCCAGGCTCTGAGCTGTCAGCACAGAGCCCGACGAGGGGCTCGAACCCACCAACCGTGAGATCATGACCTGAGCCGAAGTTGGACGCCCAACCGACTGAGCCACCCAGGCGCCCCTAAAAAGTATCATTTTAAAAATTATTTCATACTATCACTCAGCCATCAAAAAAGAATTAAATTTTGCCATTTGCAATGACGTGGGTGGAACTAGAGGGTATCATGCTAAGCGAAATAAGTCAGTTAGAGAAAGACAAATATCATATGATTTCACTGATATGTGGAATTTAAGAAACAAAACCATGAACATAGGGGAAGGGAAGGAAAAATAAAATCAGACGAAAACAGTGAGGGAGGCATACCATGAGAGAGACTCTTAACTCTGGAGAACAAACTGAGGGTTGCTGGAGGGGAGGTGGGGGGATGGGCTACATGGGTGATGGGCATGAAGGAGGGCACGTGTGATGAGCACTGGGTGTTTAGTCATGAATCACTAAGTTCTACCCTGAAACAAATACTACCCTATATGTTAACTAACTTGAACTTAGATAAAATCTTGAAAGGAAAAAAAATAAAATAAATAAAAACAAAAAATTATTCCAAGCTACTTAATAGAACAACTTTTTATTCCTGGTAGTTTATATAAATTCCAGCTAATGGTCCATCATGCCAAATATGAAAAGATCAGGGCCTTTTATCAACAATTCTATTTTAATTTTTTTTAACATTTATTTATTTTTGAGACAGAGAGAGACAGAGCATGAACAGGGGAGGGTCAGAGAGAGAGGGAGACACAGAATCTGAAACAGGCTCCAGGCTCTGAGCTGTCAGCACAGAGCTCAACGCGGGGCCCGAACTCACAGACCGCGAGATCATGACCTGAGCTGAAGTCGGATGCTTAACCTACTGGGCCACCCAGGCACCCCAACAATTCTATTTTTAAAAAATGATTTGGGGATGCCTGGGTGGCCCAGTTAAGCATCTGACTTCGGCTCAGGTCATGATCTCACGGTTCATGGGTTCCAGCCCCGCATTGGGTTCTGTGCAGCCTGCTTCGGAGTCTGCCTCTCTCTCTGCTCTTCTCCTACTCACGTTCTCTCTCTCTCTTTCTCTCTCTCTCTCTCTCTCTCTCTCTCTCTCAAAAATAAATAAACAGGGGCACCTGGGTGGCTCAGTCAGTTAGGCATCTGACTTTGACTCAGGTCATTGACCTCATAGTCCATGAGTTCGAGCCCCATGTCAGGCTCTATGCTGACAGCTCGGAGCCTGGAGCCTGCTTTGGATTCTGTGTCTCCCTCTCTCTGTGTCCCTCCCCCACTCATACTCTGTCTTTCAAAAATGAATAAATGTTAAAATTTTTTTTAAAATAAATAAATAAACATTAAAAAGAAAAAGGAATGATTTGTATACTGTTATCGTTTGTTATACATTATCATCTTAAAATGTGAACACGAAAATGTTATGTACATAAAATCGAAATAGGTAATTGTGTCTTCTATGTGTTTTATGGCATGTCGATACACTGGAGTTGTTGAATGACTCTAGGTATTTGCTCAAGTTCTCAAGAGAGCTGGGTGGTGTGTGCAGCTGGGAAGCTCCCAGAGCCTGGGGCCTGGCTTCAAATCCCAGCTCTCTTCTCGACTAAGTGTACACCCCCAGACCCTTAACTACCTTCCTTTCCTCATCTGTGAACAGGGAGTGATGGTAGTAATAATACCTGCCTCTAGGGGTCTTCTGAGCAGTAAATAACTTAATACATTAAAAACAACAAGTGTCCAACTTTAGCTCGGGTCATGATGTCAATGTTCACGAATTCGAGCCCCCGCGTCGGGCTCTGTGCTGACAGTTCAGAGCCTGGATCCTGCTTCAGTTTCTGTGTCTCCCTTTCTCTCTGTCCCTTCCCCATTCATGCTTTGTCTCTCTTTCTCTCTCAAAAATAAATAAACATTAAAAACAATTAAAAACAACAACAACGCCACTTAGGACAGGCCCTGCCCATGGTAAGTTCTTGCAATTATTGCCATGATCATTTTAGTAATTATACTCTGAACATTAGCAAGGAGGCTAAAAAAGTTCTCAACATTGAGCCTGTCTATTTGTGCCAGAACTCTCATGAGACAGTTGGTTCCTAAAGCAGCAATTAGAAATGAAGAATCAGAACAGTGTGATCATGCTGTTTGATGAAGGTCCCAGGGATGCAGGTTGTGGCTTAGCTCAGCTGCTCTCTCTGTTCCCGGGGTGTGCTAACAGCAAACAGAGGGAGAGGAGAGTTCTCCTGCTCCTCCTTCCTCCAGGCCCCACCTCTGGTCTGCTTATCTCTGCAGCATCTCTCACTGGCCTGAGATCCAAATGATGCCTCAAGTGTCCACAGGAGCCTCATTTAGGGAAGCAGCTGGGCATAAACCGTCAACAGACACACCTAGCTTGCACACTAATCACACGGCAATATTCTCCCATGGACACAAATGAAAGTGCTTTTTTCCCTGTGTTAAAAAACACAGGCTCAGTCGGTTAAGCATCTGACTTCAGCTTAGGTCATGACCTCACCATTCATGAGTCTGAGTCCTGCATCGGGTGAGTTCATCCTCCGCTTCAGGCAAGCCCCCGCTTCTCTCTCTCTCTCTCTCTCCCTCTCTCTCTGCCCTTTGCTCACTTGCACCCCACCCCTCTCAAAAAGTGAAACAAAAATTAAAAAAAATAAAAACACAGACTTACTTGATTTGTCTTTCCTCTTCACTCTTTTGGTAGTGACCCAGATACACAGAACTGTTTTTGGTTGGTTGTTTTCATAAAAAAAAAGTCAACAATACAGGCATCTAATAACAGTCTCTGAAGAGTTAGGAACAAGAGGGATTGGTAGAGATCACGTTGAACTGACCAGCACGTGTCCCATCTAAAGGGTTGAGTATTCCTAAGCTCTGCTCAGGATGCCATGAGGAAATGGGGAAAACAGAAATGCAGCCCAGACTTTTGGACTTTAGTAAGGAATTTCCCAATTGTTTAATGTTGGCTCCCATTAATGTATGTAGACTGATCAAAATCATGCTGCAGAAAGGCCACAGATGCAGGATGTCGACTCCACAGTGCCATGGGGGTGCCATTACCATTGTAACGTGGACATGATATCAATGGTGACCCTGGAGTTGTGCAACACGGTGGCATGGGTCCAAACCACAGTAAGCAAGGGCTCTCTATATCTCTAAGCAGAGAGTCTCTAAGACACTTTTTCAGACATTAGTGTGCACGAAACCAGTGAGATGCCTGTTTACAATTAGAGTCCTGAGGCTCGTTACCTGAGATTCTGAGGGGAGGCCCAGGAATTTGCATTTAAAAAAACAAACATTTTTAGTAGTCTTAATTTTTTAGAAAAGCTTTAGATTTACAGGAAAATTGGAAAGATAGTTCAAAGAATTCTCATAACCCCTACAGCCAGTTCTCCTGTCATTAACGTCTTATGTTACTATGGTCCATTTGTGGCAAACCAATATTGATACATTATATGAAATAAAGGCCATACTTCATTTAGGTTTCCTTAGTTTTTACCAACTGTCCTTTTTCTGTTCCAGGATCCCATCCAAGTGCCACATTACATTTAGTTGTCATGTCTCTTTAGGCTTTTCTTGACCGTGACAGTTAAAAAAAATTTTTTTTAATGTTTATTTATTTTTTAGAAAGAGAGGGAGACACAGAATCTGAAGCAGGCTCCAGGCTCCGTGGGGCTCAAACCCATGAACAGTGAGACCGTGACGTGAGCCAAAGTCAGACACTTAACTGACTGAGCCACCCAGGAGCCCCTTGACCATGACAGTTTTATGTCTTTCTTTGTTTTCTATGACCTTAACAGTTTTGAGGACTACTGGTCAAGAAGCTTGCGGGGTATTATACCTTTATTAGAACTTGTGTGGTGTTTTTCTCATGATAAGATTGAGGTCATGGATTGTTGGGGAAAATACCACAAAGGTAAAAATGCTATTTTCATCACACAATGTCAAGTATACACACTATCAACCTGACTCATTACTGCTCTTCTTGACCTTGATCACCTGGTTGAGGTCGTATCAGTCAGGCTTCTCCACTATAGATGTACCCGCCACTCCTTTCATACTCTCCTTTTTGGAAGGAAGTCACTATGGGCAGCCCACACTTGAGCAGGAAGTTCTGTTCCACCTCTCTGAGGATGTACTGAGGATGTAGTATGTATATAAATTACTTGGAATTCTTCTGCATGGGAAATTTGTCTTTTCTCCCACATTTATGTATTCAACCATTTGTTTATATCGGTATAGACTCATGGACATTTATTTTATACTTCAAGTTATAACCCAATACTACTTTATTTGTTTTGTTGCTCAAATTATTTCAGCGTTGGCCCCTGGGGGCTGGTTCAGTTGGCTCCTCTGTCCCTTTGATGTACCCTAATCAATGTGGGTTTTGAGTCAGCATTTTTATAAAGCTCCCAAGTGACTCTGGTGCAGGTGGTCCAAGGACCGCATGGCCCCCGGCATGTGCCATGAGTTCTGCTAACCACAGAATCCCACCCAGTCATCGATGCCTTCAACAAGCGGTAAAGAATAACCCCTCTGTCTGCTGTACCCATTTAGCAAACACTTACTGAATGTCATCCCCGTGCCTCCTCCCTGCCAGGCACTGTGCTAGATTCTAGAAATGCAGAGCTTGCCCAGGAATTCAGACCTGGGTGGACATGATCTGGGGGAAATATGGATGTGGTTAACAAGAGAGAGGAAAAGAGTACCGGTCAACACTTTCACCCGTCCCTAGAAAAGGACATATTAAGAATTGAGAGAATAGGGGACATCGGAGGGGTTGGGCTGAAAAGCACCTATAGAAGATTTGGAATTAAGCAGAAAGAAAAAGCCTTATCCTCTGAGACTGGAGAAGAGGAAATCGGCTCCAGAAATTTTTACAGATTGGTTGGTGTTGGGGGGGCGGCATGTTTGAGGTCACCTAACCAGCTTTAATTTTCCGGATGAAACAGGAGGCCAGGTCACCCTTTCTAGAGGGAGGCTCTGGAGACACAGTGCTGGAAGGCATTAAAGTTTTGAAATCGTGGTTGGCGGGGAGGGGTGCATTGGTTGCAATCCAGTCAGAAGACAAAACTACAGCAAAAACTTGGAAAGAGAGAGTTAAATATAGAATTGATAACCTACTCCAGGACAACTCCAAGATATCACAGAGGAGGCGGCTACCTCCTCTCAGGCTACACAAACAAAGGAAAGAGGTTGGAGTGATTAAAACCTTACCACTTAGAGGGGTGCTCCCAGCCCTCAGAGGAGGGTGTACTGGCCAGTTGGTGATGGTGGGGAGCAATAAAACTGCGTCTGCAAATGTTGGAGCCCCTGGAAACTGGATTCGGCTGCTCTTACAGGAAGGCACTGCCCCTTCTGGGTGAAGAGACATTTGTTGGGGTGTTGCTCAGAGGAATCACAAGCAGAAAGAAGGTCACAGGGCCCTCCTTCTCCCTCTAGTCTTGAAGCCTTCCTGTAGCACTTCTAATTAATTGGTAGAGCCCAATGTGTGGTGTGCAGGGTCTCAGCCTAGCATCACGAAGCCACGTTGAGAGGCACGGGTTTGGAACTGAGAGGCAATGACCGTGATGGGTCACCTCTCAACCATGTGAATGACATTTAGGAAGTGTATACACCTGTGGGTCTGGACACTGGCTGAATTTCTTTCCTCCCTTGCCTGCAAATCGTTTCTTGTTTTCCTAGGCCTTTTTCCATATTGGAGATTTCTTCTCTTCCCAGGGGTCAGCCACGGATTCCCTTGGTTGTTAAACTTCTCCCAGAAAAGTCCTGATGGATCATCTGGTTCAAAAGGAACCAAAAGTTTACTCAATCGACCCAGCAAGTGGATAAACAAAATGTGGTATATACATGTCATGGGCTATTATTCAGCCTTAAAAATGAAGGAAATTCTGACACATGCTACAACATGAATGAACCATGAGGACATTATATAAGCCAGTCATAAAAAAAGACAAATACTCTATGATTCTGTTTATATGAGGCCCCTAGAGTAGTCAAATTTGTAGAGACAGAAAATAGAATGCGGTTGCCAGGGACGACACGGAGGGGAAGTGGGAAACTATTGTTGAATGGGTACAGCGTTTCAGTTCTGTGGGGGGCACCTGGGTGGTTCAGTCAGTTAAGCCTCCAACTCTCACGGGTTCTTGAGTTCAAGCCCAGCATCAGGATCCGTGCTGACAGTGTGGAGCCTGCTTGGGATTCTCCTTCTCTCTCTCTCTCTCTCTCTCTCTGCCCTTCCCCTGGATTGTGCTCTCACTCTCTTTCATTCTCTCTCTCTCTCTCTCAAAATAAATAAACTTAAAAAGTAAGAAAAATGCAGATGGACTTTGGTGATGAATGTACGTTATGCCACCGAATGTACACTTAAACATGATGAAGATGGTGAATTTTATATTATGTGTATTTTACCACAGTGAAATCTTTTTTCGAAAGACCGAAAACAAGGTTACAGCTGGAAGGAATGGGTAGGTGGCCCTTGGCCTGGTGTGTCACATGTCTCTACTTGGTGATTCATTCCTCAACTCAACTTCGTGAGCAGCAGTTTCCAGGCCTCGCCCGGAAGTTCCAGTGAGCCTGCGTCCCCATTTGCCCTGCTGCACACATACCCTGAGATGCACAGGTGCAGAGGCAGCCCTCCCCCCTCTATCAGTGGATGATAATTCTAGCTAATATTAACCCAGTATTTACAATATGCCACATGTGTTAACCAGGAACACACTCTGTTCTCATCCCCATATTACTGACGAGGAAACGAAAGCTCAGAGAGGTGACTAGCTTTAGGTCACCTAACTGCTGAGTGGAGAAGCCAGGACTGATCCAGGGCTCCTAGACAGAGCCTGTGCCCTCATCGCTGCACTCTACCGCCCCCTAGTGGACTCTGGTCTCGCCTTGTCTCACCAACACTGTGCTCGGGTCCGGGTCCGAGCACCGGTTTCTCTCGCCCTGGGTAACGAGTCATTTCACAGTAGTTATTTTATGCTTCCGGTGCGGTGTAGAGATCCGGGCAGGGCACGCCCCGCCTTTCGGCCCTGACACCACACTGGCTGTGTACGGCAAGTGGCTGAGTTAGGCTGCATGCCTGGTGAGGCTCCCCAGGTCCTCACCTCCCAGGAACAGCCCTGCCCGCCCCTGAGGCTTGCGGGGGGGGGGGGGGGGGGGAGGATTGTCCTAAGTTGGTCATAAGGTTCCATCACTCCCTGCAGGAACCTCTCTGATAGATTTTAGAGTTTTCTTAAGCCTCTCTGGTTGTATTGATACTTGGAACTGTAAAGAAAACTGCTGGATTGGGGTGCCTGGCAGGCTTAGTCCAAGGAGCATGCTAGTATTGATCTTGGTGTCCTGAGTTTGAGCAGCACAAGGGGTGTAGAGATTACTTGCACAAACAAAACTTAAAAAAAACAAAAAACAAAAACAAACAAAAAAAACCCCACAAAACCTCCTGGATTTTTATATCCCAGCCATACAAAGTGTTTTCAAACCAACAGCTCTCCAAGCTTCTCTCTTGATCTGAGTGGTCTGCATGGGATTGTGCATGGGGTATCTATCCCTTGAGAAATGCCTTTTCTACACCACACAGGCCGCTATTGGGTGCCTTCAGGATTTCAGGCAGGTAAGTCCAGGTATCTTGGGTGACCCCGATATCTTTTGTTGTTGGATCCAGGATTCAGCTGAGGTTCCACACATTGCATTTGGTTGTGATGTTGTCTGGTCTTTTTAAATCCAGAATAATCCCCCACCTTATTGTTTACTGTTTTGTCTCCTGGAACTTTCTGGAAGAGTTCAGGTGAGTTGTTTTAGATTGTCTCCTAGGCTGAATTTGTTGAATAATTTCTCCATGATTGGATTCACTTTAAATCTTTTTGGCAAGATTACTTCGTAGATGACGTTTTGTACTTATTGCCTCCTATCACAAGGCACAAAAAACTTCCTTTGGGAATTGCACATTCGACAATTATATATTGACGGTGTATCCCGTGGTGGGCTGAGAACTCTGCTGTGCAATGAGTATGTACGGGTGCCATTGGTATGATTGTGAGGTGACAGATCAAAAAAAACCCAGAACGGCAGGCTTATCAATTGGAAATAGGCTTGGCTACACACAACAGAAAATTCAGCTCACGGTAGCTACCAAATAGAGGTTTGGGTTTTGTTTTTGATTTTCATTTTGTTTTTTTGCACAGCTGCAAGTCCAGAGCTGATATGATAGCTTCACCACGTTCAGGATCTCTTTCTCTCTTTCTATCTGCCATCATTAGGGTGTCACTTTGGTTTCCATGGAGCCAAGATGGCTTCTGCCCCTCCGACATTTGCCTTCCTTCCAGGCAGGAAGGAGAAAAGGGGCATACCTACTGATTCTGCTTTCCTTTGAAGGTCGCCCAATGATTCTGCTCACATCTCGCTGAAAGCAGCATCCAATGATTCTGCTCACATCTCACTGGTTAGGACTGTGTCACATCGTCCACCTAATATGCAAGTTTGTCTGGGAACACTGCTACCGTGAACTAAAACAGGGCTCTATTAGTAAGGCAGGAGGGGAGAATGGCTATTAGGTAGGCAACTGGCAGTCTTTGCCATGGAGGATAACAAAGATATTTAATGGCCGGAAAGACAGCGACACAGATTAAACATGAGAATTTAAAAGTTCCTACCAACCTAGGGAAAACCTGATTGTTCTGCAGGCATGGTAACAAGTAGCCATCAGAACTGGTGTTATATCCACTCGATCGATCAATGACAACTTGCCTCGGTGAACATGGAATTACAAGCTGACCAATTAGTTCAACCCCTATCTTTTGAAAATAAGTCAATCAGAGATGGACTCACTTTAATAAACACACCGAGTGCCAACCAATCAATAATAACTCAGCCAGTGACCACACTTCTCCGGATGATGTTAATCCACTTACGCCTCTGAAAGTGTCCCAATCCCTGACTCATGTTCCCAAAACCCATTGTAAGTCAACACTGTATTCTGCACAGGGAGGCAGAGTCTAGCCAGCATAGCTCTCCCTTGTTGTGTAAGCAATGATTTCAGCTTTGTTTCTCATTTCAGATATTAAGTGTGGTCCCATTATAATAAAACCAGAATCATGCTTTTTAATTTGTTTGTATCCTCCATGGAGGACTCATTTCCCAAGCAAAGACTTCACACATCTCCATCCATAGCTTTAGTGGACGAAGCCCTAAAGCATCCAGAGATGTCTGCATGCATTCAGCAACACAGGGTGATGGAGAAAAGTAAAACCATGACCCAGAGCACCTCACATTGGGGAATCCAGATGTTGACAGCTACCGGTGATCTGTCTGTTTAGAGCAGACCTCCTGCTTACCATCAAGAAATAGAGAATAGAGGTGAGACACCAGCTGAACAGGTTAGGGCAGGAGTAGTCACGCTATGATCTGGGGGCCAGTCTGCCTCCCATCTGATCCACATGCACCCCACCCTTACCCTTGATTTAATATTTTTATTCATGTTTTTTTTTTAATTTTTGAGAGAGAGAGAGAGAGAGAGATAGAGAGCAAATGTGAATGGGGGAGGGGCAGAGAGAGAGGGAGACACAGAATCTGAAGCAGGCTCCAGGCTCTGAGTTGTCAGCCCCATGAACCATGAGATCAAAACCTGATCTGAAGTCAGGAGCTTAACCGACTGAGCCATCCAGGTGCCCCTGTATTTAATATTTTTAAATCGTTACATTTGGGGGAAGGGGAATAACCTTTTTTTGTTGTTGTAGTGGTGGTAGTAAACTATACCTAACATGAAATTCACAGTTTAACTATTTTTATGTGTACAGTTCAGTGGCATTAAGTATGTTCACAATGCTGTGTAACAAATACTACTCTGCATTTCTGGAACCTTTTCATCATCCTCAACAGAAACTCTTATACCCATTAAACACTAACTCTCCATTTCCTCCTCCCTCCAGCCCCTAGTAACCACTGCTCTACTGTCTGTCTACAAATTTGCCTATCTTAAGTACCTCATAGAAGTGGAATGACACAATATTTGTCTTTTTGTGTCTGGCTTATGACATAATAAGCTTATGGCTTATTGTGCCCTTAGCGTAATATTTTCAAGATTTACCCATGTTGTAGCATGTGTCAGAATTTCCTTCCTCTTAAGGAAGGCTGAATACTAGTCCATTGTGTGCATATACCACATTTTGTTTGTCCATTTGTCTTATTGATGAATATTGATGAACCTTTGGGTTGTTTTCACCTTTTGGCTGTTGGGACTATCGCTGCTATGAACATTTGTGTACAAGTGTAAGTGTAACATTTTACATTTATATTAGCAACTACATCATCTTCTCTCTCTTTTGCCTCTTGGCATTCCAAGTTTAAAATAGTTCCTCTCTGGCCCTCTCCAGGCAAAGTATGCCAAGTCCTAGTATAAGGGATGGGTGCAGGACAGAGAGCCATCCTGGGCCGTGGTCTACTCACACTGGCTTGTTGAATGAGGAGGAGAGAAGAGCTGGTATTTGGTGGGAATGAGTGTGTGGAGTTTGTCTCTGTTTGTTAGGGCCACCATAGCAAAGTACCACAGACTAGGTGATGTGAAACAACAAAAATTTATTTCCTCCCAGTTCTGGAAGCTGGAAGCCAAAGATTAAGAGGACAGTAGGATTGGTTTCTTCTGGGGCCTCCCTCCTTGGTTTGTCAATGACTGTTTTCTCCCTGTATCTTGACATGGTCTTCCCCTGTGTGTGCCTGTGTCATAATCTCCTGTTCTTACAAAGACTCAAATCTTGTTGGGATTAGGACCTACCTTCATGACCTTATTCAGACTTAATTACATCTTTAAAAGCCCTGTCTCCAAATATAGCCACATTCTGAGCTCCTGGAAGGTAGAGCTTCAACCCAAACATTTTGAGGGAACACAATGTAACCTGTAACAGGGCCCATACTCCACCCAGGAGGGAGCAGGCCTTTAAAAGACCAACACCTTCTTGACTCAACCTGCTGGTGATGATGTTGGGAGTGAGGAAAGATACACAGATGTACTCCTGCCCTCATAAATATTGGTTCAGAAACTGGGTAGGTCTGAGTCTGCTAGTGGAGAAAACTCACTGCCCTAAAGATTTGCTGAGGACAAGTGCAAAGAACTTACTTTTTTGACAGAATGTGTTTTTTTTTTTTTAATTTTTTTTTTTTAACGTTTATTTATTTTTGAGACAGAGAGAGACAGAGCATGAACAGGGGAGGGGCAGAGAGAGAGGGAGACACAGAATCGGAAACAGGCTCCAGGCTCTGAGCTGTCAGCACAGAGCCCGACGCGGGGCTCAAACTCATGGACCGTGAGATCATGACCTGAGCCGAAGTCGGACGCTTAACCGACCAAGCCACCCAGGCGCCCCTTGACAGAATGTGTTTTTATAAAATTTCCTAGATTTTTTTCTTGTGACAATAAAGAGTACAAAAAAAAAAAAAGAAGAAGAAGAAGAAGAAGAAGAAGAAGGAAAGAAAAAATCCAGTATAATTTTAGCAGCAATTAACCTGAATTCACGGAGGGGTGCTTTTGCCCTGCTGCAAGCTGGGCTATGGCAAAGCTGTCCAGTTTGGTTTTCTGCTGGGAATTCTGCTCTCAGAACTTTCTCTGCCCTGAAGACACCGTTACCACCCTCACCCCTGTCCATATTTACCTCGTCTCTATTCCAAAAAAATCACGACCAGAGGACACTTTAAAGGAACATGACCAGATACACTTTGGTGCCATTAAGTGACCCTGCCACTCAGTGGAGGTAGCGGGGGCCAAACTCGTGTCACATTTTTCTTTCCTCCCTTGGCTCAGAGGCAGAAAATACTACAATTTCTGACCTATGAAATGAATAAAAAAAAAAAAAAAAACTCAGCCCACACGTCCCCACACTTCAACTCCCCACTGACAGAACAAGAATAGAAACTTTGAAATGTTTAGAACAAAAATTTTCACACAGACTGACCTTGTTTCCTTTTAGGACACTGGAGCGGATTCTGGTCAGATGAATTTGAAACAGCAGCGATAAAAGATCCAATGCAAGACAATCCTTTTGAAGTATCGTAAAACCAGCAAATATCTCCAGTGCCCCCAAAACTGGTTTGGAAAATGTAGCATGGTTTGTTTTAGGGAGTGGTTCTTGAAGAACCACTTAGAAGAAGCTACTTACCTACCAGCTAGATTTAAAAAAAATTTTTTTTAATGTTTATTTATTTTTGAGAGAGACAGAGACAGAGCACGAGTCGGGGAGGGGCAGAGAGAGAGAGGGAGACACAGAATGCGAAGTGGGCTCCAGGCTCTGAGCTGTCAGCACAGAGCCTGATGTGGGGCTCGAACTCATGAACCGTGAGATCATGACCTGAGCCGAAGTCGGATGCTTAACTGACTGAGCCACCCAGGTGCCCCTACCAGCTAGATTTAAGTACAGTGGATTAGATATTAAACATGAAAGATCCAGGGGTGCCTGGTTGGCTCAGTCAAAAGAGAATGTAACTCTTGATCTCTGGGGTGTGAGTTCGAGCCCTGTGTTGGGTGTAGAGATTACATACATACATGCATACGTACATACAAATAAACTTAAAAAATAAAAAGACTCAGTCAGCCAGTGTATAATTTCACACACCTAATGCCATTAGTATACTGTTCATTCTACTTAGATGAGCAATGCGCTCCTTTCCTGAATTTCCTCTGGGCTCTGTTTCCTGTAACCGCTGTTTTCAGCAGCATTTCTCATTTCCTTCTTTGGATATGTTTTCTCAGACCTTCCTTTTCTCACCAGTTTTTCCTAGTTGGGACCTTCTTTGCTTCTGTCAACTTTCACATTCTGTATCGTCTCCTATTTGGACCTCCCATCCCCTATGGAAGGAAGGACCAATGCCTCCAGAAGTTAGTCCTAGAATCAGAAGCTGGTGCATCACTGGGGCTGATCTAGGTCTAACCCATGTGTGTGTGGGGGGGGGTCTCTCACCTTGTCAGGTGACTTTATCTAGTGCATGGCACATAGTTTGGGTTTGTGCCCAGTAAGGTTGGATTCTGTTACTGCAGAGACAGGCTGGACCTAGCAAGACGTTGGTGGGTGCCAGCAGAGATGAACAGGTAACTAAACACAGGAAATACCAGGAATATAAATACAGTCTGTCTTAGAAATAAACTCTAGGGGCACCTGCGTGCTTCAGTTGGTTGAGCGTCTGACTCTTGATTTCAGCTCAGGTCATGATCTCACGGTTTTGGGGGTTCAAGGCCTGCGTCGGGCTCCATACTGAGCATGAAGCCTGCATGGGATTCTCTCTCTCTCCTGCCCCCTCTCTGCCCATCCTCCGCTCACTCTGTCTGTCTCAAAATACATAAATAAATAAACTAAAAAAAAAAAATTAAAAAAAAAGATCACGTATGTCTGTGTGGTCTGCTCTCTTGCATGAAGACCACCACCCACCCAGCCTTGGTAATACTGTTATTGCATCAATAATATGAATATACAATTCTCACACTCTCACCTAAGACCAGCTCCTTCACTTTTGAATTGTCTGTCAACTATGCAAGAATAGATGTTGTTCTTAGAGTCTCTCCTGAAAGAACTATTTTCACTTCTTATTAGATGCTTTAAAAATATTTTGCTCAAGAATATATACCTTTTTATTCTTTTCCTGCTTTCCCACTATTTTCTGTTCCCCATGATGAAGAATCTCAAGCTGGCCCTTGCTGTGTGCATTTCCTCACCTCCCGTCCTCTCTTCATTCCAATCCATTCCAGGCAGACTTTTGACCCACGACTCACTGGAATTGTGCTCAGTCGAGTCATTAGTGACACATACCTGGCAAGATCCAATGGTCAGTCCTTTGTCCTTAGCACAGTTGACCTCTTAGCAATGTTGGACATTCATTCCCATCTTCTTTAAAAAAAAAAAAAATCGGGGCACCTGGGTGGCTCAGTCGGTTGAGCATCCAACTTTGGCTCAGGTCATGATCTCACGGCTGGTGAGTTACAGCCTGGCGTTGGTCTCTGTGCTGACAGTTCAGAGCCTGGGGCCTGCTTCGGATTCTGTGTCTCCCTCTCTCTCTTCCCCTGTCCCACTCATACTCTGTCTCTGTCTCTGTCTCTCTCTCTCTCTCAAAAATAAATAAAATATTTTTTTTATTTTAATAAAAAATAATATTATTATTTTATATTATATTTTATATTATATTTTATAATAAAATATATATTAAAATATATATATATAAATATATATATATATTTATATATAAATATATATATATTATATTATATAATATATTATATTATATATAATATATAATATATAATATATAATATATATATAATATATAATAATATATAAATATATTATTATTTATATAATATATATATAATATATATATAATATATAATATATATAATAATATATAATATATAATAATATATAATATATATATAATAATATATAATAATATATAATATATAATAATATATAATATATAATATATATATATAATAATTATAAATATATAATTATATAAATATATATAAATATATATTATATTATATATATATAATATATAATATATTATAATATATTATATTATATATAATATATAATATATATATAATATATAATAATATATAATATATTATATTATATATAAAATATAATATAATAAAATATTATATTATATTTTATAATAAAAAATATTATTTTTATTTTAATAAAAAATAATAAAATATTTAACTTGTGCTAAAAAAAATAAAAAAATAATTATCATGACACTTTCCTTGCGTTCAGAAAATATAATGATTACTATAATACACACCAGTGTACCCATCAGTCAGCTTCAAAAGTAGAACATTTCCACTAGAAGCTCCATGTGTCTTTCCCTCTTTTTTTTTCATGGATCCAGCAATAATTTTATTTGACCCAAGTTTTATTAGATGTAATTTATCTCTTACTACCCATCATTTACATTAAAAAATTTTTTTTTAGTTTTCTTTTTTTAATTTACATCCAAGTTAGTTAGCATATAGTGCAACAGTGATTTCAGGAGTAGATTCCTTAATGCCCCTTACCCATGTAGCCCAGCCCCCCTCCCTGGTGTGTCTTTCTCTGATTGCTTGTCCCTTCCTACTCCCTGGACATCACCACTCTCCTTTTGGGTTTTTTATTCCCTTGCTATCCTACATTGTTTTGCTACATATGTGTATATCTCTAATAATGTATTAGTATTAGTTTTATAAAATTTACATTAATAGCAACTTAGTGCACATATTTTTGTGATTATCTTTTTTCTGTCAACATTGTTTTTATGAGATTTATTCATGACGCTACTTGTAAGCATCGCTTGTTTACACCTGCCATGCTGTGTTCCAGCACTGTATTAGTTATCTACTGCTATGTGACAAATTACTCTAAAATTTAGCAGCTCAAAACAATAATGAACAGTTTCTGTAGGTCAGGAGCTTAGGAGAATCTTAGCTGGGTTGTTCTAGTACAGGGTCTCTCATGAGGTTGCAGTCAAGATACTGGCTAGGTATGTAGTTATCTAGAGGCTCAACATGGGCTGGAGAATTCACTTCCAACATGGCTCACTCATAAGACTTAGAGTTGGTGCTGGTTGCCACTAAGAGGCCTCAGCTCCTAGCTGTGTGGATATCTCCATAGGGCTGCTTGAGTATCCTTGTAACATAGCAGCTGGCTTCCTCCAGAGAGAACGAACCAGGAAAGTAAGAGAGAAGTCACAGTGACTCTTATGACGTGGTCTTAGAAGCCACACACCATCATTTCTGAAATATCCCATTGGTTATATAGGTCAACTCTGGTCAGTGTAGGAGGGAACCACAAAGAGTACATGAATACCAGGAAGAGATATTGAAGGTGCCCTACAAGCTGGCTACCACAATGACCTTGCCAGAATCGATCTATTTTCTTGTTAATGCCATTAATGTTATTTCCACTTTATTTTGTTATATTTGTTTGCTATCACAAACATAACTGGTATGATGCATTCTTCTTTATGATTTCTGGTGCACATGGAAAACAGTTTCTCTAGAGAAACGCTGCTGGGCCATAGGGAATGTGCATCTTCAAATTTATTAGAAAATACCAAATTGCTTCAAAACTGCCCCAAAGTATTACCAATTTACACTCCCACCAGTAAATAATTTTTCCCGTTTTCTATATCCTTGTCAATACTTGGTATCATTAGATTTTAAAATTTATGCCAGTCTGGGGGTATAAAATGATATCTTTTGCAGATTAAAATTTGCATTTTTCTACATTATTAATGAAGTTGAACATCTTTTCATATGTTTATTGTCCATTGAGCCTTCTTCTAATAAAAAAATGCCTATTTATGTCATCTGCCCATTTTTCTATTGGGTTATGTGTCATTGTCTTAGTAATCTGTAGGAGTTTTTTTTAAAATACATTCTGAATTATTAAGAGGCTTTTTGGTCCTTATATACATTGCAAATATTTCCTCCCAGTTCATAATTTGTCTTTTTACTTTTTAATATTGGTTTTCAATGAATAGAAATGTAAAATTTATTCATTTTCCTCCTCCATGGTATGTGCTATTTATGTCTTTTTTAAAAAGACATTCTTGGGCGCCTGGGTGGCGCAGTCGGTTAAGCGTCCGACTTCAGCCAGGTCACGATCTCGCGGTCCGTGAGTTCGAGCCCCGCGTCAGGCTCTGGGCCCATGGCTGGGAGCCTGGAGCTTGTTTCCGGTTCTGTGTCTCCCTCTCTCTCTGCCCCTCCCCCGTTCATGCTCTGTCTCTCTCTGTCCCAAAAATAAATAAAAAACGTTGAAAAAAAAATTTTAAAAATAAAAAAATAAAAAGACATTTTTTCATTGCTGAGGTCATAAAATTATTTGTCTATACTTCCTTCAAAAAATTTTTAAGGTTTGCTCTTCACATGTAGGTCTTTTTTTTTTTTTTTTTTAAAGTAGGCTCCATGCCCAGCATGGCTTGAACTCACGACCCTGAGATCAAGACTTGAGCTGAGATCAAGAGTCAGACATTTAAGGGGTGCCTGGATGGCTCAGTCGGTTGAGCGACCGGCTCAGGTCACGATCTCATAGTTTGTGGGTTTGAACCCCGTGTCAGTCTCTGTGCTGACAGCTTGGAGCCTGGATCCTGTTTCTGGATTCTGTGTCTCCCTCTCTTTCTCTGCCCCTCCACCACTTGCAGTCTGCCTCTCTCTCTCTCTCAAAAATAAACATTAAAAAAAATTTTTAAAAAAGAGACATTTAACCGACTTAGCCACCCAGGTCTGATCATGTAGGTCTTTAATCCAAGTGGAACCTGTTTTTGTAGGTTAAGTGAGATGGGAATTTAATTATAATATTTGTTTCTGTATAGATAACCACCAGCTCAAGCTTCTTTCTGAAAACACTTTCTTCACTTGGCTTCGGGACATCACACACTCCCCATCTTCCTTCCACCCAACTCATTGCTTCTTGGTCTTCACTGCTGGCTCTTCTTCCTCTCTGCACTCTTTAACTGATGGAGTGACCCGGGAGTACCCCTCTCCTCTTGTCTGTCTAAATTTCTCTCAACATTCTCTCTCTAGATAATCTCATCCAAGTCAATGGCTATGAATAACATAGCCATGGATGCTGAACACTCCCAAGTTCCCATCCTCACCCTCTTCTTTCATATCTCCACATGGCTCACTCCTTCCCATCTCCCGGGGTTCCCATCAACGTCACCTCCTCAGAGAGGCCTTCCCTGACCATACGAGGCAAATATCATTACCTGTAACTCTCTCTGTACTGACCTTGCTTTATTTTATATCAACACATCATCAGTTACCTCCAGACCTTATATTAGAAATCTGTCCTATACTGTCTGTCCAGCACTCAGGTATATATGTCATGGGCTTTGAACTGTTTGCTGATGCATCCAAATGTCTAGGCACAGTGCCTGGTGCATTATAGATGCACAGTAAACATTTGCAGTAAAAGAAACAATGATAATCATTTAATACAGCACTGCATAGTCTGTGAGGATCATTTGTATGGATCATGTTCTCCTAGCATCAATTTAATCCTTATGGGGGATAGTTTTCCCCCATATTTGTGAATATCAGCAATAATCTCTCTTCCTTCAGAGGCATCTTAAAATTGTTTGCTCAGAATGCTTAGCATTGTCCCCAGTTCTATGCATTATTAGGTGTGTGACTGTCACTGGAGGAGATTGAACTGTAACATCTCGTCAATGACTTCAGGCTATGACAGCTGTCATTCAGCTTTTCATACAAAAGGGATGTAGTTCTAAGAAAGCCACAAGCAATTTAAATGAAGGCACCTTCAAAGGTGTTTGAATGTTAAATCTAAAAAAAAAAAAACAACAGGGTTATTAGATTAGTGGTTCTCAATAATTTCTTTTCAGGCAGAATACAAGCCCATGGGCTGCTCTGATTTTTATACAATCATAAACATTTTTGCTGGAAGCAAAATACTATGGTCTTTGAATAATACTACAGAACATTTTTATTCGCCACAACTGCCAGAATCACATTCCACATTTACACACGGGGTTATCTAGCAGGCATGGTCTTCATGTCAAAGCCACTCCAGGAGATGTAAAGACAATATCCAGACCTCTATCCACCTTACATTATTGCTAAGCCAGTAAACATAGGTAGCAAAACCATAAAAACACCTATGTGGCAGATTTGAGCCGCCAGATAAATTTATTCACTTACTATGTCTATTGAGGGTTTTTGAACCTAAGACACAAGAACTTGGTCACTTTGGTCAAATTACTAGTTCGCACTCTGACTTGTTCCACAACACAAATAGAATGTATTTGTACATATCTCTCCCTGAGGACACAAAAAGGGAGCTTGAGGCCGATATTAAAATAGATTTCTCATTCTCTAAGAACTTAGTGGGCTGTTTCTGTTATCAAAAGTTCTGGCACCACGGGTCAGGCTTTACTGGGTGCTGACAGCTCATAATATCTAAGCGCACATTCAAGACAATGTGGGAAAGACTCTGACACTTCGCAGGGAGGCAGTGAAGCTCTAAGGCCTGTTGACAGAGCTGTCGAAGGTGGGTGACAAATTGTAAAACAGGGGGCCCTGAACAGTCAAAGCTTCTTCCCGGCAACAGCAAACCGTCCTCACAGAAATCTCTGGCAGAGGTGGTTGGACTGAATGACACTCACAGACAGTGAAACAGAAACTGAATCAAGAGGAATGACTTGCTTGGGGCGCTAAAGAAACACAACACTAGTCTTAAATAAATCCAAAAACAGCAGTGTGTCCAGTGGTCTGGACATTCGGGGTTCAGATACAAAATACGTATCACCCGGAAAGTCTCAGGAGCTCCCTCAGATTCTAAGAGGCGTGATGCACATTAGTCAGGGGAGGCTCACTGCCATAACATGTAATCGACAAAGCTAACTGGCTTCAGCACAGAAGAGTCGCAACCCATGATGGGCAGGTGTGGGCCAGGAGGCTGTTCCACATGGTCGCTCAAGGACTCTGTGGCTCTTGTCTTCTGGACCCCGAGAGTCCTCAGAAGATTCTCTGCATCCAACCAACAGACAAGGGGAGAGAGACTCTTAGAAAATCTGAAGATGGATTAGGGACCACATTCTGCTGGCCACGACAAGTTGCATAGACTACCTCTAGACAGCGGGGACTTGGGAAGCACAGTCTAGCTGTGTGACCGGGAAGGAGAGGATTAGTTTGAGATCTGTGAGCACTAGCACCCTCCGGTACAAACTTTTGGTGAAAGAATAAAACTCTGTTTTGAAAACAAACTTGTTAAATTTGAGAAAAACCAAAAAAAAAAAAAAAAAAAAAAAGACTGAACCTCAAAGCAGATTCTATAAGAGGTCATATATTGAATTTGAGTAATGCTGTCTGTTTTCAAAAATGTTCTTTGGGCCACCACTTTTGGAATTTCCCTCAGAAGCAGCACAGAAATTCAGTTCTACTCAGTCACCCTGGTATAAGCCAATCCTCAAAAGATTGAATTTATTCATCATATGACTGACATCCATCAATTTGAGTTTTGATTCTGAAGAAAATGCCTTGAATTGTTTCGATTTTACAGACTCAGAAAGTATAAAAAAAAATAATTCTCAGGGCACCTGGGTGGCTGGGTTTGAGTATCCGACTTCGTCCCAGGTCATAATCTCATGGTTCATGAGTTTGAGCCCTGCATCAGGCTCCCTGCTGTCAGTGTGGAGCCTGCTTTGGAGGCTCGGTCTCCCTCTCTCTTTGCCCCTCCCTGACTTGTGCATGTGCTGTCTCAAAAATCAATAAGCATTAAAAAAAAATTCTCTGCGAGGTGTGAATGAACAAAGAAATCTTCCCAGAATTAATCTTTATTCTTTGAAAGGAGATCTGCAAAGTGATGGCAGCAACATGGTGGAATAAGAGTTTTCCACAGCTGCCCCCCCTGAGGAACACCAATTTTGACAGTTGCCCACGCATGACGTTGGTTTTTGGGAAGTCCAGGAGTTTCGGGAGTTTAGCAGAGAAGCTCCAGCACATCACTGAAGGGGGAAAAAAAATCAGGAGTGGACCCAATGAAAATGGTAAGAGGAAAAGTTTTATTTTACCAACATTGCTTGCCTCACAAAGTCTGTCTCTCTCTCTCAGGAGAGACTTCTCTCAGCTGGATGGCAGCTTCTGCCACGGGGGAAAGTGATAGTATGTGAGAGCTGGCTCCCTCAGCTGTGTGGAGAGACCCACTCCTTTCTCGCCCCATCCAGAAAACTGAGGTAGGCTGTATGACTTGGGGCAGGGGCAGGGGCTGGGACAACAGCAGCCTGGGCTCTGTGAGGGCCACAGAGGGATATGGATCCCTCTAAGCTCCTAACCACTTGTAGAAGTCCATCAGGAAGCCCACCCGGGAGCCACTGAGGGCACCTCACCTGCAGATCCATACAGATACAGCAGTATGGGCAAGATCTCTTAAAGTGCTGGAAAGCATGCAAAAACAGTGCACTTCAAGTCTGAAAACCAAGGGTTGGCTCTGTGCTAAGGCAAGCCAGTGCCCACCTATGAAATGAGAGCCAATCATTTTCCTTTCTTTCAACACAGCAGGAGCAGAATGCTTGTAGATTCATCTTCTTAAAACTTCCTCTAGCCATGTTCTTTTGTGTACCTGCAGCTTCAGGGGGTCTCTTTCTCTCAGAATCTGAGATCTCTGTGCTCTGACCCCAACCAGCCTCTCCAGGCTGACCTCCAAGAACTCTCCTGTAGTGTCTGGTGTTCCGAATACATCCGATACCCTGTTTCTACGCTCACTCCTCCCCCGCTGCCTCTATGCTCTCCCTCCTCCTTCCTCACCACCCTCTTTCACATTCACCAGTGGAAATCCTTCTATTCAAGGTCCAGGAAAAATGCCTCTTCCTCTGCGAAATTTCCCCTGATCTATCTGAATCTCCATAACACTTGGGTATCCTTTCTTATGTCAGTTACTTCGTTACTTATGTTAATTGTCTTCTCCCCATCCCCAGAAGAAGTGATGATTCTCTCAATGTTGTATGTATCTCCTTCAACTTTCTGTTCCCTCATACAGCCTATAATATGCCTTTTACCTAGTAAAAACACACTAAGCAGTTATTACATACTTGATGGACTTAAAATGAAGCAAATTAAAGATATCAATATTTGGGGCGCCTGGGTGGCGCAGTCGGTTAAGCGTCCGACTTCAGCCAGGTCACGATCTCGCGGTCCGTGAGTTCGAGCCCCGCGTCAGGCTCTGGGCTGATGGCTCGGAGCCTGGAGCCTGTTTCCGATTCTGTGTCTCCCTCTCTCTCTGCCCCTCCCCCGTTCATGCTCTGTCTCTCTCTGTCCCAAAAATAAATAAAAAATGTTGAAAAAAAAAAAAGATATCAATATTTGTCAACAAAAAAGTTTTAGTTAAAACACTCAACTACGTGCTAGACTCTGTCTTAAGAACTTTTCATGTATTATTATATCATGTAATTGTCATGTAGATATTTCTGTATAAATAATACTTATATTTATTTTCAGTTTACTTGGCTATTTTATAACTACTTTATATTTGGCTACTTTAGGTATAACATCATAATTCACTGATTTGTAATGTGTAAGTTCCAAAATTAAAATTAAGTAAAGTATCAGAGGAAATACAATATAAACTTTCCCATTTAAGTAGACTCATATTTAGGAATTTTACATTTTTTTAATTAAAAAAGGCTGATTTAGGGGCATCTGGTGGCTTAGTCAGTTGAGCATCCAACTCTTGATTTCGGGTCAGGTCATGATCTTATGGGTTCGTGGGTTCAAACCCCGCGTCGGGCTCTGTGCTGACAAAGCAGAGTCTGCTTGGGATTTTCTCTCTCTCCTTCTCTCTCTGCCCCTCCCTCCCCCCATAAATAAACTTCCTAAAAAAAAGTCTAAAAAAGGCTTTGATTTAAAGTACATTGGTTGTGGGGTCTTGGCTGGTTCAGTTGGTAGAGCACTTGACTCTTGATCTCAGAGTTGTGAGTTCATGTCCCATGCTGGGTGTAGAGTTTACTTTAAAAAAAAAAAAAGTACATTGGTAGTTAAAAGAATCAGTGTATATTAGTTAAATGATAACACATAAGGGAGGACAATTAATAAAATCAAGGAATGGATTGTACCCATAACAACAACAAAAAAAACACCAGTATTTTTTCTCATTAGAATCATGATAATCCTATGCTTTAAAAGTGGCTTTTAAGGAGAAAATGTAGTGAATTCCTGCTCTGTGAGAAGAATTCTTTTCCTGCCCTATGCTTCCCATTGCTAGCATAGGGCACAGGCCACATTTTTGACCTCTCATCCTTGAAAGCATTCTCTTAATCACATTCTTAGTTATTCTGTCAGCAAGTCAGAAAATGGATTTCTATTTTATCAGACAAGCCACAGCAATACTCCTTGAAACTGTTGATTTTGTATAGCCAGTCAGGCCTAATCACCAAGTTCACTGTCTGGTCATTGCCACGGAAGTGGTGTAACCCTCTTACTCACCCATTGTAGCTACGTGTCTGCAGAAAATATTTCTTCTATTTAGTGAAATATATATAAAATAAAACTTACTGGTTTGAACCATTTCTAGGTATAGAATTTCGTGGCAGTAATCACATCCGTATTGTTCTGCAGTCATCCCCACCATCCGTCCCAACATGTTCATCTGCCCAAACTCTGTACCCATCAAACAATAATTCCCTATTCTCCCTCCCATTAGGGAGCAGCTTGGCATCCCTGGTGACCACCACTCAGCTTTCTATCTCTCTGAATGTGACTATTTAGGTACCTCATGTAAGTAGAATCAAGCACAGAATATTTTTAAATCATCTCCTTCCTTAAAAACAAACAAACAAAAAACCCAACAGGGGGGACTGAGTGGCTCCTTTGGTGAAGCAACTGACTCTTGAGTTTGGCTTAGGTCAGGATCTCACAGTTCGAAAGTTCGAGCCCCATGTGTTGGGCTCTGCGCTGATAGCGTGGAGCCTGCTTGGGATTCTCTCTCTCTCCCTCTCTTCTCACTCTCTCTCTCTCTCTCTGCCCCTCCCCTGCTTGCTCTCTTTCTCAAAAATAAATAAACATTTTAAAACAAAACCAAAAAAACCTCATGGTGTTACATAAATCTTAACATCTTTGATTAAATGAATTGGTTGAGTTTCTTGAAAAGTCTAAATAAATCCCCTCCATCCCTCAAAAAAGAATTACAGATGAGGAGTTATTTAACCTGGGTGTGTATCAAAGTTTCAACAACATAGGCTAGCACCACTTGGAGTTTCTAGAAATGTTTCACTCCTTGGTCATAGGGAGCTATCCCAAGAATTCTGGGATTTCCCCAATCTCTAAGAAAGAAGAAATGTATGCTGCTTAATGTTAAAGTAAGAGGTTTTGCTTTTGTTATTTTCCCACTGCATATCAATTTGGAAGAATATTTGCTGAGGGGAAACACATTTTTTTTTTTCCACATCAAATCCAATGGCTGATCTTAACTGGTTAAAAATTTCAGTGTTCTTTTATAGGTAGTCTAGTTTTACTAAAAATGAGTGGTTGGTTTTAGTTTGCCTCCAAAATATCATTAGAAAATCCATAGTTTTTCCTTATTTTAGGTAACAATTGTTGGTATATGGACTCCCTTTTAGTTTCTAAATGTAAATTTAGACAAAGGGAACGATTTATTTTGGTTCAAACACCTTTTTTTCCCTTCCGCATTGAAGAAGAAAGTATACTATGTGGTTATCAGACCTCATGAACGTGGTCTGACATCTCAGCTGCCCTTTGACCTCTGCAGCCACTGCAGCACAAACCGGCTGGCTTCTGGCAGGTGTAAACTGGCAGCTTCCTGCCTCAGTGACTTCCAGCACTTCCTGTTTTCTGCCCTGAAAATGTCTACTTGGCACTTAGGTGTGTGCGACCTGGAAGTGTGGAGAGGTGTCATGGGTAATTTTCTGTGTCAGCCTGGTGGGGCTATAGTGCCCTGATACTTGTTGATCAACACGTTGTGTTTCCCAACACCATCTGAGTGTCCTACAATTCACTTCTGACACTAACTACCCAGAGTTAGCATAGACCCCACAGATTAAGAAAGGCTCGGTTCTACGAGACTGCTTCCCCTTCAGACACCAGCTTGAGGTCTTGGGGGCCACTTGAACTTCTGTTCAACTCAGCTGCAAATTCAGGGGTTCTAACAATGCCCCCCTCGTGTTTGATAATTCACTAGAACAACCCACAGAACTCAAGAAAGTGTTATAATTACCATTTTATTATAAAGGATTCAAATGAACAGCCAGATGAAGGGGAACTACAGGGTGAGGTCTGGGGGGTCCAGAGTGCAGGAGTTTCTGTCCCTGTAGAGTTGGGGTATGCCACCCAACTGTTACATAAGTAGGTCACCATCCAGGAAGCTCCTCTAAACCTTCGTTTTCAGTTTTTAAAATCAAGGTTTCATTACACAGGCACAATTGATTAAATTATTGGCTATTGGTGATTAAACTCAATCTCCAGCCTCTCTCCTCTCCCCAGTGGTTGGAGGTAGGGTTGAAAGTTCTAACACTCTAATCATAAGGTTGGGTTTTCCAGCAACTGTCCCCCATTCTGAAGCTAACAAGCTCCCCCACTGACCCTGGTTTCATCATTAGCATAACAAAGACATGTCTCAAAATTCTAAAGGTTTTTGAAGCTCTGTGCCAGAAACCTGGGACAAAGACCAAATCTTATTTTTATTATACCCTACCCTTCTTTCAGGACTGTCTGCCTCATGACCCACCACTTGCCATCCAGAGGAAGATTCTAGCTGCAGAGGGATGGGGATGGTGGGCTCCAGACTCTTGTATTGGGAACCCCATTTTTGCCAATGATCAATGAGACTGATTTCCTTTTTTAAAGTAAATAAGCAGACACACTGACCGAAGTAAGCATTGGTCTTATTGATGAGGGATAGAAGCAGAAAAATCTCCACCTTCAGCCCAGAAGGCTGACCTGTATGTAGCCTGCATAGTTTCAATAAGGATCAGATAAGTGCTGGTTGCTATATCCTTAAAGGGTCTCAAGATGACCTGTAAATTTCATCGATAGTTAATTTCAAACTGAATGGTAAGCACCAGAAGTAGTTTTAGGAGTAGAGATTCGAAGAAACATTTATGATCAAATACTCCATGCATGTTCTCTCCCCCTTGAGCACTAAGCATATAACCACCAGCCTCACACAGCCACGGTACAGCTCTTTCTGCCCGTTAAGTCCTGTCTCCATGCTGCTTAAATAAACTTACTAAGCTGCCTGGTGAAATGTCTCAAGAATTCTTTCTTGACTGTCTCGCTCAGCAATCCTGCAATATTACTAACTTTATTAGGTTCATGAAAGAAAAGTATATTCTCACTAATGTGACTTTGAGCTTGGTTACCCCTTTGTGCTAGCCATGGAGAGTCAGATCCTCCTTCTACCACTTCAAGGAAGGGCTTGATGCCCAGATGTGGGGAGCAGAGTCAGCAAGCAGCTGTTTGAGTCTGTCTCAAATGCAGAGGGTCACCTCCCTTGACCTGAAGTCACGTCCTTCCTGGGCAGTGCACAGCCAGTGATGAGCAATGTGAGAATAAAGGCCCACTCATTTCAGCTCAATGCAAGACAACCCTAAATTCACTCCAAAGCCACCCACCAGGTTGGCCAAGGTTTTGATGGGTTTACACTGCATTTCAACTTCTTTCCTTTCTGCCTAACCCGATCTTCTCTCCTTAGAGTAGGTGTCATAAACATCTTGCCCTCTGAACTCCATCTCAGCATCTTCTTCTGGAACCCCCCCTCCACCCCCCGGTGACACATCTGCAAAAACATAAATTTGGTGTATGGGCTAAGAAGGGTGTGGCTCCTTCCTGACAGTGGCTTCAACGGTAATGGAAATAATGAGAATGGTCCTGTCCTACCATCTGGTATCAGTGATCTCAGCTCCAATTAGATTCCTTCGACCCCCAATTTTCTCCTTTAGGATGAAACCCTCAAGATTATTGCCATCCTCCTTAACAAAGCTAATCTTAAGTGATTCTCCTTCCTTGAATGGCTCTCCTTCCTTTTCCTACCCAGTGTGGAGTTGTTTTTGAGGAAATTGGATTTTTAAAAAAGTAATTAATGACTGATTTAAAGGATTATACTCTCTCTACAAAGTATTGTTTGGGGTTGTTTTTCTTGGAGACCTTCACACCTTGGTCTCCCCTCTCACCTAAACACAGAAGCTCCTCAACCTAAAACTCTTGCGCTCACCTTTCTCTTCAAAGACAGCCTGTTATTCAAGGTCCATCTCCAACGTCATCACCTGTTGCACACATACATAAATTCTGTGTTCTGGGATGCCTGAGTGGCTGAGTTGGTTACGCATCTGACTTTGGCTCAAGTCATGATCTCACAGTTTGTGAGTTCGAGCCCCACATCGGGCTCTGTGCTGACAGCTCAGAGCCTGGAATCTGCTTCAGATTCTGTCTCTCTCTCTCTCTCTCTGCTCCTCCCCCTCTCTGTGTCTCACTCTCTCTCAAAAATAAATAAACATTGAAAAAAATGTATAAAAAAAAATTCTGTCTTCCAGCCACATCAAGCTGTTTGATCTTTGAGCATTAGGCACATTTCTAAAACCATACCTATATCCATGCTATCCTATATCCAGGCTGCCTGCGTGTACTCCCCCTTCTTAATTCCTTAATTCACACTTCTAGTCCCTCTTCCTGCACAAAGACTCTCAGCTTTCACTTACTTCTTTGTGCCCTGAACACCTATATTTGGGAGTCATGTGCTACCTTGAACTGTTATTGAACTGTCCTTTCTTCCATCTCAACTGCATACGTACTCCTGTACTCTTGTCTTCTGGAGAGTCTTATGCTCAATGTGTGTTTGTTACTTTCTCTGACCCCCTATGTCACCTGCATGGCAGATGTTTCAGTTGCTATTGCTACATGAGGAGCCATCCACAGCCCTGTGGTTTGAGCTCAACTGGAAGTTCTCTCATGCAGATGCAATCAGATATCAGCTGGGCTCTCAGCCATCTGAGGTCCCCTTCCCCCCTGCATTATAACTTTCAGGGGATCACATGCTTGGTCTACCTAAGGTAGGGCTTGCTGCTCATGTTAATCAATGTGGTTACTCCTATACTTTATCTCACTTCAAATATCAGCATATTTGATTTGCATCCAGAAGTAAAATAGGTTTCATGAGAACAACCGGGGACCAGGTAGGCTTGGTAATTCATCTCAGTCGTTGAACTAAGTTCTTAGCCAGCAGCTGCTCTCCCTCATGGCTAGTAATGCTCTGCACTAATTTTACTGTCAAAGGGATACGTGAAGAAGACAGATTCAAACAGATTTCCTTGAGATTGGCTTAAATTTCCAGGGGAAATCATTCTATCACATAGTTTTTTTCCCTTTCAATAACATTTTCTTCCCATTCATTGTGTGCCAACACCCATTATGTGGCATAGAAATGTTAATCATCCATGTGGAATTTTATGTTTTAAGAGTCTCTGAAAAAATCAACCCTCTCCCCCTGCCCCCACCAACTGAGCTCACAGACCACGGCCCTCTGGACATGTACAAACCAGTCTGGTTTTTTTGTTATTAGGTTACCAGCCAAGTTGCTAAACTGATTCAACTCGGTGGTTAAATACCTGTGAACTCAGGGAAAACTAGTCAAACTCATTTAAATCAGTCCCAGACACAGAGATGGGCCAGTGTTTCTCCGTGTATCCCATAGTGTGTGTTGAAGTCCCCAGCAGAGAGGACGAGCAGACACTGGGTGAGGTGATGACACTGCAGGTGTTGTTAGTGCTCTTGCTCTCGAAGTCACTACCTGTGAATATACGCCACGTAGTAATGACTGCTTCAGACATGCCAACTGGATAGTTTGACTCAGCTTTTCACTTTGATGGGAGGAACCTCAGAAGAAGATGAATGAATAAGACCTGAATATGTATCACATTCTGAAACCAGGCATGTGGAAGCATGTCTCCAAAGCAGGCTAGAGACTTGCTCCCCCTAAAATCTCGTCCATCTCAGTCAGCGGCACCACCGTCCACCTAGTCACTCAGGCCAAAGCCTCAGAGGCAACATCTCTTTCCCTCACCTTACCCACCTCATGGCGCCCCTGCTGCCATGTTTACAGGAACAACATCAACCGAGCTCTAGCCTTACAATTCCTACATTCTCATACCTACCACTCATCACCACGTCCACCAACATCACGTCAGCCCGAGCCACCTGGCTTTCCTACTGGGACAACTGCAGTAGTCTTCTACCTCCTTCAGGGATTCAACCAAAAAATATATTTTTTCATTTCTGCAAGAAAAAAAATACCATAACAAAATCAACGGCAAATGACTAAGCAGGAAAAATCCCTCTCTCTCTCACACACAAAACCAAGTTTAGGTGCCTTAATATATAAAGAGTTAACACAGTTTATTATTTAAAAATAAATATTAAACAAAATTTTTTTTTGAACCTTTATTTATTTTTGAGACAGGGAGAGACAGAGCATGAATGGGGAATGTCAGAGAGAGAGGGAGACACAGAATCCGAAACAGGCTCCAGGCTCTGAGCTGTCAGCACAGAGCCCAACGCGGGGCTGGAACTCATGGACTGCGAGATCATGACCCGAGCCGAAGCCGGATGCTTAACCGACTGAGCCACCCAGGCGCCCCTTAAAAATAAATATTTGAGGGGTGCCGTGGTGGTTCAGTCAGTTAAGTTTCCAACTTTGACTCAGATCATGATCTCGCAGTTCATGAGTTTGAGCCCTGTGTCGGGCTGTGTGCTGACAGGTCAGAACCTGGATCCTGCTTCAAATTCTGTGTCTCCTTCTCTCTCTGCTCTTCCCCGCTCATGCACTGTCTCTCTGTCTCTCAAAAATGAATAAATGTTAAAAAAATTATAAAAATAAATATTGGAATAGAAAAATAGGCAAATTATTTGAACAGTTTATAATAAAGGAAATATAAATAATTCATGAATAAATGATAAGATGCTCAATCTCACCCTAACAAGAACAATGAAATTCAAGGATTAATGAGATGCTGTTGACACTTATAAGATTGGAAAAATTCAAAATATTTATTAATGTCCTCATGTTGATGAGACAACTAATGTGAGTGGGAAGGCAAATTGGTCCATTCTCTTTGGAGGAGAATTTAAAAAGTAATAGTGAACTTTCATATGCATTTACTTTCTTTGACTTGGAAATTCTACATCTAGGAGTTCATTTTACAGATATATTTGCACATGAGCTTAAACATGTAAATACATATTGCAGTAACAACAACAACAACAACAAAAAACCAGCCAAATGCCCATTGGCAGAGAGCTGGTTAAGTAAGTTCTAGAACAACCATGGAGTGCAATACTATGCAACAGGGAAAAAGAATAAAACAAAATGACTTGGTATTGATAAGAGAAAATTTCCTAGAAATATTATTAAATTGTAAAAATCAAGATGCAGAAGACCATACATAATACAGTATTATGTTTTAAAATATGGGTTGGGGGGGCGCCTGTGTGGCTTAGTTGGTTAAGCGTCAGACTTCAGCTGGGGTCATGATCTCATGGTTTGTGAGTGTTTATATGTAATAATTCTGAAAACAGAAAGACATAAAACAAGTGAAATTTCTTATTATTTCTTTAGGTAAAACCTCATGCTTTTCCAAGTTGGAAAAGCGTCGGGCTTTGTGCTGACAGCTCAGAGCCTGGAGCCTGCTTCAGATTCTGTGTCTCCTCCTGTCTCCCTGTCCCTCCCATGCTCATGCTCTGTCTCTGTCTCTCAATAATAAATAAACGTTAAAAAATTAAAAAAATATATGGGTGGGGAAATAGACATATATTACGTATATTTCTTGCATATGCATAAATTATTTCTGGAAGGATATACAAGACAAGGGTAACGGGGGGAGCCTGGGTGGCTCAGTTAGTTAAGTGTCTGACTTTGGCTCAAGTCATAATCTCGCGGTTTGTAGTTTGAGCCCTGTGTCAGACTCTGTGCTAACAGCTCAGAGCCTGGAACCTGCTTCAGATTCTGTGTCTCCCTCTCTCTCTGCCTCTCCCCTGCTGTACTCTCTCTCTCTCTCTCTAGAAAATAAATAAACATTAAAAAAAAAAAAAAAAAGACAACGGTAACAGTGATTGCCTCTCAAAATGAGACGTGAGAATTAGGGGTAAGAAAGAGGAGACTTACTTTTTACTATGTTTCCTTTATGACTTTTGAAAATTTGTACTACCTTACAGGGTTACCTATTTTTTTTTAAACTCCCTATTATATAGTTAAAATGTTTTTCCCATAAAAGGAGTTCAAATGATAATTTTATTTTGGTAATGTAAAGTTAAATTCTGAAAGATAAATAGAAAAGAATTAGTTGTATCCTGTCATTTTAAAGGAAACCATTAGCGATGTTTCCTGGAAAAACATGAGGTTTTACCTAAAGAAATAATAAGAAATTTCACTTATTTTATGTCTTTCTGTTTTCAGAATTATTACTATAAACTAATATTCAGACAAAATAATAGCTAATGATAACAGTGTTTATTTACTATGAGCAAATACTGTGTGAAGTGCTTCAGAATAACACTACTGTTCTCATCTCCCTATAATAGATGAAGGAATGAAAAGCTCAGGGAGATTAATTAACTTGCCTAAGGTCACAGAGCTAGAAGGTTACAGAGCTGATGTAAACCTACACAGTCAGATGCCGGAGCCCACATTCTCACCCACCGTACAGTTTATTAATGACTCATTTGTTTCACACAAAACAACACTTAAGGGTACATAATTTCCAATTCAAAACAAATACTTATGAGAAATAAGCATCTAAGACTCTTAAAAACTGAGAACAAACTGAGGGTTGATGGGGGGTGGGAGGGAGGGGAGGGTGGATGATGGGTATTGAGGAGGGCACCTGTTGGGATGAGCACTGGGTGTTGTATGGAAACCAATTTGACAATAAATTTCATATATTGAAGAAAAAAAAAGAGAATAAAAAAAATCAATTATGTAACCAAAAAAAAAAGAATAAATTAATGTTCAGATAGAAAAAAAAAAAGAAATAAGCATCTAAACTTGACTGTAGTAAATAAAAACACAAATGTTATAAATTCACAAGTCCCATTAATAAGGCCATAATATTGTTCCTGATTTTATGGTCGATGATTCAGAAAAATAAAAATATTGTATTTGAAGACATTTGAATAACAATTGGGAAATATGACTGCTGGATTATATATACAGTGCACATGATTTTCTGTGCTTATATTCCTGATCTTCATGAAATCTTTTTAAAAAGTTTTTTATTTTGAGTTAATATTTGTTTATATCAGTGTAATATCAGTTTCAGGTGTACAATACAGTGATTCAACAATTCCATGCATCACCCAGTGCTCATCACAAGTACTCCTTAATCCCCATTAGGTATTTCATCCATCCCTCCAACCCTCCCCCCTGGTAACCATCAGTGTGTTCTCTATAGCTAAGAGTCTGTTTCTTAGTTATAGCTTAGTCTTAGCTACAGCTTAGTTATAGCTTGGTCTGTTTTTTGGCTTGTCTCTCTCTCTCTCTCTCTCTCTCTCTCTCTTTTTCCCCCTTTGCTCATTTGTTTTGTTTCTCATGAAATCTTGAAGTAATAAAATGTTTTAGGTCAGTGTTGAAGATTGAATTGTGCACCCCTCCCCCATACGTTGAAATCCTGACTTCCTATTATGGGTTGAATTGTGTTCCCTTAAAATTCTTATATTGAAGTCCTAATTCCCATTACCTCAGAATGTGACAATATCTGGAGAAAGGGTCTTTACAACGGTAATAAAATTAGGGTGGTAATCCAATATGACTGGTATCCTTCTAAAAAGGGGAAATAGGAGGGACACCTGGGTGGCTCAGTCAGTTGAGCATCAGACTTCAGCTCAGGCCAAGATCTCATGGTTTGTGGGTTTGAGTCCCACATTGGGCTCACTGCTGTGGACACAGAGTCTGCTTCCGATCTTCTGTCCTCCTCTCTCTGGCCCTCCCCCGCTTCTGCTGGCTTAAAAATACACATTTTAAAAAATGTGGGGGGGGGGGGGAATAGGACACAGAGACAGACATGCACAGAAGGAAGATGGTATGAAAAGACACAGGGAGAAGACATCCATCTACAAGCCCAGAGAGAGAGGCCTGAAACTAATCCTTCCTTCACCGCCCTAAGCAAACACTGGCCTCCCAACCCACGAACGTCACCAAATTTGAAAACAGAGCCTTTGCAGATACAATCAACTTAAAATGAAGCCATCCTCATTTGGGGATGGGCCCTAATCCAATATGACTGGTATCCTTATAGGAAGAAGAAACAACACAGACACAGGAGAACCCCATGCGAAGACAGAGGTGGAGCCTGAGGTCATGTGTTTTCAAACCAAGGCACACCAGGGACTGTGGCAACCCCAGAAGCTAAGAGAAAGGTGTGGAGCAGATTCTCCCCTAGAGCCTTCAGAGGCAGCACAACCTTGCCTGGCCCCTTGATTCCAGGCTTGTGGCCTCCGGAACTGGGAGAGAACACATTTCATTTGTACTGCATTGGGCTCCCCAGTACTTGCTGCAGCAGCCCCAGGAAGCACATACAGTTGGGTTTCCTCCCATTGGGTTGGTATGGGAGGGACTTGTTAAGGAAGTGCTCCCGGAAGACCATTAAGGAAGGGTGAGGGGAGCAGACCTCAGAGTGCTCAGCCAGGTTCCCTGGGCTGTGCTGATATCACCTGGCCCCCGGGGGACTTTGGAGTGTAAATGATGCTTCATGGTGAACTCACCCTAGTCAAGGGGGCTAGAGTTCCTGAGCCAGCACCCCACCGGTCACAGGTTATAGACCACGCCCAAGGGACTTCACCGCAGGCTAGTGGGATTCAGGAACTACAAGGTAGTTCTCCATAAAAACACAGCCCATGTTGCTTATTGAAATTGAAAGCACTCCCAGAGAGGGGAAGAAAGTAATGGTAGACAGGGATCCAGGCAGAGCGACAGCATCATCCAACCCATCAAATTATCTGCCTGTGATATCTGGAGTCCAGAAAGCTAGATGCTGATTTCCAGTCCTCCTATTAACCTGGGTAACTTTGGGGCATACATTTGCATCTTGGATCTCAGTTGACTCTTTTGTTAAGAGGAGCTAATGTTCATACTTTTACAATTTTTTCTTTTCACAAAATGTTTGCTCTTCGGATGGTGTAGCTACATATCAATTGCTAAAACATAAATGGTTTTGTATTGGGTGATAAATAGCCACTCCCTTTACTACTTTGGTCCCCTCCCTGGAACCCCTGGATTTCCCTAAGATCCAGCAATAAAAATGCTAGGTACAGCTGGGGATCTCTACAGCGCTATGGCCAACGTTCTAACCAGCCGGCTGTTGAAGATTTTGACTATCACCCCCAGATCAAGCACTTGCTGTGTATCTAATTCAGTGGTCATGACTGTGAGGGGCAGAAAAGAATTAGACCATCTCTGCCTTTAAAAAGGTTTAACTTGGGCACTTGGGCGGCTCAGTCAGAAGAGCATGCAACTCTTGATCTTGGGGCAGTGAGTTCAAGCCCCATGTTAGGTGTAGAGATTGCTTAAAAATAAAGTCTTTAAAAAAACAGTTTACACTTAATTGAGGTGGGAACAAACACAGTTTAAATACTTAGGAATAATTATGCGCTAAACTCTGTGCCTTAATCCATTCACGCTACTATAACAAAAATACCATAGACTGGGTGGGTGGCTTAAACTATTATTTCTCATAATTCTGGAGACTGGGAAGTCCAAAGTCAAGACATCAGCAGATACAGAGACTGGTAAGAACCCACTTCCAGGTTAATAGATGCCTGCCTCCTGTGTCATCGCATGGCAGAAGGGGTGGGTTGCTCTCTGGGGTCCCTTTTATAGGGGCACTAATCCCAGTGATGAGGACAGAGTCTTCACCTCCCAAAGGCCCCACCTGCTAATACCATCACACTGGGCATCTATACTTTGACATATGAATTTTGGAGAGGCACATTCGGTCCATAGAACTCTGCAATTCTGACATGAAACAGTGAGCGTTTTCTGGGGAAAAAAATTGTAAAAACATTTTACAAGGGCACGGTATTAATCTTTGACTTTCCCAACGGATTGAGTTCACTGATGACCCTTAGGTTTCAGTAAGTCTCCAGGATATTCAAATTAAAAATTCATCAGTCAGTGGTTTTGTTAATGCAGTTCCTACCATTTCATTACATTTTTTTTCACAAATTAATGGGCTCTTTTCACATTGTGTAAATGGACACAACTAAATATAATACACAAGGAACCTGGAAAATTCTGTAACCAATATTTTCTGTAACGGGGTCTGTGGCATGTTAGTTTCCAGCAAAAAGAAGCTTTCTCAGAGGAAAAATAAAATGGCCAGTGCAAAGACATCTCTGATTTCTTTCAGTGTATTCCAAGCCACATGGGTGCAAAAGGGAAGAGGTGATGATGGAAGAGATACCATCTTCCCAGTGCAAGGCTTTGAAATGTAAGTTCATATCCACTAGACCACAGACTGAGAAGATGAGTGTTTCATGACACCACATTGATTGACCATCTGGACTGTATTTGGTCCAAGTCCTCACCTCAGTTTCAGTAATTCTGAGGCATAGAATATGACCAAGACCTCCCTGTGGATGCTGCCTGACTGGTAGTGTTATGCCCAGAATTCGTGATCCCCAAAGACCACCAGGGAGCCGAGTCAGATGCAAAAGCAAAGAGCCTTTATTCGAGCTAGCTCCAGCTCAATCCCCTACCTGCACGAGGCAGCGGTGAGACACCGGAGAGAGAGAGAGAGAACGGGTTTCAAGAGCACAAAGGTTTTATAGGGATCATGCCTGGGGAAGGGTCGTGGCCTCAACCAATTGGCTGGGGAAGGACCAGAGTCCCGTCATGCAGGTTTTGGGGCATGGTTTGAAAGGTTTAAAGTAGAGTGATTACAAAGAGAAAAGCCCATCCCCCTCCTGTCCTTGAGCTCCTGCTCTCAGAGTGTCAGTGGTCTTGGGCCTGCTCCCCCAAATCAGAAGAGTCTGGCCCTCAGGTCACCCAGCCTCTTTCTCAGGGGTGCAGAGAGAGTAAGTGCTGGATTGTAGGGTTTTCTTGCCATCTTTCCACCTTCATCTGAGCTCTCCTTTCCCCAGTGACTCATCCCAGCCCACCCCCAGGTGAAACAAGGAAACTCAAGGCTTTCCTCCACCTGTTCTACATCCTCAGGATGGCTCCCTGACCACAGATCTATGCCTAGGCCCCAACTCATGTTGAACGGATGAGCGGGAAGTTACTCAAGGGGAGGAGGCATGTTCTGAGGTTTGAGCAGACAGAACAAGATGGAGTCGGCCGGCCTAGGTCTGCTCTCTCAGTAGTGTTCTCAAGGCCCAGTGAGATTCAAAGATGGCAATTGGAGCTGGAGAGTGATGAGGTGAATCCAGGACCCAAGTCTGCTGAAGCAGCAGGCATTGGGGAAAACTTCAGTTCTTTTTCCTGGTATTTTGAATAGGGCTTGGAAAATAATTTGAGAACATTGTGAACCTCTTCATAATTCTATGTTGGCATCTAATTGTTTTCATCATAAATTTGCCATTACTGGAGTATTATAAATACTGAATGTTAAAATTTTTAATATGAAAATATTTTTAAACTGTCACATTACTCTTTTGAGTAAACAAACACAGGGCATCTAAGCGCCATAGCAATTTATAGGTCGTGATCTCACAGTTCATGAGATCAAGCCCTGTGTTGGGCTTTGTGCTGGATGTGGAGCCTGCTTAGGATTCTCTCCCTCCCTCTTCCTCTGCCCCTCCTCTGCTCTCTCACACACACGCACGCATACACACACATACACACACACTCTCTCTCTCTCAAAATAAATAAATAAGTCTTAAAAAATGCCATAGCAATTTGATAGTCACATCATTCATTTAAAAACACAGATAATTTTTTTCCCCCAATTTTTTTTAACTTTTTTTTTAATTTTGAGAGAGAGAGGGACAGAGCAAGAGTGGGGGAAGGGCAGAGAGAGACAGAGACAGAAACCAAAGCAGGCTCCAGGCTCTGAGCTGTCAGCACAGAGCCTGATGCTGGGCTTGAACTCACAGACTGCTAGATCAGAGCCTGAGATGAAGTCGGACACTTAACTGACTGAGCCACCCAGGCACCCCTAAAGCACAGATCATCTTTACAGATGAACAGTTCACATTATTTCTTGTTTCTCCTCAGACTTCTATTTCTTTTCTACTTCTTCCTTAGTGGTTTATCCTCATGTAATTTTTTATGATTGAAAGTTTTTTATTACTCACCCTTTCATGATGCTTTGCAATAAAAAATGTATATATAAACTTAACTTTCTGTGACCATAAAATTGAAAGTGATAAACATTTCTTTTGTATTGAGTTGATATTATAATTACTCTTAGTCCATAATTGATTAATACAACAAAAATACATTACAAACTTTGATGAATGATGAAGTATAGAGTTTTATTGAAAATATTGCCCAAAACTAGAAACAGCCTAGATGCCCATTGATAGAAGAATGGATAAACCAACTGTGGTATATTTATACAGTAGAAACTTAACAATAGAAAGGGACAAACTACTTATTCATGAAACAACATGGCTGCCATCTTGAAAGCCTTATTCTGACTAAAAGAATCTACACATACAATAGCACAGATTATGTGATTCCCATTTATATAACGTTCTAAAACAGGCAAAACTAATCTATGGTCGAAGAGCATCAGAACAGTGGTTGCCTCCGGAGTGGATTTGGGACAGGCGCCAGCAAGGAAATGATGCCAGGGAACTTTCTGGGTGATTGTAATGCTCTGTAACTTGATGGGATTTGAGTTACACATGTGTATGCATTTGTTGAAACACACAGAGTAGTTTCCTTAAGATCTGAGCATCTCATTGTTTGTTCATTTTGCCTCAAAAGAAAAAGAAACAACTGGTAACAAATATTGAGTTCTAACTATGGCGTGTTTGCTGAAGTATTTCCGGTGAAAACACACGGAGGCCTGCAATTTATTTTGAAACATAGCTGGATTGATAGATGGGTAGAGGAAAGGACAGATGGAAAGATACGTGATATAGGCTTAGTAAAATGATTCTGGAATCTAGGCAGTGGGTATATGCACATTTACTGCAAAATTCTTTCAACTTTTCTATATGCTTGAAATTTTTTATAACAAAATATTGGAAAAAATTTACTGAAAATGCACCTCTTACTGAGATGGGTGAAATATATTCAGCCACATATTTCCCCTTCATGTACCCAGGGAATGTTGACTCTTGCTAGAATTCACGCTAGGTCTAGCATCCGCTTCATCCATATTTTCCTCTTCTTAAAATGTAAGCACTATGAAAACATGTAAGTCGATGGGGAAAATGGAGGCAGGTGGAGAGAAGGCCTCCAGTTGAGAGCGAAAGAGAATCTGACCTGTGTTGGTGGTGTGGAAGGGGGGCCCTCATATCAGAGACAGTGCAGAGGTAGAATCAAATGGACTTACTGCAGAGAGAATGATACAGATCGTAGATCTTGATACAGAACCAAGTTCTTGTTTAGGGAGAGAAGACAAAGCTGTTTCAGAATTGTTTTTTTTTTTTTTTTTTAAGTTTATTTATTTTGAGAGAGAAAGGCAGAGAGAGAGGGAGAGAAAGAAACCCAAACAGGCTCTGCACCTTCAGCACAGAGCCCAACACAGACTCATGCACTGTGAGATCATGACCTGAATCAAAATAAAGAGTTGAACCTCAACCGACTGAGACACCCGGGGGCCCGTTTCAGAGCTTTCTAACCCCAAGGACAGTAAAACTGAAGATCCCATCAATGAAAATAGGAAACACAGTCCAGAGCAGAGAGAAGTCATTTCTGAACAGTTTTATCTTCAGTCACCAAAGGGATACACCAAAGTCTGAGCAGAAATTTAGAAGTGTGTGTATGTAGTTTAGAAGCAAGTTCAGGGGCAAAGATGGATATTCGCACGATGGATATTTAGCTGATTTCACGGCTCCAGTCACCCAGCAAGTGCTCATGCTGTACCAGGAGCCATTGCTTTGGAATATCACCTGTGGGCCTGGGAGTTAGGTACTTTGAGGAAGGAAGCAGTTCGTGAAATCAGATTAAATCACTAAAAGATGGAGAAGGGCATCTGGGTGACTCAGTTGGTTAAGTGTCTGACTTTGGCTCAGGTCATGATTCGCAGTCTGTGAGTTCAAGCCCCACATTGGGCTCTGTGCTGACAGCTCAGAGCCTGGAGCCTGCTTCAGATTCTGTGTCTCCCTCTCTCTCTGTCTCTCCCCCACTCATGCACGTGCGCTCTCTCTCTCAAAAATAAATAAACTTAAAAAAAATGGAAGGATAGTTAACAAAGAGTAGACAGTGAAGAGGGAGGGGAATAAAGCCTCACTGAGCCAAGAGAAGGGGGAGTTTACAAAAGGAAGGCATGGTCAGATAATACGATAAATGCCGTAAAACCTAAGTAGGACGAGCAGTGAAATGGGGCCGCTGTATATTACGGACAAAGCAGTTACTCTCAACCAGGGCAATTTGACCCTTACACCTGGGAGGATGGTGCTACTGGTATCTGGTGGATAGGAGCCAGGGACACTTGCTTAACATCCTGCAACGCACAGGACAGCCCTTCCCACGATGCCCACCCCAAATGTCAATAGTGCAGAGGGTGAAAACCCCGCTGATTCAGCAGCCATAATAGTTCCTGGATTTTCTGGCATAAATCCATTTTCAAGATTCATATCAGAGTATGTGTCTCAAATATGGGCTTAGAAGACGTGTCCCCCAGTGTCAGGAACCTTGAGATGAATCATCCCTCAAATTTTAGCCAGAGGGATGAAATCTGCCTTCTACCTTATTTTGGAGCCTACTTCCCATTGGCTGGCCTCTTCTCCACTCTCGTTTGTTAAATTCTTAGTCTGGTGCTCCTCAATGATTCTTAATCTTCCACGATCTCCGGGAACCATGCCTTATCCTGCTTTCTACCTTTGCACAAAAATTCTCACGTACCTACCTACACACACACGCACACACACAGGAGTGTGTCATTTTGCACACAGTCCTTATTTTCCTCGACATATCTAACTTCTTCTACTCATTCAGTTGGACTAGCTCTTGCCGCTTCTCTGCTCCTCCGGCTCCACCCTCTACACTCGGGAGCCTTTGGTGTCCCACATATTTTAAGGTTTGAAAATTATGTGCTGGCCCTGACTCCTTGATGAGAATTAGAGCTGACAGTTTTCTGGAAAACAAACAAAATTTGTTCCTTCTCACCTGGTCCTTCACATCTTCTCCCCATAGAACCTTTCCAGCGAATTCCTAAATTGGTTAAAATCTACTGGGCTAAATTCCATATTCTTCATAGTGCCAATTTTTCTCTTTCCTTACCCGGAATTTCACTTTCCTGCTTTCTCTATGAGACTAAAGGGTCAAATAGTTTTAAAAATGAAAGAATTAGGGACGCCTGGGAGGCTCAGTTGATTAATCGTCCGACTCTTGATTTTGGCCCAGGTCATGATCTCACAGTTTGTGAGATTGAGCCCTGTGTTGGGCTCTGCGTGGACAGCATGGAGCCTGCTTAGGATTCTCTCTCTCAAAATAAATAAACACTTAAAATAAAAAGGAAAGAATTACATTCAATAGCTCTCTCCTCTTAGCACACTCCGTAGCACCTCTTCATTTCTCCTCTTCCTCCACCTCCCGTTTGTATTGGCTGGAAGAGCTTCCCTTGCATTTTGACCCCAAAGCTTTGACTTCTTCTGGGGCTTTATTCAGAGTTACTTTCATTCTGAGTTTTCCAGGGAGTTAGAGGAAATAGGCGCTGGTGGCTGTGGTCTATTCTCCCCTAGACAATGTGTCACATGTGTACACCCTGAGTGTCCTTTGGCTTGAAAGCCAGGAGGACCAAAGGTTAAAACTGAACTTCTTATAATCAGTCTGAGCAATTGGCAAAAAAGGATGTGCACAGTTTCTTTTCTTTTCTTTTAAATATGTTACGGTTTACCTAAGTTATTCTCTTCCTTTGAAAATGCTCTAGAAAATAAGACAACAATAAAAATTGATTTTCCAAACTGTTATTGGATACATCAATCTGTTACTTTTAAGTTCACCTCCTACTCCTCTTGTTAATACTTTAATGAGTTTATGTTAATCAGATCAGTAAGGACTAAATTTTTAATGATGGATATTTTATTGCTGGTCTCCTAGTGGTCAGCTTTAATTTTTAATCTGTTTTATTTATTTAGACATTGGCCGTTTTGATCGTTTGTATATTTGGTCTGTGACTCATTTCTGTAAGGCTGGTTTCATGTAAAATGCTGAAGCACAAATAAGACAGTTATATAAACAAATGATGGTTTGATAACAGGCTCAATGGGCATCAGCCATGAAATACTGCATTCAAAGATCAGGTAGCAAGAAAGAGAAAAAGTAGACTGAAAAAAAAAAAAAAAGAGTGAGCAGAGGCTCAGGGACCTGTCGGACAATAACTAACCATCTAACATCCATGTCATTGGAGTCCCCAACCTTTGACTAGTGAGAGACAGGAAGCCAAGAGGAACCAGAGAGTAAATTCTACTCCTTCTAGAAGACATTCTGAGATGCAGTAGTTTATACCCCCTCCCTTCCCCCCATCTGAACACATTCTGCAAATCCAGGCTTTCAGCCCATGCTTGTCATGAAGCTGTAGCCTCCCCTATGCACCCCTTTGTGACGACTCTCCCTCCGTCCAGCCTCCTTCCTGCTTCCCTCCCCACTGCTGCCTGGAGCACGTACTCTCATTAGCACGATATCACAGAAGGTCAGATTCTATTTTCTAGCAAACCATATCTTTTCATCCTTCTGGAATCCTGTTGTTTATGTTACTTCTTCTACTTACGTCTTTCAAGTTTTTAATTTTTCTCTCTTGCGATTTCCATTCCTTTATGTATTTGGTCTGTCTTTTAAGCTTTTTTTCTATTTGCTTTTGGTACCACCAACTTGGGTCTTAACAGTGACTATTTTATCTTTTAATAGTTTTTAATATCTTTTTTTTTTTTTTTAAATTTTTTTAACGTTTATTTATTTTTGAGACAGAGAGAGACAGAGCATGAACAGGAGAGGAGCAGAGAGAGAGGGAGACACAGAATCTGAAACAGGCTCCAGGCTCTGAGCTGTCAGCACAGAGCCTCATGCGGGGCTCGAACTCACGGACCGTGAGATCATGACCTGAGCCGAAGTCGGACGCTTAACCGATGAGCCACCCAGGTGCCCCAGTTTTTAATATCTTTTAATAATAAATGTTCCAGAAAGTTCATGTGCGTGTGCATGTGCTGTGATTGAATCTTCTTATGTGCTTTTTTACATTTTAATTCAGCTTTTGTCTGACTCCTTCAACAATGTTATTTCCCTGAAACCTATTACGAGTCTTCTGATGGTTGTTTCTCTGTGGCCACTGGGTCCCTTCAAGGTACTAAATTAGCTTCTTATTGCTACTGTAGCAAATTACCTTATTACCTTGTGGCTTGACACCATGCAAATGTATTCTCTTACAGTTCTGGAGGTCAGAAGTCCTAAAATCAAGATGTCAGTAGAACTTCATTCCTTCTGGAGGCTCTAGGGAAGAATCCATTTCCATATTTTCTCCAACTTTTAGAGCTGCCTGCATTACTTGACTTGTGGCCCCATCCTCCATCTTGAAAACACAGCACTCCAACCTCTGCTTCTGTGGTCATGTCACCTTTTCTGGCTCTAGCCCCGTGCCTTCCTCTTATAAGAGTTTTTTTCTAATTATATTGGGCCCACTTGGATAGTCCAAGATCATCTCCCTTTCCAGATCCATAACCATATCTGCAAAGTCCCTTTTGCCACACAAGGTAATATAGTCAGAGGTTCCTGGGATTGGGATGTGAATGTATTTGGAGGGGTGTTATTCTATCTACCACCTTACTTAAAGGGAAGCCACTCTGCGAAAGATGAAAGCAAGATGGTGCCTGCCCTGCATGCCTGCAGTGTGACAGCTGATATGTCATCCGTTCCCCACTGTGACACTGGGAGGAAGGCTCCTTGACCCTTCATCTTCTCAGCTACATGGGCTTATACGTTCTAGCCCTGCATAAAAACACATTCTCTCCCTCCCTCCATCTCCAGCTTCTTGAAATTCAGGAAGGCCAGTGGGATCCTACCAAGATACCATCAGGGACCAGAATTACCCTTCCTTTGGGGGTTCTATGATAGTTAATTTTTAAAAAATACTATTATTTTTTTAAATGTTTATTTATTTTTGGAACAGAGAGAGAGAGCAGGAGCAGGGGAGGGACAGAGAGAGAGGGAGACACAGAATCTGAAGCAGGCTCCAGACTGAGCTGTCAGCACAGAGCCCGATGCAGGGTCGAACTCACAAATTGTGAGATCATGATCTGAGCCGAAGTCAGAGGCTTAACTGACTGAGCCACCCAGGCACCCCTCGATGATAGTTAATTTTATGTGCCGACTTGGCTAGGCCATGGTACCCACATATTTGGTTAAACACCAGCCTAGAGGTTGATTTGAAGGTATTTTTCAAGTGAAATTACATTTATTTTATTTTTTCAAAAGTTTTTACCTATTTATTTTGAGACAGAGAAAGAGCATGTGAGCGAGGGAGGGACAGAGAGACAGAGTAAGAGTACATGAAGAAGAAGGAGGGACAGAGAGGGGGAGAGTGAGAATCCCAAACAGGCTCAGCACAGAGCCTGACACTGGGCTCAATCCCACAAACCGTGAGATCATGACCTGAGCCAAAATCAAGAGTTGGACACTTAACTTACTGAACCACCCAAGCACCCCTGAAATTGCATTTGAATGAGTAGACTTTGAGTGAAGCAAAATACCTTCAATAATGTGGGTGGGCCTCATCTAATCCGTTGAAGGCTTTAAGAGAAAAAAGAATGAAGTCCCTCAACAAAGAGGAAATTCTGCCTCCAGACTGCCTTCAGACTCAAGGTGCAACATCAGTTCTTTCCTGGGTCTTCAGCCTGTTGGCTTGCCCTGCAGACTTTGGACTTACAAGAACCCACAATTGTGTGACCAATTCCTTAAAATCAATCAATCTCTCTGTACACACACACACACACACACACACACACACACACACACACACACACCTTATTGATTCCATCTCTCTGAAGAACCCTGACTAACACAGGAGAATAGATCTCCACAGGCCAAACCCTCTTCAAGAAGGCTTCTCCAATCTTATTCCAGGACTTAGCTGTGGGTCTCACAGCACCTCTCAGGTCCAGTGGGGGAAGGTCATGAGTTTGGCTAGCTTCCCAGAATTTTGTCATTGTCTTATTTGGTAACTCTGCATCTTATGTCTTGATCCATGACATTGATAAAAACGTAAAATAGATGAGAGCCAAAGATACCCATCCCAGAAACTCCCTCTTTAGGATCCAATTATTTTTTCACTCATTCCCTTATTTTCCTAAGACTCTATTTTTTAGGAATTAAGTTTACTTTTCTTTTCAGTCTCCCGTGGGGAACTTGGGTAGGTCCCAAGTTTTAAAGAGAGGGCAACTTCCTCCCTTTACTTCTTAGAAATCACTGTTTTCCTTCCTGGGGATTATTTGTAGTGTGGTCTGCCAGATCCCCTGCCTTTGTACCTGCGCCCCCCCCCCCCCGCCCCCGTTCCCCCCCCCAATGGACTAATACCCAAGCTCAGGAAACAACTTCAGTCCCCTACTCTCAGCTCTGGGGCTAACCCTGTGCCTGACTGTGGGGAATTTCTAAAGCCTCTGTCGGTAGATCCAGTGAGTCCTGATCATCAAGTCTGCCATGTTGCTGCGTGTTCTTGACCGTTGGTAGTTCTAGAGGCTGGGCTCCTCGCCCTCACCTAGTACTCAGTTCCAGAGTCTCTTGACTCTTCTCAGTTTATTTTTGCAGCCTGACAAGTGATTGTCCCTTTCAACCAGTCCTGCGGCTGCCAGACACTATTGCTGGTCTGTTTGGATTTCATGTATTATCCACTCCCTGCTGCCATGCATCAGTGGTCTGCACAACACCCACCTATGACTTCTTTTCTGGACATCTGAGGTGCTAATCACCGCCCGGGGCCATTGCCAGCCAACTCTCCTCCAGGCGGGTGATGTTCTGTCTGCTCGTGGATCTCTTTCCTCCCAGCATCTGTCTGTGCCCCATGAGTGTGTCTAGACTTCAGGGGCAGACCCCTCCTGGACTGTCCTGTCCCACCCACCCCCTCCCTAAGCCCCTATTCTGGTAGAGAAGATGTGGAATTCAGAGACTTCCTAGCAGGACAGCTCCATGGAGGTGGGAGCAGGGGGAACCTCATTTTGCACCTGTTCCACTATATTAAACTTTTAGTTGTTATGAAAAAAAAATCTGATTTTGCTCAATCATATTAGACTCTGAGTTGTTATGGAAAAAAATGTGATTTTTCATGTTCTCATTTTACCCCCCCCCCCAATATATAATATCATTAAATTCCTCGTCACAAATGGCTCTTCTATAGCTCACTAGCCACAAGGTTTGTTCCCTCGTAAAACTATATCAGATAGATTTGAGAATCTGAACCTATGCTGGAAAGCTCGTTTCAGTCTGACCGTATGAGGAGAGGGTTCAGGAACATTTTCTTCCAGCCCTCCTCAGACAGCAGCCGGAAAGTCTTCAGCACATTCTCTCTACAGTTTTGTGACTCATTTCCTCACTTGTAACACAGAAATATGAACACGCTGCCAACCAACCATAAAAGAGTGTTATGAAAATTCCAGTCATAGAGTAATTAAAACTTTATTTCATATATGATTTTGACATTATATATTTATTTATTTATAATGCAATACTCTTGGGTTTGAGTATCTTCTATTATTTCTGGCTCTGCTTGTTGTGACTAGAAGCTGTGAACGCTATAGACTGGATGGAAAATCACTCCCTGCACAGCACCCTGGGCTGCAGTGTCCATAAAACGCAATGTGCTGGCTCAAGAAACTGCATGATTTCATAACCAACCTGTGATCCTCGTTGCCCCCCTTCACATCTGAAAGCACACTGGCACAGAGGGGAGAAAAGTCTCTTTTTTTTTCACATCTTTTCATCTCCCAGGTCCTTTTCTAGGACTTCTAGTTATAAAGAGATTTATTTCTCCCTAGGAGTATTATCGCTTCTGGAAGCATCTTTCATGGTCACAGAGTGCAGCCTCTCTCGTAATGCAGAAACCCCACCTACAAAACTGATAGATGAATTCATTAATCTACGCTCTGAGTGCTTACTGTGTGCTAGACACTGTGCCTCGCTCATTGGCAACCCCCGAGAGGAAGATTCAAGTGCAAGTAGTTTATTTGAGAGAGGAAGATGCCAGAAAATACAGGACATGGTCAATGTGTGACAGGGTAGGGGAGGAAGGCAACAAAGCATCCAATTCCAAGCAACTTACCACTGTGGGCAAATAGAGCTCAGTACCACTGGGGAACATGAAAACCATGGCTCAGAAATGACCCACCCAAGGGGCCAGGGAGCTGGGGTACTTATTCACCAGTTCTCTCTTTGTCACTGTCTCAGGGTGCTTCCAGGGCAATTAATTGTCCAACACTTCCGACTTCCCTGTGCATACTTCCCAAGGCCAAAAAAAGCCTTCAAGCGGATATTTCTGGGAGTCAGTGGTAAGTAGCCTTTGACTTTGGAAATAAATGCCAAGGGGTTTGGCATGGGGAACACCAGTTGTTTCTGCTGCATACACGAAGACAGAATGCCGATCCCCTCTTTGCCTCCCTACTTTGGACCTGAAGGAGGGAACAGGACATACAGTCCTTGAACCCATAAGTGTCCTAGGTAGGGAGGGCTGCAAGAGAATAGGGGGAAACACTGGAGTCGTGGAGGTGACCAGTCTGAGGAAACATGTGCAAGATCCGAGTCAAATTGTGGTGAGGATGAGCGGTGAGAGGATCAACAGCTCTGGATGACATCAGGCCATGACTAATGGCCAGGAGCCCAAAGGATGAGACTGGAATGATGGAAATACTGGTCTTCCCAAGAGGGTCGGGCTGAAGTATGTGGCTGGCTGTGCCACATACTTTTCTCCACACGGGGAGAAAAACCTGATGCAGAGTGAAATCTTGGGCAAGGGGGTTGGAAGGAAGCAAGTGAGGTGGACAGGGTTTCCAGCGCCTCCTCCTTCCCCAGGGAGAGCTAGTTGAAAATATGAGTGTCGGGGGAGCCAGGCAGCAGGGCCAGCAGGGCAGGCTAACCAGGGGCATGAAAAGTGCAAAAGTGGACATCAGGGCTCTCACTGGGCCTGCACCATTTCCTGCCGGCTCCCTAGGCCAATGCAGGGGATGCCAAGACTGGCCCAAGCCCACAGGCTTGGCCGTATCCAACAGGGCTGGGCTGTAAGTTCTTTTGGCTGGGACACATGTGAGGGCTTAATGTGTATAAAGTTTTGGGTGCTGGGTCGAGTTGGGGTGACTTTCAAGGTAAGGCAGCTTGGAGCGAAGCACTCCAATTTGGGGATGTTTTTCTCTGGGTTGGACTGAAATTTACCTCCTTTGAACTTTCCCCTGGTCCTTGTGTTCCCCTCTGGAATTCTTCGATCAGTCCCAAGAAAGTTTGTGTCAATATAGCATCTGGTCCATGGCAGCCGATAAAAACTCCCGTTTGGGTTTGGGCAGGTGCTTGTGCTTTGTGAGATATCAGGAAGGTTATGGCAAGAATGTGCCCGATATCCACCCCCGGTTTCAGCTAGCCTGTTCTATTCCAGATATTTCCAGGGAAAGCAACTCTGCCGTGGACACAGGTAAGGTCTGTTGCACTTTCCTTCCAAGCTCCTCATCCCCAGCCTTCTATGCCCCGTCTCAGGCTTACAATTCATGGCACCGCCTCAAACAGCAAGGTCTTTCTCCTTTCCTTTGGTCTGCCGTTACAAACCCACCACTGAGATTTCTCCCCATTGCGATGCTCATCCTCTCACAGAATTTTAAACACACTCAACATTCGTTCGAGTTATGTCTCATTGAAAGAAATGTATTTTGCTCCCCTATGAACCTGCCATGTGGATCCAGAAGGGCTTTAATTCATTTTATGTGAACGGAAACTTAAAGCATAAGGAATTTTTAGCCTGAAATGCTGTATATGTTAGGTGACAAAGCACAGTAACAACGTACAAAGCTGCCATCTCATTCAGCCCAAACCAAAAGCAAAACAAGCAAAAAGAATTCCCATCGTTGTTTTGCCCAGAGCAGCATCTTTAAGAATGAGCAACAGCGATGCGCACATAATGGCAAGTCAGCCTGTGGTCACCGGCAAATTTGTACAAATGATACTCTGACATCCCAATTAGGATTTGAAACATTGCTCCTTTTAAAACTGAAACAAGCCTTTTATTGTTCACTCTGCTTTATAGTACCACTCAACTACAGACAGGAGACAATTAGAATAACCTAGAAGTTACAGGAGGGAATTGGAAAGTTTGGCTAACAGAGCTTCTCCCCTTTGAGCCAAACATTCTCTATATCATTTTAGTTGCATGTTTATGGATTTCTGAGAAATTAAAAATAATGTGCTCTTAGTACAGCAGGCACCCACACCAAAGAGAAGGAACAAGCCACACCAGAGACAGAAAAAGAGCAAGAATGAAAATTCCACAAAAAAGAACCCAGAGGGAGGGACAGGATTGTTTTTCCTGCCCAGTCAAGAAGGAGTCAGAAAAAAGGGGATTTTCTCAGTCTAGAGAATAATCTTTGTTTTCAGTTCACGGGTAGTTTTCCTCATTTCTCTTCATTTTACTAGAATTTCTCATCATGTTCAATATCTCAGCAGTGAATTTCCAGTCATAGTTTCCATTAACAATATAGTTAAAAAACTTCTACCTGGAGGATCACCTGGTAGCTCAGTTGGTTAAGCATCTGACTCTTGATTTTGGCTCAGGTCATGACCCCAGGGTCAGGGGATCGAATCCCACCACAGGCTCCACACTCAGCTTAAGATTTCTACCTGGAGAATTTACATACACATACATCTTCTCTAAGTTTAAGTATATGTATTATATAATATTTATATATTTATATTTTATAATATATTTATCTTTTATATATTGTATATATTGCAAATTCTGCATTTACAATATATATAATATATACACTATATATTATACAATATATATTTATATAAAATATATATTTGTATATTATATATTGTAAATGTATAAACATAAATGTATATATTTGACAAATACTTTCTTTTTCCTTAATATTACTGATCCTGAATCTGTGTGTTTAATGAGCATATATTTCTTTTACAAACAACCTTTTTTTGTTTTCCATTTTCATTGGGAACTCCATTTCCATTAATTTCATTCTACCAAAAAAGAAACTATTTTTAAGGTTAGGCTAAACATATTTTTTCTTTACTTTTGACGTCTTAATAACATACAAGTAGGTTATGTCCTACTTCTGCCTAGACCAGAAGGCAGCCTGTGCACACTGAGGAATACACAGAAGGGAGTTGACTTTAAAAAAAGGCCCTCGTCCTTTTCTATTTTCTGAAGTATTGAAAATATTAAAGCTAAAATCATTGCCTACACATGATTTTATTTCTTCTGGAGTTCATGGTGAAGCCTAACTCTTAAAGGAAAGGTAACGATGATTTGAAAGGAAAAACATGTTTTCCAAAACATAAACGGAGTGAACTATGGTAGATCTATAAATTAGGTCAAAAGAGAAGCATCTGTCACTAATATTCCTTTAATGCCTACAGCAAACCTTTCCAAATTAAGTTTAGATTTTAAAAACTTGCTTTCTGAACATCTATGGATAGATAGAAGGGAAAGAGATCAGGAATCTCAGCAAACTATTCCCGTTTCATAATTTTCCTCATTCTTTTTGAGAAAGGTGAGATTTTTCTTTGACCTTCACAACACAGTCTAATAAATCTTATTTAGATTTTCTAGAGCAGGAGTTTAGCAGGCAGAGAGGCCTGGAATGGAAGCATCAGGGAGGTTGCGGGAATGTTAATTGCATCTATTATCTCTAAATGCCTCCCAGGTATTACTTTCTTAATTCTTCCAAACAATCCTATAAAGCAGTTATTATTATCCCCATTTTACAGAGAAGGAAAAGTGAGTCCTACAGGGAGATTCAACAACTTGTTGAACGTGGAACTGGGATTCAAGCAGAGATTTGCTTGTCTCTAAAGCTAAGGCACCAAATGACTCCCATGTAGGGTTGAACAAGCTGATGGAGATAAAGGTGGAGAATTTGATGAGAAAATTGGGCTAAAAATGGAACCTTTTCCTCAGAGGTGTTAATGAATGGATTTGGGAGTTAAAATTTGAAGTAGGTGTTAGGGTGAGAATTGCAGTAATTATTAGGGTAGGATTCAGTACAGGGCTGGCATTGGATTTTATGGGGTTTCGAGGGGAGGATGGTCCCTGTATTTGAGGTTAAGGTAGAGGTTAGCATCAGAGTGAAATTTGCATTCAGCACTGGGAAGGAATTGGAACACGGCACTGTCACCTAAACTTCTCTAATGACAAGAATCATCTGGGCAATTGTTGAAACTACAAATTCCTAGTTTATATATTAGACCTTCTCAGACCTGTCTCTCTGTCTCCCAGAGGAAATGATACTGCTTACAAAGGAACCCACTGGAGTCCAATTATCAGAAAAGCAGAGAAACACTGGGCACTGGTCAGTTCTGGCTTCCCATTGGAATCATTTGGAGGAGGATGGCTGGCTGGCTCAGTTGGTGGAGCACACAATTCTTCACCTCGGGGTTGTGAGTTGGAGCTTCACGTTGGGTGTAGGGATTACTTAAAAATAAAATCTTTTCAAAAATTTAAAAAGAATCACTTGAAAAGCTCTTTATAAATACTAATGCCTGGGTTCCACCCTTCAATTAAATCATAATCTGAGGCAAGGGTAGGGTAGAGGAGGGTGGATTATTATGCTTAAAAAGTTTCCCAAGTGATGCCAATGAGAGGAGTCTGGCTGGCTCCCTCAGGAGAGCATGCAACCCTTGATCTTGGGGTCATGAATTTGAGCCCCATGTGGGGTGTAGCGATTACCTAAATAAACAAAACTTAAAAAAAAAGTCAGGGTTGACATCACAGATGCACAGTTTAGAGATGAAAATAGATACTTCTCTTTTCTGGATTCATGAAGCTCTTCAATTTTACATACTACTTTTATGGCAATTTTTATACACTATTTGATTTGTAAATATTTGTATATTGATTTTTTATAACAGCATTGTAGCCTTGAAGGGCAGACATTATTAACTTTATCACCCACATACTTAGCACTGTGATATTGAATAAATATGTATTTGCTCTGTGCATACAGGCATTCAAAGGATATCCTTGGCAACTCTGTTCAAGGACAAGAAATATAGACCATGGATACTACATGCAGATTCACCCAACAGGGACTTCCCTCTCTATTTGTTTTAGGACTCAACAAGACTCACACTAATGCCTAGCAGTTTGTTCCCTGATGGAGTCTGGGGAGTCCTGGTCCTCCAGGTCGTTATCTTACCTACAAGCCACTCCTGGCACTGGCCCTTTCTGAGTAACTCCTGCCTAAGCTTCCCCTGAATCCAGGCTGGGCCTTCGTGGTTGCAAGCTTAGTAGAATGTGGCATTTGGGTACTTCCAGTGCTAGGTCATGAGAATTCTTGTAGCTACCTTCTGGAGCTCTGGGAGCATTCATGGAGCCCTGAAATGCCATGTATGAAGTCCAACTACCCTGAGACCACCACGCTGGAGAGAACACAGGGAGAGTCCCTGAAATAACATGAAGAGACGACCTGGCCAGCTGCCAAAGCATCTCTAGACAAGAAGGATGTCAAAAGATTTAAGGCCCTCCTCCTTAATTTGCCAAAGCACATCATTTCAAAAATGTTACTCCATGCCTCATCTATAAAATAAGGAAAAATAAAAACTAAGTTATTGATAACAAAATAATATGTATTTTACTGTTTAATGCCTCAGGCAAAGCACGAAATGCCTGAGGCAAAGCACAAAACTACAAATGCAGGCATGTGATGCTGGCAGTGCAAATGCCATGGGTAGGATGGCCTTTGGTGACATTTGGAGAGCATAAACATGGTTTCATAAAGTTCGAAACAAAATCAAATACACTATCTCTTGATTTTACATTTAGGTGCATTCCTCAAAAATTCAGTATGTATTTAAAATGGTATAAAAACTGTCTTGTGTTTAGTTCTGGTCCTGGGTAAATGGGAGCAGATGGAATGGGAAAGACCAGAATTTGAACTACCACCAAACTACCAGTGAGTTTCCCATTTTTGTCCCTTCCAGTACTCCTCCTACCTGGACTCAAGGTAGTCTGAAATGTGGGGGTGGGCCCTGGAAAGAGCTCCAAGAAAATCTCTCTAGTTCTGGCTGAAGCAACTAGAAGGGGGATTGTGAACAGTCAGAATTGGAGGGGAAAACACCCTATTTTCCTTTTTTCCTTCTTTCGCTATTCTCTTGAGTCCCAGCACCCAGGCAATCCCAACCACAAAGCAGCAGTGTGTGGCTACAAGTATCTAAAACCTTAGGGTGGGAAACCCTATCTCTTTTAATCAGAGAAGGTGTGATCCCACCACAGGGAGCAAATTTCCAATGCTTTCTCTCCCTTTGCCCTCCCGTCTCTTGGTCCTGCAGATAGGTGCTGTTCTGTGAAGTGTGCAGCACAGGGGGATAACTAATGCCCCAGCTTCCAAAATGGAGGACTAAAAAAGGGAGCTGCCGGGAACTAGAAAGTACTAGCGTCATGGCAGACAGGGAACACTTCAGGAAAGTTCCAGAACTACTGGGCTCACCTCTAGCTACACATGCATGAATGTGACCTGAGACCTAAGAACTTTGAGAACTGAACTATGGGGTAGAAACCACTCAGGTCCCAGACTGGCCACTATGTGATGTACACGTAGGACAGATCCAAATAGCACAGCAAAGATTTTGAAAATGAAAACTGACATTGGAAAAACTACATACAGAATAAACAATGAAACAAAAAAGAGAGTTTATAAGTAGACTCATACAAATATGGTCATTTGATTTTCAGCAAAGGAGGAAAGGCAAGTCAGTGGAGAAAAGTTCGTCTTCTTAGTAAGTAGTATTGGTTCAATTGGTCATCCAAATGCAAAAAAAAAAAAAAAAAAAAAAAAAAAAGCAAAGCAAAGCAAAGAAAGAAAGAAATAAAGAGAGAAAGACTCAGCCTAAACCTCACAACTTATACAAAAATTAGCTCAAAATGGATTATAAATCTAAATATAAAACACAAAACTATGAAAATCCTAGAAGGGAACTTGTATAATGATCTTTGTGATTTGGAGTTAGGCAGAGTTCTTTTACATGACATTAAAAACATAATCCATTAAATAAAAAGTTAGTAAATTAGACTTCATCAAAATTCTATGAATGACACTATTAAGAGATGAAAAGATAACCTACACAGTTGGAAAAAATATTTTCTAATCACACATCCAACGAAGGACCTCTATCCAGAATATATAAAGAACTCTCAAAACTCAACAGTAAGAAAATGAAAAACCCAACTTACACATGCACAAAAGACTTGAACACTTCACTAAAGAGGATACATGCAGATAGCAAATAAGCATATGAAAATCTACATATGTTTTAAAACTATATACCCTCAAAAATCATGTTAATGTTAATTTAAAAAATAAGATTAAAAAAATACCTTGCTGTTTATATGGAAAACAGAGTTAGAGTCTGGGCTTAGATAATTACAAACCTTGCTGAGTGCTTTTGTTTGGTACAAAAATTAACGCCTATGTGGCACAGCTCTGAACCTAGCATCCCTGGCTCCTGACTTCAAAATGCCAATGGCAGCCCCAATCCTTCTGTCAAAATGTACAAACAAACTCAACACTCCATGATTTCCCAAAAAGCCCTTCAAGCTGGCATAGCTCCTCTTTAAACTTTTTTTTTTAATGTTTATTTATTTTTGACAGAGAGAGAGAGAGAGAGAGAGAGAGAGAGAGAGAGAGAGAGAGAATGAACGGGGGAGGAGTACAGAGAGAGGGAGACACAGAATCCAAAGCAGGCTCCAGGCTCTGAGCTGTCAGCACAGAGCCCGACGCGGGGCTCAAACTCAGACCGTGAGATCATGACCTAAGTAGGCTCAACTGACTGAGCCACCCAGGCGCCCCTGGCATAGCTCCTCTTAAGAACAACTATCCTAGTCTCCCAGGGTCTTGCACATAAATAGTTACTAAGTTAGAAAACTGTTTCTTGAACTAAATCACGATAACCCTTTTTTTGGGTTACGTGCACTTTACCTGTAAAACACCCAGCCGAGGGGTTGGTACACAGTGAACTTTTAATAAATACAAGTTGTAAAAGTTATAGCATTAGGAAACTGAGATGTCTTACAGGCAAATGGCATTGCTTAAAGAAGTAAACAGCATTTCAGGCCAACAGGAGCTAGTTCTGAAGAGGTGAGGAGGAGCAGGGGAAGGACTGTCCCACCTCTCTGCAAAATCCATTACCACCTCCTGTAGGGCTGGTTGTCCATCTTTTTTTCTCCTCATTTCCGGAAGTGGCTAGAATCTATTACATACCAGCTTCAAAGGTCAACGAATGTTTGATGAACTGCAGATAATTGAGTATTGAAAGGACTAGGTCCCAGGGTTGATTTTAACCAAGTGTGTTTAAAGAGATAAAACTAAAGTATTTCTCTCTTTAACAAGTTCACTATAATAGCAACCCCAAATGAAGAAATCACAACCCTGTAAATGAATAATGATAATGTATATGTAAAATACACATTTATTTGTATTTATGTTTGTTACACACAATTATTTGTAATTGTATCTTAGACTCAAGCAGCACTTTTATTAGTTAATTGGTTAATTAGTAAGTGTTTTATGGAAGACTACATACCTTCTCTATTTACAAGATGGAGCACTCCCTGAACAACTGAATGTGGGTATGGTAAAATATTCTACTACCGGATCCCCTAAAGGACCTTCAATTCATTCATATCACTCATCATGCTTTGAAAAGGGCACACTAGACCCAAACAGCAATAGGATCTACAGAATTGCACATTCCCCCATCTTAATATTTTTATAACTCTGAAATGCAAATCTGTCTTAAAATTATTGACAAAGTGTCCACAGTGATGGTCATTATCTTCAAATACATGACACTGGTCATTTCTAGTTGAACAACTGGACAACTGAAATCCATGATATTCAGTCAGTAAGCCATTTAAGGTCCAACTGCAGGGAGAATATGAGTCCTGCTATTATCAGAAAACATTCATGATACCAGATCCTATCAAGAAAGTGTCAGCAATGTATGAGTGAAGTCCAATTTATGAAATTTTCCTTATATGTATCACACTTTTGATGTCAAGTATGTGAACTCTGTGCCCAGTCTTAGATCCCAAAGATCTTCTCTCATGTTTTTTTCTAAGCTTTTAATAGTTTTATGTTTTGCATTTATGTCTTTGATTCATTTTGAGGTAATTTTACATAAGGTATGAGACTGAGAACGAGGTTCATTTTTGATGGTGTCCAACTTCTTGCTCCAGCACTATTTGTTGAAAAGACTATCTTTCCATTGAATTGCTTTTGCACTTCTGTCAAAAATCAGTCGGGCATGTTTGTGTGGGCCTATTTCTGGGTTGATTCCATTTCACTGATCTTTTTGTCTCTCTTCCCCCAGTTCTACACAGTCTCAATTACTATATCGTGCTGCTATGTAAGTCTAAAAGTTGGGTAAGCTGATTCCTCCTGTTTTATTCCTCTTTTTTCAAAATAGTTTTAGTTATTCTGGTTTCCTTCCATTTCTTTTTCTTTTCTTTTCTTTTTTTTTTTTTTAATTTATTTATTTAGAGAGAACAAGCACGTGCATGAGCAGGGGAGGGGCAGAGAGAGAGAGAGAGAGAGAGAGAGAGAGAGAATCCCAGGCCAGGTAGGCTTGGTGCTATCAGCACAGATCCTGACACAGAGCCTGACACAGGACTTGATTTCATGAGCCGTGAGATCATGACCTGAGCTGAAATCAACAGTTCGATGCTTAATCGACTGAGTCACCCAGGCACCCCTCCCTTGCATTTCTATTTAAATTCTAAAATAATCTCATCTATAGGTACAAAAACTCTTGCTGGTTTTTTTAATAGGAATTTTATTAGCCATATACATCAATTTGGGGAGAACTGACATCTTTACTATGTTTGGTCTTCTATTCTATAAACACATTTATTTAGATAGGTGGTTTCTTTCACCAGCATTGTGTAGTCTTCAGCATAAACCTGCACATGTCCTACTAGATTTGTATTTAAGTGTTATATCTTTTTCGGGCAATTGTAAATAGTTCTGTATTTTAGTTTTGGTATCTATGTTTTCATTGCAGGTATACAGCAATACAAATGATTTTGTATATGTATCTTGCATTCTGAGACCTTACCAAACTTACTTATTCTAAGAGTATATTTGTAGGTTCCTTGTGATTTTATATGAAGACAATTATGAAATACAAAGCAGGCAGGGATAGTTTTGTTCCTTCCTTTTTCATTTATATGACTTTTATTTCCTTTTCTTGCCTTATTGCACTGGCCGAGAGCAACCAGAACCATGTTGAATGAAGTGCTAAGAGTAGGCAACCTTGCCTTGTTCCCAACTTTATAAAGACAACATTCAGTCTTCTACACAAAGTATAATGTTAGCAGTAGCTTTTTAAAAAAAAAAAAATTTTTTTTAACGTTTATTTATTTTTGAGACAGAGAGAGACAGAGCATGAACGGGGAAGGGTCAGAGAGAGAGGGAGACACAGAATCTGAAACAGGCTCCAGGCTCTGAGCTGTCAGCACAGAGCCCGACGCGGGGCTCGAACTCACGGACTGCGAGATCATGACCTGAGCCGAAGTCGGACACTTAACCGACTGAGCCACCCAGGTGCCCCAGCAGTAGCTTTTTTGTAGATGCTCTTTATCAAGTTGAGGAAGCTCCCTTATATTTATATTTTTCTGAGAGGTTTTTTTTTTTTTTAATCATGAATAAGTGTTGGCTTTGCCACTTTTTTTTGTATCAGTTGGTACTATCATGTGATTTTTCTTTTATTATGTCAATATGACAGATTACAGTGATCAATTTTCAGATATTGAACCAGTCTTGTACCCTTGGAATAGACCTCAATTTGTCATGGTGTCTCTGGTTCTCTTTACTGATATTTTTAAAGATTTCTTACATCTGTATTAATTAGGAATAGTGGTCTGTAATTTTTTTTTTTTTTGGCAATGTGTTTATCCATCCTTATGCCAATACCACATAGCCTTGTTTACTGTAACTTTGTAGTAGTGTGTTTTAAGTATTGAGTTGGGAAATATGAATCTTCCTGCTTTGTTGTTTTCAAGATTATTTTGGTTATTCTGGAGCCCTTGAATTTCCATATGAGTTTAGGGTTAGCTTGTCAATTTCTGCAAAAGCAGTAGCTGTAATTTAGGTTACATGAATTTAGATGAAATTAGATTTGAAATCTGTACTGCCACGTGTGTTTGTACAGCCTGTAAACTTGGAATGGATGTTATGTTTTCAAATTTTCAAAAAGAAAAGTAGTATTTCATGTCAAATGAAAATTATATAAAATTCAAATATCTGAGTACATAAATAAAGTTTTGCTGGAATACAGCCATGCTCACTAATTTACATACTGTCTATGGCAGTTTTAGCAATACAATGTCAAAGTTACAGCAGAGATTGTGTGGCCTACAAAGCCTAAAACACTTACTACCTGGTCCTTCACAAAAAAATCTGGGGGACTCCTGCTTTAGACTACAGCAAAGACTGAGCAGTAATTATTGCCTCAAGGTTCCACAAAAACTGAGGCCTAGGACTATGACCATGGGCTGGGATTTCCCATTTCCAAGCCTTTTTGTTGAAATAGGTCTACACCTGATGGAACTTGGTCTTTAATTTTTTTTGCCTACTGTGGTATATAAATATAGAAAGTGAAAGACCAAGCCCATAGGTAGAAAGGAAAGAAAAAGAAAGGAGGAAGAAAGGAAGGAAGGAAGGAAGGAAGGAAGGAAGGAAGGAAGGAAGGAAGGAAGAAAGAAAAGATGAACTTTGAGGCATCAATAGAGCAGTATGGAATTCAAATATTGGAGGTGGAGGGGTCTTAGCAATCCTCACCTTTTTACAGTTGAGGATAATGTGACTCAGGAAGCCTTCCCCCAAGTTGTACAGTTGTTGATTCCTGCTACTCCACATTAGCAAAAGGCAGTGTGCTCATTTTTCTCCAGAAAGTGTTCAGAGCATCGGCTTAGGAGGCCTGTGGAAGCCTAAGGAGAGAATAATGTTCTTCCGTGAGCAGACTGCCTTTTGAAACTATCATTCCTGGCATTGAAAGTGTAATTCTATTTTTCATATGTGGAAAGCTGTAATTATGAGGCATTGATAATGCACCTGACGGCTTGGCTGTCACCACATTTTAAAGCCCGGAGGCCGATGAATCTCCAGTTTATTTTTGTGATTTCAGAGACATGTGAGGAGCAAAGAGTAGTCAAAGAATAGAGATACAGTGCAGGGCATTTGAAGTTGTATTGTTATTTTCATTGGTCAAAACATACTCTTTCTTTGCGTGAACTGAAGGGCATGGCCCATGGTTGGATTTTCACTGACTACCACACTGCATCACACAGACATCACCGCAGCAGCTCGGGGTCAGCGTGGACCTGAGCTGAGACTCGCCACACTGACAGGATGAGAGAAATTCGGCAGTTGCCAAAAGAGGGCCTGAGGAGGAGAAACATTTCCATCAGGCTAATGAAACCTGTCAGCGACAGCAGGGATCCAGAGCATGATCTCCCAGAATGCAAGAGGAGCGGAAAAGCAGCCAGCAAGAGAAGGAGGGGGAGGGATAGGAAGAAACAAAGAATTCATCATCACACCCAATTCTAGCAGGAGGAACTGGAGTCTGATAGGAGGCTGTCATGAAACAAGATAAATTCAACTGTGGCACAACAATTGGCAAACTGCTGACTTTGTTCTCTGGACATTACTTCTAGAAGCACCTTCTATTGGGACTGGTGGCAGAAGAGGGTTTGCCTAAGCTTCAGGGTCCCTCTGTGCATTGCCCCTTCCAAGGCCTTGGGAAGGTCCTAGCATCGTGCTCATCTGGTCTTAAGTTTTTACAAAACTTGTGCAAGTAGGATACTTAACTGCAGCCCATTAAGCCCACTTATGTCTTTCCACCTCGGCTTCCTTTGCGGGTGGTTTTGGGATTTGCTAAGGGAATGTTGAGTTGGGGATACACCATATTAACTTCAATTTAGAAAGATGTTTTAGGGGCATCTGGGTGGCTCAGGTGGTTCAGCATCTGACTCTTGATTTCAGCTCAGGTCATAATCTCATGGTTTATGGGCTTGGGCCCGCTTGGGATTCTTTCTCTTTCTCTGACTCACCCCCATTCACGCATACTCCCTCTCAAAATAAATAAATAAACAACATCAAAAAAAGAAAGATGTTTTAGAACATTTCAATAAAAACACACAAGCAACTATAAACTATTTAGATGTATATAAAGGGTAGCTTATTTTATGTTCCTTAAACTAATTTATTTAAAAAATGAGAAAAATTTCAGCTAAAAATTAATGGAATATGAACCTAAACAGTTAAGATGAGTGATTAAGTCAATAGAAGTTATTCTGACATTGAGAAGGAAAGCATAACACAAAACGTTCAGATCATATTGAATCCAGTCATTCGCTATGAGGAGGGGACATTCTATCAAGAGAAATAAATGGCATTTGGATTGTTTGGAAATCGGATTAATGAAGAGCTGTGAATTATATGAACTCATTAGAAAAGAATTGTAAATTCTTATGGATCAAACATGAAATTTTGACATTGATAAGGAGGAGAGCATACTCCTAATACTCCAATATAATGAGGTCACCAATGACAGGCCGGCTATTGAAGATTGTCAGTTCAAAGACATTGACACAGAAAAACCCCTCAAAATACCTTGAGATCTTATAGAGTATATATGGAAGAAACTCATCAGTGCTTCCTCTAAATCTGATGAAATCCAAGAGAGTTCTAAGATGTGACTAACAACTAATTGCAAAGTTGAAAAGGACTTCTCTAAATCATCAAGGATAAAAGGATTTCAATGAAGGATGCTTAAGAGAAGACTGAATTTTCCTTCTGTCCTCACTATAAAATATATCACAAAATCATTGTCTTTTGAAGACACTATCAGAGTGTATGCTGACAAAAGCGTAGGAAAAAAAAGCATTCTAGAGTCGCAGGAGGAAGTTAATTAAGTTGAAACATTGTTATTTTTCTGAATTTTGTGGTGTTTGTGGTGCTTAGTATCTTTAAAAATTATAATCTGTGTGATTTTTCTGCTACTAAATATCCATTTTTGTGCCCAATATATTTATCATTTTGTATTCTTTTTCTAAAAAAGTACTTCTTGAAATTCTGTAAGCTTTACACACACACACACACACACACACACACACACAAATTGTGGCAACATATACATAACATAAAATGTACCATCTTAAACATTTAAAACGCACAGGTCAGTGGCATTAAGTGCAGTCACACTATTGTACGCCATCACCACCATCCATCTCTAGAACTCTTCTCATCTTTCCAAACTGAAACTCTGTACTTGTTCAACACTTACTCGACAATTACTTGTTAATTCCTTACTCCTCACTTCAGTTCCTGGCAACTACCATCCTACTTTCTGTTTCTGTGAATTTGACCACTCTACACATCTCATAAAGTGGAATTATACAATGCTTGCCTTCTTTGAGTGGTTCATTTAACATAATGTCCTCAAGGTTTATTCCTGTTACCTGTGTCAGAATTTCCTTCTTTCTTAAAGGCTGAATATTCCGTTGTGTGGATATAGCACATTCTGTTTATCCATTCATCTATCACTGGACCTTTGAGTTGTTTCCACCTTTTGGCTATCGTGAATAATTCTGCTATGAACTTCGGGCTACAAATACCACTTTGAAACCCTGTTTTCAATTCTTTTGGATATTTACCCAGATGTGGAATTGATGGATCATAGGGTAGTTCTATTTTTAATTTTTCAAGATCTCAGATTTGTGGTTTCTTGTTTATTTCCATTTTAGAATTTACTTTATAGACATACATTTATCTATCCTATTAGTCAAGAGGATCTATTCTGCGTATGTATTTATTCTCCCCTGTGCTGGAAGACTTTTAAAATCCATTTGTGTAACGTCTGGCTGACGTGAAAGCTAGTACAGCTGTTACCACACCTGTTGCTAAAACATTGAACATTGTCTTCTCTGGCCATTGATGGTAATTCTGAGCATCTCCCTACGCCCTGGGATCATTTAAAAGTTAATGGCTGATGGTGAAGGGGGCCTCCAGGACTGTGCTTAGAAGGGTCCCTGGACTCTGAAATTCTTTTTGAACAAGAGGCTCCACACTTTCATTTTCCACTGGGCTCTGCAAATTATGTAGCCAGTCCTCAACAGAATCATTGCCCTTTTAGACACCGAGGCTTTTTCCCAAGTGAAAGGGGGATTCTGCCTTAAGGTTTCCTCCAGGTGCAATGCAGGGGGTGCCACACCAGATTCCCTAGGGTTTTGCTCTTTCGCTATTTACCCTGGCTCATGTTCTTCTGGAGCCCAAGCCTGAAAAAGGGATTTAGAGATCAACATTTTTCTTCAGTGAGAAGTGGTGTACTTTTAAGAGACATAATCCTTTTCTAAGTTCAATTTTCCCCGATTGTCACTTATTTTGTTGTTGAAGATGTCTCCCCATCTGTTTAAACTCTGCATTTTTATTCTTACTATGTTTTTTTAAAAATTGTGTAAATTGTGCCAAATCAATCTTTTTCAAAGGAAACTGGCTTTTGGATCCTATTTCAGCTGGTCAATTCAGGTGGACTCTTAAAACTTTTGCAGAATTCCTGCCTGATTTCTGCTGTATTGGTTCATTGAAAAGCCGTACCTACAATGGAAATAACTGAGGACAGAACTCTAGTTACTTCCTCAGATATAGCCTTTGATACCCAAGTCCTGTTTTACCCTGTTTGAAGAGATAAGAAGTTACTTAGCGATACATCTCTATTTGTGTAGATACACTTCATCTGTGACATGAACTTTAACTTACTCATCTTGCAGGAATATTATGGGAATTCATTTGATAAGATCAGAATGGCTTCAACAGCAGCACTTTTAATCCAAACTAATGGTTACGCATTTACTGTTATTATATATGATCATTATGTGATTATATCTACAATAGCAATAGTAAGTTGTTGATATTCGATGACATTAAAGACAGTTGGACTCAACATCAGTCACCAACTCTCTTTTATTTTAAATTCTTTTTCTTTTTTTAATGTTTATTTATTTTTGAGAGAGAGAGAGACACAGAGTGCAAGTGGGGGTGGGGTGGGGCAGAGAGCGAGGGAGACACAGAATCTGAAGCAGGCTCCAGGCTCTGAGCTGTCAGCACAGAGTCCACTGTGGGGCTCAAACTCACTGGCCGCAGGGCTCAAACTCAGGAGCCGTGAGATCATGACCTGGGCTGAAGTCGGGCGCTTAACTGACTGAGCCACTTAGGTGGCCACCAACTCTCTTTTATTAAATGATGACACGACAAGCTTAAGTTTTGAAACACAAACCCTACAAAGGATATTAATTGTATCCTGGACTACACGTTACAGACCAAAAAATGAAATGAACAGACAATTTGCTCTTTTGATTTCACTTAATCTTTGTAGATTATGCAACAATGTTTACAAATAAAAGCAAAACTGCTGGTGGTGAGCAGTTAAAAGAGGATAAAAATCTGCGGATGATTCAAAGAGAAAAAGAGAGAGAAGTTGGTGATGCAAATATCTCCTTAGCCTTGGGATAGGCAGTTTCATTTCACCATCTAGACCCTCTTTGTGTGTAAAGTAAACTGCTCTGACAAGTTCTTGAAACATTCATAATTATTTATTAGCTAATAATAATTGATCATTTAGTCCCTCTATTGCTTTAACATTTTTTTTTAATTTATTTTTTTGAGAGAGAGACAGACCAAATGGGGGAGGGGCAGAGGGAGAATCCCAAGCAGGCTCCACGCTGTCAGCACAGAGCCCAGTGTGGGGCTCGAACTCACGAACTGTGAGATCATGACCTGAGCTGAAACCAAGAGTCGGACGCCTAAGCGACTGAGCCACCCAGGTGCCCCATAATTACTTGGTACTTGTCCTTATCAAAGTATTCTACCTTTTCCTTATTCGACTTCCATACTGACTGTCTCCTGCACTAGAATATAAGCTCCACAAGGGCAGAAATTCCAATCTTAAAAAAATCGTGTTATATATTCAGTGCTTAGAATTGTACCTAGCCCATAGTAGACGCTCAATAAATATTGTTGACTGAATAAATTTGTGTCAATTAACAAAAGATGAGGATAAATGTAAAGTGCTCTAGAAATAGTTGTTTCCTAATGATATGTCTAATTATCATGTTAAGACTATTCCATACACATGACAATAAAAAGAGTAAACAATTTGTATTTTGGTGTAAGAAAACGACAGATCATTCTAAATGATCTAAGCAGTATTTCAATGACTGAGAAGACTAAAAAGTCAAAATAGGATAAAAGGAAAAAATATGAACCAAGAAATCCCACATGGTTGCCCCTTTCTCTAACCCAGATCAATGACTTGAAAAAACAATCTACATAAGTTAGAATAGAATTATTTTACTAACAATTCCTTACATTTTCATTCTGTATTATAGCTCAACTATTCCTTCGTCTTTAATGACAAATTTTCATTTATTCAAAAGGGATGTTGATGCAGCTGGATATTTTTTTCTCTGTTTGTTGGGTGGCAGAAATATTGAGGTTGGGGTGTCAAGGTAAGTGAGGAGAAAATGCTGGTTAACACTTCCAGCAGCCTGCAGTTTTTGCTGGGAGGAGGACAGGCGAGGACAAGAAGTTCGGTTGTGACACTGAGAGCTAAGTCAGTGTTTTACTCCATACTCTCACAATGCTACATAACGGGGAAGAATTTGTGGGTTCAGAATTTTATAAAGGGAAACTACGGGAGGTGCCAGAGCTGTTACTGGGTCTACTGTTTGGGAAACTACCATGTTGAATGACACCACTTTACAATAAATGCGGTTTAAACATTTAAAAATACAAGTGGTGGGCTGGCTCGATTGGTGAAGCGTGTGACTCTTGATCTTGGGGTTGTGAGTTTGAGCCCCGAGTTGGGAATAGAGATTACTTAAAAATAAAATTAAAACAAAAAACAAGTGCTAAGATAAAAATATTTGGTCACATTTTCTTTCAGAACAACACTACTGTACTTACCATAGTTACTGAGGTCATGGGATGCAATCAGCTGAATACAAATATAGTAAAACCTTGGTTTGCAAGCATAATTAATTTCGGAAACATGCTTGTAATCCAAAGCACTTGTATATCAAAGTGGATTTCCCCATAAGAAATAATGGAAACTCAGATGATTCGTTCCATAACTCAAAAGTATTCATATAAAAATGATGACAGAGGTGCCTGGGGTGGCTCATTGGTTAAGTGTCCAACTTTAGCTCAGGTCCTCATCTTGCCATTTGTGGGTTCGAGCCCTGCATCGGGCTCTGTGCTGACAGCTCAGAGCCTGGAGCCTGCTTCAGATTCTGTCTCCCTCTCTCTCTGCCCCTCCTCTGCTCACACTCTGTCTCTCTCTCTCTCTCAAAAATAAATAAACATTAGATTTTGTATTTTCTTTATTATTTGTATTTGGATTATATTACAGTATTGTAATCACTAAAAATTTTTTTAAAGAAAAATAAACAAATTAACTTGTACTTAACCTTTGAAAAACTTCATGGCTGGTGTGAGGGAGACAAGAGAGAGGAGGGTTATTGGGTAGGACCACTTTCACCACTAATGAACCACAAATGGAATCACTGCTGTCAGTTCAATGGAATCTTTTTCTGCACGGGGGCCATTGTACACGCTTGCATGGATGTTGACTACAGCACAATATTAATAAGTTCTCGTCACAAACTGTATTTAATGTAACTGGCAATAAGGCAGCAGAGGAAAGGATCTCTATCTGCAGGCAGTCTGACCTAGAGTGAAGCAAAGCATTCCTAAGCTTACTCTTGTATGGAAAAGCAAAGGACTGTGCATAAGTGCTTTGAAGTGACAAAAAATACACTAGTGCCAGTTGGGGGCACCTTCCAATGTTCTGAAAAATCACTGATTACTGCCAAACACCATGGCCTGAGACCAAGCATCCAAGCATGGGAGATGATCATTCACAATCCTGCAGAGAGAGGGAGAGAGAGAGAGGGAGACAGAGAGAAGAACCATTGGCTCAGTTGTGATCATGTGATGTTCAGCGTCATGCACTACTTGTATTATAAGACACGGCTAATTTGTCAAGTTAAAATTTATCAGAAATGTTTGCTTATCTTGTGGAACACTTGCAGAACAAGTTACTCACAATCCAAGGTTTTACTGTATTTGGTTGCAAATGGACACCGTCTTGGGTAGTTTGACAAATATGACTCTACTAATCAGACTGGTCTGTGCTAGGTTCTTTTTCCCATCTCTTATGTAAAATATCTGTATTTTCTGATTTAATATATGGAAATTCCTCTTCACTCTTTCTTTCTTCTGTCTTCTCTAGTGTTTTCCCATGGTTTATCCTTTGTGTTATTGGACAAAACTGAGCCAGACTCACAACTCTGATTGTCTTCAAAGAGCTAGGAAGACCATTTCATTAAACTCCAGTGTGTAAGAAGCTGCAGCTTTGATATTTACTGGTGTTTCCAGTCTGTAAAGTGCTCCCACACTGGAATAATGAACACACAGTAGGGTATGCATCCAGGTCCCCCGGCACTGTGAGTCTTCCCCACCAGTCAGACCAGCCCCCGAAGTTCAGAAATGAGACAAGTTCATTCTAGTGGAATTTTGCTTTATTATCCACCACTTCCTGTAATATGAGGTATAGTAAATTGGGAAGAGCTGATAATGAACTGTGACTCTTCATTTTTTCTGAGCTATTTTATTTCTGGAGAGAAGATGAAGCTCTAAATGCTTGAGGACAAAGTCTCCATTTCTCTGGAATCATCAGGTTACCCCCCCACCCCCCACCCCCAATATTTAGACTGGGCTAGAAGAGTGTTGAACCTAGACTAGATTAATTTCTGGTTGTTTATTACAAAGGTCTAGGGTAGGATCTGGCATTTTCCTCAGAATCTCAGGGTAATAAATGGTTAATAGTTTTCCAAACTTTGGAAAACCCATATTTTGATACATTATTCCCTAAAGAGTGTTAATAGAGTATTTGGGGATTTAGATGGAAGTGAGATAATATCATCTCTTGAAATGATTTCTGCAAACTTTTTTTAAAATGCAATTTGGATTCTCTGTCCTAGAAAAATAATGGCAAACTATTAATGCTGTCCTTTAAAGAAAGGTGAATAGAATGAATCTGGCTGGTAACAAATTCTATTTAAAAAATTTTTTTTAATGTTTTTTTTTATTTTTGAGAGAGAGAGACAAGACAGAGTGTGAGTGGGGGAGGAGCAGAGAGAGAGGGAGACACAGAATCTGAAGCAGGCTCCAGGCTCTGAGTTGTCAGCACAGAGCCCGATGCAGGGTTCGAACTCATGGACCACAAGATCATGACCTGAGCTGCAGTCGGACACTTACCAACTAAGCCACCCAGGCGCCCCAACAAATTCTATTTTAAAAACATGTATCTTCTCTTTTTCCTAGCTAAATTATTAGTCCCTCTTTATTATTAGTTTTATAGCAAAGCAACTAATTATTATAAAAAGAACAGTTCAAACATAACATGAAATGATGCTATATGTTATAGTCTAAAACAGTTGAATTATAAATATTAATGATTATAATAAATACAGAAAACAACTAGGTACGGTAATAATGACTTCATATTTGAAAGGATATTGAACGATACTCTTTTAAGTGTACATTATGAACATTTTGACACAAAAAACTCAGTCTTTTCACCAACTTCATAATTTTAAAAATTTTAAATATTTAACATTTTTTAAATGTTTATTATTCTTGAGAGAGAAAGAGAGAGACAGCATGAGCAAGCGAGGGGCAGAGAGAGAGGGAAACACAGAATCCGAAGCAGGTTCCAGGCTTTGAGCTATCAGTGCAGAGACCAATATGGGGTTCAAACCCATGAACTGTGAGATCATAACCTGAACTAATGTCAGACACTTTACCAACTGAGCCACCCAGATGTCCCTAAAATTTTTTTTTAATGTTTATTTTTGAGAGAGAGAGAGAGAGAGAGAGACACCAAATGTGAGCAGGGGAGGGGCAGAGAGTGAGGGGGGCAGAGAGTGAGGGAGACAGAGAATCTGAAGCAGGCTCCAGGCTCTGAGCAGTCAGCACAGAGCCTGATGCGGGGGTCGAACCCACAAACGGCGAGATCATGACCTGAGTTTAAGTCAGATGCTTAACTGACTGAGCCACCTACATGCCCCTCATAATTTTATTATTATATTGATCTCTAGTAGTGCCTTGTATATGACAGTGTTCAACGTATTTGGTAAAAGAAAATGTCCAGCTTTAGTAAGAAAAAAAAAAAAAAGTACAACAGTCACAGATGCTTAATTTTAAAAATTCAATCAATGCAAGGATAAAATAAAAAAATGAAAGCCCCCTTCCTACTTCCTTGGATGCTACAATCCACAGGACTGGCTACTCTTTACAGGATACTTTTTATGTATACTAAAAAGAGCTATGTTCTTTCAAGATTTACCTGAAAAAGATTTTAAACTAATTATGCATCATTAAGACACATACAAATCCTGGGGCGCCTGGGTGGCGCAGTCGGTTGAGCGTCCGACTTCAGCCAGGTCACGATCTCGCGGTCCGTGAGTTCGAGCCCCGCGTCGGGCTCTGGGCTGATGGCTGGGAGCCTGGAGCCTGTTTCCGATTCTGTGTCTCCCTCTCTCTCTGCCCCTCCCCCGTTCATGCTCTGTCTCTCTCTGTCCCAAAAATAAATAAATAAAAAACAAACAAACAAACAAACAAAAAAAAAACGTTGGAAAGACACATACAAATCCTAAAAGCAAACCTAACAAGGAAATGATGCAGTAAGAAGTTATCATTAAAAGATGGCTAATGCTTGAACTATAAGTACTTGGGTGTGGCCCAGTCACTTATATGCAAATTTCCAAAACTGGCTGCAATTATATTTCATCTCCATTACCTACTAGTATCATCCTCAATAGAAAGGAAAGCTTTCTTCTTATAGTTTTGGAAAACTAGTGATGGGTTACTCCCTCAAGCTAAAATAGATGGCTATATCTTAAACACCTTAACACCTTAAACATACCTTAACACACCTTAAACACCACCTATCTCCACTCCATGCAGTACCCTTGCCTGGAGGTGATGCTCGTTCTCCTAGAAAGGTGTGACACTTCTCATGAGAGTTGATGCAGTAAAAACTTAGATAATTCTAAGTCCGCTCTGGTGGAGACTTAAAAAAAATAGCCTTTGGTAAGTATGTTAGTCTCCAAGGTTGCTGTAGTGAAGTATCATAAACTGGGTAGCTTAGCTTAGCACAGCAGAATTTCTTCTCTCACAGGAGGCTAGAAATCTAAAGTCTAGGTGTCAGTAGGCTCACTCTGCTCCACCAAAGGCTCAAGGGAAGAATCCTTCTTTGTCCCATCCAGCTTCTGGTGGTTGCCAACAATCTTCGGCATTCCTTGGCGTGTAGATGCATCATTCCAATCTCTGCCTCTTTTTGTCACAGGGTCTTCTGCTTGTGTATCTGTGTCTCTTCTCTTCTCAAAAGGGCATCAGTCACATTGGTCCAGTATCCAGTATGCCAGTATGACCTCCCTTTTTTTTTTTTTTTTTTTTTAGTAGGCTTTACACCCAACGTGGGGCTCAAACTCAAGACGCTGGGATCAAGAGTCCCATGCTCTTACCAACTGTGCCAGGCAGGCACCCCCAGTATGACCTCATTTTAACTTGATGCCATCCACAAAGATCCTATTTGCAAATTAAGGTCACATTCACAGGTACCAGTGTTAGGACTCCAATATGTCTTTTTAGGGGACACAATTCAACGCGTAACAGAAGGAACAAGTTTCTGCTCAAACTTAAACATGAGAAATGTCCCATTTGTTAATGACACACTTCATCAGGAAATAAAGGCTCAGCTCTGGGTTGCTGGGAAAATCGATATTCCTAGCTCACATGTTCCATGCCTCCTTCTCTATTAGAACTTGCACTTGAAGGGCACTTGGCTGGCTCAGTGAGTAGAGCATGAGTCTCTTGATATTGGGCTTGTGAGTTTGAGCTCCAGGTTGGGTGTAGAGATTATTTAAAAATAAAATCTTAAAAAAAAAAAAATTTGCACTTGATTATACATTGTCAGTGACTACTGTCAGCACTTTACACATCATCCTCTGTTTCCTAAATGAAAAGCTGCCTGTTCTAGAATCTATTGAATTAGTAAGCAAGCAAAGAATTCAGAACTGATATACACATGGATGAAATTAGGAGAAGGTTTGGGGAACTCCTCACTTTCTGGACATGTTCTTTTCTTTAAAAAATTTTTAAAACATTTATTTATTTTTGAGACAGAGCATAAGTAGGGGAGGAGCAGAGTGAGAGGGAGACACAGAATCTGAAGCAGGCTCCAGGCTCCCAGCTGTCAGCACAGAGCCCCTTGTGAGTCTTGAAATCACAAACTGTGAGATCATAACCTAAGCCAAAGTTGGACGCTTAACCGACTGAGCCACCCAGGCACCCCTGTTCTTTTCTTTATTTATATGTCTCTTAAAACAAAAAGGGGAAGAAAGAAAAAAAAGAAAACCCCATAACCTTGCATGCTTTTGCTGTTTTTTTTTTTTTTTTTTTTTTTAACATTTATTTATTATTGAGAGAGAGAGAGGCAGAGCGTGAGCAGGGGAGGGGCAGAGTGAGAGGGAGACACAGAATCTGAAGCAGGTTCCAGGCTCTGTGCTGACAGCTCAGAGCCCGATGTGGGGCTGGAACCCACAAACCGCGAGATCATGACCTGAGGCGAAGTCTGATGCCGAACCGACAGAGCCACCCAGGCGCCCCCTTTTCCTGTTTTTAATAAACAAAAATATGATCTGTTTGCCTTCTTTGGAAGTAGAAATGGTCTAGAGAGCCAAGGTAACATAGTGGGGTGAAGGTTTGTGCTGTCTGGGACTACTTCAGGAGTCAGAAGCCGAAAGGGAAATCTTAATTTAGGATTCTCAGACTAGCATCTAATAGTTTAGGTAAGAACAGAGCTGACATACCCCAGTGTAGACCAGACGATGTGCACGCTCATACAGAACAGCACAAGTTTTCCCCAAGGGCTGGAAGATACGGGCCTGCATCTCCCCGACTTTGTTGGGGTCACCCAGTTCTACTCTTGGAACAGGAGAGGACTGGGAAATGTCTAGGCTATTCCCTTATTTCGCGGAGGAGGAAATGGGTTAGTGTGTAATTGTTTTTGTTATCACACATGACTTGTTTTGTGTATCTTTCAGCCAGTTAGGCTCACTCAAGTGCCACATCCTGCATTCCAACCTCCTAGGAAAACAATCCAATTCAGCAAGCTTCTATTGGGCGCTAACTGCATGCCTAACCTCCAGTTTTATTATATGCTAGACCCGCCCATTAAGTCCTGAACGGTGGTGTTTTGCTTTCTGCACGAGATTGCTAGTTTTTCCTACCGCTTTAAGATTCCGATGTAGGCCAGTGTTTGGCTTTCTGGTGGGGTGGGACGCAACGGGCAGCCTCCTTCGTCGCGATGACGGCGGTTAGGACGCCTCCAGGCACTTAGGCTTGAACGCCGGCGGCGATTCCTCCCGAGGCCTGTTCCAAGCTACCACCTCGCGCTGCGGAATCCGACCCGGCAGGTAAGGGGCTGTCCATCAGCAGGCAATGGGCGTGGCCTGAAAAGACCGGCCAATCAGAGGGGCCGCCTTTAAGATGGGCTCCCCGCCGCGGGAACCCGCCCAAACCCAAACCACTGAGCATGCGCTCTGGGCCCAGCGCAAATTCCCTCCTCCCTGGGCGCCCTCTCTCCGGCGGGGTCAGAGTTAGGCTGCTCGGGATTTCCTCAGAAAAGAGGGGAAAAGGGAGACACGGCGGTGGGGCCCCTTAGGGACGAGAAAGTGGGAAAGTCTGTGAGAGGAAGCTCCTCAGATCGATGGCTGTCGCTAGCAGCCGCCAGCTCCTGGGTCTCGTGGGGCTAGCAGGCCGGCGCTTCTGGGTTTCCCGGGCTCCGCGCCTCGCGTTCCCGTCCCGCCGCGGAAGGGCGGCAGGAACGCTCGTGCTGTCACTTCAGCCTCTTGCAGGTTATATTCCTCAGTTTACACAAGAGATAGGCCAGCCTCAGAAGTTTTGATCCCGCCCAAGGTGACGCAGCAGGTCGCCGTTGCGGGGCCGGGGTCTGCGGGACTAGCAGCGGCTGTACCGGCCTGCGCCGCCCCTCACCCGGGGACGCTCCCTTCGGTTCGCAAAGGCTCCTCGCCGTTCGCACCACGCTTCCGGGGGCGGAATGGTGGTTTTAGGCCGAGAAGCGCCAATGCGAGTGCGTGTGGCGCTCCAGGCAGGGTCCCAGACAGGGCGCTCCCTCCGGGCCCGCACGACCGCTTTTCTGTCCAACGGCCCTGTGCTCTCTAGGTGCAGCATAAAGTCCACCTTCCTGAGACCCCAGAGGCCCCCGGCCCACAGGGGGCGTGGTGCCACGGAGCCCGCACCCTGCCGCTGGCCGCAGGGTCCCATTAGACAGGCGCTGGTTTCGGGAACTCCGTCCCGCTCCAGCCCCGGATTGTGCGCCCAGTCGGCGGCGTGCGCGGCCCTCACCTCGGGTCTTCGGACGTGCGGCCCGAGAAGCGCAGGCGCCCCCACCTGTCCCGCAGCCCAGCGTCCCGCCACCTCGCTCCCGCCGTGCGGCGCCTACCGGGCCGACCTGCCGGGCCCGCCGTCCCGCCGCGCCGGCCCCTCCTCCGTCCGCCCCGCCCCGCCCCGCGCCGCGCCGGACACCCCGCCCCGAGGAGGCGGCCCGGCAAGCGGCCGCCGAGGGAGGCTGGTGGCATGGGGGAGCCGCCGCCGCCGCCGCCGCCACACTCACGGTCGCGCCTAGCGAGCCCGGGCGTTGCTCTGAGCGCGGGGGACCGCGGACGCCTGGGGGGGCGCCTCGGGGCGTGACACGGTGCGGAGGGCGCGGCCCTGGTTGCCCCGCCAGGACGAGCGGCGAACGGCAGGGGGAGCGGGCGGGCGGCAGCGCCGGGAGCTGCCTGCGGGCCAGGCCCGGCGCCCAAGGCGCACCTGGCGGCGGCGCGGCCGGGCCGGACCGCGGGAGCAGGCGCGGCGGCGGCAGAGGCGGCGAGGATGTCGCAGCCGCCGCTGCTCTCTGCCTCGGCGGAGACTCGGAAGTTCACCCGGGCGCTGAGTAAGCCGGGCACGGCGGCCGAGCTGCGGCAGAGCGTGTCGGAGGTGGTGCGCGGCTCGGTGCTCCTGGTGAGTGCGGGACCACAGATGGTGGGAGGCGGGCGGGCGGCCACCTCCTCCACGCTCCTCTAAGTCGGTCGGGCCCAGGCCGAGCTGCCCGACTCAGCTAGGACCGCAGGATTAAGAGGTGGTGGATGCTGCATAGGGGAGAAGGGAAGGTCCCGGAGGGGCAGCAACTTCCACATCCCCACCCTGAGTCCGGGGTTCCTCCCCACTACTGCTGCCCCTTCCCTCCTGGGAATTTCCTGCGAGTGAGATCGCCATCTCCCTCAACTAGTCCCCTCCCACCCCCAAGTTTACCTCCTTCTGCCAAATGGGGCTTTACTCTCCTTTGCCCCCGTTTCTCCCGCAGTCCCCTGCTCTTCCGGTATTCAGGAGGGGCTTGACACCTGTGGCCTGGAGGGACGCAGGGGACTGGAGGTGGGGGCTTCCTTTTTCAGTCCAAAACCCAGGGAAAGAGGTGGCCCTGCGTACCCTTTGGGTGGGCTGAGCTCCAGAAGGGAAGCGGTTCCGCCCCCTCCCCTTAAGCCGGCTTCCTGAGGTTTGGCCTCCTCTTCGGAAGGGTTAGGGGGCGTGATAGAAACCCTTGGTAATTTCAGCACTGGTGCAAATTACTATGCAGTTTGGGGATTTGAAGCAAGCGAAGCAATGAGGTCCGAGATTAATCGGGTTGTAGCAGAACATCTTTAAAGAATAGGCCCCTGGGTGTAGGAAGATGAAGTTTTAAATCGACTTCTCCACAGCCAGGGCTGGTCCTGCTATATTTGGAAACGCAGTACATCCAGATCACTCAGATGGCTCGGGAGAGGAGCGACTTTTGATGGCAGCATGTTCTCTGGGGCAGCTGGAAACTTTTAGCTGCTCCTTACATTGTCGTTGGCATTTGTTTTCTGGAAAGGGGCTTGTTTGTGGGTGGGTGACACGTGTTTGTTGGAACGATGAGGGAAGATGGGCTTTGGAAGTGATTGTCTGTGCTTTGTGGCCCTCTGTGTGGGGTATTGTCCAGTGGAGTGCAGGTCCCTTGACACAGGAGCTGGGGCATCTTTCTTGTGGCAGATAGATGCCCTTCCTGGGCAGACACAGGATGACATGAATGACGTTTGTGGAGATTGGAGATGAAACTTTGCTGATTTCCGTGTCCAGCTTGCTTAGCTTGATTTTTCTCTCAGTTGACAGCTCTGCCAGATCACCCCAGATTCCTCAAACTCCAACCAGTCCGTCCGTAATAAAATAGGGATTTTATTTTGCTTTTCTACTGCACTTGATCAGTGGGTGGTAAGAGTAGAGTAGGAGTTGGGAATAGACTAGAACCTGGCTTCTCCTCCATAACCCAAACTGACTTCTCTTCCTTTCGTCTAAGGAGGACTTCCTGCATCCTCTTGATTTTTGCCATTGTATGTGTGTTAAGGATAAAGCCTGCAACATCTGTGGCGTCTTTTCTGTTCTCATGTGAAATTTAGTTCTTTGAACCGGGAGCCACTGCCCTCAGCAGGGATTTGAGGCAAAAGAAGAGTAAGTAAAACATGACTGTGCCATGATTTCCAAAGTTCTGGCAGACTTGAACTGAAGAGGAGGTTCTAGTTTAATGACCATCAGGTTGAGCACAGAAGTGCCAATATAGGCACAACCTTGCAACAGACGTAGATGTGCAACATTCCTTGAGTATCTGCCCTTCCCACTGGAGGATGGCCTACTGATAGTGACCTGGTAGTGTCCATTCCCATGTCTGACACACTTCCGTGGTACCTCATGACACTTTACCGGTACATCTGTTTTCCCTGGCGCCCTCCGGCACGGACCGTCAGATGCCTGGCTGGTGTCTCAACTCTTAGTGTCCTCTGTGGGTGGTCACTTGTATGATGAAACAAATACAAATTGCAGGAAAGCCGGTGTCCTCGCTGGGGCATTTGAGGGGCTCCCAAGCTGAATGGGAAGTGCATTGCAGTGGTTCTGCGTTGCAGAAGGAGGAATTGGAGACAGTTTATAGATCCTAAAAATAACCCATTAACCTCACTCTTTTCATCTCCTCCCAGGCACTCTGCTACTGCCTTCTTCTTCATGCTCCCCAGTGTCCATCAGGAAGCCACAGTAGGTGCTCCTGCCAAATAAGTTCTGGTCTGGCTTTGGTCTAGGAGGACATAAGGAGGTGCCTCTGATCCTTGCAGGAGGCAGAATAGCAACCAAGCCAGGGTTTGGAGTCCCATGGTCTAATGATCCATGCTTAGATGGAAGTATTACTCTGCTCTGCCTTTTTTTTTTTTTTTTTTTTTAAATGTTTTTATTTTTGAGAAAGCACAAGCTGGGGAGGAACAGAGACAGCAGGACAGAGAGGATCTGAAGCCAGCTCTGTGCTGACAGCAGCGAGCCCCATGTGGGGCTTGAACTCACAAACCGTGAGATCATGACCTGAGCCGAAGTCAGACATTCAACCAGTTCAGCCCCCCAGGCACCCCTCTTTTTTTTTTTTTTTTTAATGTTTTATTTATTTTTGAGAAAGTGCAAGTGGGAGACCGGCAGAGAGAGAGGGACAGAGGATTGCTCTGTCTTTGACAACTTGGGTCAGTGCTAACACAATGCCTACAGCATAGTAAATGCTCAATAAATACTCTTAACTAGCTGACTAATAAAGCAATTTTGCAGATGGGCTAAGATTAGTTAAAAATGTGCTGGGAGAACTGGACAGCAGCATGCAGAAGAATGAAAATAGACCACTTTCTTACACCATTCACAAAAATAAACTCAAAATGGATAAAGGACCTGAATGTGAGACAGGAAACCATCAAAACCCTAGAGGAGAAAGCAGGAAAAAACCTCTCTGACCTCAGCCTCAGCAATTTCTTACTTGACACATCCCCAAGGGCAAGGGAATTAAAAGCAAAAATGAACTATTGGGACCTCATGAAGATAAAAATGAAGGGAATATGGATATAACTAGTTCTTCCCTTGCTTCTAGTACTGGTGAGTGGCTGGTAGTGAGATCAGAAACAACAAAATTAAATAGTTTAGTGGGTACTAAAGGCTGCTGTTTAAAAACAAGCTTTAAAATGTGAAAGTGAGACGTGCTCATAAGTTTTTCATTGTTTGATAGCTTCATTTTTCATAGGCTCAGGTTTGCGGGCCTTTAAAAATGATTTTGTATTAATTCGAAGAGCTTGAAAATAAACATACAAAAAAGTGGAGAGAATAGTATAATGAACCCTCATAGTCCACCACACAGATTCAATAATTATCAAGATTTTACCTAACTTTGCTTCAACTGTCCACTTTTTATTTTGTGTATGTGTGTATGTTTGTGAATTCCGGGTCTCTTGTCCTTTCTCCCCATACCTCTAGTACGTATTGTTAAAAATAGGGATATTTTGTATGGAAGTATAATGCCATCATGCCATCAACATAATGCCATCAACAGTAATTGTTGATATACTCTTCAGGTTTCCAAGATTGCTTAAAAAACATCTTTGATAGGTAGTTTGTTCTAATCAGGATTTAAATAAGGTTTGCAGACCTTTTCAAATGTGGTTAGCTCTTTCTTTTTTCGTCTTTCTTTCTTTCTTTCTTTCTTTCTTTCTTTCTTTCTTTCTTTCTTTCTTTCTTTCTTTCCTTCTTTCTTTCTTTCTTAAGGTGGGTTCCACACCCAATGTGGGGCTTGAACTCATGACTCTGAGATCAAGAGTCACATGCTCTACTGAGTCAGCCAGCTGCTCTGGTTCTCTCTTTCATGAGGCTTAGAATTATGATAGTGAGGACCCTATCTGGGGTTAGGAGTCCTGGGTTTTAATCCTAAACACTTAGTAGTTTAGACCATGGGCTCTGGAGGCAGAGCATGTGGTTTGTAAGTCAAGCTCTGCCCCTTACCAGCTGGGCAGTCTTACGCATATAACTTAAACTTGCTGTGCCTCAGTTTCCTTATCTGTGGAGTAGAGATAATAACCATACTTATTTTTTTAGGGTTGGTTAGGAGGATTAAATGAGTAATATAGAGAAAGCTCTTTGACAATGCCTGGCATATATTTGACCAATCACTTAAGTCACGCTGTGCTGTTGTGTAACTTATCTGAACTTTAGGGCTCCATTATATTAAATGAGGTGCTGTACTAGATTGCTCCTAGAGGCTCTTTCCTTATCAACAGGCTTGAATTCTAAGTTGCTTTTTATGAGTAGTAGATGTATTGCTAGTAATCATCTTGGTTGTGGGAAAAGTAATTTATGAGTTTGGCTAATGAAGGAAGAGTCCTCACAATTCCAGAATTAGTTTTCCATGATTTAGAATAGTTGGGAGGGCAGGGCAGTACATTCAAAATATATGCAAGCTCAGAAGAAAACCTTCCCCGAGACAGGCTGAGTTGTGATTGCTTTTGGAGCTCCTGAAAGCATTTTACCTTGCTTGAGTCTTTCAGATTTATTAAAGATAGCATCATAATGGCCTAGATCTAACGGACTGTATCACCCAAGGCCTAAAAATACCCTTTCTCTGAAAGATTTGTGTAAATATTGTGACATGGGCCTTTGTGTGGGTTTACCAGGTATATGAACTTGGGTATTGATGCCTGCCTGGGTCACCTGGCTGCCAACTTCCTTTATTGATCTTATCTCTGTATGTTCAGCTTCAAACTCTCCTTCCATGTCAAGCCCCTGCCAGTGATACTATTCCATGCCCTTCATCCAGCATTATGGAATGAAATGAAACCAAGTCAGGTCACTAAATTTTCCTTTGTGTAACTGGCAGAGGATGGACAGAAGGTGTGGGATGATTCTCTCCTGGAATATGTGCTTGAGGCCTTCCTCACCCTCTTAGGTCAGTCAGCTCAAAGTTCCAGTATTATCTCAGGTAATGTGAGACCCGAGTGGTGGTGGTCTTTGAAATCCTCAGGTACGGTAAAACCTCATTTTGGCTGTAATTTCAAATCAGATATGTTAGTAAATCGGCAACTGAACTGGCCTGAGCATCACCTCACTGTCTTTCTCCACCCTCTGGTGGAGTCCTAACAAACAGAAATGTCCCCAAACACAGGAAGTAGGGTGGAGGCCCATCTCTAAGTAGATAATCAACAACAGGTTCTATTTCTTTGGTTTCTAGTCCATTTGAATATTAGGAGACAGGAGGGCATTAGTAATGCCTTGAGTTTGAAAAGGGAGGGAAGGAATTGTAAAATCTTTCTCCACGTGGATTGAGGGCCTTCTCTGTGCTAGGACTGTTTGCTGACTGGTGGAGATACGCTGCTGTGTTAGAGCGAGCCCTCGCCCTGGGGGTTTATGATCTAAACAGGTGGACAGGTCAGTAGTCCACAGAAAGGTGGATCACAGTACAAGGGAGCACATTTAAAAGGTCAAATGGTTGGTTCAGCGCATAGAGGAAGATGAGATGGCGGAACTGGTGCACGTGGGAAAGTGTTCTGAGGAACTAAACAGGACCTGGAAGAGGCAGAGATGAGGGGGACTTTTTTCCTAGAAAAGAATGAGAGATTGAACAAATGCTTGGAATGCCCGGCTAGGCCAAGAAGGAGCAAGCAGCAGCTTAGACAAAGAGGGACAAGTTTTAGGAGGAAGGGGGAGAAATTTTGAGAGGTACGTTTGCTAATTTGGAGAACAATTTCAATGATTGGCTGAGAGTACATCACAAAATATATATATATTTTTTTCCCTTGTCTCTTTGAAACCTATTTAGGTTTATTTTATTTTAATTTATTTATTTTTGAGGGAGAGTGAGAAGGTGAGCAGGGGAAAGGTAGACAGAGAAGAAGACAGAGAATCCCAAGCAGGCTCCGCACTGTTAGTGCAGAGCCCAGTGCAGGGCTCGAACTCACAAACTGTGAGATCATGACCTGAGCTGAAATCAAAAGTAGGATGCTCAACCGACCGTGCCACCCAGACGTCCCTGAATATATGCTTCTTAGAGACATCTTTTCCTAAGTGTAACCTTGGGGGTAAATAATGTGATGGTTTTATGTCATGCCCAAGGACAGGGAGAAAGGTCTGTGGCATGAAGAGAAAACCCAGAAATAGGACTCAGTGTGTGTAATCATTTAGGGTATCATGGAAGGAGTAGTCAAATGTGGTGAGTGTGCTCCATTCAGTAAATGGTGTTGCAAAGAAACAGTGTTGGGGCCCTGCCTTTTATACTAAAATAAATTATAACTAAATATAAGAGTTGCATGTGAAATAAATAAAAGAAGCAGCACAAAACATCGATGAATAATCACGTAAGGGTGGAGAGGCATTAAAGTAAAGGGAAAAACCAGTTTTGTCTGCATTTACGAAGTGAGCTGTGGCTTTGCCACTGGTGAGCTGAGGCCTTGGAGTAGGTTACTTCACCTAAGCCTCAGTTTGCTCATCTGAGAGTTCGGATTACTAGATATTATTATCTTAGTTTTTAAAATAAAGATCAAATAAGGTATTTAAATCACTTAATATGTTTAACAGAAGTAAGGTCATGTTATGTTAATAAAGTAAGAAGTAAGGTCATGTTATCTTGACTAAATATATCCGCATCCAGCATTTATTGAGCACTTACTATGCCCTAGGATATACGTTAGAGCTTTACATGTGGGAGAGTGAGTCACAAGGTGACCCGGCTGTAAGTGGAGGGCCTGGGTCTTGAACCTGGGCACTGTGGCTTCAGACCATGTGTTCCTAACCACTCTTCCTATTGCCTTCCCATGTGAACACTCAAACCTCTGTTCTATGTGTAACAAGTACTATAAATTTAAAAGTCATTAAGCTGCCTCCGACTTGATTTCAGCTCAGGTCATGATCCCAGGGTCACGGGATCGAGCCCCATGTCAGACTCTGCACTGAATGTGGAGCCTGCTTAGGATTCTCTCTCACTTCCCTCTGTCTCTCTCTCCTGCTCTCACTCTTTCTCTTTCTAAGAAAAATCCATGCTGTCCATATAGAGACGCCCAAAATATAAAGAAAATAAGTTCTGCGCGCTCTCTCTCTCTCTCTCTCCCTAAAATAAAATGAAAAAGAAAATTTTTTTAAAGGAGTGCCTGGGTGGCTCAGTCAGTTGAGCATCCCACTCTTGATTTTCATTCAGGCCATCATCCAGGGTCATGGGATCAAGCCCCGGGTTGGGCTCTGCACTGAGTATGGAGTCTGCTTAAGATTCCCTCTCTCTGCCCACCTCCCCAAATAAATAAAACAAAATAAAATAAAAAGTCATAAGCTTAGAAACACTAAGCACTTTATTTATCTATATCCATATCTAATAGTATTACGTTTTTAAAAATATATTGAGAGTTCTTGTAAATCAATTACAAAAAGAAAAACACTCCAGTAGAAAAATAGGAAAGGACATTAATACACAATTTCTCAAAGAAAGGAGTATAATTAGCCAATAAGGAGCAGACAAAAATGTTCAACCTTGCTAATAACTAGAGAAACATTAATCAAAACAAGATGCCATTTTTGCCTGATAAATTTGCAAATTTGCCAAGATAGAAAAGACATTTGCAAGGATGGGTGAACTCCTGTTTGCAGGACTACCCTGTCCCCAACTCCGGGGACTCTCATTTGCATAGCATTTAGTGAGAATTGTGCCTCCTGGATTTTATGACATGATGAATGGTATAATCTTTTTGCATTTGGGCTTCATATCAAAAACTTTAACACACTCCCTTTTTTTGGTCCAGTACTTATAACTGTGGGAATTTCTCCTGAGGATCAACCTGAAATGTGCATTTAAGTTCAGTGTCTGAAGTCACAGTGCTGACTGCTCAGGGCAGAAAATGTAAAATACCGACCAACTGCAAACTATCGAAAGATCTTGACAGTAATCTAAATAAGTTGTGGAATGTGGAATATTTATGATACCATTATGTTTTGTTTTAGAAGAATATTGTTGAGAAAATTTTTCCATTGCATCACTGGAAGGCAGGGAGGCTTGTGTTTAAGTTCAGGGGCTTGGGCCCGGCTGTTTGGGTTCTAGTACCTCTTTGCTACTAAGCATGGTGTAACCTTGGATTGCGCCCTTGAAGTCTGACTTATCCTTGGTGTGGGGTGGCCTCTCAACTTGTTGGTCCGCAGCATTTGATGCCGTTCAGCCCCTCTCCTTCCCCTTCTCTGGTTCTCTTCCATGCTCCAGTCTTCACTCTGTCCCCTTGCTACCCAGACACCTGGGGGCATTCCTGACGGGTCCCTTCTCCACCATTGGCTCATGGCATTTAATCTCTGCTCTTTACTCTGAAGGGAGCTCTCCACCTTCACTTGGACTTCTGAATCTTTATCTCAGTTTCCCCAGCTTAGACCTGCTTGTCCATGTGTACTTGGACCTGTCTGACACGTGTACTTGGCTGTCCTACCAGTCCCTTATGTTCAGCATCTGTGAAACATAATGCCACTTTTCATCCCAAACCAGCCATCCTCTTTGCGTTCTTTTCCTTAGCAATAGGCATTATTGTCATGGCCACCAACTTTGAAATCTCTCATTCCTCCTTTATCTCTTCTTTTCATCTTCTTTTGCCTTCCTCTTTCCGTCATCACTACATCCATTATGTCCTATTTCTGCTTCTGTGTGGGCAAATGAGTCTCAAACCTTAGTGGCTCAGAAGGGTTTTTTTTCCCTCCCAGTGCTGCCTGTCTGTTGAGGATGGCTGGGGCCATGTTATCCACATCCTGGGACCTGGGTTGGGGACAGCCACCATCTTGAATATGGTGTGTCCTTGTTGGGGGGAAAGAGTGTGGGGACTCCCTCATAGACTCTTACTCTTCCACACACTTTTGCTTCCGGTCCATTGGCCACACCTAGCTCCAAGAGCTGGGAAGTCCATTCTTATCTATGTGCCTGGAAGGAGAGCTAAGATCTTTGGTGAGCTGTACTCCTGACTGCTGTGACCTATTGTCCCCTTCCCTCTGTCTCCTGTCCTTCCATTGGTCCCCGCCATAGTCCCTCCTATCTGGTCTCCTTGCTGCCTTTCTTCCTCTATTCTTAAGGCTTTTTCTGAATCCTTAACACAACAGTGCTTCCCACTGCCCTTGGAATAGGAGCTTGGACTTTAAGGTGCTCTCCTTGTCAGGCACCACTCTGCCGTTGCTCACTGGCTCGGCTTTAATGTTCTCCGGATGCCAGGCTCTCTCATACCCCAGGACCTTGGCAGGAGTGCTTACCTCTGCCTGGGATAATAATCACCTCTTGCCTCTTTCCTCATCTGCCAGGCCACTCCCCTAGGTTTCTGGAACTGTACTTACATGCCCTTGCCTCACAGAGGCCTTGCCTACCCACCCAAACCCGAACAGGCCTTGCCTGTTCTTTTCCTCTGTTCCGCTTAGCACAATTTAGATATTTATTTGTGTGTACGTTTGTTTAATGTCTGTTTCCCTCACTGAACTGTTTGTTGACCACAGTTTCTCCAGGGCCTGTCAGATAGCGGGGCTTCGACCAATATTTTATGTGTGAATAAATGAATCCTGAAGACTACATCTTACGCTTTCAGTTTTTCATCTTTTTTTTTTTTGATTCCCCCTTGCCCTTAATCTCACTTCCCTGTACCCATTTCTATTTACTTCATTCTAGCCCATCTCCCTCTGCCAGATTAATTTTCCTAATGCTCAGTTCCGTTATGTCATTAATTTTTCATTGCCACCTGACAGATTTGGTTATCTTCTTGCACGTAAGAATATCACTTTGGGGCTGGCCCTGTGTTTGTTTTAGTTTAGAAAAAAACTGGTCAGGTTGTCAGTAAATCTGCATGATCTCTGCATAGTTTTTGAAAGCAGCCACACGTTTTGGTACAAATCAGATTAATTTTCTTTTTTAGGACAATTTATCTTCACCAACTCTTTAGAGCTTCAGTGTATAAAATAACACACTGATCTAATTCTTGTATTAGCTATTTATTAGCTAACTGATCTGAAAACAAAACAAAATAAAACAAAAATACAACCAATAAAAACCACTGGAAGTGCCTTCCATTCAGTTGAATCTGAGTCTTGCAAACCATGCAGAAGTACGTGGATGGTGAAGTTGTTTCTGTTTCTTTTACATCTCTGGCACTTTTTCTCTTACAGACTCCTTGAGTGCTTATCAGTGAATTGATAGCAAGGAAACATACTATCTGATCAGAACTCTAATGCCAAATGGTGTGTTTGAATCTCCCCACCTCCTTTCTTTGAATTTGGCAGGGATAAATACCATGAAGATAGTACTTGGGTCTGTCTACTTTGGGAGGCAGGCTGGGCCAGTGCTTGTGTTAGAGACATGGCCATTTATTTATTATAGATTAACATTTATTGAATGTTAGCTAGATTCACTGAGAGTTAATCTGGAAGCTGATGTCCACAAACTACCTATGGTCTCCACTGACCACTTTATTCTCAAGTTTATTCTGAAACTTGTATGTTCTTAGTTTGAGATTCACATGCTCTATTTTCATACGTTTCGTCTTGACAGAAAATACATGTTCTGTCGTGTGGCTATAGTAATGTTCTGTGGAAAGATGTTTACTGTGCTAAGTTAAAAAAGAGATTATAAGCAGTCTATACAGAATGATTCACTGAAAAAAGTAGAGGTAGTATTTTGTCCATGAGAAAGGTTTATGACCTTACAGATGCTATGATAAACCATGCTCTTTTGTTTCAGGAATAAGTTAAATATCAGATGTTTAGTTCCTGAATTCTAGAACACAGAAAAGGTTGGTAGTATAACCAAGATGATGTTGATGGGGGATTGTTCTTTCTAGGGATGCAGTGGAATATAACGGATAAGAACTTGGGCTCCGGACATTCGAAACCCGAGCTCTGCTGAGAAAGCTCTTTACCCTGAGAATGGACACTATGACGGCCCGCCCTTGTCTTGTAGATCTTTGTGATGATTAAGTGAGCACGTGCATGTAAAGCACTTAGAGTAGGGTTTGGCACACGGTAAATACCCAGTAAGTACAAGCTTTTATTACTTATGAGAGCAACCTGTAAGAATATCATATGACCCTTAAAAGTGCCATTTAGGGAGAATTTATAACATGGAAAAATTACAATGTTGGGGGAAAAAGAAGCAAAATACGGAAATATGTATGATCACAACTGTGTAAGAAATAGCCTGTTTAAGAAAAACGTTGGAAGGAAATACATGAAAAGTAGGCATATAGTTCGTTCTTTATATATTCTGTTTCCTAATTGCATTACTTTCACAAATGGATAGTAATAATCTATTAAGGAATACAAAACACAATCAACGTAGGAGGAAAATTTTGGTGTTGCATATAAAATTAGGACTCTGAAAATTGCACGTGTGTATCTTAGTGCTTAAACAAGTGTGTATCTTGATGTAAAATGTGCTCCTGAAGTGAGACAGACACTTGCATCTTGGTAGCAAAAAACCCTGTCAATCAGTTTAAGATCCTACATTAAATGCTTATAGAAGAAGGCCCATGTGAAATAGTGAAACTTTGCATTCGACAGTTTTATAAAATTCTTTCAAAAAACTGTCTTGCTTGAGCCTTCGGAAAATCCAGTCAGACAGGGATAGTTACTTTACTTCTGTTTTTTGATGAGGAAACTGAAGACAGGAGAAATCAAATGACTCACTTAAGGTCATCTGACTAATATTTAGCAGTTTTTCCATGGCAGGGATTGTCTAAATGATATAATTTGAGTTTCTTGGAAACTTTTTTTTTTTAATGTTTATTTTTGAGAGAGAGAGGGAGGGAGCATGAGTGGGGGAGGGGCAGAGGGAATGGGAGACAGAATCTGAAGCAGGCTCCAGGCTCTGAGCTGTCAGCACAGAGCCTGATGCAGGGCTTGAACCATGAACTGTGAGATCATGACCTGAGCTGAAGTTGGACTCTCAACCAACTGAGCCACCCAGGCGCCCCTGAAAACTTTTTTTTAAATTTAAATTTAAAATTTTTAAAAGTAATCTCTATGCCCCATGTGGGGCTTGAACTCATGGCCCCAAGATCAAGAGTTGCATATTCTGACTGAGCCAGCCAGGTGCCCCGAGTATGTTAGAACTTTTAAATTGTTAACTTGAATCATTAAACACCTTTCAGGAAAGTACCATGAATTCTCTGGGTTGGGAGAAATTTGTGACATGGAAATGAAATCATATTGTTTTGGAGGTGAAAGTTATCTTTGAGGTCATCTGGTCCAGTTTCCTAATTTTACAGATGAAGAAGATTAAGATCTATCATGGTTAAGCGATTAGTCTGTGCTCATACAGCTAGTTAGTATTATAGACAAGAACAAAATTGAGTTTACTGACTCTGGGTCCAGTGTACTTTCCACTGACCACAGGAAATAATTGAGTTTACTCTGTTTACACTTACATTTCATTGACTATCTTTACAGACCATGATAATCAGATTATATCAGACTATGATACATCCATTTGCACCATGGATCTTCTGCTTGTATATTTCATCAGTCTCAGGCCAGTTGGTAGGTGAAATTGACATTCATTTTTCTACAAGCCAAGAAAGGAGTTCTACATTTCTGTTAAGGGGTTAGGAGGAAAGAGAGAAGGAATTAAAAGGCAAGAATTACAAGATTAATCTAAAAAAGGTCTCAATAGAAACTTATTGAGGAATGAAGAATTAATTTAGTAGTCAAATAATGTTATTTAAGGGGTAGAAAATCATGGTTTTATGTGTACTTTGGTTCAAATCTTATTTGGCTTGAGAAAAAGACTTTCCTGGGCCTATTAACCTAAAATTCTTTACTGTAGAATAAGGTCTGTTAATGTAGGTCATTTTACCTTTCAGGCTGCTTTGCCTTGGCTAAAATAAATATTCAGCTATAAATGGCATTTTGGTTCAAGTTGTATTATTACAGGAAAAGTTGCATTTTTAAAATTGTTCAGTGAATTTATTTAATCTGTCATTCTAACATATTGCTGTTTTCTTAAGTAGAAAGCAGAGTTCCTATGGTGAGAGCGAGGTGCCATAATATTTATAGTATGTTAGACTCATTTATAAACTATTATACTAGCTAGAATTTGCAGAATATTTAATCTTGTAGGTTACAATTTTTTTCCTCTGGCTTTTAATATATTCATTTAGCCATTTTGATTTTCTTTATTCTTTGAAGAAAAACTCAGAGAATGCTATTTTTTTTTCTAGAAGATTAGTAATAACTACTGTTATAGGATTCTTTTTTTTTTTTTTTTTTCCGAACTGAAGAATGCGTGTGCGCCTTACTGTCTTATCTGGAGGTAATTTTGTGAAAAACCAATTAACACATCAAGTTTTTAATGGAACATAAAACTTAAAACCGCTCAAAACTGAGAGAGGCAAAGATTGGTGACACAGCGTTAGTTTCTCCTGGAAGAGTTAATATATCCAGGCAAACTTTAGTAAACACATTGGTGTTGAGATTTCTGCACTGTGTAAGAGGAGGTGAGGGAGAAGAGGGATGATCAGTAGAAGATGATGGTTTCTTGAACTGGGGACAGTCACTTTTTATAAATCAATTATTATGGTCTGGAGTTTTGAAGCTGGAAAGGAGGAGTGAAGATTATGGGCTCTGGGTACCCCACAGGTTGGGTGGTGAGGATAGGCTCCTTTGGTAGACATTATAGAGAGCTCCATTTGAGGAAAGGAATTTCAGAATAGCTTCTAGAATTTGAGAGAATCGCAGCTGTCTTTTCCCGTGGCTTCATTTGTTAGAAATTGTCATAAAGAAGCCCAATTTCTGTTGTTGACAGTATGGAGTCTTGGTGTTTTGGACATCCTCCATTCTGGGAAATAAGTCCCAAACCAGCCCTACTCCATAATATCCCAGCATATTCCAGTGAGCAGTATACTACTTGTCAGGAGAACTGGGTTCTGCCTGTGACACTTACAACTTTGTATCCTGGCCTAGGGCCTGCACTGTGTCACCTGTACAGTAGGGGAGGCACTAACCAGCCCAGAATGGATTTAAGCTGATTCTTTCTGACCAGATCTTGAGGTTTGGAGCCTGGCCTGGTGCAGCCTGGAGCTCATTTCCATCCGCAGGGACCTTTGAGAAGGGAGGGGCAGAGGCCTGATGGAGCCCAGGCTTTTCTGTTCCAGGCTTCCCTGTCATCTTCCATATTATCAGCCTAGGGCATCTTGCCCTAGAGCCTCCTGAGGATTCACTGTCCGCTTGTTTATCTTTCAGTGAGGATCTTAGCAGATCTTGAGTCATTTTTGAGTTTTTAATGATGACATTAGCAGATAAAAATGCAGTGTTAGTACAGTTTTTTAAGTTCTTACGCTTCAGTGTTCAGTAGATCCCCGGTTATTATCTGTCGTTCATTTACTCAACAAACACTGAAGGATAAACATTTGATTAAGACACAGACCTTGTCTTCAAGAAGGGTGTTAGAGGGAAGGAGGAGCATAGATGAGACCCGGGGAGTTTTGGGGTTGGTGTTCCCCTTTGGGAGTCCTCTGCCTCTTGGCTCTCTGGCTTCCTGCAAGGAAGAAAGAAGGCTGTGACTAGTGCAGATCAAATTTGCAGGAAGGTGCTGAGACTCAAGTCAGCTTTTAGGGAAGTAGAAATATACCAGGACCTCCACATCTGTTACTCTGCTTCCGTGACACCCAGGAAACTTGAAGCTTGATGTACATGCTCGTGGCAGCATGGTGGTAGACTGTTTCCTCATGAAGCTGTTGGGTGAGGGTGGAGGAAACTCACATCAGTGATAATGGTGCAGTGGGAATCGTGGGTTAGGGCTCAAAGGAGTGGGCTAAAGAGGTGGGAGGGAAGGCTTTTTGTTTTTATGGTAATGTAGCTGTTAACCTTACAGAGAGTCCTAAAATTAAGATTTTTTTAGCTATATACATGTGATTTACTTTGAGGCTAACTAGGGAAAATAGGGCATTTATGAGATTAATTTCTTTGGGCAGCTAGAATGTGTCTCCTAGGTGCAAAGACCCCAAACATGCAGGGATTTGGATCTTGATTATGTCCTTACTTAACTCCACAAGTAGTGTGAAGTTTAATAACAGTATCATATTAGTATTTTAAGCTTATATTAAATAATATGGTAGTATATTACAGTAGTTTGTTTTCAACTATCTAGTTGATAGTGCAAGAACTGTAAAGCCTCTCTTTTCTTCAGAACTGAAAATGAAACTAATTTTTGTGAAGCTCCAGATTAAAAATAATCTGAGTTGATTTTAAGAACTGTGCATGAAAAGAAAATTAAGTTTTTTATGCAAAATCGTTAGGATCTTTAGGCTCCATGGAACACAGATTTGCATGGTGCTGTTACCTGGGTTTTTACTGATTGTAAAAGATACTGAGTACTTAACATGGGGGTTTTTGGAAGCAAGGTGACATCCTGCTCATTGCAGTTAGGCTAATGATAGCATAAATAGTAAGGTACCGGTCACTATTTCAAGTGCAGAGAAACATCTGTTCATAAAGTACTAAAAATGGTTCTTATATGAAGGTGCTTGCATTTGGTTTAGGCTTGGTTTTTGTTTGGTTTTATCTTAATTAATTATTTTGCTTCCTGCCATTAAGGATATGTGTCGATCATGTTAATAATACCCTGGGAAAAGAAATGAGCAAGTATTTGATTGACAGATAAATATGGATGCACAGGTATATTGTAGATGCTTTCACATCTGTGTTTCCATGTATATCTGAATAGATAGATTTTTAATCTCACATATGCACCAAATTAGTTGAGCACGTTTTTTGAGTCCTTACATGTGCCAACCACTGTCCTCAGTGATTTGCGGAACCAGGATGAGTAAGGCAGATCCTATCCTAAGGTGTTGACACACTAATAGGGGAGAGAAGATTGCAAAATAAGCTTTATGCACATTTAAATAGAAGATTGTATCGTTGGAGAGTTATAAGTAAAGCCCTAAAGAGTCCTCAGGAAGGCGAGTACTCCTAGTCTAGGGAATCAGAAAAAGCTTAATGAAGGAGATGGCATTTTGAGCTGAAAGTAGACTTGAATTGTTGTAGATGGAGGGTCCTGCACAGGTGAAGGCTCCTGGAGAGGAAATCATGGGCTGTACCTGGGGAGCAGTGAGTAGTTAAGACTGGTGAAGTGTAGAGAGAGTTAGGGATATATGGATCTGGGTCACGCGGGATGGTGTGGAGAAGGTGGACAAGGGCCAGGTTGTGGAGTATTGACTTTATTCTTTGTTTTGGGTTTTTGACCTGGAAGGTGCCCTGATTAGAGTTTTGCTGCAGGAATATGGTGACTGTGTGGTTGGAGCCTAGAGGCTGGGACATGGATGGGCATGGGGGCAGAGAGCTGTGGTCTTAGATATTACTTAGGAGACTTTTGCCATAATTTAGACAGGAAGTAATGAGGAGGGCATAAAGTAAAAAGGTGATGTGTAAAAGAAGTATTTTGGGATAAACTGGATGGGTATTTGGACCTGATTAGTTTAGGTTATTTATTTATTCAATAAATATTTACCAATAATCTTCTTCTGCCCCACACTAAGGTGAGCTTAGTGTTCCCTGGCTGGGTGAGATTGAGAAGCTGGAGGTATTAAATATAGCTTTAGGTTTCAGCCCTGGGAGACCAGGAAAGTGGTGATGCAGAAATCTGAGAACACCCTCCTTTTTACGTGGGTCTTGAGGGGAGTGTAAATTTATCTGGTCTCCTGCTTTCAGATAAACCATTGCAGACAGATGAGAATCTCATCTCGCATTATAAACTACCACCAGAGAAAAGGATTAGCAGTGAGCTGTTAGTGGCCTTCATTTTTTAGAGTGTTTAGGGTAGAGCAGACAGCTTTAAAAACCATCTATCTAGCTAGTCCTCTTTAAAATACTCCGTCATGATCAGTGTGTGTTTAACCGTGGGGCCCCAACCAGCTGCCTTCTCTGCTATGGTCTGCAAGCCTGACATTCTGACTTCCTATCAGTTTTTTGGAACGAACTTTCCTGTCTCCCCTTTTCAGGGAAAAATTAAAGAAGCCTTTAAAAATGGTAGGATCATAATTATTTAGAGTCAAGATAGTCAGGTAATTAATTTTACCACTCTTTGTGCAGAGTTCTAAAGTTTACTTGTTTTAGGTAAGAGAAAATGTGGCTGCTTTGTACCAGAAGGCCCCAATTCAGTTTTGGAGGTGAGCTTCTCTAACATTTCTAAATACAAGCTAAGTCACTGCATGGATTGATAAATTATAGATGGAAAAAGGTTCTCAGTTTTCCTCTTCTTGGATTTCTTTCCTTCCTATGGCCATAGATCTCTTTTCTTTGAAATCCCATCTTCCTTTGATATCTAAATACTGTTATGTTACCTGGTTATTAGTCAATATGGTGAATGATAATACTAATTTTTTTTCACATCTCTCTGTTACTGTTTTCCCATTCAGATTCCCACTGTAGCCATCCCTTAGGAGAATGAGTACCTGTTGTTTTCTTCCTTCTACTTTCCAGAGAGTTTATCTGCTACTTCTATTTCTGTGACTCATTCCCATGTCTTTATTTCCAGCCTTGACCAAGAGATTTGTGAAGGGCAGAAGGAAGCCCATTGGTGAAGGCATATGATAAAAGAAAAAGGAGGAGGATACAAGGAGAATTTACCCTAAATGGAAGAAGATCTGCAGGTCTCAGTGGGGGGGCTTCAGAATAGAGAAACACAGTAGGAAGCAAAAATGTGAAGGTGTTGAACCTCCATTTCTTACTGTAAGGTAGTGCAGCTCAACGTGATACCCACAGACAGGGATTTGCCTGTGAATCGTTTATAGCTGACCTGTGATGAACTATATACAGAGGAGAATAAGGGTGTAGAAACTTTAACAATTTGACAGGCCAACTTTATTCAATCTAATAAAAAATTGGGACTTTTATTTTGTGGATCTTTTTTTTCCCTTTTTTTAAATTTCACTTAGTAGTTACTATTATTCTTTTGCATTTTATAAAAGTATTGGTCCCAGATAGGTTGGGGGAGGAAGGGCACCTTCACTGCGGGGAGTTTGAGAAGGCATGTTGTAGGTTGTGGAGATGGTAGTTGGGGAGGTTTTACTCCAAGTGCTTGGTTTGGGCAGTGGGAACGATGCGTGCACAGGCCAGGAGCAGGTGGGATCTCATCTTAGCGCCTGAAGAAAAGGGGCATGACTGAGACAGAGTCTTGTGACTCTGGGGAGTTACGGGTTGGAGGATGGTGTTTGGACACAGGGTGCCCACACTCGAGTGAGGCCCAGTCCCAGTGTTTAGTAGGAATGTGCATATCGCCCTGCTGGGGACTTTGAGGCTGGTCAGGGGCTTCCTGCAGCCTGAGTAGGGGCTGTGGGACCATCACCAGTAGCGTCGTCTTTGGCTCACAGGACACGAATAGGGTTATGTCATCTTCTGTGCTCTGAGCTTGCTTTTCATCCTTTATTGGTCTCTGTTCTTTCCCACCTCGACTCTGCCTAGACAGACGTATTGCACAAACCTTAATGTTGATTTTTCCCTGTTTACTGAACCTTTCTTTAAAATTCTTCTAACATGTGGGCATCTGGGTGGTTCAGTCAGTTAAGCATCGGACTTCAGCTCAGGTCGTGATCTCATAGTTCGTGGGTTCTAGCCCTGTGTCAGGCTCTGTGCTGACAGCTCAGAGCCTGGAGCTGCTTCAGATTCTGTGTCTCCTTCTCTCTGCCCCTCCCCCATTCACACTCTGCTCTCTTTCAGTAAAATAAACATTAAAAGAAAATTAAAATTCTTCTAACATGAAGAGTGATTCCTTCTGTTGATATTTTTCCTGGACCCCTTGTATTCAAAGCTATGCACCTTTCCATAGGCCTTTTCTTAACAGTGTAACTTATCTGACAGTGGCTGTTTTTCCTTTCCTGTGAAAGGTGGTGTCATGATGAATGCCCTACACATATTAACACCAGCAAAGCAAATTCTGGGATCCTGGGATGGCAATTTTATAATTTTTTCTATCTTTTCCGCTTTGCTGGAAGCGACAGGATATTAAACCACCAAACTGGCGTGGTCCTCGGCTGCCTGCCAATGGAATATTTGGGGAAAGAATGGACCAGCTTTTGTTTCTCTTGCCTTCTGTGTAGCCTTGGGGTGGATTCTGAGGGGATGTTCCCCCCCGCCCCCCCACAGAACTAACCCATTTGGTATTGAGAAAGCAGGAAAGCGAGTTTTCCTGTTACGAGCAGTGAACAAAAAGCAAGCAGCGGATGGAGATATCCTGTTGGAGAAGGCTTGGGGGAGAGAATGCAGACAAATGCACCTCATTCTTTCTGCGTCTTTAAGGGATCTGAGGGGATGGGAAGGAAATCAGTCACTGCGGCCAAGTCAAATGCTTTTCTTTTTATTTATGGTGCTTAATAAGACGGTTATAAGTTTATGCTTTGTGATTTAAAAACTTGTCAGACACAGAGATCTATAGCACATGACAGATTAGAAAAATGAAACAATTATTCTGTTTCTCATGAGGTCATTCTAAGTTTGCCTGCAAGGGGTCAATGAACTGAAACTCTATCCAAGTTATATTTATTTTTAGGTTTAAAAATCACATAAAAAAGGCAAATTCTTAGGGCAAGTGGGTGGCTCAGTCGATTGAGTGTCCAACTCTTGATGTTGGTTTAAGTCATAAACCTAGGGTTGTGGGATCGAGCCCTGTGTTGGGCTCTATGTTGAACGTTGAGCATGCTTAGGATACTCTCTCTCTCTCTCTCTTTCTTTCTCTGTCTCCCCCCCACCACCTCACTCACGTGCTCTTTCCCTCTCTCTCTGTCTCTCTCAAAACAAAAACAAAAAAACTCCAATTCTTCCAAATTAGATTTATAGGATGGTTTGTCATAACCTCCTAGGGAATCACTTGTTGGTTCTTTTTAAAAAGAACTAACTTTTGCCTCTCTTATTACAGGAGCAGTTCATGTTTATTATAGGAAAATTAGAAAACACCTATGGGCAACTGAATGGTACAGGAATGGGCTGGAAAGACTTAGACGTGGAAAATTAGAGCAGTGTGGCGAAGGAGAGAAAACCAGGGTTTTCTGGCAGCTGTGGGAGTGGAGACAGGGTCAGGGAAGATCCTCCTGAAAACTCTCCATGGAAGCTGTCTTGCCTGCATGCCACATGTTCACTGGTGACTTTTTACCTTTGAGGTTGGCCTTCCATTCTGCCATGGGTTTTAGACCTGATGATTTCCAAGTTTGTTTGGAGCTAGAAAACTGTGTAGTGGTCAGTTGAGAAGCTGGTCAACTCAGGGTATTTCATATCTTGTCAGTCAAGGAGAAGGAGTGCTGGGCAAGAAGGAAGTCTGAAGATAGATTTATATTAGTGAGTGGTGTGTGTGTGTGTGTGTGTGTGTGTGTGTGTGTTTGCGTGTGTGTGTGTGTTTGCGTGTGTGAGGGAGGGAGAGAGGATATCTTTGAGAGACTTGGTTGTAAGAGAGATAAAGAAAATATAAAAGAGAAGATACAGGAGAATACAACAATTTTTTGAGGGGGAAAGAGGAAATGTACATTGGCTTCTGCCCTTTTGCATTATCTTCTTGACCTTCCCATTCCCTCCATGTTTTGCCATATTGACAAATGCTTAGGTGTTTTGTGGGATGACACTTCTCCTTTTATCTCAGTAAACATTTATAGAGCAGCTATCAGTAAGTCATACTTTCAGTCCATTTTAGTTTATAAAGATAGTGTGAGAAATCCTTATAAGGCATAGGATTAAATTGTCTTGAGAAATCCTTATAAGGCATGGGATTAAATTGTTTTGAGAAATCTTTATAAGGCATGGGATTAAATTGTCTTGGGCTGGGGTGCCTGGGTGGCTCAGTCAGTTAAGCAGCCGACTTGATTTCTGCTCAGGTCATGGTCTCATGGTCTCATGGTTCATGGGATCGAGCTGCATGTAGGGCTCTGTGCTGACAGGGTGGAGTCTGCTTGGTGTTCTCTCTCTGTCTCAAAATAAATAAACATTTAAACAGATAAATTGTCTTGGGCTTTTTTTTTTTTAATCTGTCTACTAGCTATTTTATCATAGGTAAGGCAGGATTAACATGTAAAATGGAAGGTGTAGAAGCTTGGACTAGATAACACGTTGCTTTTGGTAGGTTCTGTAATAAATAGTCATTGACTACTGTTACATAGCAGCCACTGGGCTAGAAGCTGGGAAAGAATTATAAATTGGACAGATATGGTGCTTGATCTCACAGACCTTCCTTGATCAGGAGATTAACAGGTAATCCAACATAGTGGGATAGGAATTCTGAAAAGAAACATGTGGGATGTTCTGTGATGACATAGGAAAGATGCCTGTTCTGGACTAGAAGGAGTGACATCTAGGCTGAGACCTGAATGATAGGAAGAAATGGGCCAGATAAAGGGAGATATTTTATTCTAACCTTAGGGAACAGTGTGTGCAAAGGCCTGGAGGCAAGAAAAAGCATGGAATCATCCAGGAGCTAAAAGCTGGTCAATATGACCAAAGCCTATAGTCCCAGATGAGGGCGATAAGAGAGAGCTCTGAAGAGGTAAGTTGGAGCCCAACACAAAGGGCCGTCTAGGGCATGTGTGAACTTAGGAATTCAACAAAGATTCAGGACATAAGATTAATATAGAAAAATCAATTGTGTTTGTCTACACTAGCAGTGAATAAACCAAAAATTAAATTAAGAAAGCAATTCCATTTTACAATAGCATGAAAAAGAATAAAATACTTGGAACTGAATTTAACAAAAAAATCGCAAGATTTGTCTACCAAAAAAATTGTTAAAAGAAAGAATACTAAATAAATGGAAGGACATCCAGTGTTCATAGATTGGAAGACTTATATTGTTAAGATGTCCAGTTCACAAATCTGTCTACAGATTTAAAACAATTTCTGTTAAAATTCTAGCATCCTTTTTTGTGGGTATTGATAAGCTGATCCTAAAATTCATATGGAAATGCAAGGAACCCAGAATAGTGAAAATAATTTTGAAAAAAGAACAAAGTTGGAAGACTTACACTTGCTGCTTTTAAAACTTACTATAAAGCTACAGTAATCAAAATAGAGTGATTCTGGCATAGGATAGACATATATTTCAATGGACTAGAATTGAGAGTCCAGAAATAAATTGATACATTTATAGTACATTGATTTTCGACAAGAGTGCCAAGACCATTCAACGGAAATAGAGCAGTGTTTTCAACATACAGTGCTGGGACAACTGCATATCTGTTGCAAAAGAATGAAGTTGGGTCCTAATGTCATGCCATATGTAAAAACTAACTTATGATTGATCAAAGACTTAAATGTAAGATCTAAAACTATAAAACTCTTTGAAAAAGAACATAGGTTATAAATCTTCATGACTTTGGATTAGGCATTAATTTCTTAGGTATGACACTAAAAGCACAAGCAACAAAAGAAAAAAAATAGATAAATTGAACATTATGAAAATGAAAACTTTTGTGTTTTAAAGGACACAATGAAGAAAGAGAAAAGGTAATACACCAATAAGAGAAAAGATATGTAAGTTGTTTATCTGATAAGGGAATTACATCTAGATGTATAAAGAACTCTTAAGCTTAATTAAAATAGAACTTAAAAAATGAACAAAGAATCTACACAAACATTTCTTTAAAGGAAATATACAAATGGCTCTGCTCAACTGTAGAAATCTGTTCGGGGAAATGTAACTCATAACCATGGTGAGGGGCACTTGGGTGGCTCAGTCAGTTGGGCTTCTGACTTTGGCTCAGATCATGATCTCACTGTTCATGAGTCTGAGCCCTCCATCGGGCTCTCTGCTAGTCAGCACAGAGCCCACTTCAGATCCTGTGTCACCCCTCTCTCTGCCCCTTCCCTGTTGTGTTCTCTTTCTATCTCTCTCAAAATAAACTTTCAAAAAAAAAAAAAAAAAAAAACAAAAACACAAACCCACACCACAGTGAGATACCAGTTTACACATACTAGGATGGCTGTAACATAAAGACAGGCAATAAGTCTTCTCTGTTATTGTCATATTGGTGAGGATGTGGAGAGATTTGAGCCTCATGCATTGCTGGTGGGAATGTAAAATGGCACAGCCACTTTGGAAAAGTGTTTGCACTTTTTTGTTTGAAGACCTTGTTGTCAGGTCTTCAAAAAGCTAAATATAGAGTCACTCTATGACCCAGCTATTCCACTAGTAGGCATATAGCTAAGAGAATTGAGAATATATGTCCACACAAAAATTTTTACGTGGATGTATTACTCAGGATTCTCCAGAGAAGCAGAAGCAACGGGAGATTTATTATAAGGAATTGTCCCCCACAATTATGGAGGCTGAAAAGTCTCACATTTTACCATTTGTAGACTGGAGACCCAGGAACACCAGTGGTATAATCCAGTCCAAGTCTGAAGGCTTGAGAACCGGCAACACCAAGGGCAGAGGAAGATTGATGTCCCAGCTTAAGAAACGAGGCAGGAAGGACCAAATTCTTCCTTCCTTGGCCTTTTTGTCTTATTCAGATTGTCAACGAATTGGACGATGCACACCCAGACTGGAGAGGGTGAACTGCTTTCTTGAGTCCACTGATTCAAATTCTAATTTTATCCCCAAACACTCTCACAGACATACCCAGACATAATATTTAGCTAAATATCTGGGCATCTGGTGGTCCAGTCAATCTGATACATAAAATTAGATATCACAATGGATGTTCATAGTGGCATTATGAATAATTGCCCAAAAATAGAGAACCCGAATGTCCATAACAGATGAATAGATAAACAAAATGTATATTCACACAGTGGAATATTATTTAGCTATAAAAAGAGGTGAGGTACTGATATATCTCCTCAATATGGATGAAGCTTGAAAACATGCTAAGTGGAGGAAGCCAGACACAAAAGGTCACATATTGCTTGATTCCATTTTTTTTGGAATGTCCAGAATAGGCAAATCCACAGGAACAGAAACTAGATTAGTGGTTACCAGGTCCTGGCGAAGGGAGAGTGTCTGCTAATGGGTGCAGGGTATCTTTTTGGAATGGTGAATATTAGATTGTTATGATGGTTGCACAACCCTGGGGATATATTAGCATCACTGAATTATACACTTTTTTTTTTAAGTTTACTTTTGAGAAAGAGAGCGCAAGTAGAGGAGGGGCAGAGAGAGAGGGAAAGAGAGAATCCCAAGCAGGCTCTGTGAAGTCAGGGCAGGATCCCATGATCCGTGAGACCATAACCTGAGCCGAAGTCAAGAGGTGGCTGGTTAACCAGCTGAGCCACGCAGGCACCCCACTGAATTGTATACTTCAAAGCAATTTTGTGGTATGTGTATTACATTAAAAAGTGAATGTTATCCTAAGGTTGTTTGGGAGTCCTTGAAGGATTTTAAACAGGGTGGTGGACACAGTTGGATCTGTGTTTTTGGAAAATTAGTCTGGCTGTGGCGAAAGTGGTTTAAAAGGGGCAAGACCAGAGGCAGGGAGCACATCAAGAGGCTGTTTGAGTAATACGTGTCAGACATGGATGGTTTAAACTAGGGAAATAGCAGTGGGAGTGACAGGACATAGACAATTCAAAATACAAAATGTGGTGGGGTTTGGTGATTCATTAGATGAGGAATTGAGGATGATGCCTGAAGGCCCATCTGGAGCTGTGGATGGAGGAGAGAGCAGGGTAGAGAAGAAAGGTGACCTCAGCATGAATATAGTCTGACCTGCTGGGATGTCCCCGGACCAGGCACATGGCTGTATCAAGTAGATAGTTGATACAGAGCTCAGGAATCCAAATAATCAGGGTTCTTATTAAAAATGCAAATTCTTGGGACACCTGGGTGGCTCAGTCGGTTGAGCGTCAGACTTCGGCCTAGGTCATGATCTTGTGGTCTGTGAGTTCGAGCCCCGCATCGGGCTCTGCACTGACAGCTCAGAGCCTGGAGCCTGTTTCAGATTCTGTGTCTCCGTCTCTCTCTGACCCTCCCCTGTTCATGCTCTGTCTCTCTCTGTCTCAAAAATAAATAGACATTAAAAAAAAATTTAAAAAAAATGCAAATTCTTAGGCTTCACTCCAGACATATGGAGTCAGAATCTCTGATTGTGGTGGACCTACCTAAAATTTGAGGCTTCCTGTGGACATGCCTGGAAACTGTGGGGGTAGCTGTGATTCCCTAGGGAGAAGGGTGTGGCAGCGAGGAGAAGTGGCCCCATCACTCTTTTACAGGTCCAGTAGTGGAAGAGGAGACCTCATGGGTGTCTGGACCTGTAGACCAGAGAAGTAAGAGGGTGGGGTATAGACCAGAGAGGGTAAGACCAGGAGGGTGGGGTGTCAGAGAAGCCAAGGAAGGAGGTGTCCCAGGGTGTCCTAAGCTTCTGAGAAGGAACGTAAGAGTTGCAAAGTGCGCTTTGGGTTTACCCACAAAGTGGTCTTCGGTCAGGGCCTGGATGGTAGAGACGTGTCTCCAGAGTGGGGCTGGCATGGCGCTGCCGCATGTGACCCATGGGTCCTCCAAGGGGTTGAGATGCTACCCCAAACATTTTCCTTGGCTCTGCCTCATTCCTCAGCCTTGTTGAAATATGCTGAGTGCTTCTAAGGCCTCCGCTGGGGAGTGTTTGGCCAAGGTGTGTGGGGCACCCTCAGTAAATGGCCTAGGCTTACGGGACATGTGGAGCTGGGTGGGGGAGGGGCGATGTGGTGTTAGAGCAGGGGGTCTTGGGGCTGCTGACACTAGCAGATGGCCCGTCTGGTTCTTCACTTGGCCTGGTAGAGCCCGGGCTCTGCTCCGTGACCTGCACGGTACCTATGTCAAGATATCCAGTACTGCTGAGCTGGGGGTTTGAATCACTAAGGCCAGGTTTTTGAAGTTGCCACCATTTCACATTTTTCTTGGTTTGCTAGTCATGTACGGTTTTGGGAGAGGTAATGTACAAGTACTTGGAAGTGGTAGCCCCCCCCGCCCCCTGGGATTTTGGCACATCTTTTGCCTTTTGAAATATTGTCTAATAAAAGGTACACAGTTCTCTTAGAGTTGTAAATCTGGTCTCCGCAGTTCTGTGTAATAAGGAAAATCGGTGTGAATGACAGTATCTTCAAATCCACTTAAATGCGTGTCAGTTCACTAAGTAGTATGCCTGCCATTCTTTTAGAGTGTTGTCAGGCCCCGTGGAGCTCCGGGTCTGCTTATCTGTGTTTTTGAAGCCACTGCACTTTAAGGAGGGTTTAGTTATTGTTTCAAAGAGCTTTGAAGCTGTTCCACTTTTAAATTTATAATTTGCACTTTTAACCTTTATAAGTTGCAGTTGCTTTTTTCTTTGTTAAAGGCAGAATATTAGTGTTATGGAAACATTTAGGTGTCCAAATAACTATTATTTTATTTGGGGGACTCTTGTGCAACAGCGAGGTGTGGAAGTCCCCTAATGCAAAGCTGACGGCGAGTCAGTGGCCTATGGAAGAAATTCGAGGTGAGATGCAAGCAGTCATCTAGCTCAGCCAGGACTTTCCCTACTGAGTAGCAGGGTAATTGTTTAAAGATTGGGATTAAAAGTATCATTTTTTTTTCTTCTGTTCCATGGTTATTTGTTTTGTGCTGCAAGATTTCAGACCCAGTGTGTCAACTCCTAATATTTTGAGACCGCTTCTTTGGTGTGAATGCTAGAAATTCTGTGTATTGATTTAGAGTCTGGGTTTCAAGGGACAGAAACTCAATTCAAGCGATTTAAGTAAAAAGGGGAAATGGATTATAAGGACATAGAGTGTCTCCCCAAGCCCAAGGGCAGGGATGGCACCGGGTGTGTTGAGGGGTTTCCCAGCCTTCAAGAATCTCTCCCTTACCTCTGCTCTCCTTCAGTTTTGGGTCCTCCTCTACCGGGATATTGCCTTTCTTTGCTCCCAGTCTACGTGGTTGGAGACAGCACTCCGAGAGTCCAGCTACTTGGGAAGGGACCGGTCCTTCTCTTAGGCCCAGCTCTAAAACCCCCAGGGTGGGGATCTGGATTGGGTCTGATGTTTACCCTTAGAACCCTCCATTGTGGCCAGGGCTGTGGGTCATTGTAGGAATGTGGCTTCTGGCCACTCCCTCTCATCAGAGCTAGGGACTTCTTGGCCCCAGAGAAGAATGGGGCTGGGTGGCCTTACAGCCTTTGCTCCATGAAGTTTATTTTGACTTAGAAAAACAGAATCAGGGAGGCAAGTTTGTTGCCCCAAAACATAAATCCATTCAGAAATAACATTTGGATTGCTCATGTCTTTGTTCTGGGCCATTAGGAGCTGGTTTTATTCATGGCACAGCTTGAGCCACACCTAGTTGAATCATTGCAGACATAACATCTTTTTCTCCCCCGGAGTTAATAATGTACAAAATAATGTGTTATCTTTTATAAGGATGACAACGTATACGTATCTTTATACTTTTGAATATTTAGTATTAACTCTCACTCTGGTGATACTTTCCATTAAGATTTATTGTTTTATTATTATTTTTTTAAGATTGTTTTAAAAGACAAGCTCAGAAACAACTTCATCGGCACCATTTATGTGCCAAGACAATGCCAAAAATCTAGTAATTGGTTGCCCAGAGAAGCTGAATTGCTTGTTATTAGACTCTGTGGCAAAACAGTTCTCACAGTTGTATTTTCGGAAATATATTTTACATGTATATGCTAAAAATTACCCCAAAATATATTTAGTGTACACTTTATCAGAGAGACACTATATTCACTAAACTGGACGAAGGCTTTCTGAAATTTAAATTTGTTATCTTCACAGCATTTGGTACAGAATACAATAACCAGACTCGGTTCTGTTTCATTCAGCTACAAAGACACTTTGTTAAAATTCCATGTCCCTGTGATGCTAGTGTAGCTGATATTTGCTTCTGACAGTGCTTTTGGGAAGTTTGGCTTATTTCAGAAAAAAGCCCAGATGCCTTGGGCTGGGAATTTACAATAGGCCTCAGATCCTGGATCTAGTCTCTGCAAACTTTTAGGGTCTGTTATGAGCTGTATCTGCTAGCTGTCTTAAATTTAATGCTGGACAGAGGCTGTATAGGCTTTTACCAGGCAGTCCTGTTAAAAGCCTGGAGAAAAGCTAAGGACAATGTGTATAGTAGTCATCAATATAATTAATCACATTATTTATGTCACCTATAATTGCATATCGTTTTCCCCTCAAACCCAAATCCAGATTCCTTGTGTTTCTTTTCCTGCTCTGCTCTGTTTCTACTGTGGCCACAGTTGACGGGGCACTTCCCAGGCTTCTCTTATCTCTGGCGTTTATCTAAGGACACCAGCATGGAGAGGCTCCAGCTTTCTCTACCAGGTGCACCATACCCCGCAGCTGTCTTCTTCCATCTCTAGAGCATCCACAGCCCCAAACAAACATTCTAGCTCCTAGCCTCCTAGAAGTTCCCTCCTTCCTTTCAGATCCCTCACAGGGAGTCTACTTTTCCTGCTTCTTTCTACACAGGGACACAGATTTTGCTCTTGGAAGTTTCTAGAAAGCTCCTTTAATGATGGTCTTCACTGGAAGGACTCCTATCCCATGCAAAGGCAGATTAATATTTTTTTCCCTTATTCTGTTTTTGGAACTTTTACCGAATTTTAAGCTTACACAAAAAGGTAAGAATAGAACCAGAAGTTCTCACATAGCGTTTACCCAGATACTCCAGTTGTTTATGTGAGGGCGGGTTATTATCGATCATCTTCCTGCAAGCACACGGAAAAATCATGAACAAGATACGATTTCTTCTCTACTCTGAAGTCCTGTGACTTCTCTGTACTTTTAGGTCTTGTACTCTCTCTGGTGTTTGTGTGCTTGTATCAAGCAGTATTTAATGGTGTATTTTTTTAAAGTCCCAGTGCAGTGCTATTGAGAACTTAGTAAGTCATTGAATGCAATTGCCATTTTTATCAAGTTCACTTTTTCCCACTCACTCATTCCATAAGCCATTTCCTGGGTTTCCTGTGTGTGTCAGGCTGTGAAAATAAGTGAAGACACTGTGGAGGGAGCGTCCTGGTGCTTCTTTTCTAGCTTACTCCCTGTGGTCTGGAACAGGGAGGAAGGTGAGGCACCCAGAAGTGGATGAGTTGGACAGCTGGCTTTGCAGCAGGGGTGATGGCTGACAGGTAGCCTAGTGGGGGCTGTCCCTTTCTCCTCCGGTTGTTTTTCTTTAACAGCTTTACTGAGGTTTAATTCACATACCGTGCAACTCACCTATTTAAAGTGTACAATTCCATAGTTTTTTATATTAGTTTTTTTTTTAAGTTTATTTATTTATTTTGAGAGAGAGAGAATGCACACGCGAGAAGGGAGAGAGAGGGAGACAGAGAGAATCCCAAGCAGGCTCTGTGCTGTCAGTGTAGAACCCCATGCAGGGCTCCATCCCATGAACCGTGAGCTCCTGACCTGAGACGAGATCAAGAGTCGGACTCTCAACCGACTGAGTCACCCAGGCTCCCCTGGTTTTCAAAAATTGTGGTAAAATATGTATAACACAAAATTTACTATTTGGCCATTTTTAAATTTTTAAAAATTGTGGTAAAATACACAAAACATAAAATTTGCCATCAGCCTGTTTTAAGTATACAGTCCGGTGGCATTGAATACGTTCACATTGCCGTCCACCGTCCACCCACCGAACTCTTTCATCCTGCAAAACTGAAACTCTGTACCTGGTAAGCAATAACTCCCTATTCTTCCCAACCCCCAAGCGACCACTCTTCTACTTTCTGTCCCTATAAACTTGACTTTTGTAGGTACCTCATATGGGTGAAATCATACAGTATTCGCCCCTTTGTGTCTGGCTTATTTCATTCAGCATACCATCTTCAGGGTCCATCCATTTTGTAGCATGTGTCAAAACTGCCTTCCTTCTTAAGGCTGAATAACTTTCCATTCTGTTATCGTCCACATTTTGTTTATTCATTCGTCTGTCAGACACGTGGGTTGCTTCTACGTTTTGGCTATCATGAATAACGCCGTTGTGGACCCGGCTGTACAGATATATTTTCAAGTTCCTGCTTTCAATTCTTTTGGGTATGTACACAGAAGTGGAATTGCCAGATCATGTGGTAGTTCTGTTTTTCACGTTCCGAGGATATTTAAACAATCTTTAAGCATGTAATTCAGTGGTATTAATTACATCTATTATGTTGTGTAACCATCATTACTATCCATTTCCAGAATTTTTCATTACTCCAAACAAACTCTGTACCCATAAACATTAAGTCCCCATTCTCCCTTCCCTGCCCCCAGTAACCTCTGTTCTACTTGCTGTATTTATGACTGCCTATTCTAGGTAACTCCCAATAAATGAAATCATATGTATTTGTGCTTTTGTTTCTGGCTTTTGTCACTCAAGCATAATGCTTTTAAGGTTATCCAACTTCATTCTTTTTTATGGCTGAATCATATTTCATTGTATGCATATGCCACATCCCCCTCCCACCTCCCATTCGTTTGTCTACGGACACTTGGGTCCTTCCACCTTTTGGTTCTTGTGAATAATGTTGCGGTGAACACGGGCGTACATGTATCTATCTATTCAAGTCCTGGCTTTCTGTTCCTTTGGGTATACTTGAGAGTGGCATTGTTCCTCTTCTAACTCTTGACATGTTTTCTGTGTAAGTTAAACAGAATCAGGTAAGCCACTGAATTCCCAAGTATGGGATAATGGGCCATTCATTCATTCATATGTTCCTTCAAGAAATTTTCATAGCAAGAGGCTTTTTAAAAAATGAATGAGTAGGCTGCTGGGTGGCTCAGTTGGGTGAGCATTTGACTCTTGATTTCGGCTCAAGTCATGATCCCACGGTTGTGGGATTGAGCCCCATGTGGGCTGTGCACTGAGTGTGGGGTCTGCTTAAGATTCTCTCTCTCTCTCTCTCTCTCTCTCTCTCAAATAAATTAAAAAACAAACAAGAAAACTTAAAAAAAAAGGATGGAAATGGAAAATGGAAAAAAATGGAGAGAAAAATGAATCTTTCTCTCCCTACTTTACAATAGCAAGTCATAACTGTAATTTAGTTTCTTGGTCTATAAAATGGACGAATGGAAATCTCTCTTCTCACTTGGAAAGGTAAATGGAAAAGTCTTTGTATAATTCTGAGACCATCTTCTTTGTCTTCTCTGCAGGATATTGGTTTTAGAAAGGGCTCATAGTAAAGGCAAGTTCAGATGCAAGGTGGTTTGATCTTTCCCTCCTCTCTCCTTTAGCCTCATCCCCTAACTTCAGGGTGGTGGGGTCTTTGATTGGGCTTGTGTCTGTACCACTTCTCAACGAGAGAGAACATACGCAGCACCAGTAAAAAAGAGGAGCAGGTTTTATCAAACCACAGTGCTTAATGCCTGGGGTAAAACAATAGCAATAAAAGTAATTTGCTGTTACCTGTGGCTGTGACTTCTCTCTTACTTGCCCTCAAACCCTGTCCAGCAAACCAATAAATGAAAAAAGCCCAGTTTTTAGGTTTGTCACAGTTAGGACCTTAACTGCGTGGGTTTTGTGTGGGTTTGGGTTGTTTTCTCTGGTTATTCAGTAAAACCTGCTTCATCATGATTTGTATCATTTCTGCTATTGTGAGCTCAGTGTTGGTGTCTGGTTTTCAGGATGTACTAAGGTGCGGGTTTAGCAATCGTGGCCTATAGTTCTAGGTGATAGTGGACCATTTGGGGCCCACCTTCTCTCAAGTCTTCAGCTAGGCTGGAAGTTAACCCACCTTAAGGGTCCCAGAACACCAAGGGTAACATTTCTATGTTATAATTACTCTGGAACTGAGGCTTCTTTTTTCTAGGTGAGAGCACTTATATTTATAAGTTTGCAGCCATTGGGTTTATAAATAGACCCGGATAATCCCAATGAACTAGATTTCAGACCAAGCCACCAGAAGAGTCAAATCCTTCAACATGTGGCAAAGCACTGCAACATCTTTTATGGTGGAAAAGGAATAAGGTAACATTGATCTATATAGAAATTCACCCCAGATTTTGACTTTATCTTCTCCGTGATTCTACCCTTTCTTGTTTAATGTGTTAGGGCAGATAATCTTCTTTGAGATGTGGTGTTTAAACTCTCACAGCACCCATCTGTTGTGTGTTTTTTCAATGCAGAATTAACCTTGGGAGTAGGGAGGTGGGTGAGGGGATGTGGAGGGTGTGGGGTACTTTACTCTCCTTGTTGGATAACTTTGGGTTTGTGCTATCTGATGGGCCCAGGCCACATGTTGTGCTATCTATCACCAGGGCCAGGTAACTGTTGGAGGTTTCTTCCTTACAGTAACTGATCCCAACTCCAGGCCCTGGCAGGAAGCAGAATCCTCTAGCAGTTACTGAAACCTGGGATCCTGTTTTTATTTCTTATTCCTTTGTACATGTATGTGAGTTACAGAGGTTTCTCTTTCTCTTAGAAAATTCTTGCCATTGGCCTTAAATAAAAACAGGTGACTTTCTTGGTTCACATGGCTTATAGAAAGAATATCTTTGAAAATAATTTAAATAATGTAATGCAATTACATTCAATTCAATTGAATTTGAATAATTAAATTTATATTCTAAATTTTTTCCTAAAAGCATAATATGTTATTTTGGAAATATGTATCAGAGTTTCTGTGGTTTTAACTCTCTTTTCAGCTTAGGTAATTTGTGTGGGAAGTTATAGTACCCATTGCTACAGTTTTGAAAAACATTACAGTGACAGAATTTTTCTTCTTAACTCTCTTTCCAACACATTTTATAGATATGTGAATTAAAAATTTTTTTAAAAAAATATTTATTGACTTTTGAGAGAGAGAGGGAGAGAGAGAGAGAGAGAGAGAGAGACAGAGCACGAGTGGGGGAGGGGCAGAAAGAGAGGGAGACACAGAATCTGAAGCAGGCTCCAGGCTCTGAGCTATCAGCACAGAGCCTGACGTAGGGCTTGAACCCACAAACCATGAAATCATGACCTGAGCTAAAGTCAGATGCTTAACCGGCTGAGCCACCGAGACACTGTTATAGACTTGTGAGTTTTTACTTTTCTCGTGTAACAAAGTCCTTGTAATCTACATGTGTTAAGTTATTATTGACATAATTCTTTCCTGTTTTCAATAGAAAAGATAGTAGGAGAGTGAACATAGTGGAAGTAGGGCAAGGGAATAGTTATGATATCAGTAGTAGTAATCCGTGTAGGGGGATGGTGTAGAGGGTGTTGCTCAGAAGTAGTATTTTCAGGGCTAGTTAGGAACTGGGCTCCTGGAGACAACTAAGAAACAGGCTAGTGGAATTGTTTTGATTGAAGGAGCAAAGGCAGCGACTTCACCCCACCACATAATCCTTACTGAGACCTGGAAAATCTACCATTAGTAATATATTGGTTTGGGTTGAGCACCTGTGTTCCTGTGGCCGCCTTTTGTTGAGTACATGTCTCTTAGAGCAATTATGTGTATTCACTAATAGCTTAGTGCGAATTGGTTTTTCTATGAGATTTTCTGATTACATTTTCTGTGAGATAACTCTCCTCCAAGATAAGGTGGGGCATAAAAGAGGGAAAGAGCACAGAATAGGAGAGTCACCGAGTGACTCTGGATGACGGCTGAGTTAGCAGTAAGATTGGGAAGTTCTCTAGCAGGGCAGTTGTTTCTGGCGAGAATGGATCAGCAATGATCCAGAGCACCTTTTATCTGTCACTGATTTTGTAGTCTGAACCCAGGATGGTGAAAGATGATGTGTATAAAATACCTGGCTTAAGCTTTGACACATGGTAGGCACTGAATTTACAAAACCTGTTAAAAATAGTATATTCATAGGTGGTTATGATACACTATAGTAATATAGTTCCACTCTCTTTAATAGCTTGCAGAATGAAGGGGCGCCTGGGTGGCTCAGTCGGTTAAGCGGCCGACTTCAGCTCAGGTCATGATCTCACGGTCCGTGAGTTCGAGCCCCGCGTCGGGCTCTGTGCTGACAGCTCAGAGCCTGGAGCCTGTTTCAGATTCTGTGTCTCCTTCTCTCTGACCCTCCCCCGTTCATGCTCTGTCTCTCTCTGTCTCAAAAATAAATAAATGTTAAAAAAATTTTTTTTTTTAAAAATTAAAAATAAAAAATTAAAAAAAATTAAAAAAAATAGCTTGCAGAATGAAAAGCAAAGGCCTTTTGGGTTAAAAAAAAAAAGTTACCATAAAGCCTATAGTCTTTCTTCCTTGGAGATTGTGGCAAGAGGGTGAATGGAGAAATTGATGCTTGCAAGTGTCTTAGGATAGAATACTTTGCATGTGGATTATCACTCCTTCAAGGAACCGAGGAAGCTGTGTGCTGGCACGTGTGTGACATGAGATTCTTCCCTCCCACTTCGTGCTCAGGTCATGGGTGGTAGACCAGGGTGGGGTCCCCGTGGAGGAGGGGATTGTGGCACTAGATGGAGCGCACCCCTTCCTTTGCTGGGGGTCCTCTTCGCCCACAGCTCCCTCGGTGTTTCCCTGCGGGCTGTGGAGCGGTGGGTTTGTGTCCCAAACTCCCAGTAGAAGTCCCACTTCTGCTGGTGTCCAGGCATTCCTAGCGAGAAAGCGATCATGCTGACATACCGAGAGCTAATGCCTTGTGGTTATTAAGGATGTTTTGAATCTTTAAACAGGAATGGTACCTTGGCTGGCTATCAATTTGGCTCCTGTTGCTCCTTGAATTTCTTCCCCATTTTCAAAAAGCCAGCTCGTTTCTCTTTCCTATGAGGTATTTCCTGTGGTTCTTGTGTTTTTTGTGGGCCAATGTATTAGGAGGGAAGTTTAGCAGATTGTGAGTTCCTACTTCTTCTTCTTCTTCTTTTTTTTTTTTTTTTTTGCCCCTCGAGGAGTGAGACATGTTCTTTATCTCCAAACTGGAAACATAGTTTTTATTTGCCAGATTTTGAGGGGGTTTTTATGTATTTTGTGGATCATTCTTAGCAGCTTAGGATCATTTTTATTTGAGTAGGGAGGTAACTGCAGGCAAAAAGTGTAAATATGGTGATGGCAAAAAACTCAGTTCTGCAGCTGGGTCAAGTCCCATATAGACTGCCTTCATCATTCCAGTTCCTGTTTTCTTTGAATGTGGGGTGCTTGGGAAATGTTTACTGAATGGACAGGAGAATAAGGGGAGTCATTCAAGATCATACTATTGGTCATTGATTCAGGTTTCTGCTCTCAGATCATTCTACTGGCATATTGCCCCAAACAAAGCTATTTTGTTTATGTTTCTCCTACAGGCCCTGAAATATGGGATGAACTGTAGGCACTGGATTATAATTAAAGCATTACTGACGTTTTATCTTCTGCTCTGTGACATATATAAACTACACATTCCATGTGTGTTTCTGATTTGTTTTTACTTGCTCTCTAGTGTTTGAAATTTTAGACAGGATTCAACATGTAATCAGGTGTCATCCTATGTTCCGAAACTTAAATATCTTATATAAACTGTGAAAGTATCACAGGTTATTTAAAATACATTCATATATTGGGTTATGGTTATTGTTTTTTTAATTGTGTCATAATTGTATTTTTAGCTGTGATGTTCACCTAGGAGAGTGTCAGCAGCATTGATTATCTAGAAAGACCAGTAATTTCCTAACCAATTCAATTTTATGTGTTAGGGATCATTACCTGGCCATGTAGTATGTGTCATGCCTTCAGAAATTTCCTTTAATTGGCCCCCTCAAATCAGATGTGTCTTTTCCTAGTATGTCGTTACTCCATGGCTACAGCCCCCTTCCTGAGGCTCTGGGCTGGCCAAGCCCCCCTCTGGTCTGATGAGCAGATTTTAGCATCACCGGCTATCTCTCCTTAGACATTGTGAGGTTGGAAAATGGGAGGGTGGGTAGGGTAGACAAGTTTGGAGGTATAGTAAACATGTTCAGATGAGCTCAGTGTTACTGTTGATGAAGTTTTGCTTCACATGTGGACTTCACCTCCAAAATCCTTAAGTAATGAGAGAATTGAGTGAGAATAGCTATTGATTACACACTGCCAGTTGGAACCAGGGAACAGAGTGATTTATTGGAGTTCATATAGTGCCAAAACATATTTTTAAATGTTCCTTCTCATTCATTCATTTCTCAGCTGATATTAGGGGCAAAGCTGCATTTTAGTGATTCAGATTTCACTTTTTGGTACTGACATCCTTACCTTACAAAGTGGGAAGTCATGATGGAATATATAATAAAGTCTATTACTTCAAGTTAAACAGGTAATTAAGGAGACCTAAAAATAGTGACATTGTGAGGCTGGGAGTATTTGTTTATGTACTATTCTCATCTCTCATAGCATGAAGTTAAAAATGTTTTGAAAGGCTAAATTTAGGAAATCTATATATTAGAGATACAGAGGAAACAACTAGGAGGAAAACCAAAATCATTGAAAGGATTTTTCTCTGAGAAGCAAGGCTGGGAGTGGAGCAGGGTGAACCAGGCTCCATTTGCTTTTCATTTAAAGGTCTTTGGTTATATTTATATTTTTAGTTATGTGCATATGTTACCTTCATAAACGCAAAACACACGTTATTAAAAATTCCATCTTACCTTGTTTTCCATGGTAGGGGCCAGACGGTAGAGTGGTGGACATGAAGCAGTGGGGAGTGACGGGTGAACTTGGGGACGCCTAGAGTCCTCATCACCGACAGGCTGACGTCACTTTTGCTTCTTTCTCCAAAACTCCGTTTGATGAAAATCTTGCCAGAGCTTTGAACTGTGAAAAAAACAAAACAAAACAGTAAACTAAGAAATGGACCATGATGAATCATTTTTAACACCATTCGCATATCTTCTGAGCCTTGCAGCACAATGGAATAAATTATCTATGAGCACTGACATTGAGCATCAGTGTTGGGTTAATGCTTTTGCTGCCGTTGTGATCCCTGGTGCTGCCCCAGGGCCAGGGGCCTTGCCAGGCTGGAAATCTATGTCAGAGCCAATTATTTGCCTGGGGGAGCTGTGCTGTTTAGAAATACTATACAGGAAAGCAGGAACTGAGTTCCAAATAGGCTAGGAAAAAAAGAGGAGAGCAAAATACTGAGTTTGTGTCCAGGGACACTTTGTAGGAAAGGCCGTTGCTTAAGGCTGGTGCTTCTGAGAATCACTAATTCTTTCTTTCTTCCTTTCTTTCTTTCTTTCTTTCTTTCTTTCTTTCTTTCTTTCTTTCTTTCTTTCTTATTTAAATTTTTTTTAACATTTATTTATTTTTGAGAGAGACAGACAGACAGACAGAGAGAGACAGAGTGTGAGCAGGGGAGGGGCAGAGAGAGAGGGAGACATAGAATCTGAAACAGGCTCCAGGCTCTGAGCTGTCAGCACAGACCCCGACTTGGGGCTTAACTCACGGACTGTGAGATCATGACCTGAGCTGAAGTTGGATGCCGACTGAGCCACCCAGGCACCCCTAGAATCACTAATTCTCAGAACAAATGTGACTGTGAAGTTTCATGTTTAATTTTTGATTTGATTACTTTCAGGCAATACCCCGGGAGTGAAAAACAGTGCAACAGTGGAACTGAACCAAAAAAGTTTAAAAGTAGAAGAATAATTCCCTAATTCTTGTTGTCTAATTCCAGGGCCTTGACAGAAACTGAAATGCTCATTTGGAACCTGTGTGTGTGGCTAGCAGGGGCATCCATTCAGCCCCATATTTCTTGGTCGGGTGGCTTTCTGCCCCGTCTAGGAAGTCCCATAGGAAAGGCTGTATTTTCTGGGATATCAAGGACATCTACTTTTTTGTGGGTAGGTAGGCCATACTTTACTTCCAAGGTCAACTAGAATGTATCTTAATTAGCACTTCATCTTGGGAAATTTTACTATTGAGAAAAGATTACTAATAGGCTTGGTTTTTTTTATTTATTTGGCCCCCACCTGTGAGCCCAACTCACCCACCAAGAATGGCACAGATTTCAGTGGCTGTTTGACATTATTTTAAACAAACATTTTGTTCATTAATTACTAGGGATAGAAGAGATTAAACTTTGACTCATCAACATTTGCTCTCTCTTCGTTTTCACCCTATGGGAGAGGAAATGTCAAGGTGGATTTTCATTTGAAGCATAACCTAAGAAGGAGCCCTTAGGAAACATCCAGGGCTACATTTTGTAGCATCACTGCATGCATGAGATGTTTCTGGGAATATCTTTAGGAGAGGTGGGGGTCAGGAGTTGAATATAAGAATTAAAAAAAAGTAAGTGGTAGATTCAGGCAGAGACAGATATCAGTATCTGAGTTGAATAAAACAGGTTTCGAGGGGTGCCTGGGTGGCTCAGCCGGTTAAGCGTCTGACTCCTGGTCTTGGCTCAGGTCAGGATCTCATGGTTTGTGAGATTGAGCCCCGCGTGGGGCTCTGTGCTGATGGCGCGGAGCCTGGTTGGGATACTCTACCCCACCCCCCCGCCCCTCCCTCACCCCCGCCCCCCAAATAAATAAATAAAAACTTAAAAAAACAACAGGTTTTGAGGGTGTGTATGAAATACACTGAAGGTATTTAACACAACAGTGGTTCAGAATGGCTCTCTAGGACCACCCCGTGGGCCCTCTGCTTGCCTGTCAGGTATGTCTCTTAGTAACTGGGCAAGTCCGATGGGATGTTTGCTGCCAGGACCAGACCGGAAAGTTGAGCAACCTTCTAATTGCTGTTTTCCAGAACAGAGCAAAGGGGTTTAGCACACTGGGTGTAAAGTCCTTCCTCCTTTTGAAAACCTCAAAACCAACAAATGACTTCCTCTCTTGATCTCTGTTGGGATGAGTAAGGAGGCTGAGCCTTTAGTTATGTAATGTGTGTGGCCCTAGAGGTCAGGATCCTCCTACTCAGATCAGAGCGCGGGAGAACCTGCTGTGAGCACCCCACCTCCCGCCTGGTTCTGCAAGTCTGGGGTGGCGGTGTCACAGCAAGAGTTCCTGTCTTTTCTGTCTGCTTTGGATATATTCTGGTTGTTTTGTTAGTGAAACACACTTGGACATGGTTTCAAAAATGCCAATTAACATACTGAGGCATCTTGGGGCGCCTGGGTGGCTCAGTCAGTTAAGTGTCCGACTCTTGATATCAACCTAGGTCATGATCTCACGTTTGTGAATTCGAGCCCCGCGTCGGGCTCCGTGCTGACAGCGCCGAGCCAGCTTTGGATTCTCTCTCTCCCTCTCTCTCTTCCCCTCCCCTGCTTGCACATGCATGCACTCTCTCAAAATAAATAGATAAACTTTAAAAAACAAAACAAAAACATAGTGAGGCATCTCTTGCAAAATGTCTGTCTACCTGGCTGCTACTAAATGGTTCATGGGTAGGTATTTTTATGGGTTGAATTAGGGTTGGAGTTTCTCCCCTTTTTACTCAGTATGATAAAAATCCCAACCTGTCCCTAAAAACCATAGGAAAAAATGAAGTAGCATGTGTGTGATGTAAGCAGCTGTGTTTATAATCAGGTGATAGTTGTTTTAGTTTCACTTATGGTTTTAAAAACTTTGTTGTAGGGAAATGGTGGCTCTTGTCTTCAGCCCATAGTCCATATGGAAACGATTTCTAAGGTGGCCCAAAGTGTGTGTCCTTTAAATTCACTGTTTGCTTTTTGTCCTAAGCTTTTGGATTTCCACATTCTTTTGTGTGTGTGGGTGTATGTGGGAAAATTTACACTTTCATAAAGGATCAGTGAGTAGTATTCTGTATTACTTTTAAATAAGGAAGTAGGAAGTCATCATAAGATGTCTGTTGTTGCGTGGCGGTCCTGAGTGGTGTGGGTGTGCTGGGGCCCTCGGCCGGTGAGGGGACATCTGTTGTCTCTAGAGGTTGAAACATCTCAGCTACCCGAAGCATCTGCTGCTGCAGGAAAGCTCACGAGAAGCATGTGTTGGTGACCTACTGTCTACTACTCATCCTGCTGGCTGCTGAGGGAACATAAGTGAGACCCACTGTCTGGGGCTGAGTTGCCTGAGGGCTTCTTGTTTCTGGAGTCAGGGATTGCAGGAGGGCTGGTCAGTTGTTTCTCTGTCTGTGTTCAAGAACAATTCCTGTAGTGAAACTGGGACCTGTGAACAAACAGGGGTGGCCCCGGCTTTCTACTTAATGGGTGTTTGGCAATGTTGTAGGAGCAGTTGAACATGCTTTGTGACCAGCGAACCATAACTGAGCCTTCCTGAGCGACCCTTAGTACATAACTTTATAGCAGAGTTAATTTGTCATATAAATAAGAATCACAATTGGTTTATACTACAATTAAATGTAAATGATGAGTTAGCGCTTACGTTCATTCATTCGGCAAACATTTACCAGTAGCCTCTGGTGCCAGGCAGTGTCCCGCGCCCTCTCCCCTGCTCAGTAGAGGGAGGGGTCACCCCAGTGCTGTTGGATGCAGCAGTGGCCGGTCCAGAGGCCAGTGGGGCAGGAGTGAGTGAACACTGACATCTGCCATGTGTGGTCTTGGAGGGCTTCGTAGTGGGCCTGAGCTGAGTGTGGGCGGGCATATGGACAAGATGACTCTGGTAAAAGGGTCTGTTCTCCATTATTACCACAGCCTAGCTGGAACCCCCAGCTCCCTCTGGGGTACCCTCAGCTCCTCTACCTGACTCTCGGTGGATAAGGAATAGAGGCAGCCCTTGGCAGCCACTTTGCTGCCTCATCTCATTCTTGGGTCCTGTTTGTGTACCCGTGTGGCAGACCTCTCCCTCCCCCTCCACGTACCTGAAGGGTCCCTGAGTCCCTTGTGCCCAGGTTGTTTGTTGTAAGTGATGGAAAGCTAAAGGGGCTGATAGGATGTGAGACTGTAGGACGGATGACCCTTCTGTACTTGGGGAGAAGAGAGCCTGTCCAGGATTGCTGGGGCAGGGGCAGGGGTACCTTGAGGGAGGCCCCTCAGAGGTCTAGGGCAGAGCAATGGGTGTATGTGTGCCCCCCACCCCATCGTCCCCGGCTAAGGACACACACCCCAGGCACCTGCAATTGAGGGTAGGTTGCCTTCAGGGCCCACTCCGAGGGAAGTTTGATTTCTTTCTTTCTTGTTTAGTTTTGAGAGAGAGAGAGAGACAGACACACACACACACACACACACACACACACACACACACAGAATCCGAAGCAGGCTCTAGGCTCTGAGCTGTCAGCACATAACCCGATGTGGGGCTCGAACCCGTGAACCATGAGATGATGGCCTAGGCCAAAGTCAGATGCTTAACCAACTGAGCCACCCAGGTGCCCCAAGTTTGATTTCTAAGGCAAGCAAGACAAAGACAGGATGATACCTTCCCCAGGTTCTTCTTATTGCCTATAGTCCTGTTGTGGTGACTGTAGGGGGTTTGAAGCAATTAAGGAAACGTGCAACCAAGACAGGGAGTAGTAACACACGGGCTTTATTGGATGGCACTTGGAAGGGATTGTAAGAGAGTGGCCAGAGGCTTACAGCAAAGGGACCACTATTCAGAGTGGAAGGAGGCTGCTGCCGTGAGGGGGCCTGGAGGGAGCACAGGTATCTAGGGATGTTGCTCAGCTGCAGAGAGCTCCCAAGGGCCTAGCAGCTTAGAGCCTTCGAAATATAAGACCCTGTCTTTTCAGTATCAGGTGAGGTTCATGGGGTATGTAAAGCAGGCTAAATGGCTAAAAATCTGCTTGCTTGTGCTGTTTAAAAATTTTTTTTAATTTAATTTGTGTTATTTAATTGAATGTGTAAAAATTTGAGTTTTGTGCCCATGGGCTTTTGAGCTAACTGGTCTGTCTCAGCCTACAGTGAAAAAATAAACTACCTAGGGGTCAATGCATAGAGGCCATCTTTGGTCCGTTTATATAACAGTGACAGATTTTTCTGTTCCACAGTTGAAAGCAAAATGTCTAAAAATGTAAACGCTTGGGGAGTAGTAACTCATTGGTGTTAATATATTTCAATCAAAGTTTAAAAATACTTCCAGGTTCCTTCCTCGTTTGACGGGGATCTAGAAGTCTGGGAAGCATCACTGCCCAGCAGGACTGAGGGGGTGGGTAGCTGAGGTGCAGGAGGAGGAGGCTGGAGAGTGTGCAAAACTACTTTTTGGGAGGAAGGCATGGAGATATAGGAAAAAGACCACATTTAGTGGAGTCCAGGACATGAACTGCTTCTCTACCACATCTTACTGCATAATCTCAAGCAAGTTAGCTTTTGGGGCATGCTTGAGTAGAATGGAGGTCACACCTACCTTGGCAGTTTCTAAGAGTTTTTGGCAACGCTCTTGGCCTTGGCGCCATCTTCTTGGAAACTTCTGCAACATGAGCACCAAGTGGAGGAAGAAGCAAAAAAAGAAGAAAGATGAGGCCGAGGGCCAACTAAACCTCTAGCTCGTGCACCCGTGGAAGCCACAGGAGCAGAAATGAGGAAAGCGAGAGGCCACAGATGCTGGTACAAATTGTCGGACTGCATGCCTACTTTCTAGAGCTTGATTCAATGGATCTGGAACATCCATCGCCATCTGGTCGCAACGACCACCTTTGAGAGACCTACCTTGCTCATACCAAAACAGTCCCTTTTGGTCCTTTGCCCTGTACCTGTGACTTTCAGGACTAATTCTGTTTTAATTTGTGGCTGAATGTAATAGTGTACAATAAATCATCTCTTCTGTCTTAGCTAAAAAAAAAAAAAAAAAAAAAAGAATATTGACTACAACAGAAATAAAGGTGCCTGACTGTCAGCTGCCAATAAAAGGCTACCAGAAAATTCTTACAACCACAGAATTTCCTGTATCAATCATATTATTCTCTGTATTATTTCTTGGGTCTGCTGTGACAAATTATCACAACTTTGGCAGCTTAAAGCAACAGTTTCTGCCTCTGTGTTCGTGTGGCCCTCCCCCCTGGGTCTGTGTCTCCTGTCTTCTGTCTCTTATGAGGACACTTGTTATTGGATTTAGGGTCCACCTGGGTAATCCAGGATGATCTCATTTCAATATTCTTCATTACGGCTGCAGAGACTCTTTTTCATAGGTTTTGGGGATAGGACAGGGACATATCGTTTTGGGGGATATCATTCAACACACCATACTCTCCATCTGTATACTGATGATTAGAAAGCATACTAGGCACCTCATTGCCTGCACTAGGGGACCAACTCTTGGGGGACTGATGCTTTTTAGACATTAAGGTAGTTCATTCTTAGCTTATTGTAGAAGCTATTTGAAACATTCAGAAGAATGTAAAGAAACCAGGGGAAAAATGTATCTGCTTACCAGTATGTATTATCTCTAGCAGAGTAAGAGAAAGTGGCTTATTTTTACTTGATGTCCTGCTTGAAAACCTTCATGCCTCCCTGTACTTCTTTCAACGATGCCCTGGCTACAGATGCTCAGTCCTCTGTGTTATGGGCTAAGATGTTTTCTACTCCCACCCCAAGTCCACATATTGAAGTCTTAACCTCCAGAACTTCAGAATGTGACCATGTTTGGAGATCACGTTTTTAAAGAAGTAATGAGGTCATGGTGGTGGGCCTCAATCTGATATGATGGGTATCTTTGCAAGAAGAGATCATGTGATTCCTTCCTACAGAAGGAAGACCATGTGAAGACACAGGGAGAAGACGGCCATGTACATGCTGAGGAGGGAGGCCTCAGAAGAAACCAACCCTGCTGACATCTTAATTTCAGACTTTCAGCCTCTAGAATTGTGAGATAGTAATTTCTGTTGTGTAAGCCACCCTGTCCGTGGTCCTTTGTTATGGCAGCCCTAGTGGGCTAATACCGAAGCACACCCACTGCCACCCAACAGCCCCACACTGTTGCCTGACGGCACTTGGATGCTTGTGGACAGACAGGGCCCAGCTTGGGTATGAGTTGAATGCCTGGCAATAGGAAAACCAACTCTGCAGACAAATGTTTGTGTGGGTTTCCAAACCAGTCTCCATTCTGTAAACCCAATCTGTTATACTGCTGGCTTGGGGAGCATTGTCTCCTGCAGTGATGGTCTGGGGGGTTCTGGGAGGAGCTGTTGGTCAGTACGTTGTCTTCTGAGTTGTACCCTCCCTCTAGTCTCCCCACCTTGTGTCATCATGGGCTCCTGTAGGGATGGAGCATGTCTTCTCTCTGTGTTTCCTCTCCCTGGAGTCTGGAACAGAGGAGGAGCCCTCCACAGATGTTTAGTGAATGATTACCTGAATTCTGGGGATCCATGAATGCTTTATGCTGCCACTAAATTTCTGGTACAATATTTGGATTGAATTTTGAAGCAGAACACTTTATTTACACAATCACCATGTACATATTTTCCTGAAATTTATATATTTCTACAAATGATCTCTTTGGTTTCCCAGAAAGTACCATTAAAAAAGTGTTTTTTTTTTTTCCTTTTTTCTACTCAGATCTCAGCAATACTTTAGGTGGCCCTTCTGCTGACTGTGATATAAAAAGAACTCTATAGTAATAAACTAGTGTTCATGGAATACTCACTATGCTAGAGGAAGGTAATGTTTGTGTCCCCCTTTAACAGATGGGAAAACTGAGCCTTTGAGACACTAAGTAACTTGTTCAGAGTTAGATGACAGTGAGACATGTGGATGGAGCTCCTCAAGCCAGGGCTGTCTGACTCCAAGGCCCCTCTGAATTTGAACACCCTCTCAGTACTATCTGAAAATTCTAACTCCCAAAAGGCAATCAAGGCAGGAATTTATAATCAAAGTCTAATGCTACTCAGCCTCCTTAACGATGTTGCTGTGCTAATGATTGAGTGAATATGGAGGAAACAGGAAGGGGCTGGTCCTCCCCTCTTGTAGAAAACTCCGCTAGACAGAAACTTGTGGGATTGAATTACTTCCCCACCAAATTTCCTCCACCAAGCGTAGTGCTTGTGGAAAGAACGCTAACCCAATGGCATCATTTTGCAGAGAATAACCGCTATGCTTTGTTATTATTATCAGGATTCAATTAAAGTATTACATGTATTACTTTCTATTGAGGTTTCTTCTTTGTTAACATTTTCCCACAGTTTCATTTGAGAATGAGGTTTTATTTTCATAGTTAAAAATAAAGTAACTCCCAAGTGTTAAGAAATGAAAAACATTTTTTTTCTTCCCATGAGTCATGGTTGACAATAATATCACTTAAAAGTTAGATTGTACAGCCATTTTAACACCCATAAATTACAGGGTTTCTTTTGTGAGCTGCAGTGTTAAGACATTTTAAGATCCTGTCTTATGTATTGGAGAGTTTATTAACATAATTATTATGTGTACAAAACAATAAATTTTCTAACTTCAAAAAATGTTTACTGGGTCTACTGCTCAAGCAGATGTTGTTTTTAAAATAATACATTATTTACTGGATGGATCTATTGCCCCAACAGATGTTGTTTTTTAAATGATGCATTAAAATTAATCTATAAAAGATGTTTCCTGAAAGGTTTTAGTATTTTATGCTAGATATAACAAATGCAATAGCACTGATTTTTATTTAGAAATTATCTAAGAAAGTAAGTAGGTATAAACCACGTGGATTAAAAAGTTAAACTATTTTACAGTCATTCAGAAGATGATGTGAAACAATAATGGTCCTGCGGCAGATGTGTATAGCTCCCAAGCTATCAAATAGATACTGTATTTGTGAGTTTTTCATTGTGTTTGGAGAAATTCTCAAGGTGGAATTAAGAACTTCAGTTCATCGATTAATGCTCAATAATTTCTAGGCACTTCTTATCCTTTCCTTTTTAAGTCCCCCTTTGAAGAATGCACACATGCACAGGCTTGAGTGTAAATGTACTTTCCCGTGGGAGAAGCCAAAAGTGGCATGTGGGAAAACTGGAATCCTGTTAATTTCCAAAGGACAGAGAGTGTGAAATGCACTCTCTTCTTCCCTTTTCTCAGAAGTCAGTTTTGTTTTGAGTTGAAAGTGGTATTATATCAGCTTTTCAGATTAATAGTTAGTAATACCAGGGTATATTGATAACTTTAGAGCAGAGTCTGAATTAGATTGATGGAAGCTAAGAACAAGAGAGCATGCATTTGAATCTGTGTGAAAATGTTACCATAAAAACTCCCCCCCCCCTTAAATAGCTCTATTGAGGATAATTGACATATATTAAAAAATATATACTTCAAATGTCAAATATGGTAAGTTTCAACCTCTGTAAAATCATCACAGCATTCAAGATGATAAACATATCCATCACTCCTGAAAGTGTCCCTGTGCCCTTCTGTAATCCATCCCTCTTGTTCCTTCCTCAACCCTACATAATCGCAGATCTGCTTTCTGTTTCTATAAATTAGTTTTTATAAAAATGCAGTCATATGTTACAAACCTTTTTTGGTCTAGCACCTTTCATTCAGCATAATTATTTTGTGATTCATACGTGTGTATATCAATAATTCATTCTTTTTTATTGAGTGACATTTGATTGTGTCGATATACTATAATTTATCCATCCATCAATCAATTCACTTGACACTTGGGTTGCTTTCATTCTTTGGTTATTACAGATAAAATTGACATGACTATTTGTATATAAGCTTTTGTCTGGATGCATGTTTTAATTTCTCTTGGGTAAATATCATAGCAGTAGAATGGTTGGGTCATATGGTTGGTGAATGTTTACTTTTCAGAAACGGCCAGAATATTTTCCAAGGTAGTTGTAGCATTTTACATTCTCCCAACAGCTTATCTTTGTGTTAGAGTTCCTTTCCTCCACATCCATGTCAACACTTGCTATGGGCTGTCTTTGATTTTCGCCATTCTAAAATGGTATGTATAGGTAGCTCATTGAGCTTTAAAATAATTTTTGCTGATTGCTAACGAAGTTGAGCATCTTTTCATGTACTACCTTTTGTATGTCATTTTGGGCAAGTGTTTGTTCATATCTTTTGTCTATTTTTAGTTTTTTTTCTTATTGAGTTTTGAAAGTTATATATCTGGATAAATTTTTTTAATCAGATATATGACTTGAAAACAAATTGCTGTTAAAATCTGTTTCTTCTACAGTTTTCTTTTTTGTAACATTTTGTTTTTATTGTGGTAAAATGTACATAAAATGTACTGTTTAAACACTGTTTATGTGGGGCACCTGGCTGGCTCAGTCAGTAGAGCATGTGACTCTTGATCTCAGGGTTGTGAGTTCAAGTACCACATTGGGCATGATTACTTATTTAAAAAAAAGTAAAACAAACATTGTGTAACTGTATAGTTTGGTGGCATTATATGTTCACATTGTCCTTTTCTTTTAATCTATAGTCCAAAGTCTTAAAAAGCCCATCTGAGTATGAGCTCTTAGAGGGCAGAAGCTAAATCTTATTCTCAGTTGTATTTCTAGAGTCTATAATATGCTTGGCACATAGTAGGTCCCCAATAAATATTCATGGAATGGACAAAATGTTTGTTTTCAGGTTTGTAGATGTTTTAGTACTAGTTAGGATTTAACTTTAACGAAGACCAAAAAACAGTGACTTATAAAGGATAGAAATTAAGTTCTCATTTACATAATAGTCCAAGTGCAAACAGTTTCGTCTTGACTGATGACTCTACCATTTTGGGACCCCAGCCTGCTTCTGTCTGGTTGTTGTGTTATCTTCCACGTGGTCGTTCTTCTTATAGTTTAAATTTTTTTTAATTTTTATTTTAGAGAGAGAGAGGCAGAGCATGAGTGGGGGAGGGGCAGAGAGAGAGGGAGACACAGAATCTGAAGCAGGCTCCAGGCTCTGAGCTGTCCGCACAGAGCCCAATGCGGGGCTCGAACTCACAAACTGTGAGATCATGACCTGAGCTGAAACGTGAAGCTTAGCTGACTGAGCCACCCTGGCACCCCTAAGTGCACGATTGTAGAGTGTACACATCACTTCTGCCTACATCCCATTAGCCAGAACCTAGTCATGTAGCCATGCCTCCCTGCAAGAGAGGCTGAGAAATGTAGTCTTTGGCTGGGAGGTCATAAGCTCACAAATACTGCTATTATTATATTGATAGGGGAGGGCAGATACCAGAGTGAAGGAGGCAGTCAGCAGTCTGACAGTGCTCATTCATATTTTGTGTAAGGTTACAGTTAATAGTTTAATTGAGTTGAGGGTGTTTACTGCTAATATTCAGTATGCCCACTTAAAAGTGGGAGGTTGAGGGGCACCTGGGTGGCTCAGTTGGTTAATCATCTGACTTTGGCTCAGGTCATGATCTCAAGGTCTGTGAATTCGAGCCGCACGTAGGGCTCTGTGCTGAGAGCTCAGAACCTGGAGCCTGCTTCAAATTCTGTGTCTCCTTCTCTCTCTGCTCTTCCTCCACTCATGCACTGTTTCTCTGTCTCTCAAAAATGAATAAACATTAAAAAGTTTTAAAAAAGAACATTCTACTTCACTCTTTAGGGAATGGGTTGACTTCAAGTTTTGGGGCAGTGTAGGGAAGTGATAGATGTGGGTCAAGGAAAGATAATCTGGTGGCCCCCCATTCATGCTGGATGAAATCTAAACACATTAATATGGTTTACAAGGACCTACGTTCTTGTGATAACTCAACTGTTGGCATCTACAGGTATCACCTATCTCCTAGTCATACAGTTTCTTGACTGTTCCTTATTATTGTGATGTGTCTCCATATTTTCTAGCAACCATACTAGCCATTTTATTACCTCTTTAAAATAGAAGTTTGGAGCTGAAGATAAGGTCCTCACGGCACCCGCTTAGGGATACGTTATTGTCCATATTTTACAGATGAGGAATCGAGGCAGAGGTTAGATGACTTACTTAAGGTTGCAACATTCAGAAACTTGGCAGGACCAGGGATGTTGGCTGACTTCTAAGCCTGGATTTTTCCTACCACATCTTGTTCTTTTCTCTGAGAGGAATGTCTGCTCTTGAGCTTAAGATGATGAGTAGTCAGTCACTGCAGTAATATGAAGAGGCTATGGAACGTCTGTGAGCTTCAGAGTCAGGTATGAGTTACACCTGCCGGGCATGTGCCCACGGAGAGCTTTTACCTTGATTACCAGTGACATGACCCACCTCACTGACTTACGTTGGGGAAAACTGGGCAAGTGGGGGGAGGAAGCAAATTTGAAGTGTAGTTTTAACCAGCTGGAATGAGTTCAGCCTTGACTCCTGCAAACGAATGCTTCAGGGTTGTGTGAATTGAACAGTATTAAAAATGTGCATTTCCCTCATCCTGAGGATCTTCCATTAATCCACTAGATGGAGCACATGGTTTGAATATATTTCATGATTTGAAGTTGGAAAAAAAGATCTGGTCTTCACACTGGAGCGATATTGTAGACCCCTGAAGCTGGCCAAGCATTTGGATTTGTGTATTTTTTTTTTTTTTTCTGTATAAGTGTAAATGTTTCTTTTGCTTAGTGCTTCTGTGTGTCAGGAATGTATGCGGTTTTTTGGAGGCCTGACAGGGAAGCATCGTGGTAGAGTAGAAAGAGGTCTAATCTGGAAGTCTGAGGATGAGGGACTAGATATCCAGTACTTTGTGACTTTGGTCATTGTTAATTGTCTCTGAGCCTCTGTGCCTTCACTTGTAACATTGTTGTACTAGGCAATGATATATGAAATGTACCTTATACATTGGGGATATTGTGTCCTCTGTGCCATCCCTTTAGGCCACCCATGTGACCAAAGACACACAAGCTCTCATTTTGCCTGACTGAACTTGCAGTTACAGCTAAGGTCTATAAAGTGGAGAACCCATCAAATTGCAGGACCCAAAGTGCCCTCTGATGCCATTTTAGTGCAGTCGCCATTGCAATGCTTCTGTTACTCACTGGCATTCCCACTCCTGTGTGAGTACATCCAGGGGCTGGAGTTTCATTTTCTCCCAAATAGCCTATTCTGTCTTAGGGCAACACTGGTGATTAGAGACTTTTTATGTATTGGTCCTGTGTCCCTTCCAGAGCAGCCCGGATCTGGTCATCTAGTCTGCTTTCCATATTCAGATTTTCTGTGTAGAGCCAAGGTGGAATATTTGTCTTTGCCTTCTGTACTACTGGGCCTGGCTGAATTAAATGATCTTCCTATAGGAGCGCCTGGGTGGCTCAGTCAGTTAAGCGTCTGACTCTTGATCTCGGCTCCAGTCATGATCTCAGGGTTTGTGAGTTTGAGCCCTGTGCTGATGGTGCAGAGCCTGCTTGGGATTCTGTCTCTCCTTCTCTGTGTCCCGCCGCCCCCCATTTGTGTTCTCTCTCTCAAAATAAGTAAATAAAACTTAAAAAAAAAAGATTTATCTATAAGAAATAAAAAAGTATCATCAAAATGTTTCCTGGTCTTTAGTTCTTACCTGATGGATAGAAAGGCAGACATATATCTATTTCAATCTGTTATCTGTGCTCAGATATATTAAAACATCACATGTCCTAAAATTTTTAGCTTTTATAGCAAGGAACTACCCCCCCCCCCTTTTTTTTAAGTAGGTTCCACGCCTAGCATGGAGCCCAATGTGGGGCTTGAACTCAGGACCCTAAGATCAAGATCTGAGCTGAGATCAAGAGTCAGACATTTAACAGACTGAGCCACCCAGGTGTCCCTAGCAAGGAACTATTCTTTAACAGTTATTGACACATTTGTTCCTAAAAGCCAATAATATCTTAGACTACTGGAATCTGTTATTAATTTTTAATGGAGTAAAATGAAAACTTTCACTTTTAGGCAGCTTTGAACTTTCTATGGGAATATGTAATTTCATTTCATAATTTCTGTTAATTAAAAAAATTTTTTAACATTTATTTATTTTTGAGAGAGAGGGAGAGAGAGAGAGAGAGAGAGAGAGCATGCAGGGAAGGGGCAGAGAAAGAGGGAGACACAGAATCTGAAGCAGGCTCCAGGCTCCGAGCTGTCAGCACAAGAGCCCGATGTGGGGCTTGAACGCACGAACCCGGAGATCATGACCTGAGCCGAAGTCGGATGGTTACTGACTGACCCACCCAGGCTCCCCCTGTTAATGTTTAATTAGACACACATCTGCTGAATAAAGACTTTCACATAAGTTGACATTCTTGTTGGTTGCCAAGTACAAAAAAGTTTGTGATATTTTGAAGCAGACTCTTCAGAATTCCTTTAAAATTATACAGGTTTGGTATCCTCAATGGAGAAGCAACAAAATACCAAGCTCACTTTAATTTATAGCACATAAATTAATAAATTTTTATAGTTCCTCCCCTTTTGGTTGATAAAGAGGACGTGGCCGCCATCCTCTCGAGGAGTTTCAGGGGTTTGTATAGTTGGATGGATTTTGGAATCAGTTTTAACATTAGTGTGTCATCCTCATTGTGTCTTCGTTGGCACTGATAACAGATTACATGGCCATCTTCCCATTTAATGGGTGGGAACTATAAACTGAGAACCTTCCTTGGACTGAGGCCACTTAGCATAAGGATGTACCATGATCTCCTGGTGACCTCTAGCCAGTGACCTTCCTTGGTGACTCTGACGGGTTAAAAGAAGGAAATGCATCATGAGTTTTTCCCAGCAAATACTGAATCATCAAGACATTTCTTTGGTCACATAATAGATGTGATCAAGCTGTTGGCTATTATGAAGTTAACAAACATGTCTTCCCAGAGTTTGTTGCTTTGTGGAAGTTGGAGCATTCTAATATCACCCACCCATTGGGGGTGTGTCCTAAGCAGGTAGCTATGACATCAGCTCTTGAATTCTCTGTTGTTCTCATCAGGAACAGAAGGAATGATTCCTTACCTTTCATACAAGTGAGGGATTTATGTTGCAAGTAGATCATGAAGCAGGCCCTTCAAATAGAGACTTTCCATTGGCTGTGCATGAATCACCTTTGCTATTTTAGGAGTTTTAGTGGGGTCCTGGGGTAATTAAAATGATACCTTGCCACTTACTGAGCATCTTTTTGGATGTTCTTTGGCTCTGAGTATATACCTCTCCTTTCAGTTGATGAAAAGGACCTAACCCCAGCCCTTCCCCTTCCCAAATAGAGGACCAGATCTATTTTAAGGAACTAATGTAACTGAATAAAGCACTGGAACCTCATGTGTCCTTTCAGGTATAATATATATTATGTTCATAATAAATATGAATATGAGTAAATATATATTATGTTCATAAATACTATATAATTTTTTTATTTGTCTATGTAAATAACATTATTATTATTTTTAAAAATCGGGGCATAGAGTCCAATGTGGGTCTTGAACTCATGATCCTGAGATCAAGACCTGAGCTGAGATCAAGAGTAGGATGCTTAACCGACTGAGCCACCCAGGCACCCCATAATCAACATTATTTTTAGTGGGATTTGTGACATGCTGGAAACAGTAGGTGTTAGGGTCAGGGGTAAGGCAGGGTAAAGATAGGAGTCAGAGGCTAAAAAATTTTAGCAGTCAAAGGCTTTATTTGGGAACTAAGGTCTCGGGCGAGGTTCCGTGCCTCAGGGAGAGAGAGAGAGAGGAGTCAGGGAAGTCCCCCCCAGGTGTGGTGGGGTGGGGTTTTTAAGCTGCAGCGGTTCCGGGTTTAGGCCCAGGTGGGCCTTTTTTGCATCAGGTCGTGCTGTCGCTCGGTGATTGGTTGACCTTCAATTCGTCTGGCACCCTACTAGGGGGCTTTTCATTGGGTTGCGCTGGCAAGATGGCCGTCCCCTCTACTGTGGTTCCAAGGACATCCTAACAGTAGAGACTTAGGAGCCAGAGAGCCTTGGTTTATATTCTGTATGCCAGCTGTGTGACTTTGGTCAAATTAGTTTACTTCTCTGAGCCTTGATCTTATCATCTATAATGGGAAAGTCATACAGGTGACCCATGTCTTATAGGTTAATTAGTTCCTGTGTAACATTTGAAGCAATGTCTGTTAAATTTCTCTTTTATTTTCCTTAAGCACAATGTTACAAATTGGGATTCTATGGCAGAAAAAATTTTTATTAAAAACTAATAAAAATACCAAATATTATTTTTAAAAAGTTATAGTCATAAATACTTTTTAAAACACTAATTTTGAAAAACAAGATATTTATTATAAAGCGTATGTTATCATTATATTCCTTTTTGAGATATTCTACGTGCATTTTGGGGGAAGAGTCTTCTTCAAATATGAATGCCCTGAACATTGGGCTAAAGAATAGTTCTTTGTATCAAGCATAGACAGACACCATCCAGGAACCAACATATAAGCTCAAAATTTAAGCCATTCGTTTTAAGAAAAATTAATTGCCTGTCTGAATGGCTAGTCTAGCCATTCTAGCTATTTCTATCTTTAGAAATACCTTACTTTTACATTATAATGCTCTCTGATTTCAAGCACAATTTCAGTGATGTACTTATTTTGTATTGGTTGCCTATGGTCAGTTGGTCTTTGCTATTTTGTAAATGAGGCATCATCAGCCTGTCTTCCTTAGCAATGTCACTGTCATTGTTAAGAGGCATTCCTTAAAACAAACAAAATAAATAAAAAAGCCTGCCCCTTCACATGAGAGAATTTTCTCACCTTCAAAATAGTATCTTCCTCTTTAATGACATTAGCGAGACGTGAATGCTTATGGTACCCCACATGTTCAGTTTTGAACAAACCATCTTTTAACTCAAGCTGGGCATGTCTTTAATGCTGCACAACCAGATCTATTCTTAAGCATTTGGAAGAAAGATCATTCTGTTTGCTGAAATGGTTTGGTCCGTAGGCATGCTGTATTTATCACATGCAATTATATGTATGTCTAGACAAATGTTTCATTTTACTTATCAGGGCATTGTGGTTTCTTATCATGATTTATTTCATTTGTCTCCAGCACTAGATTTTCTAGGGTCATATTCTTCAAAGATTTTCCCTAGTCTTTTGTTTCACAGCTTCGTTGAGGTATAATTTATATGCCATGAAGTTCAATTCAACAAGTTTTAGTAAATTTGCAGATTTGTGCAATCAGCACCATGATCTAATTGTAGAACATTTCTGTCACCCCCAAAAGAAATCTCGTGACCATTTTCAGTTCCCATCCCCAGCTCCAGGCAACCACTAATCTGCTTTCTGTCTCTATAGATTCACATTTTCTAAAGTTACAAATAGAATCAGACAATATATGCCTTTCTGTCTGGCTCCTTTTACTTAGCTCGATATTTCTGGGGTTCATCCATGCGGTAGCTATGTGTCAGTACGTCATTCCTTTTTATTGCCAAATAGTATTCCATTCCAAACAAAACACATTTTGTGTATCCAGTCACCAGTTGATGGACATTTGGGTTATTGCCCCCTTTTTGGTTATCACGAATAATGTTGCTGTGAACATGCATCCCAGTGTGAACATGTGCTTTCATTTTTCTTGGGAGAATACCTAGGAGTGGAGCTGCTAGGTCAGATGGTAACTCTCTGACAGTTTTAGGCACTGTTAAACGGTTTCCCACATTATTAGGGTTCCAGTTATTCCACATCCTTGCCGACACTCCGTATGGCTAGTCTGCCAAAATTTTAGCCATCCTATTAGATGTGTAGTGGGATGTCACTGTAGTTTTAATTTGCTCCCTAAGGATGTTGAGCATCTTTTTCTGCACTTATTGACCGTTTTCTTCCTTTGGTGATGTAGTCCTTTAAAACCGTTTAGACCCCAGGGTGCCCTAGTCCATTGAGTGTAGAACTTCGGCTCAGATCATGATCTCGCAGTTCGTGAGTTTGAGCCCTGCATCGGGCTCTGTGCTGACAGGGAGGAGTCTGCTTGGGATTCTCTTTCCTCCTCTCTCTCTGCCCCTCCCCCACTTGTGCTTTCTCTCTCTCAAAATAAATAAATAAACTAAAAAAACCCCACAACTGTTTAGACCCTAGTATAGTATAATAGTTAGGGTCCAGCCAGGAAACACAAATCACACCAGTTATTTTAACTGAGAGAGTTAAATATAAAGAATTGTTACTAGGTATAAAGCTGTTGAGTAGGTATTGAAAACGTGAAAAGAAAATGTTAACATGTCATAGAGGTAGTGGCCGCAGGAAGCAGCCATCCGCTGGGCTTGGGTGGACAAGGAAGGAGATTGTGATACTAAATCTTAGAAGCTTGGAGGGGCTGCCCACAGAGCTGAAACCAAGACCTGGAGGGTGCTGGGCAGCTGGTGATGGTTTCTGTGGGGGTGTGATGAGGATGGGTCTGTAAGTGCTGGGAAAATGGCAGACCTGATTCAGGCGCTTCACAGGAAGGACCTGCTGCTGCCAGGTGAAGGAGCGTTGCAGGGTGACAGGAGCAATCAAAGCCCGCAGGAAGCAGGCACCAAGGAGCATGCTCCCTTTCCTCCCGCAGCTTTGTGTCTCTCTCTGGTGCCTCCTGGTGGTGAGCCCAACAAGGAGCCAACTGGTAAAGCGGAACGTGGTGTTCGGAGCCAGCATCACAGAGTTGAGTATGGAAGGCTGGGGCTGGAGCTGGGAGACAATAGCTTAATAACTGGCACAGTCCACCCCTTTGAGCACTCAGTATGCACACCCACCCCCTGTGCGTGTATGAGCTTCCTCACAACAAGAACAACTATGTTTCAGCCTAACAGAACACAGATACCCTTAACTCAGAGGAAGATGCTTTCACTAGCTCCTCAAAACAAGAAGTCACATTTCATTAGTCATCGTATCTGTCTTTGGGAGAAAGTCACATTATCCATTTCTGGAGTTTTTTCATTAGCCCTTAAAATTCAGTTGCAATCTCATAGGAATATGTGCCACCCAAAGTTTAAATTGTAGAGTCAAGTTTCAATCACAGTGTTTATATAAAATAGTATGAGAGGAAGGAGAAGGAATCGGTACCTACGCCCACCCTCAAGCAGCAAGCAAGTGGGAAATAGGCGATGCTGTTGCGGTGTTTGCTTCCCTAAATGGCTATTTGGCAGTAGTTGATATTTAGATCTTTATTCTCCTATTACTCATTCCATATTTCCTTTGCCCCCAGCCAGGACCTCAACTGATTAGAATTCTTCACCTGAGTGCCTGAATCCTCAGTGGCCCCACCTTTCTGTTGGTTGCTGTGGTTTTTCATGGACTTGGACTTAGAGATAGAAATGCTAAGAGATGCCCTGAAGAACTGTCCTTTGGAACAGCCACCCAGTTTTCTCTTGCCCCGGTGGGTAGCATCTCCTCATCTTTTGCCTCTTGGTTCAGTGGCTTGAGGAGCCTCCAAAAGGCCAGATGGCAGTCAGACCTGATTCATTGTACACTGTGGTCTTGCTTTAATGAGAACATTCTTCCCTTTAAAACCAGGATGTCTGTACTAGCAGGGATGGAGTGTGTTCTTGGGGTACTAGAGAGGGGTCACTTCTACTTCAACCCCTCGATTCCTGGACCAGTGTCTTCTGACTTGGGGAGAGACAGCTGATGGAGAGTATATGCAATGAACACCATCCCTTCAGAGTGTTGTTTTACAAATTCCCTCTTCATTCTTCTCCTGGGCCAGCCGCTTGTAGGTAATGAGAGCATGTGGTGAGACTGGGGACTTCCAAGAGCCGACAGACCCTATGTAATAACTGATATGTGTGGTGTTTTCAAACTGCAGGCCAGGAGCCATACTGGTCCTGAAAACAGTTGAGTGGGCTATGACCGATTTCCTCCCTCCCTCCCTTCTTTTCTTCTCTCTAGTGAGCTAGAATAGATTAGAGAGTCTGGAATAGAACATAATAAAGTGTAGGGGTACCTGGTTGGCTCAGTAGGTTAAGCGTCCGACTTTGGCTCAGGTCATGATTTCACGGTTTGTGAGTTCGAGCCCCAAATCGGGCTCTCTGCTGTCAGCATGGAGCCTGCTTGAGAACCTCTGTTTCCCTCTCTCGCTGCCCCTTCCCTCCCAAATAAATAAACATTAAAAAAAAAAAGAAAATAATATAGTGTAATATATGTTCTATGGGTACATTTTTTGGGGGGGAATGTTCTTATACACATTTACTGTATCATTTACAATTCACTTAAAAATTTTTTTTTAATGTTTATATTTGAGAGAGAGAGAGAGAGGGAGAGACAGTGTGCAAGCAGGGGAGGGGAAGGGAGAGAGAGACAGAGACAGAATTTGAAGCAGGCTCCAGTCTCCGAACTGTCAGCACAGAGTCCGACTCGGGGCTTGAACCCCACGAGCCGTGAGATCATGACCTGAGCCAAAGTTGGATACTTAACTGACTGAGCCATCCAGGTGCCCCTACAAGTCACTTCTTGATATAATTCATGGTGACAGTACTTTGAAAGCTGTTGGTCTAAGGATGCATTTGAACTTGTGGGTTACTTATCTCCAACCCTCTGTGGTTTGTCAGTCATCTCACCCCACTTGATGTTGGTGTTGGTTGCAGTCCTTTAGTGGTCCTATGAAGATGGGTTTCTCTGGAAATCTTGTTTACTTGTAACAAGGTCAAGGGGTGTCAATCATGAGTGAGATCACCTATAAAACTTCACTTTTAGAGTTGTTTAGAAGATTAGGTGAGATCTCGTGACTGTCTCAGTGTCTGGCATAGGTCCATGTAACATACTCTGTTAAGGATGTGCCCAGCACTATTTATATAATGTTTTCCTTTAAATTTTACCTTAAAATTTACATTTAAAGTGTTAATCTCCTATGTAGTTCAGGTGACTGGAATGACCTAAATAGACCCAATTCTGTGATTTGAATAAAATTTCAGATCCCCTGTTAATAATCTCTTTTCCTCCCTCCTCTTTTTCTCTCCATGCAGTTTTTTTCCCCTTGGATTTTGAGAGCCTTGTGGTTAAAGCAGAGATGAAAAAATTGTGGGAAAAGATCTATAAATGAAATTTCTTTATTTTTGGGATAAGTGAATTGGGATAGATGGCTCAACCCAGACCCAGACCTTGCCTAACAAAATGTATGAGCCAAAGTTATAGAGCAGACAAAAGGTTTCCCTTGCGTGCGCTGTGAATATAAAGCAGATAGATAGCTTGCTTGCTGAAGAAATCATCTTACCTTTATCTTCTGTACTTTTGGGAATTCACTGTGTTGGGGATAGTGGTATGTTTTGGAAAGATAACAGTGTTAAGGAGAGAGTGCTTTCTAGATAAATTCAGCTTTTTATAGGTGTGCCTGATAGGTCCTGTGTTTTTCTTAAACAGCTTTATCAAGATACGATTCACGTACTATACAGTTCACCCATTTAAAGTGTACAATCCAGTGGTTTTCAGTATACTCACAGTGTTGTGTATCTACCACTATAATTAATTTTAGAACGCTTCTGTTACCCCCAAATGAAACCCTGTACCCCTCAGCTGTTACCCTCCTGTTCCACCTTACCCGTTCCCCTAGCCCAAGGCAACCACTGATCTATTTTTTGTCTCTGAAGATTTGCCTGTTCTGGACATTTCATACCAACAGAATCATATAATATGTGATCCTTTGTGACTGGCTTCTTTCACTCAACATGATATTTTCAAGGTTCATCTACGTTGTAGCATGTATCAGTACTTCATTCCTTTTTATTACTGGACAATCCATCCGTTGCATGGATATACCACATTTTATATATCATTCATCAGTTGATGACATTTGGGTTGTTTCTGCTTTGGGGCTATCATGAATGATACTGTTAAGAACATCCATGTACGAGCTTTTGTATGGACATATATTTCAACTCTCTTGGGTATATAGCTAGGAGTAGAATTGTTGGTTCATATGGTAACTCTGTATTTGAGTGAGGAATTGCCAGATTGTTTTCTAAAGTAGCTGCCCTATTTTACATCCCCACCGACAGTGTATGAGGAGTCCAATTTGTCCATATCCTCACCAACACTTATAATTATCTTTTTTAGCTATCCTAGTAGATACGAAGTGCTATATGATAGTTTTGATTTATACTTCTCTGATGACTTTTCATTTACTTATTGCTCAATTGTATATCTTATTTGGGTCCTATTTTTAGTTGGCATGGAGGGATGCAGTATCTGTGATCTGTCCAAGTCTCAGGTGGAGAGTGTTTTCCCGGAAAGTTTCTCACATCTCTGACTGAGTGAAATTCACTTACACATCAGGAAATGTTTCTTCGAAGTAACATTCTTTTTTTTTTTTTTTTAAGTGTTTGTTTGTTTGTTTATTTATTTATTTATTTTAAGAGGAGAGAGACCGGGGGCGGGGGGCAGAGAGAGAGGAAGAGAGAGAATCCCAAGCAGGCTCTGTGGTGTCAGAGCAGAGCCTGACACGGGGCTCGATCTCATGAACCATGAGATCATGACCTGAATCAAAATCAGGAGTCAGATGCTCAACTGACTGAGCCGCCCAGGTGTCCCCCAAAGTACCATTCTTTTAAAACACAGTTACAGTTAAGTATAGCCCAACCATAGGCTATATATAAATCATATGAAGTCCTGAATTTTGTGTCTTTGCAAAAAGAAATAAAAAACTCACAAGGGCTCAGAGATTAGAGCTTCCGGAGCCTTATGAGCAGGGACATAGCATATGTCTAGTTCCTTCTGACTTGACCAGAAGCCTTGACAAAGGAGTATGTATTTTACTTTGAGTCTGTTTACTCTGTTTTTTCAAAGTCATAGGAATATTTTGAAAAGTTGTATTTTCCCTCCTATAATTTGGGAAGGTAACCATTGCAGTATCTTTATTTCTCATTATTTACCTTTGGATTAATCTAACTGAACATCTGACTATATTAGTTCTAAAAATGATAAATTCAGATTGCCTGTTTATGTTTTCCTGTTTACCCCTCAAGAAGTTTTTAATCATGTTTGAGGCAGTATTTCTATATTGACACAATGACAGCAAAAGATGTAAAATACTCAGCTGCTAAAATGTGAGATACGAGGAGTTGAGGTGTGTAGATTCTGAATTTTAGTCTCTCTCTTCGCATTTAAGAACAACTTTCCCACAACCGTAACTCCGTATTTGAAGCACACAAGCTGTTTCCTGAGTACCTTTGTTGTACATAAATTATGCTGTGTATCTTTTCTGTCGTTTACATTCAGTATACCTTGCCGCTAAGTGATCTTTTCAGATGTTTGCCTAAAATAGAATTTCCTTGGAAGAGGCTGGTAGAGGCCAGGAGGAGGTCACTGCGAGTTCTGATTTCATTATTCCATTTTGAGTTTGCTCAGCTTCCTTGTTTTTCACTCAGTATTTCATTTACAGTTGGACGTTGGTGCTTATTGCATTCATTACGATCTGTGCCATCATCGGTCCCCCTCTGTGGAGGCTCCCCCCCAACCCCCCTGTGGTTTCAGTGGGGATAGAAAGCTTTGCAAATAGGTGAGCTCTTCTGGCAGCTTCTCATATTTGACAGGATCAACACTTATGGATTTATTGCTTTTTCTTCAAAGAACTGAGCTCCCTCGCCAACTGTGATTTTGCTTCATAACCTCCCATAATGGTCATTGAAGTTTTGACTTTGCCTGAAGCTACCTGAGCTGAGGGATAAATAAATCGGAACCCTCAGCTGTGTTGGTTCTCCATTTCGTAGTTCTCTGTGAAACATGTAGAAGTTGTCTATGAATCGGGATTTTAAATCTTGGCTCTCTTGTTTCTGTTCTGGTTCATAGCTGGAAGGTTTTTCTAAGAGGTTCATAAGCAAGTGGAATGAGGAAATAATTAGAATATAAATATTATGAAGCCTATTCCTTGGACTCCTCTGCCTTTTGTGAGGGCCAGGGTCAGACATGGGGAGAGACTGGTACCCTCCTGGTTTTCTGTCATTTCACCTGGTCCCGGAAGTTATAGGAATGCAGTGTCTAGTAAGTACATTGTTTTTTTTTTTTTTTCTATAACAGTAAAAAAAAAAAAAAAAAATATATATATATATAAAATAAAATTTACCATTTTAACGATTTTTAAATAGTTCAGTGGCATTAAGTACATGCACACTGTTGTTCAACCATCCATTTCCACCATCTATCTCCAGACCTTTTTCGTCATCTAAAACTGAAACTATACCTTTTGAACAGTAATTCCTCATTCCTCCTTCTTTCCAGCCCCTGGTAACCACCATTCCATTTTCTGTCTCCAGGAAAGTATCTATTCTAGCTGTGTCATTTAAGCACCATCGTACGGTATTTGTTCTTTTGTGTCTGGCTTATTTCACTGAGCATAATGTCCTCAAGTTTCATCCATATTGTAGCATGTGTAAGAATGTCCTTACTTTTATTTATGTATGTATGTACGTATGTATATTTATTTTTGATAGAAAGAGAGACAGCACGCGAGTGGGGCAGGGGCAGAGAGAGAGGGAGACACAGAATCTGAAACAGGCTCCAGGCTCTGAGCTGTCAGCACAGAGCCCGACGCGGGGCTCGAACCCACAAACCGTGAGATCATGACCTGAGCCGAAGTCGGACGCTTAACTGACTGAGCCACCCAGGCGCCCCTTTTTAATTAATTAATTTATTTTTGAGAGAGACAGAGTGAGCAGAGGAGGGGCAGAGAGAGAGGGAGAGAGAGAGAATCCCCAGCAGGCTCCACCCTGCCAGCATAGAGCCCATGAAACCATGAGATCATGACCCGAGCGAAAACCAATAGTCGGACGCTTGACTGGAGCCACCCAGGCGCCCCAGAATGTCCTTCCTTTTTAAGACTGAATAATATCCCATTGTATGTATGTATGTGTGTATATATATATATATATATATATATATATACCACATTCTGTCTATTCATTTGTAGATGGACACTTAGGTTGTTTCCACCTCTTGATTATTTGAGTGATGCCGCTATGGACATGGGTGTTCAAATACCTCCTCAGACCTCTGCTTTCACTCCTGTTGGACATTTACTGAGAAGTGTAATGGCTGGGTCACATGGTAATTCTTCATTTAGTTTTGTGAGGAATCACCATACTCTATTTCACAGTGGCTATTTTATATTCATTTTATATTCCTACTAGCAAAGTAAGTTGGTCTTCTTAACCCCACCTTTTCTTCCTTTAGGAGTTCTGTTGTATTTTAAAATCTGTTTAACTCAGTCTCCTGCAGGTACTGAAAAGGAAGATTCTCTAATTTTTTAAAAAAATGTTTGTTTATGTTTTTGAGAGAGACAGAGCATGAGTGTGGAAGGGTCAGAGAGAGAGGGAGACACACAATCCGAAGCAGGCTCCAGGCTCTGAGCTGTCAGCACAGAGCCCGACGTGGGGCTTGAACTCATGAGCCATGAGGTCATGACCTGAGCTGAAGTTGGATGCTCAGCCCACTGAGCCACCCAGGCACCCCTCTAATTTCTTTTGAGAGAGTCTGCTCATCTCTGGAGGACCACTGCCCTCTGTTCTGGAGAGCCAGTCTGGTTGCGTCCACTCTACTTTGTCACTCTATGTTCAGAGCACCCCACAGGGACCTGTCACCTTCCTAATAGTCTCTCTAATATTCTAGCGCCAACATGGAGACACATGTGTAACTTTGTGTTGTCTACTTTTGGGAACATTTAATTACCACTGTTAGCAGCAGGCTTGGTTCAAATATTTTGTGTGGGTATGACTTTAGAGATACATTTTTACCAAAATTAGTTTGTTTCACTGAGCTCTTTGAGGGTCTAAAACTCCTGTCTGTGCCATTGGCCGTGAGGCCCACCTGCCATCTTTGTTCATCCCACGGTGACTGATAGTGGCACTTCCGTGTGTTTTGGAGGTGGGGATGATAAATGATGGATAAATTTAGATATGCTGTAAGTCTACCTTTTTTCCCACAATTTTGAGGTTTATGTTCCTGAAATACACAATGGTCGGAGAGTTCACCTTTTCCTTATTTTTAAAAAGGTCCTTATGTAATAAAACTTCCTTGATTTCCCTTACTTAAAAAAACAACAAACTTTTTCTAATGATCATTGCTAAAACCTCCACTCCTTCTTCACTATTTTAACTCCTTTTTCTTGTTCCCTGACACTCCCTTTCTGTCTTTGAGTCATATTTTACCAATATAAAGAATTTGTAGTTTGAATTTATTAGATCTTAAATTCTCATATGCCTGAGTTTTGTGTAAGAAGTGCTTGTATTTTTAGAAGAACTATCTCACTGTATAACGGGGAAGAAAAAACTTTAATCTGGGGCAAACGTGGAGAGACCACCATTTATCGAGCATGTGGTATATACTAGGCCCTATGCTAGACACACTACTTAACTTTGATTATACTGTTGAATATAAAATGAATAAGGAGTAATAGGCCAACTTACATAAGGTTTCTTTGTTCAGCAGAATTCACTGCAATGAGGAATGTAGTATGGACTGTCAGGGATGAAGATTACCTCTTCTTGTGGACTGGCCACTGTAATGGCAGTTAGATAGAGTGTGATGTATTATCATTACATGAGATCTTCATTTTAGCCACTGCAGAATGGACAGAATTTCCCTCCCTTCCTGGTCTCCTCGTAAGGTAGGGCCCAAGGTCTGACCGAGGTAGAAGACTTCTATCTGTTTGAGATATGATATTAATTCTAGCTTGTAGTTCCTGATGTTTTGGTGTTATTTAAAATTCTTCTTTATGCACAGTTTTCTGAGAGAGTATGAAGTAAATCTACTTGTCAAACTAACCCGACTTTTAGAACATATTTCAAACACAAAGGCTGTTGGCAAGGAGAGGCTTGCACATGGGAACAGCAGTTCTAGATGGATATTCTTTCGGGTGGGGGCTCAGAGCTTGAGACTTGCTTGCTGTGGTCTCTGTGGCCAAATGGCTGAGGTTAGCTGTGATTGTTGAGTGGGGCAGCACGTCTTACCTGAACTTACTGTTTGTTCAGGTTCCTGGTGGTTTGTACAGGCTGGAGCTCCTTTCCTAGGTTAAAATGCACCCCCTGGGGCACCTGGGTAGTTCAGTTAGTGAGCAGCTGACTCTTGATTATGGCTCAGGTCATGATCCCAGAGTCAGGGGATCGAGCCCTGCATAGGGCTCTGCACTGAGTGTGGAACCTGCTTCAGATTCTCTATCACTTTCTCTCTTTCTCTCTCTCTCTCTCTCTCTCCCTCTCTCCCTCCCTCCCTCTGTCCCTCTCCCCCATGCACGCTTGCTCTCTCTCTCTCTCTCTCTCTCTCTCAAATTAAAAAAAAAAGAAGGAAAAAAATGCACACGCGGAGGGCAGCCCCAGGCACTCCCTGGTCCCTGGCTTCTGTATTCCTGTATTCCCTGTATTTGGGCCAGAGCAACATTCCGAAGTTGTAAATTCATTAAGCAAGGTGGCTGTTTCGAGCTACACAGTAAGTCTTTTGTGCAGTACAAAACAATAGTTACTGACATGTTTACAGCAATTTCTTCGTTGAGTTCTCACCTATTATTTTATTTGAACTTGACAACCTTCCAGGGTGGGCAGGGTAGATGTTATCTCCCTCCCCTCTCCCATTTTTAGTAACAGCTTTATTGAGATATATGTCACTGTTGGGGCCATTCCACAGAAACAGGATGGATCCTCCCCTGGCCCCCTTGCACCCCAAATTTGCTTTGGATGTTGACACTAATGACACCGCACTCAGGAGAAGGGTGTCAAGAGGTTTATTACTCATGTAATGAGCTCTCTGAGGAGAGCAGGGCAGCTCCCAAGCAGGTCCTGAGCCTGGTTTGGGGTTTTTGTGGCAGTTAGCGGGTGGGGCCAGGGTGAGGGTTCCTGAGGGGTTTGAATTTCCTGCTGGGACCACAGGAAGGAGCCACCTGGAACCTCCTTTCAAGTTTGTCCAGATGTGGGACAGAAGGGGGAAAAGAGCAGGGAGGCTTAAAGCTGTCGGTAGTAAAAGACCAATGGTGGCGTCAGGCTCTTTATTACATTCACAAACCATAGAACTCACCTGTATAAAGTGTTCAGTCCAGTGTTTTTTAGTATATTCTCAGACAGTGTATATGTTAGAAACACTGTCCAATATCTGAACATTTTTTTTTTCTCCTAAAAGAAGTTCTGTGCCCATTAGCAATCACTCCCCATTCCCTGGCACCCACTCATCTACTTTCATTCTCTACGGATTCGCCTATTCTAGACATTTCATTTAAATAGAAGCCTATGATAGGAGGTCTTTTGTGACTGGCTTTTTTCACTCTGCATAACATTTTCCAGGTTCATCCATACTGTAGCCTAAATCACTACTTCATTCCTTCCTGTGGCTTAAAAATCTGACATTGTGCCGACATACCATCCCAGGGTGTCATACTAAAAGATGATTGATTTGGAACATCTGAGGGTGAGGTGGTGCTAGGAGAGTTGGGTGTCATTGTCAGCAGGGGAGGAAGACATGGGCTTGGGGCTCCAGATAGAGTCAGGGGCAGACTTTCAGTCTTGGGAATTGTGAAAATTAGAAGTCACGTTTAAAGACGAGAGAGCAAATGTGATCCCCAAGTTGAAACACATACTCCGTAGGTGGCTGAACTGGTTGCCACAATCTCTGTGTCCTCTGATGGAATTCATGGTAATTATCCTTTGAGACTAATCCAAGATCATTCTGACGCAGAAAAATCAGTGAAACCAACATCACATTTGAATGATTCATTTTGTCATGCTTCTATCAGCATGAAACTCATTTTTAGCCTTGTCGAACCCTTTGCTCTAAATATTTTCTGTTGTTTTTCTTGCCCACTGATTTTGTTGGTTGGAAAATGATTAATATTTAAAATTAATACAAGTTGCTTAAATGCCTGTTAGTTGGTCCCTAAGAAATATTTCTTTTTCCTCTGAATGATTGTTGGGAAGTTGTTCCATTCTGTCCCCTTGTTTTAAATATTAACTTAGGAGTTTTTAAAGTAATTCAAATAGAACATACCAGCAGCTTTAAAATTTGTTTGGTTATCATTTATAATCCTTTGTAAAGTTCAAGCATAATCTTTTGTATCTCAAATAATATTCCCTGGCTTCTGCACCCAGGATGTCTAAAATAGGTAGTAACAATAATAAATTAATTTTAAATTTCTAGGTATCATCTTTATTTATATTCAGTGAACTTTATTTTTTTTAATTGTTTTCCTTGCAGTATAGAAGTTAAGATTGATGGTGAGTATTTGGAATTCTCAAGATAGGTAATTTAACCCATGTGTTGAGGGTTTTATAGTCCACAATATTCAGTTTCTGTGTAGATGAGTTTTCATGTTATTTATCTGCCAGCATTGTGATGTCACATGAAGACTTGGCTGTTCTGATGTCAGGACTTGAGTGTAATCTTGAACGCGGTAGCTCTGTTTTAACAGAATTGCAATTCTGAAGCTGAATGCTCTGGACCACGTATAGTTACTCTGGTGTTTTGTTTTTTTTTTCATGTGGCCAGTATCTTTACTCCTTTGATCTCTGTGGCTGTTCGAGAAAGTTTGCATAAAAATGCAGGAGAAAGAAGGCTAGATTTTTGCTTATCTGTGAGGTCTAATAGGTAAACTAACCATAAAAAACAGAAATTTTGAGATTATGTGACCACATAGTATTCTCTAAAGATCTGCTTTTATTACATTACACTGGTCTCTGTTACCAACCAGTAGGTACTCAGTCATTATAATTCACTCTAACTTTGAAATCTGTAGATAGAAAATGAAAACCATCTGTTGCCTTGTGAAATAAGGAAGAATTCAGAACAGATCTTAAAAGAGCAGTAACTTTTTTCTAGATACAGATTGTAGGTGGGAGGGGTTTTCCTGTGAGTTCATCATAGTCTTTTTACATAATTTACTTTTCAGTTTTCGGAAGGGGAATGCAAGGGTCAATTTAGTATTTTATCAGTGACAAGATTCCCTATTCGCCATCACCAAAGACACACATACGGTAGTATAGTGTTAGCGAGTTCATTCTGCAGTGCAGGGACCTGGATTAATTTATGCACCCCAGATAATAGCCCTGTTGACTGTGGGACTTCTGTGTGTATGTACCGTCGCATATTAGAGTGCTGCTTCAGAAAGTGTATGTCCAGCCCGATCAGGTGGCTTTATGCACGTTCTCATTTGCGTCTTTGGGTACCAGAGATGGGAGAATGTATTAAGCAGTGCAAAGTTGCTAGTCCTCTCTCTAGCAGAGTGGAAGTGGGCAGAAGTCAAGATTGACACAGCAATTTTGTGCTCCCTTGTGATTTGCTGTCAGCAAGCTGTTACCCACACATGCAAAAGGTTGTTTGAAGTGGGCTTACACATGTTTCCATAGCAGCAGTCATCTTAGTGATTTCTCTCATTTTGGGGCTTTTTTTTTTTTTTCCTTTTGCTTCTCTGTTCCTCACGGATGCAGGATTAAACAAACAGCATATTTAGGTCAAGGAAAGAGATGTTTGCTAATATAGATGCTGGGCTAAGCATTCTGGGAGAGTGATTCCTTGCAGCAGATGAACATTCTTTGTGCCTTCCAGCAGCATCTGCAGCAGGGTGGCTGTCTGGCACCATTTTTTTCATTTTGGGCAGGTTCTGAGATTCCGAACAATCCTAAGCAAATCACAGGAGCCGGCAGTTTCCCAGTAACCACATGTAAATCTCTTGCTTATTTGTTCTTTGGTATTAACAGGGAAGCAATCTACTGGAAAAAACGATACCTTAAAGATTTTGGTGCATCCGAAGTGTGTCATCTGGTTTTTGCACCACCCCTCCTGTTTGACACTCGGAGCCTGTTTTTTTTTTTTTTTTTTTTTTTTTTTGTCAGGCAGTTGGGCAGGAGCAGATTCTAGTGCAACAGCTCAGAGCTTCCCTTCTGTTCTGGTGCCGGCAACTGCCTGTCATGAGGATGGTACAGTGGAAGCCTGCTCAGAAGAGCCAAGGAAGATGATGTCGAGATGGAGTAGAGATTGCTAGAAATCTGAACATCTACACCTTGGGGATGGGTTGCACGACTAGTGTAATTCTGTTTAAAGGCATCCGCACCGTGTTTGAAAGAAACTGTGCTTATATGTGCAAACAGCAAGGAGAGAATAATGCCCTTGAATATACAGCATACAATTGGACAAAAGAAGACTCAGAATTATTGATCTCCTCCTGTCTGGTAAATGCTGTCTTGCTTAATTAACAAGGAGTTTGGTGGTGTTAGAATAAACTTGTCTTTACTTATAAAGCAAATGTATTTATTTACTTCAGTGTGCTTGTGTATCTGTAGCCTGGGTGTGTAAATGAGTAATTAAGTGGCCTTAAGTTTAATTATGAGGTGCCTGTTTGTATGTGCGAGAATGCCCTGCATTCATCAGAGCTTAAATGCATACAGAGAGAGAAGCTGGAGTACGGTAATTGATTACAGATTAGTTTTCTAAGTTAGCTTTATGAGTTTACACGTTCTCGGTGTAGTCTCAGAAATAATGCGTGGCAAAGTGTGTATTTAGGGCACTGTATTTTGAACCCTCTACCAGTGATAGTGAATTATTCAGTTCCTTTACATCTTAGTCTTTTCCCTGGCGAAATTTTCTCACTAATGGCCTGTGGTTGGTCCTTCCATTCTGGGAGACATTGAAAGGGAGCTTGAAAGAAAACTGTAATGGGTGTGAGAGAAATGTTTACAGTTTTATTATTTTAAATCTGACTATTTATACTGTCTTTGGGTGAAGGCTCTTGAGAGTTAATAGGAAGCTTAGGTGACACTTCGGTGTTCTTTCCTCCCGGGTACAACGCATGAGGAGGTGACAGGTCACAGATGGGTGTGCCTCTCTGGGGCCTTCTCACAAATACCAGGCTCATGAGGAGGCTGCATGCTGGTCTCCTCCACCCTCAGGAGGCCTTGCCATTTTCCCTTCTGTTCTTATCACAGTTTTTTGTTGAAACGAGTGAGAATAACACACGTGGGAGTCTCTGTGTGTGTGTGTGTGTGTGTCTGGTCAGCAGCCACTCAGTAAGGCGAGGGCGAGGTGCGTGGAAACCCCAAAGCTGTTCCTGGTCGTTAGGCTGCCATCTGACGCGGGGAGGGGGTGCCGGCAGGCCATTTGCACCCCGGGATCAGATCAGGTTGCCCAGCCTCGCATCTTGTAGAGGGTCTTATGTGACATTAGCTCTCAAAGCCCTTGGGAGGAAGGGCAGGAGGGCATCATTGGGGCATCATATGCATTTTGGAAGGCAGTATTATGTGTGGGCGTGGAACTGAAGTGGATGTATTAACTGTTAAATATTTTAAACCCTAATGTATTTTGGAATATGCGTTGGAGAACAACTGGGATTCGAGATTGGAAGGACTGGCCCATTACAGAGTCTGCTCCATGAGCTGTAATCCCCAACCCCGACAGCCCTGGGACTGCTTGGCCAGTAAGGGCCCCACCTCCCCCATTCCGCCTGCTTCTCCTCCCTTCGGTCGCGCTGACTTGTCTTGGGTTAAGCCATCTTCAAGAGACTCTGCTTGTTTTCCTTTTTCCTTGGTTGCATGAGGGAGTAATAACCAGCCGGGGGCTCTGTCGGCACTCGGGGGCTGGATTGTGAAGCACTGCTCCTGTGTGTTGGGTCAGGTGCTCCTGCCTGCCACGGTCGCCTGTACCTGCAGACTGAGAAAGGCGTGGCTGTGCATGTGTGTGGCTGAGGTGCTGTGGGTGGAAAGATGCACCCTCTCCCTCCAAACTGCTCTCCCTGCTTCTGTCCTTGACCCCGTGGCCTCTCCTCAGTTGGCCAACAGTGCTCCTTTGAAAAGGAAGGTCCAGTGGTCGCTCCTCTACTCAGAGGCAGATCCAGAATCCTTCCTGTGGCCTCGGGGTCTGCCCCTACCCACCTGCTGCCCCCTGCTTGTTCCCGGAGACCCCCATTTTCTTCTCACTCTCTCCTCATTCCACACTTCCCGCTGGCTTTTCAGGATGCCTTGCTGTTCTCACCTAGACCTCTCCAGCCAGGCGTTTGCCCGGTCCATCCCTGGCCTCCTGCAGGGCTCGCTCTGATTTCCCCTTCTAAGTGAGGCTTCCTTGGCCACCAGTATAATCTTGTAGCCCCTGCAGGGCACCCTTCTCTGATTCTCTGCCATGGTCTCTTCATTATTTATCTCCACCTGACACTGTTAGTCAAGTATAGTAAGAGTAGTTAGCAGTAAGTGTTGCTTATCAGACTTACAAGAAGAATAAGTTTTTGGGGGGACCTGGCTGGCTCAGTCATTTGCGCATCTAATTTTGCCTCAGGTTATGATCTCTCAGTTTGTGAGTTTGAGCTCACATCGGGCTCTCTGCTCGATGACCCACTTTGGATCCTCTGTCCCCCTCTCTCTGCCCCTTTCCCACTTGTGCTCTCCCCAAAATAAATAAATATTATAAAAAAAAAAAAGAATAAGCTTTCGGATAGCTGGGATTTTTGTCTGTTTTATTTGCTGTTCTGCCCCAACAGCAAGAGCAGTGTCTGATTCGTAGTTGGGTGCTTAGTTAATGAGTGAATTCTAATGAAATGTTTTTAATGGTCCTGAACTTGAGCTTGGAGAAGCTGTTGAGAAGTCAGGTTATGATCACTTATAATAAAGCCAACGTCTTTTATCAAAAATTTTTGTAGTGTCCCCCAAACAATAACTGGCTCATTTTCAGTAATCTGCCCTAGAGTGATACTTTTCAACCCTCCTGTCCTGAAGCCACATAAAGAAATTCTGTGGTTCAAAGCCGAACATTCCATGGGTTTGCTGTGGTCACGACTGACAATTGATGACACCGTCTTTGGGCAGTACCCAGACCATCTCTGTTGAGACCTGTCCTATGACACAGGCATGTGAGGGCCTTTTCCTCCTTTGCTTTGAGCCCGCCAAACCCTTTCTTAGGGAAGCCCTGCCCGATGGTGTTCCTTTGAGCCCCCTCCGGGCAAGGGCAGGGCGGACCTGCTCTTCAGGCAGATGTGGGCCTGTTGGCTCCTCAACCTTAGTAGGGTGTCTGTTCTTCCTTCAGCTCAGGAGACTTGTCCAGCCTGTGGCTGTGCCTGAACTGTCAGCAGGTCAGAGCTGGATTTCACCTGCTCCTCACGTATAACCCCCATCCTGGCCGCTCACTGTGCACCGGATCTTGTGGAGGAGAAGTAATAATGTTTATGAGGATTAGCCAGAAGGGCTTGAGGCCACCCATTCTTCGAGAGACTCTACATCTTCCAGATATCTGCCCATGTGTCAGAAACCCACATGGATGGATTGCCTCATTCTGGCCTCAGTGGAATTGCTGCTACAGAGCAAAGCTTTGTGTTTTTCTCTTGGCCGAACGGAAGGGCAGCATGAGAAACATCCTTACAAAAGTGACGTCTACTATAAGGGTTTTGTTGAGGGCATTGCTCAGTTGATTTTGGATGAGGTGGAGGCACTGGTGTGGTAGTGAAGAGTGCCGACTCTGGAGCCAGCCTGCAGGGCCTGAATCCCCAGTCCACATTTGCTAGCTGGTGACCTTGGGCAATTTACTTAACTGCTTGGTTCCTCATTTTCACTATTAATGAATAATGAAATAAATCTGCATTTAATGAAATGCAGATAATCATAATTCCTACCTCATGGGATTATTAAATGAGTGAGTATGTCTAGAGCCCTTAAGACAGTGTTTTATATAAAAGTTAGTGCTAATTGTTAGCTATTAGCATAATGATTTCTATTTTTTACTGTTCTTTTCATGAGGTAAATTATGAAGTAAGTTTTTCTGTCCCTACTCTGAATGGTTGTGCTCTTCCTGAGGAACTTCGTATTTTATGTACATTAAGATTCATGTAACTGATCTCAGCCACCTCTTCAGTTGCCTGGTAAAAGAAAGCTTAGTCCCAAATCTGCGACCGATACATAGGCTCTTTCAAAATGATTTTTTTTTTTTTTGCCCTTAAACTTTGTTCCTTATTTTCCTGTATGACTGTTTTATCACCATCTGCTCTTTCTCATGTGCTTATTAAATACTTTTTGTCTTATTTTATATGTATTTATATAAATCACTTTAAATCCTTTTACAACAGGCAGAGTGTAATAAGCTAATAGAGAACTTTGTGGTGAAGAAAAAGCATTTTTATCATCATTAAAGTTGGCTCTGAAGCAAAAATCAGATGTCTCTAGTGCAGACTTTAACTTTGCAAGGCTGCAGCTGTGTGATCTTGTACAGGAAGGCTCTTTTTATATCTAAATGGCATGAATCAGCCCCATGGTGGGTAGGACACTGGGAAGTGGCTCATCTGGCCTCTGGGGACTGAGTGAATTTCAACTGTACCACCCTTAAATTTTGAGTAGTAATCCTACCACAGTGGAGGGCCAAGGCTGAGTTGGGACAGTTTCTATACCTGAATATAGATTTTTCCTAACGTCTTCCTTTTCTAAGTAATTGAATGGATTATTTCAGCTCATTCCAGACACAACCTTGAATGCTCCTTTGTGCTGAGCGCTGGGTGTACAGAAGTGATGAGGAAGCTCACGTCCCCGTCAGGGAGAGGCCGACAGAAGGCACAAGGGCACTGTCCGAGGACATGAAGGCCTAGCTCAGCCCAGGCCCCTTCTGTGACAAGGGGCAGTGTGAGGTGACACAATACACCTGTCTGTGAGGGTTTGTGATGGGCACAGCCTTGTGGCTAGGACTTGACCTGTTTTACTCAATAACTTATTATAATATAATATAATATTCTCTTAAAAAATTTTTTTTTACATTTATTTATTTTTGATAGAGATAGAGCACAAGTGGGGGAGGGGCAGAGAGAGAAGGAGACAAAGAATCGGAAACAGGCTCCAGGCTCTGAGCTGTCAGCACAAAGCCAGATGTGGGGCTCAAACCCACAAACTGCGAGATCATGACCTGAGCCTAAGTCAGACGTTTAACCGATTGAGCCACCCAGACGCCCCAATATATATAATATTCTCTTAACACGTCTGTGGAAGAACGGAGGAGCCGTGGGATTATTCTGTACCATGCTCTCTTTTTGCCAGTTACTAGTGAAGTGGAAGAAATCGCTCAGTTATAACTGCGACAGCAGCTAGGATCCTGTCAGCAGCCTCCTAGAGAGTGGCCATGAAGGCAAACTGCTGGAAGCCACAAGGGGAGAAAATAAACTTCCTGTCTTCGATTTCTTTTGTGACATGACTGGATAATAAGTGACAATTTTACCCATTGTAAATTAATATTTAATTTTTTTCTTACCTCCTTAAAGGTGTGAAGTTTCTCATGGTTCTTTTATTATAAGATTTGCTACATGTCTTCAACATGTTGTCAGCCTTTATAATGGTACAGAATTTCACCAGACCGCTGTGGTCTCCCCAGGCTAACCAGTCCTTCCTAACAGAAAACGCCTACTGGCTATGAAAATCCTCCGATTTGTCATGTGTACTGTGCACAGAGAATGGACTTGAGGGTGATATGTGCTCCTAAGAGCCTGCAGTCCTCCTTGTGCATGTCTGTGTGTCTGTTTGGAGGTGGGGGATGGGTGGGGGGGGAGGGGAGAGAACTGGTGAATCTGCCACAGGTGATAAGTGAAACATGGTCTGATACCTGTCAGCTTGAGGCAGTGGGGAAAGTACAGGCTGGATCTTGCTTATTTTAGGTGTTCCCTCATAATTTTTTTCTTGCACCATGAGAACTGTCTTGAGGTATAAGAAAGCAGAAACCTGCGTGGCTGCCTTCTGGAACACTGCCTTGGTCCTGAGTCCGAGAACACTGCCTTGGTCCTGAGTCCGATCGCTGCAGTATGGCTTTTGGGTAGGCTGTTTTCCATTTTATTTCAAATATCCTTCCTAATGATGCCCTGTGGGCTTTGTTGCCTATTTAGATCACATTAGTAAATTGGAGGTGTTTTCAAGGAACTGTCTGCTCTGATTCCTGGATCCATTTCCTGTGTCTTGAGATTGCCCTGCTCTGTTGATGCTGCTTTCTGTGAGCACAGCCAGTGAGACCAGCCTGAAAGACTACTGTACCTTTCCCCCAATGCTTTATTAAAATGTACTATCTTATTAATATTTATGAAATTTTAAACAGGTAATTAACATTTATTGTAGAAACCAAGCATGCTGTGTTCGGTACATAGACGTAACCCACCAATTTAAACATTTTGAGGCAAAACCTTCCAGAATTTCATCCAAGTACAGCATTGTTCATAAAAAAATATAATTGTTGTGAGTTTCTCTGGATTCAGTTGGACTCCCAAAATCCATATGTCAAAGCCCTGACCCCCAATGTGATGAATCTGGAGATGGGGGTCTTTAGGAAATATTAAGTTAAATGAAGTCATAAAGGTGAGGGCTTAATTTGATAGGGCTGTGGCCTTACAGGAAGAGTAAGAGAGTCCTAACTCCCTCACCGTGTGAGCACATAGCAGGAAGGCAGCTTGTCTGCTGCAAGACAAGAGTCTTTACCAGGCACTGACCTTACTGGAACCCTAACCTAGGATTTTAGCCTCCAGAACTGTGAGAAAATAAATTTCTGTTGTGTAAGCCACCTGGTCTATGGTATTTTGTTATGGCAGTCCAAGCTAATACATACATATAATAAGCATATTATTTTGTTATGTAGTCTATAACTAGCTTTAAATAGTCTCCACAGTATATTACACATATCTTTACATGTTAATAAGTATACATTTATGTCTCAATCTTATTGGCGGCATTTCATTGTATGGATGTGTCTGAGTTCATTTCAGGCTGCCATCACAAAATGCCATAGACTGGGTTTCTTGTAAATAACAAATATTTATGTCTCCCAGTTCTGGAGGCTGAGAAGTCCAAGATTCAGGCACCTGCAGATTCAGTATCAGGAGCCCGCTTCCTGGCTCCTTGAGGGCAGTCTTCTCGATGTAACCTCATATGGAAGAGGGGCAGTGGATCTCTGTGGGGTCTCTTTTATAAGAGCACTATAGTCTCTTCCTGGTTAAAGGGGGCTTCATGAGTGCTCTACCCTCATGACCTAATAATCCCATCCCAAAGGCCTCACCGCCACCTTCCATCCCATCGGGAATTAGGCCTCTGCATATGCATTTTGAGAGGACACACACATTCACATTGCAGGATGTGACATTTTGTTTAACCTATACCCACTGTTTCACTGTTCTATTTTTGTGCCAACAATAAATGCTGTGATAAACATCCTTGCATATATGGTTTAGACATTTGTCAAATTGTCTTAGCACAGATTTTTAGACCTGGAAGAGTGAGGCAAAAGCGTATTTGCTTTTTTTTTTTTTTTTTTTTAGTATGAAATTTATTGTCAAATTGGTTTCCATACAACACCCAGTGCTCATCCCAACAGGTGCCCTCCTCAATGCCTATCACCAACCCTCCCCTCCTTCCCACCCCCATCAACCCTCAGTTTATTCTCAGTTTTTAAGAGTCTCTTATGGTTTGCCTCCCTCCCTAAGTTTTTTTACCCCCTTCCCCTCCCCCATGGTCTTCTGTTAAGTTTCTCAGGATCCACATAAGAGTGAAAACATATGGTATCTGTCTTTCTCTGCATGACTTATTTCACTTAGCATAACACTCTCCAGTTCCATCCACGTTGCTACAAAAGGCCAGATTTCATTCTTTCTCATTGCCAAATAGTATTCCATTGTATATATAAACCACACCTTCTTTATCCATTCATCAGTTGATGGACATTTAGGCTCTTTCCATAATTTGGCTATTGTTGAAAGCGCTGCTATAAACATTGGGGTACAAGTGGCCCTATGCATCAACATTCCTGTATCCCTTGGGTAAATTCCTAGCAGTGCTATTGCTGGGTCATAGGATAGATCTATTTTTAATTTTTTGAGGAACCTCCACACTGTTTTCCAGAGTGGCTCCACCAGTTTGCATTCCCACCAACAGTGCAGGAGGGTTCCCGTTTTCTCTACATCCTCTCCAGCATCTATAGTCTACTGATTTGTTCATTTTAGCCACTCTGACTGGCGTGAGGTGGTATCTGAGTGTGGTTTTGATTTGTATTTTCCTGATGAGGAGTGACATTGAGCATCTTTTCATGTGCCTGTTGGCCATCTGGATGTCTTCTTTAGAGAAGTGTCTATTCATGTCTTCTGCCCATTTCTTCACTGGATTATTTGTTTTTTGGGTGTGGAGTTTGGTGAGTTCTTTATAGATTTTGGATACTAGCCCTTTGTCCAATAGTCATTTGCAAATATCTTTTCCCATTCCCTCGGTTGCCTTTTAGTTTTGTTGATTGTTTCCTTTGCAGTGCAGAAGCTTTTGCTTTTTAAAGGATTTTGATACATACTTAGCCAGATTGCCCTCCAGAAAGATTCTTTTGAGATTTTTAAAAGTTGAAGACAAGAACATTTGTTTTCTCTCCTTGTGACTTCAAGCAGTCTGCCTTCCTTATTGCTCTTTATTTCTTAAGCTATTGACGGAGTTATTTATGAACAGAATAACCGCCTTAGAATTGCTGTAGGTAGACTTAGGTCAATAACATGGTTGTATGGGGATTCAAATTAGCACTCATTTTGCCTCAACTGTTGGAGGCATGACCACAGGCTTTCTCAGATATCCCAGGGGAATTCTGAACCGTTCTGTTGTAGGGGCTGGAATGTGTCTGTTCCGGGAGGTCTTCACCCTTTTAGAGCTGGTAGCTGTTTCTTAGATATTAAAGAGGAAAGCAGCAGAAATACTGAGTAGAAACAGATGAGGAAAGCTGTTGTTGCTTCGCTCAAGTCTCACTTTTTAGATATTCCAAGTAGCTGATTTATGTTTCTCTCACAGATTTAGTGAGAAGCAACAATTCTTTTGCTTTGTAAAAGTAGCATTGTCTTTCATACTTAGAATATATAATTATTAGAGGAAACTTAAGAGACTATAGAGAAGAATAAAGAGGAAAATAAAAATCACCCATAATCCCATAGCTGAGAGATAATTACTGCTGAATATGTAGTGTGTTTTCTAATATTTTTCTCTGCTTATACAAATATAAAAATAGCATATTTCATAAATCATTTCTTATGGCTTTCTGTTAAAGAAAGGTTTTATTTTTAAGTAATCTCTACACCCAAAGTGGGGCTCAAACTCAGCCCCAAGATCCAGAGTTGCATGTTCCACCAATGGATCCAGCCAGGTGCCATTCCTGACGCCTTTTTAAAATTTTCTTATGGCCCATAATGTTCCACTAAAATGCTAGTATGTGCATAATATTCTACTGCCATGTATATTCTAGAATTTATTTGAATGCTTCTCTGTTATTAGGAATTTAGGTTATTATACATTAAAATTATAGAGGACATCTTCACCCAAAAATCTTTCTATGGATCTTGAATATTTTCATAGGCTAGATAGTTCATGAACATGAACTTACTAAGGCAAGAATGAATTTTTTTTTTTTTTTTTTCAACGTTTTTTTTTTTTTAATTTATTTTTGGGACAGAGAGAGACAGAGCATGAACGGGGGAGGGGCAGAGAGAGAGGGAGACACAGAATCGGAAACAGGCTCCAGGCTCCGAGCCGTCGGCCCAGAGCCTGACGCGGGGCTCGAACTCATGGACCGCGAGATCGTGACCTGGCTGAAGTCGGACGCTTAACCGACTGCGCCACCCAGGCGCCCCAAGAATGAATTTTTAAAAGTCCCTTTAAGGCATATTCTTTTATTGCTTGATAATTGATTCCATTTACATTCCAAGAGCAGTGAATATTAGTCATTTCATAAAAATGCCAGCATCATTTTTGCCAATTTGTGAGACAAAGGATAATTTTCTTTCTTTTTTTTTTCCACATTAATTCATTGTTGAGAGACTGAGAGAAAGAGTGTGAGTGGGGGAGGGGCAGAGAGAGAGAGAGGGAGACACAGAATCCGAAGCAGGCTCCAGGCTCTGAGCTGTCAGCACAGAGCTCGATGTGGGGCTCGAACTCACGAATCACAAGATCATTACCTGAGCTGAAGTCGGATGCTTAACCACCTGAGCCACCCAGGCACCCCGAAGAGATAATTTTCAAGCTCCAAATCCTTTGTCATATTTATTTAATTTTATTTTTTTGAATGTTTATTTATTTTGAGAGAGAGAGAGAGCACGAGTAGGGGAGGGACAGAGAGAAAGAGGCAGAGAGAATCCCAAGGAGGCTCTGCTTTGACAGCACAGAGCCCCACATGGGGCTCGGTCTCATGAAAGGTGAGATCATGAACTAAACCAAAATCAAGAGTTGGACACTTACTGACTGAGTCACCCAGGTGGCCTTTTCATATTTATTTCAAATATTTTTCCATTTTGTCATTTGCCTTTTGATTACTTTCTTTATATACTTGCTTTACTAACAAAAGTTTAAATGTATGTGATAAGCATAATCATCTTTCCTCTATGATTTTTCCCATTGCTTTTATGCTTAGAAATTCTTCCCTAGATCAGATATTCCCACTATTTTCTTTTGGAATTATTTGTTTGTTTACTATTTGGGTTTTTCATCCAAAGGTCCTGTCACCTGTTTTTGTAAATAAAGTTTTATTGGCATAGCCATACTTATTTGTTCATAATGCTGTCACACTGGCATGGTTGAATAGTTGTGACAGAAACCTGTAATATTTAGTAGCTGGTCGTTTATAGTTTGCCAACTCCTGCTTTGTTGCTTCACAGTTTATTTGGATATATAGTTTAGTTGAGGCCCTAATTTGACTCCCTCCTTGTCCCCAACACTCATTTCCCCCAATCTTGTTTGTTGAATTCATTCATTCCTTACTCACTGACTTGTGATGCTGCCTTTATTATATTTTATGTTCTTCTATATACTAGCCTTTATTTTGGTACCACTCTGTGTCCTTTACAGAGGCAAAATTCTTCTCCAGCTGTCAGTTCAATTGCAATTTAGTAAAAATAAAACAAATAGAGAGAGAGAGAAACATAAACTACATTTTAATGTTTATTTTTTTTAAACTACATTTTTAAGATAGAATATGTAGACTGTCCTCCATAAGTTGCCGAATGAAAGAGTCCTCTAAAGCATATATTGGTAAAGATTCAGAGTTAAGGGTTAAGGTTTGAGTGTAGAGTTAAGTATATTTGTAAATTTGTTTCCTTGTGAAATAGCCTGTTCATAAAGCAGATCAAGCTTGTCTTTGTAAGGACTCTCTGGTGCATTCTGATGAAGGAAAAATTCCAGTCTGGCAGCTGCATCCTCAAGTAACCTTGATTTGAATCTGCATATTTTCTATATCCGCTCTTTGCTAACAAAAGGAGTCCCAGCAAAATATAAGCAGGGGTACTCCTAGAGTTTCCAAACCCAGTGTATTCATGTCTACGGGAAATACATCTGTATCTTAATAGATGGAGAGTAAATTCTAGCCTTTCTGTTACATGAGGCTGATTTTCCTCCTTACCCTCATTTTACATGCGTGTAAGGTTTGGATATGTGTATGTTTGTGTGTGTGGCTGTGTATTTGTGTAAGTGTGTGTGTGTGTTTTATTGTTATCTCAGTCCTGGAATGTTGGATAAAGGAGTACTTTACATTTTCTCCAATGTCAGTGAACAATCAGAGGCTTTATCTTAGGATGCATTTCAATAAACATCTGTTTCTCTGCCAAGGAAAAACCCGTGTCCTAGGGACTGAGGTAGATGTGACCTGTAAACCCAAGCAGAGCGACTACATGGAGCTGGTTGCCCGCTGGTAGGCTTTCTCTTCTCTCTCAAGTTCGTTCTGTCTTTACAGAGTCTCTGTGATGAGAGTGTGTTTATGGAATCCTAAGATGTGCACTTGGTGGCAGTCCTATATGCCGCATAAATTTACCCTTATGCGCTTTTGGAATTCCTTGTATGTTTTCTAGATTGATGACATAGGCAACAGCTATATCAAAGAATCAGTCTTACAAATTACTCTTATTTCTCTCTGCTTTCTTTATTGTTGAAGAGCAGTTCAGAAAGAACCCTGAAACCTTTTCCTTGTTTTTTTTCCCTTCTGCTGTGAAGAACTATTTCCTGTACTTACAACATTTCTGACAATAAATGTGTGGGTTTCCCCACTGCCCCCCACATTAAACAATTTGGGCACTAACTACCTAGAGTTAGTACAGGACCCAGAGGTTGAGGGTTCAGTCCCGTGAGACAGCCCCCATTTCAGACGCTGGTCTGAAGTCCTAGTTTGTCACCTACACATCTGACTGGCCAGCTGTAAATCTGGGGTTCCCATGACCCCTTCCTTGGGTTAGATAATTTGCTGGAAATGCTCACAGTACTCAGGAAAATACTTGTTATAACTGGCTAATTAAAAAGGATATAATTCAGGAACAGTCAAATGGAAGTGACACATAGGGCAATGTGTGGGAAAAGGATACAGAGCTTCCATACCCTCTCTGGGCACATCACATTCCTGACACCTCTATGTGTTCACCGACCCAGAAGCTCTTGGAACCTCTTTATTTAGGGTGTTTATGGAGGCCCCATTATGTGGGCATGCTCGATTAAATAATTGGTCATTGGCTATTGGACTCAGTCTCCTGCCCTTCTCCCCTCCCTTGAGGTCAGGCTTCAGATCTGGAAGATCCTACCCTCTAATCACTTGGTTGGTTCCTCTGACAACCAACCTCCAAGAGTCATCTCATTAACATAAACTCAGATAAGGTTGAATGGGGCTTATTATGAATAACAAAAGATGCTCCTCTATCACTCGTGGAATTCTAAGAGTTTTAGAAGCTTTGTACCAGAAACTGGGGCCGAGACCAAATATATATTTCTTATTATGTTACGCCTCCTCATTTTCTCTTTAATTTTCAAGTATTCATTGGATGCCTGCTAATACAGTTTGTGCTGTCAGAGAGCCGGTAGGAGCTCCTAAGTGGGATGCAAGCTGTGACGGGGTAAGTTACGTGTAATTACCATGATAGTATCTATGAGGCGCTCCTAGTTCACCTTTGGAGCAGAGTCAGGGAATGTTCCTGGTGGAGGTGATGTCTAACTTGAGTCTTGAAGGAAGAGAAGAATGTACCAGGTGAAGGGGTAGGTGAGGGGCATTTCTGCCAAGGGGCATTTCTGTCAAGGAAGGGGTAGGTGAGGGGCTTTTCTCCCTCCCAGGGAAGGAGAGCTGAGACCTCCTTGGAGCTGCTAGTAATTCCACAAGGCTGGAGGGAGCTTATGGAGCTGGACAACTGTGGGAGTACATTGGCGGCCAGTGGGCTGGAGAGGTAGGCAGGGAAGTAACCAGATCCCGGTGGGTCTTTTGGAACTGTATTCCAGTATTGGAGAGGAGCCATTTACTGAAGATTTTAGACAAGGCAACTAACTCATGGTCAGACTGATGTTTTAGCAAAATCACTCAGACTGCAGAGTGGATGATGGATTGTTGAAAGGGAGGTCTGAAGGTGGAGGCACTAAGGAGGGGGTCCTTGCAACAGAGTGACAGGTGATGTTGGCCTCATTAAAGTAGATGGTAGTGCAGATGGAGAGAAGTATCTGGATGTAAGAGACAGTTAAGTCCAGAAGAGAGAGGGGAAAGAGTCAAGAGTGTTCAGATGTTTGAAGTGCATACCTCCAGGGCATCTGCTGAAGGAATGGGACAGAGGGGGTTGGAATGGAGGGGAGGATTTTGGTTTGGGGCATCCCTAGTTTGAGGTTAGGAGACATCCGTAGATCAGTGTGTCGTGACCATTGAGGCTGCAGGTAGAGCTGTGGGTTCCAGCATGGGAATGGGTGTGCTGTCCTAGCTACAGTGCCCTGGGAAGTGCAAAGGAAAAGGAGCTGGAATCGCTCTCTGGAGTTGAGTGGTCAGGGGGGTAGAGGATAGCCTGGTTTGCATTTGGAAACGGAAGTATAGCCGGCTGAATCCTCAGAGCTTGAAGAACTTTGCCTGTGTGTGTTTGTGCATGTGCCTCTTGCTTCCAGTGCCCTGACAGCGTCATCTTTATTATTCACAGAAACATTTAGGAAATATGTGCACAGTGTCCTTCTCGGCACAACAGACTTTCACGTTAAGTATCCTCTCTGTTCTTTGGAAGGGGCTTATATAGTGGGGTGGGGGAAACAGTGGGTCACTCTCCACCTCCTCCCTTCCCTCTCCTCCATCAGACTAGCTGACGCTTACTGAGTATTCGCTAGTTATCATGTGCTGTTCTAAGCTCTTTATGTCCATTTACTTATTTAATTCTTAGGACAACCTGATGAGGTAGATACTCTTGTTACCTTTACTTTATAGATGGGGAAATGGAGGAACCCGAATAAAGTAAATATTGTCTACAGCCACATAGTGAGTAGGACAGCTGGGATTCAAACCAGCGATTTAGTTCCAGAGCCCTGTGTTCCTAACCATGGTACCCTGAAATCCTGTCTTTCAGTACAGCAGACACAAGTATTAAGGTGAAATCACGATGGGATGTGGAAAAGCACTCAGAAATGAATGAACCCCACAACAATGGAAGAATGGAGAAAAGATGAGACAAAGATGAACAGGGAGCCCCATCTAGCTTGGGAGACAAAAGCAAACATTAGTAGAAAAAAGGGCTGGATCCACAAGAAATCAAAGGATGATCTGAACCAGTAACCAGGGGCAATCGGTCAAGAAGGATTGAAGAGAAGGTGGCATCTGAGCTGGGTGTGAAGGATGAACACAAACCCTGAAGGGGTTAGGGTGTAGGCATGGCTGGGGGGAATCTGTGTTGATCAGAAGGGAAAGGTGAGTTCAGAGGTGTGCAGGGGAGGGAGGGAAGCTCAGAGCTGCGTGTGAAGTGAGGTGGCCAGTTCCTGAAGAGCTGCCTCATGTGCCCAGCACCCTGTGTTCCAGTCTGGAAACTTGTGGAGCCACTGTAAGGTATTTTAGACCATCCTTCTTATGGCAGAGTGGGGTCAGAGGCAGAAAGGAAGAGATTGGAGGCAGGGGGACCAGGGGTGAAAGCTCTGGGCCCCCAAGCAAACCCTCTGATTGAGGGGATGGGGGGAAAGGGTCAGACTGCAGCGGTTTTTTATGGAGCTAGAACTTGCTCAACGCTGCACACTGGAAGTAGGCGAGAGAGTGGGAATAACAACACCCGGTCTCCTGACTTGGGAGGTGGTGATGCCATTAATCAAATGCAGGCGCTGCAGGGGTGGGGCAGAGCGGGCCTCCGTGCAGCTGGTGAGAGCAGAGAGGGGAGATCAGGACTTCACTCCTGGTCTTGGTGAGTTCCGATGCCTGAGAAACCTTCAGGTCGGGGACAGATCCAGCTTCTGGAGGGCCCCAAAGCATTTACAATTTCGAGCCCCTCTTTAAGAAAACTACTAGAAAATTGCAAATACCAAGGGGCGCCTGGGTGGCTCAGTCAGTTACACCTCTGACTCGATTTCAGCTCAGGTCATTTCTCACGGAGAAATTGTGAGATGGAGCCCCGAATGGGGCTCACTGCTGGGCATGGAGCCTGCTTAAGATTCTCTCTCTCCCCCTCCTTCTCCTTAAAAAAAAAAGGAAAGAAAATTATAAATACCAGGTTAGATGCAAGACCTTGGGCGGGGCCCCTATGAGGGGGGTCCTGGAGCTTAACCCTGCTCCTGCTTCATGGTAGATGTCTGAGGCTCCCTGTCTCCTTCCCTGTCTACATCTTCCTGGAGGTCCAGATGTCCCCAGGCTCTTCTCTCTGAGCCAAAGGCTGGTTGTCATCCTGTTAAGACTGTTAGAGCTAATTAAAGTTAATCCAGGGGTTACCTTAATGTGGTGTTCATGCTTTCAGACTTTTCTGAAGAAGAGATACCCTGCTTCCACTGTCTTCTTAACAAGAGAAACAGAAAAAAAAAAAAAAAAAGCTACAAAGGGCTTTAATGGGGTGAGGGGTTTGGTATATTAGCCCTCTCCGTGACCAAAAGAGGATAACAATATGAAAGTATATTCTACTTGGATTATCAACAGGAAATGGTAGCCATGTAGACAATGAACTATTTTTTTTTTTAATTTTTTAAGGTTTATTTATTTTTGAGAGAGAGACAGCAGGAGTGGGGGAGGGGCAGAGAGAGAGAGGGAGAGAGAGAATCCCAAGGGGCTCTGCATTGTCAGCTCAGAGCCCGACTTGGTCTCGAACCCACAAAACCGTGAAATCATGACCTGAGCTGAAACCAAGAGTTGGACCCTCAGCTGACTGAGCCAGCCAGGTGCCCCTAGACAACGAACTGCTAACACTTCCAGCTTTTCCTGTGAAGAAAGAGTTTCAGGGAGCTGTTTTACCTATAGCCTCTTACCAAGAATGAAACCTTTTCAACCAAGTTTATGTGGTTTCCTAATAGGGATTAAAAGTGGTTTTATAATAGCCGGGAAATGTAAGGCAAAAGACAGCACATTTAGATAATTCTCCCGATACTACTTACAAAATGAGTTTTGTAGCAGGAAGATGGGCGTGGAGAACAGGACCCTAGAATCATTGTTTAGTCTGTGTCTTTGATCATTCTGGCTGGAAAGCCTCTCCTTGCAGGGAGGTGGTTGCCGACACTGCCAAGGACAAGGTTATATTTGGGCAAAATGTCCTCCCTCCTCCTCCTGCGCTTGGCCGTGGAACCCCTACTGAAGTCCTCATCCTCAGTGAGGCCACCCGCCCACCCCTAAGCCTCGGTGTTCCAGAATTCCACCCCCACTTCCTTTTTCTGTCAGTCTCTGCCTGTGAATGATCTCAGCTAGATGTTGGGCTCTTATCTGATTAAAACACTCACACATGGTATAAATAGCTAACAATTCTATCTGCCAAAGGGTATTTGCATTTGAGAGGGGAGTTTGCTAACTAAGGGTAGTGCTGGAGGTGATGATGAAGGATTTGGGAGCAGCCTGTCATTTATTTCCAAACTGTGGAGTGAATGGGGTTTGGATGCCACTGAGTCTCCGAGTTTGGGTTTGGGTTTTGATCACAGAAGGAGAATATTTTTTACCTCATTTTTCTTCTTTTCCAAGAAGGCGAGTTTTCTGGGTATGGTTATCTAGGGCAAATTTCAGATGTTTAATTAGGGAGGGCATGAGATTTTTGGCAGGGGACCCTCTCTGCTGTGACTTGCCACCTGCAGGCCACCCAGTTCCTCTCCTAAGCTCCCAGAAAGATGAGCTTGGGAACCCAGCACCTGGCTTTGGAAAGACAGCTCCTGCTCTTGTGAACTGAAAATATCTGTAATCTGCAACTGCATCAAGGGCCTCAAATGCTGGGGCCTTGTAAAGAGAGAGGATGAAGATTTTACTTTCCCATTAAATGCATGGCCTGCTCGTGCTCTGAGTCTGTGTTTAGAACTGAGTGCTGCATCTTAAGAAGGACGCATCAGGGCAGGAGAAAATCCATTTATAGCAAAGTTGGTAGGTAGGAGCCCCTTCTATGTGTGTTCTCTCCCAGAGTCTTAAGTCAGACCAGATCATCCTACTTTTATAACTCTGGCTGGGGGGTCGGGTGGGATGAGGACTGAAAAGAGGCAGAGCCCTGAACATTTTAGCCAGTCTTGGAAAGTGGTCATCGTTGTCTTATTTTTGGTTTCTCTTTTCTACTAACTGGACTAAGATTTCACCAGATCTTTTTGCCAAATTGATAAACGCAGGTGCATTGATGATTTCTGGGAACTTTGATACAAGAGAGTTCATGCTGAATTTCCGTTTTCACTTTTCACCCTTAGAATTCAGCCACCTTTTCGAATGGGCTGTTGTGGTTTGGAAGGATGCAGGCTGCTGCCCAGATCATACTCTTGTGACCGGTGTTGTAAAACAAGCGGAAACTCTGATAGTTTCTGCAGATGCGTGTTTATCAAAAAAGCTGGGCACTGTCCAAAGGAAAGCAGGCAGTAATGCTCTTAATTTTGAAAACAACCTCTAGCTACACCAGAACATTAAAAACCTTTTGATTTCTTATAATGTCTAACCACCCTCTGTTGAAAAAGAGAAATGTGAAGAAAAACGTTGAGGATAAGCTTTAAGACTGCTTAAGTTGTCTGAGCTACAACCCCAGACATGTAGGACTTGGCTGGACGCAGACAATTAGAGAATTCTGGAGAAAGCCACACAGTCTTGAAACAAGAGAGTTCATCGTGTAAGAATTCCTTCTATTGGGAAATGAATTTTAAAAAACCCTTAAAGCTATTTTTGTTTTTCTTATTAAAAAATGTTGTTTTGCTATCCTGTCTTTGGCCACCTTCTAGCATGTGTGTGTGTTTATGTGTGTGTGTTCGTAAGCTGCTATGAACCTTTGTTTCAGGCCACATACCCACCCTCTGAGTCTGTGAACAACAGGATTAGTGATTGGAAAGACTGTTGAAGGAACGCAGAGAATTGCCACACTAGGTTTTGGGAGAGTACTTAGGCCATTTGTTTCCAACATACACAAAATGTATGAGCCTCTAATGCCGAACTCTGAGTTTGGGTTAGGTCTTTTTATCACGAAAGTAAAAGGGGGAGTTGATGCCAATCTTTCTTTGACTTCCTATCTACCCTCTTATGTGTGGTTGATCTGTGTCACAAAATCATGATTCTAAGGTTGGTCCTCCTTCTCCCTCTCTTTCCCCCTTGACCTTCCAGGGACATTGTGGCTGTCTTTCTCCACCACCCACTCACCGTGTGTTTGGGATTATATAAACTAATTTTGATAATAGCCCTAAAGATTAATCTGGTTGCTTAAATCCATAAGCAAATATAGATGGCTTTGGATTGTCCCAACATGACGGCCTGCCCCATCACCTCTCTCCAGTACTATTTTGGAAGTAATAGGAAGTAATCTGATCTAGAAGAGTTGTGTGCCCTGAGTTTCAGCTGGATTATTAGCAGTCAGGGAACCTTCTTTTAGAGGGTGTTGTCACTACACTAGGTAAGAGAGAGACTAAGAGCTCATTTGGGAGGGGGTTAGGGAGGTTGGTTTAGAAGGAGGCAGTGCTGACTAAGAGCGTACTCCCTGAATCACACTTCTCCTTTATGGATTTTACCAAGTCTCTTGGATTGGAAACTGAAATATTTTGGCAGCTCGGCTTGGGACTCTGCCTGCGTGATTCAGATGGAAACCGAGGCCAGGAGTGCTGGAAGTGCACTCGAGGTTAAAATGGGCCTTCAAGCTCTCATCACATAATTGGTGACAGGCTTTTTCCATTTGTCTGTCTGCCAGGACCAATGATCAGCCCTTAGCTGATACCCTAAGGGGAGCACATTGGAACCATGAAGGTGGGGCGATTCCTACCTTTACAGGCTTCTGCTTCGTTTAGTGACGTGGGACTCATATGCGGAAGTGTGTGTATGTCCCATCTTGTCACACCCTGTGTGGCTTTTGTCTGTGATGCATCCCCTCACCCCTGCCCTGTGGCTCCGTCGTCTGCGCAGGCCCTGTGTTAGCTGTTCTCATCTGTGACTCACCCACAGAGGGCCAACCACATTCAAAGGAAAAGTGGAGTTTGTCAGGGTGGGCACTGTGGTGTGGCCTTTTTCCCATCTGGGACGTTTTTAGGTGAGCAGCTTACCTTGGAAAAGCAGACTGGCCTCTGCCTCACAGTCTGAGAAACTCCTTGGGGCTTTTGCAAAGAGGATTGTGGGGATTTAGCAGGGCTTTGTCATGTTGGCAGAGGGTAGACTGGGCCGGTACCACACCTAGGCGGAGTAAAGGCCTCTCTAATTATGAGGTTAGAAAGTGTTTTCTGTGATATAACAGAGATGTTCCAAATCTGGAGTATTCCTGACCATTCAGGACTTTACACTTCATCCTGATGAGCTGTGAATCAGCAAAGCACAGAGACAGGGAAAGTGAATTCCCAGGAAGAAACCCTGGTGGCTGAGCCCAGCACACCCTGGAAAATAGTCTAAGGACAAAGAGGTGGGCCCTGTGGATGGAGTGCTGAGAGAGTGATGGAAGTTGTCAGAGGAGTGGAGGACAGCTGTGGAATGAGTGGGTGGCGTGAAATCCTCCATGGAGGGCCTCAGCTAAGTGCATTTGCTGTGTGTTCCCTAAGTTACCCAGATGTGTGGCACCTCAGGCAGCTTGGGCAGACCCCCCCCCCCCCCAACGCCCATCCCCCAAACAGATGTATTCTAGAGTAAGTGCCCCCATGCAGGCCTCTTTTCCTGTTCAGAGGTGGTAGAAATACATCTTGTCTTCTTTCTGTTCAGCCATCTGAGAAATGGGTACAGATCCGGCTTGGCATGGGTGGAGTTTCCAACAGGCTTGTGCTGTTAGCTTTCCCATTGGCAGAGCAATTGAGGTCCAAGTTACTAAGATAAAATAGAAAAATTTACACTGGAAATTAGGCAGTGGCCATAGTCATCCTTCTGCAACACAACAGCCTGTGACCAGAGTGGACAGACCTTGGCCAGCTTGCTTAATGAGCTACCCTTTCCTCTTGTGGAAAGGAAGATTTGCATTAGATTATCTCTTCCAGGTCAGAAATTCGTTGGTTTTGAAATAGGTTGTTGGAATATATAGAGATCATTAAGGAACTATAAAGCACAGTTCAGTTGGAGTATGAGGTAGAAATATATGAAAAGTTAAGTAACTAGGTAATACTAGTCTTGATCTTAGCTCAGGATGACTTTAGAAGGTATAAGTCAGCTTAGGTGAATTGCTGTCGGTACTCAGGATCTGGAAAAAGATGTGTGATCGTGGTCGTAGTAGTGTTGGTTTGCACCGTGGATACAGATGGGGAGGGTGTGTAGTGATTATTAGTAGCACCCGTGTTGCTCAGGGCTCTGTCCTTGGTGAGCATCTTCTTAAGTGATGTCATTCACTTTGATTGTTTCAACTACCACCTGCTGGTTTGTGGTCTCCTACCGTATCTGCATCTGAAGCTCAGTTCTCATCCTCATGTACCTATGGCCATGTGACATTTTCTGCTTAAAGCCCTTCAATGGCTTCTCATTTAGCTCAGGCTAAAACAAAAATCCTTAATACATCTATCAGTGTATCTGCAGTCTGTTTACCCTACCAGGTTCAGCATATGCTATTCTCCCCTGGACCATTGCGCTGAAACTGCATGGGCTACGTTTCAGCTCCCCAAAAGGGTGAGCTCTTTTGTGCCCCAGAACCTTTGCACATATACCCCCAACTCATACTAATTCAGTCATTCTTTTATTTTATTTTGTTATTTTATTTTAATTTATTTTTTACAGTAGGCTTCATGCCCAGTGTGGAGTCCAACGTGGGGCTTGAACTCTCGACCCTGAGATCCCGACCTGAACTGAGATCAAGAGTCAGAGGCTCATGGGGCACTTTCGTGGTGCAGTTGGTTAAGCGTCCGACTCTTGATCTCTGCTCAGGTTATGATCTCACAGTTCTTGGGTTCGAGCCCCACAGTGACCTCTGTGCTGATGGCGTGGAGCCTGCTTGGGATTTGTCTCTCCTCTCTGCTCCTCCCCTGCTTGTGCTCTCTCTCAAAATAAATAAATACACTTAAAAAAAAAAAAAAGGAGTCGGAAACTTAACTGAATGAGCCACCCAGGCACCCCTAATTTAGTCATTCTTTATTCAAATTCACTCTTCTTTCTAGCCACAGCTTAAGAGTATCTTCCACAGAGAAGGCTTTTTTCACCCCAGATTGGTTAAACATCTTCTTCTTTTCTTCTAGTCTAATTCTGTGGCTAGTTGCTTTCTGGATGATTCCATTGTGAGCTCTAGGTATGCTTGTAGAAATCCTGGGCAGTTAACAGGTCCCCCTGACCTCCTTTTTTTCCAGCCTACTTGGTGGCATTATATGATGATCCCTTGTAATGTTATCACTTGACACAGTACCCTGGCATTAGCTTTATATAAATGAATGATATTAATAGAATGTCTACAGATAAATGCCCGCCTGGGAAAAGATGTTTCTGTCATGATTGGACTTGGTATCCTTGATAGTTTGGTGACCTGCACATTGAACCCCATGGTAGATGACCATTGCCCATCTAGCAGATAGATTTCTAACAGCATGATTCAGATTCTAGTGACTTTTTTTCTATGCATACATTTCCTTAGAACACAATTTCCTATTTATAAAGTGGTAGTCACCATATCTCACTAGCTTCTTATAGGTTTTTGCTTATTTATGATTTAAAGTGAATGGAAACAGGGCACCTGGCTGGTGCAGTTGGTAGAACATGCGACTCTCAATCTCAGGGTCATGATTTCAAACCCCATGTTGGGTGTGGAGCCTACTTAAAAAAAGTTAAAGTGAACAGAAACATGAAACTTAATGTGGAATATTGTTGGGCTTCTAGAATATACTATTCTAAAATGTAATAATTATATATTTTTAAATGCAAAAAATTGGTTACCATGTATAATAATCCATTGGTTACCATGGATTTTTGCTAAGCGTGTCCTAGTTCTTTTCCAGAAGTCATGCAAAAGAAGGTATGAAAAGAACAGGAAAGAACTACCACTTGATATGTAGAAAGAAAAGACATTATGGTATTAGGTGCACAACTGGGAAGAAGGAACATAGATAATTAATCAACCTTGACCAGGGACATAGTTGTAAATATATTTACATATATAATATGATTTTATATAATTATGATTATATAAAAGTGTGATGATAAGATGAATATACTGAACTCTTGAGGTGAATGTTTTCTTGTTGCAGAAGGAGGTCTGTGCATTTGAGAACTAATTTTTCTGAGAAGATTAGTATAGGGTTTCTTAGTCTCAGCACTAAACATTTTGGGTGGATAAATCTTTGTTGTAGAGACTGACTTGTTGTAGAGACTGATTGTAGGATATTTAGCAGAGTCCCTGGCCTCTACCCACTAGATACCAGTATCAACCCCCTTTCTTCCACAAAACAGAACTAAAATCGTCTCCAGATATTGCCAGGTGCTCCCCAGAAGAGGGTAAGATTGCTCCTGTTTGAAAACCACTAGATTAGACTATCTGATGCTTTGGGTTCAGTCTGTAGTTCGAAGGGTAAGTGCTGCAGACACGGCCGAGACGGGCGGCAGCGGGCGCCCGGGCGCCTGTCAGCATCGGAGTTCTGCCCCAGGAGATGGTGGGCACACCCCAGCTTCTGCTGAGACTCAGGCCAGCAGCACTTCACCTGCCTTGGGCATTTCATTTTGGATGTTTCTGAAGTAAATGAAGTTTGGCTCATTGTTGTTTTTTTGTTTTTGTTTTTTAAATTTAATTTTGAAGCAACAGTCCAGTTTTAAATTATTTTTTATTTTATTGTTATTTTTTAATGTTTATTTATTTTTAGACACCCCCCCCCCCCCCCCACACACACACAGAGTGAGTTGGGAAGGGGTAGAGAGAGAGGGAGACACAGAATCCAAAACAGGCTTCAAGCTCTGAGCTGTCAGCACAGAGCCCGATGCAGGGCTTGAACTCAGGAATGGCAAGATCATGCCCTAGGCCAAAGTTGGACACTTAGCCGACTGAGCCACCCAGGTGGTCATTTTTTAGTTAAAAATAACCACGTGGTTAGTTTTAGTTTTTTTAAAGGAGCTCTGTGTCAGAAAGGGAATAAAGACCAAATATATAGTGAAATATATATTTATTTAATTTTTTAAAAGTTTATTTATTTATTTTTGAGAGAGAGAGAGAGACAGAGCGAGCATGAGCAGGGGAGGGGCAGAGAGAGGGAGAGACAGAATCCCAAGCAGGTTCTGCGCTGTCAGTGCAGAGCCTGACATGGGGCTAGAACTCACGAACCATGAGATCATGACCTAAGCTGAAACCAAGAGTCGGACACTTAACTGACTGAGCCACCCAGGGGCCCCGCAAATATATATTTCTTATTATAATCTGCGATATCACAGTTCACCTCCTGGGCTTTGAACAAGGATCTCTTCTAAGAAAACATTCCTAAAGGTCAAAGGGTCCTGGCACATTACTGGAATCTTGTTCAGTCATTAGTAACCATCCAGTCCATCAGCACATCCTATGAAAATGCCCCCGGGGCAAGGCCACTCAGGTTTTCAGGCTTCTATTCTTGTCAGGTTCCAAGAGCAGGAGTGGTGTCAGCAATATATGGCTTTGCCCTTTCCAGCATCTGAACTGAAGAACGGCCCGAGGGAAGAGATGCACAGGGCAAGGTTGTGGGGAAGGGCAAGCTGTGGGGAAGGCGCCACGGAGCTTCCATGCTCTCTCTGAGCACACCACTCTCCGCCCCTCTCACATGCCACCAGCCCGGAAACTCCCTTAATTCTACTTTTAGAGCCAGTGCAAACCTCCCTTTGCAGGGAGCTAGGTGATCCCCGTCAACTCCTGTGAGCATTTGATTACCTCCCTCCTTGGTTCCCAAGTGCTGGTCCTCAGACCGTGACAAAGCTTTTTCTGATCTGTGTGGAAGTGAGGAGAATAAGGAAAATGTAGTGAGCTCTTACAAATTTAAAATCTTTTTAAAGGGGTGCTTGGGCGACTCAGTTGGTTAAGTGTTTGACTCAATTTTGGCTCAGGTCATGGTCTCACAGTTCATAGGTTCAAGTCCCATGTCTGGCTCTGTGCTGACAGCACAGAGCCTGCTTGGGATTCTCTCTCTCTCCCTCTCTCTCTGCCCTGCTCCTGTTCATGCTCTCTCTCTCTCTCTCTCTCTCTCTCTCTCTGTCTCAAAAATAAACATTAAAAAAATAAAAGCTTTTTAAAAAAAAAGTTCTAAGATTGTCATTTCTGGTTTTAAGTGTGTTTATGTGTGTGTTTTCAATAACTCTTCTTTATGAAATGTTGGTAGTGATTAATGTTATTTGGGTTTTTTTTTTTTGTATTTTTGTATTGTTACTTGACACAACAAATATTGGGAACCTATGACAATGCCCTGATAAAAAGTTGACAATATATGTGAAACTTGTTTGACAAAGCTGTGAATTAAGGATATCAAAAAAGTATCTTCTCATATTGCAGCTTGTTGGTATTAAGGTATATTGCTGAAAGTAATATGCTTTTTTTTCCTCTTTGAGGTAAAAGCATTATGTATTTTTGACATAAGCAAATTCCATGTATCATCCATCTGGTTCTAACTGCAGTGAGAGAAAACATTTAATAAACTGTTTTTTTAAACAAACTGCTTTAATCACTTTCACCACCTCTAAATGATCACAAAGGGACCATTAGATTTCTATACTGAGCCAAGAATATATTTAGCTCAAACAGAACTCTCCCTTCTTACGCTGTTAGAAAGAAAAACACTTACTAAAATCTTTTCACCAGCATTCATTTGGGTGCGGTACAAATGGTGACTTTGGAGGTTCTCTCTTCCACCGCCATATTTTATAGCTACTCAGAGGGCGCCAACATCTGGCTTTTAATCCAGTTGAGTGAGTTGGGAACTGCTCCCCCCCCCAGTCTGTCCTGAACAGTGGGAAGGAGGGCACAGGCACTTGAGATGGTACCACTGGAAAGGATTCCTAGTGAAGTTATGCTGTTCCTCATGGTCCCTGCCTTCATTGTCTTCAATGAACTGCAATGTTCATTGCAGAACATTGTCAGTTCTGGTTGCTTCTTTCCACAACAGCCATTTGTATCTCCCCAGCTTGGGTAGTACCTGGTTAAAATAATAGACGCTCTTTGCATGTCAATCATATACCTTTTCCTAGGAATGCATATTTTTTTTTATTTCCACATCTAATCTCCCAAATGTTTCTGTGAAGTAGGTTGAAGGCAAGTGTTACTCTGCTTATGGCGCAAACATGGCAGCTAGATAGTGGTGACATCGTTTCTCAGGTAACATAACAAGATTATACTAGCTAGGTGGTTGGCCCAAGAATTAGGAATTTGGAGTCTCACATTTGGCCCACAGGGGTAAAATTACTGTACTGTACCCCTGTCATTTTCCCGGGAATTTGGTAGGAAATTGAAGTATTAGCAGTTACTCATATTTATGTTAATTATTTTTATTACTGCATATGCTGTGGAAAGGAAAGCTCTGCTTTATTGAGGAAGTGGGGGGTGCCCGGTGGGGGGGGTCTCAGTCGGTTCAGCGTCTGACTTCGGCTCAGGTCATGATCTCACTGTTTGTGGGTTTGAGCCCCCCCGTCGGACTCTGTGCTGACAGCTCAGAGCCTGGAGCCTGCTTTGGATGCTGTGTGTGTCTCTTTCTCTGCCCCTTCCCCTCTCATGCTCTGTCTCTGTCTCTTGAAAATAAACATTAACAAAAAATGCAATGTTATTAAGGAGGGAGAATTCAAACTCCTGACCACGGAATGGAAGTCTCTGCTTTTCTCCATGCCCCCCTCCCCCCAGGCCCTATGATGTTTCTTCACTTCAGGTCTTACTGTTCTCCAACCCACCATGTTCCTCCAACCCTCCGAACCTTTCTGTATACGTGGTTCCTTTCCCTGGAATGCCTCTTGTAATCTTCACTGCTTGACGAAGGCTTGCTTACCTTTTAAGACCCTGGTTTTTAAGGTGCTTCCCCAGATGAGCAGCATCAGGAGCCCCTCCAGACCTGCTGCATTGGAGGCAGCCGTGGGACAGTGAGGCTGTGGCAGCCCCTCAGTCCCGGAGGAGGGCCAACACAGGTCTCCCTCCCAGCTCCAGCAGCCTAGAGAGCATAGAACAGGGCCGGGCAGTCTGTTGTAACAGCTCTCTGAGTGATTCTGACACAACGGAGTTTGAGACCCACATGTGTAGGCGCCTTTCACATGCACCTCATCTCTGAAGCTTATCCGGAGAGTTCTTGAGAGGTTGTCTTTCCTCAACTCTTCCTGCAGCCAAATGGCAGTAGCTTAATGCTGTCTGAGGAAATTGGAAACGGTGGTCTTTCTGTCTGACCAGGAAAAGAACCCAGGATTGGGAGCATCTAGCCCAGCAACTGTTCAATAAAAAAATAATGCCAATCACATATGGAATTTTACACTAAAAAACAGTAAAAAGAAACAGATGAAATTAATTTTAATAGTATGCTTTATTTAACCCAGTATATTCAAAGTCTTATCCAACATGTATCAGTAAAAACTTATGAATAGGATACTTTACGTTTTTTCTCATACAAAGCCTTTGAAATCCAGTGTGTATTTTATATGTAGAGCTTATCTCAGTTTGATTAGTCGAATGTCAAATGCTCAGTAGCCCCATGTGGCCAATGGCTGTCATACTGGCCAACACAGGCCTAGCCTGTTTCTTCTGCCACTCGTGGTATTGAAGTTACTTGCTCCCCACTGGATTGTGTGTTCCTCACCTCTCAGTCCTGCACAGTGCCCTGTGGTTAGCAAATGCCTGCTGAGTGATTAATTGAGCAGACAGGGGAGTTAATGCATGAATCAGCTCATTCACAAATGGATTAATGAGTAAATACAGAGAGCGTTCCATTGACTACTTTCACGAATGTTCCTAAGAAGTTCTCTTATGTAATAAATGCCGGCTCGCTCAGAATGTGACAAAATTACTGTCATAGTAGAAGGTTGAAGGAAGCCCAGCTAGCCACAGTGGTAATATGTATCACTGAATTACAGAAAATCTGAGCCGAAAAGAACTTGACCATCAGACAGTTTGGTGTCCTAATTTGATGAGCCTGTGTCCCCAAGACAAGTAGAGACTTGGAGGTGGCATGTCAGGTCTGGGGAGCTGGATCTGCTGACCCTTTTGGTTGATTTAAATCTATTGCAATAAACCCAGGAGTCCTATGTTTGCCCCGAAATCAGTGAACACACATTGTAGTATATGCTGCAGTTATTTCAAAATGAGATGTTGGGGAAGTGTTAACATAGTCTCCATTTAAAAATGCTGCCAAACAAAACTTGTTTGAGATTTTTTGTTTATTTTACTGCCTTCAGGTCTTAAATCAGCATTGAAGGCTCATGAAAGTTGTCATCAATCTAATGTACACATCTGAGTAAGAGATTCTGTTTAAAAGGGGAACATAATAGTGTGTTGAACCTATAATATTGGGTAAGGGGTATATTTTTCATTACTGGCCTAATTGCAGTGAATTGTGGAGGATACATATGGAGGATGTAACTTTGGCATCTTATTCCTCTAATGGCGGGAGAAAGGAAATCCTTACACATGCAGTTGCCTTTCTCTAAAGTGATTGCTTCATTGCTTTCAGTTAGCAACCGTAGGGTCACAAATTTGAACTCGAATGAGAGCTTCTAACTCAGCTGGCAAACAAGGTGTTTGAGAAGGGATTCCAGGCAACAAAACCCTAGGGTTGGTTTTGTTCTGTGTTCTCTTTGGGAAACTATCCTGCTAATAAGCAGTGTTTCAGTCTGTGATCATACTGTTAAAAGTATTTCAGAGACGTGTGAAGCTTGCCCTGCTCTGTAGGTTCTTTCTCATTGGCTCGAAATTGAAAGGCATTTCATTCTGATAGGGGCCCAGGGGAAAAGGAGAGAGGAAGGTGAGTGAAGGGTAATTCTGGTGGAAGAATCTACGCACAAATTTGTGTTTTTCCCCAAAGTCCAGGTAAATAGAAATGATCAGTCACTAATGAGTCAAAGCCTGCCATGGCATCTTGATAAGGCCAAGGGTGTGTGTTCCATCCTGTGGAGAATAGTAAGCGTTTTGGCCTCATCCTTACGCCACCCCTTGCTTTCAGCCAAGGACAATCATCTGTGTCATACCTGCACAGAGACATATCCGGGAACCCATCCACATTTCCTTGTTATGGATCTGTGTTTAAACATCGTGGGTGTTCTTGTCTCTTTTAAGTTAATAAATGAGGATCTGTGATTCTCAGACATAGATGGATGAATGCCTCTAAGAGGTCTCACCTGGGTGCTGCGCAGGCCCACAGGTCTCAGCTCAAGATTCCAACTGAGCAGTTTGGGGTGTTTTCTGGAATCTGCATCATACAGAGGTGAGCAAGCATTTGACAGGTTAAGATCAGGAGGTGGTAAGGGAATATTCCAGATTAACGGGTAGCATTTCTGGAGGCATGGGGAGGCATTACAGACAATCAGTGGTCTTTGTAAGGTCTTGGGCAGGCAGTGGTGAGGAGGGCAAGGAGACCACAAGGGCCTCTGCGCCTTGTTGCCCTACAGGTTCGGGGTGGGGGGAGTGGGGGGGGGGGAGCAAGGGTTGTCTCTGGGGCTCATCACAGTTCAGCACATGGAGAGACTGCCCTGCCTCAGGAGGCAGATCTCCAAGTTATACTGCCTGTTTCTAGTGTCTTTCCTGTGGGGAATTAGAGCGAGAGGAAAGTCTTTGCTCTCACATTTTCCCTTTCCCTCCCTCTGTTCCAAACTTTGAATGATTAGGAGGTTTCACCTCTGTGTGAACAATTAAACAAAAGAAAAGAGGTTTTAGTAGATGGGGGTTTGGTTCTTTGCCCAAATTGCCACTGAATCACTTAATCATCTAAGGAAGAAGAATGTGTGTTGAGCTTGAGTTTAAATCTTTATCTGACAAGCTGCTTGCTTGGAGAGCAGTTTTTTTAAAAAAAAAATTTTTTTTTTTACATTTATTTTTGAGAAACAGAGTGAGACAAAGTGTGAGTGGGGGAGGGGCAGAGAGACAGGGAGACACAGAATCTGAAGCAGGCTCCAGGCTCTGAGCTGTCAGCACAGAGCCTGATGCGGGGCTCGAACCCACAGACTGTGAGATCATGACCTGAGCCGAAGTTGGACACTCAACCGACTGAGCCACGCAGGTGCCCCAAGAGCAGTTTTAAACAGACTTTGATTTTATGTTTATGCTCCAGGAAAGTACAAATGACCCCTTATTACCCTGTTTAAAGTGGTTTTGCCATGTACCAGCTCTGTGACCTTGAACTAGTTCTGTGACCTTGGACTAACTCCTTAACTTTCGTGCCTCAGTTTCCTCCTCTGTAAAATAAGAGTACCTGTCTCAGGGTTGATGGAGGAATAACTATCCTGTGTATCACAGTGGTGGGCCCAGAGTAAGCCCTCGCTGAGCAGAGCCGTGCTGGAGCCTGAGGCAATAAAGTTCATTTATACCGAACCCATTTTCATTTCAAGTTTTATTTATCGTGGCATTTTTTTGGGGGTATTATTTTTGATTTTTTGAGAATTTCATTGAATTTTATCTATATTAATTACTGAGTTTTGGTGCTTTCTTAAATTCTATTCCTGAATTGGATACCTCACTAACGTCCCCACAAGTTGTGCCCCTGGAGGAACATGTTATGTGCATTAGCTACTTTGTGGACATGAATTTTTAAAAATTTCCCAAATACTAAATAAATGGCTTTAAAAAAGTTTTTGAATGTGTTTAAAGTAACACATGCTTGAGAGAAGTTTTGAATATATAGATAAGTAGAAAGAAAGGAAAATAAAAGCATTAGTTCCATAGTTCAGACACAACTGCTATTAACATTAAATTTAAGTGGCTCCCCTAAGGAGATTTCTGTTCAAAAGGGAGATGAAATTATGTTTGAAATAAAACTTAAATAAAAATTTTGATCTATTTAGTTACCAGATTTAAGATTGATTTTGAAACATAGCTCCAAAGCATAGTAACTAATGCAAACTTAAGGTAAGTTATTAACTTTATAGGAACACCAGTTTCTATAAACAAAAACACCTAATATAGTGTTACTATTATAAGGGTTAAATTGAACCAGTCAGTTGGTTGAGTGTTCAACTCCTGATTTCGGCTCAGGTCATGATTCCAGGGTTGTGGGATCGAGCCCCGACTCTGGCTCTGTGCTGAGCATGGAGCCTGCTTGGGGTTCTCTCCCCCCCACCCCCGCTGCCCCTCTCCACTACTCACTCTCTCTCTAAAATAACATACCATAACATAACATAAAATAAAATATTGATCTGAATTAAATGAGAATGTATGTTGGGGGCCTAGTACCCAGTAGGGACTCGGGTAATGGTTTCCTTGCCCACCTCTGCCATCCCCCAGGTTACTCATTATCTTCCCTTTCCTCTTCTCCCTGTGTTGAGATTCTTGTGTGACAGTTATAAAATAATAATAATAATAAGTATTGGCTTATAGATTTTGGTCTTGGCAAAGCATAAATGGAAGTGTGTGCCTGGAGAGTTCCTAAGTGCTCTGTGTGACATGGAAGCCTTGTTTGTTTTGTGTTTACCCTATTTTTGAATCATCAGAGGGACTTCAAGACCTGGGCTCTTTTTATGAAAGGGCCAGTGGAAGAATATTCACAGCCACTAGTGTTCCAGTATTCAGAACCTGATTAAACATCACTTTATTTCTTTTAACCATATTCTTCCCCTTGTTTGAGTTTTTCCCCTTGTTTGAGAGGGGGCAGCTGAAATAAAATAAAACCACCGAAATGTAGCAGAAGTAACAGGACTATTCAAACAACTTTAGTAAAGGAGCAAAGGTGGCTACAGCTCTGTCACCATTCCTGTCACCATCCCTGTCACCACCACTGCCACCATCAGTTTCTAAGTGTGTGTGTTTTGATTTGGCAGGTGCAGAGGAGGCAAACCTTGGTGTCTTCCTTGGCATGTGACCCTTCCCATGCACTGTGTTTGTATCTCCTGCCCTGGTCCCTTTATTTGTAGCTTATCTATGAAGAAATTGATTTAAATTAGTTCCATATTTTTGCAAGCACGCATGGGGGAAAGTTTGACGTGTCAGGATGTGTTGTCCAGGAATGACGTTTGAGTCCCCTAAAACTGGGTTTGTTTTCTATTCCTTGGCAGTCTCTTGATTTCACATAGGAAATCAATCACAATGAGCTTGGAAGAAGTGGAAAACCATCCTTTAGGCAGCAGGATGAGAAGGGATACATCATCTTTGCTGCTGATGAGTTTATCTTATGCAGGGCACGTAATCTGCTTTTTAAAGGTGGGGATTTCCCAATTATTGTTAGGGAACCGGTATTATTGTAAATGGTCACTGTCTTTTAAACGCAAGCTAAATTAGGCCAGAAGCACTAGGGTACTCCATAACTCACTTTGCCAAATTTCCTCCTGGTGGACTTTCCCCTTGCAGCTGGGGGGTGTTTTCCTTTTTGCAGAAGTAGGTGTCCTGCTTTTGCCTGGAGGCCTGTCCTCTCTCCTGCCCCCAGAATAGGTGGCTGATGGCCATGAACTATGACACCAGGGAGTAATCAGAGCCCTGTGCCCTCTGCCAGCTAGCCCCATCCCCATCATCTATAAATCAAGGTGGTCGACCAGTTTTGTGTTGTTTTTTTTTTAACATTTGCTTATTTATTTTGAGAGAGAGTGGGTGTGCTTGTGTGCGTGGGGGAGGGGCAGAGAGAGGGAGCAAGAATCCCAAGAAGGCTCCTCGAGGTCAGGCAGAGCCCAACATGGGGCTTGATCGCACGAACCACGAGCTCATGATCTGAGCTGAAATCAAGAGTTGGGTGCTTAACCGACCAAGCCACCCAGGCGCCCTGGTCCACCAGTTTTGAGCCTTAGTAGCACTGATGGAACTCTCTTTAAGTGAAGTTAACCTACACAAAGATTTTACAGAACCAATAAACTTGGAGGGTGGTCATTTGCAGTTTTCATTAGGTTGCTTTGGGGGGTGGATATGGGGAGAAGTGAAAGAATGGACGTTTGTCTTCCATTTATAACCGAATAAAGCATTTTATTTAGAAGGAAAAACTTTAGTGCTTAAAAAAAAAAAGCTTTTGGTTGTTTTTCTCACCAAGCATACATTATCTGGCCCTTAACCTCAACCTTTGGCACGTAGGGAGGAAAGTTAGAAAATTCTTCATTTGAACTTCCGTGAGGCTTGGGTCTGTGATGAATCAAACCAAGATGAGGCAATTTCTTCATTTATTCTATGAGCAAACATTTATGGATCGCCTGCTGTGTACACACCACATACCCGCCACCCTTTCTGCAGTGCTTAAAGCTGACAAGGGTAGATAAAATATGCTGGGACACCTCCGTCAGGGGTGACGCTGTGTGGCTGGCCAGACCTCCGTAACTCGGGCCAGGAGTTTCGTTTCTTGAGAAAAATCCCAGGAACATTATGTTTTCCTTTGCTTTGTAAATTTCCACCTCTAAACCAAATCTTTGACACTGCTGGCTGAGGTATCATTATTGTGATTAAAATAAACTGACAGTTTACAGAAAAACTATTGGTGTGCAGAGTGTAAAAGTTCCATTTCCAGACTGTGGGGATCCTGACTCTTCTAAATCCATTCAAGAAATATCTTTTGAGCATCTACTCTGTTTTAGGACCTGGGAATAGAGCAGTGAACAAAATAGACAAAAATCTCTGCCCTCACAGAGCTTCTTTGCCTTTGATTTTTTTTTTTAAATTGGGATTAGACAGACATGGAACAAATAAGGAAAATAGAATACAGAATGCCAGATAGTGATAGAGGCTGTGGAAAAATGGAAGCAGGGGAAAGGGGATGTCATGGGCGGAGGTGAGGCTGTCTTTACTGGGAGGCTTCTTGAATATTTGTGGCTGCGTGCAGTACTCCTGCACACAGTGGGACACATCCATTACCCACTTGGGTCTTGGGAATGTACTCAATCTGGTTAGAATTTTAATGGTGGACATTGATCCCTCTTTTCCAGGTGAGGGACCTGGGGCCCCCAGGGTGGTGAAGTTGCTGTCCTAAATTCACACCCCCAGTACCAGAGAGCAGTCTCTAGAAATGAAGGACTCTCCATCTTAATTGCCTCATCTGAAAACAGAGCCCTCTTCAGAGCCTGTGGTCTGCTGTCCCAGTACTGTGGGCTTATCCCAGAGCTGTGTGGAGAGGGCAGCTGGCCTCCCCGTGACATCCTTCCTCACTGATAGAACATCCTGTGGTCCTTGTCATCTGCCAGCCCCTCACCTCTGTCCCTGCTCCTCTGGAGAAGGGTCCTCTGCATTTAGAAACATTTACTATTTAGTCTTTGTGTTTTTCTTTTGTGTGTAGTGGGGAAATGAGATATTGAAATGTTTATCATTCATTGTAGTGGTTTATTTTCCCTGAAACTAATCAATAAAGGAAGTTTTAGTGGTTAGTATAGACCTGTAGAGCTGTAAGATTTTTTAGTGTAAGTCCTTCGTTTTATAGGTGAAGTTTGTGGGACCCAGACAGGTGAAATGACTTTTTTTTCTCTTTTTTAAGTTTATTTATTTATTTTGACGGAGAGAGAGAGAGAGAGAGAGAGAGAGAGAGAGAGAGAGAGAGAAAGAGAAAGAGAAAGAGAATCCCAAGCAGGCTCCATGCTATCAGCGCATAGCCTGACGTGGGGCTGGATATCACAAACCATGAGATCATGACCTCAACCGAAATCAAGAGTCAGTTGCTCAACTGACTCAGCCACCCAGGTGCCCCTGAAGTGACTTTTCTAATATCACACAGCTGTTGAGTGGTATAGTGGGGGCTAAAACCTCAATGTGAGCTTTTTCTATACCATTATCTTGCAATACAGCATATTCATTTTTTTTTCTGAATATAGAGGTAATAAGTGCTTTTGATGAAAATTTGGGAAGGGTTTAGAGAAAAAAAATTACTGATAGTCTCACATACCAGAGTTAATCAGCAGTCATATGTTTATTTTGAGTCTTGTATGTGTGTATTACTGTGGGCATTTTCTCAATGTCATTAAAAGTTCTCAGAAAATAGTTTGGATTGGTGATTTGACCTGTTTTGGAGGTATACTTTATTGGCCTTGGGTTGTGCATCTGGCATGACATTTCATGTAATGACCCACTTGCTGACTGGCCATCACTCAACAAATGAGCAGACTGTAGGTGTTGACAGTGGTGATTGCCATTGGATGGCTTGTTTTTTTAACTGGTGCCTGGTGTTTAAATTGCTGTTGTTGTCTCTACTTAAATAGAATTTGAACCTGCTAAAGTGAAGAGCTTTGTATCCCCAAACTTTGGTTGGCTCTCTAGCTCATTTCTCTGGACCTCAGTTTCCTTATTCTGTGAGTGGATGATCTTCCCTTGGCCCCTCCTCTGAATGTTAGATAAACTCTGGTGGCCTCTCCTCAGAAAAATCACAAACACACGAAATTTTGAATGTGATTTTTGAGGGTTCATGGACCGCCCCCCGCCAAGTTCAGCCTTGAGTTCCAGGCTAAGAACCACTAGACTAGATGATGATGCATATTCTATTTCTGTGATCATTTGATTAGATCTCTGATGACAAAAAAAAAAAGTTGAGGTGAGCATCAGAATTTATATCAGATTTTTAAATGTTTATTTATTTTGAGAGAGAGAGCAAGAGAGAGCACATGAGTGCATGGGAGGGGGCAGAGAGAGAGAATCCCAATACTGCCAGCACAGAGCCCTGCATGGGGCTCGATCCCACAAACTGTTGAGATTATGACCTGAGCTGAAATCAAGAGTCCGATGCTTAACTGACTGAGCCACCCAGTGCCCCTATCAGATTTTTTTTTTTATTTTAATTTTCAAAGAGGCCCCAAGGGTCTGATGCAGAAAACCTGTTCCTCTCCCATCTCTACCTGCTCCCACATCTGTTGCCCTTTTCATCACTATATCCCTCTTCCACCTCTTCCAAATTATCACTTTGTGTCCTGCATCTGTGACTTCCACTCCCTGTTGTTTTGCTGCTTCTTGTGCCTTCTGTATCCTATATTTTTGTTTCTCTCAGGAGGGCAGATAATTTTCCTGACACCCTTTCTTTTCTTTGGCCCGCGATCTGACCAGGGACAATACACTGGAAAATCTATCATTTGCTCCTTTTTGCAATTTTTCTTAATTTGTGCTTGCTGTTTCACTGTCCCAGAACAAGAGAAAACAGATGATTACTTTGGAGTAGAGACTACGTGTGTGTGTGTGTGTGTGTGTGTGTGTGTGTGTGTGTAGTCTATATGTATATATGTACATATACATATATAGTTGTTTAATATTTAGACATATGTTTAATATATATGTAAATCTACCCCAAATTATGTTTATGTCTTTATATGTATATATTTTATTTAAATATACTTTATACATACCTTAAAGGTGTGTGTATGTATGTGTATGTATATATATATATATATATATATATATATATATATATAGCCTTTAAAGTTAATTGTTCTGTTTTAAATATCCTTCTGATATGCCAAGAGCCCCTAATAGAAGAGTGGGAAATTTTCTTGAGGTAATTGATATTTATTCCTCGTATGGGTTACTCCTTATGTGATTATTAGCTACAGCAAAATGCAGTTTTAAATTTTATATAATTCATTGCTAAAAAAATTATTTGCATTCTTAAAGGTTCAATTATACTGTTTCCAAGTATACCTTTGTCTGAAAAGTGTCTAGCAAGTTTTGCAGGATAATATTTTCTTAGCTGGGAGAAAGGAACATTTTAATTAGTAAATGGTCTGTTGGGTTTCAGTTTATTAACAGTTAAATGCTTTTGCCTTAATTTGGGCCATTAACAAATGAAAATGTTTGCATATTTCTACAACCACTAAATTTTACTTTAGAACTAAAGATAACCAGTGACACAAAACTAACATGAGCACTGAATTCAGCAAATGCATTTGAGTGCCTGCAGTACTTAAGACGCTGGAGATGCAAAGGTGGTTAAGATCTAGTTCTTGCCCTCATGAATGTATAGTCTCACTGAAGAGTGTGACACATACAAAGTTAATAAAAGGTGGACTGTGAAAAGCTCCAAAATAGAGGTAAATAAAAGCAATGCCCACAGGGTTGCTAGAAGAGGAGCTAATCAATCCTGGCTAGCAGGAACAAGGTGGCATTTAAACTGGTCTTAAGGCATGTGTAGGAATCCTGGGTGAGAGGGTTGTAAACTCTTTGCTTTTCAAAATATGACGGAGCTTGATCTTACAAGTGGGAGGGGGAAGTTGGGAGCTGTAGAATCTAAAGTTAGCCTTCTTTATGGTAAAAAATTGCCCTTGGAAATTTCCATAAATCTCCTCTAAAGTTTTCATGGTTTTGTGTACCTAATCTGTATTTGAATAAATATTAAAATCTGAGAACTGAAACTCATTATACAGAAGCATTCATTCCATCCTTCTTCTGAAGTGTTCCTACTTTCCCACAGGGTTTACTCTGTTCTGTTTAAACAGTAAAACTCTATACCTTTGATAATGTTAGTAGATGGGTTTTTCTGTGTTTTTGTTTTTGTTTTTGTTTTTTCTTGTAAGAGTTAAACCAGGTAACATATGAAAGAACTAGAGGCTGCTGGATAGTAGGAGCTCAGTAAATGTTGATGGACTTGAATCCAGAGGTCCAGCATATACCTTGTTCTTTGAAATGTTCCAAAGAACACCTTGGCCACCTACTTCCCATCCTTCTAAGATGGCATTTCCTCTTGTGACTGCTCTGACCGGATGTCACTCTCACGTCCTTAGATATCGATCTCACAAACCCTTTAGAGAAACCACATCCTACTTGGAGGTTTAGGTTATGGACTTAAATACTATACCATGTAACTCTTCTAGACTGGCAGACTTCTAAAGTATTTGGTTGTCCCAAATGAGCAGAACAGAACCAGGGTACTTGACATAGCCTGAGAAGTTATGTAGCAGGAAAGCTGGCAATAGTAACTCCATTCCTCTAAGTCCTGAGAATTTCCTTCTCATAAATTGGACCATTTGAAGGTGATAGATTACAAGACCATCTTGCTCTTAGAATTGCTTTCCTTTACCCAGGATTTAAGTATAATGCTCTGAGATCATGGTGAGAAAGCATTGTGAACTTTGCGGCTGCATTTCCTATACACATGTTGAGAACCTAGTATATTAATCAGTCCCTTTTTATGCAAATCTCTGCATGAGAAGCTTAAAAAAAAATTTTTTTTTCTTGCCTTACAGCTTGGTACATTTTCTCCTTTTGGTGATATGAATTAGGGAACTGATGGTGTTTGCCGTAATGTCCTGGCTACCTGGAAGCTCAGAGCCAATTTAAAGTTTTTTCCTTGATTACAAAAGAAATATCAATTTATTGCTAAAATTTTGAAAAATACAGGAAAACTGTAAGAAGGAGATGCCTGGCTCATCGGATGAGTATGTGGGGTTCAAGATGACTGTTAGAAGGCAGCTTTCATAATCAAGCAGCAAAGAGTAAAGAACAGTTGATTTTATTAATTTTTAAAAAAATGTTTATTTATTTTTGAAAGAGAGAGTGCCAGTGGGGGGGTGGGGGGGTGGACAGAGGATCCAAAGTGGGCTCTGCGCTGACAACAACAAGCCCAATATGGGGTTGAACTCGTGAACTGCGAGATCATGACCTGAGCGGAAGTCAGATGCTCAACTGACTGAGCTGCCTAGGCACCCCAAGAGCAGTTGATTCAAGAAATGTTTTAATTAACAAATTTTAATTAAAATTTAATTAATTATTTAACTTAATTGAATTAAAAATTTTTTAAAAGACTTTTTAGTGTTTATTTATTATTTTTGAGAGAGAGAGACAGAGATAGAGCACAAGTCGGGGAGGGGCAGAGACAGAAGGAGACACAGAATCGGAAGCAGGCTCCAGGCTCTGAGCTGTCAGCACAGAGCCTAATGTGGGGCTGGAACTCATGGACTGTGAGAGCATGACCTGAGATGCAGTCGGACACTTAACCGACTGAGCCACCCAGGCATCCCAAGAGCAATTGATTTTAAATTGAAGCACTTTGTAATGTATTGTCACAATATGGTTGGTGAAACTGTCATTTTAGATCACATAGCCAAAGCCCTGAATTTAAGATGAAGGCTAATTTCTTCAGCTGGGAATAACAACAATAACAGTAATTACCATTAAATGAATACCTCCTATGTACCTGGCACTGTGCTATGCCATTTTTACCTTTTTACCTCTTCACTACATTACCTTGATGGGACTAAACCCAGATGCTGCCTTTATCTTTAATTGCTGATCAGTAGCTTTTCCATATTTTGCTTTTTAACAGTTGGCATAATTGGAATAGACAATTGGTGCATAGTATCTTGGTTAACAGTGTGTACACTGGATCCATATTGTCCCCGTTCACTGTAGCACCTTCTGCACATGTGGAACCCCTCTGTACATCAGTTTCTGCATCTGTAAAATAGGGATAATCATGTTACCTGCTTGGTTGTTACAAAGATTACTTAAATTATCCATGCTGGACACTTGTAGTGTTCATACAACAAACAACCGTTTAAGTTCCTATTCATTACTTACAGAATGTCAGAGTATTTTTTTTTTTAATGTTTATTCATTTTTGAGAGAGGGAGGGAGAAGACAGAACACGTGTGCTCACATGAGTGGGGGTGGGGCAGGGACAGAGGATCCAAAGCAGGCTCCAGGCCCTGTGCTGTCAGCACAGGGCCCGATTCGGGGCTGGAACTCATGATCTGTGAGATCATGACCTGAGTTGAAGTCGGACATTCAACCCACTGAGCCACCCAGACACCCAGAATGTCAGAGTATTTTAACTAAATACACAGGGTAGCATTTCTCTCAAAGTCCTGATCTGCCAGTGAATTAAGGAAGATGGGGAATTGAGGAAGAATTGGGCTATTTACAACTTCTCAAGCGAATTCAAAAAGTTGCTCAAGTTGTTGGTTATGCTGTACTTAACTGAGACTCAGTGGCTTCAGACTTTCTTGCCTCTTCTGATTTATAGGACATTTATAAGTTTTTATTTAACTGCTACTTTAATTCTGTATTTATGTAACTGAAGCTCTGTGTTTTGGGTTTTTTTTTTTTTGTCCTCTTGTAACTTTATGAAGATAGAGTTTTAAAATTCATATATCATATTATTTTGGAACCTAGATTTGGCAAGTGGGTGTATATTTACCCTGAAAGATGAGCCAAGGTTGAGAAATGGAGTAGTTAAAAAAATTATTGTAGGGGAGCCTGGGTGGCTCAGTCAGTTGAGTGTTCAACTCTTGATTTTGGTTCGGGTCACAATACCAGGGTCGTGAGATTGTGCCCCAAGTTGGGCTCTGCGCTGAGCATGAAGCCTGTTTGGGATTCTCTGTCTCTCTCTCTCTTTCTCTCTCTCTCTCTCTCTCTTCCTCTCCCTCCCTCCCTCTGCCCCTCTCCCCTACCCATGCTCTCTCTCTAAAATAAAATATAAAAAAAAAATAATTGTAGAAACTTAATTTTTTAATGGACTAGTTGAACCCTTGTGACTGACTACACAATTAATGTTCACACTCAGGATTCCTGGTGTTTGAGTGATATAGACTGGCGTGGCTCGGCAGGCCATGGTGGGAAAAAAAGAGGACACGGGGGTGTAGAGCACCGTCTTGGCTCTGGTGATGCCCCTCTGAGCCCTTCCTGCCTCAAATACTTAGCCTGGAAAGCGGGAGCCTTGTACCTGTATCTTTTATGATAGTTTATGCATTTCCTTGGGTAGTATACCTTATGGCACCTATTTTTGCTAAATAACACTTAGTTCCATTGTTTACTTATTACTACTACTTCTATTATCTACTGTTACTAAATTCTCTGATTTCAAGGAAATAAGCAGAGTAACTGGGAGAAGTTTTGCAGGATCCCAAGATGTGCAGATTAGTATCAATCCCATTTTAACGCTCATTTTCCGTGTAATTTTTAAATAAATTCCTTAAGACTTCTGTTTTAGTTTTTCCTTTAGATTTTTAAATGATTAAAAACTTATTCCACTAATAATGTGAAGAAATAGCAGGCTTTGGGAAAACACATTTTGGGTGCTATCACCGTTGAAGCATGGGATGGTGGTGACCCAGCTACTCTCCTGTGCTTTTGTGTAACTCTGTATTAATTATATGAATCTGTCATATATGATGTGTATTCACCTTGCCTTCCCAACTAGTTTTGACTTTTCTTGAAGGGAGAGACCCTGCCTTGTATTTTTACTGTGATCCTCTCAGTTTTCAATCCTGGGCTCATTACCCATGCACCTGTTGATTTAAAGTAATATTCTGTTTAAGAAAAGCATTTACCATGATATGTAGCATCCCATGAAACTGTTTGATGACCTCGTCTTTGTGGCATAAAATAGATAAATTAAGTTTCACGTGCTGAGGTCTATCTTGCGGGGGAAACTCTTTCCTTACACCTGCACACCTACACATGCAGGTTATGGGAACCCCTCACTCTTTGCCCTTCCCTGTTTTGGTCATCAGCCAAGCATTTGGTGTTTAGCCCTAACCGTGGAGGAAAGCATCCAGAAACGACAGGAATTTTAGAACGCCCAGACAACCTAGCTGTGTCTTCAACTCCAGGAGCTTCAGATTTGAAGTAATCATGAAAGAGTCTAACTGTGACTTATTTTCTTTTAAACACTGCACTGTTTTGATTCGGCTCCATGTGGCCCACGCCGTGCGGAACCGACACAATGAGGCCGGTCTTTATCAGAGAGGCAGCACACTGTGTGTTGTACAGTTCGGGTTTGTTTTCCTGCGGCCGGCGTGTGGGAACCTCCCATTTTCTGAGCAGTAGTAACAGCCCTGGGGGCCGGCCCTCACTGGCCTGCCCTCCTACCCCCGCGGGCCCTGCCGACCCAGCCAGCCGGCTGACCACTGCGCTCGGGAAGCCAGCTTCCTTTCCTTCCTCGGGCCGGTGGCATGCGTGTGCCTCCCACTGCCAGGGACTCGCAGCTGTCCCTGTTGCAGACTGTCTGATTTGCGTTTCCAGCCGAGAATGCAGGCTGATAAATGCAGGACAAGCAGTCGAAGCGTCAAAAAGGAGCTGGTGATTGAATCCCCCCTGCAGCGCAAGGATGCGGCTCCCGGGGAAGTGGAAGCGGAGAGCCCAGGGCCAGTGCTGGTGAGAGGGGTCGTCTGTTGTCTTCTCCACCGGGTGCTTTTCCCGTGGGTGCGCACCCACTGCCTTCTGGCACTCTGGTTTTAAAACTTGCTCTGTTCTGCCTGTCTCTCGCGAACTCTCTCCTTCCTTCTGCAGATTCACTTTGGTTGCACTTTGATTTTTCTTTGGGAGGAAAGATAATGTTGACATTTTCTGGGCGAATGTGGTTTCCAGGAGGCTGCTTTGTATAGAACAACTTTGTATTGTTCAAAATTATGTCCCACCTAGCAGCAGCGTGGCCAAACATAAACCCAGGGAGGCGCATTGCAAATGCTTTCCACAGGGTTGGCAAAGAAGTCCTTTGCAAGATGAAAACGTGTTTACATTATGTATTTATATGGTTGTGAAAATTAAGATGACATGGGGGTGGTGGTTTAAGGAACATAATGAAGTCACATGCGTTCTCAGTCACGCATTTTAATAGGGTAGCCTTGAACAAAGTAAGAAATAACCTAAACTTTGAACCAATTGCTGGAAAAGTTTCTGTTCCCTTCTTATCATTAGCTAAACTCCGGGTAGTTGGGATAAATTCAAAGCGCTCTGGGTAGACTGTGTAAGGCAGGAATGTGAAAAATGGTTGTGTTGTTATCATCAATGAGTAGGCTGTGCTCCCTCTCGGAATTTCTTTAGTACAATAAAGGCACATAATTTTTTAAGCAAACTGCAAAAAACCACCAGCATGCACTGCAGAGGGGACAATTGAGCCTTTCAAATGACCTGTTAAAGGGATTGTTAAACAAGTACTTAGTGATTTTATATAGTGATTTTTTTTTTAACAGAGGTTCGATTGCTATAGTTAATTAACTTAATTTTCAATTAGTGTCTTTAGTAATCTGAACTTAACCTTCCCTGTAATGGGTTGGATTTGAATTAAATTGTTTTCTTCGGTGACCTGTGAGGCTGCCTTATACTGTTTGGCTTTGAAAATTATACTGCTAACTATGAACTGAGAAAGTCAGTAGATATGATGAGCTTTTTCACTGTAGATTTTCATCCGAGGGATTTAGTTTTCTTCCCCCTGGTATATTGTTTAGAGATGTTACTCATTATCTTGGATTTCTTTCTGCCAGCACAATAGTTCATTTATCTATTGAGCAGCTCGAGCCCCTTCCATGCTGGATATATTTAACTGGTTAAAGCTCCTAGCTGATGTAGCTTATGATTTCTTGGAGGAAGTGGTGTGGTTTAGGTTCCCTTGTGAATATTCTTAAAAGTCTTTTGTCAGTGTTTCTCCAGATGTGTGGAAATATTTATCCAGAGGCTTAAATACACTACAGAAAGACGCTGTGTGATTTTTTTTTTTTTTTTAATCAGACAAGTGATTTTTAAAATATTTCCTTCTCGGATCACCTGGCTGGCTCAGTGGAAAGAGTATGTGGCTCTTTTTTTTTTTTTTTTTTTTTAATGTTTATTTATTTTTAGAAGGGGACTGAGGGGCAGAGAGAGAGGGAGACACAGAATCTGAAGCAGGCTCCAGGCTCTGAGCTGTCGGCCCAGAGCCTGACATGGCACTTGGACTCTTTAACTGAGAGATCATGACCTGAGCCGAAGTTGGATGCTTAACCGACTGAGCCACCCGGCGTCCTGAGCATGTGGCTCTTGATCTTGGCGTCCTGAGTGGGAACCCTACGGTGGGCGTAGGGATTACTTAATAAAAAACTTCCTTCTCTTTCTAGCCCAGTTACTTGTTTATGTCAATCTCACCCCAGGCAGTTATACTGGGAGTTCTTTTTCCACTGCAAAGGGTGTGCAGGCTGCTGCTGGTGGGCCCAGAAGCTGCTGGCAGCATGGGGAGCTTGGGCTCTGTGCACTTGCAGAGAGATGTGAGGGAAAGGTGAAGGCAACAGTGATACAACAAGGAACTGTTTCTTATCTGATAGTGTTTTTTTTCTCTTCTTCCACTGCCTGAGCAAGATAAAAAGAGCTAACATCGGATAAGAGAGGCAAGGATATTTAAGCCTTTGCCCAGGGCAGATCTTCTTACTTGTGATTATCGCTGCTCACTGCAAATGAAAATTCAACAAACTGCTTGGAATACAGCCTTTTTTCAAGATGTTTTTTAAAAAGTATGCCAGCACAGTCATGAGATCTATTTGTTGTAGCGCTGTTGTTCTGCATTATTATGTTAGTAGCCCACGTACTTGGTGAGAATGCATTTGTAACATTTGAATGTAAGTAACTTACTTTATCCCAGGCAAAGCATTTTGAAATCAACTTTTGCCGATTTTAGTTATGTACGAATCAGTCCTTGGGGAAAATGTTACCTAATTTAGAAGGCACAAAATCAATTAATGCATGTAATAAGAAATATAATGTAGAAATAGGGAAAAACAAAGTGCCCTTACCTTTACTCCAAAAGTGCCCCAAATTAATTATTTGGTTTATACACTTTCTTTTTCGTTTTGTCTATTTTTTTAGTAATCTTTACACCCAACATGGGGCTTGAACTCACGACCCTGAGATCGAGTATCACATGCTCTACTGACTGAGCCAGCCAGGTGCCCCTGGTGTATATACTTTCAGACTTTCTCCTGTGTGTATAAAAATATAACATTGTGGTATGTGTGTTTGGAAAATGTACTATACTATAGATTTCTGCATTAATATTCTCCCAGAACATATCAAAAACACATTTGTCACCATCTATAGATTTATGTCATTATTAATGGCTGTATGGTACTCAGTTCTATAGCAGTATCATAATTTGATGGTTATTTGTTTCCAATTCTTTGCAATTAGTACAAGGTACAGTCATTGAAAAATGACTTTGCGGGCTGACTATAAATATGTCTTACAGTATTTGTTCTGTAAAACTTCTATCAGAAGTGTCCTCTTGCTGCTTTTCTTTGGCAATAATGTTTGTTTCTCCTCTGCCAGGGCAGCAGTTAAGGGCTCCCTTAGTAGTGTCGCTGCTTGTTCGGTGCTAGGTAAAGCCGGTGCTTCTTAGAGAAGCATTGGACGTTATGAAGTTTCCGAGGCTGCAAGGTGCAACTTCCAGACACCTTCATAAGCGGGCCTCGTCCCCTCATTGGGACAGTAAGCGGGGGAGGCAGCGCCTGGTGAAACTTCTCCACGCCTGAGCAGGCTCACTGCCAACCCCATTGGAAAATGACTTCGTGGGCTGTGTGAATGGCTAACAGGGGAGCAATCAGGATGTTCTTGACGTCGGCAGGTTAGTTACCCTGCTTCCATTTGAATACGTATTTTTGCCCACCCATCCCCTCCCAACTCTAAATTCCTGGAACTAATTTATTCTCATTGTTACTGCTCAGTAATTTAGAGGAACAGGATGTGGCATCAGAGTCAGAAGTGGCCGGGGTATGTCGTTTGTGGTGCCCTTTTGCTGGGTTACTTTCGAGAGGCGTCGGAGGACTGCAGCACAGGTCTTATTTGGGGACTTGGGGAGGTTGAAAGATGTGAAGATGAAGAAGAGCTGAATTTTCATGTGTTAGCCATACTCATGAAGTATTTTCTGAAACATGTCTTCTTAGAGACAGCTTTTCTCTGTGTTATTTTTTCTGGGCTCTTCAGGTATTCAAAACCCAGCCTGAGTTCTCACTTCTGATACCTGAATAAACACATGATTAGCTGACTGCTTGAGAAACCCTGAGGGCAGGAGGCCCAGCTTCTGGCTGGATGAGTAGGTGTATTGCCTGGGAAAACCTTCTCTCTCCCTGAAGTTCTGTTTACTCTAGAAATAGCCAAAGGAGTGAATTAAGACACAGACCCCGGGGTGCACCTGGGTGGCCCAGTCGGTTGAGCTACCAACTTCAGCTCAGGGCATGATCTCACAGGTTTGTGAGTTCGAGCCCTGCGTCGGGCTCTGTGCTGACAGCTCAGAGCCTGGGTCCTGCTTCGGATTGTGTCATCCTCTCTCTCTGCCCCCCCCCCCCCCCCGCTCAGGCTCTCTCTCTGTCTCAGAAATAAATAAACATTAAAAAAAAAATTAAAAAAAAAAAAGACACAGACGCTGAAGTTGAAGGTTATGGGCCATGATCATGTTGTTGTACAGATCCTATAAAACTTCAGATGGCTGTAACTGAGTTAATTCAATTATGCTTATAAAGTCCTTCGGCCCTATAGGCATCTTTAGAAATGATTAATGATATTAATTACATTGGTGATACTTTGTAAGTAGTTTTTTTGTTTTTAAAATACTGAGTGCTGAAGGAAAGAAGTTCCTGTACGCTTTGTGTAGTGAGGTATTCCCGGATGACGAAATCAGGAACGTTCACTTATTCAGAGCCATAAGCCTTCACTACGCTTGTTGGTTTTCCCCTTGATTTGTTTATTCATTTTTTTATTCAGCCCACATTTACAAGCCCTACGATGTGCCAGACTTACACTTACCAGCAGCCTTCCTTTCGCCAAGAGGCAAGGTCTAGCTAATGAGGGGCTTTCACCTGGTATTTATTAGGCACAGTGAGTGCTAATCTCACCCATCCTTTTCCACTTAGGCAGACAGCACTTAAATCATCATCAGCTCCAGGAAGGACATGTCCTCGAAGTTTTAGCATCCAAAGCAGGCCTAGCCCCGTTTTACAGAAGGCATAGAGGCCCCTGACCATTCAGGTGAACAGTTAGCATGAATGAGGCCCCGAAGATGCCACATGTTTTGCGGTGCCGTAGGGGAAGGAATCTTTGGAGCGTGCATGCTTAAAAAGGACCGGGGTGGATTGACTAACCTTGCAGGCATGGAAAACTGTCACAGAGAAGGGGCTTTTACAACCGTGTCACTATCCATTACAGCACAGCCACTCTTACTTTCTGAGATTCTTGCTTATCTAGAACACACAAAACCACCCTGCTTCTTATGTTGTTCATCAACATGGAGGCAGAGTGGCCAATCACTGGTTTTTTTATGACAAGGTAGTACCAATTGCTTTCTTCTGTTTTTTGTAGTAATAACAAAAATATTTATATAGTGCTCTGCTCTGTGCCAGGCATGGTTTTAAGCCTGTTAAACAGATTATTTCAATTCTCACAATTCTAGGAGGCAAGTACTATTATTGTGGGGTTTTTTGCCTTTTTTTTTTTTTTTTACACAAATGAGGACACCAAGCACAGAGAGGTTGGGTAACTTGGTTAAAGTTACGTCTACGTCTTTACTAAGTGGCAGAGCCAGGGTTTTTGGCTTTCAGTCAGGTTTTTCAAAATTCACACCTGGACACTGACATACAATTCATTAACAAAAATGAACATATTTACTTAAGCTTAGCATTGGTATAAAGATGAAAAACAAAGGTTCAAAAACTCCTTGCCCTTAAAAAATTTAAAAATCTTTAGAGAAATAAGAACTTACAAGTGACAGAACAACAATGGTTGAGTGGTGCAGACGAAGAGAAGGATGGCTGTGCCCAAAGGAGCTGGAAACATGAACAAAATAGGATTAATTGGTATTGGGAGTCCCTCTTATTTTGGGTGCCACATTTTATCACCTTCCCAGAAAGTTATATAGAAATTTCGATTAGTCGAATACCTAAGAGTCTGGAGACATCTTATTTCCTTCCCGAGATTTGTTTTTTATTAATTTACAGCATGATCCTGTGTAACCCTGAAATGCTTATTCCCTGACCAGTAAGATGGGCACTATGGTCCCTGTAGTGTTTAGAGGAGGCTGCTCTTTGCCCTGTGTGCTGACAGGTAATGGCTAAATACAAGGCAGCTGGACTTAGTCACAGGTAGCAGGTGGCATGGGTGGCCTAACAGAAGGTACTGTGGAGGCCAGAGACATATTTTTCCCTGCTGATCATCACGCTTCCCTCCCCATCCCCTGCCCCAGACATGGCTTTCATAGTTTTCTCCTCTGTAGAATGAGAAACATGTAGCAGATAATCTCATAGTTGTCTTCTGGGGCTAAAACTCCAGGGTTCCAGGTTATTAGCTTTGATCTCAGAATAACCTGTGATGGAGTCAGGTCAAGACCTGGAGTTTTAGTTTCAAGTTCTACGTTTAGTTTATTCAAAACCGGTTGGACTGTGAGTTATAGGAGCTGCAGAACAGGGGATATTGGATTGCTACCCAACGTAATGAGTGAGATGAGTGAAATGGAAAGAAAGAAGAGTGGCCGTGGAATTTGGAGTTGTTAGGGAGAACTATGCAGGAGATTCACAAAGGCCTGACAGGCCTACAGATGACATATTACTGTGAGTATAATTTTAGAACCAAGAAAGCTTGGAAATTACAGTTCTGAAATATCTCTGTAATGTGATATAGCTAGTCCCAAGTGTCTCTTAGAGTAACATTTTGAAGCTTTAGAAGTTTTTAGTGCTCACTTTCCAGACGAGTATGTGCCACTTACCATTGGATCTCTGAGGGTTTTGCCAGGTTCCCTGGGAGGAGACAGGCCCCAGTTCTGTTTTGGGATCTCCTTGCTATGGAGAATTGTCCCTACCAAGGGAGAAGCAGAAGTGACTGGTGCAAAGAGCCCTGAACTCAGTCATGAGACCTGGGTCCTGTGTTGTTTAAACCTACTTGACATTTCTAAATCAAGATTGCATTTCTATCAGATGGAGATAGTAGTAGTGACTGCCCTCCAGACGGCTCATCTCCAAAGGTTTTCTAGACTGCCCCGGTCACCTTACCACGTTCAGTCTTCCCTTGCTCTGAGCCGTGCTCCAACATGCTGCCAGACTGCGCTTTCCAAAACACAGATAAACTCCTTTGCTAACTTTCCTTTGCACAGAAGGCAAAGCATGGCTTCTCTGATTCTTGGCGGCCAGCCCCGAACTTGCTTGCTGGCCTCCTCTTCCGCACCTTCCAAAATGCATCCTGACGAGGCTCTGTGTTCTCTCATTGAGGGCGCTTTTATACCTGGCATGCTTCACTGCCAGAGAATTCCTGTGTGCCCTTCGAGTCCCGACTCCCAAGCCAGCTCCTCCAAGAAGCCTTTTGAAACCGTCTCCGCACTTTCTCCCACAGGCCGTGTGCTCCTGGGGCCCATCATGGCCTTGTTATTCTGGCATGTTTAATTATTATACGGCTTTGCTGTACTGTAGCTCAGGCTTATACTCCAGCCTCCCTCACATGGGGCGGGGGGGGGGGGGGGTGGTTCTATGCCCCGGTGGCACCCGTGAGTGGTTTTGCTTTCTTTATATTCCATCTCTGACATAGTATCAATAACGCCCCCACCCCATCCTTTTTTCTTTTTTTGGCACCGTCCTGGTCATTCTTTGGGGAATGTAGTAGCAAAGAATGGGTTGTGGAAAGGGCCCTCCAGGAGAGACTGGATCTGGGGATTCTTCTTCAGTCTCCCAGCCCCCAACCCCCTCAAAGGTGTAGCCCCCAGTATCCAAATGAGTTGAATGAATTTCCAAAAGTAAAAAGGGACACATCTAGAGGAACATGCTCAACTAAATGTGATGCGGGTACTATTCCCTGAAACACTCCAGTTCTTCTGTTATTATTAATCTAAACTGTTAGCTAACATTTTATGTGAGTACTTACTTGAGGACAGAAGGGCAAACTTAGGTGAACAAAGTCAAACCCCTTTCTCTTTGGAAAAAACATTTGGAAAAAACTCATTGTGGGACCTTTTTACCGGCATCCAGTAAATTGACTTTATGTGGAAAAGGTAGTGGAGACGCCGTAAGATGTAGGGCAAGGAAGATACCTCTTTCTGGGGGAGAAACGGAAGAGAGGTGGAGGCTGTTAGCAGCCCTGAACAATGCAGGCCTCCTCCTTTATTAACCAGGACTAGACCTGACTGTTTTGTCTCTAGTGCGGTATGGTAGTTTTTCCAAAATATGTCTTGTTCCCCACTCCCCCCACAAAGTAACAGTTTTAAAAAGCGGTTTGTCCTTTGTTTTGCCTCGAAGTTTTAAAAATTACCAGTATCTTAAAGTTTCCTACAGTCTATAGTAGTACTGTTTAATAGAAATACAATTTGAGCTACATATGTAATTAAAAATTTTTTGGAAGCCAAATTAAAATAAAAAGAAGTGGGTGTGATTAATTTTAACAATGTAATTAATTATAACCCATTATTGTGGAAATATTATCAGTTTAGCATTTGATCTTTATAGAGATATAAGGCATTGTACATTCTTTTATTCCTTCCAAATCTTTGAAATTTTATGCCTATAGCATTTCTGAATTCAGAATGGCCACATGTGGCTAGTGACTACTAGGCACTGTATTGAACAGTGCAGGTCTATAGACTTACATATTCCAAAACTTATACACGTCAAACCAGAAAGTTGTCATTTGAGTGGGGTGAGCCATTGGATGGGGTACCATATTTATGAATCTGTGGAGGAAAAATGACTATTTAAGTGTAAAGTTGGGCTTTCCTTATAAAGATAATCCTTGAACTATTTATTGGTAAAGTATAAATACCATTTATATGCTTATAAATGACATTGATATATGCCCCAGCATTCAAACCTGGTTCTTCTGGAGGATTTAGTATTTTGCAGTGTGATTTTTAATGTTCTTGAGGCTGAAAATGAGTATCTTTCATGGAAAGGACTCTTTCTGTGTCTTGTATCTCTCCCTTGGTGAGATCACGGAGCCTGGGCAGTTCAATGGGGTTTACATTTCTAGATGTCAGAGATGGTCAGAAAGCCTCAGGCATCTGCCTCCCTGGAGGTGTGGTGGCTGAGGCAGCACAGGGGGGAGCGGTGCTATGAAGTTCTCATACAAAGGGAAGTGGAGACACTGGGGAAGCATTTCCGGTTCTAGAACTCTGACATTCCATCGTGCTTGTTGCAGGTGGGTCATGGGAAAGGTCCTGGGCTTGGAGCCAGGAGATCCAAGGGGCACCATCTGTGTGACCTTCACTAGTTGATGTAACCCCTCTGAGCTGCAGTTTCCTCATCTGTGAAGTGGTGATGATACATACAATTTGGGAGGAGGTTTAGTGAGATAAGGACACACATATGTTGCAGCCACTAAAATCCTCTTGTGTGTGAATGACACAACTTTGTATGATTCCCCACGACCACCATTTCATTCATGCTCTGAAGAGGCACTATGTATTGAAATCCTTTAGTAACCCTGTGATGATGGTAGAGAACTTGTTACTTTTTCCATTTTCCATTGTAGATAGGGAGATTTAGCAACTTGCCCCAAGGCCACATAGCCAGTAAGCAGTGGAGCTAGGGTTTCTTGAAAATACTTTTTTGTTTGATGTTTATTTATTTATTTTGAGAGAGAGAGGGAGAATGTGTGTGTGTGTGCGTGCATGCATGTGCACAAGCAGGGGAGAGGCAGAGAGAGAGAGAGAGAGAGAATCCCAAGGAGGCCCAATCTGTCAGCACAGAGCCCAACATGGGGCTTGATCTTACAAACCATTAGGTCATGATCTGAGCTGAAATCAAGAGTCCCTTAACCCACTGAGCCACCCAAGTGTCCTGAAAACACTTTTTAATGTGAAATTCTCAAACATACACAAAAGCAAACTAGTAAAGGGTTTCTCAAACTAGGATGAGCATTAGAATCACCTGGGGGCTTTGTTAAAACCCAGATTGCTGGGCTCTACCCCCAAAATTTCTGGTTCAGGAAGTTTGGGGTGAATTTGCATTTCAAATGAGTTCCAGATATTGCTGAAGCTGCTGGTCTGGGACTCACCTTGAGAACCATTGGACTGCTAGAATGCACTCCCTTCTGCCTGGCACTCCCTCCACCAATGGATCCTAACTCTCCACACCTGCCTTTAGCAGGTCTCTGAACAGCCTTTCTGGTGATGAGGTCTACAGAAACTCTTCTGAGAACAAAATACGTGTTATGAATGTTCCATCCCTTGCTCCCAGTATCATCAAATAAGTGGCTTAAAGTTGTTTTGAAATCTGACTGTATTGGGCCTTTAGAGCCTTTTAGCTTACTTACTTGACCTGTTCATTTCAGAGTTCCAAAAACAGCTTTTGTTGACATAAGCAAGTATTAAGAATTTCAAGCAAAATGCTAGAAAGGAGGGAAATTATTGGCCGGAAAAGACTCTGTAGTTCAGGTTTCCGATAGAATTATTTATACAATTACCATGGTGCCTCTTTTTCTTTTTTTGCTTTCGTTATTGCTTTTAACTTGTGCAAAAATGGCAGGCAGAATTTGCGGCTGAGACGGATGTGTGCGTGAGAGACACATGCTGAGCTCCCCCCGCTGGCTATCAGTCTCTCTTCTCTGTACACTCTTCTCTGCCTCCCTTAGCCCATGCCCCATGTCAGGGTAGAATCTTCTCTGCCTCTCTTAGCCCATGCCCCACGTCAGGGTAGAAAGCCCTAGGTACTGTCTTTGCAAGGATGAGATCCCAATGCCACTTGCTCTCCTCTTGGGTGCCTGGCGGGCACTGAGCAGAGGAGTCCCCGCCATCCCTGTCTGGCCCATCCTTCATTAGCATTCTCCGCACACCCCCACTGAGCACAGCTGACTGAGTGCAGGCAGCTCTGTGGGTCTTCATTAATTGCTATTATCTTTATTACCTCAATTTGCATCATTATGTTTCTCTTATCCCATTTTCTAGATGTTACTGATTTGACAGTTTGCACTGAGTCTTTTAATTCTGTTTATTTTAGTAATAGGATAATAATTTTTGGAAAACCACAGTTATTTATAAACCTGACAAATACAAAAGCCAGACTCTTCCTTCCATCAGACTGATATTGAGTGTCCAAGTTTTGCTAATGCTGACATGCCTAATTAAATGAAATCTTCATTCAGTGACAATGTCTCTCATTTGAGTGCTTTTTTTAGTGTCGTGTGAAAAGGGAACTCAACATCTTATCAGTGTTTATAATATAAAAAAACTGTATTCACAAGTGTGTCATTCTTGCTGTAATTCTGCTCTCAGGATTACACCACACTTAAGCGTGAGAAATATATTTAGATGTCTGCGACTTTGGTGTCTGTGATGCATTCTTCTAAACATTTGCCAGTTAATTAACTGTGTGGGAATGCTCAGGTTTGAGCTTGCTTGTCAGTCTGAGCTTAGATGAGGTTCTCTTTCTCCTCCAGTGTTTTATATCGTGTGCTTGTGCATGTTGTTAGTGAAAGTACAAAAAATCAGAATGAAGAGGCCGAGGGGAAGAGCATGTACCAGGGGTCAGGACCTGGGATCCAGACCCAGCCTCACCAGCAACTCCTCCTGGGCCCCAGGACAGTCATGGAACCCCCACGCTTCCGGGTGTCCCTATCTGTAAGACGAGAGGCTTAGACCAGATATTCTCAGGTTCTGATGTTTGCACATTGTGGTTCCAATGTTATCGAACCTCCTGCTCCTTTTAAACAAGCTTGTGCTTCTAAGCCACTGCTGAGACCATTGTTCCTGCACACACTGATGAACATGTATTACTGAAGGGGAATGTGATGATATTTGGATTGTCATGATCTCCTCTAAGTTTATATGTCCTGGGTTGAGGGAAGGAAGAGCATGTCTATGACAACACAATGGGAGGTCGCTTTCCAGGGCTGGAGGATGGTAGGGGACCTAGTGCTGTGCCCGCTCAGCCCCCTTCCTCACACACCAGTTTCTTTTCTTAGGGCCCTTCTCCTTGTGGCCCACCTGCCACTGTGGCCTCCTCTTCCAGTGCAGGCTGCAGTTCAGGGACATGTGGGCACCCCAGGCGAGCCAATCACTGGTTTGGCCTCAAACAGATGCTATTCAAATTGTGTACTATTTTAGGGAGACTGAGGGCCACTCGGGGCAGATGTGGGGCAGGGACTGCTGCGCAGGGCTGTTCCGCTCTGACTCCAGCATTGGCCACCTAGTCAGAGAAACCAGGCTTCTACAGTTAAGCATCCAAGGTTTCTCAGCCTCGTCCGTTGCAGAGTCCCAGTGCTCACTTCTGGGTACCTTATTCGTGTGCTCTGGGCAGCCACACAGAGTACCCTTTCAGAAAGGAGTTCTCATAAATGTAGGATTTCCAGTGATGGTGTAGCACTCCTAGGGACTGGTGCCCCAGGGCCTCGACCTGCCACCCTGGCCCCCTTGTGTACCTCTCCCCCAGGTATCCTGAATTGCTTGCTGCTTCCAGAACTCACCGTGTTCAGAGGAGGATTTATCCTGCAGCTAAGAAAGCTTCAGTTTCAAGATCCCTTCCAAGGCCCTGGGAGGGCCTCCTGCAACTTTATATTCATAATTTTGATTTTTTTCAACCCCTTCTTCCCCCAAATATGCAAATTTCAGGCCCCACAAAATGTGGTTCTATTCGGGAGCATTGGTGTCTTCATTTTCTCTCCAAGGAATCCCCAGTCCACCCTGAATCCTGGCTGACTCATTCTTTTCCTAGACTTGACTCTAATAGCCTCCTCGAAGAAGCACCCCACATTGTCAGGTTCCTTCACTCAACCAACACGTGTTTATTGGGTGCCTACCCCATGCCAGGTCCTGTTCTAGGCGTTGGGGAGAGCAGTAAATAAAATGGAAATCTTTGCCTCTATGGAGCTTATACTGTAACTAGGGGGGAGCAGGTTCATTCTAGGGGGTCAGACGCCTTTCCTAGGTTCCCATTGCTGTCCGTCATTCTGCTCCCGTCGTTCACATGTCTGTCTCCCCTCTGGATTGTGAGCTCTCTGGGGTGGGGGCCACGTCCCCGCTATCTTGGTGTCCTGAAGACCCGGGCACAGTGCATCTGGACAGGCTCAGTATAAGTCTGTAGAGAGAAGGAACATATAACCGCTAACAATATTTGCATGTGAGGAAGGGAGGCAGCCGCTAATTTCCTGTGCCCACCCCTAATTATAGGATAATGAGGATTCTTCCTTCAAATTTAACCACTTTGTGCAGTTCCTGGCAGGAGTAGGTATGTAGTGAGAGTCGTGTGCAGGACAGGAGTTCAAGAGGTCTTGCTGGGCCACACTGGTTAACTTCTGGCTTCAGAAGCCCCTTCTGTTTTATTGCAAGCTGCACTGTCTTTCCCCCTTCCCCCCACCCCCCAGCAACAGTGCCGGGGGCCTATTGGCAATGTTGAGAAGTGCACCATTTTGAAAATGGACTAAAAGTTCTGTGAAGAATTTTTATCTCAGCCTATCAAACAGCTTTTATAGCCATGCAGATAAATCAAGGAAGTTTTAAATTCTTTATAAGCAGAAACAATGAATTTCTCGTTTCTTAAAATAGAATGCTCCAAGAGTTGCTCCAAGAGTTGTTTCCTTAGTTTGCTATTTCAAGAAGTGGTATTCGGGGTTTCAGCCTGTGTTAACATTTAATTACCAGAGACTCAAAGTCAAGAAATGACTAGAAAGTTTGCAGGAAGCTGTCATGGCAGAGAGAAAAGCAATGAAATCAGTAAGCCTTCCTGCTTAGCTCTTCCCATGGTTTTCGAGGCTTCATACATGTTTGGCTAAAACTGAACTCATTTGTAGGCCTATGCTCTCCAGTTATGCTGGATTCCAGAGGAATCTCATTTTCCTGGCACTGGGAAGATTCCCTAGCTTCTGTTTGCCTGCAGATCTGGAATTTCAATTTGCATGGGTATTGGGCAGCCAGACCCATGGCAACAAATGCTAGAGGAGGAAGGAGTGAGGTGGGAGAGCCTTGAAGGGGAAGTTAATGGGGAGGGCCCTGAGGGTCATGCCTTTTGGCACCTGTGACAGCCACGTGATCACTGGGGGGTTCATCATGCTGTCCCAGGTTCAACCAGTAGAGGGGACTGATGGGGCCTTGGTGTCAGGGGCTAATCTGTGCCCGCGTTGTTCCTTATGGTGCAGCCCCTTCTTCCCACCGTCCTGCTTACATGGCCCTGACCTCAGGTCTTGCCTGCAGATCTCCTGCAAGGAAGCCAAGATATATGAAGGGTTTTTTGGCAAGGAAGCCAAGGTTTTGATTCATGTTATGAAAATGTCTGTGGGCCCTGGGCCTCTCAGACTCCCCAGTAGGGTCGGCCTCCATTTTTCTCCCCTGAAGTGCCGCATAACTGCCTGCCCCTCTCGCCTCCTCTGGGACCTTCAGTCCCACTGTTCTTGTGGGGCTGCCCTGGTGGCAGTGGGTCTGAATTGCTCCTGTATACCCTCTGACCCCCCCAACTGTTGTTCTTCTCGGTCCTGCCTGACACAGACTGCATCAATACTCAGTTCAGTTTTTAATGTAAGCATCTATTTATGTTTATTTTGGGCCCAGTCCCTGAATTCCAGTGTCATCTCTATTATTATACAGTTTCCTCTGTTGGGCCTTTTGTTTTTCTTTCTTTGTGAATGTCCCTGCCATTGTTGTCTGTTTTATTTCATATGTTCTTGGAGAGGACAGGAAAGTTTTTGTAAACAGATTGGTAAAACTGAATGTACGCCGAACATTCACCACTGTCCTTTTTTTTTTTTTATCACTGTCATGTAAGCAACACATTAAATAATAATGAAGTTGATGATAATGGCGGTACTAACAACAGCTACATTTGTTGTGTGCTTACAGTTTGCCAGGCTCTTTCAATCATTTCACATGCATGCACTCAGTGGAGTCCGATAATGGCCCCACACAACCACACAGCTCAGCTTTCTAACCACTGTGCGGTACTTTCTTTGATGTGATTCACATCTGTGTGCTATCTTTGGCCCTATCAGAGCAGATCCAAGTTTTGTGAGTAATGAAGCTTAGAATATGGAGGGCCTTGGGGCTCCTGGGTGCCTCCGTCAGTTGAGCGTCTGACTCATGGTTTCAGCTCAGGTCATAATCTCATGGTTTGTGGGTTCGAGCCCCGCGTCAGGCTCTGTGCTGACAGTGTGGTGCCTGCTTGGGATTTCTCTCTTCCTCTCTCTTTCTGCGCCTCCCTGGCTTGCTCGCTCCCTCCCTCTCTCTTTCTCTCAAAATAAATAAATAAACATTAAAAAAAAAAAAAGAATATGGGGGCCTTGTCTAAACAAAGAATTCAAAATTATAAATACAAAATGAGGCCTGGAAGTTAATACTCCTTTAGAATGTGAAAAGTAATTATAAATTACAAATTTCAAAAAGCTAACCGAAATGATAAACATGAGAAATACAGGAGAACGACACATTTTTATCAACAAATCTCCTAATACTTTCTTCCCTATGTTTTTTTGGTTTCATGCTGTTATCACCTCTTCATATGTTCATGGTTTGGTTTTATCACTCTGTATTGCACAGATAGGTCATTTAGTCTTTCCTATAGCATTAGTCAACATTTGTATTTAACTCATTATAGTTTAGGGATGTTTCTTCTAGCTTTCCAACCTTTGGCAATGTCATATAAATTTTTAGGATTGAAAAAAAAGACCCCTCTGTTTGGTTTCTTTTCATATATGAGCTGAATAATTTGGGGGCATCCTTGATGACTAACCTCAGATTATCTTCCAAGTAGTTCTGGGGCCGAACTCCTTGAAATATACCTATATTGCAATGCGGCCCCTCCTGCTGCACCTGTGTGTCATGAGTCATGACATTGGGTGGACCTACACAGCGGGCAGGGTCCTGTGGGTCTTCCTAGTTAAGCCAAGATGCCGAGTGACAACTGAACTTTACACAGCTATGGGGCCTGAAGAGGGGTCCGTGCAAGCGAGGGGCGCTAAGCTTTGTTAGCGCGCAGTCCATCTGTATGTCTCTGGGTGCTGGGCTAGATGCTAAAGGGTGCAGAGGTAAGGAGACCCAGCTGTCCCAAGGCACTAATAGTCAAGGAGGTAAGATGTTCATAGGTCATTTCAGTCCCAGGCTGAATGAACCACACTCTAGGACTGCTACTCACTAGGCATGCTGCTGTCCGAGCAGGGCAAGGCTACCTTTGATGGGTTGAGAGAGGTGAGCTCCAGGTACAGGGCCAAGTACCAAGTGCCCTGGGGCTAGAGCTACTGTGCTTTCACTCCTTTGGCGAATTTGCCTAGGTGAGATTTGTTTTTTTAGAGGAAGGATTCTGCTAGAATAGAACATTTGTCGACCGCAGCCTGCAGGGCTGTAGGCCTGTGACAGGTGCAGAGGTGCGAGCGAGTGACAGGAGCAGTCTTGTGTCAGAAGCAGAGCCGCATCGCGTCTGTCCTGGGCCTGGGGGTTAGAGACCTGGCCGGACCCCGCACCGCTGCCTCGATAGGAGAGCTGTGTTGCCCGTTAAGGAGTTCGGGTCTTTGCGCCATCCATGACCATTGGTTGATTCAGGTAACCTGGGCCCAGAATCTTGCTTTTTGACAGTGGAAAATCAACAACCTGGCTCTTGTAGCTATGTCACTGGGGGAATGATTAAACTTCAAGTGTGTTGACGGCTTTGAAGCCAGGGACGTGTATGTGCCAGGTCTACATGAAGCCTCTTTCTGCTAACCCGGGAGTGGGGTAGTGGCAGTCTGGTAATTGGTTAATTTCATTTTGCTGTCAGTGTGACGTTCCTGTGACCAGTCATGCTGCAGCCCAGTCAGTTTCCTACCCTAGTGGGCTGTCCCCCACTCATGTGACCACTTGGAAAAGCTTAGTGGAGCTAAAGAACAGTGAACAGCTGTAAGCAGTGAATCATCAGTTTAAAGAAGAGTAGAAAATAGTCAGTTATGCTCTAAGTAGACACAGAGGTGTGACTTCCCACGGGCCCACCACAAGTCGCCAATCCCCTCTCCTGTCTTTTCTGTTTGTATCTTCTTCTGCTTCTGTCTTTATCCTTCTCCTTTATTTTCTCCACTCTGTGTCTCCTGCCTGCCTCACCCCGGGCATCTACCCTTTTTGTTTCTTCCTCCCCCAACCCCTCCTTGTCTCTTTTCCTGTCCCCTCACCATTCTCCATTCTCACCCTTATCTCCTCCTGAGAACCGCGTGTAGAAGGGAGGCATGGTGCCAATTGTTTGTATTTGAAGCAAGAGCTTCTGCCCCGTTCTAAGGTAACAAATGAGTCACTCTCAGTTGACCCCTTTTCCTTGGGGTCAGTGGTTCTGTCCTGGAAAGAGCTCCCTGCAGCTGCTGAAGTCAGCTGCCCAGTCAGGCCTCTAGGAGTCATTTCAAAGCAGTGTACGGTTCTGTACGTGTTTCACATCTTCACAGTCCTTGAGACCAGAGAAGACATGTCCTTCCTCCACGACATTTCTCTTATCGTTGAAATCAACCCCGTGGGCTTTCCTGTTACCTGTATCATCATTCTTTAAGAGAAGCATTGTCTTAGAAACTCTCCACACGCCTACTGTGGTTGAGCATTGATGGGCACAGACCATTAATAGGGCAGTGTGGAGAAGAAATAGTTCAGTGTGACAGAGACTGTGTTCTAATCCAGCCTGAGAGTTACCTGGCGCATTTCTGGCAATTAACGTGTGATCCTCAGTTTGCAGCCTAAGTAAAATGGAATATCTTTTCCATGCCTACCTTACAGTGGCACTAAGATACGTTAAAAAATAAGCTGAAGTGTATTGGGGCGCCTGGGTGGCTCAGTTGGTTAAGCGTCCAACTTCAGCTCAGGTCATGATCTCGCCATCTGTGGGCCCGAGCCCCGTGTCGGGCCCTGTGCTGACAGCTTGGAGCCTGGAGCCTGCTTTAGAGTCTGTGTCTCCCTCCCTCTCTGCCCCTCCCCCACCGGCATTCTGTTCCTCAAAAATGAATAAACATTAAAAAAAAAAAGATAAACTGAGGTGTATTAAACATTTATAGAATTTGGACAAAAATCATTTTGAATTGGGTGACACCAAAACAGATGTTGTCAGGAATTGTTAGGAGCTTGGAGAGACTCATGTAGAAAAAATGTGCGGAAGCAAAGAGAGGAAATTATTTGATTGGCTATAGCCTAAAGCCTAGTTGGCTGTCTCTGATTGGTTGTCTTTAGCATTTTGATTTTGTAACCTTGAGACATTCACAGGCTTAGAATGTGGCTTGCTTACATAGCCCACCAGGGCGGTGCAGCTACCTCAGTCACAGGGCCACCTTATTTAATTAATTTCACAGTTGATTAAGTGTGACCATCTGTGTGAAAACACAGTCCAGGTTACACAGTGAAACACAAAAGCAAGGTAATTGTAACAGCCATAACATTACACTGATTCATTACATACTTCCAAGAGACGGACAGAGGAACACAGTACTCCACCTGATTAACAAAAGTGTATCATAAACAGGCAAAACTGACCTATGAGTAGTTTTATGGTTTTATTTATTAAACCTTTAAAACAGTCTAAGGTTTGTCAAATTTGTGGGAAATAATCATTAAGTACATTTAAGAACATGTAAACCTGTTGTGTGTATCAGTCCAGAGACAGGCAACATGATGAGTTAGTTGCAGATGAAAAATTAACATGAAGAATTATTAAATTGGGTAAAGGGAACTGACTGCTAAGAGGTAAAGGTAACTCTAAAGCGTAAATCAGCAGACGATGGCTGTTGGGCCAGATCTGGCTGTTGCCTGTTTCTCTGTAGTTTTGACGCCACTGTTCCCATTTGTTTAGTTATTGTCTTTAGCTACTTTTTGCGCTACAGAATCAGAGTTTAGTTGTTGTGACACCCTAAAGCTGACGAAGCCTGAAGTATTTACTCTCTGGCTTTTTATGGAAAATGTTCGCCAACCCCTGCTCTAAGAACACAAGAATAGTCTATCCAGGGAGCTGTGCCATGGGAGCAAGGCAAAAACCTCCGAAACATAGGCTAAGAAAAACCCCTTTCTCAGCAGGTCCCTCCAGCATGCTGTGTGACAAGGGCTCACATTGTGGCACTGTTTTCTGACAAGCACACCGACCTTGCCTTGTGGCCTGGAGGGAGTGCACTTCTGGCAATGTTGGAAGGGGCGGGAAGGGAACACACCCACTAGTGCCTTTGGAGGGCCCCAGGGCTGGCATAGAGGACCAGCTCACCCCCTCTGAGCGTACCGGGTCACATTCATGCACTGGACACCACGTGGGGTGGGGAGAATGCAGAGTCTTTCCCGTCCTGCAGTATCTTTCCATCGGACCTCTTTGTAACGGAGGTGTAGCTGTCAGAATCCAGAACTCTAGTCACTGTATCAAGCTATGAGCATCTTTGTTTTTTGTTTTTGTTTTTAATGTTTATTCATTTTTGAGAGAGAGAGCATGAGTGGGGTAGAGAGGGGAACAGAGGATCCCAAGTGGGCTCTGAGCTGACAGCAACAAGCTTGACGTGGACTCAGACTCACAAACCGTGAGATCATGACCTGAGCCGAAGTCAAGAGTCGGATGTTTAACCTATTGAGCCACCCAGGTACCCAGAGCATCTTTGGGTTTTATTTGGAATGTAGTCCTGGTTCCCAAGGAAAATGTTAACTAATCGTGACACCTATCCATTCTGCCAACAAGCACTTACAAACTGATTGCTTTGTACAGTGCAACAAACTAAAATAAAGGAGGGTATTATTTAAATTGAATTAAAAATATTTCAGATGGGGTGCCTGGGTGACTCCATCGGTTTAGCATCTGACTTGATTTTGGCTCAGGTCATGATCTCATGGTTTGTGGGATTGAGCCCTACATTGGGCTCTGCACTGACAGCTTGGAGCCTGCTTGGGACTCTCTCTGTCCCTCTCTCCCTGCCCCTCCCCCGCTCACATGTGCACGCTCTCTCTCCAAATATACAGTTAAAAAAACATTTTGGAGAGTATTTTTATTATTTTCAGTTCTTTCTTTGAAAATAGTTTGTGTCAATCTCTCTTTTTTTGAACCACTTTTTGACTGTAGAAATAGTTTAACATTTTGAGTATCCTATAGGAAGAAATTATCTACACTTCCATTATGATAGCTTTAATTTTTGTGTATATTTTTTGTCTCCGCCCATAAATGTATATTTTGCTTAATTATAATAACCACGTCCTTGTTTGGTCATTGCATTTTTTTTTTAGCATGTCAGAACATCTTTGCAGCATCCACTTAAATCAAGTAATTGAGGTTAAATATGAACATTTATATGTATGTTAGGTAGAGCAAGCTTGCTGCCTCTTTAAACAACTCTAGAATCACAGTGGCTTAACACAGTAGGTGCTTTAGTTCTTGCTCACAAGGTATTTCAGCACCTGTTTTAAGCAGGCAGACTTCTGCTGGGTGATTCAGGATCCAGATTCCTTCTATCTTGGGGCTTTATCCTGTCCTCAGGCCTCCTGAGTCCTGCGCTGGATCCGGTGGATCCTGATGGCAGAGGGGAGAAGGGAGGGAGGCTCTCTCAGTCACTTAGAGCAGCTGGGACGGAATATAATGGAGTAGGTGGTGTAAAGAACGTATTTATTTCTCACAGTTCTAGAGGCTGGGAAGTCTACAGTCAAGGCACAAGCAGACTTGGTGTCTGGGGAGAGAGCCCACTTCTTGGTTCATAGACGGCTGTCCCCTCCCTGTGTTTTTATATGGCAGAAGGGAGCTCTGGGGTCTCCTAGAAGATTATTAATTGAAATTCATGAGGCCTCTACCATTATGACTTAATTGCCTCCCAAAGGTCCCATTTCCTAAAACCATCACATTGGGGATTCGGTTTCAACATACGAATTTTGCTAAAGGACACACCATTCAGTCTCTAGCAGAGAGCTTTTACGGTCTAGGCTTGGCAGTGGCCAGACCCCTTCCCCTCACGTGCCACTGGCCAGAAGGCACAGGGCCACACCTAACCATGGGGAGGCCTGGAAATGTAGTTCAGTTGTACTAGAAGGAAGGGAGACCGATTTGGGGAACATATAGCACCCTCAGTCGCAATTCCCAATGTGATGCCACATACCAGATGTCCTTAATACATTTCCTATGTATTTATTGTCATTTAAATATATATACCACGTGTTGAGATTATGCAGTCACATGATTTTCGTTAATAGTTTAAAAAAATAATGTTGAAGTAACCGTTGATATAATGGACTTAGTTACTTCTGAGAACATTGTGTGTGTGTGCGTGCATGCCTGCTTTATCACTTGGTGTACTGTGATATAGCTGAATATGTATCTATATCCCGGACCTAGCCCTGTTAGTAGTGCCTTCCATGTAGGAAGTGATCAGTAAAGACTGTGGCAAGGACTGGCAATCGATAGAGGAGATTTTTACTGAGAAGGCTAACTTTGGAAATGGTCACAAAAGGCCTATTCTTTCATTTCTGTACCCACCTGCTTATTGCCTCTTTCTTCTGCTCAGTGCATGGTATGGATGCTCATCCCTACCCGCCGAGGGGGCACCCACAAGCCCTGGTTTAAGTGATGCCATCCTCCTGCCCCTACTTGCTTGGTTTGGGTCCAGCTCACGCTTTTATATATTTAGGTATTAGATAATAAGTGTATAGATACTTCAGGAGACAGGGATATTTTGATCCTCTGAGAAGAGTTCCATGGAGCCTTATGTGAAGCAGTGAGCCCTGTGGATGCTTTAAACCTGGGCCAAGAAGCATGCCACTATGGACCTCCAGCCTTCACCATCAGACCACGGTTGGACCCCTAAGCAGGGCATTTATGGCAGAGTCTAAGGCTTGGAAAGGGACTGACCTAGGCAGGGGTGACCTAAGACACAACTGGAAGTTCCAGCAGACTTCATAGCCTTCTCTGTGCTTCAGTAACTGAATTAGCATGACTGTAGCTAGGATCCCAGAAAGTGTCTTCTGTTCCTTTGAAAGTGACTTTTATCTCTTGTTTCTGATTCTTCCTTGTAGCAAAATTAACATTGAAGCAGGGTTGGAAAGTACAAAAACATGTAGGAAGTTCTTTAATTTCAAGAAATTGTATTTGTCTATAAGAATGTTTCAGTTGCTTATGTTTTCACCTTTTAGGCAAAGCCGAAGCTGATTGAACCACTTGACTATGAAAATGTCATCGTCCAAAAGAAGACACAGATCCTGAACGATGGCTTAAGGGAGATGCTGCTCTTCCCTTATGATGACTTCCAGGTAGATACCTTTCAAATCGAGCCGTGTGGTCAATGTTTACAGTTCTTTTTTATCTACTGATTTATTGTTTGGTTGTTTAATTTAGGATTTTTAAAAGATGAAGATATTATTTATGAGAGAAAAGTTATGTCATTCTGTTTTTCCAGGCATTCCTTTATGGGTTGATTTTTTAAAATGGTGTTATTTTTGCATATATATATATATATATATATATATATATATATATATGCAGATATGAATATGTATTACATATATTTACATAGGCCTACAGCAGATGTAAAAAACAAATGTGTGTGTGTGATTGTGTGTTATATTTTGCATACAAGTGCTATCTTCTGGGCTGATTTAATGGACACAAATGCCTCCTGTGTCTTACGAGCTTTGTTTGAAGAGAGGTTTAAGGTTTTTGCCAAGTGCCTTAGCCCTTAAGGAGGGGATTTGCTGGGGAGCAGTAGAGGATTTTGTCATGCGTCCTTTTAGAATGGCACTTTGGGAAACTGCCATGAGAGTGCCTGTACTGTGTGTGGGCTCCCAGAGAAGGGCTGGGGGTAGCCAGGAATGTCCTGAGGTCCTACCTCTCTGATGCGGTGCAGTTCTTGGATCCCGGCAGCTGCCAGCAGAGGACCTGGCATGGCTCCTTCCGTGAGCTGCTCTCTCGATTGTTGCTTTAAGTCTTTCAGATTGCGAACGGCCTGTGGCTGAGGGACCCACAAGAGCTTGGAGGATAGTGAGGAACGAGAATAGGGCCCCAATGGTGTTAGAGGCCTGGCAACCTGGAGTCATCTCAGTCTGTTTGGAGGCCCTGGTTACTTCCCTTGCTGTCCTGGGACCTCATCTTGGTCTTTCCCCCTTTTCTGCCCTGATGCTTCCCTACCCAGCGCTGTTACCACCCAAGCCCTGTCTTCTGCGACTTGAGCTGCCTTATTTATTTTAAAGCTTCATTGATTCTTTGTTGTTTAATTTAAAAAGTACTACGTACTTGTAGAACAAAACAGATTAGGCACTATTGAAATACTTGACGATTAAAAGCTTCCCCCACCACTTTCTTTCTAATCCTATTCCCCAGAACATAACCCACCACACATAGTTCTATGCCTACTGCATTGTCTTTAGAAACTTCTGTGTTAATAACAATTGTTAAATTATATTCCTTGAAGTTTTTTCTTCCACCAAATTTGAGAGACTCCAGTTTGTAAGAAAGGTGGGAATTCTCACAAATGTTTTTTTTCTTAACTCGTTACAGATACATGTGAAGAATTATTCTTTCATTCCTTCCTGAAAAACAAGGAAGGCCAGGGAAGTGGCATTGACCGTTAGCGTGATGCTGCTGCCAGAGTGTCCTCCAGTGATACATGGTTTCAAATCATGCCTAAAAATAGGATGCTTTGAAAACCTCCTCGCTGGAATAGACTATTCAGACAGCACAATTAGAAATGGAAACCTCAGAGTGATGTCTTTCGCCTGTGATCTTGGCAATAAATTTATTAGCATGAGAAGTTAAGCCAGATGATTACAAATTATACTTCACGTTGACATATTTTTCCTGTAGTGTGCTCCGAGGAAGCTAAAGGTTATCTCAAGTTTCTCTGAGCGTGAAGTACATATTCTTCGTATGAGTAACAAAGTTATCCCAAGTGTTTGCAACCTAGAATGCAAAGTTGTGTTTGCCGCCTGAGATAAAATTATTTAAGAAGCAAACAAACCAAAGAAACAAGATACAGTTAATTTATCTTAAATACAGAGAGCAAACTGAGGGTTGCTGGAGGGGTGTTGGGTGGGGGGGATGGGTAGATGGGGGATGGCATAAAGGAGGGCACTTGTGATGAATCACTAAATCCTACTCCTGAAACCAACATATTACACTGTATATTAACTGACTTGGATTTAAATAAAATAAAAGATACAGTTAATTAGTATCATCTCTTACCCCAGCGACAAGGAACTTGTATGTTCAAGTAATTGTAGAGTCAGATGATTGAAACTTTGAGAAAAACTCCTTTGTCCCTTTTGCCTGTAGCTATTTCTCTGGAGACATGAGGCATAAATATTCTGGAAAAGGCAAAGAATTTACTGACACTTTACTGGCCAAGATTGAGTAAGCAAGTGTTATTTTCTTTTTGGGGAAGTTTTTTCTGAAGATTAAGATTAAGGAGCTTGGATTTCAGCTTTCATCCCTATCACAGTAATTATGATGGGCTCCATTTAAATTTGGATACTGTTATTTATTATCCTGGAGATTCCTATATTCTATTTAGGTAAGAACATTTACACTGTGCTTTCTTGCTAGATTGTCTTGGTGATGTTAATAACTGTCTATTTAGCTGACTGAGCAGAATGTCTTAGAATGTCACAGATGCCCTCTGTCTGTCCCTCTATTTTTAGGTAGCATAGAGTAATACAAGGAATTATCCTTGTATTATTACAAGCAGAGGGAACAGTTAGATCAGGAGAAAGTATTTCATATGGAAAAAAAATAGCAAGTTGGTTAGGAAGTAGGTCAAATAGTGAACAAAATGCTGCTGGGGATTAATTTGCCATGCATTCTAGTTAAACAATATTAGTTAACTGTTAAAATAATAGAACTTTGTGCAAAATGAGAATTTGTTAAAATATAAGTATGGATAGTGATGAAACATTCATATAGTTCTAGAGCAGGACACGTGTTGATATTCGTCAGCCTCTAAAGATACCTGTGTTCTCTGAAAATGAGTCTTATGTGTGTGTGTATGTATATATATACGTATATATGTATTTATATGTACGTATATATATGTATGTATATATGTATTTATATGTATGTATATATGTATGTGTATATATGTATGTATATATATATGTATATATGTATTTATATGTATGTATATATATATGTATTTTTTTCTTAAATATACTTGCTGAAGGATGGGAGAAAAGTGTTTAAAACAGACAAAGTAACCTGAGAGACATGGAGTCAGTGTGGATTTTAAAAAGAAAAAATGGCAGTTCTCAGCCCTCAGAATATTTATGATGTCCAGTTTTACTTGCCAGGACCAGGGGCAGGAATGTGTGGCCACTACATCCCTCACTAGCTGGCTGAATTTCTTTTTTCAGAATCGGCCCTGTGCTTTACGGTCTGTTCTGTTCTGTGTCTGTCTTGGCTTCATGGTTCTCCTTGCCACCAATATCTTCTTTTCTTTTCCACCTTCTAGAACCTTCTCACCCCTCCCAGGCTGCTTCACATCCCATGTCCTCTGAAGCTTTTCAAGTCCACAGTGATTTTTTTCCCCATTTTCGTAATTCCTCTAATACTTACTGTCCATTATCAAGTTTCCTTGGTGAGAGTCTAGAAGTTACTTTTCCTTGGGTAAGTTGTAGGTAAACTTGAAAAGTCAGTTAGACACAGGTGTAACCTTTATTGTTAGGATGTTTTAGATCAAGAAATGTAAGCTGAGTTTTGCTGAAGAAACGACCCATCTCCGCATAACTCCAAAGTAACACCCAGGACTGCTCCTCTTCTTGTCAGATACATAGAACCCAGTGTGGCTTCGACCATTGGCTTCCAGTCATGGTTCCCCATCAGCTGGAAGTCCTTTACCAGGTGATGCTGGTGGCAGTGACATTCTTCACTGAATCTGCAGTTTGCTTGAGAACTGCCTGTATCCTGGCTTGTTACACAGCTCGCTAATGTGTGTGCAGTTATGTAAAGTGATAGGATATGGGAAAGGTAGTGATGAGTAAAAAAAAGGATGCTGGGAGGCAATTTATGGGTACTGTTTACATTTCACAAAAATTAGTCTTTGGTGTTTGATGTAAACTAACAAGGGGTAGAGTTTGTGTTGAAGAAATACAAAGAGCGTATCTTATTTCACTTCCAGGGATGTATGCAAAGGAATTGAAAGCAGAGACTTAGAGACACTTGCACACCCATGTTCCTGGCAGCATTAGTCCCAACAGCCAAGAGCTGGAAACAGCCCAAGTATCCATCTGTGGATGAATGGATAAACACACTGTGGTATATCCATATAATGGAATGTTATTCAGCCTTAAAAAGGAAGGAAATTCTGGGGCACCTGGTTGGCTCAGTTAGGTAAGGTCCGACTTTGGCTCATGTCATGATCTTGCCATTGGTGAGTTTGAGCCCCGAGTTGGGCTCTGGGCTGACAGCTCAGAGCCTGGAGCCTGCTCCAGATTCTGTGTCTCCTTCTCTTTCTCTCTCTCTCTGTCTCTCTCTGTCTCTGTCTGTCTGTCTCTCTCTGCCCCTCCCCCACTCATGCTCTGTCTCTCTCTCTCAAACTAAATAAACATTAAAAAATTTTTTTAAAAAGGAAGGAAATTCTGATGTGCTACAACATGGATGGACCTTGAGGACATTATGCTCAGGATGACAATCATTTAGGACAAATATTGTATGATTCCACTTACACAGGTACTTAGAATAGTCACGTTTGTAGAGACAAGAAGTAGAGTGGTGGTTGTCGGGGGCTGGGGAAAGGGGGACTCATTGTTTAGTAGGTACAGAGTTTTGGTTTTGCAGGATGAAAAGAGTTCTGTGGGTGGATGATGGGGACGGCTGCACCACAGTGAAAATGTTCTTAATGCTACTGAACTGGGCACTTAAAAATGGCTTAAATGGTAAATTTTATGTTATAGATAATTTATCACAGTTAAAAAAAAAACAAAACCGGAGCGTGTGGTTGCAGGATTCCTGTGCTATGTGGATGTGGCATTGTTGTCATCCTTCAAGTTGTTTGAAGTCAGGGTGAGGAGTAATTTCTCGGGTGCTCTTCCTGCTGATACTTCATGGTTTAGTATCAGTATCATACTCCCTAACAAGAGAATTTAAAAGGAAAGATAGGAGCACCAAGGAAAGGTGATTAATAATTGGCAATCCTAGAAATTTTCATTTTTGGAAATGTTTAGATACAGGAGAATCCTTGAGTGTTCTCAGCATTGTACAGAAAAATGTGGCTAATCCATTTCCCTTTAAATAACATCCTGATTTTTATTTGTCCTCTGTTTCTTTTCCTCTTCTACTTACATGAGACTGATAATGATCTACAAACCACTGGCCTGAAAAGGAAGCCAGGCCCCTTTACTTACAAAGGGCCTGGAAGTCACTGATCTCATTTCCCATCTGTCCTTTTGAAAAGAAAAAATTCTTTCCACAGTGTTTTGTCCTCACTTTTTATTATATGCTGCCAAAAAAATAATCTCAGTACTTTGTTTTGAGCTTTTTATTGAAAAATGTTCTTTTGACAAATTCCTCGAAATTTTTATCAGAGGGAATTCAGCGGCCGATAGTGTAACTTTCTGTGAACATTGTGGTTTCTGGGATATTAGTTCATGTCTAGGATTGAACCCACCTGAATAAAATCTGGATAAATAATATTTCTAAATTGACATTGGCCAGACCTTCAGGAGATGGGAATTTTAATTCTAGTTCAAGTGATGACTTTTACAGAAAACAGGGACAGATCATACTTTCATTATCAAATAGGTCTTAAAAGCTTATTTTTTGGCTGGAACCAACCAGTCGAGTTGAAGAGTATATTTGTTTAGCTTATAATTGAAAGTTCTCCTCCTAGTGCAAAGGGCTCAGCCTTGTGAGACGCTTAAGGTATAAATGTAAGACAGGTTTCCTGCTTTCAAATTGCTGCAAACTTAGAAGAGATAATAACTGAATATTTGTAATAAGAAAAATGTGACCAGTATCATGAGAGAGGTGGGGTCCCATAGGAATTTATTCTAGGAGTATGAAGTTGGAGATAGTATGACATGCAGGTGCTAAGAGTCCTTGAAGTGGTTAGAAATGCAGAAGTTCAGCCTGAGAGAGAAGCAGGGTATTCCCTTGGCTCACCCATAGAAATGTGAGTCAGCGGCCCAGAGGCCAAGGGCATGGGGGTGCCTCTGTGGGTACTGGATCTTGGGGGTGCCTTCACTTAGGAAGGAGGGAGGTGGGAAGCAGGGACAGAAAGTAGGGGAAGAGCCAGGAAACTACAGGGTCCTGGAAGGCAGTGAGAAGAGTTGAAGAAGGCAGGCAGAAAAGGCAGACAGTCTCAAGTCCCTCCTAATGAGCTGGGGAGTTGATACCTAGGACATCTTTCCCGTGAAGATAGTCTCTGACCAGGGCTGACAAAGTGAGCAGGTGGGGTGCAGAGGTTAGTGTTAAATGGTAGCAGAGAGAAGGAATCATCATGGCGCAGAGGGATAATAAGAGGTTTTATCAGGATTGGGAAGACGAGAGAATGAGCTAAGAAGGGAAGTCCAGGAATGGGGAAGACATTGAAGATGCCAGTGTCACAGGGATGTGCTTTGAAACAGGGCTCCCTGGGGGTTCTTGGGGATGGAATTAAGGGTCTTTGGGGGAAGAAGGAGAGAGTTCCATCTCTGAGCAGCAAGGAAAGGATTCGCTGTTGAGAGATTTAGAGGTGGGCTGGGCTGAAGGGCTAGTATCAGGCTGGCACAGAGGTGGTGCAGCTCAGTGGGGGAGGTGGGGCAGAAACGAGGGTTTGGAAACCTGGGGAATAGGATGGGGGGGGGTGACAGCAAGAGTAATGTGGTAGTAAGAGTCATTGATTAGTTCTTCCACTGCTGTAACCATGGCCACAGCCCTCATCCTTTCTCACCTTGGCTAACGCAAGAGTCTCCTATCAAGTCTTCCAGATCCTATCCTTGCCCCCTTCCAGTTTATCCTAAGAGAGTAGCAAGAGTAATTTAAAAAGTCAGTTTGGAAGGTAGGTCAGATGTCATCACTCCTGTGTTCACAGTCCTTCTATGAAGACCTTACAATGGCCCGAAGGGCTACTGTGGTCTTATCTACCCATGACCTCCCTGACTGTCTTCCCACTATCTCTGCTGCACCACCCTGGCCTCTGTGGGGGCTCTTTCTTCACTCTGGGCCGTCCCCTGCCTTAGGGCCCTTTCTCAGGCTTTCCCCTCTGCCAGTGCACCCTTTACCCAGCTGTCTCTCACCTCCTGCAAGCCTTTTGCCAAATATCACCTTCTTAGTGAGGTCCTCGATGACTGCCCTACTCTCCTGCCCCCTTTGACATTCCTAGTCTTATTTATGTTTAATTTTTTTTCTTACCACATTATTTATCCACTTCCAACATACTTACGTATCTATTCATGTGAGCTCTGTGGGAGCAGGGATCTGAGTCTCGTGCACGGATGTTTCCCAAGCACCTGGAAACACATGACACAGAGCGGGAATTCAACACTTGAGTGGAATGAATGAGTGAGAGGGAGGGAGAGAATGAGAATATATGAATCACCAACTGAGAGTGGGCTCCTTCCACCTAAGATTTTGTTGAAAACAGCCTTTTAGGGAATGTCAGTGCTTGAGAACTAAGAAGAGAAAACAAGGTGGGAGTGTGGCAAGGTGGAGTGTGTGGGAGGTGGTGAATCACTGCAGGGCCCAAGAGTGAGGCATCTGAGGTCCTAAAATGGCTTCCCATGGACTCTTGGCCGGATGGGGAATCTTTAGAGGTGCGTGTTAGACTGAGAAAAGAAGGCAGTAGAGGACCTGATGGGTAAACGAGCAGAAATGCTTGGTGTGGGACAGTTGGAGGGATAGAAAGTAGCAGTTGGAGAAGGGGCACTTTGGTGTTTGAGATCACACAGGTGGGCATTTGGTAGTCAGCATGGGTCATGGCATGGGTGACCTTGGACAGCTCATGGGTAAGGTGAATCAACATGTAACAAAGCACTAAATCGTTTGATAGAAATTTGAACAGTTTAAGAATAAACACATTCAGCCTAACTGCTGGGGCTATTGAACTTACGTGATACATAAAGTCAAATAGAAATAAGAAGTAAAGGGCACCTGGGTGGCTCAGTCAGTTAAGCGTCCAACTTCGTCAGGTCACAATCTCGAGGTTCGTGATTTCAAGCCCCAAGTCGGGCTCTGCGCAGACAGCTCAGAACCTGGAACCTGCTTCGGATTCTGTGTCTCCTTCTCTCTGCCTCTCTTGCACTTGCAGTTTGTCTGTCTGTCTCTCTCTCCAAAATAAATAAACATTAAAAAAATTAATAAAAAAAAGAAATAAGAATTAAGTTATAGGTATAGGTCAAATGACTATTTTGAGCATTTAATCTAAGCTTGAGATGGATCCCTTGGCCCTTTGAAGATACATATTGTAACTTTTATTTCTTATTGGAAATGCAACAGGAAAAGAAAATGCTTTAGGAACATTTGGTTGTTATTATTACCTTGACTATCACATTTGTTCCTTGATTTGTTTAAAATCTTGCTCAGCACTCTTAAAAACTGAGAACAAACTGAGGGTTGATGGGGGGTGGGAGGGAGGGGAGGGTGGGTGATGGGTATTGAGGAGGGCACCTTTTGGGATGAGCACTGGGTGTTGTATAGAAACCAATTTGACAATAAATTTCATATATTGAAAAATAAAATAAAATAAAATCTTGCTCAGCTAAACAAACTTAAAGGGATATCAGTCTTGGAACTGTGCCAATTCAGTATTATATCGGTGAAGGTGAAAATCACTTGTGAAAAGTAGCTTCTCTACCAGATTCTCCATTTGCAACCATAGAGATATATTGAGGAACCATAATGAACTTTGATTTGTGCCATGCTTTCTAAATGAAGGTGGCAGCCTTGTATGATAGGAGGCTGATCTGGCTGTGACCACTGCTGCTTCTCAGTGAGGTTCAGCTGATGTGACACCATGGTGGGTATCCCAGTCTTCCTCTCTGACCACGGGTATCCCTCTGGATCCCCATGCTCTTTTATGGGCAGAGCAGGCCCATTCATCCATCAGTGGAGGGTACATGCTGTGCTCTGTGGCATTTGATACTAGGACACATGATGGACATGTCATCCCATGTTATAGTGCGGGATGGGAACATTCATGCAGAACACAGTGTGACAGTGTCCCAGGTGCTGGGGAACTCTGGGAACTGTGGTACCTGCTGCAAAACCACTCACGTCAAAGCTTGCCAGATTGATTTCTGTATTTACAAAGCACGTTAGCTATTTTCTTCATTGTTCCTCAATACAGCCTGGCGAGGGAAGTAGCTTTTGTTCACCGAGGCACACACAATATGACGCGACTTTTATTAAAAATACTGCACAGTGCTTAGGAAAGCATTGATCAAATAGGGCGTGATGTTAACTACGTTACTAACTAGATGAAAGAGGATATACACACACACACACACCTGCATAGGTGAATCTAAGATTTTATTCTCTTATGTAGAGGAAAAGATACCAGATAAATCTAGTAGTCCACCATTATGTGTGTGTATTCCCCACGTCAGATCACATTTCTTCCCTCCCTCCCTTCCTCAAATCTTCTTCTTTGCTTTTTTAAAAAGAATGTTTAGCTCACATTTTACATAGGCCGGAGAGAATGGTGAATGTCCCACAATTGGTAGAAATGGATAAGCACACACCAGACTTGTAAGCAATGAATGGTAGGGGGGCAGTATTATCTATGTGGTTAATGTATTTGTCCTAGGTTATTAAACACAACTAACAGACACAGAGGAAGTTCTAAGCCCAGGCGATATCCTAAGAGCGTGTAAGCAGATGGAGATTTATTTATACTGTACCTCTAACATTCCCTGAATATCATTCTTTGTCATAATTATCTTAACTGTAAAACTATCTTAAGGTAGCAGATCAGGGGAGTAGAAGGGAAGGAGACACAATATGATTGAGTACAAAACCAAAAGGTTCTTAAAGAGAAGATCTAGGTTTTTGGCGTCAGAATTGCCAGATGCCATTGACCATACTATTAGGTTCAAAATCTGTGTGGTTCCTACAACCCAAAAGGGTCCTGCCGTGTCCATTGCTCTGCCCTTTTCCAGAAGGGCTGCCTGGCCGAGCCTGGACACTGCCAAGTGTGTCCTGCTCGGAGTGCCCAGCGGCACCCTGAGCGTGCATGTGAGCGTGTGTGTGAGATCTAGAGAGGACAGAGTAAGGAAGCTCAGCGCAGTGCCCTGATGCCAGATGTCATCGAGTCAGGACTTCCTCATCTGGGCAGCATTTAATCTGCAAAGCGTCATGTCTGCTCCACTTGTTTAAAATAAGACTTTGGGTGGCATTTCAGGAGGAGCGCAAGTGCGGAGGCCTGATGCTCTGACATGACCAGAGCACCGCACTGGCAAATGCATGGAGGGACTTGAGAGGAACCCTCCTTGATGCATAAGTGAAACTTTACACCTGAGCAGCGAGGAGAGCGTGAGGGAGGAAAGCTCACCAGTATCTTGGAATATGTAATTAAGGGCATATTCACTATGCCAGGTGTTCACACAAACATATGGTCTGTTTAGCTAGCAATTAAAATTGCATTCTAGAGGAGGACCTACAGAGCCATACACAGAGAGCTCGGAAACAAGAAACTGGAATGGCTTGTACCTTCCTCAAGGTAATGTTACCAAATGGAAAACAAGTCAATCAGAGGGATGGTAGGTGCACTCCAGGCAAGACCCAAGATTTAGTCATGTGACCCAAGGTTTTAGCCCCACGTCTCTCTTACTAATCTGGGTGTTGGAGTAAGTGATAAGCCTTATTTTTTCTTTAAAAAATTTTTTTAGTTTATTTATTTTGACAGAGAGCATGTGGGGAGGGAGAGAGAGAATTATGAGCAGGCTCTGTGATGTCAGCGCAGAACTCGACATGGGGCTTGAACCCACAAGCCATGAGATCGTGACCTTAGCCAAAACCAAGAGTCGGGCACTTAGCTGACTGAGCCACCCAGGTGCCCCCGTGATAAGCCTTCTTAATACTCACTTTTCTTAATCTGTTGTTCAGGGATAACATTTGCCCCAAAATTTGGGTTCTCATAGATATACAAGAATCCAAAGAGACACCACCATTCGGGAAAGCTCTTTGTACACATGGCTGACGTCCCTCAGTTGGCAGGGAGGGAGGTGAGGGCCTAGGAAGCAGCCTCCTTCCTGTTTATGTAACATCGTTCAGTTTTGAGGATGGCCATGTCTTCAAAGTCATGTGATGTGGGGCAGGTGGAGCCCCTTACTCATGGACCTGCTACATGTCCCCCAAATGACCCAAGCCCCCCCTTGTTTTCTGGATTACCCCTCTCCCCTTCTTCATTCTCTCTTATGCATTGGTATGTAAGAGCGATGGAAAACAAGCTTCAAATACCAAACCAAACATAAGCCAAACAAAATCTCTAAAAACTGAACTTAACGGATGAGTCTGGTCACGAAGGATGAACATTTCACTTGTTTAGTTATAGTTTACTGCATTTGGGCAGTTATGTAATGTATAATTTTGGGGGTTTGAGAAGGTAGCAGAATGAAATTTTTATGGCTCTCAAAGGTCTACGGACACTTACAAATGTATGTGACATTTTAGGGAACGGGACATTATGTGGTGACAGAAGCTACCTGATGTCTCACCAGTTCTGAGACACTGTCTCATTTGGAACCCTGAGAGATCTTGCAATTGAATAAAACAATCCCCATTTTAAAATCTCTGCTGCCCATTCACTCAGCAAACATTTATGATGTGCCAGATGTTCTGCTGGGTGTTGGAGAAGCAAAGATGAGTAGCTTAGTCTGGGCATCTCCAGCCTGGTGGGAGATGTGGGTGGTGGGAACAGCTCCACAGCCAGGCGGATGGTCTGGTGCCTGAGGGAGTCAGAAGTCCCCATGTGCTACAGGGCTGAAGAAGGGTAGGTGAGCCCAGAAAAGACATCACAGCGGCTCGGCCGTGGTCTTAGGTTCTGCTGAGGAGCTTGGACTCGATTCTGGTGGCAGCGAGGAGTCATGGAAAGGTTTTAAGTGGAGGCCTGGTGCTATCAGATGAGAGTTTTGGAGAGACGACTGGCAGGTGGTACGAGGGACTACGGAGGCGAGCTGGGCATAGTGGTATGGGTGCTACACTGAGGCGCACACGAGAGCACCCCAGATCAGTGCACTGTTTGGGGGTGTCCAGCAAGGAAAGTCACTGACAGCACACGGGGTGGTACTGTTGAGTGAGCGGAGACAGGCAGTGCAGGGTGGGAGCCCGGGGAGCTTGCAGGGGCAGCGAAGAGGAGCTGAGAGGGAGAGGCGTCCCTCAGCGTGTCTCAGCCCTCGTAGGGTTTTAATGGGTTCCTATGGAGTGGTCTTTTGTTAAATCCCTCCAGAAACCTAAATGGGGTTCCTTCTCCAGACCCTTGTCCTGTCCCATGCTTTGTCCATTTTCTTAATTATTAGTGAGTTAGGCATTGAGAGTTCTCAGGAAACTGAAAACGGGATTGTCTGATGTTACTAGAACACTGTGGGTCAGCCGCCAAGAGGTGATCTCTGCAGTGAGATGTGGGGAACGCCCTGCTTGAGTTCTAGTTTCCAGCCTGGCTTGGGACTGAATCCTCTCAAAGTAAGTCATCTGCTCTGAAACAAATGCGTCTGCCAGACATGTGGAAAGGTGCCATTACGCTGTGCTCGATAAGTCACCGAAACGTCCCCAGAGTTGTCTAGTAGTGACGTTTCATGCACAGACAGATGCAACCAAGGCCAGTTTCCAGCATATGATATAAAGGAACCTAACTTCACAGACGCGTGAGGTACCCTGCAGTTTGGCTCAGGGCTAGAGACGAAAGGAAGGAGGTGTTGAGAGCTGCCTGTCTGACAGGGAATAGTTGAAAAGCCAAGATAACTTTAGAACATCGAAGTGGATGCTGTCCATTTGGCCCAGTCGAGCACAATATAAATTCAACCCAGGGCTTACTTGTTTAGTAAAGGAGATGGGCCAGGCTGAGGGATGCCAGCCTGAAGAGCTGTCTTCCCTAGGCTGCCTGGGCTTTGATTTCTGGCAGCATCCACTTCCCTCCCCTCACCGAGTGCTGGCCCCCTCCCACCACACCCCAAGGTCACCCTTCTCCTGGAAGATCAAAGTACTATTTCTCTGCAAATGCATCAAGCCCTCAAAGGTTTCAAGGTATAGTTCTACTAGGTGAATTAAAACAAACACAAAAATGAATACAAGCATAGGATGCTTTGCATAGAATTACAAACCAGGTAGGTTAACTGCTAAGCAGAGTGAGTCCACTTTTTTGTGTAAGGGCAGATGGGAGCTGACCAGCCCCTGAGACCTGGTGGGCTTCTCTGGCCAGCAGGTCATGTCTGTTGGAGTGCGTCTTGGGCCCCCTTCTCTGACCTCAGGCTGTCCGCAGGCCTCGGAGCCCATCTTAGAGGTAAGACCCCAGGCACCTAGGAAATTTCCCTCACTCTCAACTTCCTGCAGCCATGTGCCTAACTGACCCATTACTTCCTCTTGAAGAGAACCTTTTTCACCTCTTGTAACTCTTCGGAGTCGTTCTGCTCAGAGACTCGAGGAGCCATCTCTTCCTGATTGAAGGCCGGCACTGCCTTCTGGGCTGCCTGTGATGTTTGTTTTTTCTGTCCGAGGGAGGACACTCCCAGCCCTATGCTCCTTTGAACAGGAGAGATGGGGAGACAGTGTCGGTGGACACACGCAGTGAGCTCAGGTTGCAGCCCACCCACTTCTCTGGGATCTATCCTCCGGCTCATTGTTCACAGGGCCCAGGGGAAGGGTGGGCCTTTTGTTTCAGCCTCTTCATTAAAATCTTATAAAATAGGATATTTTGAGCAGCCGCAGCTATGCTTGCTTCCCACGAGGAATTAAGAGAGTTGTTTTGTTACAGTTTTAATGCCCATTCTAAAGTGATTAATATAAAGTCCCGTGCCATATGGGTTGGGAGGGTCAGAAGAGTAAAGAAATAAGGACACGAAAGCATGTCTCCGTTAAGACTCGCCCTATATTTATTTAAGTCTACAAAGTGATTCTGTCCTCCTTCTCATCCAGCAATTCCTTTCATAAAAATAAATGGGGTAGTCAATCAAAGCAGACATAGTATTCATCTTATTTTCTTGGATATCTTTTAGTTTCTCTCCAAACACAGATAATAAGCCATTTGAGAGATATAGACTTAGAATTCCATGTTCACAGAACTGTGGAATTTTTAAATTACAAAGGAAGCCTGGAGATCCTTAGAAAACTCTCTATTTTACAGATGTGGAAAGTTAAAACTTTCCCCCCAAGATCACACAGCTAATTAGCGGCTGAGCTCAGATGAGCACTCAGGTTTCCTGGCTCTCACTTCAAAACCCTTTCCAATATCACTTCTCAGATTCTTCTGTAGGAAGTTTAATTACATTATTCACCTCACATTTCTTGTGGGTTGAAACAAGAGCTTCTCGGTGCCCCAGCCTCAGTGGGGTCGGGGTGGTGGGGTGGCTGGCCCTGATGGAGAGAACCGTGGCCAGGTTGGGGGCCAAGAATTCCATTCGTAGAGAGAGGTGCCAAGTTGAAGATGCAGAACCAAGGTTATAGCAGGCCATCAGGGAACAGCTGTGAGTGATGAAGAAGAGGGTTGGGAAATGCCAGGATGCCCCAGGGCTGGCCCAGATGAGCAGACCCACTGTGTGGTTTGCCCGTATGTCCCTTTAGGTGGTGCACAGCCCTGCCTCCCTGGGCCATGCATCCAGATATGGCTCAGAGCCGCTGAAGTGACCCCAGTCTTTGCAGGGAGTCATTTCAACCAAGAGAGAAAAAAGTTTTTAAAGTAAAAGAGGATCTATTTGACATTTGTCCTTCCATTAAATTAAGCTGAGAGATACTTATAAGTTCTGCTGTTTCTGTTCAGGTCTGGGGGCAACCTGAACTCCTTCAACTCATTCCATTAAAAGAAAAGTCCCCTAAAGACTGACCTGGGCTCTCAGGTGTCCTTGTGCCACCTTCTAAGCCTTTTGGGTGAGGACTTCACCACTTTCTCTTCCTTTAGCAGTTCTAAATTGTTCTTTTTAGTTACTCCATTCTTTGGAATTCCTCATAAGACTCCTGTCCCTACTTGGCCAAGGTAATAAAGGGTCTCCATGTGTCCAAGACTACCAGCATTTAACCTAAGTCACAGTAACTCACTGAAAATAATTTAGACTATTTTAGTAGCTAGAAGAGGGCTTTTGTTTTAAATTGTGCTTTGTGCCATGAGATTTCTATTCAAAATGGTTGCTGGAGATGCTAGCTGTGTTTAGATTTAATTTGCAAATCTTATCACGCTTCATAGTGAAATGCTTCTCCCCTCCCCCTTGCAAATGTAGAGATCTACTGAGGAGAAAGCTACTGCTGAGCTCTCTCAGTGGCATGGGAATAATTTATTTCCAAACATAAAAATGGGACTGATATTCTTTGAATGTCCACCTTGATGTTGATTTATATAAAGTGGATACAGACCCATCTTTTAGCAGGAATATGATTTTAACTGATAAAAAAGGAGAAAAGAATGCCACAGCTGTGGAAAAGAAAATTAAGTCCACTTTTGAGGAGGGCTTTAGTGTTCACTGAGTATAAATCTCCAGGTATTGATTGGGACTCTGTTATAAGCCAGATAAATAAAACTGCAGAAATTTAATGTGAATCGATTTGGCATACAGTAGACTATTACCCAAATATGACTTTTAATAAAAAAGTCTTTGGAGAAATTAGAGCATTCACTTATGCTGTAGTCTTCCCTTGTCAGTTTTTATAATGGACTGGAGAAGTTTTTGTAATAACAGGAAAAAAGTTATATACAAGTAATCGATGATTTTCAGTAGAGTCCTATTTCTGTCTCCATTGACTATTTTATTCATTCATTCTTGAAAGATTGATTACCTAGCCCAGAGATACAGATAGGAAGATCTGCTCCTGCCCTTAGAGGAATCCACAATCTGATAGGAGGAAGTAGGACATGTGCCTGGAGGAGAGTTTTGGATTACGGAGTCAGAGATTGATGAGCTACCAGACAGGGCCTCATGGGCTGTGGTTGATAAGTCACCAAGGTCTGGGGTCAGCTCTTAGCTTTGCAAGTCCAGAGACTGAGTTTGGTCAATGTGACCAGAGTTGTTTGAGCTCAGAGAACTGACTTGTAACAGATAGCTTCACAAGAGGACAAACCAAATAGCATTTAATAATGAGCATTGAGAACTAGAATTAATAAGCAGATCAGAATACATTCATTGGCTGTGTCAGTTCTCTGTAATTAGGAAAGTCTAAATGGGAATCCCTTTATAAACAAGTGGATTCATGAAGCTGGATTCAGTGAGTGGGAAGACCTTGGGAACAGAGGACATCAAGTGGTGGCTCCTCATTGGTGCCAAGTCCAGGAGTCAGTGGTGCCTCAGGCCCACCCCCCCACCCCGGCCTGATGGGATTCCAGCCTTTCCTTTTAAATGGTGATAAAGACACTGACAAAATTGCTCTGGTCATACAAGCCCTGTTCTTTCTGTTGGCCCATTCTTTCCCCAGATGAGTTAAAACTATTGATTAGGCTATAGGTTGGTAGGGTTTTTAATTCTTAGGTGTTCTTTAATTAGTGTTCTGGGCAGTTTTTCCTTTGGGGTAAGGTATATTTATAGTTCTAGGATTTAACGGGTCTCTTCTGTGTGTGCAAAGAGATAATCTCATTTATTATGTCTTGATTTTGCTCTTTTAACTTTACAAGGGTAAGCTTGTCTCCCAAGCTTCTCCCCCTTTTGTACTGAATACAACTTGTACTCATCCTGCACAATTTAGCTTGAGTGTTTTTGCCTTGGTGCACATCTTCCCGATGTTCTTTTCCCCTCCCCGTTGGATTTAGATTCCCCCATTCTTTCCTTTCATGCCAGCTTGTGCTTCTGTGCCCCTTTCTCTCGTACTCCTCTGTAGTACTTGTGGCTCTCTGATAATTTATTTCCTCATCTTCCTCTGTCTTCAGACTGTAAGCTTTATAGGAACAGCAACTACATTTCATTAAAGTTGGTGTCTTGACTGCTAGTTCAGTGTCTGGTGGTAGAAAGTGACACAGCAGATGGTTGGATGGGTGGGTGGATGGATGGATGGATGGATGGATGGATGAAGTGATATTTATGCTGAACTGTAAAATGGTCAGTACAATGTTTTGGAGGACGATAAACCATTGATAACTACTCTCAAAGTGTAACAGACATTTTTTTTTTTTTTTCTATTTTGCTTGTCTACTCTTAGGACATTGACACATGTCCCAAGAAAGGTAAATGAAGAAACCAAGTTGCGGTTTCATGTATCCCTTCAGTGCTTCTGTCCTACCTCTATATTGTGATTAGTATTTGAAAACATTTTCATGAAAACAGCAGTATTCTTCACTACGTTAATTAAGACGTGTTCCTAATCTCTTAGCATCTTGTTACAGTTAGTTATTGCTGAGTAACAAACCACTCCAAAGCCTAGTTAATTCAGGACAATAATTTTTCATTTCCCACGATTCTGAAATCTGATCCAGGCTAAGCGGTGTAGTTCTGCTTGACTTGCCGTCGGCAGAGCCTGGAATGTCCAAGAAGGCTTCCTTACTTACACTGTGGTACCTCAACCAGGATGGCTGGAACCAGCTGTGGGCAGGTGGGGCATCTTTCTATATGTGGTCTCTCCATATAGCTAGTTTGGACTTGCTCATAGCATAGTGGTCTCAAGTAGTAGAACTTTTTTTGTGGCTTTTTATGTCCGCGTCTTTTAAGAAGGAGGAACAGAGCTGCTAGTTCTCCTAAAGGCTAAGTTTGGAACTGCCACAGTGCCATTTCTGCCTCATCTGATTGGTCAAAGCCAGCCCGGGTTTAAGGAGAGGAAAATTGTCTGCACCTTTTGGTGTGAGGGACAGCAGTCATATATACGGAAGGATAACAGCCAGCTATATAGAAAAGAGGTTATCTAAAACATCCAATTTTGTATACAACAAGAATTAGACATAAAAATAACATGAAGCTAGATGTGTACTACAGAAGTGTGTCTCATGTAAGTGAATGGTTTTTTAAAAATTTGCTGTTTATTTGGATGAAGTCTCCAGAGGAAAAAGGGCTCTTGTGGGAAAACTAAACTTTGTCAAAATCAGAGCTAGGACTTGATCAGTAATGGACTCAAACCTAGCATTCTGGTACTGGTGGGTGGTGGTAAGTACACAGATGATTGGTTTATTTATGCCCAGTGCTGTCTTATCTGCTAAAGGCCAGGTCTCTCCTTAAGGATCAAAGTTTCTTTCTTTTTAAAGTGAGAACATAATGGCATTGTCTCTGATCCATATCTCTTTCTCTCACCTTAGAGGAGTATTTGGAAAAGTGTCACATAATTAAAGTTTCTTGAGGGGCACCTGACTGGCTCATTCATTAGAGTGTGCAACTCTTGATCTTGGGATTGTGAATTCAAGCCCCACTTTGGGGTGGAGATTACTTAAAAATAAAACCTTAAACAAAAAGTTTCTTGAGTTGGTAATCCCACTGGAAAAAACATAATACATTTTGTCTTTTGACTAGTGGTGTGATGGGAAATGGGCTGGAAGTGACTCTAATAGTCCATTTCTTGAACTGAGCATTTCCTGAACATTTTAAAAGTGTAACAATTCGTTTCAAAAATCATGGTAGATCAAAATACATCAAGTAGGGATATAGAATGTATCCTTCTTTGAAGCATACACAAGTTTCTTAAACAATTTCCCTTTTCTTAATCCTGATTTTTAACAGTTCTGACAATCTGTTAATAATCACTGTGTTACTTGGAAACGTTTTGAATAGATTATGCCTCTTCAGTGCTTATCGTCACACATCTCTATGGCATTTCTTGGGAACAGGTGAGAGTAATAAGATTCACCATTTATGATAGTTGCAAAAAAACCAAGACCAAGGGCCTTCAGAGCGCTTTTGGAGGCTGAATGAATTAAGAATTCACCCATGAAGGACTTCAGTGGAGAATGGAGTTCCTTCTTTCCTTTCCTTTAGAATAAGGAGGCTTATTCTAAAAACAGGGTTTGAGATTACTTTCAAAGACTGACACCATCCAAAAAAGAGTTAAATAGGTGAAGGAGACACAACATTGAGAAAATAGGGGCAGGAAATAAAATTAAATTATATACAAAATATATGCACTGAAGTTTTCAACCTGTGCCGGAGGGGAGGGAGATCACACATTTGATCCAAGCTTCCTCCAGCCAAAGGAAGAAAAACATCTGGGACAGATGCTAGGGGATCCCAGTTTAGTAAGTAGCCATGAAGAGCTACCACAGGGTAGACTCTCTTTGCAAAATATTTTCCATGTATGCTGTTTTTGTAACTATGATCTGTTAATACTATCCAAGGATTACAGTCCATGGGAGAAAACATCTAGAACATTTCTTTCTGAAGCCTGAGGTCCGGTTTCCTCATATTGGCAAAATAGTCCCTTCCAAATGATGTTAGAGTGGATTTGCTCCTGCCTAAAGTCATGAGGCATTTTATTATTTAAAGTAAGCATTTGAGCCTCTTGAGGGGAGGTAGCATTCACAATTCATAGAGATCCATTCAACGAATAGTGATTGAGCACCTTCTACTTGCCTGGTTACCATGCTGTGAGGCACTGTGAGGCACTGCTGTGAGGCAGTGACCAAGCATGGACATAAAAGGCAAGTAAGAGATGAATGTGAAGTAGAAAAAATAGTCCTAAAGCTCATTTGGAACCACAAAAGACCTCAAAGAGCTGAAGAAATCTTTAGAAAGAAGAACACAGCAGGAAGCATCACACATCCTGATTTCAAGCTCTGCTATAAAGCTGTAGTCATCAAAATAGTATGGTATAGGCATAAGAACGGACAAGTAGAACAGTGGAACAGAATTGAGAGCCCCAAATAAACCCAAGCATATACAGTCAACTAATATTTGACAAGGGAGCCAATAATACTAAATGGAGAAAAGGCAATAAATGTTGCTGGGATAATTGGCTATTCCCATGTAAAAGGATGAAACTGGACCCACGTCTTCTACTACTTGTGAAAATGAACTCAAAATGGATTAAAGACTTATATGTAAGATCTGAAATCATGAAACTCCTAGAAGAGAACATAGGAATAAAGCTGCTTAACATGGGTCTTGATAATTATTTTGGGGGGCTTTGATACCTAAAACACAAGAAACACAATTTAAAAAAAAACACAAAAAAACAAGTGTGACCACACCAAACTCAAAAGCTTCTGCACAGCAAAATAAATCATCAATAATGTGAAGAGACAACCTATGGAATGGGAAAAAAATATTTGCAAACCACATATCTGGGGGTTAATATCCAAAATATATGAAGAACTCATAGAACTCAATAACAACAACAACAACAACAAAAATAACCCAGATTAAAAATGGCAAAGGACCTGAAAAGACAATTTTCTGAAGAAGTTATACAAAAAGCCAACAAGTACATGAAAAGATGTTCACCATCACTAGTTGTTAGGGAAATGCAAATTAAAATCACAATGAGATATCACCTCATGCCTGCTAGAATGGCTGTCATCAAAAAGATAAGAGAGAACAGATGCTGGCACAGATGTGGAGACAACGAAACCCATGTGCACTGTTGGTAGGATTGTGGTTTAGTGCAGCCACTGTGGAAAACAGTATGGAAGACCTCAAAAGATTAAAAATAGAGGGCTTCTGGGTGGCTCAGCTGGTTAAGCGTCTGACTCTTGGTTTTGGCTCAGGTCATGATACCATGGTTGGGGATTCTGGCCCAGCGTTGGGGTCTGCAGCTGGCAGCTGGCAGTCTGTTTGGAATTCTCTCACTCTCTGCCCCTCCCCCACTCATGTTGTCTCTCTCAAAAAACTTAAAAAAAAAAAGAAATACTTAAAAAAATTAAAAGTAGAATTACAGTATGATCCAGTAATCCCACTTATGGGACTGTATCCAAAGGAAATAAAAACACTAACTTGAAAAGATATCTGTACCCCAGTGTTTATAGCAGCATTGTTTACAGTAGCCAAGACAGGGAAACAACTTAAGCATCCATTGTTAGATGAATGGGTAAAGAAGTTGTGATATATATCTACAATGGAATAATATTAAGCCATAAAAAATGAGGAAATCCTACCATTTTTAAAAACATGATGGACCTTACAGGCATCATGCTAAGTGAAATGAATCAAACACAAAGACAAATACTGTGTGATCTCACGTATATGTGGAACAAAACAGAACAAGACAAAAAGGCATAGAAAAAGAGATCAGCCTTGTGGTTACCAAAGATGGAGGGAATGGGGAGGAAGAATTGGATGCAGGAGATCAAAAGGTCCAACTTCCAGTCATAAGATAAATAAGGACTAGGGATGTGAGGTCCAACCTGGAGACTGCAGTGAACATGGCTGTGTGGTATCTAGGACAGTTCTTAAGCGAGCAAATCCTATCACAAGGAGAAAGGTTTTTTTTTTTCCCTTTTCCCTTTCTTCTTATTGTATTTGAGTAAGAGAATAGACATTAGCTGAACCTATCGTGGTCCTCATTTCACAATAGATGTAAATCAAACCATCATGCTGTATATGCCTTAAACTTATACAGTGATGTATGTCCATTATTTCTCAATAGAACTGGAAAAAAGAAAACATGGATGTGATGATGGTTGCACAGCAATGTGAATGTACTTAATGCCACTGAAATGCACACTTTTTGAAAGTGGTTAAAATGGGGGTGCCTGGCTGGCTCAGTAGGTAGAGCATGTGACTCTTGGTCTCAAGGTCATGAGTTCGAGCCCATATTGGGTGTAGAGTTTGCTTAAAAAAAATAAAATTGGGCCGCCTGGTTGGTTCAGTTCATTAAGTGTCTGACTCTAGATTTTGGCGTAGGTCATGAGCTCACAGCTCATGAGTTCCAGTCCCGCATTGGGCTCTGCACTGGCAGTGTGGAGCCTGCTTGGGATTTTCTCTCCCCCTCTCTCTTCCCCTCCCCAGCTCTTGCTCTCACTCTCTTTCAAAGTAAAGAAATAAACTTTAAAAAAAATGAAATAAAATCTGGAAAAAAGTTAAAATGGTAAATTTTATGGTATGTCTATTTTACACTAGAAAAAGGCAATTAAGACAAGTAAAAGGCAATGTAGTGGGACTAGCTCAAGCACTTGGGGCTGGCGAGGGTTAGGGTTTCTGAAAGGGGGCCTACCCTGCCTGGTGGGAGTGGAAGGACTCCCTGGAGGGCTCACTGGGCCTCTGACTCAGAAAGAAGTGGGAGCCATTGCCCCATGCCCATCTTTGAACTTTCTGGCACCAAAAGGGATCCGTGGTGTGTGACCCAAGGAGGAAGGAGAAGGGCTGTCTCTGCAGGACTGGCGGAGACTGAAGAAGGGACTGTCTCCATGCGAGGCCCGGCTGCACCCCGAGGCTGGCGCCTTTCCATCTTCCAGTAACCAAACCCTCTCCCCACGCTTTCCTTCACAGACGGCCACTCTGAGACGACAGGGTCGCTACATGTGCTCCACGGTCCCCGCAGATGCGCAAGAGGAAGCACAGAGCTTATTTGTTACGGAGGTAATGTGCCTTTTCTACGTTAATGTACACGTTATCTTAGAGTCACTTTTTGCCTACACCCCCCCTTTCTGTAAATTTCAATGATATTTTCAAGGAAGTATCAGAGAGGTAATTACATTTTTATAATGGAAAATAGGAGAACAGTATGGGGTTTTCAGAGTCTGAAATGTGGACAGAAATGTTAATAGGGGTCATTTCTGATGGCTGTTTAAAGCATGAATGCTACAGAACTTACAGGCATGGAATACGGGTAACTTAGGAACTCGCTGGAAATCTTTGGCTGAGGTTTTGTTGTTGACATTGTTTTTAATGGAGACTCAGCACACACATTTATGTATTCATTTACATGTTTCTACTTATAACTTATTTTCAAGACTAGTTCAGTCTTTATGAGATGCCAGGTGATAATGAGCAGAGCGTGAATATTCCTGATCAGTATATGATTATTATCACTCTTATTTGAACATACAGATACTGATTACCTGTTAAAGAGGAAAGAAAAATTATTGCATTTGGATTGCATTTTTTTTAGATTGGTGTTTGTTTCTTCTTCCAGGTGCGTTTAGATGAACTAATTAGGTATTTTAATTTTGTTTCTTGAAGCGCTCTTTCATTTAAAAATGATGGGTCTTTAACCCTATTTTTCTAGTTGATTTTTAGATGATAAACATGGCCAACCCCCACAAGGAATCTATGCTTTTTAAAGTGAAGACTAATTAAAATAACAATATTGTAGTAACAGTATTTAGTTTCCATTGAGATTTTCAAAAAATTAAATATGTATTGAAAGTCGTAAAAGTGTGATCTCTCATCCTTCTGGAAAGGTAATTTCTTGCCTTACCTCCTTTGCTACTATATTAGTAAAAATAATTCTGGACAAATAGAGCCAGATACGTTTGTGTAGTCTTAAATGTTTAGTATCAAGCAGGATGCAGACGCAGTGTGACTGACCCACGGGCAACTGTCTGGCCTGCAGCCTGTTTTTGTAAATAAAGTTTCATTGTAGTACCGCCACACCCTTTTGTTTACGTGTCACCTGTGACCTACTTTCACGTGATAACTCAGAGTTGAATGTTTGCAGCAAAGATCACGTGACCCTCAAAGCTGAAAATACTTACCTATCCGGACTTTTCCAGAAAGAGTTTGTTCACCTCCAAACTTATTAATTAATAATTCAGTTCTCCCAGTTGCTTAAAAAATATGACTTTTGAGGCACAGTTCTCCACTCAGTTCTTTGACTGCTGTAGGTTGAGCAATAACAACTTCATGCTGTGCTGCCCGAGCCAATGGAACGAGCCCTCTTGGGACGCGGCCACAAGGGTGGAGTGGAACAGCCAGCACTTCCTCTCCATCCTCTTGTCCAGCGGAGAATGACCTAACGGCTGTTTTAAAAAACAACTTCAAAAACCTTTCAGTATTAACTTGAAAATATGATTGAATTTCACGAGTCTGAAAGGTCACTGATGAAATGAGCCAGTCAGATCCCTGTCTTTCTGGAGATCCAGTTCTCCAGAGACTGATTTCTGATGTAGCCCCTCATCTCCTAGACTTTCTGCATCCCCGGAGGGGTGGGGGTTGCTTGTCTTATTCCAGGCTTCAGCCTTGGAATTCAGCTGGTGCCTGCCATGTGGAGAGTCAACCGGGGCTTATCAAATGAATGACTCTCTGGCCACTTAACCTGGTCAACTATGTTTCCTTACAGTTTCTTATAATTTAAAACATTTAAACGTAAGTATCTTTCTGACCCATTTTACCTAAGATATTAAAAATCTGGGCAGTCAGGTGTTTCATTCATAAATGCCCTGATTGTATGCAAGTGCTTGCTCGTTGATCTTTTTAACTGGGCAGGTGCATGTTATACTTCAGAATAGGTTTAATATCCTGAAAGAGACTTCGGTGGTATGACTTTGGTTGCTGTGCTTGTTCGAAAACCTGAACAGAGTAGGAGCATGTGCACAAGACTGTGTCATACCTAGTCAGACCTAAAATTGCTGTGCTAACGGACCTAGGGATACAGGTAATTCTGCAATCACACTTGGTTTGGAATGTAATTTTGAGTATGGATGTCAGATGTTCTGAATGTGAAAATGCTTTGAAAATATTTTTGAGAAGAATTTACAAGAGTAAAATAGTCTTCAAAAACATTTGTAACTACATGGCAAAGAGATCGGAAACTTGTTCAGTTCCACCATCCAACTCTGTTCCTAACCCTTCTCTGCTATTTAGTCCACCTTTCAGAACAATAATGTAAAATCTTACACTATCTGTCTGTCGCCACCTTGCCCATAGAGTGCTTATCATAGAGTCTGGCACAAGGGAAGCATTCATTATCGTTGTTGTAGTTCTATTCATGACTTTGGGGTAGAGGAGAGTTTGCCTCAGAAGGCCTTTGGGCATAAGCCATGAAACAGATAAAAGGTTGACCATAAAAATGGTGAAGTAGAGTGAGCAGAATAGAGACTTTGATCACAGTTAGTTAGTTAGTTATATAGTTATAACTATAGCTATAGTTAGTTATAGCCGGAGTCAAGTCAACCAGGTAAGACATAAATACATTCAACTACATCTTCACTTATTCATTTTTTTTTTCCACACTGAAGTTTACATATGTGTAGCCAAGAGCTGACTATATAGAAAATCAATGTAGCTGTTGGTAACTCAATCAAATGCTTCCCCTATTGATTCTGACTCATTTGTGTTGAGGATCTGGTGGACGCAGCCTTATAATCTTTAGTCTACACACTATTCAGTGCTTCCTCCTGGATAGATGAATGAAAGACACCGTGCTGGTCCGTTGAGTCTATTGGATAGTGAGGTAGTTTAATGCAGTGTAGGGAGTATAGAAATGTCTTTTTTTTCCCTCCGGGGTTCCTTCTAGTTGGCTTAGGAATTAAATTGATATAAGGCAGATTAATAGGAAAAAACCCAAAGTTTTATTATGTGCACATGGAGGTCAAAAAATGAAACTGAGACCCCAAGAAATGAGTAAGGCAGGCAGTTTTTATACATTTTAGACAAAGAGACAATAAATTTGGGAGGAATTGACAGGACAAAGAAAACAGGTGTTTGGGAGCCTTAATTAGTAAGGAATTCTAAACAGAATTTAGCCTGCAGTAGGAGATTAGAAAAAAATAACAAGGTTTATTTCCGTAGCTTTCTCAACTTTCAAGTCCCTACCTCTGGTGATAAGGATTTTGTTTTGTTATGGTTTTATTTTGTTTTGTTTTTTTTAACTTCTTAGTCCAGGAGAGTATTTTTCATATGGGAGATTTGTTTCCAGCCTCCAGGGGATGGAGGATGGTCTTAGTGTCCTTGCACAGTTATTTCCCAAGTGGCTTCATTCAGAATAATCACCATGGCGTTGTTGTGCATGGGATGGGCCCTGGGCCCCACAGCAGTCTGTGTAGGTTGGTATCATAGAACGTAAAGCTCCCTACTTTGTACATCCTGTTCACACATGCACGTGCGTGCACGTGATGATGTCACGGTGCCACTGAATTGGAATCTAAATCTTTTCTCCTAATAATCTCACTCTGGCCCCTATAAATAGAAGGAAAAGCCAAGGGCAGATTTGTATTATACTTGGTAACAGATCTAGTTGTCAATTTATTAAACACCATGAAAGTGTCTTTTAGGTTCACACTTTCCACCTACTCTCATGTTCTAGTAGAGGGCACAAGGCTTCCTAAACAAGTGCTTTTAACTCAGAAGCAGTACATTGTTTGTTATGTAAATGCAGCAACATGAGGTGCAGTTTTTCCTCTTGTAAAAATCTGCTCTCTGATCATGAATGATGGGCACTTAAAGGGACCCATCCCCAAGGGTAAGGCTTTAAGTGTTTTTAAGCTTTATAGGAACCTCTGATAGTGGAATTTCAGGCAAGGGAGGGTCGAAGTAAAAGAATTGTTTTGATGTTTGTGTGGCTGCACATTCGTAAACCTTCCCAAACGTTCTCCTAAAGCCATCACATATCTTTTTTCTTTACCTCTTATGCTTTCTATTTTTTATACCCTTCCCCTCACCCCGTAGTGCATCAAAACCTATAACTCTGACTGGCATCTTGTGAACTATAAATATGAAGATTACTCGGGAGAGTTTCGACAACTTCCAAAGTGAGTAAATGGTCAGACCACACAAGGTGGGGTGATACACGTGGGCAGTGTTTTTTGTGCTCGAGAGGCTTAAGGAGGTATGTAACTTCACATGCAATCAGAGTAATTGGAGAACATATTTCTAGATGGTTTGTATGTATATGGAGTAGCTATTGCTTCCAGGGTATTTGATAATAGGACTCAAACCTAGTACTCTGGGATTGGCAAATGGTATAAACATGGATGGTTTAGTTATGGCCGGTGATTCTTTCCAGGGCACCACTGATAGAACAGGTAGAGTACTTTCAGCGAGATATAGAAAACAAAGAAAATGTAAATGCTACAGTGTGTCTTACCTTTAAAAGAATACTTTGGAGAAATATAAAAAGCATGTCATATTGAATAAATTTTATGTTTAAAAAAAGTAAATCAAAGACAAGCATTCCCCAGACGATTTTCTTACTTTCTTTGAAGTATTAATGGGTTCTGGAATACACCCAAAACAAGTGTGTTTAGATTGATTAGTGGTCATTATAGTGAACCAGGTGGAGGTAGGTCTTGCCTCGAGGGGACATGTTCCATTTCAGGATATCCTGAAATGATGCAGTTGGTAAATTTAGGTAATAGTTGATTATGAAAATTGAAATCAAATAATGATGGATTGTATTGTATCAAAAGTAACCATCACCAATGAAAATTTTACTTGCATCCCTATTAATATATTTTTCTCTATGTTTGTTGCATCTGTGAGTTTGAACCATTGAAACTATTCTCAGTGGACCTAGATGTTTGTTTTTCCTCTTTGTGTGGTTCAGCCACTCCTTGGGAGTGTTTAGCCAAGTTCCCCATTGACTCTTTTTAAACTTCAGCTGAAGACACTCCCTTCCAGCATTATCTTCTCCAGATGGGGTGTGCTCCTTAGTTCTGTATTTACCCAGTACTTATTTGGGGACTTCTAAATTCTGTCCATTTGATTGCCTGAACCTGTCTTCACGGATAGTCTGGTTCATACTATTCTCATGGCTTTCTTAGAACATACTGCGAGCTGTAGCACACTGACTGCATGATATACTTTCACTGCTGGTAGATTTTACCTTTGGCATTAATAATTTTGCAGTTGTGTGATAAGAAAGAGAGGGAGGATACTAACAGTGATTAAGAACATAGATTCTATAGTCTACCTTCATCATCTGCTCTCTCTGCCCTCTGTGAACCTCAGTTTCCTCATCTATTAAATGGTCCTACTACCACCAGTCCCCACCGTCTAAAGGACTGAACGAGGTAATACATGGGAAACGCAGTGCCTAGAACATACTGTTTAATATACATGCTGGCCGCTGTTTCAGTATTTTTGTTGTTAACACCATCATCATTAACACTGTGGTTCCCACTCTGAAGACCATGACCCCAGTTCCCATTTTTTTCTCATAAACTTCATCTTAAAAGTTATTCTACCAAGTCTTTTTTCCCCCCTGTTCTACCAAGTCTTTATTAATTAACGCACTTTCCCATTTTTAGTATACCTATCTAACTCCCAACAACCTAGCCCAGCTCTTCTACATGGCTTCCGCGAGCTCTCTAACTCTTGGATCACCCACTTTGCAAAGCAGTAGTGTGTCGATTATTTTTATTCTTCAGCCGAGTGGACCAGCTTTGAGTTTGTTAAATGTCTGTTCCTCTAATGGGGGAAGAAGTGCATCTCTTCATGGATTAGGTAATTATAAAACAAGTTTCTTTCTTCTTTTTAAAGCAAAGTGGCCAAGTTGGATAAACTTCCAGTTCACGTCTATGAAGTCGATGAGGAAGTTGATAAAGATGAGGTAAGGTTATCGCTTGCGGATCTTGAAACTGGTTTAGTTTACAGACTTTACAAGATCGGTTGGAAAATTACCAACATTTAAGCCAAAAGGGGAATTGGAATGTTTCTTGAAACAGGGAAAGAATTTTTATTCGATGTATTACTGGATTGATTGAAATAAGGTCTCCATTTCAACTTGACTGCTTAGCATTGCAAGTTCTTCCTGTCTTGTTTATTTGTTCCGAGATCATTTTCAAAGGCCTGGATAAGATTTGGGTACATTGTTAAGAGACACCAAGATTACTTAGACCTTAAGTTTAAGTTGTTTTTCAGCAGACTATCTTGAAACGAACCGCCAGTAGACTTTAAATGGCTCTTTCTTTCAATGATGGGTTTGAGTGATGCATATGGTATCAGGAAGCTTTTTTCTTTCTTTTATTCTTAAACAAGGGCACTCCCCCTTCTCTTGAAGAAATCTATAGAGAGAGCTGGGCATTAAGGTGACTAGCCACTGAGCAAGGGAGACCTAATAACAAGTCAGGGCTAGCTGTCCTCTGTGTTTCTCATCTCCCCTGCTCAGTATTGGCTGCCTCATTGTGAGTTTAAGGGGGAGAGGTTCCTTTTTTTTTTTTAATCATCAGGTAAGCTGTAACACCAGCCATTCAAGAATGTGAACAATGCCCATGGTGGGAAATTATTTTAGAAACCACTTTTAAAATAATTCTGGAAGAGTAAGTGACCATCCAAAGTGAGAAACAAGATAGTAAAAACACTTGGTGCTGATTAGTAGTAAGAGTAGGACCAATGGAAATAATGCATGCGAAGGGCACACTGAAAACTGTCAAATCCTAGACAGATGAGTTATTTCTGTTCTTACGAATAATAAGAACAGTAAAACCACCAACATTACATTGAGATGGTCTAAAACAAAACAGAAGACGGGTCTTTCTGCAGTTGTCTCTTTGATTACAAAAATAAAGATCATAATTGGAGATTGGTCTTATGGGATGTGAGTTGGGTAACATGATGGTGCGTGGCCCTCTTGTCCTCCTGTACCTACTGAACGTCCATCAGGTACCGCCTTAGAGGGGCAGGGACCCACAGGGCCAGGGCCAGCTGCAGCCTGCCAGATCGTGTGTGTGTGCGTGTGTGTGTGTGTGTGTGTGTGTGTGTGTACGTACACACCTGTCATCCGTCTGTTACATGTACGAGTGTTTGCCTGACATATTTTCAGCAGCAACTGGCAACCCCATGCCCGCCTCCCTGCACCAGAGCCCACAGCTGGAGCTGGAACATGCAGAAGCATATTTCTTTATTTTTCTAGCCACGTCCCTTCTCTTTCCTAACTCTCCCCCTCTCCTCTCTCTCTTTCGTTCTTTTCCATTGCCCAATCCTTTTCTCTCATCCCTCCTTTCTCTGTTGCCTCACATTTCCTTCTTTTCTTTGTTCACCCTCCCCTGAACTGAGCCTCTGGGAAGTTTTCCAGGAATTTGCTTTTGTCCTCCAATTATAGGGGAGTGTAATTTGAAAATATTTTTCATGAAACCCAGCAGGACCTTACAACCTGAGTGGTCAAGTATGGTATGTACTTTCTGTGGCTCATTAAATACTCAAAAATAAAAAATTTGGACTGGAACTAGCTTTGCCTTTTAATGGACTAGAGCTTTCAGGGATTGATGCTTCTCCCTCTCTTTTCCTGCCGAGCCGGCTCTAAAGTGACTTGTGGCAGATGGTAACTCCAGTAATGGGGCACGATGGGGCAAGCTGGCACCAGTTGAATGATTTTCCTTTTGACCAGAGTCACAGCAGATAAGATTAGTAGTGACTGGAGATCAATTGTGGTTTTCCTTCTCTCCTAGGATGCTGCCTCCCTCGGCTCTCAGAAGGGTGGGATCACCAAGCATGGGTGGCTGTACAAAGGCAACATGAACAGTGCAATAAGCGTAACCATGAGGGTAAGGCAGTCCATCACCCTGCACTCCCCTCTCATGAAACCCTTTTTGCTGTAGGTCTTGGGAATCATGCTCAAAATGAATGAGCATGTTGTTCTTCCTGACAAAAGTGACATTGTCTGGTCAATAAGATGCCTCCCTGGTGATCAACCTCCATTGGTACCGTCCTGCTCGCACCCACTTCCCCTGCTTCATGCCCGACCACCAGCGTGACGAGATCTTCATCATTGGGCTGGTGCGAAGGCACATTTGCCGACGGAGGCTTTCTTCTCTGTACCCACGACAAAAGCGATCGTGGCACCTGCAAGCACATCACCCAGGGGCTAAGTCTAAGCACTTTTGGGAGGTCTACTGTGGCAAGGTGAACAAGAGCAAAGCTGGAGGACTGGAAGGAAAATGGTTTGATTGGAAGGGGGTTGGAAAGAGAAGAGCAAAACTAGTATAAAAAGCCATTCAGGAAAGAGGTAGGAGCAGAGGAAGAGCAGCATGAATACTGAAGAGAAGAGCCATAATGGAAGGGAGGGAGGGTGGACGGGGAGAGAAAAAGGAAATCCAGGGAAATGCGGACTGTCATAATCCTGAGGCTGGAAAATCGTTCAGTGTCACGAGGCAGAGAAAAGTTCCTATTCTGCGTGAGCAAGAAACCCTGGGGATTTGAGAAAGTTTCCATCCTTCTGTGCTGCATCCCAAACTGGAGCTCATTGCACTGCTTTTGGGTGGTTATGTAAAAATATCAAATGCTGTGGGTAAGAAAAAATGACCCATGAATGTTAAGTGAACCATCTCCTCAGAATTTAAACGCACTGAAATTATTAGACGTGATGGAGAGTCTTAACTTACCCTTACCTGGGGCGTTGGCCAGGATTAGATTGGTTTTAGAGAGAATAGAAACGGTTTTTACACATGTGTACTGTGTAAAAACACGTGTGTAGCTGTGAGTGATTGGGAGCGACTGTGACTCTTTTCGTTTTGAAACAAGAGCTGTGTATGTATTTTTCTCCCAGTCATTTAAAAGACGGTTTTTCCACCTGATTCAACTTGGTGACGGATCCTACAATTTGAATTTTTATAAAGATGAAAAGATCTCCAAGGAACCAAAAGGATCGATATTTCTGGATTCCTGTATGGGTGTGGTTCAGGTAAATATGAGTAGAGTTCTATCATCAAGTTTTCTGATCTGTAAAAGTACCATCTGTGAATTTGCAGATTTAAGCAAATACTTCCAAGAATGGCAGTATCTGGGGAGGAGGTAGAACAGCTGTCAGGTAAGTAAAGGCTCGTTTTTCATCAGATACATGTGAAACAGGCAGACTTCTATTGTAGTCGGCTGAGCACCATGGGGCTGAGCTCCAGTGTTTAAGGCTCAACCACCTTATACCTGTGTGACCTTGGCCAGGCTATTACCAAAAGTTTCTTCATGTGCAAAATGTGGGTAATGATCATGTTTCCTTAGTAGAGTAAATTGAGGGGACTGGATGAATTCATTTGGAAATATTCAGAACAGTTCTTAGCATCTCCGTGATGAGTTTTATCATTTCTCTCATAGTACCAATAACAGGATTAGTCAAGAGACTGGGTTTCAGATCCAGACTGAGTTCAAATCCCTGCTCTACCACTACCAACTGTGTAGCTTTGGAGACACTGATCCTCTCTGTGCCTCAGTTTCCTCATTTGTTAAATTGGGATAATTGTATTGAATATGGTTATTGAGAGGATTAATTAATATATGAAAAAAGAGCTTGGAACAGTGCTGGCACATGGTAAGAATTCAGCCAGTATTGAATATTTTTGTTAGTGCTATTGAAGTTGTAGAGTTATTCTTAAAAATTACTATTATTTTTTTTTTTTTGAGAGAACAAGAGCGAGCAGGTGAGAGGGGGAGAGAGAGAGAGAGACAGAAAGAGGGGGGGGGAGAGGGAGAGAGGGAGAGGGAGAGAGAATCTTAAGCAGGCTCCATGCTCAGCATGGAACCTGACTCAGGGCTCAATCCCATGACTGTGGGATTATGACCTGAGGCAAAATCAAGAGTCAGACTCAACCAACTGAGCCACTCAGGTGCCCCTTATTTTTAGGTCATGACCTAATGGTTCAGTGAGTTCAAGCCCCTCATCGGGCTCACTGCTGTCAGCACAGAGCCTGCTTAGGATCCTCTGTTTCCCTGTCTCTCTGTGCCCCTCTCCTACTGGTTCTCTTTCTCTCTCAAAATAAATAAATACACTTAAAAATTAATTTTAATCATACATAATGCACAACTGTACTCACATTATAAAAAAAATCAGACCATTACAAACTGGAGGTCCCTGTTGATCCCTATCTCTCCCTTTCCCAGGGAGCTGCTGTTACCAGTTTCGGTGTAGGACCGAAAGCTGCTGTTTTGGTGTAGGACCTTCCAAACCTTAACAGAATTTTCTCTGAAAGCAAGTTGCCAGATTCTCCATCTGTCCGTCTATCTCCCCACCCCCCTGCCACTTTCCAGAAAGGTCTAAGGCAATAACTTACAAGGAAACATAAAACACAGGATAGCACAGATTTAAAGTGTGTTTGAAGGTAGGAGAGGTGAACAAGGAGTCAAGGTAAGGAGGAGATGAACAGGAATTAAACTAAGAAAGAAGCATAGGTGTTCAAGAGACCTAACACCTGCTGTGGGTGGGTGACAAACTGGGCTCTGTGCTTCCTAGCTTGGAGACCCGTTCAATCCAGTTAGCCAGAAGCTGCCTGAGTAATCTCAGAATGAAGATCATTCAGGCATTTCTCATGGGGGCCCTGAGACAGAGGGCACTGTGTGGTTAATGAACAATCTCCCTGACAACTCCTCACAATAGATGCAGTCACCATTATCAGAGAATTCTTCCTAAAATGACTCAGTGTTGGCTGATGACATTGGCCCGAAGCTCAGTTCTAATCAGAAAGGTCGTTTTGTGGGGCCAGTGTGATTGAGGTTAGAGACACAGCTCTCCGGCCTGACCTTCAGGTGTGTACTTGTTTATGTACTCACATGTTGAAAATTACATTGCATTTTCATCCCAAGTAATTCATTCATCTGGTTTAAACCGTCAAGCAGTGCAGGAAGGCAACCCTGCGAGCACCTTGTTGCCCGAGTGTCTTCCACCTCACCCACTCCCCACTCCCCTGACGTGATCGTTTTCAGCTGTTTTCACTCTTCTTTCTGGGATGTGCCTCCATAATGCTGGAAAAGGCACGTCCGCTGCTTTTTATTCATCACTTCTGGACATTATGGAAGGTAGGATTTTAGTTCCTGCAGCCCTCCTTCCTGCTCTAATCTAGGTGAATTGCTGTCTCAGCCTCTGGATAGCCATCATTCTGGAAACTCTTTGCCTTCCTGCCTGCGTCGGATTCCCTGTTTCTGAGATCCCATGTCTTCTTTCTTGTTCCACTTTCTTATTTTGGAGGAGCACATCCTCCAAGTAGCTTCCTGAGAAAGAATGTCGAAGTTGTTAATTTCTTGAGAGTTAGCTTATCTGCCAATATTTTTGGTTTTGCATTCAAACTTGATGGATAGTTTGGGTGTATATAGAAATCCAAGGTGAAATTTACCTTCGAATTTGAAGACACCCCATTATGTTGTTGTTTTGGGGGTCTGATGTCCCTGCTCTTCTTAATCTTCTCTTTATCTCTAGTGACTTGCAATTTGGGTTATTTTGTCTTCATTTTGATGTGGGGTTTTTTTTGTTTTTTTTTTTTTTTTGTAAACTGTTTGTTAAGGCAGAACCTACAAACAGAACATGGACACGTCATGAATGCATGACTCAGAATTTTTACTACTAGATTTGGATCTGTTTTGTCTTACGTGCGGAGAACTCTGGAAGAGCTCTCATTCTGGAAACTGTGTCCTGTGTAATATAGCCACCTTGGTCTTCTGGAGCTCTGCTCAGTCTCTTTAACTTAGGGGGACTGCAGGGCTCTGTCGGGCTCCCCTTCCCAGGCCACAACCCAGTCACCGCCTCCAGCAGAAAGCTTAAGGGCTGCTAGGGTGCAGCTCATCTATGTCCCGTCCAGCAGGGGTCATGGTCCTGCCCTACCTGTGGTCAAATATCCGCAAATAGCTGTTTCATCTCTTCTGTTCAGTTTTCTAGTGGTTGTGATGGGAGAGCGAGTCCAGACCCTGTTCCTCCATCAAGCCAGCAGTGGAAATTAGGGGTCCAAACTCAGACACCTGCAGGAACCGAGCAGGAAAATTAAGTAAAAGAACAGGCCTGTGTGGAAAGCAAGAGGGAATGCATCACATTCTGTGACAAACTGGAGCACGAATGGTCCCGTCTCGTGGGGCCGCCAGCCGCCTCCCCGCTGTGGCTGATGCTGGGCGGAGCTACCAGTTCAAGGGGGCCAGATGATCTGTTTTTGTCTTGTTTTTAGCAAAAAAATCCAGAAATACAAAATTTTACTTAAATCTTGGTATTTTTGATTACCAGAAACCAATTTAAAAACAGCCCCAGGGATGCCTGGGTGGCTCAGTCAGTTAAGTGTCCGACATTGGCTCAGGTCATGATCTTGCAGTTTGTGAGTTTGAGACCTGCGTCGGGCTCTGTGCTGACAGCTTGGAGCCTGGAGCCTGTTTCAGATTCTGTGTCTCTCTGTCTCTCTCAGCCCCTCCCCTGCTCATGCTCTGTGTCTCTCTGTCTCTCAATACATCAAAGTACGTTTCTTCACAGTGTAAAATAGGCAGGACCAGAAACGGTCAATGACGGTGAATTAACTTCTTGTGTGGGATTTCCAAGTAGGGGTTTCATTTGTATTCTTGAGCTAGGAGACCTTTCAAGTTACTTTCTAGTTAAATCTTCAGGCATTTCTTTTAAAGAAAAGTTTAAAGCAAAACTATTAAGAGTTTTGTCGCCTGTGTTCGGCACAGCGTGTAGGTGATTTGTGCGTCCGGCATCCCCGGGCTGTTGGTCAGCCTATGCAGTGTTCTCCGTGACCTTAGGTCCTGACTTTAAGGGACATCTCTTCCTTCATATTCTTCATATTCTCTTCCTTCATATTCTTTCTTCATCGGATGTGGCTGATGGTGTTTAACATTTAATGAATTGTATCCAAGGCTTCAAAAAGTTAAATAATTTGTTTTTATCCACATCTGTTTGGAAGCTAAGCACCAACACTGTGGTTTGTTTGTTTTTGAATTGTTTTTGGACATTGTGGAAAAAAAAAAGTAGTTGATTAATGCTATGGGTTCAAAGAAATGCATAAACTGAAAATTTTAAATAAACCTGCAAGTTATCCAGTGTAGAATCTTAATGCCTAAAAGCATTTTAGAACCTTGAAGTTGATTACGTTTATTTCCAGATCAGGAAGATCAGGCTGAGAAAGAGGAATAACTTAGAACCAAGGCCTGATGTCTCCCCCACTTTTAACTTATTTTCACAGTTGTGACTGGGACAGAAAACATATTTCGTACCTAGCCTTTTGACTCCTGTCTGATTCTGGCCCTGATGTGAAGTGAGGCGCCCGCAGCGGGCAGTATGTACGTAGCTTGTGTGGCCTGCGTGTTTCTGAGAAGCACGCTGCCAAGAACACGGCCACCTTGGGGAGGGTCAGGGCGTCCCTGCCACCTACGCCGAGGAGCCTCTCAGGGACTGCGGCTAGCCAGCCAGCTGCTAGTGGGTGAGGGCTACTCTGCCCCCTACAGGTTGCCCTCAGCCTGTACATGCAAGGAATCTTGGGCTGTGGTCCTTAGAGCCGAACTTCTTTCTAGTGCTGTTCCCTGGAGGCGATTGTGCTCACCAGGGGAGGTTTGGTACTGTCTGGAGATGTGTTTTAATCTTCACAACTGGGGTTATGTTCCCTGCATCTAGTGGGTAAGGCCAGCGATGCTGCTAAACATCTTGCAGTGCACAGGCCGACTCCCACAACACTTACCAGCCTTAAGCATCAGCAGTGCCAAGGCTGAGAAACCCTGGTCTAGGGCACTTTCATCCTCCATCATTTAATGCATGTGACTACTGTCTTTGTACTTGGAGCTGGACACTCTTTGACAGGTGTAAAAACTAGAGGAATGAGGGAAGGCTGTAGACATGGTGTCCAAATACCTCTGGGGACTCACAAATGATGGGAAAGTTCCAGATGAGGAGGTCAAACACACTGAGAGATAATGTTTGCTTTATAAAATGGGATACCATGCACTACTTCATCAAAAGAAAAAAAGGAGCTGGAGGAGTTGAAAATTTTCAGTGAAATTTCATTCATTCAGTAAATTTTTTTTCCAGAGCTTATTGTGTACCAGGCAATGTTCTAGAAATCTGGATGTAGCATTGAACAAAAGTAATATCTACCCTAAGGAGCTCTCATTCCATTTGAGGAGACAGACAACAAGTAAAATCCATGATGTGTCAGATGGGAAAATAAAATTATGGAGAAAATAAAGCAGGGAAGGTAGAGACTGATGAGGGTTTGTGGGGTAGGGACTTGCATTTTTTTTAAGTTTATTTATTTGTTTTGAGGGGGGAGGGGTGGGGGGGCAGAGAGAGAGAGTATTCTAAGCAGGCTCTGCAGAGCCTTACACGGGGCTCGATTCTGCAGAGCCTGATGGCGGGGCTCGAACTCACGAACCACAAGATCATGACCTGAGTCAAAGTCAGGTGCTCAACCAACTGAGCCACCCAGGTGCCCCAGGGGCGTGCATTTTTAAATAGCTTGGCCCCAAACGCCAATGAGATAGCATCAGTCAGCAAATAATAAAGAGGAAAAATTTTAAGGCCATTCTAGTTCTCTTAAAATGTGTCTCTGTACTCCTTTTCCATTTCAGAACAACAAAGTTAGACGTTTTGCTTTTGAGCTCAAGATGCAGGACAAAAGTAGCTACCTTTTGGCTGCAGACAGCGAAGTCGAAATGGAAGAATGGATCACAACTCTCAACAAGATTCTCCAGCTCAACTTTGAGGCTGCAATGCAAGAAAAGCGAAACGGAGACTCTCATGAGGGTAAGCAGACCTCGCTTTCTCCAGGGACATGGATACTTCAGGGCATAGGGAGCCTGTGTATCGCCAGGTACGCGAGCAATGGGGCAGATGTGAGCTCTTCACAGAGAGCTTGTGAGCAAAGATTTCATCACATTAGAATTTACTACCCTGACAACATTTTTATCAGGAAACCTTAAATGGGAAGAGCCACAGCTTCGGGGCAGAAAGGAAGACTGAGTTCAAGTCTTCGCAATATCATTTTTCAGCTGTGAGACCTTGGGCAAGCTACTTACATATTCTGAGCCTCGGTATTCCCATCTGTGAAGTAAGAATAAAACAGAACTTGCTGGTCGATGGGAAGATTAAATAAGATTATGTGTCTCGAGTACCTGGCACAAAATCAGCACTTAAAATACTGTGGTTATACTGTCATTAATCCTATCCTTTAGATTTTTTAAGACAAAGTTAAGATGGGCAGAAGCCTCATTGGTGGGAAGAATCTGGCTATGTTCTTGACAATTCATGTTTTGTTTCAAGCTCTTAGCCCAGTGAATCTCAACCCTGGCTGTACCTTAGAAATTCTGTGAAACTTTTTAAAAAATTCTCTTTCTTATTTAGTTGGCCTGGGGTGGGACCTGGGCAGGCATTTTAGTGGGTCTGATGGATGTGGCCATGCAGACTGGTGTTCATAACTAATATCAGTTCTTTTTAGACAGTGTCCATACTGTATCAATTATTAAATATTTGGTTCTCAACCCTGGGTGTAAGTATTTTTTTTTAAAAGCTCTGCGTGTTTTTAATGGGCATTTAGAGTTGGAAACCACTGCATTCAAGGGTGAATATAAGAGGCCTTTGACCTCCTGCTTTAAATAAAATACGTTCAATTACAAGTAACTCAGGTCATCTGTTTTGCCATTTTAGATGATGAACAAAGCAAATTGGAAGGTTCTGGTTCCGGTTTAGATAGCTACCTGCCTGAACTTGCCAAGGTAATAATCATCTTCAGTCTTCTGCCCTTCATAGAATGATACTGAAATATTTCTCATTTCCTAGCTTGTCCAGGATGGAATCTATTGAAATGAGTAACAATTACATTGTAGTAAATCGTTAAAAAAGACATTGTGGTTACTGCTCTCTATTTTCTGTCCGAAATGTGAGGGGAGGTAAAATACTCACCTGAGTCAGATTTTAGTCTTGTTTTCTGGAAAGTGCCTTACAGATTATTTTTTTTATTATTCTGTGTCCCTGCCCTTCCATAATGTTTACTACCAGATTACGAGTATTGAAATAACCAAAACGCACAGGTAAAGTTTCCCACGTTAACATGGTACCTACTATGTTCACACATACGCTCTCCCTATTCACGTTAATAGACACACTTCCAAAGAGGGTGGTCTGTGACAGTCCTACTGCTAAACCAAACAGGGGTTGCCTGAGTTTTGTAAATTGCCTCTGGGTCACTCTGAATGAAAAAAAAAAAGTTATACTTGTCTTTAATAATTTTGAGAAACCTTAAAGTTACTGAAAATCACAAAGATCAAAACAGCCGACCTCATTCCCATGACCCAGATTCAACCCTGTTACTCTGTGGTCCTTTTAGCTTCCATATTTTTTAAAGAAATAAAACATCAACTATAGTTAAAGTTCTTTTTAAACACCATCCTTACTCCATTCCCTTCCTCCTCCACAGCCTCAAGCGGTGACAGACACTGTTACGAGTTTCCTGGGATTACTTCCATTTTATCTCTGTATCTTTCCCAGTGTATCTATCATAATGATCTACATGGTTGTGTTCCTTTCATATGTTTAAAAATGTGGGGCGCCTGGGTGGCTCAGTCGTTTAAGCGCCCAACTTTGGCTCAGGTCACGATCTCGCGGTCTGTGAGTTCGAGCCCCCACGTCAGGCGCTGTGCTCACTGGAGCCTGCTTCAGATTCTGTGTCTCCCTCTCTTTCTGCCCCTCCCCTGCTCGTGCTCTGTCTCTTACTCAAAAATTAAATTAAAAGAAACATTAAAAAAATTTTTTTTAAATGTTATATAAATGCTAACATATTATTCTGTACTTTTCTTTCTTAATTCAACTTTGATTTTGAGATCTGTCCAAGCTGGTATATAGATCTAGTTCATCCCTTTGATTGCACCATGTAAGCATTTTATTTTAGCTGTTCTGTTATTTCCAATTTTTTTTCCATTACAAACAATGCTACAATGAATATCCTTGTACTTGTCTCCTTGTGTGCATCTATGAATGATTCTCTTTTAAATGAGAGAAATATCTTTGTCTTCTCCAGCCATTTCCATTCTTGCTCTGTTACTGCCTTTTTCTTCTTCTTCTCTGCGAATACAGTGTAATAGAGACCCTACACACCCACATCTTAAACACTGTAATAGAAAACATGGTTTATCCATATACGATTATAAATAGACTGGCATTCAGCATTGACCTTTACTTTGAGACAACATGGCTGTTCTAAAATATAAAATCTCCCTCCCTGGCTAGGACTTGAGAGTATTGTTTTTCTTCAAGACTTGACTGTTACCACAGTATCTTTTTAGCACCTGCCTATTAAAGCTAATTTTAGTGTCACCATTGTAACCGCCTACTAAGCTGGGACGGCTTTTGGCTTGTGTGTATGTGTTTTTGTGCTATGAACTTCTATGCATCGTATTTTGCATTGAGATTCACTTTTTTTGTTTCTGGATATTTGGGGGGCTCGTAATTTCTCAAAGCAGAATGTTTAAACCCATTTTATTTATTGAAGCAGATAATATATGCAATGCAATCCAGAACTTGGAAAGTAACTTTCTACACTTACTGGGTGAACACCGTGGACACCTAGGAGAAGACTCATATTGTTTGAGCCTAATGTTGATTAATTAGAAATCTGTATTTTTTTCCTCCCTGTGAAGACATTCAGGAGTTGTGCCCTCCTTTCTTCTCTCACTGACTACCTGTAGCTGACCAGCATAATAATTCAATATTTCTCAATCCTAAGACCTAGGAAAACTTTTATTTACTTTATTTTTTTAAGTTCATTTATTTTGAGAGAAAGAGCTCACATGCAGGGGAAGAGCAAAGAGGGAGAGGGAGAGGGAGAGAGAGAGGGAGAGAGAGAATGAATTCCAAGCAGCCTCTGCACTGTCAGTGTGGAGCCTAGCGCGGGTCTCGAACTCATGAACCATGAGATCATGACCTGAGCCGAAGTCAGGAGCTGGATTCCCAACTGACTGAGCTACCCAGGCACTCCCTAGGAAAGTTTTTAAACTTTCCTTAGTTTACTTATATGAGATAACATATATAAGAGAGTTAACGCACACACACACAAAGATATTTAGAGCTATTTTCAAACTGTGTGTAACAGGTTAGTTGAAGCAGTTTTGGTTGGTTAAATCAGATTAATTAGTTTAAACCCCCCATTTCTTTTTATTTTGCTTTGCTTAATTAATTAATTAATTAATTAATTTAATGGAAGTAGAACTTATATGGAACACTAGTTGGATAGCTCAGTGGATTTCACATTTGGGCACCTGTATAACCACCACGCAGATCAATGCATAGAACGCTTCTAGCACTCCAGCAGACTATCCTGTCCTCCCCTCCCAGCTGATATGCCTGCTGTTTTTATGTCTGTCACTGTAGATTAGTTGTGACTGTTCCAGACCTTCTTATCAGTGGGATCATACAGTATGCGCTTTTTACGTGAGGCTTCTGTAACTTAACATTATACGACCCAGACATTTTAAAAATATAAATGGGGGACGCCTGGGTGGCGCAGTCGGTTAAGCGTCCGACTTCAGCCAGGTCACGATCTCGCGGTCCGTGAGTTCGAGCCCCGCGTCAGGCTCTGGGCTGATGGCTCGGAGCCTGGAGCCTGCTTCCGATTCTGTGTCTCCCTCTCTCTCTGCCCCTCCCCCGTTCATGCTCTGTCTCTCTCTGTCCCAAAAATAAATAAAAAACGTTGAAAAAAAAATTTAAAAATATAAATGGAATAGAACTGAATAGAGAATATTAAATACACTCCCCTTAATAATGACAGATATTATTTAAGAACTTTTTTTATTAAGTAATCTCTGTGTCCAACATGTGGCTCGAACTCACTACCCTGAGTCTCATGCTCTACCAGTTGAGCCAGCCAGGCAGCCCAATGTAGTATGTGTATATGTATTGGGTTGTGATATAAACGTATTTCTTACTGTGGTCATGGTCAAAGCCTGAAAAAGAAAGCATCATAAGGGGCTTCGCTGTTGTTGTTTCTGCCCCCGACCCCAGCTCTTAAGTGTTTTAAAAATATTTTTATTTCAGAAGATAGAAAAAGGGCAGCAAGTAACTTTTCAAAGGGAAAAAAAAAGAAGAATGAAGATGTATTGCCATGCAGTCAGCGTGCTGCTGGTACACTTGTGATGCTTGTGTGGTGTTGCGGGGCGGGTGAGCCCAGGCCTGACTGTGCGGGACTCTCAGCCCTTCACAGTCCAGGGCTCCAAGCACCAATGTGGTCTCAGCTTAGTTTATAACCTTCTCCACTGTGTCCGGGTGGGGACCATTTGTACCTGTTAAGGAAGCAGGGAGTTGACTGACTGCTGGTCCTCTTGATCTTGAGAGGAATGGATTCCATAGTTGTGTAATCTGCAGTTGAAGTAGAGGTGGGGGGGTCGGGGTGAAGGAGAAAGAGACTGTGTGCATAGCCACTTGGGAGAGGGGAGTTTAATCAGGGATGAAGAGGCCAAGAAGTCAATACCAGGGATGGAGGTGTAAGGAAGGGTCCAGCGGGAGGTCAGGCCACAGGTAAATAAGTTGCAGAGAAAAGACGAGCGGTGGAGTCAGGCAGGAGGTACTGACTGTGTGATTTAATGGCAGGCTCCTCTCTGGTCAGCTCCTCTTTCTGCTGCATTCATCCTGTTGCCCCGGCTTTTGTCTTCCACTGTGACTGAGACATAACAAACAGGATATGAGTGACAGGAAGTTGTTTCGGTACAAAAATAACTGATGTCTCATTTTGGAATATAATGGAGGGGGGCCCTTGACATATGACAAGGGTGGTTTGGGCCTAGGTTTTCAGAATATGTTGTACATTCTCGGCCCTTAGATTGCTTGTACATTTAGTACTGAACGTCTTTGTTGTTTTCATATTGAAGACACGCTGTATCTACCCTAAAATCTCTTCTTTTCCTCCTGTTGTCTAATATGGAACCAAATACGTGTTTGTTGTAAATGTAACAGCACTTATAGTATTAGAGCACATGGTCTTATAAACATTTTTATTAACTACACAAACTGTAGTTAAAGTTAGTCAATTGGTTTCTTTTCTACAAAGTCAAGGGGTAAGGCAATCAGGCTGTAAACCCGAGTATGATTCATTTAATAATGTTTTTCACTGGTTATGTTTATCCTAGGTGTCATTGGTACATATATGTCACCTCCTTGTGTAAAGAAAGTATGAAGAAAACCCTCATGCTCCCACCCTATATTTTCCTTCACAGCTTTTCTATTTTTGTGGGTTTCTTTGGTACTCAGAGAACAGCAACTCACCTTAATTTGGTCTCCCCAAGTGGTTCTGAAAGAAAAGCATTGCTTCCTGTTAATCCAAAATTGCTCACATTCAGTTACTTTATAACTTTTTAGCGAGTGAACTTAATCTTTCTAGGTAAACCTTGTGTTGAATACAAGATGAATTACTGTGTCTCAAACTTTATAGTCTCACTGAGGTTGAGTAAGGGTCAGTCGACCAGGCTTAGCAGTATTTGTTGGAACCCAAACAGTTTCACAGATACCTTTTCTGACTTTTTTAAACCAAGTCTGTAATAGATGCTTCCTTCCCTGTATCCTAATCCAGAAAACTATGTCATTGTGTTATGATACAACGGAGGTGGCTGGGGTTTTGTTTATGAGGTCAGCAGGCATTCCAGCATTCCATCTCTTGAGCCTCCTTATTCTCTGTGCTTTATTATTGGTTTGTGACACAGAGGACGAGATAGTGGTCCCGGAGCATTAGATACCTTGCAAGTAGTGGAAACAAATCATGACAGCTCTTTAAATTAAGAAATATACGTTCTGGCCTCAAAGGAATTTGCTAAGTCTTCTTGTTCCAACCTATTCTGTTTAAGCCAACAGCCAGCACAATGTTTTTCTGATAACTCATCCTCAAAATAAGATGCTGTTGGCCACGGTCTCTGGCATTTAATTGTTTTGCTTGCTCAGAGATGAACTTAAGACACAGAGTATCCTCGAAGCCTGTGGCAGTCCTTCTGGAAACCCTTTGAATGTTTGGTCCATAATTGCATCTTAGGTGAGGAAGAAAGCATTGTCAGGGTGTGTCTTTAGTGGTTAAAGGTAGGGCTCACAGGAGTGAGGGGAACAGCCTTTGTTTTAGACGAATCATTCTCTTGACTTCTAAGCAAGTACCAGTTTTTACAGATGACGGCTCTGTCATTGTCCATTTTCTTCATGTGTTCCTTTCTGCTGAACCCAAAGTATTAGACGGGTTGTGAGCAGGACAGCAGCAGCAGCAGGGTCCGGGGAAAAGCCAGTCCAGTTCTTCCTACCTCCACGGTATGGACCAACCACAGGTTATTTTAAGAGGAAGGCTGGTTTCTGTCACTTTGAGAAGTGCTGGGTGGCATAGGCTGTGGGATAATGTTTTTTTTACAGCTATGTTTTGTGGGTCCTTAGACTGTGAAAGTATTCATTACAGGAAATTATTTTATCGTCTTTACTGAAACTTAAGTAAAAATAAGTGTGTTTGCTATAATAAGTGAAAATATCCAAAGTTATATAGAGTTAATCTTTCCCCTTCATCCTCCACCCCGACACCCAGAGAGCATTAGTGTTACTAACCTGTTGTAATTCCCCTGGCGTCAAACCGATTGCTCGTGGAAACACACACACATATATAGCGTTTGTAGTTTTTTAAAAAATATGTTCGTGATATATATACATGACTCTGAAACTTGTTCCATGACTTAAAAGTATCTTGTAGATGTCCCTCTGGGGCCGTAGAGGGTCTAGTTTACTCATTTTTCATAGCTGCGTGGTATTACAGATATGGATATTATGCACTTTATTTAACATCTCCATATTCATGAACATTTTGGGTTATTTTCCTTTTTTTAGTCTCTACAATCTGTGCACAGTAAACAACGTGGCTTCTTTACAAAATACTTGTGTTCTAGGGATGTTCCCCAAAGTGGGACCTCTGGGTCAGAGGTTATTGTGTTTTTAATGTTTTAAATATTGCCAGGTTGCTTCCCCAAAAAGTTGGAACAACTGACATTTCCATTTCTCTGTGTCCTCACCAGAGGAGTGAAAATGGTATTTCCCTGCTTTAATTTGTGTTTTGCTGCTTAGTGGTGAGATTTTCCTACTATCATATATTTGGGTTTCTTCCTCTCTGACTTGCATGCTCATATTCTTTGCCTCTTTTCTTTTCTTTTCTTTCTTTCTTTTTTTTTTTTTTACTTTTTTTATGTCTTTATTTTGAGAGAGAGACAGAGAGTGCGAGTGGGGGGAGGGGCAGAGAGAGGGAGAGACACACAATCCGAAGCAGGCTCCAGGCTCTGAGCTATCAGCACAGAGCCCGACGTGGGAGCTCGAACTCACAGACTGTGAGATCGTGACCTGAGCTGAAGGCCGATGCTTTTAACCAACTAAGCCATGCAAGTGCCCCCTTTTTTTCTTTTCTAATAGTTGAAGGCCAGACAGCCTCAGTTAGAAGTCAGGCTTCTATTGAATGTGTTGAGGTCTTAGGCAAAGTATTAATTCCTTGTGCCTTAGTGTCTCCTCTTTTAAACAAGGAAAATACTAGGACCCACCTCCTATCGTGGTATAAGATTTAAATGTGCACTTAGGATAATAACATAGAAATGTTGGCTGTTGTCCATAGAAATTTGCTTTTATCATTATGATACTTCCAGATATTTGTTATTCCCTGACTCTAGGGCAAAGCCCTGCCCTTCCCAAGCCACGTTTTCTTTCTGCCTAGGTTTTACTTGGTAATTCCTTCAAATACCATTTGTTAGGCATCCCCTCTGTTTAATGCATCGTAGGCCACAGAAGGAATGGGGGAAGGAGCTGAGTTTGCTTTTAATCAGCATCATCACAGCTGTCAATGTATGTAAGGTAGACTGTAAGCTTTTAGGTTATTTTTACATCTAAAGGTGTCGCTTCTTTCCCATTAAATGGTTTCTCTAGTGAAGAATATATCCCCTGGATATTAGTGGCAACATCAGGATGCTTTGAGTCTCTTTTGGCTCGTTGTTGATTTTTTTTTTCTTTTAATGTGTCTGCATCCCTGGTTGTCCTCTGATTATACAGACCTCCTAGCAGTCGTCCGTGCCGTGTTCATTTCTCATCTTGTCTCATAGTCAGTGTGAGACAACAAGCATCTTTCAAAAAGGCACCAGGGATTGTATCTACATTAAGAATCCGTTGCTCTGCGGTGGTGTCTGAGATCACAGGACTTGCCTTTGTTGAAGGACTCCAGAGGAAATTCAGAAGTAGAATGCATTACTGTTGGTGGTGGCTTACAGCACCTGGTACTGATGTTTTTGTTGGGAAACATCATGGATTGGGCACAAAGTAAAGCAAATTCTCTTGGGTACAGTTAAGTATACTCCACACGCCACAGGTTCTGGCTCTTGTGATGTGAAAAAATAGGAACGGTGACAGGTAAGATGGAGTTAAAAAGTTGTCCCATCCCCCATAGGGCATCAGCTCAAATCACACGATTTGCAGGAGTGTTCCTTACCCCTAGAAGCCTTAAAGCTCCCATAGAGAACGGTGAGATAAACCTTGTTGTGCAGAGAGACTTTAGCCATCATCTTATTCAACATTTTTACTCAGAAATGAAAGTGGAGTCCAGAGAGGCTACGCAGCTTGCTCACATTTACATAACTAGTGAACGAGTGGACTAGAACTAGAACACAGTTGCTTAGTGTTCTGGTGGTCATTTCATTTTGCCAGAGAAAGATGGTTTTTAAGTAGAGTTATGATAGAGTTTGGGTCATTGCTAAGAACCAACCTGTTACGACAACCGCATGGCTGAGAATATTAGGAAGATGTTCAGTCTTATTAGTGGTGATCTAGAAATGTAATAGACCGTGTTTAGCCACCAGCAGAGATGGTAAGTCACCCCTTCCACTGTGGCTGTCGCTGCCCACATCACATGCTGAGATGTGAGTCGGTCTGTGGGGAAAGAACAGATGAGAGAGGACCCTCCATTCTGACTCTATAGACTTAACCATGGAGATTGAGAGTCATAAGAGTGGATACAAATTTAGAGGAACCAAGCACGAAAAATAATGTGGTTGGCAATGACTTCCACCTTGTGAATGTCTTAGAAGCTTCTTTCTGTTCCCAAATTCCTCTTCTCCAGCCCCTTTGTCTGTCTCCCTCCATGGCTTCTCTTCTTGCCATCCCTTCAGTGTTGGGAATTTCAACTACTCTCAAGGCTCCTCTGTCCCCACCTCTAGACTGATGTTCTCCAAGTCTGTAATTTCAGCCTTCCTCCCTACCTCGTGCTCAAGTTCCATCTCTCTGTCCACAGGCATCTCCACACTCCACTTTATCACCCTCTCCACAAACCTATCTCAATTAATGGGTTCACTGGACAGCAGGCTACCCACATGGGGACTGTGGGCTCTGTGATGGACTCTGCTGTGGGATGGGAGGCAGGTGTGATAAAGAGCCCATGTGGGTCTTCCCCTTAACCCACCTCCTCAGCCCTACCCAAGGGGTTCTTCTAAAATGCAGAACTGGTTATTTTGTTCCCTTGCTTAAAATAGTGCCGGGTGTTTTTGGCTTCTGAAGGAAATCCACAGTCCCTAACACACAAATCCCAGCTTCATTTCTCTCTACTTTTCCCGTCATGCCCAATGAATGACTTGATCATTGCTCAAGTGTGACTATACCTTTGTACCTGCAGTACCTCCTCCCAGAACTCCCTTCTCCCCTTTTCTGCCAAATGTTTTTGTAATGCAAGGTGGGTCTTCTTCTGGGAACTCTTTTCCGACTGCCACCTCCTGGTCCAGGTTAGTGGTCACTGTGCCTTACACTTTCTTTGCCATTCTTACCACCTGTTTATATTGTCTTCGCTAGTATTCCTTGGGTGTAGAGGCTTTGTTTCATTCACGTGTGTGTCCCTGGTGCCTGACACATACTGGGTGCTCAGTAAATATCTATTGACTAGACCAGCAATGCTGCCTCCTGCCTGCCACAAACACCAATGGCAATCCTTCAAGATCTGCCATAGGTTCTCTGGCCCACCATTGCAGACCTATTCCTTTCTCTTCCTGGGCTTCTACCTCAATCTTAGATGGACTCAAAATTCTCCTTACCATCTGGGCTCATTTCCCACTCAGCGTCTGTCTGTGCTGTGTGTCCTTTTCATTCAGCCCCAAATATTCATGTTTTCTTACTTTTTGCTGTTCTACTCCTGCATTCATAGCCCGTCCCCTCTTCCATCACTTTATGAAACCTTTCTTGAAAGTAATGGTTAATTATTTTCTTTTGCGTTCTTTGACTGCTTTTGACCCTGAAGTTGACTGTAGTTTCATAAGGGCAGGATTAGGTCTTCTTTTCCCCCGTGGCACTCTGGTGTGCTACCTCCTTTGATGGTCTCACCTTGTTCAACATGCAGTTGACTCTCCAGGATGACAGGAGAGTTGTCTGGTAGCCTGGATCTTCAGGATGGGACAAACATGTTTGGACACCTCTGTAAGAAGAGGTTTGTTTGTTTGTTTGTTTGTTTTACCGTAATTTTTATTTTTTGTTTATCTTGTTATCAGAGTACCAGAGAAGCTGAAATCAAACTGAAAAGTGAAAGCAGAGTTAAGCTTTTTTACTTGGACCCAGACGCCCAGGTATGAACTATTTTAATGTTTACATTTTTAAACTAAGTCGGGGAAAGAAAACAGACAGATGATACGTTTGTTTTATTTCTGTATTTGCTTGTTTGTTTACTTTGGACTGGTAAGCAACATAACAACAATACAGAACATTCAGGGGAAAAGGAAAAATAAAAAATAACCATAGTCTCATCCCCATTACCACTTCCATTGTGAGTGTTCCATATTCAATAGACTGTGGAAAACTGAGGGATTTACCCAAAGACACTCTCAATCCATAGAGAGCATATAATTTACCCCATAGAAAGACCATCAGACAATAATAAGCATCACTGAAGATGCCCAGTTGGCAGTGGTATTTCCTGACTCACCCAAGGTGCATGTGATCCACATCTGTGCCCTCAAAATCCACACTTGGTGTGGTGGGGCGGGGGTGGGGGTGGGGGGCCCAGGGCAGCTGGGAGGGGATGAAGGTTCTGCTGTATTTTCTCCCATATTTTTCCCCTTTTCATTTGTGATCTTTTTTATAGAACTTCTTTACCCCATTTACTTTAATAATAAATGTCTTTTTTGCTTTACAGATTTCATAACCATGTATATGTTTTTGCTTTTTTGACAACTTTTTGTTGTGATAAAATATACATAACATAAATTTACCATTTTAACCATTTTTAAGTGTGCAGTTCAGTGGCATTAAGTACGTTCATGATGTTGCGCAACCATCACCACTACCCATTCCAGAACTTTTTCATCATCCCAAGCAGAAACTCTATCCACTAAACACTTACTTCCCATTCCTCCCTCCCCTCATTCCCTGGTGACCTCCATTGTCCCTGTCTTTATCAATTTGCCTGCTCTAGGAACCACATTTATGTGAAACAATATATATCCTTTTGTGTCTGGCTTATTGCACTCAGCATGATGTTTTCAAGGTCCATCCATGTTGTAGCATGTGTCAAAATTTCCTTCCTTTTTATGGCTGAATAATATTCCACTGTATGTATATACCAGATTTTGTTTGTTTATTTAGTTGTTGATGGACACTTGAGGTATTCCTAACCATAATTTTTAAGCTTGGCATAATAATCCATGGAGTAGATATACCATCATTTATTTGACCACTGTTATAAACTATATAAACTTATAAAATAGTAGCACTATTGTGAGTTAAGTGAGTTTAGCCTTTTCGTATTTTATGGAGTTTCCTCAGGATACATTTATTATATGTTTGTTTTAATGTGAACATAATATATTTATGTATTTACATTTTCTTTTAAAGAAGCTTGACTTCACATCAGCTGAACCAGAAGTGAAGCCATTTGAAGAGAAATTTGGAAAAAGAATTCTCGTCAAGTGCAATGATTTATCTTTCAATTTGCAATGCTGTGTTGCAGAAAATGAAGAAGGACCCACTACAAATGTAATTTTCCTCTTAAAAAAGTATTTTAAGAAATAGAGATTGCAGATGTACCAGTTGCAATGCAGTCTGGACAGAAAATCCTAGTCTCTGATCAGAGAAGTGCAGTGTTTAGATCAGGATGCGGAGGGTTGTTTAGCCTCAGGGACAGGATATTTGTGACAAATGAAAGGGGTGGAGACTTCTTTCTCTTGAGCTATCATAAATAGGTTTTGTAATTTCTTCTTCGATAGCAGCATTCTCTTTTCCAGACAGTTTGAGCTGTAGTGACGGTCTAGATTGATTTTTTGTTTTTTGTTTTTTGTTCAGGTCGAGCCTTTCTTTGTCACTCTATCCCTGTTTGACATAAAATACAACCGAAAGATTTCTGCCGATTTCCACGTGGACCTGAACCATTTCTCCGTGAGGCAGATGCTGGCCACCACGTCCCCAGCTCTGGTGAACGGTGGCAGGAAGAGCTCACCTGCCCTTCAGGACATCCTTCACGAAGCTGCCATGCAGTATCCGAAGCAGGTGGGAGACAGAGCCCAGCAGTCGTCCCTACTGAGACTTATCTTGCACCTGCTGTGTGAATGCATAATGAGACTCCACAGCACGCAGCTAGGGGAAATGAGACTGTTGGTTATATCGACAGCATATATAAGCAGGCAGGAAAGGCAAGCTGAGAGAAGAAGAAGCAGTATTTGATTTCTCATTTTTTTTTTTCTAAACTTTCTGCTAGTTGCCCACCCCCCTGACCAAATTGCCTTTTTGATCAGATGATAAACTAGCGATAAAGCACTGAGTGCCTCTGAATAGCGTGTTTTAGCACTCTTTGTTGCTTCAGAACGTTTCATGTTCAGGGGATTTGTTTAACGTGGGTGTGAATTTTACTCACTACAGAAAATCTTTTGTTCCCTAGGGAATATTTTCGGTCACGTGTCCTCATCCTGATATATTTCTGGTGGCTAGAATTGAAAAAGTGCTTCAGGGGAGCATCACACACGGTGCCGAGCCATACATGAAAAGTTCAGACTCTTCTAAGGTATGAGTGACTTTTATGCTTTATGATGATAAACATCAATTCAATAAAAGGGCCCTCTGTGAAAATAGAAACGCTTAAAGAAATCAGAGTTAAGCCTTATGTATTCAGCGAGAGGTATTTATACTTTTTATATTTTAAAATACGTGCACTCTTCACATAGATTTACTCCTAACCTCATGTGTCCAATTTTCATTGAAAAGTAGTCCTGTATGTAAATAAAATCCTTCATTTGTCTAGACAATCCTAACATCCTAAAATAATTGGCAAAACTGGAATTATGAGCTTAACAGTAAACTTCCTATCATTAAAAAGGACATATATTCTATTCAAATAGAGTGCATTCCACTTGTTGACGTTTCTCTCAGGTTCTGGAATTATCTTTGGGTCCATTTACACTTAAATGTGAGGCTGGAGACTAGGGGATGGTCTGACCAGTGAGGTCAGTGCTTCAGGTGCCCTGTTTGGTCACACGGGGCAGGTCATGGTGGCAGAGGTGACCTTGGGTAGAAGAGGGAAGGGAAACATACAAGCTGTCTGGTGTGTTTCCCTTACTTTGGCGTAGTGCTCACTACTGGGGAGTGCCTTGGTGGACACACACAGATGTGAATGTTAGAGGTTATCTAGTCAAGAGCTCTTCTCAGGCATCAGAAAACTGAGGTTTACTAAGGTTTAGTTACCTGCTCAGTGCCCTACAGCTAGAGTGACCAGAGGCACCTGACTGTCACTTTCCAGCACGTTGAGCTACCTGGTAGGGTGAGCTAATAGAATTCTGTCTCTGCTGGCTTTACAGTATTTGTAAGTGCTCGTCTGGGAGATGGCCCTGATACACTGACAAGGACTGGTCAGCAGCAGGAGGGGACACCTCCAAAGGCTCTAAGGGACATTTCCTGAGCTGAATCAGAGCTTCCCCTCATGCTGTCTGTGGCCGGCCATACACCACAGGTGTGTCCACGAGCTGCAGGGTGGTTGTTAAAGAATAGGTTGTAGGAGTCAGAGACCTGGGTGCTGAGTGCCTAGGTACTTTGGAGAAGTCATGTCACCTCTCTGGGCTCTGGTGTCCCATCTGTTGTTGAAGGATGATATTGCTACCTGCCCCACCTCCTCTCAGGAACAGCGCTGAGATCAGATAATATACAAGACATTGCTGGGTACCTGCGTGGCTCAGTCGGTTGAGCGTCTGACTTGAGCTCAGGTGATGATCTCATGGTTCACAGGTTTGAGCCCCATGTCAGGCTCTATATTAACAGCCCAGAGACTGGAGCCTGCTTTGGATTTTGGTTCTCCCTCTCTCTCTGTCCCTCCCCCATTCATGTTCTGTCTCTCTGTCTCAAAAATAAAAATAAAACATAAAAAAAAAATTTTTAAATATACAAGACATTGCCAGAGATGCTGCAAATCACTGACACATGTAGGACAACGTTATCATCTATCCCAGCCCCAGCCAGGGGAGAACCCATAGCCCCAGGCACACTGCCTCCAACAGTATGCCTTTCTGGCTGATAACAGCTAGGTCAAGTTTGGTCTCTGGAGAAGAAGCGATTTTATTTTTTAAATCAAGTTTGTAAAACCTTAGATAAGAAGCTCTTTCAGCTCTTCAGTGTTTTGATTAATAATCAATGAAGGCCCAGGATGAGATCGGCTCCCCTGACTGTATGTGATACGTTTCCAGGGCCTAAATGCACCGTCTTTGCTCTTCTGCCTGCCACATGCATGGTTTGAAATTTGGCAGCTCGTGATGGTGCAAAATCACATTTCACTTTGGGCTAGACTTGATGCTCTCCTCCACACTTCCCAGTGGCCGCCGAGCATCTATGGAAGTCGGCTCTTCCCTCCTTACGTGTGGGATGCACAGCTCAGCCATGTGTACGTTACTCCATACGTTCACACTTCCAAAGTAATAAATTAAGGCAGAGATTAACCTTTTTATATCAGAATAGGTTTTATATCTCTCTGCTCTCAAGCATGTTGTATCAGAATAGAACTTTTGGCAGAGATATTACCGAAAGATGATTTTCTCATGTATGTCAGAATTGTTTCTTTCCTGTTTTCCAAGATGGTCTAGAACATCATTTAGAGTAAATTTTGTCTTGGAGGAAGAAACTGTTATAAGAAGTCTCTGTTAGTGTAGATCATGAATAGATTAAAAAAGAGGAAGAAAGAAAGAAAAGGGGCAGGGGAGACCAAAGACAAAATTGAGTTTTTCAGTCTTACATACCTTATGTTCCCTGTGCACCCTCAGTAAGTCTGTGGGCTCGGACCCTGTTCGCCACAGGAAACCGTGAAACTTATTTGAAATCTGGGTTTTAGTTTTAAGTTTTATGCAAATATTGTGTTTTACTCCACAGTATAGTCATTATTGTTAGAAATCTAAAAATGATAGTTTCTATCTGAAAATAGAAGGTAGGCCATTTTACCCTGTGACTGTGTGCCCCCAGTGCCCACAGGATCATGCCCTTCCGGAAGAAGAAATGAAGGAACTGGAGGTGCTCCTGACATGTTTCGGTCAAGACATGTTTCTAATTCATTCGTGAGGGTAGCAATTCTCACAGCATGACTGTGGTAGAATCATAATGTCTGGTAACTGGAAGGGATAGTGAAAAGTACTGTGGCTCACGCCCTTCATTTCTCAGGTGGGGAAAATGGAGCCCAGAGAGGGCTAATGGCCTAGACTCACACCGCTGGTTTCAGTTTGACCGAGAGACAAACAGCTCTATCATCTCAGTTTTCGCAAACCTGATACGCACAGGTCACCGAAGGTCTGGTCAGAAGGCAGGTTCTGACCCAGGGGGTCTGGGGTGGGGCCCGAGACTGCATTCCTGATAAGCTCCCAGGTGCTGCTGATGCTGCCGCTCTGACGCACATTGGTTCACAGGCGCTGGATCACAGTTCCCAAAACTGGTTGACTTTGGTGTGCTTCAGTAATGTAAAAGGCCCTTGAACATACCACTCTAACTGAATCAAACTTTTTATCGGGAGCCGTGCAGGATCCCGGTACAAGCACATTCGGGGCACTTGTCCTCCGCTGTAGCGGTAGGGGTACAGTTGATTGATAGACATGTCATGCACACATCTTAGGCCAAAGCGGATCTGCTTCACTGTGCACTATGGGCTTCATAAGTCAAGCCACAACAAATGAAAATTCATCATCAAGAAGTGAAAATAGCAGTAATTTATACCTAGAAAGTAAGAATATAACTAACAGTTGAAAACCCTGGCCTAACTTAAGTCAGCACCTATATAATGTCTTACAGAACGAATATCTATCCCCCAAATTGTGGGAATCTGCATGAGCTGGAACACATTAGGAGCTATGCTGGCTTAGCATTTTCGTTAGTATTCTCATTTAAACTTTAAGTATTGCCATATATTTTGGCACGAATACCAAGAATTAACAATTGTTAATAACCCACTGGACTTATAAGTAGCCCTTAGTCATAAAGAACTATGAAAGCCTATGAAATGTCATGCTTGCGGCCTATGAAAGCAACGTTTTAGAAAAGAAAAGACTTAACATTTTGGAAACGGTCCTCATTCTATATTCTTTGAAAGTCACTGCCATAAAGATTGCATTAAACAGAATACTCTGCACCTAGTGTAAGTCCGGCCAGATTTCCTTAGAGTGACCCGTGCTTTTCCATGCATCTGATACTAGGGTAGGAGCTTGTTTAACGAACGTGTGATGACGGCTCTTTAGATCATAATTCTGTCAATGGGGTACAGCACCTCATATCTTTATTCTCCTATCTTCAAGGTTGCTCAGAAGGTGCTGAAGAATGCCAAGCAGGCTTGCCAAAGACTAGGACAGTACAGAATGCCATTTGCATGGGCAGCAAGGTAACGACAATATCTTTTATGCTTTTGATGTAGCTAGAGATACACGGAGATAGATAGATAGATAGATAGATAGATAGATAGATAGATAGATAGATAGGTAGATAGACAGACAGACTGACTCATCTCTTTTGTCTTTATTGCCCAGAGACAAAGAGGATTTAAATGTGTAAAGTTAAAACATAAGTAAGCCCCCTATGTGAATAATCTTTCGTTAGAATCACAGACGGGGAAGATGCTGGCTGGGAGAGCCGTGCAGGGGCCGGTAGGACGGACGGGAGCTCTTGTTGCAGAGCTGCTGTTCTGGCCACGTGTCCCAAGCCCAGCTTGGACAGTGGCCCAGGGTGGGGGCCTGCACATCACCCTTGTTTGTGAGCTCTGCTTCCTAAGCATCTGACTGTGGATGTTGTTGCCTAAGCACGAGCCATTTGCTGGAAATGTTCTCTGTGTAAATTGAGTTAGTTGTGTTCATCGGCGTAAATGTCTTCCATGTTTTCAGATAATGAAATTTCTGTTAGTACAGCCAATGGAATAATAATTAGGCTTCACATAGAAACCAAAGTTAAGCTGTGGATTTATTTTCATCTTTTGGAAGCTCAGTTTAGAACTGTTGTTTGGCTATTTCAGGACGTTGTTTAAGGATGCATCTGGAAACCTTGACAAAAATGCCAGATTCTCTGCTCTGTACAGGCAAGACAGCAATAAGCTCTCCAATGACGACATGCTCAAGTTACTTGCGGACTTTCGGAAGTGAGTCTCAAAGTGTTACTTATTTGCACACCTGAAAAACAGAAGGTGTTTTCTGTGGGGGGGGTGGGGCGGGAGGGCATCGGGCTCCACTCAAACATCATAGGGGCTGTTGGGTGAGCGTGGAACTTTACCTTGAGTCCTTGCGAGGGAAGAGAAGGTCTAACATTGAAGAGTGTCCTGGTTAATTTGAATGACGTTTTCAGTGGTGCTGTGAGGGCGGGGTGAGGGTAGAGATGGGCCTAGGGAGGAAGGAGACAGCTGAGGAACCTTTGGCAAGAGATGGGAAAGGACACAGCAAAGGCAGTGCAAGTGGAAATGGGAGGAAGGAACTAATTCAGGTCACATCAGGGAAGCACCTGTACTCTGCCTGGGGTTCCTGATTGGGAGAAGGATGGGAGGAGAGAGAAGTGGGTGGTAGTCTCGGATAAGCAACCTCCCAGTTTCTGACCTGCACAGTGGAGTGACTCATGTACCATTAACTGGATGATGGAAGGGAAAAACAATAACTTATATCGTACTTACTGTTTACCACCATTGTTCCAAATGCTTTACCTGTGTTAACAATTGTATTTTTTTCCTAGGGCTGCCATAATAAAGCACCGTAAACTAGGGGGCTTAAAACAATGGAAATTTGTTCTCTCACAATTTTGGAGGCTAGATGTCCAAAACCAAGATATTGGTGGGGTCATCCTTGCTCCAGAATCTCAAGGGGAGGGTCCTTCCTTATTTCCTCCAACTTCCCGTGGCTCCAGGCATTCCTTGGGCTTATGGCAGCATCGCTCTAGTCTCTGTTTCTTGCTTCACATGGCCACCTTCCTGTGTGTTTCTGTTGAAATATCCTTCTTATAAAAGAACTTGTCAGGTTGGATTAGGGCCAACCCCAGTGACCTCGTCTTCCCTTGATTGCATCTGCAAAGACCCTATTTCCAAATAAAGACACATCCATAGGTACCAGGGATTAGGACTTTAACATATGTGTTTGGGAACACCATCCAGCCCACAGCAACGTGGTAAAGAGAGGGAACGCACTGGCGGGGTCGTTCTGACTGAGAACCTGCTCCTATCACCGTGCTGTTGCGGTGTTCCATCATGACGGTCCACTTCCGAACTCACACAACTGATTTCCTTTGCTAGGGACATGGGTTTTAGAGCTTTTCTGGGAAAATTCTGGGAATGAGAAAGAACTGAGGCTATTAGAAGGTAATGAAATGAAAATCATGGGGACGCCTGGGCGACTCCGTCAGTTGGGTGTCCAACTCTTGATTTCGGCACAGGTCATGATCTCACAGTTTGTGAAATCAAGCCCCTCTTCGGGTTCTGCACTAATAGCACAGAGCCTGCTTAGGATTCTCTCTTTCTTCTCTCTGTCTCTTCTCCTCTCTTTCTCTCAAAATAAATGTTAAAAAAAGAAAAGAAATTAAAAAAGAAAGAAAAAAAAAAGAATGGTGAAGAACCAGCCACTATTCTATACCATAGGAAACCTTAGTCTTGTTTTTTTATTTGGGAAAAAAACACATATCAAAGTAACAATGTCACTTGGCTTAGAACTCAGGACTGGCGGTTTAGCTTTTGGTTCATTTTTACTTTTACTTCTCTCTCTTCTGATTTTTCAGCATTCTTATTAGAGCCATAATTAACATCTCTAAAAAACCTTTACTTACTGATAGTAGTATATTGTCATCTGTAACGTGTTTACATACAGTAACTATTGTCATGTTTCACCCTTGCTTATAGAATAAAAACTCATTTTACTCTGTTTTGTTTTTTGAAAACTCCAGTCGCCTTTAGTTAAATAGATTACAATTTTCCTGCACTAGCCCACCGCGCAGTTCTTAGTAATCATGATGTGGGTCCAAACGTAATCACTTAGGACGGGGTACACACTATATTGTTAAGGAGGAGAAAGTGTATCTGTATGACCTCATTTTTTTTAAAATATATGAAATTTATTGTCAAATTGGTTTCCATACAACACCCAGTGCTCATCCTAACAGGTGCCCTCCTCAATACCCATCACCCACCCTCCACCCCCATCAGCTCTCACTTTGTTCTCAGTTTTTAAGAGTCTCTTATGCTTTGGCTCTCTCCCACTCTAACCTCTTTTTTTTGTTTTCCTTCCCCTCCCCCATGGGTTCCTGTTTAGTTTCTCAGGATCCACCTAAGAGTGAACACATGTGGTATCTGTCTTTCTCTGTATGGCTTATTTCACTTAGCATAACACTCTCCAGTTCCATCCAAGTTGCTACAAAGGACCGTATTTCATTCTTTCTCATTGCCACGTAGTATTCCATTGTGTATATAAACTACAATTTCTTTATCCATTCATCAGTTGATGGACATTTAGTCTCTTTCCATAATTTGCTATTGTTGAGAGCGCTGCTATAAACATTGGGGTAGAAGTGCCCCTATGCATCAGCACTCCTGTATCCCTTGGGTAAATTCCTAGCAGTGCTACTGCTGGGTCATAGGGTAGATCTATTTTTAATTTTTTGAGGAACCTCCACATTGTTTTCCAGAGCGGCTGCACCAGTTTGCATTCCCACGAACAGTGCAAGAGGGTTCCTGTTTCTCCACATCCTCTCCAGCATCTATAGTCACCTGATTTGTTCATTTTATCCACTCTGACTGGCATGAGGTGATAATCTCAGTGTGGTTTTGATTTGTATTTCCCTGATGAGGATGTGACGTTGAGCATCTTTTCATGTGCCTGTTGGCCATCCGGATGTCTTCTTTAGAGAAGTGTCTATTCATGTTTTCTGCCCATTTCTTCACTGGATTATTTGTTTTTCGGGTGTGGAGTTTGGTGAGCTCTTTATAGATTTTGGATACTAGCCCTTTGTCCGCTATGTCATTTGCAAATATCTTTTCCCATTCCGTTGGTTGCCTTTTAGTTTTGTTGGTTGTTTCTTTTGCTGTGCAGAAGCTTTCTATCTTTGTAAGGTCCCAGTAGTTCATTTTTGCTTTCAGTTCCCTTGCCTTTGGGGATGTGTCAAGTAAGAAATTGCTACGGCTGAGGTGTATGACCTCATTTTTGAGAAGAAAACATTTTATATGCTTTTTGTGTGTAAATGAAGAAATGGATAGGCAAACAGCTAGCCATGTAGAAAGATAGTCATCAAATAGCCATGTCGGGTGTATACCAAAATGGTGGGCATGGTTGTCTCTGAGGGCTAGGTGTATGGATGACTTTTAACTTATACTTGATAGCTTTCCATGATTTTATGTGGACTTTTTTTTTTTTTAACCAACATTTACTTTCATATTCTGACAAACAAACAATGAGGTTTTCTACATGTGGCGGTGGTTGGAAGCCCTGTCTTGGAAGTTGTGTGCCAGGCAGGCTAGCTGGAGACTGCTCTGGCGGGGGTGGGTCTTTGGTGGCAGCTCCAGCTTACTGTTCTGTTCCTCAGCGGAGGTGAAGGGTAGGCTCTACAGGGTCTTTAATGAAAAAGTGATCTGAGTGGAGAGCCGATGGCCAGGAGAAGCACAAGCCTTCGCTGCTTCAGAGCACAGCGGTAGCCTCCCCAGCATACTGGGCTTTCATGGGTGTGCTCAGTAGGAAGGATCTTGTGGGAGGAGCGTGTTCTAGAGGGCCAGCCAGAGAAACCCACCAATAGGGATGTGATGCTGTCAGCCTCAGAAGATGCAAAGGGAAGCCTTTGTTCTTCCTTCTCAGCAAAATCCAAAGAAATGCCCGTGTCCGCTCCCTGTGCTTTTCACAGTGGAGCTAGGGAAGTGGAGGTTTCCTTTTTTTTTTTTTTTCTTTTTAACCTTGGCATTGTTCTTTTCCTTTTCCCTTTAATTAATTTAATTTGTTTGTTTGTTTGTTTGTTCGTTTTCTTACAGAGAATAATCTCATGTCACTGACCTGGGCACCAGCCAGGTGCAAAACTATTGTTACTGCTCCCGTGATTGTCTCAAAATGTCATTTAAAAATGGATGGGAAAAATTTTCTCGAGCTGCCCCCAGTCTTTAGAAAACAGCCAGCACATCTATCTCATAGGCCACTCCTCCCTCTCCTTTGCAATAAGTACCAGGGGTGTTTTCCAAGACTTAATAGAAAATAGTTCTGTCAGATAGATGGTATTGCTGACACGTATGCTTCCAGAAACATTTACCTAAGAAGAAACACTTGGTATTTTATCCTTGTTTGATTTGCTCACGGTGGTGTCTTTTCTAACTTCTGCAGGCAATCTGAAAGCATGAAGGCAAAGTATAAAAACAGATCATTTTCTTTCCTTTTCTTTTCAAATTTTTTTTTTAATTCTAGTTAGTTAGGATACAGTGCAATATTGGTTTCAGGAATAGAATTCAGTAATTCCTCACTTACATACAACACCCAGTGCTCATCATAGCAAGTGCCCTCCTTAGTACCCATCACCAGTCCAGCCCATCCCCCACCTACCTCCGCTCCAGCAGCCCTCAGTTTGTTCTCTATACTTAAGAGTCTCTTACAGTTCGTTTGCCTCTTTTTTCTCTTTTCTCCCTTCCCATATGTTTGTCTATTTCTTAAGTTCCACAAATCATATGGTATTTGTCTTTCTCTGACTGAGTTATTTCACTTAGCATAATACTCTCTAACTCTATGTCACTGCAAATGGCAGGATTTCATTCTTTTAGATGGGTGAATAATATTCCACTGGGTATATATGCCACATCTTCTTTATCCGTGCATCAGTTGATGGATACTGGGTTCTTTCCATTGTTTGGCTATTGTTGATAATGCTGCTGTAACCATTGGGGTGCACGTACCCCTTCGAGTCTGTATTTCTGTACCTTTGGGTAAATACCTAGTAGTGTGGTTGCTGGATCGTATTTTTAACTTTTTGAGGAACTTCCATACTGTTTTCCAGAGTGACTGCACCAGTTTGCATTCCCATCAGCGGTACAAGAGGGTTCCCTTTCTCCCTATGCTCGCCAACACCTGTTGTTCCTTGTGTTGTTAATTTTAGCCATTCTGACAGGTGTGAGGTGGTACCTCATCATGGTTTTGATTTGTATTTCCCTGATGGTGAGTGATATTGCGCATCTTTTCAAGAATATTTTCTTTCTTTCCTTCTTTTAAAAATTGTTAATGTTTATTTTTGAGGGAGAGAGCGTGAGCTGGGGAGGGGCATAGAGAGGGGGACAGAGGATCCAAAGCAGGCTCTGAGCTGTCAGCACAGAGCCCACTGTGGGGCTTCAACCCACGAACTGCAAGATCATGACCTGAGCTGAAGTCAGACGCTCAACTGACTGAGCCACCCAAGTGCCCCAAGAATATCTTCTTTTAAATGTACTTTATTCTTTTTTTTTTTTTTTTTTTGGTCTGGTGCAAAAGGTGTTTTTATTAAAGCACAGAGACAGGACCGTGGGCAGGAAGGGCTATCTAAATGTAAACGTTTTTAAGGCTACCACATTGGGTAGGTTTTGGTTTTTGTTTGTTTTTGTTTTGTTTCATTTTGTTTTGTTTTTGTAATGCTTATTTATTTATTTATTTATTTTTGAGGGAGAGAGAGAGAGAAGCATGAGTGGGCAGGGGCGGGGGGTGGGGGGCATAGCAGAGGATCTGAAGCAGGCTCAGCACTGACGCGGAGCTCGAACTCACAAGCTGTGAGATCATGACCTGAGCCAAAGTCAGATGCTTAACTGACTGAGCCTCTTCGGTGCCTCCACATTGGGTAGTTTAGGCAATAATATTATTAAGGTTTGTGCATGAGACTTACGCATATATGTTTATTTGTACCTTTATGTTCTTTGTGCCCAAGTTTGACATTCTTCTCTCCATTTCCCTCCGGTTACATTGCACTGAAGCCAGGTGGGGCTATTGCCTTTCTCTGAAGCCATTGTGTACTTGCACTCCACCATGCTTTGCCGTCTGCCTAAATCATATCCCCATCTGCTTTTGTCTCTCCGAGGGACCTCTGTCCTCTTTCAAGTCCAGTCTGTAACTTATGTCCATGTTGGGAAGCTGGGCCAGGTTGTGTGGCTTCTCTGCTTGAGTCCCCTCTTCTTTTTAAGGGGGAGCCCTAACAGCCCTACGTCCTATAGCTATGGTGGGGAGTAAATGAAAATGCATGTCAGGGTGATGTCTGTCACTGAGAAGACTCGTCTCTTAGCCTTCCTTCTCCACACTCTAGACACTCGCCTCCCCGTGGAGGTTTGCACACACTGTATGCATGTGTTTGTCATCATCTGTCTGCTTGAGCACAGGAGTCATGTCACATTAGTATTCTGCCTGTGGTGCCTAGTCTAGTGTGTGTCATATCACCATGAGCACTTGATAAATGCTTATTGAAATTTCTCCTAGACATAAATTCAGTGATTTTGTGTAAGCAAAAACATCTCAAATTTCTTTCAATCACAGACACATTTCTTTAAGTGACTCCAAAGCTTTTAGGGGCTATTTCCTTTTACAAAATGCATTTAGAAGATTAGACTCACCACCAACAGACCCACACATGCCAATATTGCCCGTTAATCCCTTTAATGGGTCAGTACAGAAAATAGAGAAGGGAGGACCAGACTGCAGAGACACAGAGGTGAGGACACCAACTCTGTTGGCCTGGGATGATTGCTGGTTTGTGATACTCCCCTTGCTTCCGGGAGTTGTCAAGTCAGCAGGATTGTATGGGCAGTGGGAAGAAAAACCTTTCCTTTGCCTAAGAGTAAGAGTTTGAGCCTCATTCCTACACTGATATGTAGACAAAAGCAGTTCCCAAATTCCAGATGCCCTATGTGTGTCTACTTTATACATTCATTTAATGCAGTTTTAGGATGGGCTTTCATGCTCAAGGTATTATAAGTTGTGCATGGAATATATACATTTTTCAGCATTAAAAAAAAACTAACCCCAGTTAGAGAATTCACTTTGTGTGATACACACACACACACACACACACACACACCATCACTTTGGAAATGCATATAAAAAAGGGCAGTAGAATTTTCATTGTTTGTAAGGTTTTGATGTGTATTGAGCCAGGTTCCATAAAAGCCCTGAAGTTTTGAAGTAAGTTTAAGACTATATTTAAAAAACCAAGTTGGTAGAAACAGCTTCCACAAAGCCCATGTGCCATGTGCTGTGGAACTAAGCTCAGATCTGTGCTTTCTTGGAAATACATGGACATAATGCCTCTATAGAAATAGCAGCCAGAACTGAAAGCTTTCATCAGGGAAGAGAAACAAGTATAGTTAGACACAGAAGAATATAACACATTGTGCAAAGAGTTCCAGTGAGGATTGTTTAATTAAAACTTGTTGCTTAGAAATCCAGTTATCATAAGTTTATATGAGGATGATGGCAGAGTAATAGAAAAAGTGGTGAAGGGACATACTCACTTATTGGCAGAAATAACCAGCAAGGGATGAAACACAGCGCTCTTGGACACTTACATTTGGAAACATTCTTTGCAATAAGCAGGATATTTCTGATTCCAGGAAGCAGAAACAACTTCCTAGGTGTCTGTAAGATTTGTGGGATGCAGGGTTCTGTGGTAAGGGGCAGTGTTGAGGTGTTTGAATGAAGAGGTGGAGCAAGGCACTGTACGTCAGGCGAATTTATAGCTGCACAGAAACCCATGGGTCTCGGGGTCGATATCCCCGAAGAGCTCTATGTAAAGTGGAGAGTGACTCCGACAGTATAGCATCGTGGGAGCACGCAACGTGTGGGAGGCCTGGTTGCAACAGCAACCAGGAGATGACTGTCGAAGGCACAGTCTTCTAGCTACTAGGAAAGAATACTGTGGGGGTGCCCGGGTGGCTCAGCTGGTTAGGTGGCTGACTTCGGCTCAGGTCATGATCTCAAGGCTCAAAGGGTCGTGAGTTCGAGGCCCATGTCGGGCTCTGTGCTGGCAGCTCAGAGCCCGGAGCCTGCTTCCGATTCTGTGTCTCCCTCTCTCTCTCTCTGCTCCTCTCCTGCTTGCATTCTCTCTCTCTCTCAAAAATAAATATTAAAAAAAATTTAAGGGCGCCTGGGTGGCGCAGTCGGTTAAGCGTCCGACTTCAGCCAGGTCACGATCTCACGGTCTGTGAGTTCGAGCCCCGCGTCAGGCTCTGGGCTGATAGCTCAGAGCCTGGAGCCTGCTTCCGATTCTGTGTCTCCCTCTCTCTCTGTCCCTCCCCCGTTCATGCTCTGTCTCTCTCTGTCCCAAAAATAAATAAACGTTGAAAAAAAAATTAAAAAAAAAAAAAAAATTTAAAAGAAAAGCATATTATGTTTTTGCATAAATCACACAGTAGGCACAGGGACAAGATAGAGCGGTGATGCTGAGCTGTACCTAGACATCTTTTGGCCAGAAATCTTTAAAAAAATTTTTTTTAAGTTTATTTATTTTGAGAGAGAGAGAGAAAGAGCAGGGGAGGGGCAGAGAGAGGGAGAGAGAGAAAGAATCCCAAGCAAGCCACACTGACAGCACGTAGGGCTCAAACTCATGACCTGCAAGATCATAACCTGAGCTGAAATCAAGAGTCAGACGCTTAACTGACTGAGCCACCTAGGAGCCCCGGCCAGCAATTTTTTTAACTGAAAACAGAATGTGTGAAAAATTGTTGACTTGTCTTCCTGATAGTTATCTCTTTCAGGATTTCAAGGAATTGCTCATTTAAACTCTGATATAAATAAAAGACAAGTGGAAAAAAGAGAAACCCTAGGAGAAAGCAATTCCACACATTGGAGCTGGCAGTGGGCAAAGCTCAGAATGTGCTCAACATGGGCTGTTGTCATCAGGAAGCGAGGATTCAGGACTGTTAGGAAATCCTGACGCAAATGAACAGTACCCCAGGTTAGACTGACACGGTACATGTGAGGCTGCTTATTATTAACACGTAACAGTAACGTCTGAGGAATCTTCAAGACAGGAGCTAGGAACTTTTCAAAAACAGGAATAAAACCAAATGCAGAATCTGGAGGCCAGTGAGCTTTGATGGGTTTTTTTTTGGCAGTGTTTTAAAAGGCATTATTAAACAGGTGGCTTGTGAAGAACCACGAGGCAGCATTCTGTTTTCTTAGGAATAAGTCATGTCATGTCGAACTTGTCGTCCTAACCACATTGCGGCTTTTCTTTTTTTAATTGGGTTGCTAAACTGATGCCACAGAGGAATGTAAGACCTTTAACAAGCGTATGTTCCAAGATGTCCTGTGAACGAGTCAGGGAAGTGTAGTGTGCACGAGTGGACAGGTGTTCCAGGAACAGCGGTGACTGGATTAGCATCAGTCTGGTGACGGACCTTTAGGGGTTTGAGAAGGAACCTGTTCTTGGCCACATTCTGTGCAGTATCATCATCCATGACTTTTTTGAGGACGTAACATGCTGGCGAAGTGTCCTCATGACATCAGGCTGTTAGGGATATCTCATACATTAGATGTCAGAATCTGGATTTGGAAGGGTTTTGATCAACTCGAAATGGCTCAGATGTAAAAAGGTGAAACTTCCGCAAGGCAAAAATCAAATCCTGTTCTGAGTTCCCGAACCATAATTGTATGAATATAGGAGAGGGATGTAGCATGAAAGTAAAGCCTATGGAAAAAGATTCCAGGATTGTAGGTGATTTAAATGTAATGTACATCACTAGGGTGGTGTGGCTACCACAAAATAATAGAATCTGGCTACGTCGGTAGAAGGGTGTATGGTTCAAAACCAGCTAGCTCCTATGCCCCCACCTGGTCAGACCTTACTGGGCCTGATCTATGCAGTTTGGGCACCTTGATGTAAATGGAGCATTGTTCTAGGGGAGAAATGGCATTGGAGGAAGGTCTAAAAGGGCTGAAAACGGAGGCCTTCAGCATGGTGTGGTTGCCATTCATAGACGGTGGAAAGGTGTGCCACAAAGAATGTAACCAGGCCCCTTGGTGAGTGCAGGTTTCAGGGAGGTGAGATGAGGAAGCACAGTCTGGGTGTGAAAACCGCTATACTGAGCTTCCTCGCAGCTAGGAGGGGTGACACGGGAGCAGTCCTGTCAGGAACATCGCACAGGAGGTTCTTATACTGGGTTGAGTTACACCAGATACAAACACCAAACGTTTCATTCAGTACTTACTTTGTGTCCAGCATTTTACTAGATACTGGAGCCTAAGATGGAGTCTAGCTCTATTTTCATGATTGTAAATGAGCCAAGAATGTGTGGGTAAGGATGGAGTGGTTCATGAAAGCTAACTGTAACACCTTGCTGATACTCTTGACTAGATTTGTGCAGTCCAGCACGGTAGCTACTGGCCATGGGTGACTATTGAGCAGGTGAAATACAGCCAAGTCCAAAATGAGATGAGCTGTAAGTGTAATACACATCTGCATTTGAACAATTAGAGTAACTTTTTACACTGATTACATATTAAAGTAATAATAGTTGGGATATATTAGGTTAAATCAAATGTATTCTTTCAACGTTTTTTTTTTTTTTTTTTTTTTAATTTATTTTTGGGACAGAGAGAGACAGAGCATGAACGGGGAGGGACAGAGAGAGAGGGAGACACAGAATCGGAAACAGGCTCCAGGCTCTGAGCCATCAGCCCAGAGCCTGACGCGGGGCTCGAACTCACGGACCGTGAGATCGTGACCTGGCTGAAGTCGGACGCTTAACCGACTGCGCCACCCAGGCGCCCCAAATCAAATGTATTCTTAAAACTGATTTTACCTGTTTTGTTTTTTTTTTTTAACTTTTTAAAATGTGGCGCCTAGGAGGTTTACTGTGTGGCTCACATTATATTTCTCTGGAAGTGCTGCTCCAGAACTTAGGTTTTAGAGCTAACCTGACTTAGACACGTGTGATTTTTCTTTTTTTCTGTTTACAGACCTGAGAAGATGGCTAAGCTCCCGGTGATTTTGGGCAACCTAGACATTACAATTGATAATGTTTCCTCAGACTTTCCTAGTAAGTGTTAGTTCTTTGTAATAACCAGACAAAATTCTGTTTGGTTTTTACTTCAACTTGTTTATTGTTAATTTTCCAGATTATGTGAATTCGTCATACATTCCCATGAAGCAATTTGAAACCTGTAGTAAAACTCCAATCACATTTGAAGTGGAAGAATTTGTGCCCTGCATACCAAAACACACTCAGCCTTACACCATCTACAACAACCACCTGTATGTTTACCCTAAGTACTTGAAATACGACAGTCAAAAGTCTTTTGCCAAGGTGAGCGCAGAGATGGAGGTTTCAGTTTTGAGATCAGTCTCTCTTGGCTTCTCATGTTCTTTTATATACATTTACATATTCTGGCTTCTTGCCTTATTTTCTTCTTCTTTTTTTCTTTAAATATTGCTACAGGCCAGAAACATTGCTATTTGCATTGAATTCAAAGATTCAGATGAGGAAGACTCTCAGCCTCTGAAGGTTTGTTTTGTTTTGTTTTGTTTTGTTTTTAACATTTATTCATTTTTGAAAGGCAGAGAGAGACAGAGCGCGAATGGGGGAGGGGCAGAGAGAGAGAGGGAGACATAGAAACAGAAGCAGGCTCCAGGCTCTGAGCTGTCAGCACGGAGCCCGACGCGGTGCTCAAACTCACGGACCATGAGATCATGACCTGAGCCAAAGTCGGCCGCTTAACTGACTGAGCCACCCAGGCGCCCCTGAAGGTTTGTTTTTTATATATGTCCGCATTTTTCCATTTTAAAAGTGGACCTGAGTGGCAAATTGCACAACTAAAGGAATTTAGCACGTTATAGTTAGACGCAAACACGAAGATATGTGACATCATAATATATAACCAGATGTGTCAAACCTTATAGAATATGGAGTAAATGAGTTCTTGTTCCTCATTGACTGTTTCCGTTTTGTTACACTCTTTGGGGATGAAGGTTTCTTAGGCATGTTCAATTTGGTAAATACATCACGTCTGACTATGAGCCAGGGTGTGTGGGTGCTAAGAATTGTATTAGTAAGATTGATAATAGAAATAATAATAAGGATAGATTGATATCTGTTAAGTATTATAATATGGTAATAATAACAGTAGTAGAGTATTGGTGGTGTTTATTGAGTGCTTATTATGACCCAGACTCTGCTCATAGAGCCTTACAGTTATTAAACTCCTTTAATTCTCCTAACAGTAATTTTTAGATGAGACTAATGCATAAAATTTAAATAAAATTGTTTAGGGCTGTCCATTAGTGGCACCAGTGTTCAGATCTAGGTGGTCTGGCTCCAGACCCCAAATTCTTTACTGTAACTATGTGAAAATGACTTTCCAAGAAAGGAAGGAGACAAAGGTGTAAAGAAGAATGTAATAGTTTTTGCCCTCAAGAAAAAAAAAAAATCATGGTTTACTGAGAAAGCTAGTCATGGAGAAAAAGCTCCTGGCACATAGAAGGTCCTGAAATGGCTTTTTGCCAAAACTGAATAATTAGTCTACAAAATGCTTAGGGGACCCAGAGGAAGGAGTTAATCATTTCTTGATGGACACATGGGAGTGTGGTGCACATAGAAGGGAAGGTCGTTCAGGCAGAGGGATTGCATGAGCACAGGTGTGGAGGTGAGAAAGGGAGTTGTGGGCAAGCTGTTGTCTGGTTATAGCGTGGACGGGTGTCTGTGCTCAGGTGGGGGAGCTGGGAGAGGGGCTGAAGGAAGGGTTGGACCCAGGAGTAAGGGGACGTAGGGGTCTCTTAGGCAGAAGAAATCCATCCATCAGAGGTGGTTATTATAAGTTTATGCTGCAGGGAGGCCTCTTTACAACACATCTGAGTTTAATTTCTGACTCTGTTAATTAAATACTGGTGTTTTTCTTTGCTAACTCTTGCTTTAGTGCATTTACGGCAGGCCCGGTGGGCCAGTGTTCACAAGAAGCGCCTTTGCTGCGGTTTTACACCATCACCAAAACCCAGAATTTTATGATGAGGTAAGTGAGGAGGTTTTCAAGGGAAATCCCAGTTAACCAGTTTTAAAGAAAACTCCAAGTTGTTTGCTTTGTAAAGCAAAATTCAGGAGAAACTGCATACTACACTGCAGTTACAGTGCTAGAACTAAATGTTGACGTATTTATTTTACATCATCTTTTCTAATTACAAAAGTAACATTTATTTTGAAAACTTGGGAAAAAGCAGATCATAGAAGAGGAAAAGTCAAAAAGCTCTCCTCTATTACTACCACAATTAATATTCTGACGTACTTTCTTTCAAATTCACACTTGTGTGGTTATGTTTGTTGGATCCGAGAATCTTTTTTCTGTATTGTTTCTTTATGTAGAATGATAATGTAGTTCATTAAAACTACTATATGAATCCTACTTTAAAAAAAAAATTGTTAATGTTTAGTTTTGAGAGAGAGGTGGGGGGGCAGAGAGAGAGGGAGACACAGAATCCGTAGCAGGCTCCATTCTCTGAGCTGTCAGCACAGAGCCCAACTCGGGCTCAAACTCATGAGCCGCGAGATCATGACCTGAGCCAAGTCTGATGCTTGACTGACTGAACCACCCAGGCGCCCATGTATGAATTCTACTTTCAGATGTTCTATCCTGGTTTTTCATCATGCCTTGGCTGTGTTAGGTTAATGTAGGGGTTGATGTCACGTGTTTTCTAGTTCTTTCTAGAGTTGACATACCAACTCTCCCATTTCTGGTCAGTGAATGTCTTGGTCTGTTCAGGCGACAGCAGAACCACAGAATAGGTAGATTGGAAACAGCAGGTATTTATTGCTTACAGTTCTGGAGGCTGAAGTCCTAGATCAGGGGGCCAGCGTGGCCCAGTGAGGGCCATCTCTAGGTCACACACTTCTCAGTTGTACCCTCACATGATGGAATGGGCAGGGAGGGCTCTGTTGGATCTCTTGTAAGAGCATCAGTCCCATTCATGAGGCCTCCACCCTCATGACTTAGTCACCCCCACAAGGCCATACATCCTAATACCATTACCTTGGGGGTAATACGAATTTCAACATAAGAATTTGGGGGTGGGAGTGGGGACACACACATTCAGATCACAGCAGTGGATTATGGATCCATTTCTTCTTTGGCACAGTTTACGTTCTTTGATTTCTTCGACTGCAAATATTAATGCTAGTTTGGAGACCAAATGCAGGTTTGTGCAATGGGTGACGTGTTGTGTGCCTGCTCTCATCAGGAATTCTTGTTGTTTTAAAATATAAGAGAGATTGTTATTTTGTCTTCCTTGCAGATTAAAATAGAACTGCCCACCCAGCTACACGAAAAGCACCACTTGTTGTTCACGTTTTTCCACGTCAGCTGCGATAATTCTAGTAAAGGGAGCACAAAGAAGAAGGATGTTGTTGAAACACAAGGTTTGGGGTCTCATCAATCCTTTCATTGTTTACAGGTTACATAGTAGGTTCTTAAATTTTATTTATTTTTTAAGTTTTATTTATTTATTTTGAGAGAGAGAGCATGTGTGTGCAAGTGGGGAAGGGGCACAGAGAGAGGGAGAAAGGGAGAATCTCAAGCGGGCTCTCCACTGCCAGTGCGGAGCCTGATGAGGGGCTTGAACTCACAAACCGTGAGATCGTGACCTGAGCCGAAGTCGGACACTTAACCAACTGAGCCACCCAGGCGCCCCTTAAATTTTATTTTGATTCTGAATTCTCATCCTTCTGTGGAGTTTTTAGATGACGTTTGTGAAGGTAGCATGCCTGGCTTGCATATGTAAGTTTTTATGAAAGATCATTTTAGAATTGTAATCCCAAAGAGGCCAAAGTACATTGTAGACAGTGCTCGGCAGAGACTAGATTCAGGGCCTTAAAGATCAGGCCATTTCATAGCACTGACTTTCTTTCATATGTTTTCGAACAACCTGCCGTGAAATTTTTTGTGTTTTGTTTCAACAGTTGGATATTCCTGGCTTCCTCTGCTGAAGGATGGAAGGGTAGTGACTAGTGAGCAGCATGTTCCTGTCGCGGCCAATCTCCCTTCTGGCTACCTTGGCTACCAGGAGCTCGGAATGGGCAGGGTATAGGACTTTAAGACTGATTTATCCCTGTACCTTCAGAAAACATGAAAGATCGGCTAACGCAAGAATAACACAAGAATGCACACAGTATTTTTGCCGGTCCCAACATTTTGGTTTTAGTTATTCATTTCCAAGTAAACATAGGCCGGTGGAAGACAGTGCTATTAACAGCACAATCTAGAATTCTAGCTTGGGCATTTTATAAGTCCTGAACTAGCAGCGCCTCATCAGGGAAACAGAGACTTAGAGATACTGGATGAGGTAAAAGTTTTTCACTGCAAATCAGCCATGCTCAAATAAGGACGTGTTCTTAGAGTCACGCAAACTATTAGGAATTGTCTTTCCATTTAGCGTAAATGTAGCAACTCGTGCCCACAGGGTGGCTGGTTCTGATACCTTTGCTGATCCATGAAAGCCTGAATTTTCTCCCATTTCTCCCATTGGTTAACTGATTTTGCAGTTTGTTTGGCCATCTTAAATTTTATAGATTTCAGTTTTATAACGCACTCAGGTAAGGTCTGCTTTATTTCATTTTGCAGGGCTTTTAATATTTCTCAGCATTGAAGTAGTGCCAAATTTGGGTCCATGTTATGGACAAATGGTTAAAATATTCCAAAATCAGGAGAAATCCTCTACCACTCAGTTATAATTCCTAATCTGAATGTAAGAAAAAATGGAGGAGTCAGAAATCAAAGCAAGCACACACAGAGTATTGACCCTTTACCCATGTAGGACTTCATACTGTCCCATTTGCTGGACAATCTTCTGCCATCACTGTCAGGATCCTAAAATCCAGTTTGGTCAAGTCATTGGTGAAATAGGATTCTTTCCCTCTCAAACAGATAGTAACTCATACAACTGCAACTAAAAGGTAACTTAGAAAATCCAGTGAGGAGAGCTTTGTACCTGGGGGAAGAGAGTGGGCAGAAATTAGTACTGCTTGCATTCTTGCAGTGAGCCAGCGGTAGCTGTTGAGCCACTGACGCTGTTTGGGCCTGTGACACCTCACCAGCCCTCTCGGTGAACATGGTGTTTGAAGCCAAGAGCACTCATCTGTTGGGATGGTTTTTTTTTCCCTTCCATATTTTCTAGCATTATGGTCCAGAAATTAAATGGGTAGATGGAAGCAAGCCACTGCTGAAAGTTTCAACTCATCTGGTTTCTACCGTGTATGCTCAGGTACGGGCTGTTCCATTAGCGTTAGTTAGCAATGATTGCTCAGTGAACGAATTTGCATGATCTTTTTGGCAAAAAAAACAAACAAAAAAAATCCTAATTGATATGTTATACGTACATATAAGGCGCTCATATGTACTGACATAAATGAATAGTACAAGTAACGTTTCTCAACTATTTCCTCTTTTGTTGGAGGTTCTTGGAAATCTTTTAAAAATTTTTATCTCTTTTGATGTTTTCATTTTTATATGATCAGTTTCTTAGCCTAAATAAAACATGCATGCTGTAAGAAGCAGGTACTCCTATTTCCACAACATTATGCTAATAGGCCTTCTTTCTTTCTCTTCTTTTTTTTCTCCCAGGATCAGCATTTACATAATTTTTTCCAGTACTGTCAGAAAACCGAATCTGGAGCCCAGGCCTTAGGGAGTGAACTTGTAAAATACCTTAAGGTATCAGATGGCTTTCTTAGTAACCCCTTTTTAATGAGATTGGAGTAGGTTGGGTTTTCCTTTTGCTGGCGAGGGTCGTTCTTACCTCTCGGGAACCTTATAAGGATGCTCTTAGCTGGATACTCTCGCTTCTCTGTGGTTTTAGATGGTGGCAAGAAGCAGCCTCATAAATAGGACAACTCCAGAGTGCTATACATCAACTCTACTGAAATTAAAATTAAGAATTTAATTAGAAAGAAAAGACGAAAAAGAAAAGAAATAGGACAACTGCTCTGCCTCCATCTTTGTCCCACATGTACTGTTTTTAGGCCCAACCCAAAATACATTGTTCTCTGCCTACAAAATCACACACATACGCAGGCCCTGTCCTCTGAGTGCTCACTGGGTGCAGGGCACAGGGACAAGCACATAAGAAGGAGGGACTTCAGTCCTGCCATTAAGGCATTTCGAGCTCACTGTAGGAGATAACATAACCGTGGCAAATGGTGCTAGGTGGGCAAAAAACAAAACAGAACAGAACAGAAAAGAGTGCATGTGACCATCCTCAGTGTTGTGCAGGCTCCCTGTATCATGAAACAGTGATAGCAAGGTGGCGTTTCTCTAGGGGAGTTTTATCCAGAATGTGGTTCAAGGGGAACATTTTAAAAAAGGAGAGTAGTTCAAAGAGCACCTGAGGCGTGGGGACAAAATACCAGACATTTGAGAAATGGAATACGAGTTTGTTTGATTTCAGCAAGGAAAATGGAATGGGGACTTCTGAAGTCACTGCTTTGCCAAGTGTCCTTTCATGGTACCTCATGGAGAGCCGTGTGACTTTAGGAAGAGACTTTGTGTCGGTTTTCTATTGCTGCTGTAACGAATGCTACAGATTTGGTGGCTTCCAATAGCACAAATTTATTTTCTTACACCTCCATAGGCTGAGTTCCTTTCTGGAAACTCTGGGGGTGAACCTGTTTCCTTGCCCTTTCCCAGCTTCTGAAGGCTGTCCTCATTCCTTTGCTTGTAATCCCTTCCTCCATCTCAAAGCCAACTGTTTTACACCTCTGGCCATTCTTTCCTTAGGCACGTCTCCCCTGACCCTCCCCTTCTGCCTCCCTCTTCTGATTATGAAGACCTTTGTGGTGACTTCATGCCCACCTGGATAATCCAGAAGAGTCCCCCCATCTTATGGCCAGCCGATTAGCAGCCCGAATTCCCTTTTGCCCTGTAACATCGTCACAGGTTCTGGGAATTAGGATGTGAACATCTTTGTCCCTTATTCTGCCCACCACAGGTTCCCATTGTTTTAGATATACTTCTTCCATCCTTATTTGGAACTGGGTGGAAATTTGTTGGGGTTGGTCTACTTTTGAGAAGAAAACACAAGTGCCATTCCTTGTCTGTAGAGCTTGCATGCAATGGAAGGCCACGTGATGATCGCCTTCTTGCCCACCATCCTGAACCAGCTATTCCGCGTCCTCACCAGAGCGACCCAGGAGGAAGTTGCTGTCAACGTGACACGGTAAGAGAGGCGGAGAGGTGGATACCTTCTCCCCTTTCAGTCTGTCCTCATCTGGAGCACGGTCGTACATATCTGGGATGCTAGTATGTGTTGACCATTATAGTTAAGAAATTTCTTTTGATCCCATGTAGAGGGACCCCATCTAATTCCTCGTTTCCTTGTTTCCTGTGGTGCCAGTAGCATCATCATTGTTCTACTACTACTGTTTAATAATGAAATGTTTTCATTTTCACATTACTATTCATTGCTTTATTCATTCCTGTGGTGTGTAGGGTCATTATTCATGTGGTTGCCCAGTGCCATGAGGAAGGATTGGAGAGCCACTTGAGGTCATATGTTAAGGTATGTAAAATAAACTGTCCCAATCACTTCAATCTGTGGCTCTCCAATTTTCCTTCTAAGGACTCATTTAAAAAAAAAAATCTAGTTATTTGGGGGTGCAACTTAATACTTCTGCCTTCTCTTCTATACCTAAAGCCAGTGCTTGTACCTGGACGAGAGGAGGTCCAAAGAGGGGCAGCCATTCATTTATTTATTTAATTTTATTTTTTTCAACTACATTTCTCTTAATGGGTTTTGCAAATAATGATGATGTGGAATTTCAAAGAATTTTAAGTCGCTCTAGGAAGGCCTTTGGTATAGCCTGTTGTCATTTTTCTTTTTCCCAACTAAAATCTGCAGTAAAACTGCTTCTCCCGAGATGAGAAGGGTAGCTCTGTCTGCCATCAAATTAGATAACTACGTGGGATAGCAAGAGATGCCATGGGGCTGAGTAGCAGCAAGTTCTTTGTTCGTGTAACACAGTTCCGTAAACAAGCGGCAGTTACCCTTCGGAAAAGTTACACACTTCTGTTTAGTCTTAGACACCTCTGTAAATTATGGCTGTGGGATCAGTCCCCCAGGGTCAGGGGACACATTCCTCCAAGTCCTTGGGAGGTCGAGTCATGGGCTGGAAGACCACTGACCTGAGCCAGGTGGTTCCCTAACTGATGGGTTCCCTGGGGGAACCCCTCCCACCTTCTGTTTCCACACCTTCCTCTTCCCGCTGCACTTGCACCTGGGTCCCTGACCGCCATCCCCCTGGGCCTCCCCTGCTTTCAGCCCACCTCCAATAACTGGGGCATTAAAGTATCTCTCCCTTTTCTTCAAAGTATGCGTACAAGGCTGAGCCGTACGTTGCTTCCGAATACAAGACAGTGCACGAAGAACTGACAAAAGCCATGACCACAATTCTCAAGCCTTCTGCCGACTTCCTCACCAGCAACAAACTACTTAAGGTATATCGAGGGGCCAGGGTGGCTCTGCGATATGGAAACTGATGAGAGAGAATCCAAAATGCCACAGCCAGGGGGTACCTGGGTGGCTCAGTGGGTTAAGCGTCCGACTTCTGCTAGGGTCATGATCTCACTGTTCATGAGTTTGAGCCCTGAATCTAGCTCTCTGCTCTCAGCACTAAGCCCCCTTTGGATTCTCTGACCCTCCTCAGCTTGCTTTCTCGCAAAATGCCACAGCCGGATCAGTTCACCTTCCTGGTGTGCTTTTAGAGACCATCACCAACTCCTGAAAAGGGGTAAAGAGTTAGTTCTCAGGGACCAACTTTGCTGCGTATACTTGGGTTTCTGATGGAGCTGCAAAATATTACCATATTCAAAGTTCCATGGGCTCTTAAATTTTAAGAAGTCATTATATTGAAATGGGCAGAGGACACTGAGAGATTACAAAGGTGGCATCAGCAGGCGAGGCTCAGCAGAGAGGCGAGATCACAAATCTAATCCAGTGGTGCCTCTTTCTGGCTTGTGCCGTGCTGAGCAGATGCACCCAGCTTCCTGGACACGCAAAAGCCAGAAAACAGCTGCCTGCCACTCACCTCTGGTCCCATAATAATTTATTTACCGAGAGGTTCAGCCCTGCTTTTGAGTTACACCTGTTTTGTGTCTGTAACATTGTCGGCCTAAGGGGGTAAACATCTTACCTTCTAAGTTGTTGTTTTTCTTACCAGCATCTTTTTTTGTTTTCTTTCAGTATTCATGGTTTTTCTTTGACGTTTTGATAAAATCCATGGCTCAGCATTTGATAGAGAACTCCAAAGTTAAGGTATGTGCTTTCGTATCGGGCCTTGTGTGGCGGCTCTTAAGGGAGTCTTTTCGTTGGGTTTGTGGCCAGTGTTCATTAGCCCTTTCTGTGTGCCAGTTACAGTACTAACGACTTTCCAAGTGAGAAAGTGGTTTATTCCATGTGACAAAGCCATCAGGCTATAATAAAGTTCTACCCTTCATTTTATAGATGAAGATACTGAGGACAGAGCGAGTTCCTTGCCCAAGGCCACGCTGCCAGCGAATGGAGGGGGTCAGGTTTTGAGACCAGTCTGCCTCCAAAGCTCACTCTCCTGAAACATGTGTTAAAAAGTCCAAAGTCTTTTCCTTTGAATAGCTCAGAAATCTTCAAGTCTGTTAAAATGAGAGTAATAGTTTACACATTTATTTTAAATGTAATTACCCAGTCTTGAACATTGTACACCTTTCTCAGGGACTAAGCTGAGCATGTCAGATGCATGTCCTCTAAGCATTGAATGGACTCTGAGATAACTCAGTCTCCCCCCACCAGCCCTTCTCTCTGAGGTGCCTGGGTGTGTGTGACACTCTGGGTCCCTACGTGTTCTCTCTGGACTGATGCCTGTCTGGCTGTGACCGGCTGTTTCTGGCTGTCTGAGGCTCATTGTAGATACATTTTTGTAAGATTCTAATAGGCAAACGCAGTGGCCAAGTCACTGAGTCCCTTTTGAGATGTGCATCCTCTTGAAGTTGCCATAACGACTCCGAATTCTCTCTGCATCGCAATTATGCAGAAGCAGGGCATTGAGCCCATTGAGCCCCATGGAGAGCAGGAGGCCCTGGGGCAGGGAGCTGGTGCCCAACTTTCTCTCACAGTGAATGAGGGGAGGAGAGGGGAACCACAGGGAGGGAGGGTGAAGTTCTAGGCCACCTGGACCAGGGATCTGGACTCTCAGAGAAAGCCTGGGGAAAGGCTGCTGGATTTTGTCAGGCAGAAGGTTGGCGGCTCAGCACCGAGAGCCACACTTTCCTCTAGTGGAGCAGGCATTAGTGCCTGACCAGGTGGTTTCCTTTTTATTTTTCCCTTTTTATTCCGGTTTTAATGCCCAGGGAAATGCCAGATGGAAGTGGGCCCTGCTTTCCACAGAGTAATGCACAACTAAATCATGCCAGAATAGCCTGCCAAATAAAAACCTAGCAGATTGTCTGCTTGGCAGTATGCAGCTCAGTGTGTGTGCACGCACACACATGCACACACACATTCATGAATGCACACACATGCACTTTTGCATGCATGCACACATGCATGCATGAATGCACACCCATGCACTTATGCATGCATGCACACACACGCATATGCACGCATCTGCATGCACACACGCTCACATATGCACGCATGTGCATGCACACATGCATGCACTCATACACACATTCATGAATGCACACACATGACTTATGCATGTATGTACGCACGCGCACACATGCATGCACACATGCTCACACATGCACGCATGTGCACACACATGCATACACACATTCATGAATGCACACACATGCGCTTATGCATGCATGCATGCACACACATGCACACATGCACACACACACTTACACATGCGTGCGTGCACTCACATATGCACGCATGTACACGCATGAGTGTGCACATGCTTACACATACCTGCACACACACGTGCATACACACACACATGCACACACATGGGCCATTTGGATATAGTACTTTTCTGTTAAAAATGTTGTCATATGCAGGATAGGTTGTTGGCCTGTCTTAGTTTGCTTGGGCTTCCATAGCAAGTACCACAGCCTGGGTGGCTTTAACAATAGAAGTTTATTTCTGCACACTTCCAGAGGCTGGAAATCTGACATCAAGTGCACGTCTCCTCTTCTTGTAAGGACATCAGTCTTGTTGGTTAAGGCCCACTTTAATGACCTTATAGTAACTTAATTACCTCTTTAAAGACCCTATCTCCAAATACGGTCAAATTCTAAGAGATTGTGGGTTAGGATTTCAACATATGAATTTTGTTGTTGTTGTTGTTGTTGTTGTTGTTGTTGTTGTTGTTGTTTTTAGAGAGAGAGAGTGGAGGAAGGGCAGAAAGACAGAGAGAGAGAGAGAGAGGGAGAGAGAGAGAGAGACAATCTTAAGCAGGCTCTATGCTCAGCACAGAATTGGGCACGGGGCTTTGTCTCATGACCTGAGCCAAAATCAAGAGTCAGATGCTTAACTGACTGAGCTACCCAGGTACCCCAACATACAAATTTTAGGGACACAATTCAGTCCATAACAAGGCCCCACTATATTTTTCATTATTTTTGGTTTCAAATAAATGTAATCACTTCAGAAAGATTGGTGGCTTGATTATATTTAAAAATAGAACTGATTTGTTCAGAAACTATTCATTGAGAGTCCTTATTTATATGGAGGCTCACAGGTTACAAAGTTAAATGTGGCGTGGTTTGTGCCCTCACAAAGTTTAGGTGGGAAAGTGTCCGAATGGACTACAGGAGCGATTGACAAAGAGGTAATGTACACTTCTGAAACACCCACAGAAGCATAAGTACCCAATAACATCTCTTTCCAAGAACTGTGATAGAAAATTAATAGAGTAATTAAATGGCATGTGGTTTTTTCTCAAGGTGCCAAATTAAACCATAGAATCTCAGGGATGGTAGGGGCCTGAAAGCTGCCTCCTGGTCCAGCTCCTCCCATATGTCCCAGAGGTCGAGGTGGAGTATAGACCCGTGAGGTGCCCTGCCCAGGGTCACACAGCTGAGCAGAGCCAAGAACTCGTGCTCGAGTCAGAATCATCCTCTCCCAGATGTTCTGCTGTTTCCAGCCTTATAACCTGATTCTTCCAGCAACTCTGGGAAACAGTTTGTTTTTGGAACTCTTTAGAACAGACTGCTCAAATGCTACCATGCACAACCTTTTCTGTAAGTTAATTATATCTTGGTCCTAAAACAGTATTCAGAGAGTTTTTAGAAGTAGTTTGTTTAAAACTTGTTATCCAGCATAAAAAGAAACGCTGGTATCCAAAAGGAGAAAGTTTAACCATAAGATAATTTACTATAAAAAGAGATTCAAAATACCTGCTTGCCACTTTGGAGAGTTTAACATTTCACTTTTCCTCTGACTTCTTCTGTGTCACCTGATCCATGCTGTTCCTTCCTTGAGTCACACGTTATTGATCTAGGGACTTCTCACGTATTTTGAAGGATTTATTCATTTTGCTTCGTATCTTAGGAGTAATGAGTTTTATGTGTTTGAATTAGTTATTTTCATGTTCGTCTTTATTTATACCTTAAGAGTTGTATGCCCTAGTCCCTGATCCCAGTGTTCTGAATTTAGGGAACAATTTCATATTCACCGTGCCTGTGCCATTTGTGATTTCCAAAATCATAATCAAATTCCCTCAGAGTTTTTATACTTTTAGACTGATGATTATTAGTATAATCCAATGTGCTTATAATCCTGACCCTAATTTTTTTTGCCCCCATGGGTGAGTCTTTCTTAAAACGCCATGACCAGGCACGCATTTGTCTAGTAGGGGTACATGGGCCACAGATTCATGTAAGAGCCAGGTAATGCTTTCACTGGAGCTGAAAGTGCCCTACCCAAAGAATATTTAGCATCAATCAGCATTTAGAGGCATAGTCTATGTTGAGCTGCAGCCTTCAGTGTGCACTCTCGATGTTAACGGGGTCCTTCCATCTGGTGCATATTTACGTAGACGGATAAATTTGATGCTGGTAGGCTTGCTTCTAATGCTGCATTCTTGCTGAAGATGGAGGTGGCCCCGTGTGCCCACCTCCCCATCCCAGCCAGTGTCTGTAGGTGACACGTGCTTGGAATTGACAATTAGCAGTTTTCAAGGAGAATATAAAACAGACCTCATCAAGGCCCACTAAGGAGTTCCCAACTCTGAACCCCACTCTGCCTCTGTGCTCGACACATTTTAGGTGATTTCTTTTCTATCACTTATATTTAACAGCTATAATTTCAGCAGACTCTTTTTGAATTTCCTCTCCTCCCACGTTGAATCAAGCCAAATTGCTAGCATTCCACAGGTGTACTTCAAGGAAGTTGGAAAATGTGGCATAGGATAGGATGAGTATATCACCTTAGTTAGGTGTTTAGCCTTCAGCCAGTTTTTTTCTGGCTTAATTGAGCAAGGAAAGAGTGTTTACTTGAAACGTAGGCAAAGAATGGGATGGTTCCTGTTTTAGATGGGCTGCCTGGACTTCCCCTCAACTATATTTGTAAACACTGTGAACACATGACGGCAGAATGTACAGAATGTCAGTATCCATACTTATGTACATGAGCACGTATTTGGAATAGTTGTTTGCTGTGTACAGAGCACTGAGGAGGTCTGCAGGTGGTGTAGATGGTGCATCGTCAGCCTTGAAGTTGATGTACTCCTGGGAGAAAGAAGACATTCAGCCGGGAACCGTTAGAGCACAGGGAAGAAGGTGTATGTGTGAGCTCCAAAATGCTAGATCACTGTAGAGATAGAGGCTTCTCCTGGGCCTATAAGGATGCCACATTTAGGGAGAAGAGAATGAACATGAGGCAGAAGAAAGAGCTGATGCCCAGGTAAGGCCAGGAAAACGAAGTTTATTAGCTAATAGTCTTTTTTAGTACATCTCATTGAACCATAATGTAGCCTGTAGAAAAGAGTTCTCTAACCCCTAGGAAGTAGATGAACACAATAAGGAGAAGAGAACCAAACATTTGAATACCGGTGTGACCCCCTTGTACATGAAGCAGTGATTTGGGCGGCAGCCACTGTCGGAGCCCAGACGGGACATGTAGGACACGGTGGATCCCGTCGCTGGTGTCTGCAGACATGGCTGCTAGCGGTGGGGCTCACAGGGTCCTTCGCAGCACGGCCGAATGTGGCTCATCAAGAAGATCCCACTCAGGCTGGGGGCCGGGTGGCAGGAGCTGAGCAGCCAACAGGATGGCACAGAGGTGTCGGGCCCACAGCAGGGTTGGGGGGCACGGGACACAGCATGTCTGCCGGAGGAGGCTGATCTGGTGTGGACAGCAACTGGGCAGGCAGACCCCACACTGGCAGCAGGTGTCAGAGGAGCAGATGGGGGGTGGCTGGGCCACTGGGGACGCTGCAGCAGTGCTGAGAGGAGATCCCACAGCAGGACAAGGTCAGGAGTTGGGGTTTTGTTTGGTCTAGAAGTCTCAGTGTCTCATCGTCCTCTCATCTGAGCTGGCACTTGAATACCCACCACCCTGGACAGCAGCCCATTATCCTAGATCATTTTCTTCCATTTCAGTGTAGAGTAATCTCTGTAAAAACATCTAATTGCTTTGGTCTTTATCACCTGTTGATGTGTCTTTCCTCACTGTTTTGTTGGCAAATTAGGACTCTTGACAATAGCTGTTTGTCACTGCAAGGAGAGCTCCATTTCAGTCTGCAGAGGCACTGAGTTGACCTCTTATCACCGAGCAGCATTGTTGGTTGGTTGGTATGTTAATCATCCACCATTCATCACCACATTTTCTTTCTTTTTCATAAAAACCTCTTATTGTAGAAATTTTTAAGTAAACATAAAAAGGGAAGAGAATAGTTTGCTGAATCTCATGTCTAAAGCTGTCACTCCCCTTCAACAGTTATATATCCACTTCCACACTTTTTTTAGAGTATGTTAAAAGCAATTACCAAATATTTTATCATTTATTTTTTTAAGATTATTTATTTATTTTTGAGAGAGAATGAGCAGGGAAGGGACAGAGAGAGAGAGAGAGAGAGAGAGAGAGAGAGAACCCCAAGCAGACTCCAGGCTGTCAGCGAGCAGCCCCACCTGGGGCTCGATCCCACGAACCATGAGATCATGACCTGAACCGAAATCAAGAGTCAGACGCTTAACCAACTGAGCCACCCAGTTGCCCCTATTTTATCATTTCATCTGTAAAAACTTGAATGTGTTATCTCTAACTGATAAAGCCTTCAAAAAAGATGTAAGCAGTGTACCATTATGACACTCAACAAAGTCAGCAACATTTCTTCATTATCATCTGACACCCTGTCTGTATTCACTTTTCCCCAGGTGTCTCTGAAATGTCATGTTACAGTTGGCTGGTCTGAGTCAGGATCTAAACATAGTCTGCACATTGCATGTGGTTGATATGTCTCTGAAGTCTCCTGGATTTTCAAACTGTTCCTTGTCATTTGTTTGCTTTTTAATGCAGTGTTTTTGTTGAAGAAAGTGGGCCATTTATCCTGCAGAATTTCCCACACTATAACCTCTCAGTGTTACGTGACATGGGCCTTTGTCCCCTGTGGTTCCTGTAAACTTGTAGTGATGTTGAGGCTCAATTCAATTTGGGTTTGATTTGCTCTTTAGCAAGGATACTTCATAATTGGTGCTACTGCATCATATCGGGGGGCATTCAGTGTCTGGTTGTCCCATTCTGAGATTTGATAACAGTGGCTAATAGGTTAAGAGGTGCCCATACATTATTGAGTTCCCTGTCCACTTTTAATGGTTTAAGCAGCCATTGACTGAGACGCGTTATGAAGGCCTCAGCGATTTCTTGAGAGACCTTTTTTCAGGAGTAGGCAGCTTGGGTGTCAGGCAGTCAGGCCTGGTGGCTCGAGTGGGCCTGGCTTGGAGTCCAGGAAGCTGATCATCTACTGAGGCTGACACCTCAGGATATAGAGTTATTGGCTGTACATATGGAAGAAAATCCCTTTGGAATTTCTAATTTTACTGTTCTGTTTTGGAAGGAAAGTAAACTTTAAATACTTACTATTATTACTTGATCCTTCCCTCACTGGATTCTTGAGTTTAAAGAAGTTTACAAAGATTGTCTTATTATTAGTTTGAGAATTAAGATTATTATAAAACTATTGATATTTCAAAATTCACAATAGATTCTGGGATTTAATGCATAAAATAATGCGTGCTTTCATGTCAGAAATACCTAGATTTCTAGTTTTAGAAAATACTGTTTCTTTGGTTTGGCTGCTGCAGAAAACCACAAAATAATGGCTTAAGTAAGACAAAAGTTTCATTTTTCTCTTTTGGAAATTTATTAGCCAGTAGGCAGCTCTGAGAGTGGGGGAGATCGTCCCCCCAAGGTCGTTCAGGGACTCAAGCTCCTGTCCAATTATCCAGCCCAGGTGTTAACCTCATCTGCATGGTTGAAGCGCTGGCCCTCATTCCAGACAGTGGTAAAGAAGAAGACTTGGAAGGCAAGCAAGCCCTTTTATGGACATGGCTGAGAAAGCACACAGTCTTTCTCTTACAGCCCATTGGCCAGAACTCAGTCACATGGCCCTTCTCTGGCCTCAAGTTAGGCTGGGAAATGTAGTCGCTAGCTGGGCAGCAGCATGCTGGAGGGGTTCCTCCATTAAGAGGGAGAAGGAAAGGAGGGATACTGGAGTTCAGGTAGTACTTACTGAGTCTCTCTAAGCTTAATTTTCTCATTTGTAAAATGGGGATGAAAATACACCCCAGTTGTGACTTTTAGAATCACACGCATGAGTGGATAAATGTCATGGAACATCTAATTCAGTCCCTTCACATTTCAGGCTCTTAGTAAATTGTTCCATTTATTGGGCACGTGGGTGGGGAACCAAAGCATCAAAGAGCGGAAAGAATACAGGCCTTGGACTCATGGTAGATCTGGGTTTGAATCTTTGTTACTTGTTAGTTGTGTGACTAAAGACTCACTTACCTGGCCTCTCTAACCATCTGTAAAATGATGGTTAAAACTTACAAGAATTGAATGAAAAAGCACATAAAAATATGTACTATCGTGATGCCTGATGGGTAGAAGGTACACAGTCCGTGATAGGTAGTTGCTGAGATCTGTGTATAATTTTGTAGGTAAGCATTCCTGATGGGGAAGAATTGTTATGTAAAGTTATTTTGAAGAGGACTGTTTCTTTTTCTTTTTCAATATTTATTTATTATTTTGAGAGAGTGAGAGAGAATTCACGAGTGTGCACACAAGCAGGGGAAGGGCAGAGAGAGAGGGAGAGAGAGAATCTCAAGCAGGCTCCTCACTGTCAGTACAGAGCCTGACTTGGAGCTCGATCTCTCGAATCATGAGATCATGACCTGAGCAGAAATCAAGGGTCAGATGCTTAACAGACTGAGCCACCCAGGTGCCCCTGAAAAGGACTGTTTCTAAGCAGAGTCAGCTGTTGACATACAGTCTCTGATCTGTTTATTTTCAGTTTGAATACTTGAAGCTTAAACCTGAGCCATTATTTTCTAAAGAGATCTCTGAGAGGTATAGGTATTCAAGCCACCAAAAGTACTCAGTAAAAACGCAGCTCTGATGAGAATTTCTGGGAGTAGAGGCACATCTCCACATTTTTAGAAGTACCTCCAAGGGGATCTTCATCACCCCAAAGTTTAGGATCTCTAGTCTAATCCACAGTGCTTTATGAAGTATTAGAATACCTGTATACAGTATTTTGAGAGAAGAAAGAATAATTTCTCTTATCTAATTTTAGATAAAGAAGATTTGAGCTCTGGGTTTTTTAAAATGGACTCAGGAATGAGATTTTTTTTCCCCAGAGGGTTGCAACTTTAGAAATAATTAGTGTTTGCTCTAAACTCTTTTTAGTTATTGCGAAACCAGAGATTCCCCGCATCTTATCACCATGCTGTGGAAACTGTTGTGAATATGCTGACGCCACACATCACTCAGAAGTTTCGAGATAACCCAGAGGCATCTAAACATGCAAACCACAGTCTTGCTGTGTTCATCAAGGTGAGGGCAGAAGGGCACAGGGCGTCAAGTGGCTAAAATGTTCATTCTAGCACTGACCAATATATGGTAGGTGCTCAGTAGATGTCAATGGTATGTTTTTATGCTAAAGGATAAACTTATTAACAGTAAATGCTGATTTCAACCCAACATTTTTTTTTTTTTTTTTTTTTTTTTAGAGAGTAACAGAGAGCAAGCAGGGGAGGGGCAGAGAGAGAGGGAGAGAGAGAGAATCCTAAGCAGGCTCCATGCTCAGCACAGAGGCTAGCTTGGGGCTCCGATCTCATGACCTGAGCTGAAATCAAGATTCAGATACTCAACCCACTGAGCCACCCAGGTGCCCCTCAACCCAACTTAAAAAAAAAAAAAAAAAGTTGGTGCCTAAATACTTACCTTTCTGGGATGTTTTCTCCACAGAGATGTTTCACCTTCATGGACAGGGGCTTCGTCTTTAAACAGATCAACAACTACATCAGCTGCTTTGCTCCTGGAGACCCGAAGGTAGCTTGTGTGTTACAGGCTGCTCTTACAGACATCCAGAAACCCACCTGTTTCTCTGGGCTCACATGACAATTTTCTTTCAGTCCCGCCAGAGGCACTATTGTCCCCTCTTTTGGAGTTACTATCTAGTACTAACTAGTACTTGTATTAATGTGTGGGGTGTTAGGAATACAGTAATTCTGAATATAAAATACATATACTTCTTGATTTTCTCATAAATATCCAAGATGACTCCTCCACTGCAAAATTAAAAGTATAAGGGTTGGAAATCATAGTTTACTTAACAAGGTAATGGAAGTAAGCACATAGACTTTGTCTAGAATTATCTGTCTCTTCCCTAGTGTGTCTATTTTAAAGCTCTGCCTTACTCATTTTTTAATGGTGTTAAGTCTGTGTCTATAATTATAAGCTGCCTGAAATCCTTTTTGAAGTAGGAGAAGCATAAAGAATAAATGTCCTAAGAGTCAGTTGAGGACATTGTTTAATGAAATACATTCTCAGTTTTCAAACAAATCCCTACAGCCGTTCTAAAATCTGTAACATAGCATAGAACATGCGGTTTTAAGAGGGTCATGAAGCTAAAGACTGGGTGTATGATTTCTAACAGGTTTTTAGGGTGCTGTGTATTCGGTGAGGTATTTATCTTTGACCATTGTTTCCTGCAGACTCTCTTTGAATACAAGTTTGAATTTCTCCGTGTGGTGTGCAATCACGAACACTATATACCTTTGAATCTCCCCATGCCATTCGGAAAAGGCAGGATCCAAAGATACCAAGGTAATCTATCTCTACATACATTAATCTGAGTCTTTTCACAAAAAGAGCCATTCATTTTTAATAAGAAAAGAGAATGGACTCAAATGTGACCTTGGAATTTTCTAATTTTTTTTTATTGATGAGTTCATTTTTTTCTTGTTAAATTCCCATTAAAAAAAAAAAAAACTATTGGTAAAGTGTTGTGTGGGAACTTACTCGCCAGCAAACTTACTAGACTGCAGGTCATGTCGGTGAGGCCCTATTTCGCTGAAAAATTCCTTTGCTTAAATAAAAATCCATTTTACTTAACTGTAGTTTATTTTTTGATTTGTTTCACTTTTCCTTTTTTCTTATGAATTAGCTTTTCTTTCACCAACTGTGGAGTCAAATGACACTCCTGTAGGTAGGTGTGGGTGTGACCGCTTGCTTTCTTGCATTTTCCTCCTTCAAAAGAAAGAGAATGCAAGTCATTGCCGAGATGCTTACGTATGCTCTCCATTTCGGCGGTTCCCATATGCTATTTGGATTAGTTCTCAAATTCACGATAAACCAGTGGATTTACTCTCACCGTGGCTAAGATATTGCTGTAACACCCCCGGGGTGGGCATCTGGGTTTTTGCTCCTGGGGTCCCTAGGTCCTCTAGGATACCTCTTTAAGAAGTCATACAAACAAAAAGCCCTGCTTTACTCCAGAAATGTCCTGTTCCGCCATTTTCATAGTCCTTGTCCGTAGTGGTGGCAGGGACCTGAATCAGGAGCCACACGGCTTGTCACATGCGTTTTACGTTTGCATGTTGAGTCTTTAACTGTCGTGTATCTTCTTAAAGTTCGAAGAGAGGAAACTCATCGAGATTTCTTTGTCTTCACTAAGCCAAACGAAAATAATTAGTCTGTCAAGTCTGTCAAGTGGTATTACTGAGTTTAGTGTCTTGTGTGTGCTGGGGATGACTTATGCTAAAAGGGAGAAAAAGCAGAAGGATGTCGCCAAACTATTAATGACACCTAAATCAACGGCCTCGGGAACTCAGAAACACACAAAAGCATTCGTTCCGACACATAAATGTCTTTCCCCAAGACAGACTTGGACTGCCTTTTAAGGAGCAAGCAGGGGGATCGGGGCCCTGGTGTGGGCATTCATGCATTCAACAAATATTTAGCTGGCACCAAGGGTGGCTAGGGTACCCATGACTTTGGGATGCAGTCATGGACTAGGGGGATGAAAATGCCTGGCTGTTTTACCGAAGTGAAATATGTGGCATGTTAGTGATGAGCGCTAAGGAGAGAAAACTAAACCAAGGAGGGGGGGGAGGGTATGAAATGGGCAGGGGTCATCTGAGAGAGGGTGACCAGGAAAAGCCTCACTGCGAAGGTGACTTTGGGGTGATAATTGGCAGAAAGCTGGGTGAGGCGGGGGTGAGCATCCTGGGTCAAGGGTCAGGTGCCCAGCAGACTCAGACAAGCTCTTAGTAGATTGTCAGAGTATTTGGGACCAAGAGGGGCTACCCTGGCAGGTGGATGTGGGTCACCTACAGATAATATACCTTATGACACTGATAGGAGTCCATGTTTTGAGCATTCTCCTTCCTTTCCCTTCTCACCTGTTTCCCCCTTCTCTGTACACATGCACACACACATATGCAGTTAAACCCACAGCTTTCTCCTAAGGCTTTTATGTGAATTCAAGCTATGAACTGTCATTTGAGTAAACAGAGCTTAAAACAGTTGTAAACAGTGGACATGATTATTCTGGAAAGATGGATACTTTTTCCCTGGCCTTCTGCATAGGACTTGGGTCGGTAGTTTGGATAGGTTTAGAAGTAACTAATATAGAATCAAAGTCAAAGAAGGGGTCTATAGATTTTCCTCTAATAATGGATTCAATATAAGAATTGAGATTCTAGCTACAGCTTACTGAAAGGTGTATTTCAACTTGAGAGTGATGTGTAGCCACTTTTTAAAAATTTTTTTTTATTTTAATGTTTATTTTTAAGAGAGAGAGACAGAGTGAGCAGGGGAGGGGCAGAAAGAGAGGGAGACACAGAATCTGAAGCAGGCACCAGGCTCTGAGCTGTCAGCACAGAGCCCGATGCGGGGCTCGAACTCACGGACTGTGAGATCATGACCTGAGCCGAAGTCGGCCACCCAACCGACTGAGCCCCCAGGTGCCCCTGAGTTGCTTTTATTTACCCTCCTTCAGTAGATTTCACATTTCCTCCTATTTGTTCTCCATAAGAGATACCAGTTTTATCACTTACCTTGCTGATGAGTTACTAGTTTAGCTTGGTGCTTTGTGTATTTCAGTTTTAGTTTATATTAGTTTTTTAAACTTACTTATAGAGGTGTAGAAGTACTGAGTAAATTTTTAAAAATTCTATGTTAAGGAAGTTCTTCATTCAGTTATAGCAGAATAAATAGGTTATATGCTAACATGTTCTTTTTAAACACATTGGGTTTTAATGAGAGCATATAGGCTTTAATGACCAGAAAATGGATTGATGAACTCAAGTAGTAAAGAACAAATATTTTAATAGACTATGTGTATTTATTCTTTCTTTAGTGACATGTTTGTTAGGTACAAATTACTTCTCCATAATGTCAGTTAGACAATAACTTTATTTTCTATTTCACATCGATAACCAAATTTCATTTGTAGTATAACATGTTGTGTATTCCAAAAATTAGTACTAAAACTATTCACTAACTTAATATTTATGCAAGATGTAACATCTTCTAAAATCAAAGTCCAGTACAATTATCTGTATTTAAATTTTGTTTAAGAGTTTGATGTGATAACTAGAGCAGTATGTTTTTTTTAAAGTTAATTTATCTTTGAGAGGGAGGGAGAGGCAGAGGGCAAGTAGGGGAGGGAGGGACAGAGAGAGAGGGAGATAGAGAATACGAAACAGTCTCCTGGCTCTGAGCTGTCAGCACAGAGACCGACCGGGGCTCGATCTCACAAACTGTGAGATCATGACCTGAGCCACCCAGGAGCCCCAGGAATTAGAGCAGTATTTTAGATAATCACCCTTTTCCCAAGTGAAGTTGAGTTTAATCATCTGTTGACACACAGGGTGGGCTAAATGCAGAGGGTGGGTTTGGCTTCTGTTTTATTCAAAGTGCATTATAGCCTCTGGAACTAAAGCAGTTTCTGTCCCTCATTTCAGATCTCCAGCTTGACTACTCATTAACAGACGAGTTCTGTAGAAACCACTTCTTGGTGGGGCTGTTGCTGAGGGAGGTGGGGACCGCCCTCCAAGAGTTTAGGGAGGTCCGACTGATTGCCATCAGCGTGCTCAAGAACCTGCTGATAAAGCATTCTTTTGATGACAGATATGCTTCGAGGGTGAGTGGACCCCAGTGGAAGGAAATATGGATTGGTAAATGTCCTTCATTTTAAGCATTACAGAGAAAGTAACCAATTAGAAAATTAACGGTAACCTCACTAAGACCCTTCGCTGTTTACACAGTAAAATCTAATAGTCTTCATAGCAAGGATCCCAATACAGGAGGTGGCCAGTGCCAGCTTGGTCCATCGTGAAATTCTCAGAGCCTTGGGGTAAACTTGCACTGTGTGCCTTTGTTTCAGAGCCATCAAGCAAGGATAGCCACTCTCTACCTGCCTCTGTTTGGTCTGCTAATCGAGAACGTGCAGCGGATCAACGTGAGGGATGTGTCACCCTTCCCCGTGAACCCCGGCAGTGTACGTAAGCACATACATCTAGGTACAGTCTGCATTCATCCCTGTGGCTGCCCTAACCAAGTCACATGAACTGGGTGGCCAAAAACAACAGAATTTCATTCTTTCACAGTCAGGAGGCCAGAAGTCTGAAATCAAGGTATCCGCAGGATTGGTCCCTTCTGGAGGCTCCGTGTGAAACGTCTGTTCCATGCCTCTCTCACAGCTTCTGGTGGTTGCCCCAAATCCTTGCATTCTTTGGCTGTGGCCACGTTGTTACAGTCTCGGCCTCTGCCTTCACAGGGCCTCCCCGCTGGCGTGTATCTGGGTCTCTGATGTCCTCTTCTTTTCTCATAAGAACACAGTGATTGGATGTAGGCCTCCTAATCCAGGATGACTTCATTTTACCTTCCATCGTCATCACATCTACAAATAAGGTCACATTCCGAGGTTCTGGGCGGGTATGAATTTGCAGGGGACACATCCATTCTTTTTTTTTTTTTTTTTTCCTCCACCCAAACCATAATAGTCCATAGTACTCTTGTTTAATTGCATTTCTGGCTAAGATGGAGCCAGTCTATTAACCTTCAACTGTTAGGTTGAAAATCATTATTCAAATCATGCTTTCCTGCTGGACCATATCTTGTAAGATATAAGGACCTTCACTGTGTATTCAACAAAAATTTTTGGGGAGAGGAGGTTAAAAGAAAAAAGCATAGTTCTAACCTGTGTACTATGAGAGCTCAGTGCTAGTAGCCCTAATTCTGATGGTAACATGCTGGCAAGTCGTGGAAAAGCCACGTCTTGGGGCTAGAGTTTCTCAGTGTCTGTAAAACCAGAAAGTCAGACTAGATGTTAGGGAGGCCAACCTGAGTGATACAAGGCCCAACCTCCAAGAATAGGCATCTTAATTTATATTATCCTCATGCAGTCATTGGAAGATGTATTGGAAATTAAGTTGATTGAAGGATGATCCCAGAGATGATCTCAAAATGTTTGGGTTGGGGACTGTCTACCATTCATTTGCACACATACTACCAGTGCAGCGATCTTCTTTTCACTTTTATTCTGGACCCGTGAACTGGCTCAGGTGTTAGTCTTGCCACTTTGTGATTATGGCATACCCTGGGGGAATTGTCGTGTGTGTTTCTGTCCCTTTCCCCCCCCACTGCTGCACCGTCCCATTTTTTATACTGTCTGTCCTCTTCTGGACACATCTCCTAAATCAAGGCATGCTGAGATACCCCGTATGTGTAGAATGGGTTCTGTAGTTCCAAAGGGCACTGTCCTTAAATAAAATGCCCCGCACTAATCTTACGCTGTATGTACAACATTGTATTCACACGTGCATCCTCTGAACCTGTCTGCTTTTCTGATCTGGATAAGTCACTCAGGGTATAATGCTATCTCTCTGTACTGCTTCAATCCTGAGAAAATCAGTAAAATCCCTTTTATCACATGACTTCAAAATTAACATAATTCATCCACTGACTGGGAGTTCACACGAAGCTGCAAGCTTGCAGAGCTTTCCAGTGCTGCTCATTTGGGAGGATTTCCCATGTTCCAGTTAGAAGGGGCATGTGAGGCTTTTTTCCCTGAGGAAGTAACATTCCACAACAATCTAAAGAAATGCTGGGCATCGGAGGTCTGGAAAGGGAACGTGCTAGACATTTTGGGGAAACAAATAGTGACTTTATGGGCCGAGGCTGCGCTGTCCCCAGTTTCGTGCCTGGTCTGCTGCCTCTGCCAACCTCCTCCCTCCGCTGCACGCGGTGCACCTGCTTCTCCCACGCAGCGTGTCCGTCTCAGCCACGTGTCCCCTGCTGGCATGTGCCTTCACACTTCCAAGAACAGCCAACAACTCTTCTAACGTCGTCTTCAACTATTTCTTTTCCCTCTCCCCTTGGGCAGACTGTGAAGGAGGAATCGCTTCCGCTGCCAGCTGCGAACCCGCTGGTGACTCCTCAGAAGCCTGGGATCGCTCTGGACAACAGCCTGCACAAGGACCTGTTCGGCGCCATCTCTGGCATCGGTAACGTTTCGTGCTCTGTTTGCTTCTCCCTGGTCTCATTCTGAAAGTGCCTTCATCCTGCAGTGTGGGAGCCACTCCGACTTTCAAATTAGAACCTTAAAGTCTGAGTTTCTCCCTTGAATGTTCTTCTTCTGGTTTTAATATTTAATGAATAAAACCCTCAACTCTACACTGAAATACAGACCCTCCAAATTCTCCTGCACTGCAAATTCAGTATACTTAATCACATATCTGTGCTGTTTGCTTTTTGTTTTTGTTAATGCTTAAGTTATCATTTAAAACTTTCAGGGGCACCTGGGTGGCTCAGTCAGTTAAGGATCTGACTTTTGGTATTTGGCTCAGGTCATGATCTCCTGGTTTTGTGGGCTCAAGCCCCGTATGGGGCTCTGTTCTGGCAGCACTGGAGCCTGCTTGGGATTTTCTCTTTCTCTTTCTCTCTGCTGCCTACCGCCCCCCCCCCCCCCACCCCTCACCCCAACTCCCACTGTCTCTGTCTCAAAAAAAACCCCAAAAAACAAAAACTTAAAACTTTCAAATTGGATTATGTTTCTAGAAAAGGAGGATCTTTGCAGATTTTGGGGGGGTGGTGGTGCTGTGGGTAGGATATATTTGTGGTGATAGTGATTTTGATGAACTATGATAGAATAATTACGGAGGAGATAGTGGTCTCTGGTGAGAATGCAGTTCTAAAATCAGTTTTCTAAAATCGTTTCTAGAAGATTATTTTCTCTCTGACATATTGTAAGAGCCATTCCCATGGAGAAGAAAGCAGCTGGGATAGATCGAGATTCAAACTGAGTAGTTCTGTGTAAGAAAATACCTGAGAAATGTACTTATTTTTTTTATTTATTCACTGTATACGTTGTTTTCTTTTTTATATATAGGTTTTTTTTATTTTATTATTTTTTTTATAATTTACATCCAAATTAGCATATAGTGCAACAGTGATTTCAGGAGTAGATTCCTTCGTGCCCCTTACCCATTCAGCCCATCCCCCCTCCCACAACCCCTCCAGTAATCCTCAGTTTGTTCTCCATATATATAAGTCTCTTATGTTTTGTCCCCCTCCCTGTTTTTATATTATTTTTGCTTCCCCTCCCTTATGTTCTTCTGTTTTGTCCCTGAGAAATGTACTTATTAAAACTCTGACTAACTGAGCACCTGCACCAGCCCCTTCCTAAAGATAATGTTACGAAACATAGATGTGTCTTCGTACCATTGTCACGGATAATCACTTTATTCCGTCTTCATTTCTCTCTTTCACTATGCTTTGAATAAATACAGCATCCTGCCGTGACCAGTGCTGGGAACACCCAGGAATGGAATTAACTCACAGGACAGAATAAAGGGCAGTCCTCTCAGCAAATTAATTTTCAGGAGTGTAGTTCATTCTAAATTTATGTCTTTACCTTTTGTGTTGATCTTTAAAAAAAAAAAAAAGTTTATTTATTTATTTTGAGAGAGGGAGAGAAGGGGAGGGGCAGAGAGAGAGGGAGAGAGAGAATCCGAGCAGGCCCGGTGCTGTCAGCGCAGAGCCCGACTCGGGGCTCAATCCCATGAACCTCGAGATCATGACCTGAGCTGAAATCAAGAGTCATTCAACTGACTGAGCCACCCAGGCACCCTTGTGTTTGATGTGAAGATGCTGTTTCATGTAGATGATGAAACTGAGCAGAACATAAAGTCAGAAACCCCACACCATGCCCAGATTTATCCTACAGTACCCAACCCTTAATCTTATTTATGCTTATGTATATATTTTTAATTTTTTTAATGTTTATTTTATTTTTGAGAGAGAGACACAGAGAGCGAGCAGGCGAGGGGCAGAGAGAGAGAGGGAGACACAGAATCTGAAGCAGGCTCCAGGCTCTGAGCTGTCAGCACAGAGTCCAACGTGGGGCTCGAACTCACAAAGTGTAAGATCATGACCTGAGCTGACGTCAGGCGTTTAACCGACTGAGCCACGCAGGTGCCCTATATTTTTCATAGTTATAGTTGTCTCATTAGGTGTCATAAAGATTAAATGAGTTAATTCATGCAGAATGCTCAGAATAGAGACTGGCATGTGATGTTTGCACTTGCCTCTCTCCTGGGGCCTTCACTCTGTCTTCTTTGCCCTGTTCTGCCCACACACCCAGCCACTGCTTCAGGAGCGGGAAAGGGTCTTTCCTGGGAAGATTTGGTCTGCAAGAGTTCACAGCACTGGCTTTAAAGTCACACAGAGGCGGTTTTGAATCCATACTCTGTCATGTACTAATTGCCCTGGGCACTGTGTCTCTCCTCTTCACCATCAGTGTCCACATCAACAGAGTCGCGGCGAGGGGTGGGAAGCTCATAGATGTGCACAGTGCTCGGCATGGTGACACTCGGTGTTGTCATCTGCCTGCATTATAACAAACACATTTCTTCAGTGTCATGCACGCTTTGGGATATACTCTCAGTAGCCAGTTTCAGGACTCTCGGGGCCCAGGAATGTGTTGAAATCTTACCTCCTTGACCAGTACTCTGTAGGATTCAAGACTTTATGGAAATGACCAAACTCGAATGAAGTGACGCTTTGACTCTGCATTTATTCTCCAATTCCGCATTCACCTTGTTAGGGTGTGGGATGCCTTGAGAATGTAAAAATGAGCCATTGGGTATCATTAGCAAGACTCAAATGGCATTAATGACCTTCAGTTGCTCTGTGTTCATGATGAAGTTGTGAAAAGTATTTGAGACTAATTTAATCCCTTTCTCTTTCTTAAATTTAAAGATCTGAATCCACTTTTCGTAGCAATTCACCATAACAGACTTACTTATACTCAAGCTTCATGTCTATTACCCCCATCTTTAAATACTTAAATCTTTGTTCCTTATAGGAATGCCTTCCAAAAAAGCCCCCACCTTTGAACTGAGTTTGCTAATTGTTTTCTGGTAGCTTGAGCAACTCTTCTTTTATTCTTCAAGGAGTTTCCAGTTAACTTTAGTCCTAGTACCTATCCTTTGAGAGCAGACTTTCTCCTTACATCTCTATTTAGTAGAAATCCTTGAGAAAGCACCTTCCGCAGTTGTTTTTAAATGCCTTTGGAATGTGGTGCGTGAAGATTTCTAGAACAGATTCATTGCCTGGATGAAAACTGCTCTGAGATTACATTTGCTTTAAATGGTACACATTCTCTGGGTGCCTGGGTGGCTCAATCAGTTGAGCATCTGACTTGATTTTGGCTCAGGTCACGATCTCATGGTTGTGCGATCAAGTCCCTTGTCAGATTCTGCACTGGGCGTGGAGTCTGCTTGAGATTCTGTCTCTCCCTTTGCCCCTCCCCCACTTGCACACTCTCTAAAAAAATTAAAATTTTAAAAATAAAATAAAAGACACGCCTCTTAGACTCAGGGTTTCTTTTTCCATCTACTCAGTGTTTTGCACTGGGCTGTCTGTACAAAGAAGACAGAGGTGAATTAAACTTCTTTCCATTTCACTTACATGTTGTTTAAGATTTTTAAAGGTTATGCACTGGACTGAGATATTAAACACACACACATGCACACACACACACACACACACACACGCACACACACACACAATGGGAACATAGTTCTACTAAGCATGCTGATTTTGATTTATTGCATTTCCATCTGTTTGCCTTAGATTAGGACTCCGTTTCTGGAACTGATCCTAAAACTCTGGGAATTTAGAGTCTAATTTTGCTTTACTGAGGACCTCTTTCTCATGATCATTATGTTCTACATTAAATATGAAGCCTGGTTATATTAGGAGGACTATAATTAAAATTCAGTCATAATGTGTGTTTTATCTCTAAGTATAGAAAAAGGCTCTAAATTTTTCATAGATTTTTGCCTTTTCCCCATGACAGTCAATCACACAGCTTCTGCTCTGGGATGGGGCAGCGGGGGGCCAATGGTTTACATATTCCAGCCATCACTTGCATGTTCCAATTCCCCTGGCTCTTTTCTTAATTTTAATATGATGAGTCAGTTTCAGGGATGGCCCTAGTGTCAGGTGAAGGGCCCGATTAACTTAGAAGCAGCTCATTCCGGCAGCTCATTTGCATCTGGAAATCTGAAAACCCCGGCCTGTTCCTAGCGTGTTAGGGAATGGCATCTTCAGCCTGGGTGTGGGAGGCTGTGCTCGCTCATGCAGTGTGCACAACCAGCCAGGCCGTTTGGGTTCAGCACGAATGTGGAAGTTTGACAGTTGTTTTAAATTATGTGAGTGAGGTACTTAAATCTTATCTAAGCAGGAAGTCCATCCATTACTTTTAAAAATTCCATAGTAATGAGGTGTAGGGGCTGATTTCTGCCTTCAAATGCTATTTTTTCACGGATGTCACAAATTTTACTTCTAAGTTAAATGTCATTTCTGCTCGTAACTGTTGCAGAGATTCCCAACCATTCTCAGTTTGCAGCATGCTTACCGTCACAGTGAGTTTTCTGTGGAGTCCCCAGGCCAGAATGAAACACCCAGCAGTTCTGTTGATAAGGTGCTTACAGCCAAAAAAAACCTAAAAAGGTTTTTTTTTTTTTTAATGTTTATTTATTTATTTTGAGAGAGAACATGAGCCGGGAGGGGCAGAGTAAGGGAAAGAGCGAGAGTCCCAAACAGGCTCCACACTGTCAGCACCGAGTCCTGTGCAGGACTCGATCTCACAAACTGTGAGATCATGATGTAAGCCAAAACCAAGAGTCAGATGCTTAACTGACTGAGCCACTCAGGTGCCCCAAAATAACCTAATAAGTTCCCATATCTGAACAACTTAGTAGGCATTTGAAAAGTACATAAATTTAAGGGAAAATTATTTTAATTTTAATAACCACACCACAGCCATGACCAATGGGATGTGTATGCCTGGTGGGCACTGGCCAGCTTCTCAGCTGGAGTCAGACTGCTCACCACCATCTTCACGTTCCTGGTCCACAGTGATTTTTCGCCCAGTACTTGCTTTTAATCACAGCAGCCGCCACATACCTAGCTTCACAAAGACACGACATCATCGAAAGGAATGTAGCATGATCTAACATGGAAACTACAGTTTAGCAGATGTCATGTATCACTGTGTTTTTCTTGAAAATGTAAAATGTCCCCAGACACCCCTCTGGGTTTCTTAGGTCACCTTAGCACCCAGTTTGAATACTGTGGTTTTATTGAATTGGTTTAGTTTTTTGATTTGATAGTTGCAGGTGGATTTGCCTTTTTAGTATGTATATTTTTTGAGCCTTTATCTCATTCTGAAACCGCGTATGCTCCTTTAGCCTGAAGAAATCAGAGGTGGCTTCTCACAAGCCATGGAACTGATGGTTCCGTCTGAGCGTTTCAGATGATGGTCTGGTTCTTTCTTTATTTTTTTTAAATTTTTTTGAATGTTTATTTATTTTTGAGACAGAGAGAGAGACACAGCATAAGCAGGGAAGGGGTAGAGAGAGAGGGAGACACAGAATGTGAAGCAGGCTCCAGACTCCTAGCTGTCAGCACAGAGCCCAATGCAGGGCTCGAACTCACGAACCGTGAGATCATGACCTGAGCCAAAGTCGGACGCTTAACCGACTGAGCCACCCAGGCGCCCCGTGGTCTGGTCCTTTAAAGGTGAGGTAGTTGAATGCAGTGCTTGAGCCAGCTTCCTAACAGAAGAAACAAGGGCCATAAAAGCAATTTCCCTTAAAGTTCAGCACTTACCTTTATTTTGTTCTGTCTCACCATATCTTTGGTCTTGGCTTAAATTTCCCTTTAGCTTCTCCATATACGACGTCAACTCCAAACATCAATAGTGTGAGAAATGCTGATTCGAGAGGATCCCTCATAAGCACAGATTCGGGGAACAGCCTTCCAGAAAGGAATAGTGAGAAAAGCAATTCCCTGGATAAGGTAATTTCTTGTCATTTAACTTAAATATTTCTTAAAACTAATGGATTTAGCACAAAGTAAACCTTGCTTCGTGTTCTAGTGTTCAATAAGTGTGACTTTTTTTTTTTTTAATAAGTCAGTTAACCTGGAGTAGATGATCAGAGTATTATCTAAGGATGGAGCCCATTTCCTGAAACCCCAATTCCTGTTTCCAGGAGTTCAGATGAGGGCAGTGTTTATAGTGGAGGACCTTGAGCAAATAGTTTTGGCAGGTTGGACAGGTAGGGAGATCAAAATGCCACTCATTTAAAATGCCCATGGCCTGTGAGAGAATACCATTTATACACAGTTTTCCATACAAATGAGTATTGAGTCCAAAGCCAGCTCCAGAAAAGTTAATTCATCATATAGGTGATTCAGGGGTAAGGCTTTATTGAAAACCGTCTCACACTGGTACCCCCAACATAACGCATCCTCCTCGTATTTAACTTTTTTTTCTTGAAATAACAAGGGTCAAGCTATTTGGAACTTTGTGGGAATGAATAAAGCTTGACTTTAAACCCGGGACAATGGTAGATTGGTTTTGCCTTCGCCACCGTTTTCCTGAGTTATTTCAAGTTCTAGGCAAGCGCACCACTAAACAGGTGAACCGCTTAGGGATGTACTTCTAGCTCTCAGGCACGTGGAAAATCAGGGTTGTAACCATACCTCCACTTCTGTGGCTGGCATCGACACGATTATCCTCCAGTGCCATTCTGTAGAGACGCCAGCATTTCAGTGTGCGTCATGACATACTGACCTTCTCCCTTGACCATGACTTGCCTTCACGTGTAGAGTGAGAAGCCGCTCAGGAGGCATTCCGCTTGCATCATACGCAGTGCTGGAGAGGAGGAAGAGAGCTGCCAGTCAGCCAGGAAAAACCGGGTCACTGTGGATTTTTCCCTCCTAACGATTCCACCTTTGCCAGAGAAAACTCTGCATGCCGCTCCTTCCCTCCCACTGCAAGAAGTCCTGGGTTCTCCTTGTGGCCCTGGCGAAGTGGGTGGGCGAGACGATGCACCCGCACGACACTTTTGCCACTAACTGCACCTGTGTTTCTTCCTATAATAGAAATACTCACACGTGTGTGGTTAGTTAAGCCCATTTATCGTTATTTTTTTTCAATTGCCCCCCAATGCCTTGAATGAAAGATATTTTTAATTGATCTTTCTGCTTTGGTATTTGGCAAAAAAAAAAAAATAATAAAATCCTGATTTCGATTGGAAATGTTAACTTTGAAGATTTTAAAATCTCCTGTGTTTTTATCAGGAGATGAGATTCTTGTTCTTTTTTTTTTTTTTTTTTTTTTTTTTAACGTGAACCTGCTGTCTAGTGGCAAAACTGCTCTCACCCTGTGCCCTGTGTGTTCGGAAGTTTGCGGTGTTGGGCTAAGCTGGTGAGGGGATGATCTCATCAATTTAGGGTCTTTGGCCACACTCTGCTGAGCTGTCCCTATTTGGCCCTATTGGCTACCTGCCTATCGCTTTTCCCCAAGGGTGCCCCACGTTGTCAGCTGAATGCCAGTGACTCAGCACCAGGCTTTCGTGGCTGGTACACAGGAGCAGGATAGATTTTATTTGCTCTTTCAGCCACTGGCGTTCTCCTGAGGATATGGTTCCCAACCATATCCTGCAGTGTCTTCTGAAGCATCATTTCTGTGTCTGATCCTAGCACGCATACTTTCTGCATGAGGTTGTGCTTGGCATTTCAGAACTAAGCTGGTAGCCACAACTATAGTTACCCAATTTGAAAAGTCCGCGCCTTCTGGCTTGTCTCTTAGGAAAGTATGTGAAAGGAGACGAGTCAGAGCTCCTATGCACCAGCACCTGTGTGTGTATTTGGTGAAGGTGTGCCTGTAGTTTGTTGACAAAGGAGTTATACCTTCCGATTTGTGTGATTTGACTCAGTTCTAAGAGTCTTTCTCTTTCAAGGGAGAAAAATGAACCTAGTTTTGTTTTCCCTGTAATAAAGGATAAAAAAATCACCTGTCCTTCCTTTTTTTTTTTTTTTTTTTTTTTAGCACCAGCAAGGTGGCGCTTTGGGAAATTCTGTGGTTCGCTGTGACAAACTTGACCAGTCTGAGATTAAGAGCCTGCTGATGTGTTTCCTCTACATCTTAAAAAGCATGTCTGATGGTAGGTTAAAAGAAGGATGTCAGTTTTACTTTCTTCGTGTAGTATTTAGTTTAATTTTTAAAACTTGTAATCGCTTGAAAGGATATAAGGATTTAAAAGGCTTTTCTTCCATGTTTGAAATACATGTTAATTTACGAAATGTAGTAGAAATAAAAGTCTTAATTTGGAAAAAGATTTTTACTAATTGTTCTAGAAAATGAGTTCTAAAATGTGCATGGTCCATTTAAAAATATTTTTTATTAAACTCAGACGTACCATCTTAAATTAAATGAGACAGAAGCAGATAAATGAGGTAGCTTTTGATTTTTTTTTTTTTTTAATTTTATTTGTCCAAACAAACGTACTGGCAACTTGCATAACTTTCTAGTCAGGCTCTTGAATTGGAATATGTAGTATTGAGGCATCTAAGCATCAACTCCATTTAGAGAGTGTGTGACATTCCTGGCTTTAACTGGAAGTGAGATGTGAGTTTTTCGTTTTCTAGTGGAAATAGTAGTATCATAGTAGATTAAGTTTTTTTTTAAGTTTAGTTATTTATTTTTGGAGAGAGCACACGTGTGCATGGGTCAAGGAAGGGCAGGGAGATGGAGAGAGAGAGAATCCTAAGAAGGCTCTGTGCTGTCAGTGGGCTTGAATTCATGAACTGTGAGATCAAGACCTGGGCTCAAATCAAGAGTCAAGGGGCACCTGGGTGGCTCAGTCAGTTAAGCATCTGACTTCAGCTCCGGTCATGATCTCACAGTTTTTGAGTTCAACCTGACAGTTCAGAGCCTGGAGGCTGTGTCTCCCTCTCCTCCTGACTGAGCTGCCCAGCCACCCCAGTAGGTTAAGTTTCTGAAGGCTTTGACAACCATATTTTTTTAATAGAATAAAGTTTTAAATATCTGTGATAGACATTTCAACTCTGGTTTTGTCATACAAGCAATCACATGAAATCATGTCATGGTACAAGGTCACTTTTCTTAACTTGTTCAAAAATCTTATCCTACTTTCCCTACAACATATCAGAAAGTTTACTGTGAAGCATATTGAGTGAGCAAAGTCTTTTGAAAACAAAACGTTGAAGGCATCTCGTGCTGCCTGTGTGTGGTGGCAGTAGGTATGGGCGTTAAACACCCAGGGGAAGACATTTCTGCCTAAAAAATCGTATTACTTTGGGGCGCCTGGGTGGCTCGGTCGGTTAAGTGGCCGACTTCGGCTCAGGTCATGATCTCGCGGTCCGTGGGTTTGAGCCCCGCGTCGGGCTCTGTGCTGACAGCACAGAGCCTGGAGCCTGTTTCAGATTCTGTGTCTCCCTCTCTCTGACCCTCCCCTGTTCATGCTCTGTCTCTCCCTGTCTCAAAAATAAATAAAACGTTAAAAAAATTAAAAAAAAAATAGTATTACTTTTATATCAAGCTTCCATTTCCATAGCATTAACAGCCTGACCTTAGTACTCAGATGTTAGGAACAGCATACTGTCCTTAAAGTGCTTCAGGACTGGTCTGTTTTATTTTTCCATCACCTTTATTTTAAAATAGCTTTAAATAAACAACAGACAAGATTTTCCTTGAGTGATGACCAAATAGCAAAGCACTGGGCACTTACTCTGATATTTGAGCTATAAAATTGAAATTCTTCCCTTAATATCAAAAGTCCTGAACTTTACATCATGGTGGTGAGTGAATCTTATTAGCCAGCCTTGTAATTCTGTTTTTTCCTTTGCTGAAAATTTTCTTTAAAACATTTCAAGTTTCAAATAATAAATATGATATATAACCAGAACGGAACTACTTTTTAAAACTAGAGTATCCAAAATTTTGCATCCAAGTGAAAGTTTTCCTTTAAAGTCAGCACTTTGGAAGGCCTTTTGCATACTTGAAAAATGCAACCGTCTCTTCAAAAACAGTTTTAGAGCATCTTTTCTAAAAAATTACCTTCAACTTATCAATTTCTTTCCTTTTATAATTTGAATGTTTGTGTGTGTCCTGTTTAAAAAATCCTCATCTACCCTCAGAGTATGAAGATATTCTTCTACATTTTCTTTAACAGTGGTATTTTATTTAAACTTTCACATTGAAATCTTAACGTCTACCTGGACTTGATTCTTGTGTATGGTATGGGGTGGGGAAGAAATTGCCTTTGGAGTATTCTGCCAGACAGACAACCACAGTCAACTGTGTAACTCTATAGCTACTCTTTTCCTTATTCCACATTCAAGGAGCACCTTCTATATGTTGGCCCCTTCCCTCCTTCATAGAGGTTAGTTGTCCTCCCCCCTTTCCTTGGCCAGTAGCCTCAGCCTCAGCCTCAGCCAATAGCCAAAAGGAAAGGCGGCTTGGTGCCTCTTGGCTAGCCAGCCGGTTTTGTCTGATATGTGCTGGGGTTACCAAAGATGTCTGCAGGTTGACCCTGAGAGCCACCCTCCCCCTCCTCCCATGTTCACTTGGCTCTTGGTTCTCACCACATGAGGGTGGTCAACCTCAAGTAACCAGAATCTGTCCCTCTGGAATCTAAACTCAGAATCCCTGAACCAACCTACTCATTTTACTTGTCTAGTAGACTAAACATGGCTTTTTTAAAAATTAATTTTATTTATTTAAGTGATCTCTGTATCCAGCATGGTGCTTGAACTCAAGCCTCTGAGATCAAGAGTCACATACTCCTTCGACTGAGCCAGCCCAGGCACCCCTTAACGTGGCTTTTAAAATTAGGTGTACTTGGGGCACCTGGATGGCTCAGTTGCTTGAGCGTTCAACTCTTGATTTTGGCTTAGGTCACGATCTCATGGTTTGTGGGATCAAGCCCTAGGTCAGACTACAGACAACGTGAAGCCAGCTTGGGATTCTCTGCCCCTCCCCTGCTTGCACCCTCTGTCTCGTTCTCAAAATAGATAAATAAACATTTTTAAAAAACCATGAAAATCAGGTATACTTGATTTAAATCCCCATCCCACCATGATTCTTCAAGTTGGTAATTGGGAGAATTACTTGACTTCTCTAAGCCTTCATTAGCTTATCTATAAATTGGAATTCTTCCTCTGGCCATGGTGAGAATTCAGATGTGATAGGTATGCAATCATGAGACCACCCAGGAGAGAGCCGCAAGAGAACAGAGTCGCGATATATATATATATATATATATATATATATATATATATATATATATATATATCTCCCATGGCTTCCCCTGCCTGTCACCATTCTAGACAAGTGTGTAGTAAAAAGTCTGCGGCCATGCACCTTCAGGAGCCATCAGCATCTCTGCAGACATGCTCTCGCTCACCTCAGGACCCAAGACTCACTGGCTTTTTTTCCTGAGAGAAATCTCTTCACCAATTTCCCAACCGAGACAAAATATAAGAAGCAAAAGTGTTTGGGGCTCCTGGGTGGCTTAGTCGGTTAAGTTTCTGACTTTGACTCAGATCTTGATCTCACAGTTTGTGAGTTCAGGTGCCATGTCAGGCTCTCTGCTGTCCACACAGAGCCCAGAGCCTGCTCCAGATCCTTTGATCCCCTCCTCTTTCTCTCCCCTTCCCCCACTCATGTTCTTGCACTCTCTCTCTCAAAAATAAACAGTAAAAAAAAGAATGCAAACGTGTTTAACTATCCAGTGATAACACTCTTTGTGCAATGCTAAAAAGCTAAGGGTCATACACAGAGAATGCTTCCTATAAATATATTTATAGGATTTGCCTTCACTAAAAATATGCCAGGTCATCTTGATGCAGAGCAGGTATGAGTGTGACTTCTTAATTGAGAGGATACTGAATCATCATGCTGAGAAACAGGAAATTGCATACATTGCATGTTTGGAAAACTATTTGGCAATATCTGTCAAAATTTTAAATGCACATAACATTTGACATGGCTGTTTCACTTCTAGAATATTTGTCCTATGGATGTAGTTGGACAAGTATGCAAACATCCATGTAAAAGGATGTTCTTCAAACCATAATATAAGGTGGCAAAAGATTAGGGAGAAAAAAACAAGTAAATATCTATCAGTAAGAGACTGGCTAACTCAATCACAGTGCTTTCATGGAGAGGAATATGATGCAACTTGGAAAAGATTGGAATTGATCTAGACTATGTTGTTGAATTAAAACCCAAAGGAGAAACAGTGTGTGCAGCATGTATGCCTCCATTTCTGCATGTATGTGCTAGGAAGAGGGTACTGAAGTACATACAAGAATTTTCAACAGATTCCTTACTAGAGAGAGATTGTGTAGTAAGCAAAGAGAGAGCCTAACTTGAGATTATATGCCTACTTGTATTCTTTGAAATTTCTGGTCCATTTAAGAGCACATTATATATAACTTAAATGTGTACTATAGAGGAAACTGGGTGGCTGAGTCGTTTGAACATCCAACTCTTGATTTTAGCTCAGGTCGTGATCCCAGCGTTGTGGGATCAAGCCCTGTGTCAGGCTCAGTGTGGAGCCTGGTTAAAACTTTCTCTCTCTCTCTGCCCCTCTCCCTCACTCGTGCTCTCTCTCTCAAATGAAAAAAAAAGGGATGTGAGGGTTATCTGGCTGTGACATCTGTCACCCCATTGATCGCCAGGATTGATTTGGCCAATCTGGCTGGCTAGGTGGGTGTCCCCTTCCTCCCTCCCTGCTCCATGTGTGTCCCTCCCAAAGCTGTGCGCTTGGTCAAAGAGGATGACCCTCCCTGACAGAGGAGGACCATTCTTGGGTCAAAGGTATATGATAGCTGTGCTTCCCTGCTGGAACCTCCAGACAAGCTCTCAAGGTCTATTTGTGGGAGAATGTAGGAGAGTCCAGCTTCCAAGACTCCAGACACATCCAAATGAGGTGCTGCACATGGCAGTCAACCTTTGGGGGGGGAAAAAAAAAATATATATATATATATATATATATACACACACACACACACACACACACACACACACACACGTGTGTGTGTGTGTGTGTGTGTGTGTGTGTGTACTATATGGTGCTGAGTGATGCAGGATGAGGTTAAAATTCAGTTATTTTTTTAAAGTTTTTATTTATTTATTTTGAGAGAGACTGATAGCACAAGTGGGGGCAGGGCAGAGAGAGAGGGTGAGAAAGAATCCCAAGCAGGTTCCACACTGTCAGCACAGAGCCCAGTGCGGGAATCGAACTCAGGAAACCGTGAGATCATGACCTGAGCTGAAACCAAGAGTCAGACACTTAACCGACTGAGGCACCCAGGTGCTCCCACATGTAGCTTCTTTAAATTGAATGTGCATGTTGTATATGTTACCAGTATAGATGGGTCACTGTGGTTTGTTCTTTGATTAGCTGTAAAAGCAGGAGGGTTTGGGGGTTTATGCTCCAAAATCTTTCCACCATCCCCTAATGCATGTAATACACATCGTGATTCTGACCAAATTAATGTTTATCTTCTAGATGCTTTGTTTACGTATTGGAACAAGGCTTCAACATCTGAACTTATGGATTTTTTTACAATATCTGAGTGAGTAGTTTTGTTTTGCTCATTGATTTTTTTTTAATCTTTATTTTTCCTGGCTGATTAAGAGGTGTGAGCAATACGATGTAGTTGAACCTGGAATGCTGTGTACTCACACTTAGTTTTGAGCTCTTTCTCCTGGACCCGACCCCAGCACTTGCTCTCAGGAGCACATGACTCAGTGGGCAGTGACCAAACCTGAATTATTAGAGATATTGTTGTTACAGATGAGAGCTAACTGTGTGTATAAGCCATTTTAATAAGATAGCACAATTTATTAGCCGAATTGGGTGGATGCTACATTTCTAAATTGAATCTAATTTAGCTCAAGCAGTTGTGAAAATTGAGACAGAAAAATAACTATGATTTTGAAATATAAGTGAAATCTCACATTTTATCTATATTATCTCATTTTATCTCTTTAATTTACATTTCTGATGTCCTTTAAACTCTACTTTAAAAAACACAGATTCACAGTCCCTTGTCCAAATGATTTTCCAAATCCAGAATTTATTAGATTTTTAGAAAATGTACATATACAGCATATTCTGTAACACCCCAGCGGGGTCTCAGACAGCACCCCACAATTAAACACATTATTGCTTCTGCAGTAAAAAAACTGTTTCTGCAGTACAATGATTGTTCACAATAATGGGGTAAGTTATAACTATAAGTAGCTTTAGATCTTTTTAGTTGGGGTCATGATTTTGCTACAAATGTATTTGCATAAACTCAGGTGTTCATGTGTTTATTTGCATAAACCTATGGTGTTCAGAACTTTGTGCATTTTGGATTGTGGCCTTGGTTCATAGTCTCGTGATTGTTCTCTCTGCTGAGTTAAAGGTGGGAGAGACAGATGGGATTCAGCACCAGAAGAACTTACTGGACATTATTGTGGCTGCTTGTTATTAAATACATGATTTTTAAAACTGTCAGTGTTGTGGATATACTACAACAAACCAAAAAACTGGATACTGGGTGTCTGTAAGGGACTAGTCCATTTACAAAAGCCAAAAGAGGGAGCTCCTTACTCAGAGGACAAATACGCAGTTTAGAAGAGTGCACCAGTGTCTAGGTTTTCCATCCTGATTTCTTTTTTTTTTTTTTTAATTTTTTTCAATGTTTATTTATTTTTGAGAGAGACAGATACAGAGACAGAGCATGAGCGGGGGAGGGGCAGAGAGAGAGGGAGACACAGAATCCGAAGCAGGCTCCAGGCTCCAAGCTGTCAGCACATAGCCTGATGTAGGGCATGAACCCATGAAGTGAGAGATCATGACCTGAGCCGAAGTCAGACGCTTAAGTGACTGAGCCCCCCCAGGCGCCCCTCCGTTGTGATTTCTATGGCAAACTGCCTGAGTCAGTGTTCAGACCCTGAGTCTGTGGACAGCCCTGTTGGTCCCAGACTCTCTGTGGCTCTGACCATGCAGCACAGTACCGACAGCAGCAAAACAAGGGTAGGTTAGTAACCGTCTCTGGGTGAGAGGGACCTTCCTGAGAATTTCTGAGCCCCAGAAGCAAGACGCTAGTGGTAGGTGTAAGAGTTTAGTAAATGTTCTTGTTGATAGGTTTTTTTTTTTAATTTTTTTTTTTAGATGTTTTTATTTATTTTTGAAGGAGAGACAGAGCATGAGCTGGGGAGGAGCAGAGAGAGAGAGGGAGACATAGAATTTGAAGCAGGCTCCAGGCTCTAAGCTGTCAGCACAGAGCCCGATGCGGGGCTCGAACTCACGAGCTGTGAGATCATGACCTGAGCTGAAGTCAGACGCTTAACTGACTGAGCCACCCAGGCGCCCCTGATGGGTTTAACTAAAACAACGTATTGACGACAGTTATTTTCCCGTTTTCCTAATAATCTTTCATCCCGTCTGCAGAGTCTGCTTGCACCAGTTCCAGTACATGGGGAAGCGATACATAGCCAGGTACTGTGGGGGTTTGGTCTGAACTGTGTATCATTCTCCGTGTCACTTGGATCTGAATGTGTGGGAATCATCATCTGTGATGATTGGCAGTTGGAATTCTCATAAACAGCCATGATGTCTTTGGATTGCTGCCATCAAATCTGGTAGCATCTTCCGCCTACATTCCCACACTCCTTCTGTCTCATTTTGCCTCATGCACATCTCTTGGAAGGATTTCCCTTCATGGCCTGCTGCTGCTCTCGTACACTTCCTTCCAAGTTCTACCCCCCACCCCCGCCATGTTCTCTTCCTTCCATGTCCCCTTTCTCTTCTCCCAGCCCCTCCTGGTGTGTCTCCTTGCTCTTTTCTTCTTCTTCAGCGGTGTCCCTTTCCCTGTTTGACTTTCAAAAGGTCATTTTTTACCATTCCTTCTCCCGACTACAAAGATGTTAATTTCTCATATAACCACTCCCTTTTTTAAAAATTTTATTAAATGCTTATTCTTTATTTTTGAGAGAGAGAGAGACAGACAGAGTGCAAGCAGGGGAGGGGCAGAGAGAGAGGGAGACACAGAATCGGAAGCAGGCTCTAGGCTCCGAGCTGTCAGCACAGAGCCCGACGCGGGGCTCGAACTCATGAACCACGAGATAATGACCTAAACCGAAGTCAGACACTTACGTGACTGAGCCACCCAGGTGCGCCCCGCCTTTTTTTCTTAATGAAAGAGTGTTTTCAGTCCATCTCAGATTTGTTTGGACTTCCACAAAAACCATCTCTAAAATTTTTTTCTCCAACTAAGCTGACCATGCTCTACTTTTGTCCGGCCGGGGCTCTTTGCTGAGTATCATACATCCTCATTGCCCTGCCCCACACCATACTCTCAGATCCATCCTGAACTCGAGGAGAGCTGGAAACTCTGCTCAGGGACAGCCACGCAGGTCCTTCTTGGAAGCATTTCCTCAGAGCACATCTTGTCATTACCAAGTTCTTACTCCCGCCCTATACCCACTCTCCATGTGTCTGTGTTTGTTTTTGTCTGTGTTGCGTATTCCGTGATAAAAGTATCCTATTTTTCTATTGTTACTGTTTTTAGCAGCTTATTTAAAGTAAACATATTTACATTGTAAGAAAAACTTTAAAATTTAGTAGTAATTGAGGGTTTTTTCTCTTATCTATGATTCTGTTTTACAGCAATGAAATGGGAAAGAGATTTTTAAGAACTGTTTGAATGTGAAGATTTTACTTTTTATGTTAACATTGTTCTTTTCTTGGGATATTTTAGAAATTTCCAGAATTATGTTTTATGTTCATTGAAAGGTTGTGTTTTTTTTTTTTAAAGAAAACTTAGCATATTTTATTCTTTTATCCTATTAATATTTTTTATTTTTAACTGAAATGCAGTGGCACTTACAAGTTCTCTAATTTTAGCTGTTATTTTTTATCGTAACAGTAATTTTTACATTTGCACTTTTGAGTACCAAAAGCAAGTATATACAAGGTGACCTTATACAGTAATGCCTCCCACCTTGATTTTATTCGCTTTGACTTTGTCCTGTGAAAATGGGCAGACACATATATTGCTGGCACTGTGCCCAGCAAGCTTCACAGCCTCCTTGAAGTAACTGTCACCTACATCACAAGATGGCATTTGGAGAGTGTTGTGCAAAATAGGATGAAATGCCACAGAACTGAACATGGTGAATGTGGGAAGCCGAAGATTTCTGTCCCAACAAAATATTTTAGAATTTGGTTTTGTGTAACTGTTAACTTGTAATGGCTGTAAATTTAATTAAGAAAAAAAAAAAAAAAAGGTCTTCTGACTTTATAAGCACCCTGTATATATTTGCATATAGAAGTATGCTTCCTCGGATTATCCTAAAACCAGATGGGCATAGGAAGGCAGGAGTGGAAGGTAGTGTTACTTGTTACGTGCCCTGTGGCGAGCTGTGTGCCCTGCCGTATGGAAAATTTTGCCGTGGTCTCTGCTACACGTGAAAAAGGTCCTGAGCAGTAGTGTAAACGCTCTCGGTGTCTGCTCTCCGTGGCAGTCCGGTCTGATGACTACTGTGCCTTCTCATCACGTCAGTCTGAAATCACCCAGCAGCATGTTGCCCGATGATGCTCCGTGCATGCCCTGTCCTACTCCACACAATAACACAGGGAGGGAGACCGTTGGCTACGGGATGGGCGACAGGTGTCATTCCAGCACGGGTCTCATTTTTCATCTGCTCTGGTGATGGTACACAGTAGGAAGTTTTAGCTGTTTGATTGCTAACCCAGATCACTTTTCTATTTTCTTTACTTGACTGCTGACAAGTTTAACAAAGTGTGTGGCTCTTCTCCTTCCTGCCTGGGTAAGAATAAAGGTGTTAAAACCGCCTCATATAATCCTTCTCATTGCATGTTTGTTCTCTGCTTCTTCCAATGCATTATTTTCATTAAAGATTTTTTTTTTTTTTGCTCTTTAATAACCTATTTAACCCGAAAAGGTTCGTGGTGTTTGGCAGTTGTCAGAACGCTAATCTTTAGCACCACCTCAGACAGATGCTCAAATTTTTTAAAAGCAGCATCTCTAAAGTACTTTCTAGAACTGGAAAGTTCCTTGCTTCAGCTTGGTTTTTGCTTCTTTGTCGTCAGGTGCTTTGCTGTGAACCCTTTTAGAGCTGAGGCCTGTGTGTGCGTCTCTGGCTCCTCTGGCCCCAGAAGGCTGCGCTGCACGTGGCTGGCGTGTGGCCGTCCCTTGTGCTGTGTCCTGGCCTCACTAACCCTCCTCGTCCTGCTGCAGTGTAACAAGTCTAACTTTTGCTTCTATCCCATTTCACTCATGTTGCAGGAACCAGGAGGGGTTGGGACCCATAGTTCATGATCGAAAGTCTCAGACATTGCCTGTTTCCCGTAACAGAACAGGAATGATGCATGCCAGATTGCAGCAGCTGGGCAGCCTGGATAACTCTCTCACTTTTAACCACAGTAAGTCCCATGACATGCCATCGTAACAGCCAGCCATCTCATGTGACACCTCAGAGGGGAGAGCCCCAGGCCGCACTGCGCCACATCACCAACCTGACTTTTCTTCCAGCTCAGAGCAAGTGGGATGAAGAGTTCATGGCGAAATCCCCTTCTTTGGAGGAGAGTGACATAATGCGGAACGTGGTCAGCTACGGCATTAGACCTGAAAGTGTCCCATCCCCTCCGTTCAGTATTTTTTAACGTAAAATTTGGCAGGTTTGACAGCCAAACATTCTCTTGCTGTTTTTAACTTAATACTTGCATTTTCCCTCTGGAAGTCCTGAGGGCATCTGGAACAGGTCCCTTTCACTCTTCTGAGCCCATGCATGTAACTGATCACGTGTCCACATTCTGACATTCCAGCTTTGAATGTATGTTAATCCTTAAACTGCTGTGAAAACATAAAGCCCATGAATCAATTTGTGAGGGTGTGGAAAAGCCAATAACAAAGTGACTTTTTCTGTGTTTTCAGTGTGAGAAAGATATCAAGTGTGCTTGGAATTTCTGTAGACAATGGTAAGATTTAATCAGGTTGGAGTCTGCTTATGAGGCCGCTTCACTTGCAAACTGAGACCTTTTCGTTCATCTTGCCTTCCTAACTTTGGGGCTTTCTAACTTCACAGTAGAGATTCTACCAAAAAGGGGGAGCATAGTTTTAATTTACTTTTTTCAAATCATCAGAGGGGACATGGCGTCATGTACTAGTTCTAGAAACATGTACATGTTTCATCTTTCTAAGGGTTTCTCAAAGCAGAAAACCTAAAAGAATATCAGCCATGCAGTATTTTAAAAACTAATGGCGATCATTTATAATAAATACCATTTCTGTTAGTGACATGTTCTCTGAATTGTTTCATCTTTTCTCCAGGTATAATGTAGCTAGTTGTTTGATCTAGACGATTACTTGTTCTCATTCCATGTCTTTAATGTAGTTATTAATTAATATCTTCTCATCATTTCTAATCATAGGAATTGCACTCATTATGATCTTCATACCTCTTTCTTAATATAGGCTAAGAGTAAAGACAATATTCTCAATACTTTAAGTTGGTAGTAGTTCAGAGTAAGAAGGCCAAGGAATCGAAATATATAACAGCTGTCCCCTCTTCCACCCCTACGAAGTTAAATGCAATGGGCATAGACTCTCTATAAAATTCTAAGCTTAATATAGATCCATATTATGTTTGCCTGCCACACACTGAATTGGTAGCTTTCAAGAGCTAGTTCTGAGTCCTATACTCAGCTGCAGGACATATGTTAGTAACACATCTAAGGCCACAGCACTTCATTTTTTCACCTCTTGTCTGTTAGGGCTTTTTCTAGCTCTGTAGCCAAGGGGTTGAAACAAACAAAACAAAAAATTTTGTTGTTTTTCGTTTTCATTTCCCATTTAGCAAACAGAAATTAAATTCCCATTGTTCTGCAGAAGTTGCTACACGGCCTTTGTGCAGATTATAACACAGGAACTACCTCGCCATCAGTTGAAATAAATACTTAAACTTTAAAGCACTTTAAAAAATAAATCAACAGACCAAGTCCCCACCTCCAAAGAATCATTCAGGAAACACAGAAAACAAAAGTCAAGTGAATGATCGGCACATGAATAAATAACCTTAATCCACTAAGAACTACGGCAGCTTCTCCCACTGCAAACAGATTTTGCAATGGTGGCTTGAAGTGGAGGGGAGAGACAGCTGGCTGTGTTTTGCAGCCAAGGACCATATTGCTAACGTGGTTGATATCCATCCTCTCTTCCTGCTACCCACGGAGAGCCCGTCCTTCCTGCCTCTCTCCTCTTTGTTCCCATAGTTACTGCTTCAGTCAGTTTTCAGTGACACCATCCTCCATCAGAGCTTCTCCTTCTGCCTTCCCAATAAACAGTGTGTAACTGATTCTTTGAGCCTTCTCCTGTATTCCTACAATTCCTGCTCATCCCAAATTGGTTCTGGTGTCTCACAGTCCTTGCATCTTCTTCAAGAACTCAGTCTTCATTTACATCTCTAAATCTGATGATGTATTTGGGTGGTGTCAGCCTTTCCCTCTGTTAGCTTTTTGAGCTCCAAATTGTCAGTTTGCCCAGAAGCCACAGAGAAGTATGTGCTATATGTATACATGTGTATGTGTGTGAGCATGTATATGTATATATACATACATGATTATTTTCACACCTGTACCTGGGTGTTCTGTGGGAAGTCTGTAAGTATATATGTCTTCCTAAAAAATTCTTCTTTAACAATGAATACAGTACCTTCTGTTGGACCATCCAATATATGACATAGATCCAGTATGTGAGAGATTTGTAGGGTGCCAGGGTCTACAATGAATTTCTTTTAGAAAAGAATAAAAATAGAAAGAGTCCCCCATACACCACCTGCATTTTTTGTTTTGCCTTTTTCTTTGAGTAGGAAAGGCTTTGCCAGGCCTCAGCTTGACCAGCAGGGAGCAGCAGAAGACCACAGGAAATTTAATTCAATGGAGGCCAACTTTCATGCCCCCATTAGCACATCCATGTAGGATGTGGGAAGGGACACCATATGCATTACACATGTCACCGTGGCAGGTTCTTACTCTTGGATTTTGATAGGAAACAATGAAAATTACAAATCCTACTGTGCTCAAAATAGTCTTTAACTATTTCAAAAAAAAAAAAAAACACTCAAAAGATACAGAGAGGTTCATTAACTTTGAGTCATTACCCAGGTACATGAAAAGTAAATGTGTATAACATTAACACATTGACCTTTTTATTGTAAAGTACCTCCATTGTGTGTCAACAGAAGACATTTGTGTCAAATGGTATATTGAGAGTGATAGCTGGATATAGAGTATTTTATATAAGCCAAGCTATGAGAGGGAAGCTAAGTGAAACACGTTTGCAAATAGGTGATACATGTGCAAAACATATAAAATAACACCTTGCATGTACTTTGATGTTATATGTTGCCCTAGGAATATATTAAATCTATTTGTATGAGAATTCATATTTCCCACTGGTATGAGGGGGGGAAAGCCAGCAAGAGGTAGAAACACTTCAAGAAAACCTGTGTTTCATATAATCCAGTATAAGAGAGAGTTCAAGGTCATGGAGTAAGTTGCAGAGAATTAGATTTCAGGTTATTATGCAAAAGCATTTTCTAACTGAACTGCCCATTAGCTAGCGTGGGCACTTGGAGCTGGAGGTGTGAAAACAGAGACTGGATGAAGACCCACTGGGGGTATTGTCCAGGTCACTTAAACATCACAAGAGAAGGTGAGGAGTTGGACGAGTGGGTTTGTAAGACCCCATCTAACTCTGGAATTCTTTGATGTCTATGAAGTACAAGTAAGAAAATGAGTATCAGTGATAAAGTTCCTTGATATAATATTGAATTAATAGGAAAGATACAGAGAATGCATATATCCTCTGAAGTAAAATTAATATTTTTCAAAAGGTTTTAAGCCTGGCAATATATTTTTTAAAATAGGTAAAAATGGACTTGGATGCTTTGAAGGCATACATATACTCAAGATAGTAAATGAAATGTTTGTTTATAAAGCCACTTTTTTTGATTCTGAGACAGGTTCCTTTATTGAGAAATACATTTTTGCACATTTTCTAGCATTTATAATATCAGGGTATATCTTTGAGTTATAACAGACCTATCTTACACCTGTATCTTACCTAGTACATCTAATATGGCAGCCAGTCATTGGTACTTCTTGTAATTGATGGGGTTTCAGAACTCAAAGTCTGGCAAAATGCCTGTTCAAAGTCAGTCATGTTTATGTTTTTAATACCCTTAAAAAGGACTTTAAATTAAAATGTACACATAAACCAAGTGTTTTCCCAGTTTGGGATGTAAATCCCATAACAGGTACTATTTTCAGACAATGCTCAACATTAGGTTGAGGCATTGGTCAGAGAGAGCAGATGGCATAACCATTTCCTTGAGTATAAACTGAGATTTTAGACTCATTCCACAAATCATTTTGAGCATATTTGTTTGTGTGTGTGTGTGTGTGTGTGTGTGAATCAGAGGACAGACAGCAAGATCACGTAAGTTTTGCCTGGGAATATTATTCCTTATTTCTCCTGTTTCCTCTCTGCTCATTTGTGAGGAAAACCTTTTTAGCAGTAAAAATGGGATGGAGATGAACAATAGATGATGTAGGGGTTGGTCCACCTGCTACATTGCAAAAATACATGCAGTTAGTAAATGCTGGAGACCATGAGTTAATAAACCTGGGAGACTGGATCTTCCACATTTGGGGACTTCTTTTTTTTAATTAATCAGTTAATTTATTTTTAAATTTACATCTAAGTTAGCAAACAGTGCAAAATGATTTCAGGAGTAGATTCCAGTGATTCATTCCCTGTGTATAACACCCAGTGCTCCTCCCAAGTGTCTTCTTTAATGCCCCTTACCCATTTAGCCCATCCCCCTACCCACAACCCCTCCAGCAACCCTCAGCTTGTTCTCTGTATTTTAGAGTCTCTTGTGAACATTTGGGGACTTCTTTTAGCAAGAAGATTCCTTGTCATTTAGTAGTATTTACATTTTTCTCATAAAATGTATTGTTTTCTGGATTTCTATTATATGGGCCAGAGGGGAAAAAATTAACAATAAAAACAAGAATTCTGGTTTCATAAAGGCTAAGGGCAGCTGTTGAAAAGAAAGTGCCCCCTATGAGAATACATATCTGACTTCTTCGAGCTCGAATGTCCTCTCATGTTTGGAAAAGGCATGTAGCTGTGTCCCTCCCACCACATCACCTCTGATGTCATGGCAGTGGAGTGGGGGAGACAGTTTACAGATGTGGTCAGCATTATTCAGTCGAGCTGTTCTGGTAACAGTTTATTAAACAGAGCAAGGTTAATTAAGTCTAACATAGCAGATGACATTAGATAGGGGAAGAAATCTCATCCCTGGCCTCTGAGTGTTTAAAAGATTTGGGGATTCTAGAATAAATCCTTTATCATAGAGTGACATCAGAACAAAAAGTGTGTACATAAGAGCAGTCCATGATGTGCATGCCAAAGATGGCACACTGGGAAAGGGAGGAAGTCCTCCTCTCCCTGACCAGCCTGGCTGAAGACAGTCAGTGCCCCAAGCGCTGTCCCCTAGGGAAAATCAGTAGGGTTGGTTAACACAGCACTTCTTGCTTGCTGGGGTCAGAATCCACTTAATCAGCTTCAGTGAGTTGCTGACCAATACCTTAAGAACTTGCTTTTTCTCTTACGATCACTTTTTGGATATGCCAAGTCAGTTCATTTCCTATGGTGACCGCTGACTGAAGCCTTCCCTCGTGCACGGCTTTGTTCCAGGTGTTGAGACAAGCCTTCTCCACCGGAGCATCTCTCAGTAAACTGTCCCTGCATTGTCTACCACTTACATAACCTCTCCATGCTGCCCTTTACTTTTAGGGGCTTTTTAATAACACCAGCTCAGGAATCCTGCTGATTTCTTGTTTCTTTTTTCTTTTTTTAATTTACATCCAAGTTAGTTAGCATATAGTGCAACAATGATTTCAGGAGTAGATTCCTTAATGCCCCTTACCCATTTAGCCCAGCCCCCCTCCCACAACCCTTCCAATAATCCTCTGTTTTGAGATGAGGGCTTAACAAAAAGCAAAATTATAACCAACTGTGGCTTAAAAAGATCATTTCTTTTATTCTTAGATAATTCAGACACAGGCAGACAGACTCCATATGAATCTGACTGTGCCCCTTAAGGAGATCAGATAGACAAGGTCAAGATTCATGGATGGTGTAAGAGTTTAGAGAAATTTGTCATTGTCATGTTTCCATACATGGATACGTAATTATATAAAAACTTAACTAGCATGGCCATCGATTATATGTTTTAAAGACAACACATGGCCCAATTTCAGTCCTGGATTGGTCTAGACCTCTAGCTGAAAGTAAACACAGTGGAAATCCTTGAGCGTGTAGGTGATCGCATCTGCATACACGTAGCCAAGAAGTTACCTAGAAAAAGAAAATGTCAGTTTTGTGCCAAGAAAAAAATTAAAGTAATCACCAAAGCCAGTTCTTGGGACAATTTAACCCAGATCATTACCCATCAGTAGGGGTAAACGGCAGCCCTCAACAAAGGGTCTTTGTGACCTGTGATAATTTTGGTTGATCTAACAAAAGGTGCTGTATTTATTTGTTCCCCTCTTGCCCCATTTTATGATCACTTTAACAATAATTAACAGTCCGTTTTCCTCTTTCATCATCTCTGTGTCTTACCAAACAAACCATGCCAAACGGGGTGATGCCTTGGCTGACCTTATTACCAAAATATATCCATCTTTCTCAGTAACTTGGAAAGTCTGTTTTGTAGTCTTTTAAAAATCATTCTGTAACTCTGACATTTGCTCAAGCGAGAATAACATCGGGCTAGTTACTTTACTTTGTCCTAGTAACAGGTACTATGATATGGTGACCTGGATCAGGAATTTAGGGTACAGTTTCTGGGGTTTTTTTCCCCCCATTAATGGCCTCAAGAAAATTCTCTAGGTTTTCCGCACTTCATTTTCCTGATCTGTATACAAAATGTCCTCCTCTCTGGAGTATAAAGAAAATTACCTACATAGTAAGTGTTGATTTGCTTACGCTCCTGGGAGAAAGACATTACATGATGTTTTATTATAGTGCCATCTTTCTTTGTCATCTAGATCAGTCCTGTAACATCTTTGCACCCCTGTATGTATTTCTGCTAATGCATATCATTTCATAATGTAATATCTCAAATTGTATGTCAAGCTACATTTATGTCAGTACTAAATTGAAGTTTATAGCCACGTATAGTAGATATCAGTTTGTATTTAAATTAGGATTCTTCAAGTCCTTTCCTTTTCTTAAACGTTTCCTTCAGACATACTGGCTTTCATGCTTTTTGATAAAACAAGTAGAATACTATTAGCAGTGCAGTCAACTCTTGATTATCATGCCTAGTTCTTCACCTTAACGATTCAGCACTTACGTAGCATTCACCATGCGCCGGGCACTATTCTAAGAATTTCACAAATTGTAACCAACTTAATGCTCACTGCAACCCTTTGAGGTAGATACTATTATTGTCCCCGTTCTACAGGCCAGGACACAGAGGTATAAAGAGGCCGAATAACTTGCCCACGGTCACACAGCTAGCACGTGGCTGAGCTGGATTCAGGGACCAGCAGGCTGACCCTGGGCTCATTTTCTTAACCCCTGTGCTCCTCTGCTGCCTGTGTCCATGTGGGAAGCTTGGGAAGCCTCAGCCTCCTTCACCGCCCCTCCCGTCCCAGCAGCTCAGCCAAGTACTCGGTGGGTTGGCGCCCACTGTGGGCTAACTGTGCAACTTAAGGCAAGCTGTTTAGCCTTCCTCTGCCTCTGTCTCCTTATCTGCAGAAAGGGTTTAATAATGTACATACTTCATAGGGCCATTGAGGGATTAAATGAGCGAATACATGTAAAGTTCATAGAATGATTGCTGGCACGTGGCCAATGCAAAATAAATGGTTGCTGCCATTCTTTCCCTTCCGGAATCGTAGAGTCATAACCCAACAGATGCATTATTAATTACCTATCCCCTGCCCCACCACCGATGAAAAGAGCAAACAGGGAGACAAAGCCCCAAAGGAAGCCTTCCCTAAATAATCAAAAGTTGACTGCGTGATTGTATCGGGCCACCCCCCTCTCTGCAGCCCCCTGCAGTAACCTCATGTTGTAATTCACGCAGGCTATGGCCACTCAGACGCTGACGTCCTTCACCAGTCCCTACTTGAAGCCAACATTGCTACGGAGGTGTGCCTTACAGCTCTGGACACTCTGTCTCTGTTTACACTGGCATTTAAGGTTGGTATTGAACAGCTGTTCGTGGTCAGAGCTTTTACCTTGTAAATTCATTGTGCGTGTTTAATTGAACCGGCAAGAGCTTCCTATATTGTATTTTTTGTCTCAGCGACTGTTTTTGCCCCTGTAAAGAAACCATAAACCCTTACAATCCCTTAATGAAACCGTTCCGTAGCTAATGACTCGAATTCCCTGAAATAAAATAAAGCTTACCAGTCAGGGTGTGACAGAACCAGTTCCTGGAGGTGGTTACCTCTTGGCCAGAAGAAAGCATCCATCTGGGGAACACGGTTTGCTGTGCCCTCAAGGGTGATAATATGGGAACCTGATCAGACATTGCCACCCCTACCACCTTTGAACATATCCAAATGTAGCGGCAGTTAAAATAAGTACACACGCATTCACCTTTTACAGTTTTTAAAAATCTGTCAGTAACTTCAGTGATAGAAACGTTTCAAGGATAGACAATAAAAGGTGGTGTTTGTCTTATTTGTAGGTTTTAGCAAGTAACAGTCAAGTAGGTAGAGATGGTCTCTCAAGCCACTCGCTTGATTTTAGGAACTTAACACTTACCTAGTCTTGCTAAACGATTTCTTCCATTTCTAGCGTGGAAGGAGGAAATTGAATTAGTGTTAATATGCCACGAATACCAAAACAGTGTGTTTGTTTCCAAGGATATTTGGAAAATGCAGCCAGAGTCGTTCTCTGCTTTACTTATCTCTGCTTCTCATAAAGCGCATTACTTTATTAGGATAAAAATAGTTGCCCTGATATCATGTCACTTTATTATAATATACCTTTATTCTTCTTAGCAGCCACACCACTCGTGTCCCCACGAAATGTCATTACTAGGAACCCAGATGAGAGACCAGGAAATGCGGACTCTAATCGAATATGTGTGAGGACAGCAGTGTCTTATTACACGGAGCCTCCACTCCTGTGGCTCTCAGAGTGTGGTCCCCTGGGTGGCAGCAGCTGGAAACCCTGGGAGCATGTTAGAAAGGCAGGTTCTCAGGCCCTCACCTAGACTGGCTGAATCCGAAAGTCTCGGGGTGAGACCTGAATGCTACCACTTGAGAGCCTCTGCTCTACCAGAACCACGTTTGGAACCTCTTTCCATTTTCTTTTGAGTGTTTTTAGTTAAAAACTGTTGTCCAAATAGGCAATGACATGTTTAATGTGAGTGTTGGCCAGGGTATGCCTGTACCACTGCTAACTGAGAATCCTTAAGTTCGGAACAGTAGTTGGGACACGGCTTTTTGCCCTCTGCCTGGGCCCCACCGTGCCAACGAGCAGGAAAGCCTGGTGCTGTGTGGCCGGGGGTAAGGGCACATGCAGCAGAGGTGTGTCTGCGGGCACGTGAGAACAGTGACAGTTTCTTCACTGCACAGCCTACAGTCCATACTTAGCCCCCTTGAAAATGCTTGCCTCATATTAAAGAAGAGGTTTCATCAAAGTTCCCAGGTCTCCAGCGTCTGGCCACCAGGTAGGTTCTGCCCGATTCTTGAGAGAGAAACAACATCTGATGGTCCCTGCTTGTGACATTTATTGTCTGAATGTCTTTGGGAAAATTACCTCATGTCTCCAGACCTAAGATTTCTCATTTGTAAGGTTAGAAGAAAACGATCTGTCGCTCGTTGTTTGGTTAAAGTAGGATGGCCTTTGAAAGAATCTGCCACTTTGTGGATACAGACCAGGCTTTACCTCCCAGCTCCACCATTAGCCAGATTCTAAGCCTCGGCTGGGTCTGCTGGACATCTGGAAACCCTGGTTTCCTTACCTAGAACTTGGCAGTTATGCCTACTGTATCATGGATCGATAAGAAGTATCCCAAAACGTCTACCCTGTGTTCATGACTTCCTGGGCCCATGACAAAGGGTCTAACTCCTGAGACCCACAGAGAAGACTGAGCTTTAGTGCAGAGGTGGTCTCTGTCGAAGTCTACACGCCTGTGTGCAAAAACGTTTAATGCTCTGCACCCCCATTAGGAAGTGGAAAGATGGGCAGATGTTACGGCATTATTGGGTGCCATGCCACACTGCAGGCTTGCTGGTCTGGATTCGCAGGTTCATGAGGCCCCTGGCACGGCAGCCACTAGGATCTTCCTCTGCAGATATTTACTCAGCTGACTCACCATTTGGAGCGTATCAGAAAAATTAAATTCTTACACTGAGTTAACTGACATAATTGGAAAAAAATCATCTTCCACAGATACAGCACCATCGTTACTGAGTCTCTTAATTGACCGCATCTAATAAGTTGCCAAGGATAGTCAAGAAATCATATTCTTTTTTTTTTAAATTTTTTTAGTGTTTATCCATTTTTGAGAGAGAGAAAGAGTGTGAGCGCATGAGCGGGTGCGGGGCCAGAGAGAGGGAGATACAACAGCTCCAGGCTCCGAGCTGTCAGCACAGAGCCCTACTCGGGGCTCAAACTCTTGAACCGTGAGGTCATGACCTCAGCGGAAGTCTGACGCTTAACCAACTGAGCCACCCAGGCCCAAGAAATCGTAGTGTTAATGAAAGAAAATGTTTGAAAAGACTTAAACCCTTAATAATAACGTTGTTGTTGTTGTTATTAGTTTCCTGCTATTTATTGAATGAAATTCCTGCTATTTATTTATTTATTATTATTCTGTGCCTCAAGCATTAATCTTCACGTTAGCCTGCCCTGGTGGATCTTCTTATCACTCATTTCACAGATGAGGAGATTGAGACTGAGACAGGTTAAAAGATTTGCCCAAGATCACTGCACATTTGACCAGACGAAGTTCTTGTTCTCCATTAAGCCAGGCATGGCAGGGAGGTGGTGATAGGGGAGGGAAAGAGGGAGAAAGAGAGAAAAGCTAAGCTGAGTTATATCAAGGTAATTGAATGATCTCTCATGTAGAAAAAAAGAAGAGAATTACCAAATGCTTACCAGTTGCCGGTCCTGTGCTGGATGCTTTCACATGTGTTGTCTCATTTAATACATAAAAGGATGTGTTTTGTAAGCCAAGGTAGTTACATGCAGAAAAATAGTGTTCTTCTCTGGCTATTTCACAATGTCTATGATTAACACAACCCCAAGTCAATGCTGGCCTTTAATGATCTTTGATGATCTTTTTGATGGGTTTATAGATTTAATCTGATAATGTATTTTTAGCAATTCCACGTAGTGCCTTTTCTTGATTTGAGCTGCATGGGGAGAATCAGTATGCGATGTTGGAGGGCGCTTGGATCATTGGGTTCTTCTAGGAAGTTTCTGGTCTGGTTCACACAACCGTGAGCCTGGTCTGCAAGAACGCATGAAATCAGGTCACCTTAGTGATTGTTGAGCGTTTGCAACTGACACAGCTCTTCTCTAAACTGGATTTTTAAAGCAATGTCTAAATAAAACTAAACGCTGTATGCCTAGGAAAGGTACATCTATTTTAAATAACATGGTTTTAGACCTCTCACTTTGGTACCCAAGGTTTAAGTTTGTTTTTATCCTGTTTCTGGATCTTTAAAAATTTGATTTTGAGCGTTCGTTCTCTGAAAGGCTCATTCTGCCAAGGAGGACGCGTTACAACAGTCAAACCTGCATGCACATCCGACAGCTCCTGAGATTTATTTACAACCTATTCTCCACCTTGTTGCTAGAGAATAGCCGTGCCCTCCATATTGTTGCAACGTCTCATTTAATTTCCTGAATGAAATTCTCCTATTTTCAGGACAAGTCCATAGGGATAAAAAGGTGGACATGAGATACACTCTGTTGCTACCTGTGGTTACTTCTGAGTGGAAAAGTGAAGGGTGGTTCTGTTTTGCTTCCCACTTCCCAACCCCCGTCCTTTTTGAATGTTCAAACATTTTTTTTACATTTGTGTATATTACTTTCTAATTAGTGAAAAGAGACAGACATGCAGAGAGACCAAGAGAGGGAGAGAAGAAGATTGATTGGAAGTTGGCAGATGGCAGCTGGTACATGGGGTTGTGTCTGGGTTGAGAGGTCCTCTATCCCTTTACATGAGGGATTTTTTTATATTTTCGTGTGAGTGAGTTTTAACTGCATTCTTGCAATTGGGTTTTGAGACCAGAACCCACGAAGACTAAATCCTGAAAATAGGAACACACACCTTGACGAGAAAGTGCGAGGAAGGAAAATTTAACTCCAGGGGGAAGAACTTGGAGACAGGCCAGTTCCATCAGCAAGACTAGGCTCCTGGCGATTTTTGTCCACACTATCTCTTCTGGATATCCTCCCCCAAAGAGTGCTGAGAGGAGGAAAGCTTACATCCAGATCTGTGCAAACCTTAATCCAGCCATAAGTAGGGAGGATGGTGGGCCCTGGAAAAAGTAATGTTCACAGACAACAAGCCATGTGAGCAGTTCCCGGGACACTGGAACCACCCTTTCTTTTTTCCAGTTGGTAAACAGCTGCTCTTGGTTGAGAGTATATCATATTCAGTTAATTAAGTCATATTTTCTACTCATTAAATTGCTTCTCTTTCACATGATGGAATTCAGTACTGTGCTCAGTATTTCATGTTGTAAAGATCACTGTGGATTCCAGGTGTCCTACCAGCTGGGAGTACATCTGTGAGTCACTGGACCAACGAAAACAAAATTTATTCCTTGAGTAAAAATTTTTCTCCCCAAATAAGGTGAGGTCAATCTTAGAACTAACACCCCAGCCATAATTGGCTATTTAACAGAAATACTTGGACATAAGTTATCTCCAGTCATTTGGAAAAATTGTAAGATTGGTTTGAGACACTGGCCTCTTGACTTTTTTTATCATCATGTTTGCCTACTTGTCCCAAACACACACACCTTTGTGCAGACAGGCTTATCTGTACTTGAAGATGTAGCTCTTTAGTGTCACATACGTTAAGGCACAATGGTTGCATGCTGGCCTCTAGCTCGGTGACATCTATATCTACCTGTGTGTTCAGCAGTTGAGAGTTTTGAACAAAGTGTTCAATTAGTATGAATTTACTGCTGGTGTGAAAAGCCCTTGCAGAATGATGAGAGGTATGAATTGTGGCCCTGCTGTTTTGCTTTGTCAAGTAGAATCCATGATATTTAAAATCCTGCCGGCACCACTTACTGAGCCTGATCAAGGACGCATCAGACACTTTCTGTACTTGACTCACGTCTTTGCAGTGTCTGCGCAAGGTCAGTTCTAGGGCTGCCATTTACAGGTGGGAAGAGGAAGACTCAGTTTACCTGTGCAGATCCCTGCACATGATCAATGGGGCCTGATCAAAGCCTGTATGTTTTCCCACCTTACCAAGCTGTCTGGTTATTATTCATCACTTAACAGGGTCCCCTGAGAAGCCTGGAAAAAAACAAACTTACTTTTAGGGGACCTCACTTCAGTGGTTTTTTCCAGCCCACTAATCAGCCAAAACCTGTAATGGCACTTCTTTGTTGGAATTAAGATGTCACAAAGATTACCTCTGTATTGGTGGCTGATAAACAGTAAAAATAAGTAAATAAATAGAAGCCAAATCAGTACTGAGGAATAGTTGTCCTTTAAACCACGTTACGGTATGCTAGGAAGTTTTATGATTAGTCCCTCCCTTATTAGAAAAAAGCAGGGGCGCCTGGTTGGCTCAGTTGGTTAAGCGTCCGACTTCGGCTCAGGTCATGATCTCACAGTTCATGGGTTCAAGCCCCATGTCGGGCTCTGTGCTGACAGCTCTGCTTCGGATTCTGGTCTCCCTCTCTCTCTGTCATTTCCCTGCTCGTGTTCTTTCTCTCTCTCTCTCTCTCTCTCTCTCTCTCAAAAATAAACATTAAAAACATTTAATTAAAAGAGAAAAAAGAAAAAAAGCAGACTCTCCAAAGCATGAATTTGTTGTAGGCTTATTTGTATCACAAGAGGATTCTGTGTTTTCCTAGAGATTCATGGCAGAGTTTGTTTAAATTGTAAGTTGTCTTAGTACCTAGAAAATTGAACCTTTGAGTCTGAAAATTGTGTGCAACCTAGCTGAGGTGTCCAGTGGGTCTCACTAACCAAGCTGTCCTTCTATGTTTTAAGAACCAGCTCCTGGCCGACCACGGACATAATCCTCTCATGAAAAAAGTTTTTGACGTCTACCTGTGTTTTCTTCAAAAACATCAGTCTGAAACGGCTTTGAAAAATGTCTTCACTGCCTTAAGGTCATTCATTTATAAGGTGAGCTGCTTCCCCGGGGGATGTCCTCGTCGATGACCATACTTGTCTGCCTTGCACCTGGTGTTGAAGGGAGCACTGATCACCAGGTGGGCCTCGCTCTCTGCTGTTCCCCCCAGTTTCCCTCGACGTTCTATGAAGGGAGGGCCGACATGTGTGCTGCTCTGTGCTACGAGATCCTGAAATGCTGCAACTCCAAGCTGAGCTCCATCAGAACCGAGGCCTCCCAGCTGCTGTACTTCCTCATGAGGAACAACTTCGACTACACTGGAAAGAAGTCCTTTGTCCGGACGCATTTGCAAGTGCGTGTAGTTTCACTTTTCAACGCGGGTGTACCCTATGGGGTTCTGTTTTAGCAGGAAGATTTTGTCGTGCTTACCGATAGACCTCAGTGTAAGCACAACAAGGTATGGCCTTGCAATGGAAAATTGGAAAGTCACGTTCACTGGTTTGGTTTGTTTCATTCTCCACATTGTAAGATTTGGGCCCAGAATGTGTTTCTGTCGGTAAAGGGACATTTGAAAATTGACTCGGTATTGGACCGACTGAAATTCCATTGAATCACAATCTATTAGAATCTACGTGAGGATGCCCAATAGCGAACATCTTAGCTGAAAAACATAGAAAGTCCATAGTGGTTCTTTTCTGTCTTCCATCTACTGACATACCTACCATCCCTCCAGAGTTAACACGTCTCAGATGCTCTGCTCTAGGAACCGTGCAAGATATGGAAAAGTCTTAAGTATTTTTATAGACTCCCTTTTTCTACAAAATCATGTAGGAGTGCCTTTTCTATCTCTGTTTATTCCTTTTTTAAGTAAATACTTATTGTTTGCAAACTACATGCTAGAATTCACAGATACAACCATGAACCAAACAACCCTCCCCTGGCCCTCATGGAGTGTACAGTCCACTGGAAGACAGACCCCATTGTCGGTGCGCTGTCCCCAGTGCCGTGATAGAGGAACTTGAGTGCACCACGGAGGGGAGGGGCATCTGGCCGGGGCAGGGAGGCTTCTCAGAAGATGGGAAGGAGCAACAGAGGTTAGCACATCTAGAGGGTGAGCATGTGTCAGGCCATGGATGCACCAGGGGAAGGGCCTATCCAGGGAGCTGGACGACGTCCTCATGGTGAATTAAGAATACGGGTGAGAGCAAGTCAAGAAGACATCATTGCATATTTGGAGGGATCACCTGCACCTAGAGCTGACAATGGATCAGGGGAGTCGAGGGCTCAGCTGGAGAGACTTTGGGGAAACCTTGGTCAAATCCAGGCCAGAGAGGATGGTGCCCTAGACTAGGCATGGTAAGGTTAGAAGAAGAGCATGAGTTCACAGTGCTTAGAGACTGATTGTGAAGGAATGGAGGGGATGGTGAAGGAAAAGGAGGGAATAAGGATGACACCCGTTTTTTTACTTTGTATAACTGGGTAAAGGCAGAGCACTTCACAGACCCCAGTAAAGACAGGTGCTCCCCCCCCCCTGCATAGTTAATATGTAAATGTTTTAATAAAAAAATATAAAGGACAGTCCACTTATTGAATATTTAGTGTGTATAAGCTCAAACCAGTAACTGATGGGGTAAGTGATAAGGTCTCCCTTTTTATTAGAGAAAGCGAGTAACTATCCAAGTGATAAGGTCTTATCTGATTCTCGTGCCTAGGTCCTCCTGATTAGCATTTTGCTGTGCAAACAAAATACTTAAGGATAGCAAAGTCACCTTCTGGAATGATTCTTGGAAGGGGAAAAAGATGACTCAGGCATTGTTTCCTGCACTGAAATGATCTGTGCTCAAAACTTTGCACATCCTAACTGAAGACAAGAGCCAAGTTTAGGGAGTCATTTGAAGGTGAAATGATCTGTTCACATTTGTGTGTCCCTAAGGTCATTATTTCTGTCAGCCAGCTGATAGCAGACGTTGTTGGGATAGGGGGAACCAGATTCCAGCAGTCCTTGTCCATCATCAACAACTGTGCCAACAGTGACAGGCTCATCAAGGTGGGTGGCCCCCAAGACTGCCTCATCATCTGGTGTGTATGCGGACAGGCAGAACACAGCTGAACCCGTGTGTCCTTCTTCCACCTTGCTTTAGCACACCACCTTCTCCTCGGACGTGAAGGACTTGACCAAAAGGATCCGCACAGTTCTGATGGCCACCGCCCAAATGAAGGAGCACGAGAATGACCCAGAGATGCTGGTAGACCTCCAGTACAGTCTGGCCAAGTCCTATGCCAGCACTCCCGAGCTCAGGAAGACGTGGCTGGACAGCATGGCCAGGATCCACGTCAAAAATGGGGATCTCTCTGAGGTAGTCCTGCAAGCCTCTCAATCTCAGATTTTGGGAGAAACTAGTTATGTCTCATTCGCTAGAAGAAGCCAATTTTAATGGGGCACCTGTGTCTCTCAGTCGGTCAAGCATCTGACTTCGGCTCAGGTCACGATTTCACAATTCATGAATTCAAACCCCACATCAGGCTTTCTGCTGTCAGCGCAGAGCCTGCTTCAGATCCTCTACCCCACCCCACCCCTGCACCCCCTCCCCGCTCACTCAAAAATAAATAAACATTAAAAAAAAAAGAAAAGAAACCAATTTTAAGAAAATATCCCAGTAATTAAAGAAGTGATACTTCATAGTCTTCTAAGCATCTCGGTAGTTTACAGCACGGTAGAGGCATGTTCCTGCCACAAGAGAGCATTTTCTGAAAGCTCTTAGCACCTATGTTCACATAGATGGCCTGCTGATTCCAGTGTGTTCAGCTCCTGCATCGAAACTTCTGTCTAGTCCTAAAATCCAGCTCTTTTATGATGAAGTTTAATTTTCCTGTTCTTAAAACAATGATAGGACATTGCTGTTTCCTTTTTGAGGTGGTCTGTTGTCTGTGGATGTGGTAGGTGTGAGAGCACTACCCTTGTACAGAGGGGCCACGTTTCCCTAAGTAGACAGAGTGGCAGCAGGGAGCTAGGTGCGCAGGCCCCGGGGACAGACCGAATCTCACGTCCAACTCTCACTAAGTCTGTGACATTGAGTCCATTGTTAACCCCTCTGGGTCTCCATGACATCGTCTGTAAAAGGGGCAAAATCAAAGAAAACAGTAGGCTGTATGGCAGGTTCTTTGTTCCCCCAAAAACTGTGTTTACGATTTGTGCCTAAGACATTTAGGTATGATCAACAGTATTACCAAAGAAGCATGCTTTTACTTTTAAACTTCTGTTAATTGTCTAAATTAGTAAAATTATGTTCTACATCTGAAAGTTTCATGTAGCTATTTTTATGTATTGATTATTCAAGAAGTCCATTCTGTTTGACCATAAATTTATTCTGAACTATATTTTAGCTGTGATAACAGTGAATTACGTATTACTGGTAGGAGTGATTTTTCTGTCATTCTGACAAGAACCAGGGGTTCAGGCATCAGAATCAGGTTCATTTCCAACAGCTATTTGTGATTTTTTTTTTTTTATCACACTGTGGCAACTTAGTAAAAAAAAAAAAAAAAAAGAGATTATTTTTATTTTTCTTTCATTTTAAGGTGTTCATAATGTTATCTAACATTAACATTAATTATAACATTAAGTTATAATTTTGGTTTATAATTCTATGTCGGGAAGTAGTTACTACATTTTCTTAAGTTGAGAGAAAAATATATTAGCTGCTGAAATATGAGAACTTCTCCCAGAATCTAGGAAGACACACACCTTTTCTTCAAATGGGCCTCTTTTTACCTTAAGAGAAATGATGCAGGAATTTTCAATAGTATAAGAAAAAATGCTTTTTTTATCTTTTATGTTAAAATTCAGTAATTCAAAATAGAAATGAGACTTAGTATATTTACTACCATTTGTCTCAATTTGCAATTTGTTTCAAAATTTCATTTTATGTGAAGTGTTCCACCTTTTTCAAAAGGTAAGATGTCAGCCATTAGAACCCTAGTTCCCTTGAGACCTATTGTAAGTACGTGCAGTCATTAGATTCCTGTCCGTGAGCATTATGACATGATTCTGAAGCATGTGTCTTTTATTGTAGGCAGCGATGTGTTATGTCCATGTCACAGCCCTGGTGGCAGAATATCTCACGCGGAAAGGTAAGGAATGATTCCTGTGTTTTGTGAAATGAATACAGAACTGTACAAAGCAGCAAAGACAAGTGAGAGCCGTTCAGAAAGATCGGGAGGTGGGAGGTTTGGATATGTGTGTGTGTGTGTGTGTGTCTGTGTGTCTGTGTGTGTGTGTGTCTGTGTGTCTGTACGCTATATTCATTATTTTATTCACATTTGCTTGGCTTGGTAGGCACAGCAGAAATGCTAGTATCAAAAACAAAACTGTATGGCATGTTATTGTATAACCTTTAACTAATGGCTCTGTCTTGCAAAAAACTAGTTAATGAGCTTTGCATCTGGGTGTCCTTGACTGGCCAATCTCAAGCTGAGATTTATTTTCCCTTAAGATTCCCACTGGAACTGTTTATCAATCAAATGGCAATTGTAACAGGAGATTATTTGACAGTGTTTTCTGGAACCGCGGCCCAGTTGGCTTTACTATGTGGGAAGGCAGCCTTGCTGGCTAGAAACCTCGCCTCCCCAGGGAAGGAGGAGAAGGCAGGAGCGTGTGGGTGCTGCTCATTTGTGCATTATGTGTTTGTTCCCAGATGAGCAGGCCATGAATTCGTTCACAGGTTCTTTTGGTTAAACACCAGTCGTTCATTTCCAGTTTGAAATCAAGAACACCAAGGTTTCTAGAAAAGCTGGTCACGTGTGCCTGTGTCCTAGAGCACAGCAGCACCAGATCTGGCCAACAAGAAGTACATTTACAAAGTGAGAAATGATATAAAGTCATGTGCCAAGGCCAGGGAATTTCTGTATTTCTGGGACAGCTGGCTGTTTGGAATGGAATTTAAGGGAGTCTAGGCTTATCCTACATCAGAGCCCAAACGAGAAAGAAATTAAAGAAGGGCTCCATATTCTCTTGCTACTAGCATGATTTCCTGTTGAGACCTTTTGTCAGGTAACACATTTCCTCGTGTTTAGAAGCAGACATAGCCCTCCGTCCGGAGCTGCCCCTCTTCCCCTACAGCCACAGCACCTGCCAGAGGAGGCGCCGGGGAGGTGAGCCTGAGGGTGGGCCCGGCCCCCAGGGCCCCCGCTGCCCCATCCACATGACACTTAGAGGTGTGGGGGTTTTCTCTTGCAACGCTGCATGGATAGGCTCGGCTCTCCTTCCCTCCCTTCCTTTCCTCTCCGGTTTCCATGGCAATCTCTTCCTGTGCAAGGACTGGAGGCACTTGGGCCACCCTTGTAGTTGTCCCCCTGGAGCTGAGGTGCATATTTAAACGTATTCTCTACTGGAAACCTGGGTGGTTGGCTTCTGTAGTTTTGCTTTCTGTACATTAACATAGCCTCAAGCTCCTAGATTAATGCTTGCCATAGTGGAAGCTTTTGTCTCCAAAGAATAAGAGCAAGTCTCCAGTGGGACAGTGGCAGAGACCTCAGACAACCCGTGAATGGCTCCGAAACCCTGACCATCGTGTCGCAGAAAAATACCTGACGTCACAATCTACTCTTTTGGGACTTGATTTCAAAATACTCTATACTCCTCTTTTTTCTGAATTAGGGGAGGTCTCCATTCAAGTTTTGACTTCTGTTTTGTTTTATTGTAAAGTGATCTCAAAATAGAGTGGCAAAGACATTTGAGGTCCTTTCTGTACTTGATCACCTTTGCCCAGCTGGCATTGTCCAACTGACACAGAACTTTTCCCCAGTGACTCCCAAGTTGAGTGAAGGCCCCAAATGGGCCATTATCGCTTGAGGCCTTTATCCTTATCCCGGTTGTTTATCCCAGCTCCAGCCTTCTACCATCTCCCCCAGAGAATCTGAGCGCACAGGCCCCTGAAGCATTCATGCTGTACGGGCTCCTGCTCTTCTGTTTTGGGGAAGAAAGAAGGCCTCTCCTTACCCCTCGGGCAGCAGATATGGAACCAGCTAAGACAAGCTCTCCACTCATGGCTGCAGCTCTTGAGTTACATCTTGGTAGAATGCTTTGTGAAAGAGAAGAGCGAGTTCTAATCTGAGTTCTGGGTTACCCCCAGCCAGAGTTGGGGAGGTGACAGCTTGAAGGAAACAGTCCTTTTTGAGTCCTGTGTTTCGCTTTGATTGGCTTTGGCTTTATTTTTCTTGGTATCTGAGCATGGTCCATCTTACCAAATCAAATTAAAGTTACTTTTTTAACTATTAATTGGATCCAATACGTGTTTCCATTTATTTACGGTTTGTTTAAGGATTACATATATTTTAATAAAGGTGGGTGAAAAATTAAAATGAGCAAAGAATTGAGGGAGGTGAGGTGAACTATGAGGAAGCAGATGAAAAGTACCCAGTGGCTCCCTGTGAGAATGGGAGCCTGAGACATAAGAGGTTTCAAAGTCAGTCGTGTCATTCAGCACAGAAACGTGGCAGGCGGGGAGAGCCCTCCAGGTCCAACCAATTGCAGGCCAGTGACCAGCTCTCTCCCCTGCTGTCTCCATTCTAGGCATGTTTAGACAAGGATGCACAGCTTTCAGGGTCATTACCCCAAACATAGACGAGGAGGCCTCCATGATGGAAGATGTCGGAATGCAGGACGTCCATTTCAACGAGGTGAGCGCCTTGGCGAGCGTGGGCTTGTTGGGTCATGGAGTGTCTCAGGGCTGGCTGTGCTCTGCACACGAGGGTTTTCTCTGGGCAGCTGCTGGCTGCACACTTCGCTCTGACCAAAATAATGCTCCAGACGGCTGACACAGAGCAGCGAAAGCTACGCCATCCCCCTGTCTAGGATTTCCTCCTTGTCTCTGGAAAGAGCTTGAGCAGCTCATTTAGGAGGGAAGTGAAGCCGAGAGCTCAAACAGTTGTGGTAATAGGTGCAGTATTCTGACCAGAAGGTTTCTCATTCTTTCCAGCCATTAATTTCTCCAGTTGATGGGTTTTATTGCTATTTTAATCTGACTTTTATTAGCACCACACTCTGCCCAACTGAACTAACCGGCCACTCTGACTTTTAAATCAGTGTCTCCGACACTGACCTCTCCCCCATGTCCACAGACACTCAAAGCCATGAGAGGCCAGACTGGGCTCCAGGGCAGAGCAGACCTGGTTCCCTGCCTCCACTGGAGTGCCTTAGTCCAGATTCTTCTCACCATTAGTAAAGAAGACCACCCCGTCCTACCCCCAATAGAGATCAGAAAGTTTGACCTAAGATCATCATGGCAATTTCTGTAATTTTCTTGCCAAAACAGGATCACCTTGCAGCCACTTATCTGGAACCAGAAAGCTTTGAAATAAAGCTAGGAATTTGAACAAATGCCAGTTGTCTGCTTATGTTCCCTGAATTTCCTCTTTGATCAATGTCTGCCAGAAAGGTTTTTCATGTGTGCCCGCCTCTCCTCAGCTCAGGACAGAATGAAACAGTCAAGGGAAAGCTAGTTGATCCTGCCTGTTTTTTAAATAAAGAAAAATAAAATTGTCTGTTTCTTCATGTAGAGAGAAAGAACAGAGAAAGAAAGAAATACATTCTTCCTCTGTTGTATTTGTTTTTATGATGTGGAGGTCCTACGATTAATATTATGACTTTTAATCGTGTTCTTGCCCAGTAAGTAGAGCCATGATCAGACATCCTCAGTGACATTAACCAGGACATGTTAGCAGATCACACTTTGAGTCAGTTCTCAAAGTGTGGTTGAGGGAACCCCGGACCTTTTAGGAAGTCTTTGAGGTCCTTCCTTTTCCAACTGGATGTGTGTGTGAGGCTGGACTTTCTTTGTATACATCGTCCAGAACAGCATATTGAACAGATTGAAAGCAGAAGCAAATATGAGAATTCAGGTTTCTCCTATGACATCAGATGTTAAAGAGAGTTGCAAAAACGTAAAATAGTGCTACTTTTTCCTCTAATTTTTTTTGGGGGGGAGGGGTGAAATTTTTTTCATAAAAAATGTTATTTTTTCATTAACATAGAATAGGTTTATTATTTTAATTAAATAAACCTTTTAGCATTTTCCAGTTTCCAGTCCCTATAATATATGTAAATATTGACAGATAACACCCATATACATAAAAGTTCTCAGTAATTTTTAAGGAATTCTCAATAATTTCAGTGATATATAAAGGGGTCTTAAGCCCCCAGAGTTTAAGAACCACTGTCCTAAATTGGTCTCAAATGAACCTCTCAATTAAAAAGTAAGCATGAAAAAGAAAGATAATATATTGAATGCATTTCACATGTAAATATTAAAATAACTTTAACCACAATAAAGTTTTCTGAGTAGCCCGAAGGATTAAAAAAAAAAAAAAAAACAGCAACAACAAAAAAAAAGGCCAGTTATTACATGGCATTAATAGTTCAGCTGCCTCTCTACCTTGAAATGCCTGGACAAAAGGTAATTTTTAATTTTTGCTCTGAAGTGTGCGACCTGTCACTGAGGTAATAAGGCTTGCACGCTCTTGGCTTTGAACTCCTCCTTCAAGGTGTTTGGGTTCTTCTCTGAGAAGAGGCTTGAATGTATTGTCTCCTTGCAGAAAGCACCCTTGTCCCCCGTGCCTAAACAGACCTCTGGAGTCCAGCATTTTGTTTAGAATTTGGTAAGGAAAGCAACTATGCCACGAACAACTAAGGAGTTGAAAGTAAACAGTTCTCAGTAACCTGTCCCGCGGGGATGATAAATGAAGCTCAGGTCAGCCCATCTGACTAAGTATCAGGCTGGAGTAGTCACTGCCAGCGAGGGAATCAGCCTAGGAAATCACATGCAGGCTTTCCTGAGGAAATTTGTGAATGGCATCCAGTCTGATAACTAAACATGTGAGGGGGTAACTTTATCAATTATTTCCAGAATATGGATTTTCCACCCTGTCCTTGAAGCATAAAGTTGGTAAATATTTAACAAGGTCCATAGTACGTGACGATCTATAATGATTAGGGTATGACTTGGTGGGGTTATAAAGTCGTGTGCAACCCCTGCACATCAAGACTGAAACTAGCTGGGAGTTGAAAGAATAACATGTTCTGAACAAATTTTTTTTAATGTTTGTTTACTTGAGAGAGAGACAGAGAGACAGAGAGACAGAGCATGAGTGGGGGAGGGGCAGAAAGAGAGAGAGACACAGAATCGGAAGCAGGCTCCAGGCTCTGAGCTACCAGCACAGAGCCTGACGTGGGGCTTGAACTCACAAACTGAGAGATCATGACCTGAGCCGAAGCCGGAGGCTTTACTGACTGAGCCACCCAGGCACCCCAAGAATAATGTTCTAAAAGCCAGGAAAACAGAAGTTGCCACACACATTTTTGCTTTGGCTATCAGGACATTTCAAGAAAAAGAGAAAGTTGAACATTTCTCTCCCAGGAGTTTTGGGAAAAGCTGATGGGAATAGGGGTGTAACATATAGCTTAATAAAGATCATTGCCCTTTTAATCTGTGTTATTAGATGTACTTAAATGCCTCGTGCTCTCCTAGTAGGATTTTCTTGGAGCTGCATAAAAATACACAGTTCTCCTAGCAGCAGACCACAGATGGGTTTTTATTGATCGCAGTTCATCTTCCCGGACTCTGATCTAAAGAGCAGACTCCCTCCCAGCAGCTTTTGATTAGATAAAAAGAAACATCCCATCCTGTTTACAATTATGTTATGCAATTTGGAGTCCGTGCAGATTGAAGAATTCCGAGTCCCCTGTGATGTCAAAATTCCACACAGCCCGTGAAGTTTTGGGGATCCCTCATGCAGGATCCCATGAAGAAATAGGTATCATACTCAGGACATTGAAGAAAGGCTAATCAAGGGACTATTTTGAAAAGTTTGGACAGGGTATAGAGAAACCAGTAAGTAATATCTCAGTACCCTTGAGGTGAGCAACAGCCGGCTTACCACCCGACACTCTGTGGGCCAGGGGAGGAGAGAGAAACCACATGGAGGGGGCACCTGACAAATTTTAGGGGTGAGCTCAGTCCTGCACCCTGGCAGAGAGGGGCAAGTGCATAGCCACCCCATCCTCCCTCTCCTCCTGCCCTCTAGGCTTCTACTGAGCCTTCCATGTTCTGAACTCAGCCAGGAGCAGAGGACAGGGAGCCCAGCATGCAGGCCAGTGGTCTGGTGCTTTGACCTCCCAAAGCACAGAGCGAGGAAGGACAGGGCCAAGAGGGACTCTAGAAGGGGAAATAGAAAATACAGTTCATCCTGACCAGTTGCCCACTTGTTGAAATTTCTTTGTAACCCCAAAATCAATATCCGTGGAGGCACTTTTGTAGTCCTTCAGGTCATTGCAGTAGTGACTGGTGAACTTCACCCATACAACTTGTCTAATTGCTCTACCCTTGGCTCACACCAGGATGTATATGTCCCGCTTCATTTTGCAAATATTTACCGAGCTTCCTTGGCACTGAACAGGGTACTGGAGATAGCAGTGTGAGCAAGGTATGGTCCCTGCCCTGGGACACTGGACTGCGTGTGATGCTTTCTTCCCATTGAGGAGAAACACCAAAACCACAGTCCCTTACAGTCTCAGCTAGAAGTTGTCTGAGTTCTTTGTGACCTGGAAATTTCTAATTTTTAATTTATTTTATTTTTGGGACGGGGGAGGGAGAGAGAGAGGGCAGAGGAGAGGCAGAGAAAAGGAAGACAGAGAATCCCAAGCAGGCTCCACGCTGTCAGCACAGAGCCTGATGCAGGGCTCAAACTCCCGAACATTGAGATCGTGACCCGAACCAAAGTGAAGAGTTGGATGCTTAACTAAAATTAAGAGTCAGCTCGGTTGGCTGAGCCACTCAAGCTCCCCATGGAAATTTCTATATTTACATACATTGATTCATTCTATAAACTAGCTCTGTGCCATGTGTTAGCTTGAGGATGTATAACTGATGTACCTGCCTCAGAAGGCTTCACCTGGTACAGTGGCCCTCAAATTTTAGTGTGCTTAGTTAGAAATTACTTAGATTCCCAAGCTCCCCTGCTCTGCTAATCCCCATATTCGGTGGGTGGGTGTGGTGTCTGAAATCTGGTTTGGTTTTGGTTTGGGTTTTGGTTTTGGTTTGTTTATTTTGGGAATCTGTATTTTAACAAGCATCCCAAGTGATTATTCTGCTGTAAGGGATTCTCAACTGTAACTTGAGAAGAATAATATGGTGGAGATGTGAATTAAGCCATGAAGTATGCCATTGCTCAAGCCCAGTCACGCATTTACTTTCTTTCTAAATGGCAGATAATAGGGACAACATTTAGTTTCATAGGAATTATGATTAGATTAAATTAATGCCAGATGGAACAAGTGACATTTAAATGAAAACGTTTAAATATGCTGCACATACACAGGCTACTATAGGCTTTTTTGTGCACACACACCCCCATACACAGCATTAGTGTGCTAATTCCACAGACAGACAGGTCCTTGGTGACCTCAGTTGCATTGCTATGGCACACTTAAAAACGGAACTGGCTAATTACATTTTAAACAGCTGTCTCAGTGGCTTATGAGCTTAGGGTACTGAGATCTTCTTAAGGTCAGTCTAATAACATAAAAAGTGAGATTTCCAGATGCATTAAGTTCATTGAGGATTTTTTTTCCAACCAGTAATTACTTACACTTCTTTGCATGGATTGGCAATTTAGAAGATATATCTTGGCATTTAAATTTTAAGCGAGGTGATAAAACCATTAGGCTTTCTGTATAACCACCTTTCAAGGTCATCACTGTCCAGCCATTGTCTGGATTAGCTCTGGTTTTCAGGTGCTGTGATTGCTGAGAATCCTAAGTAAATTAATACATGGAATTATATTGAGACTATTACTCATATATGTCCCAGTGTTTAATTACTATGACATCATAGTTTCTACGACTCTACAATTTTGTATTGACATATGGTCTCTCAAAATGAACTATCTATGATTACTGGTTCTTTCTTTTCTTTTTTTTTTTTTTTTCTTACTGGTTATTCCTACTCAAAATACTATGTCTATAAATGTCTATAAATGTCTAGGTATTTGTAGACTTGACATTGGCTTGAATAATTTACCTGACTAAATTAAACTTTGATGTTCAGTAATCCACACTCTATTTTAATGAGAGGACTTATCTTTTTTTTATAGAAGCCATTTTTAGTTTGTTTTTGAGTAAAATCTATACAGACTTTGCTTTTATAGTACATATCACCATTTCTTTGTAATAATAACTGATATCAGAGTGATAAACTACAGATCTGCCTCCTGAATCAGAAAAAAAAGATAAAATAACATCCAGTAGCATATAAAAAATTGATGGCATGTTATTTTCTTTTTTTTTTAAATTTTTTTAAATGTTTATTTATTTCTGAGACAGAAACAGAGCATGAGTGGGGGAGGTGCGGAGAGAGAGGGAGACACAGAATCCGAAGCAGGCTCCAGGCTCCGAGCTGTCAGCACAGAGCCCGACGTGGGGCTGGAACTCACAAACTGTGAGATCATGACCTGAGCCGAAGTTAGACGCTCAACCAACTGAGCCACCCAGGCGCCCCAATGGCATGTTATTTTCTAATTGCCGGTTGCCATCAGATTGTGATACTTACTTCAATTATTTACTAAGCTCTATTCACTTTATCAAATGTTCCCATTTTCCAACCATTCTAGAGAGTTTCCCTGGTTGAAGTCCATCTTTTTTAACCAAATATGACAGATTTTTCCATCATTAACTCAGCTGTCCATTGATACGCTGCTTGAATTCAGGTTTCATCGTTATTAAATTTTCTGTATGTTTCCAGTTTGACTAAACAGGAGTAAGAACAGTATTCAAATCTTAGTCTCCCAGTCTGGGGAATTTGGTACAGGAGATTACCCAAAAACTCTATTGTGCAACTCTAATGCACAAGGGGAAGAGAGGGAGTTAGAACCTTTTCTGATTTCTTCTTTGTCTATAGCTGTTACTATGTAGTAACATAGTACTACATACTAGTGCTAGTACCGTAGTTACTAGACAATATTTAATGTTTGCAGTTAAAAGACTTGCAACAAAAGTTTGAGGCAACTGGTATACCTCTTTATAAGCACCGGCTCAGAGTTTCATCACACTGATGACAGTTTTACGATTGGTATGTTGTAAACATGACAGAAGAGGTAAATGTCTTGCTTTAAAGATTTTTTTTTTTTTTTAAGTCTGACATTACTTTCCGGTAAATTGATTCACAACTACTTTAAATGTATTTATTTTCTGTGGGTCTGTTAACTGTTGGCATTAGGCCTGAAGTGAAACATTAGACTACTAGTGAAAACCATAGGTCCTACCTTTCATTTACAGTATAATAGAGGATACAAACATGTGTAAAGGCAACTGGCCTTAAGAGATATATTAGCAAATTTAATCTAGCAATATAGAAACAAGAAAAATAAAGCATGACCAAGTGGGCTTTGCCCTAGGATTGCACTGTGGACTCAACATTGGAAAACCAATCAATATAATTCACTATATTAACAGAATAAATAAAGAAAATTGTATGATCATCTCAATAGATGTGGATAAATCATTTGAAAAAATTCAACATCCATTCATGGTCTAAAAAGAAACAACAAAACTAAGAAGAGAAAAGAACTTCCTCAACCTAAAAAGGATTATCTACAGGACACCTGGGTGGCTCAGTCGGTTAAGCAGCCAACTTCAGCTCAGGTCATGATCTCACAGTCCATGGGTTTGAGCCCCACTTCAGGCTCTGTCCTGACAGCTCAGAGCCGGGGGCCTGCTTTGGATTCTGTGTCTCCCTCTCTCTCTCTGCCCCTCCCCAGCTCGCGCTCTGTCCCTGTCTCTCTCAAAAATAAAAATAAAAAAGATTATCTACAAAAATCCGGCAGCTAACATTATACTTAGTGGTGAAAGACTGAGTGCTTTTCCCTAAAATTGGAAACAAAACAAGAATATCTGCTTTTGCAACACTCCTATTCAACATCGTGCTGGATGTCCTAGCCAGTGCAATAAGGCAAGAAAAAGAAATAAAACTGCCTGTATTCATATTAGATACGGTTGTCTTTGTGACAGAGAAAATCCCAAAGAATTTACCAAAAAAATTACTAACATTGGGTTTAACAAGATAACAGGATACAAAATCAATATTCAAAAAGCATTCAACCTTTTTCACGTTTAGAGATTCTTATACCATGGTTTCACCTATCAGTGATTGTTTTATATTATTCCTAGGGTGCTGGATGACTTTAAATCTTACTCAGTAAAGCACTTTCCTTGAAAGAAACCCTCAAAATTAAAAAACATTACTATTTATAATGACATCAAAAACTTAGATATAAATCTATATAGGTTTCTATGCTAAACACTACAAAACAGTGATGAAAAAAATGAAAGACCTAAATATATGGAGTGGAAGATTCCATATTGTTAAGGTATCAATTCTCCCTAAACTGATTTATGGATTCAGAGCAGTTCTGATCAAACTCCCATCTGGAGTTTTGGTAGAAATTAACAAAGTGGATTCAAAATGTATATGGAAAAGCAAAGGAAGAGACTAGCCACAACAGTTTTGAAAAAATTCGATGAGTCATACTATCTGACTTTTAAGGTTACTATAAATTAGCATTAGTTCTCAATTGGGATCATTTTGTCCCCATCTCCTGGGGGACTTATGGTAATTTGTAGCTAGAAACGTTTTTAATGTCACATTTAGGAGAAAGGGGGAAAGGAGAGGGTACTGCTACTGGCATCTAGTAGGTAGAGGCTTTGGATGTTGCCATAGATTCTGTAGTGCACAGGACAGACCCCCAGAACAAGGAATTGTGTGGCTCAAAATATCATTACTGTCACTGTGGAGACACCCTTCTCTAAAGCTGTAGTAGTAATCAAAACTGTGGTATTGAATGGCACAAGGATGGACACCTCTATCAATGGAACAAAATAGGGAAACCAGAAATAGATTCACACACATACGGTTCAGTTGACTTTTGATAAGGATTCAAAGGCAATTCAATGAAGAAAGGATAGTCTTCATCAAATGGTGTTGGAACAATAGGACATTTGTATAAAAAAATTGATCCGTACTTTATACTATATTCAGAAATTACTTCATGGATCATAAACTTACATGTGAAACTATTAAACTTCTGGAAGAAAACATAGGAGAAAATCTTTACCAACTTGTGTTAGAAATTTCTTCAATATAATATGTCACAATCCAGAAAAGAATAACTTGCTACATTGAACTTCATCAGAATTAGAAACCTCTGCTCTTCAAAAGACACTGATCAGAAATTCCAGACACAAACTACAGATTGGGAGAAAAGTACAGACATGTCTGGTAAAGGACTTTTATGCAAAATATGTAAAGAACTCTCAAAAGTCAATAATAATAACCCAGTGGAAAAATGAGTCAAAGATTTGAATAGACACTTTGCCAAAGCTATACAGATGACAGATAAGCACATGAAAATTTGCTCAACATCATTCATGAAACCCCACTCAAATGGGCTTAAATAATAAAGATCAAGTAAATTGTCTTCCATTAGGAAATTACAGAGAGATTGACAGCAATCGATGCAAATGTTTTACAGAGTTATCTATGACATAGTTGTTTTGGGAGGGAGGGGGAGCTCTCCACTGTGTTACTAAGGCAGACGGGCCCCTGGTTGGCCATGAAATGGATGTCAGCCCCTGTCATGTTCCCTGCCGCCTCTCCTGTCTGGGCTGGTGAGAAAACTTCTCTCACTTCAGTCCTAAGATTCACCCTGATTGGTCTGTTTAGGTTCCATGTCCACTTTGGAAACAGTGTGGCCAAGAGGTGCCTGGGTGTCTGAGTCGGTTAAGTGTTCGACTTCGGCTCAGGTCATGATCTCACTGTCACTGAGTTCGAGCCCCACGTCAGGCTCTGTGCTGACAGCTCAGAGCCTGGAGCCTGCTTCAAATTCTGTGTCTCCCTCTCTCTACCCTACCCTACTCTCTCTCTCTCTCTCTCAGAAATAAACATTAAAAAAATATATTTAAAATGAAACAGTGTGGCCAGGAAGTAGATTTATGCTGATTAGTTTACACCTGAGCCACATGCCCCAGCCCTTGTGTCATGGCAAGTGTTAGCTTCCTTCAAAGTTCAAGGACTTTAATAGAGGTGGGCTGACTACCCAAACTCCAGTAGGTAGAAACTTCCAAGGAAAGGAGGAAAGGATGTTGGTGTGGCAGGCATCATGCCCACTACGTGCCATTACTAAATTGCTCTGAGGTGTCTAATTGGGTTTAAAGCCACAGTTAAATAACTTTATGTTTCAGCATTGTCATTGTTTCTCAGAAAGGAAAAAAATTGAAATTCTAATTATAAAACGAGAACTCAACAAAAATTGAGAGACTGTGTGAAGTGGTCAATGTCAGTTTTTCCCATGGTATTAACTATTACACGGTCATACATTGTGACCCTGCATTTCTGCTTGTAAATGACTGAAAAATGGCTCATTAAAGAACATAGTGGGGGCACCTGGGGGGCGCAGTCAGTTAAGCATCCAACTTCAGCTCAGGTCATGATCTCACTTTTTGTGAGTTCGAACCCCACATCAGGCTTTCTGCTGTCAGTGCAGAGCCCGCTTCGGATCCTCTGTCCCCCTCTCTCTCTACCCCTCCTCTGCTCGCACTCTTTCTCTCGCTCTCAAAAATAAACATAAAAGATTTTTTTAGAAAAAGAGCATAGTGATGAGCTATAACAAGTGTGGAAGTTAGTGTTTAGAAATATTATGTGTTTTGAAATTTTCTTCCTAACCCTCTTAACCGGTTAAGCATTCTGCAAAGAATACGATGTCATGTTTCCTGTAACACTGTTCTCTGGCCGGTGGCCTTTTTCTTTGATCAGGATGTGCTCATGGAGCTTCTAGAGCAGTGTGCAGATGGACTCTGGAAGGCTGAACGCTATGAGCTAATCGCTGACATCTATAAACTCATCATCCCCATTTATGAGAAGCGGAGAGATTTTGAGGTATCAGAGTGGTTTGTTTCTTCCTCTTTGAGAGGATGGTGGGACAACACATATACCCAGACCGTCTTGTATGCAAAGAGAGCAAGCAGACCCCAGTCAGAGATGACCATGTGGCCTCTGACCCTCTGTGTGATGCTGGAGGTCACCACCCTCAAGCCATTATACGACACCAAATCTCAAAAAACAAGGATTGGTAACTGTGGCACTCTACTTTTGAAAGGTTGCCAAAAACAGAGTTTTATGATCATCAGGTGCCTTCTTCCTCAGAGCTCTTCCTTGCTCCCCTGCATGGAAAGCCGGTGTCCCTGTCATCCTTCCTGGGCTGGGGGGGTGCAGGGTGGGGAGTTGTCCAGCTTCTTTGAGCTTATCAAAGAAAGTAGGAAAAGCAGAGACTAAAAATGTCACCGTAGGGCTCTACCATCTCCAACATGTCACATTAACTTGAAAACAAGTTGCTTACCACAATGTGGAGATACGATGGGTCCTTGGTACGCAAGGTGGCTTTCTGGGTAGAAAACATGGTAATCGAAAAAATGGTCATTACCATTGTGCATTACCATTGGTTTTTGGTCTTTTGGTTTTTTGTTTGTTTTTGTTTCTTTTACTCAAGTCCAAGGAATTTTTACTTATTCATTCTCATTTAATTATTTTACAATTGATCCTACTAGTTACAAGTGGGAAGAAATGGGTTTTTTGTCCTGTTTTCCAGAGGCTAGCCCATCTGTATGATACACTACACCGGGCCTACAGCAAAGTAACTGAGGTCATGCACTCTGGCCGCAGGCTCCTGGGGACATATTTCCGAGTGGCCTTCTTTGGACAGGTGAGGCTCCTCTCTGTTCCGCAGACCGTCCTTCTAAATCCTTGGGGTTTTTTGTTTGTTTGTTTTTTAATTCTATAAAGTTGTATTTTGTAAGTGTTCTGTTTTCTATAAATGCTAATTTGATGAATTTGTCATATTTAGTATGGTTCTTATCTTCCTCAGTAGTAAACTTTCTGCTTTTTTTCTTTCTTCCTGTCTTTTCTTTATTACTTTCTTAAGGCAGCGGTAAGTTCTCCCTCCATAAGACATTTTTAGTGGCATCTTTGGTACTTCCGTGTGACTTGCAAGTTTCCTTTTCAAGTCTGTATGTATATCTGTCCAATCATTACAAACTCCAAAAAAAAAAAACTTAACATTTTATTCCATTTACAGAAATAAATCACTTGTTTCCTTACACATCTACACTGCATGTTTAAAATCAAAATTAAGACTTTCTGGTTTCCTTTGTTCCCTGTGCATCTCTATATTTTGTAATATAATATCTCCACAAGTATATTTACTGTTGTAATATTTCAGAAGCCCTGTATAAAAGGGTTTATTTAAATTTAACTGAGAATTTAACCTCCAAAGTCTCTAACATGATTAAATGATATAAATTATAATCCATTTATTTAGGGTGTGTGGTTTTCTGTGAGCACTATATAACCTTCAATTTATCCTGTTATTGTCTTTTATAACTTTATAGCAATACCAGTTTACAGACAGTGAAACAGATGTGGAGGTAATTACAGTAAATGCTTAAAAAGCAAGTAATGTAGTGAAATTACTGCATCTACACTAGTTTGATGTGGGTGTTATTTGTCTCATGTTAGCCTGCATTTTTTTTTTAATATACTGTGTTTTTTGCACCATTTTCTCTCTTTTATTTTTAGACGAGAAACTTTTTTTTTTTTTTAATTTCAAGTATTAACCCCAATCTGGACTTTAAAATTTTCAACCTTTTTCACTTCCCATGCAATTCTAAGCCTTGCTGTGTTCAGCAGACATGATTGGTGCTAAACCACATGATAATCAACTGGTGATAATGAAAATCTTTGCTCATGCCATGCTCCAGCCCTTTCATATTTTTCTCATAAGTAAAGCAAACTAGAATTTATACAAACTTCAGGTAACGTTTGCCATAACATTTGCCAGAGCTGCTCCAGACTGGAATGTTTCTGTTTATGCCGTAAAATCCTGTGAAAATGGGGGAGGCATGAGATGGGAGGTGTGTACATTTCCTGCCGAATCATTTCATAGTGAGCTCTGCTTCTTGGGAATGTGAAACAGGCTTGAATCCCATCATTAGATCATGAGAGAACAGTCTCGAGTCCCCAATCTTTCATTTCACTCAACACTTAATGACAGCATTCTTGAATGAGTTTGCAGTTTTGTGTTTTCTTTTTATCTTTGCAACCTGATTTCACATTATTATCATTTTCCTTCCTATTCAGAAAGCCTGTTTAAGTAGGACTTTATTTTAGAATCATTCCCTCCCACCTTTTTTTTTTTTTTTAACCCCTATAACACAAGAACCCTTCCTGGGTGGTAAGCCTGGGGCTATACCTGGGAACAGCTCTAATTGTGCTTTATGTCACAGGGATTCTTTGAAGATGAAGATGGAAAAGAGTATATTTACAAAGAACCCAAACTCACGCCTCTGTCAGAAATTTCCCAGAGACTCCTTAAACTTTACTCAGATAAATTTGGTTCTGAAAATGTGAAAATGATACAGGATTCTGGCAAGGTATGACCATGTTTGGAAATGTTTCATAGTCAAGATATTGTATTGATTGATTATGTATGCTTGATCATATATGTTCATAAATGTAGATGGGGGGAAAAAACAGGAAAAGTTAAGAATGGTTGGCTTTGAGGGGCGCCTGGGTGGCTCAGTCGGTTAAGCGTCGACTTCAGCTCAGGTCATGATCTCGCGGTTCGTGAGTTTGAGCCCCGCATGAGGCCTTGTGCTGACAGCTCAGAGCCTGGAGCCTGCTTTGGATTCTGTGTCCCCTCATTGTGCCTCCCCCACTTGTGCTCTGACTTGCTCTGTCTCTCAAAAATAAACAAATGTTTAAAAAAAAATTTTTTTAAAGGATAGTTGGCCTTGAGTGGCAAGTATAATTTTTTTTCTTCTTGATAGCTTTCTGTGCTTTCCAGATGTCCGTCATTAAGTAAATATTTCATGATTTTAAAAAGATATTCTTTTACAAAATAATTAACATCTGATATACCATTTCAGTATGATGATGGACAGATGGACAGGCAGATAGGTAGATCAAGGAAGGACCTAACTAGCCAGCACATTTGTAGGAGTGAGATCTACTTTCTATTTAGGAAGGCTGTCCTCTGCTGTATTGCTCTTACAAAGACCCTTTGAGAAAGTACACATTTCTATGTACGTGTGTATGTGTGTGTGTGTATATGTGTATGTATCTATATATGTGTGTGTGCATGTATGTATGTGTGTATGTGTATGTGGCAGGGGGGTGTGTGTATGTGAGTATGTGTTCCACACTGTCTTCAGGATATCTCCAGGAAGGTCGGTATCCCTTTGCTTCCTGAAATTCAGGCCAAGATAGAGTTCCTGTTTTTTGCATTAAAAATGTCCTCCTGCTATCTAAAAAACCAACCAAATGAATAAACAAACAAAAAACAGAGTCAGACCTATAAGTTCAGAGAACAAACTGATGGTTGCCGGAAGGGAGGGGAGTGGAGGGACAGACAGAATGGGTGAAGGGGAGTAGGAGATGTGGGCTCCCAGTTATGGAGTGGAGAACTCGTGAAAGACACAGCATAGGAAATAAAGTCGAATGACACTGTAATAGCGTTGCGTGATGACAAACAGTAGCTGCATTCACGGTGAGCACAGCGTGAGGTATGGAGATGTTGAATCACTATGTTGTATGCTTGAAACTAATGTAATATTGTATGTCAGTTATACTTCAATTTAAAAATAATAAAAATAGGGGCGCCTGGGTGGCTCAGTCGGTTAAGCGTCCAACTCTTGATCTCGGCTCAGAGCGTGGTCTCCTAGCTCATGAGATCGAGCCCCACATTGGGCTCTGCACTGTTGGCGTGGAGCCTGCTTGGGATTCTCCCTCTCCCTCCCTCCCTGTCCCTCCCTCTCTCTTCCTCAAAACTAAAATAAACTTTTATAAAAAGATAAATAAAAATAATAAAAATAAATATTAAATATTAAGCAAATAAAAATGTCCTGCTCAGTTTCAACAGTGATAAGCTCTATATCTTTCTAAGTTCACCCTTTTGGAGACTCCCTACTTCATTTTCCTTCCTGAGCCCTGCTTTGGAGTCCCTATTCTCTGAAATCTGTTTCCTTGAGGGCCTACATTTTCTCCAGCGAAGAGTTTTCCGTCTCCTGTCTAAGTGGTAGAGAGGACAAGGAATCAGGTATTACTGGATTCTGGTTTCAGGAGACCGGCAAGGGCTGAAGGTCCCACATTCAGCCCGCAGGCTTTGACCTGCTTGTCCCGTATTCCACTTCATACTTTGCCCCCAGTTTCCACTGAAACTGGTGGACCCCTTTAGACTTCTTCCAGACCACTTCCTCTAAGGAACAACCTCTCCTCTCTTGTGCAGCAGGGATGATGGAAGGGAGCCTGGGGCCTCACCACTCCAAATAGACTTTGATGCTCACCCTGATTTCCACCCCACACCTCTCCTGGCCACCCGAATCCTATTGCTGGTCCCTTATGGGCATCAGTGCATTCGGGCTGATGTAACAAACACCGCAGACTGAGCAGCTTATCAACAACACGAATTTCTCATAGTTATGGTGGTTGGGAAAGCCTAGGTCAAGACACCAGCAGTTTCTGTGTCTGGTGAGGTCCTCCTTCCTGGTTCAAAGATGAGTATCTCCTCCCTGTGTCCTCACATGGTGGAGGGGGTGAGGGGTCTCTGTGGGGCCCCTGTTAGAAGGGCATGAATCCCATTCATGGGGGCTCTGCCCTCATGACCTGGTCACCTCCTGCCTCAGTGCCATCACACTGGACGTTAAGATTTCACCCTATGAGGGGCGCCTAGGTGACCCAGCTGGTTAAGCATCTGACTCTTGGTTCAGCTCAGGTCACCATCTCACGGTTTGTGAGTTTGAGCCCCGAGTTGGGCTCTGTGCTGATGGTGGGCTCTGTGCAGCTCTGTGCTGGTGGTGCAGAGCCTGTTTGGGATTCTCTCCCCTCCTTCTCTCTCTGTCCCTCCTCCACTTGTGCTCTTTCACTCTCTGTCTCTCAAAATAAATAAATAATCTGTAAAAAAAATGATTTCACCCTATGAATTTGGAGGGGACAGACGTTCAGTCCATAGCAGCAAGCTTCAGAGAGATACCCTGACTCACTGGTTATCCCTCTGTGGGAACTTAGATTAGAACCTCTGTCATCACCAGGTGCCGTTTTCCTCAGAAACCTTCCTTGCCCCACCTGCATGGGAAAACGGTGTCTCTGCCACGTTGGGTAGCATACCTCCTTGCACCTGCCTTCCAGAAATTCATTAAACTCTCTCACCCACTGCTGTCTTCTGTCCTCATTCCTTGGTCCTCACAGGTGAATTCTATACCAGAGAGTTGCGTGAAGGAAAGGGATAAACACACATTGTTGGTCTGTTTTTAACCAGAACCCTTAACACGACCTTTTGAAGGCCTACTTTTTTCCTAAACCAAACTACCCAGGTCCAATTTGCCTCTTTCTCTGAAACTGAAACCTTTGTCTGTGTCAAGCTGTGGCTTCAACGTGACAACCTCTCCTCAGGACCCTCATGTGCATTCTTCTTCCCCCTCAATCCGCTGTCCTTGCAGCAGCTGGAACACCTTCCCGACCTTCTCCCCTTCCCCCAAACACCAGTCCTCCGTTGCTCCTGTTTCGCACGTACAACTTCGGAAATGACAACTAGGGAAATACCACTGAGAACTAGGCAAGCATGTGCATTTCCACTGCTTTTACATTGCTTCTGCTAAGGAGAGTCACATTTCGTGGGTTTGAACACAGTTGTAGCGATTGGCCGGATGGCTATTTCTAAAGTAGAAGTTAATAACTCATGATTTTATGTTTTTTCTTAACTTACAAAGTTTTAGGCACGTCCATACCCATTTTTCATTTTTCTTCACAAACATTCCTGTTGAGAGGACAGTGGCGCATGATAACTAGAGGCTTTTAAGCAAAACCTTCTTGGCCTCATTGATTTGTCAGCCCAGTTCCAGAATTGTCTCCAAATTCTTTGCCCTCATTTCTTTCACACCCTTCCCCTTTTATTGCTCTACAAGCTTAAATACAATTCATTTGTGCAAAATTCATTTGTCTCCCTAATATATTAGCTATTGGGCTTGTATGGGGAAATATCTATGTTTAATGTTCTATCTAGCACGTCACAGATGTTAGAGCACTGCTAATTGAATTGTAGCAATGCAGTTTTAAAAGCGTTTATGTGCTGAGTTAATCAGGAGCTAAACTTATGGTTAGATTAGTCTTAGACTAGTCTGTACCTGTATTAATTCGTCCACTTCTATTTACATATAATCTGTGGATTAACTATAATTTGAGGTTCTAGGTATTAAACATTATTACTAAAATAAACATTTTTCTCTCTAAGCCAAATATGTAAAAATGCAGTTCAGGAACCCAGCAGGAAAATCCAGACAGGGAGTCACTCAGCAAGAAAACTAACATGTCTTAAAAAAAATTCAGTGTCAGGAAAAAAAAAGTGGAGAATTTTAGATTAAATATGATCGTTTATTAGATTCTGGTTCAAACACAAATAGTGATAAATAACATTCTGGGGACATTTGAGAAACTTTAATGGACTGGGTGTTGAAATTAAGTTAGTTTTATTGGGTATGATATACATTATGGTCATGGAGTAGAATGTCCTCCTGTTTAAGAGATGCTGGTGGAAGTGCCATGATGGATACCACTTACTTTGAAATGGCTCAACAACAACAACAACAACAAAAAGTCTATACGTACATGTGTAAGTGTGCATCCACGTATGCGTGTGTGTGTGTGTGTGTGTGTGTATGCTTGAACAAAGCATTAGCAATTGTTCTAAGTGGTGGGTATGTGGGTGTTTGTTGTACTATTTTTTTTTCCACTTTTCTAAACTTTTCCAAATCTTGTATTAGTAAGAAGTGGAAAGACAAGCTTAGGGATGCTTTGAAAGAGTCCTTCAAATAGCACGAATCTCCCCTTTTGTTTATTCCCTTAAAGGTCAACCCTAAGGATCTGGATTCCAAGTATGCATACATCCAGGTGACTCACGTGATTCCATTCTTTGATGAAAAAGAATTGCAAGAAAGGAAAACGGAATTTGAGAGATCTCATAACATTCGCCGCTTCATGTTTGAGATGCCCTTCACTCAGACCGGGAAGAGGCAGGGCGGGGTTGAGGAGCAGTGCAAACGGCGAACCATATTGACAGGTACCGTTGCCCTGGCTTCTCTTCACTTCTTTTCTTTTTTTTCTTTTCTTTTCTCTTTTCTTTTTTCTTTTCTTTTCTTTTCTTTTCTTTTCTTTTCTTTTCTTTTCTTTTCTTTTCTTTTCTTTCCTTTCCTTTCCTTTCCTTTCCTTTCCTTCTCTTTTCTCTTCTTTTTTCTTTTCCTTTCTTTTCTTTTCCTTTCTTTGCTTTTCTTTTCTTTGCCTTTCTTTTTTTATTAATATATTTTCGAGTTAAATAACATACAGTGTAGTCTTGGCTTCAGGAGTAGAGCCCAGTGATTCATCTCTTACATATGACACCCAGTGCTGATCCCAACAAGTGTCCTCCTTAATGTCCATCACCCATTTACCCCACCCCCTCCAGCAACCCTCAGCTTGTTCTCTGTATTTAAGAGTCTCTTATAGTTTGTCTCCCTCTCTGTTTTCATCTTATTTTTCCTTCCCTTCCCCTGTGTTCATCTGTTGAGTTTCTCAAATTCCACTTAGGAGTGAAATCATATGATCTCTTTTTCTAACTGACTTATTTCGCTTAGCATAATACCTTCCAGAATCCCATACAGACATTAGCCTGGACACCGAGGTAAAGACTTCTCTGGAAGGGATCCAGAAGCTTCTAGAAGGAAGGGCCCTTCAGGCTTAGTTAACTTTCCCCAGATATCTATTTCATTTTAACATTTATCTAATGCTTACTTTTGAATACTCCTGACATTTTTCTATTTATCTGTTAACATTTTCTTCTTCTGCTCAACCAGAAGTTCATACCCGAAGTCAAGTCACTGACCCTTTTTTAGAATCTGATGAAACCAGTGGGCCCTTATCTCCTCAGAGAGCTTTTGCACACAATTTCAGGTGACTTACAGACACCTTCTGAAACCCACGCAGACCCCTCTCCAGGCCCAGGGCCTCAAGAGCCCCTGCACACAGTTCTGTGTCTCCTTCACAGGAAGAGACCCCTACATGTCTTTCTCACACAGGTCCCGGCCTGAACCTGCTCAGGGATTTTAGGCTGAGTGAATAAATGGGATATGAGGTTGGATCCCTTGTGTCTCATCTCTGAGAGTGGCTGGCCAACCTCAGCTTGGATACCGGCCCTACCAGGAAGCTCACTGCCTTCACAGGCTCTCCGTTCAGCTGTGACAGGAGCTTTAATAGATCCTTGGACCCTGTTTAGCCATTGATAACCCATTCTCAGAAATGTGTTTTGCATCATTTCCTAGTTCCTGACAGTGTAGACTCTTACCTTCTCTGGGGGAACCTGACCTTGTCCACTCTTGGGTTGGGGTCAGCAGCGTGACTAGGGTAACGTAAAATAGAACACTTTTCTTGACCTCAAAAAAAGCCGGTGAGAGGTCTGCTCAGAAAGCCAGGTGTGTCTACATCCGCTGTTTCAAAGAGTGATAGTTCAGTAGAACCAGAAAGGTGTCCATTGCTCTGTCTAGAAGCTGATGTTGCCGGGCAATAATAGGGAACAGTGTGATGATGAGTGAAAGGACCCCTGTTAAGATGCCACATTTCACATGGGCTCCACTCTCACCACTGAACTGGACACTTTCAGTGGGTGAGTCTGTATCTCAGTAAAGCTATTACCAAAGAAAGAACATGACTCATTGTAAAATAGCTCAGAACAGCATATTACAGAGAATTCTTCACCCTTCCTAGGAAGGAACTGAGATAAAAGTTAAAATTTTAAAAACAAAAAACACTCCTGCTTTCTTAAAGAAAGAGCCCCTACTACTTTTAGAGTAATGATAACACGTGAAATTCAAACAGTATTGTCCTCAAAAATGGTAGTCCCTCCCCATAGGGAGAGGAGTTGTTTTTCTCATGGACACAGTAGCAAATTCTTCTTCTTAGACAAGATAACTACATTTCTAGGTGGGGTCACTATGCCAGCTTGGGGCATTTATCTCTACAGTCATGACCTTAAGTCCGTGCTTATCACACTGCTCCTGGACCTGCAGCATAAGCATCATCTGGGAACTTGGGAGAAATTCAGATTTGTGGGCCCCACCCAGCCCTGCTGAATCAGAAACTCTGGGCGTGGGGCCCAGCTAGTTGTGTTGAACAAGCCCCCCCAGGTGACTCTGGTGCCGCTCCAGTTTAAGCACTGCGCTTAAAATAAACCCAGTTCCCTGATGAGTCAGGGACAGGATTTTTTATTAGGATTATTCTGCTCAGGTAGCATTATCGATTCAGAAACAGTGTTTTCCCTGGCCAGATTTCCTTCAGGGTCACAGTTTATCATTTTGTCACAGAAATGTTTTTGATCAGCTAGAGAACAAGAGCAAAGCTCTGTACCTGCCGGAACAGAGGAGACAGAGTATCACCGCTGCAGAGAGAGGCAGAGTTAACACAGGGGTGTCAGCTCATCTGTGGGGATGGGAAAGTATGGGCAGTACAGAGCCCAGGCCTTGCCCTGCAGACCCAGGGCAGTGCTCACTGTGATCCCGGGCAAGTCACCTAACCTCTCTCTATGCCTTAGTTTCCCCATCTGTAAAATGGATAGACTTACACTATCCATCTTGTGTTGAAGAACATCATAAATGATACCCAGGAGGGACAAGAATGTACTTTATCACTGGATCTTATCCACCAGTGGTCCCCTTGCCTTTTGAGGTTGCTAATGAGCCAAAGGGGATTACAGTACAACAAAATACCCAAAAAAGGTATAGTTTTCACCCTGAAAGATCTCCAAATATCAAAAGGATAGTTACTGGGTAGCATAAAGATTTAGAGAAAGGGTTGTAAAAATGTTACTAAAAACACGTGAGCTCCATATCAACCTTTACAGGCACACAGACCAGGATATTCCAAAGACTTTGAACTTGAGAGTTTTCCCTTATGTTATTAATCCTTCAGGCTCTTCTTCCATTGCTTTCCTTCAAACCAGACCTTTGACCATTCAAGTTGTGGGGGAGCCCCGGCCCTGCCTGCCCTCTGAACCCGGCAAAGGCTCACTTCCCTGGGTAGGTCAGTCAGTTTGCTGCAATTGTGGGATCATTTGGAAAACCAGGAAAACCTCCACACCCCTTCTGTGTAAATTTCTGAGCCTGCCTCCTAACTTAACCCCCTCCTCTCTTCCTGTCATGGAACTCCTGCCATGGAGCTTCTTCCCAATCACTATTCCAGAGTCTTCCAAATCCTGCCCAGACTCCCACTCAGGGGAGAAATATTCTCCTGCTCTTCACCTTCTATTCAGTCTCACCAGACTGTACAGGCACCCATGCCCCTCAGCCCCTTCTTCCTCACCTTCCTTCCTGAAAGGCCGCACAGCATGAGGTCCGGCCATTTTATAGTAACATGATGCTTCACTCAGTCAGTCACCTAACCTTCCACCCTCCAGGCCACTTTGCTCTTTCATTTAGCCATTTGGACACTAATGCATTAATTGATTCCACAACATTTATGGAGCACAGGCAGTATTCCATCCTGACTTTGTAACAAAACACACACGTCTGCATTAGGCAGTCTCCTTCTAGCAGAAGGAGACAGACAATAACCAGTAAACATAATGGGTAAACATACCTGTGTTGGAAGGTAATACGTGTTCTGGACAAAAGCAAAAGGAGATCAGAAAGGTGGGACTGAAGGGGTAGGGTTGCAATTTAAAATGGAGTAGCCCAGAGGGGCCTCACTTGAGGAGGTGACACTTTAGTCCAGACTTGAAGGAGGTGAGGGAGTAGGCCATGCAAACATCTGGAGGAAGAAGGAGCTGTCTGGGCAAAAGCCAATGGGTAGGGGTGCTTGTGCCCAGCACATTCAGGGGACAACCAGCAGGCCGGCATGGCTGGAGCTGAGTGAGTCTGAGGGAGAGGAAGAAAGATGGGGCCAGCAAGGAAGGCAGGGGGATCCCAGCTCACGTGGACCTGGTGGGCTCATGCACAGGCTCTGAGTTTTCTGTATCATTATACTCTCCCTTGCTTCTCTAAGTCTCCACTTACCATCGCAAGACTCAGGACTTTTACGCTGAATGAAATCCGTATAGTCCGCGTATATCTCACAGACATCCGTGGAATGAACTGTTCTCTCTGAAATACTCAAAAATAACTGTGATTACGCTAATCACCTGTGTTTTGACACCGCTGTTAGCCTCATGAAATGCTTCCATGGCACTTCTTACTCATGGCAGTGCAGTGGCAGTCTGTAAAGCGCTTTCTGTCCACCCCCGGGTGCACCTCTGGCTCCCCGGCTGCAGAGCAGCGAGGCCCAGGTCTTGCCACGCTACCAAAGAAGCGTCAGGTTCCAAGAGGATTGATCAATCCCACTGCTGCCACTTAAAAACCATCCACAAGGAATGCAAAAGAAATAGGAGACACAGACCTTTGGTCTGTGATTGATAAAACATTGAGGGACTAGAACAGGCCTGTCAGGGTGTGACTTGAGGCTGCAGCAGGCTGAACACCTCCTGCTTTGTGCAGACTTTGGGTGACCCACCTGGACTCTGTGCTGCATGGTGCTGGCCCTGTTTTCTCACTGAGGCCTTTCTAAGTAAACTCTCCCTAGCCACTTACTAAACAGCAATGATCCAAGCGTAACACTCCCGTCTTACTTTTGCTTGTTAAAAAATAAAATTAGCTTTTAAGCATTTACACTCATGTCTATTCATAAATATATATTAAGTAAAGATATTAGAGATATTTATATGCCATGTAAAGCAAAAAGGTAGAAATTTAAAACAGACCCAAATTAGAACTGGCTGTTTTTCTATTCATTTTGTTGATACGTTCAGGCATCTTATTATGATAAGTGAAAACAATACTATTGGTTGGTTTTTTTGTAGGGGAGAAAAAAGTATAAGAAAATGTAAATATTCTTATTTCTGTTTTTTATTCACTTCTGTTTCAAAATATCTTTATGATTAGTGTGACTTCAACAGCCTGAATATCTGGTTTATAAAATACTTGGAAATATGTTCTCACTTGTTATTTTTCACTGATTTCTCTGATTTGTGCAAATTCAAGCATATAATTCAAAATTCTCTAGAGAAGTGAATTTTCTCAAGGATGTGTTTATGGAACTATTTTCTGGACTTAAAATCTGGTCTGTTGATATCTCAAAACTCTGTACCGTTCTTAATGTTTTCAAAGCCCTCTTAACACCTACTAGTCTTTCAGATCTCACAACTTCCAAGGAAGGTAAGGCATTTGTGGTTAAGAAAACTGAGCAGGAAACGATAGTAATTTCTTCAAACATACACACAAAGACCCAGCTCTCTTGACTTTGCACGATACAACCTGTCATTAAACATGCGCAGTGATAAAGGAAGACAGTGCTGTGGTTCCACGAAACCCTGGCATGTGACTTTAGCAAGACTTGGGTTCCTTATCTATAAAATGGGAATAATAAGTACTTCTACCTCAATAGTAGTAAAGACGGTACAAGCTGCGGCATCATTTCTGGGACTCGTTCCTCCACAGCAATACACTGCTTCCCTTATGTGAAGAAGCGGATCCCCGTCATGTACCAGCACCACACCGACCTGAACCCCATCGAAGTAGCCATTGACGAGATGAGTAAGAAGGTGGCCGAGCTCCGGCAGCTGTGTTCCTCAGCCGAAGTAGACATGATCAAGCTGCAGCTCAAACTCCAAGGCAGCGTGAGCGTTCAGGTGAGCCCGGCGCTGTCAAAGCAAACCACAGGGCAACAGACGCAGGGACTCATTTGGACCTTGGTAAATTTCAAGCCCAGCAAGGTCTAGTGTAGATCCCTACTTGACCTGGTCATCCCAGTTACCTTCCAGTATCTGTGCAGTGTCTCCTGATACCAGAAGGGGGCGGTAGACTTGGGGCCCCCACCCAACCCCACCTGGAGGAGTGTCTTTTTAGTACTTTGGGGAATTCTAGGTGCCTAACTGGAAACATCAAGACTCTTCTAAATATAAAGAAGTATGAATAGCTGTAGGGTTCCTTACAAAACTGTTGTTTTCTGGTTTCTATGAAAATTGTATCTGAAAAAGTACCTTAAGTTTCACTCTCTTAATGGTATGTTTTGATTAACAGAAATTTATTCATTTTATGGTAAATTAATTAATTTTTCCTTAATTCGTAACATTTTTGCGCCCTATTTATTTATTTATTTTTATAATTCATGTTTTTAAATTTTTTTTTAATGTTTTTATTTATTTTTGAGACAGAGAGAGACAGAGCATGAACAGGGGAAGGGCAGAGAGAGAGGGAGACACAGAATCTGAAGCAGGCTCCAGGCTCTGAGCTGTCAGCACAGAGCCCGACACGGGGCTCGAACTCACAAACTGTGAGATCATGACCTGAGCCGAAGTCGGACGCTCAACCGACTGAGCCACCCAGGCGCCCCTTTTGCGCCCTCTTTAAAAACTTCATTCTTAAATCTGTTTCAAAAATGTTCTTCTATGTTTTCTTCCTTTGTTTAGTATTCCTGTATAGATCTGCAATCCAGCTGGAATCTATTGTATGTGATAACAGATAGGGGTCAAGATACATTTTTTCCATATAGTTATCCAAGCAATGTGCACCATTTAGTGAAAAGATAATTTTTTATCTACTGATTATATATGTATGTTCAGTTGTGAAAATTCAATAAGGTATGACCTCATGGTATATGTACCTTTTTGTTTGTATATTATACTTCAAAATAATTGGTTTTTAAAAGGTATCTTACTTACATGATTTCCAAGGTAATTGGCAAATCACCTCCTTCCGTGATTTGTATGCTTCTTGCTTTAGAGATTTTTTAAGTATATATAGTTAATTCTAGCACATGTTTTACACACACACACACACACACACACACACACACACACATCCTTATATCCAATTCCTTTCTTCAAAGAAGGTTACATTTGGGGCACCTGGGTAGCCCAATTGGTTAAGCCCCACATCAGGCTCTCTGCTAACAGCTCAGAGCCTGGAGCCTGCTTCAGATTCTGTGTCTCCCTCTCTGCGCCTCCCCCACTTATGTTCTATCTCATAAATGTCTTACATTTATGAAAGTTGCATGTAGATGTAATATGTAAGTTTTAAGGGTTTTTTTCGTTTATTTTCTGGAATCAGTTCTTGTTACCTTTCTAATCAAATACACACTAGATTGTTGCCTAACATTTTCTAAATGTCATTCACCACAAAAGGGCTTGTAGATGTTTCAGCCTCTTCCCTCATGACCTGAAAGACTTATGTACCAAAATAAGTTATCAAGTGAATATGATAAATATTCTAACAACATGAGCAATTACATAATGGGTCCAGAGGCCACACTTTTCTGCAACTATAAAAACAAAACCACTCATTAACATAGCCTGGGAACATCCAGCCTCTATCAGAACACCAGCGGAGAGGTATTGGCGCCAGTAAAGGGTGGGGCTGGACAGGTTGAGCTTTCTAAAGGGCATAATGTGCCCTTCCATTTGACAGCGACCTTAGAGATTTATAAATACCCAATCATCTTTAAGAAGCAAATATCATTATTCCATGATGATGAGTTTCTTTTTAAAGTTTATTTCTTTATTTTGAGAGAGACAGACACAACGTGAGCAGGGGAGGGGTAGAGAGAGAGGGAGAGAGAGAATCCTAAGCAGGCTCTTGAGCCAATGTGGGGCTCGAACTCACCAACCATGAGATCATGACCTGAGCTGAAACCAAGACTCAGACGCTTAAATGACTGAGCCAACCAGGTGACCTGAGGAGATTTTTTTTTTTTTATACGTGTGTGCCCACCAAGGTAACAGTGAAGTTGCAGCTATAGGAAATTAACTTTACCATTTTATTTAGGTATTTCTGTAATTCTTATACCAAGAACCTCACTGGGGTTGCTCTTGTATAGGACAGAGCCATCATGGTGGCTATATGACTCTGTACTCCAAGATCTGGTTATGTGAGTCCTCATGAAATCATATCAGCTTTCCTGTTTGCATATCCTTAAAATTGAGTATATTGTGTCATTTTAGGTAATTGGTCATTTGGGTCATGTCCAGATCATTAGCATAGTTCCCCATGCAACACCAGTATGATGATACCTGGAGTCATCACAGGTTAACTAGTTGTTCCTGACTTGGAGGCCCACCTCCCACCACTGTGGCCCTCTGTCTCCCCACCTCTGGTATGAATTCCCACACCTCAGCTCTCCTGCCATTACTGCACAGGTCATGCCTACCGTGGGTCAGAACCACAGCCCAGCTCCTTCACCAACAGTGACAGACCCTCCCTACTTACTTACCTTCCAAGCCCGCCAGACCTCCCAGGGAAAATGATGTGATAATCACATGTCAAGTTCTTTCTCACGCCATCTCAGATGCCTAGGACTTTCTCTTTCCCACCTAGTGTATCTGACCTTCTTTTTCTCCACATTCCCATGTATCCTGACTATCCAACTTCAAGGAACTCTTCTTGGCTAATCAAGAGATGCAGGGTTCTGGTTCACTCACCCTGTTGCTAAATGCCCTAATCTTTGGCATTCCAGCACACCTCAGCTGGTTACTTCATTTGAAGATAGCAAATCGATTTGCCCATGGCTGTCTACACAGTTCAAAGAGGTGAACAGTTTTTAAAAAATTGGCCAATATACTATATTCTTTAGTTTTTCACTGAACTCACACATGGACCTTCAGTCAGTGTAGAGTAGCACAAATACCAATTGGAAGACTTGGGCTCTGACCTCAGGTGTTTTGCTTATTGGCTGTTCAACCTTGAACAAGTCCTTCAGTTTTCCAAACTCTGCTTCCTCCTTCGTAAGATGAGCCATCATCTCAAACACCCTGATGATGTCTGAGGTGATAAAATCAAATGACATATAATAATATAAGCTTTGTTCATGGTTTCCTCTTTCAGGTTGTCAGTTCCTGGAGGGCAGGAGTCATGACTAGCTTGAACAGCGTTGTTAGCACATGCCAACTGAAACCAAATCAATGAGAATGGTCATTTTTATAATAACATACTTTAAAATCTTTGTTCTTGATCTAGGTCAACGCAGGTCCACTAGCATATGCCCGAGCTTTCCTAGATGACACAAACACAAAAAGATACCCTGACAACAAAGTGAAGTTGCTTAAAGAAGTTTTCAGGTAAAGTACACTGGAAATGTCTCTTTCTCTTCAAGTAGCCATCATATCTGTGCTCATTCAAGAAAGAGAAGCTACCAGTTGGACTCTCTCTTTGTCCTCAACATGCCTTTATTTCCCTCTCTCTTACCATTTCAGGCAATTTGTGGAAGCTTGCGGTCAAGCCTTAGCGGTAAATGAGCGGCTGATCAAAGAGGACCAGCTAGAGTACCAGGAAGAAATGAAGGCCAACTACAGGGAGATGGCGAAAGAGCTTTCCGAGATCATGCACGAGCAGGTAAGTGCCACGCTTGGTTCTTGTCATTTTTAGCAAGCACGTGCTAGTCGGGTTCTCACATGCGCCCTGGGATGGCCTAAACCTTCTGATGTCCTTCCAGAATTTTGGTATCTGAAGAGTAATGTAGCATGCTACACGCTGCTGCCCTCTGAGCGCGGGTTACCTGGGGAAGGGCTAAGAGCTAGCTCACCTGTTAACATCCAACACAACCAGAGGAGAGCAGCACCCACCTCCTTTTTGTCACTCTTAGAGGTGGTTGTGGTTCGAAGCTCTGTCCCTCCCCACCCTAATCTAGCTCAAAGCAAAACAAAACTCACATAAAAAAGAAATACCTAGCTTGTTCCTAGAAATCTTTTTATTCACCCAATCCTTTGAAAGACCAAGACTTGCCAGCCTAGTTTAAAGAATTTTCTGTTAACATTAAATGTCTTTCGCCACTTAGAAGAACAGGGTTGTTCAGTTTTTGACTGTTCACAGCTGACTTGGGTCCCCCAATGGATTCTTCATGGTGACTTCTCTAGTCCTTGTTAGTTTGGGCATCTTTCCTGGTTACATGGCTACTATCACCTTCCTGTATGAGCTCCTTTCAGTAGGATCATGTATGTGGGCTCAGTAGTCAGAGGGGCAGCTACCCAGGCAACTAAGTGCATGTCAAAGAGCAGCTTCCAGAGTATTGATTTTGTAGGGGTCCATTCTCCATCGGCCACAGTAACTTCTTCCAAATCACAGTGCCACTCTTCACAAGCAACATGAGTACTTCCATTGCACGTAACTCCTCTTCTGGTTTCCTACACGATTATCGTTCAGTCTCTCAAATGAAAGCCAGGACCACTTATATCAGTTAACATATCATGTGACGATCCAGTTAGGAAATTTCTTTTGCAGGAAACTAACTGAAATGTCTGATCTTTAACTTGCTTGCTTTTTTTTCCTCCTCTTCCATGCTAACACATTCAGATGGGATGGTAATGTCATTTTTTAATTTTATTTTTCTGAACCTCGATAAACTGCTTCACGTAAAGTTATGACTGAGTTTGAATAACTGCAGACATTGGCATAAAGTGTGTGCAGAGGGAGGCACCCTCTTCCGGGCATGTAGAAAAGTAGAAAAAAATTGAACTGATGACAGAAATACATGTGTAAATGATAAAGCAGAAAAGGGATGGTCTCATGAAAATAAGTTTTTGGAGAAAGCCCAAGGTCTTTTCCATGGAGCTTACAGACTGCTGTGTAACAGAGAGTTTGATCAGTGGGTGTCAGCATTTGGCACTAGAAGAGAAGAAAGTAGGAAAACAATGTGGACTGATAATGTTAGAATAAGCTCCCATATCATATGGACATTTCTCGCAGTGCCGTGCTCTAAACTGCACCTTGAACTTTCCATTATCTCAACAACTGTGAAGATTAAACTCTTTTGAATCCTTAAGCAAAAAGGGTTGTGACCTGGAGTAGACTTGCTTTTGGTTTTCCCAGGGGAGGCTCTGACTGTGTATGTTCCTCTCAATTTCCACCTGGCAGTAGGTCAAGTCTCGCCCCTAGAATTCTCCCCCGCGTTACCGAGTGTGAAGAGAGACCTGTTCAGGGTCATAGGGGCAGCTGCTGTCTCTTTCCCAGGATGGAAATCTGTAAGACCCTGAGAGAAGGAGCCAGTGGAAAAACAGAGATGCTCAGGACTCATTTTAAAAGACTTTTCCAAGCGACAGGGCTAGGTCGTGTCCCTGGCAAGTACGTGTAAGATAGACTTCACCACCTTATAATCTGGTGAGTCTAGAAGAGAAGGCTCCATTCAGTACTTTATAAAGGAAACAAAACCCATTGTACTTGACTTTCCCTTAAAATCCTGATCTGAAAAAGGCCATTTTCTAGATGAGCTGACACAATCCCTCTGCAAACCGCCAAAGCCGAGCTCTCTGAGCATACCATCATTCAGAGTAACAGTGACCATTGGATGATAAATTGTGTTACATGAAACACGCCATTTTGAGAAATGTCTTTAGGGGCATTCCACTTCAGTAATGTTGTGTTTCTGTGCCTCAAGATTTGCCCGCTGGAGGAGAAGACGAGCGTTTTACCGAATTCCCTTCACATCTTCAATGCCATCAGTGGGACTCCAACAAGCACCCTGGTTCACGGAATGACCAGCTCATCCTCAGTTGTGTGATTTCGCCTCACGGACCGTATGTGGGGCTTTGTCATTTGCAAACTCAGGATGATTTCCAAAGTTAATCACTGGGCTCGTGCAAGACACAGGGAGGACCGAGCACAAGAAGAAGTGAAGGGGAATGGGAGAGAAAGGAACTCAAGAACGGTGTTATTTCATAGCCGATTTTCTAGAAGAGTCATAAGAGGGTACACATATTTTTTTAAATCTTGCTGGCAATATTCGAACTTTTCATTATGTCTTAACGGGGGTGTGTGGCGAACTCTCTTAAGCTGGAGTGAGATTTTATTCTTCCTTACAGAGTAGTATTAAAATAAATGGCCTAGAGAAAACACGTGTTCTGGAATGTACAGAGCAGGGACAGTAGCACTGAAATGGAGGCTGGAGTAACGTTTGCCTCTAGGCTAAGCTGGAAAACCTTGAAAATATTTTTTTTTTCCTGTGGCACATTCAGGTTGAATACAAGAACTATTTTTGTGACTAGTTTTTGATGACCTAAGGGAACTGATCATTGTAACTTTTGTACCAGTGAGCCAGAAGGTTGAGTGCTTTTATACTCATATACTCGCATCTAAAAAATAGGAAAGCTTAAGAAACTATGTGAGCTTAAAACTAGTCAAGCAGTTTAGAACCAAAGGCCTCTATTAATAAACAAAACTATGCTAAAAAATTTAAAAGTAGTACAGTATATTGTAATGTACATATGAGTTTGTTAATACAGTCTCCACACTCTGTACATACATGGATTACATTTCTACATTTTTTAATACTCCTCACATCCGCTTCTGCATTAAGTTTCGTTGTGACAAATTTGTGCCGTTCTTAGCATATGCAATACACTTGACTTTACTGTTTTATCCTTGTACATAAAAAAAGTGCAATATGGAGGTGTATACAGTCTTTGCTATGTTAGGTTTATAAACTTTTAAAAAATCTCATCCTTTTGCCAAAGTGGTGGAGTATGTAATTGGTAAACCATAAATCCTGTGGTGAATCGTGGTGTGATTTAAAGCTTTCACCATGTTATATTTTCTTTTGAGACATTAATTTAGTAATTTTATATTTGGGAAAATAAAGGTTTTTAATTTTATTTAACTAGAATCTCTGCCCTGCTGTAAGTAAACATTCTGTACCACATCTGTATTAAAAATAACATTGCTGATTTTCTGGTAGTGAATATTGGGTATTTATTATTATTAGCCATTCCCAAGAGGGCCAGGATATTGGAATACTTGGGGGTGAACTAACATGGTATATGAAATTTGCTTTAAAAGTTGAGGAAAAGAAAGGGGCTGGGTGGAGGAGACAAGACTGACAAACGTTGGCAGTTGTTGAAGCTGAGGTTGGGTACATGGGGAATCGTGGTACCATTTTGTCTGCCCCCGCGTATGTCTCCGTGGTACAGATTTCAGGAGGCAGGTCTAGACCTCAGATCTGCCAGTTGCCTTGGATAAATGCGCTGCTGCACCGTGTCCTGGCTCTGAATTCTACTAGCTGTTGCCGAGCCTGCACAGACACCTGTGCCCTCTGGCTTTTCCTCTTCGGCTCTGTCGAGAGTTCCATCTTCATCAGTTTCCTTGCTTGCTTTTGAGATGACTACTCGGAGACAAGCTGGTCACTGAGCCAGCCGTGCGCTGGCAGCCATGTGTGCACACGCCCTGCGATCTGTGTCATCCCAAAGAAAGCCAAGTCAAGTGACAGCTCTGATTGCAGGTGCCGGTCCTGCCTCTGATATACCCGGTGGCTGGCAGGTGAGTTCATTGTCACCCAGCCCCGTGAAGTCACAGTGATGAAAGGAAGAGGAGTCTTTCCCCAAGAAGTAAAATGGCTGCTTTTCCTACTTGAAGGCTTTTAAAAGGCTGTTTTTCACATAACCAGTTGAGGAAAGAAAGTGTGATGTACATCTTGAACACCCAGACGCCAAGGATCTTTTGGCGTCTTTGAAACGTTCTTAGTCAGTGGTAAGTCCGTATTTTATAGGTGGAGACAAGGTCATGAAGAAGAGACGGTGAAGCATGATGGCAATTCACCAGAGTCGACAGCCCGTCCATTAGCGGATCCAGATTTAGGGCTAAACACAATTCTCCATGAAGGTTTGCCCTGAGTCTCTGACCTCCCCAGTGCAGTGTAATAAACCTTGACTCCAACATCAGCAGGAATGGATATAGCAGTATGTCTCCTTTGTCACTGAGCTGGATTTCCTGGTCATAAATGCCTTATTTAGAAACCATAAAACTCAAGTCACCGTGTAGTAAAATAAATATAAGTCTGGAAAGTGCTAACTTGCTATCTCTTCATTAGACTTGGAGAGTAATTTGTACAGATGCCATGTCAGATATGATTCAGCTTGGAAGGTGACCAACCCTCATTTATTACAGCAGTGGAGAAAGGAGCCATCTCCTTGTTGAAGACATCTACTGTTGACCCCGTGACAGAGCACATTCGTACCAATTAAAAATATCATTTAGTTTACATATAAAATTCTCATTTTGGTATAAAGTCACACAATAAAGTAACAGTGTATTGGGGAAATTTTTTTAACATTAAAAATTTTTTATTGCTATTTTTAAGTAATTTGTTTATACTTCCCATACATCTTTCCCTTTTTTATTGAGGTAAGAGAAACATATAAAATTTATCACTTTAACAATTTCTTTGTTTTAATTTTTTCATTTAAAATGTTTAGTTTTTGAGAGAGACAGAATGTGAGTGGGGGAGGGAGGGAGAGAGGGAGACACAGAATCCGAAGAAGATTCCAGGCTCTGAGCTGTCAGCACAGAGCCCAATGCGGGACTCGCGCTCACAAGCAGTGAGATCATGACCTGACCCCAAGTCGGATGCTTACCCAACTAAACCCCACAGGCGTCCCCCATTTTAACTATTTTCAAGTGTACAATTCAGTGGCATTAAGTCCAATGTTGTGCAATCACCACCACCATCCATCTGCAGAACTTCTTCATCATCCCAAACAGAAACTATACCTGGTAAATAATAACTCCTTATTCTCCCTTCAATAAGATTTTTTTGAAGTAACTTTCAGAATCAGAGTGTAGTTAGTATCTTATCAGGAATATTTGCTACCTGGGAAGTAACCAGCTCTAGGTACTGTACATAAACAGAGCCAGCTCCTTGGTGTGGAGGAGGCTGCTGAGAATTGGGACGTAACTTGAAAGGTAGCTTGAAAGGTCCCTCCGTAGGGACTTGTTTAACCGTGTGACAGAGTTACTCAGTATAGAAACTCCATTGATAAAAGCATTTAATTTCCATCAACAGGGGATCGCTTGAATAAACGACAATACATGCACACAATAGAGTACTATATACTTATAAAAAGGAATTAAGAATATCTCTGTACACTGCCAAGGAGTGATTTTCAGAATACTGTAAGTAAAAATCACAAGACAGGGAAAAGTGAATGGTATGCTACCCGTTATTTAAGAAAGGAAGAATATATACATAAGTAGATTTTGCTTCTGTTTTTTTATATGGAAAGGAAAACAAACAAAAACTTTAAAGTATTACCTGTGGGGGAAGAGAGAGAATGATAGGTAGAGGACGAGGTTAGATGATAGGCTTGTCCAAATATAATTTGCTTTATAGATTTGGCTTTAGAACCAGGTGAATATTACATTAAAATAATTTTTTAATTCCTAAAAATTGAAAGCAAAATGACATGAATGAGCATAACCATATATCAAGTTGATGCCATAAACACAAAGGAATTATTTCAAATGACTTTACCATATAGGAATTTCACTGCGCCTTCCTAGTGGGATATACCCAAAGGACAAAAACTGCGGCAACAAATAAGTACATGATTGACTAATAAACAAAGACCATTTTCAGTAATTGTGGAAGTGGTGTATTGTTTTTGTGAGATTGTATTGTTCTTCTGAGACTCGTATGTTTATTCCTGGTGAAAGTAAGTGAGTTATTATGTTGATATCCTTGGGAACCAAGTTTTTGGCATGAGAGGAAAAAAACTTACATCTTTAAGACCAAAGAGGTTAAATTAAAATTTTTTCATTCTGGAGGCACCTGGGTGGCTTAGTCATTTGAGCATCTGACTCTTGATTTCGGTTCAGGTCATGATCCTAGGCTCGTGGGATTGAGCCCTGCATCGGGTTCCATGCTGAGCATAAAGCCTGCTGGTGATTCTGTCCCTCTCTCTCCTTCTGCCCCTCTCTCTCACTCACATGCTTTCTTTCTCTCCAAAAATAATAATAATAGTTAAATTTAAAAATTAAAAAATAAAAATTAAAAACTCTTTCATTCTGAATTTGATGTGGAAATGCCAACTTGAATTCATGATATATTTATCTTAAACACACATTGATTAAACACTTATTTCCTAACTTGTTTCACAGAAGATGCCTAAAAACAATGACAAAGCCAATAGCTACTGAGCACCCCTCAGTGCCCAAATTGTGCTCTCCAAATACCTTTTCTACTAGAAGGATCCAGGGCTCCCCAAAGAATTGCTGATTCCAGATTTAGGGCAGAAATAGTCCAAGATGAATCTGGAACATCTTTTCATACCAGACAACCAGGGTGCTGGCAAAAAAACACCTGAGCCCTGTCAAAAGAGTTTAAAGAAGCTCCTTCTAGCTAGTAGCCAGGCATGGAGAGAATATCAGCAAGAATAATAATAGAAATGGATTGGAAATATAAAGTTAAACTTATGAATTCATGATGCTACTAGAAAGATTTAAGAAAAGAAAACTGGTAACTATTGAAGGAGTTAATATCACCAAAGAAAGACAAAAAGACAAAAAGTGCACAACCCACCTATGATGGAGTCTTGCCAGAAACTCTAACCTGAATCTGATCATGTCTCTACCAACTCTCCAGGAAATAGAGGGCACAGAGGAACATGTTAAATGATACCACAGGAAATGCAGTCAGCAAAATCTAATTCTGTGGAAAGCTTTTAAGACACACAGTCTGGTTTCTTTAGTAAATTTTAAGAAAAAAGAGAAGACCTGTGTATTCTTTGATTCTGGGTTCTCTTGATATGGCATATCTACTATATAAAGTACATAGAGTTTTCCTATCCCTTCCTCTGAATACAACTAAAAACCCTGGATGTTAAGTCTATTAAAAGAAGAAGAAGAAGAAGAAGAAGAAGAAGAAGAAGAAGAAGAAGAAGAAGAAGAAGAAGAAGAAGGAGAAGAAGAAAAAGATGATGATGATGGGGAAGGAGTGGTAAGGTGAGGGGAGGAGGAGAAGAAGAAGGTAAGACTCTGAAAGGTAGAGTGAAGAAAGCAGATCAGCTAGGGACCTTGGGAGCCAAAGAATGATACAGTGTTAAGTTTTCCATTATTTTTCCTCCTATATCTCATACTTGGAGCCAAAGAAAATAGCAACATGGAAACTCCTACGGGCACAGACAAAAAAAGACCAACAACACTTTGCACCCATTATGGTGGCTATTATTTAAAAAAAAAAAAAAGGTGAAGATGCAAAGAAATCGGGATGCTTTGCTTTGCTGGTTGGAATGTGAAACTGTGTGGCTGCTGTGGAAACAGTACGGTGGTTCCTCACAAATTAAACCTAGAATTACCAGATGATCCAGCAATTCCACTTTCTGACGTATGCCCAAAAGAACTGAAAGGAGGGACTTGAGCAGATTTTGTACATCCGTGTCCATAGCAGCACTGTTCACAGCAGCCAGAAGGTGGAAGCTATGCAAGTATCCATCGATGGATGAATGAATAAACAAAACGTGATACACACATACAACAGAATATTACTCAGCCTTAAAAAGGAAGGACATTCTGACCCGTGCTACAACATGGATGAACCTCGAGGACATTATGCTCAGTGAAATAAGCCAGACACAAAAGGACAAATACTGTGGGATCCCACTTATATGAGGTACTGAGAGTGGTCAAGTTCATAGAGACAGAAAGTAGAAGGGAAATTGCCAGGGGCTGGGTGGAGGGGAAGTGGGGAGTAGTGTTGAACTGGCACTGAGTTTCAGTTGACTAAGATGAAGACATTGTGATGGAGGGTGGTGAAGGCTGCACAGAACACTGTGAATGTACTTAATGCCACAGAACTGTATGAATTAAAACGGTTGAGATGGTAACTTACGTGCCTGCTCTGTCCAGCCAAAGGAAGAAGAAAAGAGCAGCCTACCAAGACAGATCTTTTGGGTGACGCTGGCTCTCCTCTAACCAACACCGTAGAAATCCAACCAGCAGTGGCTGAATGGGCAGCAAGGCTCCCACCCTCCCAAGGCTCAACACCCCTGCTGGGTGGTGTCAGAGAAGGTCTGAAAGGAGCCAGGACTTTCTTCCAGACTGGCCTAGGGACAGACTGGCCTAATGGACACCACTGGAGACCCTAGACTTGACAGCAAAAGCGTGATCTGTAAAAGGACAAAGTGATAGACTGAAGCTCACCAAAAGTAAACACTTTTGCTCTGAGAGAATTCTGTTAAGAGGATGGAAATACAGACTGGGAGAAAATATTTGCAAACTAATAGAGCTGACAAAGGACTTAATCTAGAACACGTAAACACTCAAGACTCAAAAGTAAAAAAAAACAAAAAAACAAAAAAACAGCAACAATCCAACGAGAACATGGCCAGGAAACTTGAAACATTTCCTGGTAGGGGATATGCAGGTGGCAAATAAGCCCATGAAAAGATGCTCAACGTTATATTAGCCGTTAGGGGAACGCAAATCAGAGCCCCCATGAGAATTCACTGCCACCTATCAGAATGACTAAACTCAAACACAGTGACAACGCCAAGTGCCAGTGAGAATGAGGATGAACTAGATCACTCGTAAATTGCTGCTGGGCATGTAAAATGGCACAGCCATTCTGCGAAAACAGCGTGGCAGTTTTTTGTTTTTGTTTTTTAATGTTTATGTATATTTGAGACAATGCAAGAGACAGAGTGCAAGCAGCGGAGGGGCAGACAGAGGGAGACACAGAATCCAAAGCAGGCTCCAGGCTCCAAGCTGTCAGCCCAGAACCCGACGCGGGGCTGGAACTCACGAACCATGAGATCATGACCTGAGCCAAGGTCGGATGCTTAACCGACTGAGACACTCAGGCACCCCAAGCGTGGCAGTTTCTTAAAAAGCCACGTATGTAACTACCATTTGACCCAGAAATGGCACTCTTAGGTGTTCATCCCAGAGAAATGAAACCTTACATCTACACAAAAACACATGTACAAATGTTTGTATCAGCTTTTGTATGTAACAGCCCCAGACCGGAAACAACCTGGACGCTCTTCAGCGGGCAAATGGGTAACTGGGTGGCGGTGCCTCCATGCATCTGGGCCAGGGGGTGCTCCTCAGTGGTAACCCAGACCGGGGTGCTATGCATCTCGAGAATTCTGCTGAGTGCAAAGAGCCAGCTCTAAAGGTTACTTACGGTAAGATTCCATTTATGTAACGTTCTTGAAATGACAAAACTATAGAAACGGAGAGCCACCAGATTAGTGATTGATTAAAGGGGCAGGATGGGGCGCCTGGGTGGCTCAGTTGGTTAAGCATCTGACTTTGGCTCAGATCATGCATGATCTTGCAGTTTGTGGGTTCAAGCGTGTCAAGCTCTGCCAACAGCTTGGAGCCTGGAGTCTGCTTCGGATTCTGTGTCTCCCTCTCTCTCTGCCCCTGCCTCTCTCTCTCCCTCTCTCTCTCTCCCTTTCTCTCTCTCTCAAAAATAAATAAACATTAAAAAATTTAAAGATAAATGGATAAATAGGCAAGATGGGAAGGCCATGCAGAGTGAGGGGCACCGAAGCTGCTCGCTGCCTGCCCTGTCCTGTCTCCTGTTGGCCAAGCACCCCCATTGCTGCCACAGCCTGTGTTGTTGCCTTTAGCGGGGTTGTCTGAGCCAGGACCACAGCTGGACAGCAGCAGAATGTGTGTCAAAGTGACCGGGCTCCACTTAGAGCCACGGACACGAACGCCCATCACATGTGGCAGTGAAGCTCAATCCTGCTCTGAGAAAGCTGGTCTCACACTGGGAGGAAAGTAATGAAGTGACCTTCTCCCAATTCCATCGTAGCTCTTCCCATGCGCACAGGGCCCGCACGCGTGTCCCCATTCTCCTGTCTGACTTAACCCTGTGTGACAAGTCTGGAGCCACAGAGTTTGGAGGGCACGTTTGTCATTCCCTCGGCACTCACGTAGTTTGCAGCTGTGTCAGTGCGATCTGACCTAGCAGGTGTTTTGGTGACACTGGCCTTGGGACAATGTCTGAGAACCTGCCCTGGAGTCCTGTGGTCACCCACACAGCCCCCCCAGCCCAAAGTACCCATCACTTCACATCCCTCTTTAGCAACTGATGGGATCGAAGGCTAGACTTTTGGTACCTTAATACTGTGTGTTGCTCATTGTCCACAGGAAACCACAGGCTCTCTGTCACCCGGTGTGGTCATCTGAATAACAGTCTCTGAGGGACACTGCCCTAGATTGTCGGATGGGCCAGTGTAGTCAGCAGTTCCTATAAGAGGCACGCAGTGGGAGTGAGAGAGGAGACGGTGATGGGGGGATAGCGGTAGATGCTAGCTTAACGCACCTGCGAGATAGGGGAAGGGCCACAGCCCAAGGAATGCAGACAGCTTCTAGAAGCTGGAAAAGACGAGGAAAGGAATTCAGTTCTAGAGACTCTGGCAGGAAACCTGCCAACGCCATAATGTTGGCCCAGTGAAACTGATTCCGGACTTCAGACCTCCAGAAGTGTGAGATAATAAATCTGTGTTGTTCTAAGTCTCTAAGTTCGTGGTGACTTATTACAGCAGCAACGGGAAACGAATCCACCTGGTATCGTTTTAACTAGCACTCACTCAAAACGAACCAGCGAATGGAGTCTCACCTCCAGAGACGGTCAAGTTCCCTAAAGCCACCTTTTCTCCCCCTGCGTCCCAGTTTGCTCTGGGGGGAGCTCTTGCATGTGAATGGACTGCCATTTCTCAGCCGGCCAGACGGCCTCTGTCCTGGGATGTCACCCCAGCAGACAGATGATGTCTGTTCTAGAAAGCTGCAGCACAGGCCTGAACAGCAGAACTCAGTGCCTTCCCCCGTGGTTTGGACATAACCACCTCATCTGGGCAGGAACCATCCCCTTTGCCCTCCCCCTTGCAGACCTCCCCTTGGACCTCCAGCTGGAGTCCAGAGCACTCTGTCATTGTATTCCTGTTTGCAAGGACAAGAGCTGCGCCTCGTAGAAAATCCAAACAGCACGTATATAAAAGACAAGTAAAACAGCAGCAGCTCGCCCAAGAAAAGCAGCCTTCTCTCCGGGTATTTATCTGCACGTGGCCATGTAGATGGTCAGGTGGAATTTTACATTAATGAGACCTCATTCATGTTGTCTGTTAGCCTGTTTTCATCTCCCATATCTTGGAAAGCCTCCGAAGCCATCCACCTAAATCCAAATCCTAGGAAAACAAACCCTGTACCGCCTACATGATGTTCCGGTAGGCAGGTCCACAATTCTTTTTGATCAGTCTGCTTCTATGAAACTTTTGGGTTCATAAGCCACATAAAAATGAAACAAATCATTTACTCAGCATGTATATGCCGGGTGCCTCCTGGGCCCAGCACTCTTTTAAGCTCTGGGGATTCAGCCATGATCAAAATAAAGTTCCACCTTGTGGAGCCTGTGTTCTAGAGAAAGGAGACACGACGGCCAGACAGACATTTACTGTGCCTTATGGGGCCGTGGGCATGACATAAAGCAAGGTACAGGGCTGTGCCGGGCCCAGGGGTGACTATTCAGGAAAGGCCTCTCTGACTGAGGAATATCTGAGATACCCGAGCGACAGGCAAGACTGGAGAGCACGAAGGGGCAGGGCATCTGGGACAGGAGGAACAGAAGTGTGTGTGGCCTGGTCCTGGAGCAGCACAGAAGCCCTGGGGCTGCGGCAGGGTGAGCCAGGATGACAAGATGAGGCGGGAGACAAGAGCTGGGTCCTGCGGGACCCTGTTGGCCTCAGGAGCGCTGGCTGCATCTGATGCTAAAATAAGCAGTTGGGAGGCTTTGGACACAGACTTGACATGACCAGACTTCTGTTTTCTGCAGATCAGTTTGGCTGCTCTGTGAAGAAGAAGGGATTGTTGAAAGCAGGCAGATCCTTGTAGGCTGCACCCTTGACCTAGGGAGGCCTCACAAGGGGATGACTGGGTGGGAGCAGAGCAGGAAAGGAGAAGCAAGGGTGTTCTGAAGATACAGGGGATGGGGAGCTGACGGCACTTGCCGGAAGACTGAATCAGGGTCAAGAGAGAAAGAGAGGTGCCAAGGGGGACTCCAGAGTGTTAAGCCTCAACCCTTGGGTGACTGGAGTGGCCGAGTGAGGAAGACGGAAGACACAGTGGGAGGGCTTCTGTTTTGGACATGTTAAGTTTGAGAGGTTTTTATAAGTGATGCTACCAGAAGCACAGTTGGCTGTAGCATTTGAATCCAGGGGAGAGTCCTGGCTCAGGAGAGCTACTGTCTAGATGGTAGCTAGCATCGTGGAGGCTGGGTAAGACCATCTCACCGGGTGAGTGTGGATGGAGAATAAGCCCAAGGACTGAGTCGTGGGGCCCTCCAGTGATAAGAGGTCCCAGAAATGAGGATGAATGGATAAGGAAGGCCATGAAGGAGCAGCCAGGGTCACAGGCGGACCAAGAGAGCGGAATCCCAACAGCTAAGTGAACGAAGTATGCCAAGAAGGAGGGTGCAATTGGCAGAGTCCAGTGAGAATAAAGTGAGGCCCGAGAATTGGCCATTGGCTTTGGCAAAGTGGAAGTGATTGTACCTTGATGGAGGGGGACAGGCCACCTGATTGGAGTAGACTGGGGAGAGGGTAAAGGAGACAAATGGGAGAGTGTGAGTATGGGCAGTTACTGCGTGTTTAGCATAAGGGGAAGCAGAGAAATTGGATGATAGCTAGAAAAACCAGATGTGGAGCCAAGGGAGGGTTTGGGGGGTGTTTGATGGCACAATCACAACGTGTTTGTGTGCTGTGAAAATAGTCCAGTAGAGAGGGGGAGAGATGATAAAGAGGGGTGCCCTCAGACAAGAGGGAAGAGCTCCAGGTGTGGGGAGGGAGGGGGCGAGGCTGGCTGCAGGACAGCAGGACTGGGTTGGGGGGTACGGGCTGGTTGGGGCAGGGGGGAGGTGAGCTGAGCGTGTGTGCCCTTTTGTGGCTGCTTCCGTTTCCTCAGGGCCATGTACTGAGAGATAAAGGGAAAGGTGTCACAGTTTCTAGAGAGAGGACATCTCCATGATTTCATTTTTGCACATGTCCCTGTCTCTGAAAATCTTAGGAAGGAATCACTGGGTCAAAAGGGAACTTGCATCTTAAATTCAGCCGGCATCACCAAATTGCTCTCCAACAAACGACGTGAGGTCAAGGGCAGTCTCATTATTTTGCTCCTTTAAAACATAGCCTCTTTCTTGGGCTGGTGGTGGAATTTCAAAGTTTTCTGACGAATGTTCCAATTACAATTTGCTTTGGACTTACAGCCTGGTGTAGCTTGATGGTAGTTTTGGGGACTCGAGCAAATAGGAAAAGACAAGGAAATGAAGCCACCAGAGGTGAGTTGTGTCTTAATGCAGTCCATACTTAATAGCGCTTTGGCCTTGGGCAAACTTTCCTTTGCCTCATTTTCCTCATCTGTAAAATGGGGCTGGTAATAGTTCCCAACATGTTGAGTGGTCCTGAGGATTGCATGAGTGAAGCACTTATTACTGACTGGCTCTTGGTAAGCCCTCGGTAAATGTCGCTTTTAAAAATATAAGCAGATTCAGGGCAGCTGGGTAGCTCAGTCGGTTAAGCGTCTGACTCTTGAATTCACTTCAGGTCATGATCCCAGAGTCTTGGGATCAAGCCTCCAGTCAAGTTCCATGCTGTGGGTGGATTCTGTTTAAAATTCTCTCTCGCTCTCGCTCTCGCTCTCTCTGCCCCTACCCCCCCCCACCCCGCCACTCTCTTGCTTTCTTCTAAAATAAAAAGTAAATAATTTTTTTTTAAAAGTTAAGCAGATTCCTATTACAGCACTTCTCCGAGCCTTTTTTTTTTTTTAATAGACTTTTGCTTCCAAGATAGGTCTCTACTGAGTGTTTCCCCAAATTAACTGATTGAGGCACTCCCAGGACACTGTCCCACAGAGCCCACTCTGGCGACTGTCCCTTTAGACCACATGAAATCTGCCCTCTGTCCTTCTGTCTCTCTGTTCCGTGTGGAGGAGTGGCCCAGACAGGGTTGCAGAGATGTGAGCCGGGAGCACAGTTGCAGCGGTTACCCCCTCCACTGGGCAGCCATCTGTGGTAGGGCAGGACACACAGTGACCGAAGAGGGGGAGCCCCTCCCAGGAGACCAAGCCCATGCTCTTGGCGTATGAGGCAACTTGCCACAGGCGGGTGTGATGCCCAGCAAGGGCCTGGGGCTTGTCATACGGCACAGACGTTGGGCAGCACGACGGGCAACAAAGTGTGGAGCTTGCTCTTCCTTGTCTGCATGTGACTGGAGCAAATTCATTTTTCACCCTCTGTGCCTCCCTGTGCAAGGGCTCAGCCACACCACCAGGGGTAAAGCCATCAAGTCAGGGGTGAGGCCACACCACCCCTGCCTCGGATGCAGGTGATGTGTACGTATTAGAGGCAGACCATCAAGGCTAAGGAGAAACACCTTCCTCTTGTTTGGAGGAAGTAAGAACAATGGTTACAGTAGTTCCTTGAAGTCAGTGTCAACTAGAATTTGCTGGAATGTGGACCCACTGGTTAGGATGGGGTGGTGGCACCTACAGGTATGCTGATGGCAATCACTGGGAATTGAAGTTAGAAACAGAGCCACTAGGGTGTACGTGTGTGATGTACGTATGTATATGTTTATACATACATAGACATAAAGATATACATACATATAGATATACATAGATGTATAAAGACATATATACATAAAGATTTATTTTAAGGAGCTGGCTCACACAATTATGGAAGCTGGCAAGTCCCAAGATCTGCAAGGTGGGTTGGCAAGCAAGAGACCCTAGAGAGCTTATGGTGTAGTTCTTCTCTAAATGTCAGTAGGCTTGAGATCCAGAAATAACCAGTGTTTCATTTTGAGTCCAAAATCAGGGAAAAGTTGATGTCCCAGTTGAAAAGGCTGTCAGGCAGGAAAAATTCTCTCTTATTCAGAGGTGGGTCAGCCTTTTGTACTACTCAGGCCTTCAACTGATTAGATGAGGCCCACCCACATTAGGGAGGTCAAGCTGCTTAACCGAGTCTATTGATTTAAATGTTAATCTTATTCAAAAGCGCCCTCATAGACACACCCAGGATAATGTTTAGCCAAATATTTGGGCACCCCGTGGCCCAGGCAAATTAACACATAAAATCATCCATCACACCTACGATTTGTAAAGGGAACCATGGCCAAAAAAACAAAAAACAACACAAAACAAACAAAAGAACAAAACACAAAAGAGGCTTAATTGTTAAACTTTAAAACTTGGAGCAGCAGTATCCAAGACCTAAACCCACCATTAGGGTGTTGAAGTCACCAGGTGCAAGAGAAGTTGAGAAAGAACTTTCTCTCTTTGGACATAAGACATTGAGCCGAGCTCTGAAAGATGCCCAGCGAAGGAGGATGTATCTCTCAGGGAGGAGGCCCAGAGACTGTCATGGTCAGACTCTGTTCTCGGTGTGACTGACCCATCAGCTCAGGGGTAGAACAGGCCTTGTGTCTTGTTGTGTGAGCTGGCGATTTGCTCAGTCTTCAGCCATAGCCTCTTCTCATCCAGCTCCTCCCAGGAGGCAGCACTTTCCAGACCTTGTTATTCTTAATCTTCATGGCACCTTGCTATAAAGAAGGAGGTGGTTTCATCTGATGAAATCAATCCTCAGAGAAATGGAGGAAATTGCCAAAGGTCACATGGCAAGTGGTGGAGCTGGGATGCTAGTCAAGATGTGTCTGACCAGGGAGCATGGTCAGCTACTGGTTCAAGAAGGGTGGGCATTCCCTGGCCAGCCTGATGCCTAGGGCCACCCTCTGCAAAAGCCATTACCCAAACCAGGAGGCGGAGAGTGAGCATGTGAGCTAAATCGTGCCCATTCCCCAAATTCATATGTTGAAGTCCTAACGTCCAGTACTTTAGAATGTGACTTTATTTGGAGATGGGGGTCTTTACAGAGGTGATTAAATCAAAATAAGGCCTTCAGGGTGGGCCCTAATCCAATGTTATGGGCATCCTTATAAGAAGAGGTTAGGGAGAGCCTGGGTGGCTCACTCCATTAAGCATCCGACCTTGGCTCAGGTCATGATCTCACAGTTCGTGGGTTCGAGCTCTACATCAGGCTCTGTGCTGACAACTCAGAGCCTGGAGCCCGCTTCGGAGTCTGTGTCTCCCTCTCTCTCTGCCCTTCCCCTGCTTGTGCTCTCTCTCTCTCTCTCTCTCTCTCTCTCTCTCTCTCTCTCAAAAATAAACGTTTAAAAAATTGTTTTTTGGGGTCTGGGTGGCCCAGTCCATTAAGCGTCCAACTTTGGCTCAGGTCATGATCTCGCAGTTCACGAGTTCAAGCGCCACATCAGGCTCTGTGCTGACAACTCAGAGCCTGGAGCCTGCTTCAAATTTTGTGTCTCCTTCTCTCTCTGCCCTTCCCTTGCTCGTATTCTGTTTCTCTGTCTCTTAAAAATAAATAAAACATTAAAAATGTAAAAAAGTGGGGCGCCTGGGTGGCTCAGTCGGTTAAGCGTCCGACTTCAGCTCAGGTCACAATCTTGCGGTCCATGGGTTTGAGCCCCGCGTCGGGCTCTGGGCTGATGGCTCAGAGCCTGGAGCCTGCTTCGGATTCTGTGTCTCCCTCTCTCTCTGCCCCTCCCCCATTCATGCTCTGTCTCTGTCTCAAAAATAAATAAAACGTTAAAAAAAATTAAATAAAAAAATTTTTTTAAATAAAAAAAATAAAAATGTAAAAAAGTAAAATAAAAATTAAAAAATTGTTTTTAATTTAAAGAAGAAGAAGAAGAATTTAGGACATAGACAGGCACAAAGGGAAGACAATGCGAGACACAGGAAGAAGACGGCCGTCTGCAAGCCAAGGAGCGAGGCCTCAGAAGAAACCAACCTTGCCAACACCTTGATCTCTGGCTTCCCACCTCCAGAACTGTGAGGAAATAAATTTGTTGTGTAAGCCTCCAGTCCATGGTGCCTTGTTACAGAAGTGTGAGGAAACTAAACCACAAGATTCCAAGCAATGAGGGAAGAGAACAGGGGCTTCCCCAGCCGCATAGAGAGACTCAGGACCCTCGGTAAAACAACAGTTTGAACAAAAATGTCACCAAACCAGGACAGAAATGAGGGCAGCACGCCTTTGGAGGAACTAGCCTTTGCTCTGAAAGCAAGATTGGGAAATATTAATTGCCACCATTGGCTTTGGCGGTCTTGTGTGACTGGTTCTTAACGACACGCTTCCTAGGAGTGGACAAACAGCAATGTGGGCATGTCACTGGGTCACCTACTTTCCACCCTTCTAGATAGGGGGTAACCAGGAATGGAAGGCAGTATGCCTTTCCTGTCACCATCTCTGACGTGGTCACAAAGAGCCATCCTCAAGCCCCACTACTTAGCTTAGCAGTGAAAGAAGGACTGAGGAGTCTGAAAAGTTAGGTTCTAGCTCAAGCAGATCAATCACGGAATCACATCACTATCTCTGCAAATCAGCCTCGTTATCTGTGAGAAAAATTCCTATTCCTCTTGATATCACAGAGGTTTTCTCTCAAGTAAGACCATTCATGACTATTATACCCCCACCTGCTCCCCAGAACTGTAGTGGGCTTGTTATAAAGACATAAAATAGGATATCTAAGCAAGCATAATATAATTGAAGTTGAGAAATGGAGGGAGGATATGGCTGTATATTATACTGTGCCATATGGACTAAGCCCAAAATTTAGCTCTGGGCATCCTGGCAGCCAAGAGGAAAAGTGGAACACTTTCAGAAATAGGAAAAAGAGGGGCGCTTGGATGGCTCAGCCAGTTAAGCCTCTGACTTCAGCTCAGGTCACGATCCCATGGTTCTCGAGTTTGAGCCCCGCATTGGGCTCTGTGCGGACAGCGTGGAGCCTGCTTCAGATCCTGTCTCCCTCTCCCTCTGCCCCTTCCCCACTCACGTGTGCTCTTTCTATCTCAAAAGTAAATAAACATTAAAAAAATAGGAAAAAGAAAACTGTAAAGTATAAGATACTACAGTTTCACTTACTATACTTTTTTAAAGTAAACATTATACATATTTAAAATGATAGTTTTATTTTAATGTGCAGATTCCAAACATGAACAGAATGCATCCAGGTTGTAAACTCGCATTCCTTGCATTTCTAGACATTTTAGGCTTTTGAGACTTGTTGAGTTTAGGACAGATTCACTTATCCCTTGTAGCCTCTTCCCAATCACAATCTCATGTTCTAGGCAAATCCAATCAACTTTTTTTTTCTCTCCTTCTCTCTTTATAAAAATAGCATCTATACTTTTTTCTAAGTATGAGAGCAATCCCTGCTCCTAGTAGAAATGCATAAAATATTGAAAACTATAAATGAGAATTAAAATATCCGTGGTCCCCCCGTCCCATCCCTTCCAGATGACCGCCACCAACATTTCTGTGGATTTCATCGCAGTATCTTCTTTATGTTTGCTGACTCTCCTAGTACTTCTTGACCCACAGATTTTTGCTTGCCTCTACCTTAGAAATGTTGGCACTGGATAAACACTGTGTAGGAGCCTCTAGATTTACCAGCTTGTCAGCGCCTCCCGGACTTGGAGTTTGTTTCCTTTAAAAGAAAAGTGAGCAGCCCGTTCCTGGTGCCAGTCTCGCCTCTCCCGCCTGCGGAGCCTTGGGCAGCAGCTGCCTCCACGGGGCCGAGGCGTGGACGTGTCATCGTGGACAGCTGGTGTGACCAAGTCCCACTCTGTGCTGCAGATTGCCAGCAACCCCAGTCTAGTGGCAAACTGAGTTCCAAGCCACTATAATTGTCTTTGTCCAATATTCCTAATCTTCTCAGTGAAATTTACCTGAAGGCAGAGTGGGCTTTGAGAAAGGGCTTCTCATCACCGCCCCACTCCATTTAAAAAAAAAAAAAAATCCACAGCACGATTCTGAACTTTCTTGCCCCTTCTCTTTATATTATTGATTCATCATTGACATAGAACGTTGTATTTGTTTCAGGTGTGCAATATAATGATTCCGTATTTGTGTATATGGTGAAATGATCAGCACAGTAAGTCTTGTTACCATCCGTCACCGTCTGCCCCTTCTCAGTCCACTGTTGAAATTCCAAATGGATACAGATTAACACACATCATTTAAAAGTACCACTCCAGAGGCGCTTTGGTGGGCGGTTGAGCACCCAACTCTGGATCTCAGCTCAGATCATGATCTCACAGTTCTTGTGTTGGAGCCCCACATCGGGTTTTACACTGAGAGCGTGGAGCCTGCTTGGGATTCTCTCTCTCCCTTTCTCTGACCCTCCCCCACTCTCTCTCTCTCTCTCAAAATAAATAAATAAACATTTAAAAAGAATCCCACACCAAGAAATCTGATCAGCCAGTCTTTGTGAGAATTACGCTAACCTGTGATTTTCCTTTTCATACATGATTCTAACTGCACCAAGGGGTGGAGAACTGATTGCAGGGAGTAAAAGAAGCCATTTTATTTCATTTTTTTAAATGTTATTTATGGGGGATGATGGTGGGGCAGAGAGAGAGAGAGAGAGAGAGAGAGAGAGAGAGAGAGAGAGGAGAGAGGAGAGAAGCCCAAGCTGGCTCCATGCTGACAGCAGAGAACCTGATGTGGGCTTCAACTCGTGAACTGTGAGATCACGACCTGAGCCAGGATCAAGAGTCGGACACCCAACTGACTGAGCCACTCAGGCCCCCTCTGTCTTCCATTTTTCTATTTCCTTTCTTCCACATCAACAGCCCTAGTTTTCAGAACATCAAGAATGGTGGAATCAGGGGTGCCTGGCTGGCTCAGTTGGTAGAGCTTGGGACTCTTGATCTCAGGGTCATGCGTTTAAACCCTGCATTGGGAGTAGAGATTATTTAAAAAAAAAAAAAGAATGGTAGAATTAGAATATAATTACCTATTTGCTTTATTCCACATTACATATCTGACAACCTCAGAATAGTAAAACCAACATTATCTCAAAAAGAAAAAAAAAGAACTGAATAATACCAAGTGTTGAAAAACATTTAAAACCACTTTTGCAATCCCTATCAAAATAACACCAGCATTCTTCACAGAGCTCGAAGAAACAATCCTAAAATTTGTATGGAACCAGAAAAGACCCTGAATAGCCAAAGCAGTCCTAAAAAAGAAAACCAAAGCTAGAAGCATCACAATCCTGGACTTCAAGCTGTATTACAAAGCTGTAATCATCAAGACAGTATGGTACTGGCACAAAAACAGACACTCAGATCAATGGAACAGAACAGAGAACCCAGAAATGGACCCACAAACGTATGGTCAACTAATCTTTGACAAAGCAGGAAAGAATATCCAATGGAATAAAGACAGTTTCTTCAGCAAGTGGTGCTGGGAAAACTGGACAGCGACATGCAGAAGAATGAACCTGGACCACTTTTTCACACCATACACAAAAATAAACTCAAAATGCATGAAAGACCTAAATGTAAGACAAGAAAATGTCAAAATCCTAGGGGAGAAAGCAGGCAAAAACCTCTTTGACCTTAGCCACAACAACTTCTTACTCAACACATCTCCAGAGGCAAGAGAAACAAAAGCAAACCTCAACTATTAGGACCTCATCAAAATAAAAAGTTTCTACACAGTGAAGGAAACAATCAGAAAAACTAAAAGGCAACTGACAGAATGGGAGAAGATATTTGCAAACGACATATCAGATAAAGGGTTAGTATCCAAAATCTATAAAGAACTTCTCAAACTCAACACCCGAAAAACATATAATCCAGTGAAGAAATAGGCAAAAGACATGAATAGACACTTCTCCAAAGAAGACATCCAGATGGCCAACTGACACATGAAAAAATGCTCAACACACTCATCATCAGGGGAATACAAATCAAAACCACAATGAGATACACCTCACACCTGTCAGAATGACTAACATTAACAACATAGACAACAACAGATGTTTACGAGGATGTGGAGAAAGAGGATCTCTTTTGCACTGCTGGTGGGAATGCAAACTGGTGCAGCCACTCTGGAAAACAGTATGGAGGTTCCTCAAAAAATTAAAAATAGAACTACCCTACGACCCAGCAATTGCACTACTAGGTATTTATCCAAGGGATACAGGTGTGCTTTTTCGAAGGGGCATATGCACCCCCATGTATATAGCAGCACTATCGACAATAGCCAAAGTATGGAAAGAGCCCAAATGCCCATCAATGGATGAATGGATAAAGAAGATGTGGTGTACACACACACACACACACACACACACACACACACACACACACACAGTGGAGTATTACTCGGCAATCAAAAAGAATGAAATCTGGCCATTTGCAACTATGTGGATGGAACTAGAGGGTGTTATGCTAAGCAAAATTAGTCAGAGAAAAACAAATATCATATGACTTCACTCATATGAGGACTTTAAGACGTAAAACAGATGAACATAAGGGAAGGGAAGCAAAAATAATATAAAAACAGGGAGGGAGACAAAACATAAAAGACTCTTAAATACGGAGAACAAATAGAGTGTTGCTGGAGGGGTTGTGGGAAGGGGGATGGGCTAAAAGGGTAACGGGCATCAAGGAATCTACTCCTGAAATCATTGTTGTACTATAAGCTAACTAACTTGGATGTAAATTTAAAAATTAAAAAAAACAAACAAACGATTTTTGCAGTTATTTTGTCTTTAGGGTTCATCCAACTAGGGATATCCAGTCAAATTAGTGTACATTAAAGTCACTTGGGATAGTCAAGGTATCTGTATCACTTTGTTTCTGATTTGTAGAGATTGTTCTTTTCAAATTTAATTTTGTTTATGACTTGGGAAAACATTCACATAGCACAAAAAGACATGGAATGAACTCAAATGCATACTGATAAGTGAAGAAGCCAGCCTGAAAAGTCAACCTACTGTGTCATTCCAACTAAGTGACATTCTAGAAAAGGCAAACCTATGCAGATAATAAAAACATCAGTTGGTTGCCATGGGGCTAAGGGGGGGGGGTTGAATAGGTGGAGCACAGAGGATTTTTAGGGCAGTGAAACTGTTCTGTAAAATACTGTAGCAGGGGATGCACGCCATTATGAATTTGTCAAAACCCACAGAACATACATCATCAAGAGCCCTAATGTAACCTCCGGACTTTGGGTGATAACGACATGTCAGTGTTGGTTCACAGAGTGTGACAATTGTCTTACCCTGGTGCAGGATGTCCATGGGGGGGAGGACGTGCTGCATGAAATCTCTCTGTACTTCCCACTCAATTGTGTTGTGAGCCTAAAACTATTCTAAAAAATAACGTGTATTTTTATTTTGTCAGTTTCCAATGTTCCAAGTTCAAACATCTAAGAAAAAAAGGTACATTTAAAGAAGTTTAACTTCTACACTTGGACCTTCTATTCTTTCCTGTTCCTTAAAGAAAATCAATTTTAAGTGTTTTGGATTATCCTTTGGGTTTTTTTTTTTTTCAGTCTGTCTGTCTGTCTGTCTCTCTCTCTCTCTCTCTCTCACACACACACACACACACACACACACACACACACACACACACACCCCTCCTCCACTTCCTTAGATAATGGCGGCATGATTCTCCTACTTAGCACTCTTTCTGGAGCTTTCCCTATAGTAGTTGTGTAGGTAACTTTCTATCCCAAGAGTCATCATCCCTGTTACTTGTGAAGCACAGTAGTTTATCCAACTGCTTAAATTCTGTCTTGTTTTTCCTTCGGAGCCATTAAAGCTATTAATGCATTTTCAAATCCATGGGCATCCAGTTGTGCAGTGGCCTTTGCTTGCTCTCTCTGTGGCTTTCAACCTCACTAGCTCCTCATCCATGGCAGGGGCTGGAGCACCTCTCTCTCAGGTTAGCATTGGACCTCTGCCTCTGTCCCAGTGGGTGCTGAGTCATTGGCTTCTCATCCAATTCCATTTAAAGCCCTCTTACCCTCCTGGGTCCTGCAGATAAGGGGAGCAAAGTCCCCTTGTAAAGAAAGGGACACATTCTGCTGATCTAGATGAATCTGAAACCCTTGCCTCTCTGGGAAGGCTCCATTGCTGAGCCAGAGGGGACAGCACTTGTCCCACTGGGTAGGCTCACACTCATTCCTGTCGTGGGGCCCCCGTGTGGCATCCCCTCCCTGTCACCCCCGCTGCCGTCATGCCACACACCAGGGTCTCTTTCAGAGTGCAAATGCCATTGTACTCAGCCTTTTGGGGGAGCAGTCACTGCTGTTGTGAAGACAGGTGGATCCATGACTTTGTACCTTCAAAAGGGCATCTAGAGATCAGCTTTGGGGCCAAATCTTTCCCAGGCTTGGTGGCATGCATGTTTTCAGACTGAGAGGTTTTGATATGGGTTTTTGAGCCAAGAAACCTGGACTCAAGCCTTTGAGAATCATCTAATCCAGTAGTTCTCAACTCGGGATGATTTTTGCCCCTCAGAACATTTGGCAATATTTGGAGATACCTTTTTGATTGTCACAAGTAGGGGAAGAGGTTGATTGCTACTGGGATCTAGTGGGTAGAGACCAGGAGTGTTGCTAAGGGCCTGCAGTGCAAGGGACTGTCCCACAATAAGCGTTACCTGGCCCAGAATAACAGTCGTGCCATAGTTAGAGGCCTTGATCTAAATCCTTGCTGGTGACGAAGGAGGCAGTTACAGCCTGGAGTAGAGGAGCTTGTTGGAGGGTCTCGGCCCCCATCCCAGACCTACTGACCCAGAACCTGCATTCCAACAAGACCCCAGGTGGTTCATCATTCATTACAGTTTGGGGATCGCTTCTTTAAGTGATTCCCGATCTCCAGCCCAAAATCCAGAGGGGCCTGATAGCAAAAGTCAAATTTCCCCACAAATGTAGCGCTCAACAGAAGCTGTCTCAAAAGAGCCAACTCATGTAATATCTTCAAGACACTGATTTCAAGAAATGATCTAGCCTAATCATTTTTATTTCTAACTGGAGATAAGAAGACTTCACAAACCTGGCAGTGATGTGTCCCAGTGCCTCTAAAGCCCCCTTAGGTCTCATGATCAGAGCACTTGCTGCTCAGTTACAGAGGCTGCAGCTCTGAAGCCCTCCACCCACTGCAGCCCCGGTTATTTCCTGAACATCCGAACAACCTTCTTGGAAATCAAGCCTCACAAGAGCAGACTCAGTCTTTCCTAGTGCTGAGCACAGTGCCTGGCTACTAGTAAACTCTCCATGTGTTGGGTTCATGGAATTGAGAGAAGCCAAGAGAGAGAGAGGAGAGCGAGGGAGAGAGGGAAGAAGGGGGCAGGCCGGCCAGCTCCTGCACAAGGCATTCGGGACACAGAATCTGGGGTCCGGGAGAAGGAAGCCCAGAAGCACGGCTTTCAAGGAGGCCGTCTCCATCTTTCAGAGGGCAGCAGGGGAAGCGCTGAGAAGGCAGGGCTGACAGCTCCCATCCGCCCCCTCTCAGGCCTCAGAATTGCTCCAGAATGTTTTTCTATTTGAAGGTCATCAGCTTGAAGCCTTTCCCTCCCCCCTGTGCACCCACACCACCACACCACTTCCAGAACGATAATCTCTGTGACCCGCCAAAGAGCCCGGAGACCAGCAGCAACTTGGACCCGACCCCCGAGCTGCCTGCCCGCTCTCAATGGCCTCTCGGTGGACACGTGAACAGAATTCCCTGGGGCCAGGCGCACCACTGCAGCAAGAGACCTATTGCCATGATTAGGCGCCACCGTGCTGATGAAGCACTGACCCAAGTGTTTTGTGCTTATCTTGTTTTTCTGCATCACTTCACAGTGAGCCACCTACCAGGAAAAGGAGGCTCAAAGGGTACAGTGATTTGCTGGCAGAGTCAGGACCAAACTCCAAGTCCCCTGGGCCAATGTTCCCCGAGCCAGAACTGGCAACGGTAGCTCTAGCTCGTGGGCGGCTGGAGAGATAAGGCAAAAAAAGAGAGGCCTTTTCTTATTCATATTAAGTCTTCAATGTGTTTAGCCAAGTTCTTTGTATTTCACATTGTGCCGTAAATAATTTCAGGAGATCATAAGGTAGAAAGCGGAAAAACGGGTAGAACATAAACAGAGGCAAGAGAGGGGCCAAGACAAAACCTATGTAATCAAAGACCCGGACGCTCTCCCACAGGAGGCACGCACCTTTGCTTTTCAGTGGAAAAGAAACTCAGCTTTCAATAGATAAGTAAAACAATTACAGGAGAAAAACCCAAGTGGTCCTGAAACCAGGGTAAGACGCGAACTTCTCCTTAGGGTCCCTGAAGAATGACCATCTCAGCCACAAGCTTCCAGTGGACCTTGTGCATCAAAAAGCCAAGGGCAGCATATGAAAGGGCAGTTGGGTAGAAGCAGGCCTGCCGGGGGCATCGGCACACAGCCCGGCCCCAGTCCCTGCGGGGCTGCCCCATTCCAGGGGCACACCTCCGTCACCAAGTGCGCCTCCAGACATGGCGGCCACCTGCCTCCCAGCACCCGGCTCTTGAGCCTGATGGCCGAGACTCAATCTTCCAACTACCAAGAACAGCTCACCCTTAAGTGTCCATCTTCCCAGCGGCTCCAGTACCCTCCTTTCACTGGTAGCCCAGTAAAAACTTTGGCAGGACTAGAGGCCATCAGAGACACTGAGGTTGTGACTTTGGATAGGAGCTCATTTTAGTCCATTCTATTCGAGTGGCACACAGTGGCCAGGACAGCTAGGGGACACACCTTAGCGCTAATGCATGGTAACTAACGGGACAAGTTTTCACCGTCTTGGGTAACTTGGGGGAGGATGATGCTCTGATCAAGGCCAGAGGATCCACTCCCAAAGCCAAGCCATTCCATTCTGGCATTGCTTCTGTCTTATCACCCTCTCGCAAAGCAATCAAGGAAACTAGGAGGGGCGCACATTCTTGGTCGTCGTGAGACTGGACCACCCACCCTGGTGCAGCCACAAGCTGACCACACGATTACGTCAGAAGTCAGCCCATTCTTTTTACTCATTGCACGAACGCATGCTGGCCACCCGCCTTGTGCCACACCCTGTGCTGTGTTTTGGGGACCCCCTCAGGACAACACCATGTTATCAGCGTCTGATCCAGGACAATGTACACAGCACCAGGGACAGTTAGGCCAGCTTAACAAAGACAGACGTTTCAAAGCAGGGGAGGATATTTCAGCCTAGAGGGACTGGTGCTATAGGGAGTTTTCTACAAAGATCTAGAAAACATGGTTGTGTTTGGGGAACTTCTCACATGGAGTCTGAGGTGATAAGAACTGGTCCTGGACACAGAGCTGGCATTGGAGAGTGAAGGATCTTATGTGCCACATTAGAGTTTGGAATTTATCCTGTAGCCATTGAGAAGTCCCAGAAGGTTCTGTTAAGGTGGTGGGTACAGAAGACAGAGACATGACCAGCTCTGAGGTCTGAAAAATAATTTGAGTAGCCGAGCAGAGGCGAGGCCTTCGAGAAGCTGGATCCATCATGGCATTTAAATTATCTTTCCTGGGGTGCCTGGGTGGCTCAGTCAGTGAAGCATCAGAGTTCAGCTCAGGTCATGATCTCACAGTTCATGGGTTCGAGCCCCACATCAGGCTCTGTGCTGACAAATAAGATTTATTTTATTTATTATTAAAATAAAATAAATATTTTTAAAAGGTTTTTTTAAATCCTATTTCCTGAGGTTTTACGGAATGGCTTAGTTATAATAAATAGCCAAAAAAAACACTGTGGTCATTCAAAAAGTAAAACACTTTCTTTTCTAGAGTGTTTGTTATTTTCAGACTGAGTGATCCCTCCGTGTGCCCTTTAGGTTTCTAGAGATCACTCACCTTGTAAACTCACTATCAAGTGATAAATAGCCCTGCTTTGTGCTTGAAATTGAAATCTAGGGGCATCTGGCTGGCTCAGTCGATGGAACACGTCACTCTTGATCTCGGGGTTGTGGGTTCCAGCTCCACATTGGGTGTAGAAATTACTTAAACATAAAATCTTACAAAAAGAAACTGAAACCTGAAGCCTAAATTTTCCATTTGTATGTTGCTCAAATATTAGAAGGTCTTGAACTGAGCCACCAAAATGCTTACAGGAACAAATCTGTAAGTATCAGGACAGAAGGCTCAAAGGTCAGCAAAATGGAGGCTACCAATTGCAAAGTACTCACTGGGTCCCCGGACCAGGTGAGTCTGTCCTAAAAGCAAGAAGATTCTAGTTCAACTGTCTTAAGTAAGAGCACTTCAAGAAAACTTCATGCTTCAAGCATTTCATTTAAAGAGTCCTTCGACTCCCCAAATCAGCTATTTATTCAAGATGTAACTATTAAAATCCTCTCTGCTAAGGAATGCCTAAAATAGATTTTTGGTGGGATCTTCAGGGTTTCCTATTTATAATATCATGCCATCTGCAAATAGAGATAATTTTACTTCAAGAAAAAGTAAAATAAAAAATAAAATAAAATAAAATAAAATAAAATAGATGTTCACGCAATACATGTTTCTCTGGCTTGGTTATTCTGGACGCCTAGGCCAGAATTTCCCAAAATTTATCATATCGTGTGTGATCATATTTCATCACATCGTGTGTAAATTTTGCCTCCAGAAAGGCGGAGCAGGGGAGGACGCTGCCCTCTTCTGAGGAGTCTCAGCTGGCTGTGCTCCCAGTTGACATCCTCCGTGTGCACACCTGTGGGACGGAGGTGCAGGCTGCTACCAACCCCACAGGAGCTTGTATGGGGGTGTCTTTGAAACCACCTGCCACAGCACCTGACCCACGGTTCCCTTGAAATGACGGCCATGCACAGAGACGTTAGAAAGACGTATTTTCTCCCTAAGAATTTTCAAAGACTGTTTAGACCAGTGCACATTGCTAAATGTTGTTTCTCTACGTACGGATCTACCTTTATTCGTGCCCGTTTGGGATGTGACATTTTCTATCCTGGTCTCCATCTGATAGGCCAGAGAACAGGGCAGAGGCATGACACAAGTGGGAATTCAGGTCAGGTGGCTTTCCCGGGGCACTCAGGACCGGATCACCATCCTCTGGGCTGCTCAGCTTTGCCACGCTCCTGATTATAGTTCGCCACCAGACCCCTCCTGGGTCGCTCACTGTTCCTCACGTGTGCTGAAACCAAGACAGGAGCCCCATAAACACTTTGCAATTACCTGGACCCAGGGAGAAGAAGGGCACGAGGCAAATTCTACCCAAAGACACAGATAACACGAGAAATTTTTGTATCCAGAGAAGAACCTGGAAGTCTGTCTTCACCACGAAGGGATCTACTGCAGAGACCGGACGAGGCAGGTGTGGCCAACACGGCACTGGCGGGTGACGTCCTGTGTTCATCTCTATTTCCCCCAGAGATGATGCCCTCCTTTCCTGCCTGGCACCTCCAGGCAGATGTCATCTTTGAGCCCAAGAGGAGAAGTGGACCATTCTGTTCTCTCCGTTGTCCCTCAGAAATCTAACTGGGGCTACGCTGCTTCTTCCTGGGGGCTGCTGCTGAAGGCACCTTGCACTGATGGCCACTGTCGCTGCAGGGGCTCCACCCGGCTGCGGGTCCTCTGTCTTCCCATCGGAAAAAGCTGAACCGCACCTGGCCGGCCAGTTTGCTTTTACTTGTGGTTTTTGGTTTTGCTCTTTTTAAAAGTCTTACAAACAACGTGAATGCTTTTGGTCTTGCCTCTCTCCTTTCTTCATCCTCCAGGAAGCTGACAACTGCAGCTGTGGCCACACGTCCAGCACCGTTTTTTTTGTTTGTTTGTTTGTTTGTTTTCTCACAAGGTTCATTGTTTCCCTAGGTGTATTTTCCCTTCGTGCTGACTTCTGTCTTCTACACTTGTTTCGGAATGAGGACAGGTCACTGGATACGCCGATAAATAGATGAGGTATATGAACGGAAGATGCTAAGAAGTCCAAGGAGGGCTTCTTTTTGTTGAAGCATTGACACTACCCAGCTCCCCCCACCACGAGGATGGGCCACAGAGTGGCCAGTGGCTCCGCCCAGACAGACATTAGCAAAGGACAGCTGGACGCAGTGTGAGGCTACCTCCAAGTCCTTCTCAGGTAGGACCAGTTTGTCTGCTCCCCTGCCTTTCCTGAAAGCGTTCCCTCACTCAGTGCAGCACAGGGGATTCTCTCCAGTGAAGGCAGCTAAGAAAGAGGCTCGGTAATGGGGGATACTGACAAGGAATTGGGATCTTTTTGTCCTCGTAGGGCAGCCTGAGAGACGACAAGGAAAAATAGTGTCAGTGGTGCTGTAGGCTCATTCACATAAAATATATGGGTGGAAGCCCTGCCTTTCCCGACATGCTGGTGACCACATATTTTTAATATTTTTGCCTTTATATAAAAACCTGGAACTCTCATACTGTGCTGTCTGGAGTATAAGTTGGTTCAAACACTTAGAAAAACCATTTGGCATAAACTCAAATGGATCGCACCCATACCTCAAGACCCAGCATTCTGCAGCATTCTTAGATAGTCTCTTCCACATTCAAGAAATATGTTTTATTGAGAGCAAAAGACATAGAAAAATGTTCACAACACTAATAGCCAAAAGCTAGACGCCACCGGAAATGTCCATCATTAGTAGAAGGAACAAATAAACTCTTGAGTATTGACACACTGGAATACTGTCCCTCAAAGAGAAATGGACATGTTACAGGTGCACAACTGTGTGTGTGAATCTCATGAGCATAATGTTGGAAGAAAGAAGCCAGACACAGAGAATGTGAACCTTAGGAGTCCATGACCTGAAGTTCAAAAGTCACTTCAGGGTTGGCAGTCAGAAGAGTGTTTGCTCTGGGAGGAGTAGTGACTGGGACGGGGCACAAGGGATGCTTCTGGAATGCTTCTGGGAATGTTCTATATTTTATGTGGATGGCGCTTATCTGAATATGGCCATGTGGGTGAAAAACCTCTTAAGCTGTATGCTTATGATCTGATTAGAAGCCCCAGTAAAGTTTTGTTTGCTCACAAATTTTTTAAATTAAGATATAAATCACCCTCTAAAGTACAAAATTCATGGGTTTTAGTATCTTCATTGTGCCATATCACCCCTACATAATTGCAGAACGTTTCTGTGACTCCAAGAAGAAACCCTGAACCCATTAACCGTAACTCCCCACACCATTCCCCTGCTCCTGACAGCTGTTCAGGTACTTTCTATCTCTTGGCATAAGAGCTTTCAAGGGCTCGCCCATGGGGCAGCACGGATCAGTACTTCATTCCTTTTTGCGGCTGAGTAACATGCCAGTGTATGGATAGACCACATTTTGTTTATCCATTTATCAGATGACGGACCTTGGAGGTGTTTCACTTTTTGGTTATTACAACTATTCGTGTACAAGTTTTTGTGTTTTCGGTTCTCTTGTGATGCGTCTAGTAGTGGAATTGCTGGATACAATGTTGAATAGAAGTGGCAAGAGCAGACATCCCTGTATTATTTCTGATCATAGGGGGGAAATGGCCTTTATCAAGTTGAAAAAGTTCCCTTCTGTCCCTAGTTTGTTTCCTGCTTTTAGCATGAGAACGTGTTGGATTTCGTTGAATGCTTTTTCTGTGTCTACTGAAATGTTAATGTGGTTTTGTCCTTTAGTCTATGAATATGGGGTGATACGTGGATTCTTGGTATGTTAAATCTTGCATGCTTGAGATAAATCACACTTAGTCATGATGTAGAATCTTTTTCATATGTGGCTAGATTCAGTTTAGTAGTATTTTGTAGAGAAACTGCTTCTATTTCTATAGGGGATATTGGCCTTTTCCTGCGACGTCTGTCCAGCTTTGGTGTTCAGGAAATGCTAGCCTCACAGAATGAGTTGGGAACTGGTTCCTCCTCTTCTGTTTTTCCCAAGAGTCTGTAAAGGTTTGGTATTTATTCTTCTTTAAATGTTTGGTAAAATTCATCCACGAGGTCCTCTGGGCCTAGGCTTTCCTCTGGGGGAAGTTTTGTTGACTAGTTCAATCTCTTTATTTGTTATAGGTCTATTCAGACTTACTATTTTTTTCTTGAATCAGTTTCAGTAGTTTGTGTCTTTCTAGGAATTTGTCCTTTTCATTTAGATTATTGATTATCAAATAGTTGCCATATAACTGCTCATATGACCTCCTTGTAATTCTATTAATTTTTGCAAGGTCAGTAATGGTGCTGTCCCTCGTTTATTCTTGATGTTAGTACTTTGAATCGTTCTTTCTCACTCTCCCCTTCTCTCCCTCAATCAGCTAAAGATCTGTCCATTTTGTTGCTCTTTTCAAGGAACCAACTTTTGGTTTCATTGATTATCTCTATTGTTTTTCTATTCTCTATTTCATTTTTCTCCCCACTCTAGCCTTTATAAATTTCTTCCTTCTCCTTGCTCTGGATTCAGTTTGCTCTTCTATTTCTGGTTTCTAAAGGTAGAAGTTTAAGTTATTGATTTGAGATATTTCCACTTTTTAAATATGGAAATTACAGCTATACATTTCCCTCCAAGAAATGCTTTAGCCACATCCCATAAATTTTAGTACATTGTGTTTCCATGTGCTGTGACTATTCTGCTTTTGGTAGGTGGACTGTTACTTAGATATTAGTTAGGTCCAGTTGGTTGAAGTTTTGTTCCAATCTTCTATGTCTTTACTTTCTTCTACAAACAATTGAGAATAAGATATTGAAGTTTTGAACAATACTTGTTCAATTGTCTATTTTATTCAATTTGATTAGTTTTTCCTTCATACATCTTAGAACTGTGATTAAATGTGTATACATTTATAATTATTATATGTTCCTATTATAGTGATCCTTTTATCATAATGAAATGCCCCTTTTTGTCTCTGCTAATATTTGATTTATTTTGTCAGATTTTTATATAGCGATTCCAGCTTTCTTATGTTTTTATTTCTCATTTTCCAAAGCATATATTTTTTTCATTCTTTTCCTTTGAACCTATTTGTGATTTTAATATAAAATGTGACTCTTCTAAACAACATACAGCAGGATCTTGGCTTTTTTTAATTCAACTTGATAATCTCTGGCCTAATTAGTCAATTCCCATTAATATGGTTATTAATGTGGCTGGATTTCCATCTGCTATTTTACTATTTGTTTTCTATATGTCTCATGTTCTTTTTTGTCCCTCTTTACATCCTTTATTGCTTTCTTTTGTGTTAAACAATGTTTTAGCATATTATTTAATTCCTCTGTTGATTTTGTAACTATGTAGTTTAAGGTTTTTTTAATTTATTTTTACATATATATATTTTTTTTTTTTTAAGTTTTTTTCTAAGAAGTCGCTCTAGGAATTACAGTAAGCAAAATCTGCTGTAGGTGAATACTGACTTAATACCAGTAAAATATAGCAACTTTGTTCAAATGTAGTTTCATTTCTTTCCCTCCTTTTTGCAATTTCTATTGCAAAAACATACTGACACTATATTATTATCTTTATATTATATCTATAAATGTTACAAACCAAACAATACAATTTATTGATTTATACAATTTTATGTTTTCTTAAAGAGATTAGAGTAGAAAATTAAAGAAATCTACTCATACAGTCTTCTGTATTTACCCATAAATGGACATTCCCAGTATTTTTCATCCTTTTGAATTACCATCTGGAGTCACTTCCTTTCAGCCGGAAGGACTTCCTTCAGTATTTCTTGTAAGGCAGGTCTCTTAGCAGCAAATTATTTCAGTCTTTGTTTAACTGGGGACTTTTTTTTAATGCCTTCATTTTTTTAAGAATTGTTTTGCTAGATCTAGCTATCTAAAATCTATTGTTGAGCCCATTTAGTGACTTTTTCATTTTGGTTATTGTTCTTTTCATCTATAGGATTTCCATTTGGTTCTTTTTTATAGTTTCAATTTCTTTGTCTTTATGTTTCTTATTTGTTAAGTCACCAGCCACATATTTTCCTTCAGTTCTCTACACATGGTTTCCTTTAATTTTTTGGACACAATTATAGTAGCTGTTATATTATAACATAATATAATATATATAATATATATATTAATTATATAGCTGTTCAAATCCAGTATTTGAACCCATTCAGAGTTAATTTCTATTGACTGTGTTCTCTGGAATATGAGGTCATACTTCCCTGCTTCTTTGCCTGCTCCATATTTTTTTATTGAAAATTGGACATTTTAAATAATATTTTGTAGCAACTCTGAGTTCTAGTTTTTTTTTTTAAAATTTTTTTTTTTTTTCAACGTTTTTTATTTATTTTTTTGGGACAGAGAGAGACAGAGCATGAACGGGGGAGGGGCACAGAGAGAGGGAGACACAGAATCGGAAACAGGCTCCAGGCTCCGAGCCATCAGCCCAGAGCCTGACGCGGGGCTCGAACTCACGGACCGCGAGATCGTGACCTGGCTGAAGTCGGACGCTTAACCGACTGCGCCACCCAGGCGCCCCTGAGTTCTAGTTTTTATCCTGAGATCCATATGTCATTTCTATTTTTCTGGAATTGGCCATTTCACATACATTTTTAATTTTTTGCCACATAGTTAAGGTAACCACAATTTCTTTTTTGAATATTAAAATTTAAGAGTATAAGACAATAAAAATTCTCCCAGCTTGAAATAAAGTGTTTTATTATTTTCTAAAAGGTACCCTTTTAAAGGGTACTGGTTGCAGAGGAATGAATTAATGATCTTTTAAAGGAGTTTGTAAGGTAATTTATGATACATCCATGAAACAGAAAAAAATTCAATACCACCAAAAAAAAAAAAAAAAGAATAAGAAACTTCTATGTGTACTGATTTGGAAAGATAATGACTTGGAAAAAAATCTATCTGAGATAAATTTTTAAGTTTAAAAAACCAAGGTCCAGAATGATGTGTAAAGTATGCTCCCACTTGTATAATATGTGCTATCATTTACGTATATGTACTTAAATTACCTCTGGAAGACAGTTTGGCTGTTGGGAGAAGAAGTGGGTAGCTGAGGAATAGGAATGGGAGGAAGAATATACACTCTCTTATACCCTTTTGAATTTTAATATTTAAAAAGAAATTTTGGATAACGCCTTCTAACTTATAATAATGAACGTTTAGTAAGTATGCATAACCTGCAATCATTTACTAACTCATTGAGTCCTCACCGTAATTTTAAGACATAAGTTAATTTTTTATTTAATTTTTTATTTTGTAAATGACGTAAGTTTATCTGAAGCCCCATTTTATAGATGAGAAAACTGAGACACAGAGACCCCACAAAGCTGGGTGTCCAAGATCCCAAAGCTGGTAAGTGATGGAAATTGTTTCTAGGGCCCACACGCTTAAGATCCCATGTGCTAAGTGGTGTCATACGCAGCTTTCTCTTCTTCATGTGCCTCTTTGAACACAAAAAGTCCCTCATTAATGTGCAAAACTTGTCGGTCTTGTGTGACTGTAAATTCTATGAGAGGAAGGGCCTCTTGTTTTCAAGGTGACTCACATAATGGATGTTCAGTAAATATTTCTGAACAAAAGAACTAATCCTCCTCAGGGTATTTTTTTATGCACTGGAGTGTAAAATCTGTATTCCCTGAAGTCTCCCCCAAAAAGTGGTAAAACGCATTTCAAAAGTTAGAGACACTCTAGGACAGTTTAAAAGTCAGAAAGTTTAAGACAAAATGTTCTGACAGCCTCTTACGCCCCATCTGTGAGCACCCAGCCTTCTCATCATTGGGAAACATAGCTTGCAGCTCAGGCACATTCATGCATGTGTGAAATATTAAAAACCACCCAGTCCTTCCCGCTCCCATCCTCTTGTCCTGGCTTTATGCTCAGAGTCTTCTCACCTGCCTATGCCCATCTTTTTCCCCAGCTCCCTGCCCCAGAGTCCAAACATCACAAAGATTATGTAGTAAAACACAGTGAACCAGCTCTCACTGATTTTAAGACACACATTTTGCCATTTAAACATCTCTAAAATCAGGATGACTCATACATCCAATGATAAGAAAGCCTGGGTCCTGGTTTAACTGTAGTGTATTTCTTCCTCAGTGATCCATGCAGTCTCCTGCAATAGTTGGCATCTTAGGTTTGACGAAATGCAGTTGGCAAAAGGACAGGCAGATGTTCAGTTCCTCTGAGAGCTGGTGTGAACTCAATTTAGATTCTACACTTGCATTTCTGGACATCCCAGAGTCACTTGACTAATAATAATGATTAAAAATACTAGCAATAGTCAAGGAGGAGAAGATAACAGTGGAATAGGAGGACCCTAGGCTCACCTTATCCCATGAACACACAAGATACCTATCATATCATCCTAAATACCCCAGAAATCTATCTGAAGACCGGCAGAACAAACTCCACAACTAAAGGTAGAGAAGAGGCCACATCAAAGAAGATAGGAAGTGTGGAAACACAGCTTGGGAGAGAAAAGTATCATGGTCACTGCCATAGGGAGGGAGCTGTGGTCACAGAGAAGGGTGAGAGACAGATTAACATACAGGGGAGTCAACACTGGGAAGAGGAATCCCCATAGCAATTGGCTTGGAAAGTGAGAGGGCCTGAATTTCATGAGTTCTTGCAACCAGTAAGGCTTAAACCTGGAGTTTTAAAGGTCAGTGTGCTTGGCTCTGGGAGAGCTCAGAGGCACTGAGGCTGTTCTTGGAGAAAATGCAGGGCAAACAGCCCACACACATACAGCATGGAAACAGTGATATGATGAATGCCTAGGGCACATAGTGGGGAAGCTAGTTTCTCATCCTGGAATGTGTTGTGAGAAGCAGCATTCATGGAGAGACCCCTCCAGGAACAAAGGAACTGGCCAGTGCCATTTCCCTCCTCCACCCCTCAGTATAAACACAGAGTCACCCGTGGGAACCAGTGGAGCACCAACACTCACTACCTAACATGCTTACACCAAGCCTCACCCACCAAACTCCAGAAGAACCTCCCTTCCCAGTCACACTTGCTTCAATCCCAGTATAGTGGGCCTCCTCCCCCAGAAGACCAACCCAAACCCCTGACAACACTGTGTCTCCTAACCTGGGAGTTTTGGGAGGCCTTGGTTCTGGTGGTGGCAGTGACAGGTTTCATTTCACAAGCAGACCAGGGCACACCTAGTTAAAACATGCCACATTCAGACCAGGGACCAAACACTGCCCACAGCAGGCAAAGAGTACCTCTACAGACAACTGACCTGAAGGATAAAGCAGCTGGGACACACCAGTAGAGCACACACAGAACACATTGGAGACACTCCTGGAAGCACCAGGCCCTGGGGAACAGGGGAGGCTACACTGTAGGGCACTACAGGGCCTCTTTTTCATAAAGCCATTACCCTCAAGAACAGGAGATATAACCGACTTTCCTAACAGAGGGAAACAGACACAGAGACTTAGACAAAATGAGAAAACAGAAGAATTTGTCCCAAATGAAAGAACAAGACAAGGTCATGGCCAGAGATCTAAGTGAAACAGATGTAATTAACATGCCTGATAGAGAATTTAAAGCAATGATCATAAGGATACTAACCGGACTTAAAGAAAAAAAAAAAGAGTTGAAGACGTGAGTAAGACCATTAACACAGAGGTAAGGAATAACAGAGCAGAGCTAAAGGGCTCAATAAACTAAATGAGAAACACACTTGACACAGGGAAAGAACAGCAGACTGGAAGAAGCAGAGGAATAAATTAATGACCTAGAAGACAGAGTAATCAAGTAATCAAGCTGAACAAATAGGGAGGAAAAAAAGAATTATGCAAAGTGAGAATAGACTTAGGGAACTCAGTGACTCCATCAAATGTAATAACACTCATATTGTAGGAATCCCAGTTATTATTTAAATAAATAATAACTGAAAACTTCCTGAATCTGGAAAAGGAAACAGATATCCAATCCAGGAGACACAGAGAGCCCCCAACAAAATGACAAAAGCAGATCCACACCAAGATATATTGTGATTAAATTGGCAAAATATAGTGATAAGGAAAAGATATTAAAAGCAGCAAGATGAAAGAAGACAGTAACATATAAGGGAAAACCCATAGGGGTAGCAGGGGATTTTTCAGCAAAACTTTCCAGTCCAGAAGGGAGTGGCATGATATATTCAAAGTGCTGAATGGCAAAAATCTGCAGCCAAGCACACTCTTTCCAGCAAGGCTATCATTAATTATAGAAAGAGAGAGAAGGAGTTTCTCAGAAAACAAAACCTGAAGAGTTCATGACCACTAAACCAGCCCTGTGAGAAATATTAAAAGCAACACTTTGAATGTAAGGGAGAGACCAAAAGTGACAGTATAAAGGTAGGAAACACAAAAGCAATAAAAATGAATATTTCTGTAAAAAATAAGTCAAAGAACGATAAAAGAATGTAAAATATGACAACATTTACCTAAAACATGGGGAAGACAGGAATAAAGAATAGATTCAGGGGCGCCTGGGTGGCTCAGTCGGTTGAGCGTCCGACTTCGGCTCAGGTCATGACCTCACAGTTTGTGGGTTCGAGCCCCGCATCAGGCTCTGTGCTAACCGCTTGCTCAGAGCCTGGAGCCTGCTTCAGATTCTGTGTCTCCTTCTCTCTCTGCCCCTCCCCTGCTCACGCTTTGTCTCACTCTGTTTCTCAAAAATAAATCAATGTAAAAAAATTAAAAAAAAAATCTTTAAAGAATAGATTCAAACTTAAAAGACCATCAACTTAATATAGATTGTTATATGCAGGAGAGGTTATATATAAACCTAACGGTAACCATATATCAAAACCCACTAATAAATATGCAAAGAGGGAAAAATCCAAATATACCACTAAAGAAAACCAGTAAACCATGAAAGAAAGACAAGAAAGGATCAGAGAAAAATCTCCAAAACCAACCACAAAACAAATAATAAAGTGACAATAAATACATACCTATCAATAATTACTTTAAATGTAAATAGACTAAATGCTCCAATCAAAAACTCTAGAGTGACATAATGGATACAAAAACCAAGACCCATGTATATGCTGCCTACAAGAGACTCATTTCAGACCTAAAGACACCTGCAGATTGAAAATGAGGGGATGGAGAAATAGCTATGATGCAAATGGATGTCAAAAGAAATCCAGAATAGCAGTATTTATATCAGACAAAATCAACTTTAAAATAAAGTCTGTAACAAGAGAAAAAGAAAGACATTATATAATAATAAGGAGGGCAATCCAACAAAAAGATATAACAATTATAAATATTTATGCACCCAATATGGAAGCACCCAAATACATAAACCAGTTAATAACAGACATAAAGCAACTAATTGATATTAATATAATGATAGTAGGGGACTTTAATACCCCACTTACATTAATGGACAGATCATCTAAATAACAAGGAAACTGGTTTTAAATGACACACTGAACCAGATGTATTTAACAGATATATTCAGGACACTACATAAAACATCAGAATACACATTCTTTTCAAGTGCTTAAGGAACATTCTCCAGCATAGAGCACATATAGGCCACAAAACAAGTCTCAACAAATTAAAAAATATTGAAGTCATACCATGCATGTTTTTTGACCATAACACTATGAAACTAGAAGTCAACCTCAAGAAAAAATCTGGGAAGACCACAAATATGGGGAAGTTAAATAACATGCTCCTAAACAAGGAATATGTCAACGAGGAAGTCAAAGGAAAAGTTAAAAATACTTGGAAACAGATGACAATGAAAACACAATGGTTCAAAACCTTTGGGACACAGCAAAAGCAGTTCTGAGAGGGAAGTTTATAGGAATAGAGGTGTACTTCAAGAAGAAAAAAAAATCTCCTTCTACCTAAAGGAGCTAAAAAAAAATAACAACAAACAAAACCTAAAACCAACAGAAGAAAGAGAATAAGATTAGAGCAAAAATACATGATATAGAAAAAACTAAAAACAGAACAGATCCATGAAACTAGCAGCTGGTACTTTGCAAAAAAAAAATCAAATTGATAAACCCCTACCCAGACTTATCAGGAAAAAATGAGAAAGGACCCTAAAAAATAAAATCACAAGTGACAGAGGAGAAATCTACAAACACCACAGTAATACAAACAATTATAAGAGAATATTAGGAAAAAACTATATGCCAACAAATGGGGCAACTTAGAAGAAATGGATAAATTCTTAGAAACATATAACCTACCAAAACTGAAGCAGGAATAAAAAGAAAATTTAAACAGACTGATTTCCAGCAAAGAAATTGAATCGGTAATTTAAAAAAAACACACAAAAAAAACTTCCAGCAAATGAAAGTCCAGGAACAGATGGCTTTACAGATGAATTCTACCAATCATTTAAAGAGGAATTAATACCTATTCTTCTCAGACTTTTCCAAAAATTAGAAAAGGAAGGAAAACTTGCAAATTCTTTCTATGAGGCCAGTATCATCCTGATACTAAAACCAGATAAAGACACTACAAAACGGGGTACCTGGGTGGCTCAGTCGGTTGAGCATCTGGCTCTTGATTTTGGCTTAGGTCATGATCTCACAGGTTCCTGAGTTTGAGTCCCGCATCAGGCTCCGTGCTGATGGCACAAGGCCTGCTTGGGATTCTCTCTCTCTTTCTGTTCCTTTCCCACTCGTGTGCTCTGTCTCTCTCAAAATAAATAAATAAACTTTAAAAAAAAAGACACCACAAAAAAAGAGAACTACAGGCCAATATCTCTCATGAAGATAGATGCAAAAGCCCTCAACAAATGCAAACTGAATCCAACAATACATTTAAAGAACTCATTCACCATGATCAAGTGGGATTTATTCCTGGGATGTAAAGATGGTTCAATATTTGCAAACCAATCAATGTCACACATCACAACAATAAGAGGATTAAAAAAAATCATATGATATTTCAATAGATGCAGAAAGAGCATTTGACACAAAGAACAACATCCATTCATGATCAAAACCCTCAATGAAGTAGGTTTAGAGGGAACACACCTCAACATAATAAAGGCTGTGTATGAAACACCCACAGCTAACATCATCCTCAATGAATGAAAACTGAGAGCCCTTCCCCTAAGGTCAGAAACAAAATATAGATGTCCACTCTCACCACTTTCATTCAACATAGCACCAGAAGTCCTAGCCATGGCAATCAGACAACAAAAAGTAATAAAAGGTATCCAAATCAGTAAAGAAGAAGTAAAACTCACTATTTGCAGACAATATGATACTAGGTATAGAAAGCCTGAAAGATTCCACCAGAAAGCTCCTAGAACTGATTAGTGAATTCAGTAATGTCGTAGGATACAAAATTCATATAGAGAAATCTGTTGCATTTCTACACACCACCAATGAAACAACAGGAAGAGAAATTTAAAAAAAATAATCCCATTTGGGGCACCTGGGTGGCTCGGTTGGTTAAGCATCCAACTTGGTTTTGGCTCAGGTCATGATCTCACAGTTTTATGAGCTCAGACCCCACATAGGCCTCTGCACTGACAGCACAGAGCCTGTTTGGAATTCTCTCTCTCCCTCTCTTTCTGCCCCTCCCTCACTTGTGCTGTCTCTGTCTCTCTCAAAATAAATAAATAAACTTTAAAAACAAGGAAAGAAAATAATCCCATTTACAATTACACCAAAAATAAAAAGATACTGAGGAATAAACCTGACCAAAACGCTGTATGAAAACTGTAAAACACAGGAGCGCTTGGGTGGTTCAGTCAGTATAGTGTCCAACTTAAGCTCAGGTGATGCTCTCATGGCTCGTGAGTTTGAGTCCCTGCATCAGGCTCTGTGCTGACTGCTCAGAGCCTGGAACCTGCTTCAGATTCTGTCTCCATCCTTCTCTACCTTTCCCCCACTAATACTCTGTGTCTCTTTCTCAAAAATGAATAAACACTAAAAAAATTAAAATTAAAAAAAACTGTAAAACACTGATGAAAGAAATTGAAAATACACAAAGGAAAGATATTCCATGCTCATGGATTGGAAGAGCAAATATTGTTAAAATGTCCATACTACCCAAAGCAACCTACACATTTAATGTAATCCCTATCAAAATACCAACAGCATTTTTTACAGAACTAGAACAAACAATCGTAAATGTGTATGGAACCACAAAAGACTCTGAATAGCCAAAGAAATCTTAAAGAAAAGCAAAAATGGAGGCATCAAAGCAATATGGACTTCTAGTTATATTACAAAGCTGTAGTAATCAAAGCAGTATGGTACTGGCACAAAAATAGACACAGAGATCAATAAATAGAACAGGATAGAAAATCCAGAAAAAAACCCACAATTATATGGTCAATTAACCTTTGACAAAGCAGGAAAGACTATCCAATGGGAAAAAGACAGTCTCTTCAACAAGTGGTGTTGGGAACTGGACAGCCACGTGCAAAAGAATGAAACTGGACCACTTTCTTGCACCATACACAAAAATAAACTCAAAATGGACTAAAGACTTAAATGTGAGACATAAAACCATAAAAATCATAGAAGAGAACACAAGCACCAAGCTCTTTGTCATTAGTGGTAGTAACTTTCTTCCAGACATGTGCCCTGAGGCAAGGGAAACAAAAGCAAAACTAAACTATTGGGACTACATCAAAATAAAAAGCTTCTGCATAGCAAAGGAAGCAATCAACAAAACTAAAAGGCAACCTACCAATATTTGCAAATGACATATCCAATAGAGGGTTCGTATCCCAAATATATAAAGAACTTATACAGCTCAACAACCAAAAAAACCCAAATAATCCAATTTAAAAAATGGACAGAAGACATGAATAGACATTTCTCCAAAAAGACATACAGATGGCCAACAGACACATGAATAGATGCCCATCATTACTTATCATCAGGGAAATGTAAGTCAAAGAAAGCTATAATGAGATACCACCTCACACCTGTCATAATAGCTAAAACACAAGAAATAACAGGTGTTGGCAAGGATATGGAGAAACAGGACCCTCTTGCACTGTTGGAGGGAATGCAAACTGGAGCAGCCACTCTGGAAAATTGTATGGAGGTTCCTCAGAAAGTTAAAAATAGACTGCCTCATCATCCAGCAATCACACTACTAGGTATTTGCCCAAAGAATACAAAAACACTGATTCAAAGGAATACATGCACCCCAGTATTTATAGAGCCATTATCTATTAAGCCAAATTATGGAAAGAGCCCAAGTGTCCACTGACTGATGCATGAATAGAGAAGATGTGGTGTGTATATATAAAATGGAATATCACTCAGCCATCAAAAAGAGTGAAATCTTGGGGCACCTGGGTGGCTCAGTCAGTTAAACATCTGACCTTGGGTTAGGTCATGATCCCATGATTCATGGGTTCGAGCCCCATGTTGGGCTCTGTGCTGCCAGCTCAGAGTCTCGAGCCTTCTTTGGATTCTGTGTGTGTCTCTCTCTGCCCCTCCCCACTTGCACTGTCTCTCTCACTCTCAAAAATAAGTAAAATTAAACATTGAAATATTTTTAAAACCTTATTTAAAAAAGAGTGAAACCTTGCCATTTGCAATGATGTAGATGAACCTAGAGGGTGAAATGCTAAGTGAAATAAGTCAGTCAGAGAAAGACAAATACCATATGATTTGGAATTTAAGAAACAAAACAAGAAAAGAGAAAGAGAGAGACAAACCAAGAAACAGACTCTTAACTCTAGAGAACAAACTGATGGTTACCAGAGAGGATATGGGTGGGGGGATGGGTAAAATAGGTGATAGGGATTAAGGAGGGCACCTTATGCTAAGCACTGGGTGATAAAATGAAAACTTTAATAAATAAATAAATAAATAAATAAATAAATAAATAAATAAATACAAACAGTAGCTATACTCCAAAGAAGATTTATACATGGCTAATAGGCACATGAAAAGGCTGGCATCACTAATTATTAGAAAAATGCATATCAAAACCATAATGAGATATCATCTCACACCTGTCAGATTGGCTATTATCAAAAAGACAAGAAATAACAAGTATTGTTATTGGCCTTGCTGCTTGTGTGTATGATATTCAAAGAGTAGAATCCCCAAAGTAATAGAATATTCTAACGTTTGTTCCAGAAAACCTTGTTTTCAGAGATCAGTAACACAGTGGATGTGGACAAATGGAAACCCTCATCCACTACTGGTGGGAATGTAAGTTGGTGCACCCACCATGGAGAACATTATGGAAATTCCTCAAAAAAATGAAGAATAGAACTACCATATGGCCCAGCTATTCCACTTCTGGGTATTTACCCAAAGAAAATGAAAATACATTCCAAAAGATGTGTGCACCCTCTTGTTCACTGCAACATTATTTACAATAGCCAAGATATGGAAACAACCTAAGTGTCCATTGATAGATGAACAAATAAAGAAGAGGTGGTATATATACAATGATAAAAAACAATGAAATCTTGACCATTTGTGATAACATGGGTTGACCTTGAGGGTATTATGCTAAGCACAACATGTCGGACAGAGAAAGACAAGTATCTTACGATCTCATTCATATGTGGAATCTTAAAAACAAACAAACAAACGAAAAAACAAAATAAAACAAAACAAACTCATAGATACAGAAAACAAACTAGTGGTTACCATAGGGGAAGAGGGTTGAGGAATGGGCAAAATGAATGAGGGGGGTCAACTATAAGGTTACGGATGGTAACTAGATTTGTGGTGGCAATCGCTTTGTAGTGTGTGCAGATGTCGAGTTGTAAAGCTGTACATCTGAAGCTTCTGCCGATAGAGTTCTAGATACAGATAGAAAGAGAGAGGGGTAGCTATATAGCCCTTGTTTTATTCCACACACTGAACATAGACTACCTCTCCTCTTTACAATAACCCAGAAAGATAAGTTTCTCTGTGTATAGATGGAAAAAACTGAGGTTTAGAGATACCTTGCTTACATGCTCCCCTTCAGCCCCATGTGTGGTCCGTCTGCCCTTCTCTTATTTAAAAACATGCTCCCGAGGGGCGCCTGGGTGGCGCAGTCGGTTAAGCGTCCGACTTCAGCCAGGTCACGATCTCGCGGTCCGTGAGTTCGAGCCCCGCGTCAGGCTCTGGGCCGATGGCTCGGAGCCTGGAGCCTGTTTCCGATTCTGTGTCTCCCTCTCTCTCTGCCCCTCCCCCGTTCATGCTCTGTCTCTCTCTGTCCCAAAAATAAAAAAAAAAATAAAAATAAATAAAAACATGCTCCCGAGACTGAAGAGCACACATGGATTCCTCCTGAAGTCCTCCATCCAGGACTCCCTTCCTCATTCTGACTCACTTGTTGTTACAGCAAACAATAACCAATGACTACTTTACCAACTGCCCTGAGATTACCAGCCTGAGACCCAGATCTGAGGACACATGTAGACGTGGCTGTGTGTGTTGCACAAATCGTTATAAAATACTGTGAGACCTGCACCTTCAGGGCAAGTGGAGGGCGGCAGATGGATGCAAGCTCAGATGTCAGAGGATGGGATGGGGATAAGAAAGAAAGCAGGCGGATGGCAGCAGCCCACCCCACCCCCCACCCCCCCGGCCCCAGCCACAGAAGAAGTTTCCTCAGGCGAGTGGATGTGTACCTGCACGTGGTGGACCAGTGGCCCATGACCTATGAAATGCTGCCTGGGCCGTTCTTGTCAGCAGGTGCCGATAGCAATCTTGGAAACGGATCCTCTAAAATAGTATTGACATGGAATATTCTTCTGATGTTTATAAGATTGTTTTTTTCATATTCAATACATTTGGCTCATTACTTTCACCCACTGCTGGGGAGACAAGAGTGTTTCCGGAAGGCAACTTGGCAATGTGTACAGAGGGCCTAAAATTGCTTTCCTTCCCTTTGCCAAGAAATTCCAAGTTCTAGGAACTTATACTGGAGAAGTCATTGGAGAGACACACAAATATTCCTGTACTAGAGTGCTTATTACCATGTTATTAAAATAGCCCCAAACAAGGGGAGCCTGGGTGGCTCAGTCAGTTGAGCATCCAACATCAGCTCAGGTCCTGGTCTCGCAGTTCATGGGTTTGAGCCCCACATCGGACTCTGTGCTAACCTACAGCTCAGAGCCTGGAGCCTGCTTCAGATCCTGTATCTCCCTCTCTCTCTCCCCCTCCCCTGCTCATGCTCTGCCTCTCTCTGTATCTCAAAAATAAATAAATGTTAAAAAAATTTTTTTAAATAAATAAAATAGCCCCAAACAAGAAACCAATCTAAAGCCCCTACCCGCTCAAGAGAATAATTATGGTACCTATTTACAATGAAGTACTTGCAGACATTAAAAAGCATTTTTTTAATGTTTATATTATTTCTGAGAGAGAGAGAGAAACAGAGTGTGAGCAGGGGAGGGGCAGGGGGAGAGACACACACACAGAATCAGAAGCAGGCTCCCAGCTCTGAGCTGTCGGCACAGAGCCCGATGTGGGGCTCAAACTCACAAACCGCAAGATCATGACCTGAGCCAAGGTTGGACACTTAACTGACTGAGCCACCCAGGCACCCCTAAAAAATCATTTTAAGACAACGTTGTGACAAGGAAAAATTTCATAAGGCTGAGTGAAAATAGATTATAAAACACATATGAGTTATAAAACATGTAGTGTTGGTAAGCTTATTTATGTGTAAAGAAAAAGTCTGCAAAGAAATGCAATAAAATATGAACACTAGCTATCTCTAGATTTTTTTCCTATATACTTGTCAGAATTTTCAAAAAGAAAAACTGTAGTGAAAACGTATTACTTTTGCATTCATCTGAAAAACAAAAATTGTCCACTTGATTTTGCTGATAATGTGGGAGTGAGTTTCTTACCTTCAGGAAGGATGTTAGGTCTTCTCGGTTACCAGGTTTAGAGAAATAGCTGATGTGATTAAAAAGAGAATCTCCCAGTGTACTTACTGTGGAGAGCAAACACACCTCAGTAAATAGACTAGGGAAGGGAGAGTTCATGCATATCTAATCTGCGCAGACCCACTCCGATCTCACTGACAGTAACACACTAGGACCTTAGGACACAGTCTCCCAGACGATGAGAAATGAGCATTATTTGGTCTGTTTTACAGATAAGAAAACTTCCGTGCAGAGAACAGCTTTTTTCTCTGGACTTATCAGCTCAATAAAATCAAGAGTAAAACGTATCCTTTGAGTTTCTGGTCCACTGTGTTGATCTTGTTGCTTAAGCGTAGAAGATTCAGAGAGTAGAACCCCCAAAGTAGTAAAACACTCTAATGTCTGTTCCAGAAGATCTTGTTTTCAGAGATCAGTAACACGCTGAGTTAATGGAAGCTATTTTTCTTCTAGTCAAAAACTCTTGAAGGGAAATTATGCTTTATAGCTTTATATCGTCCCCACTGAAGTGACACAATTCATCTTGCTAGAAGAATATTTTGGGGGAACATTGTTCCCATGAACCCTTCAGGAATTATCAGTGTATGACATCTATTCACCAAAAGGTCACTGGGACATTATGGCAAAAGCGTATATGGTGGGCACTGAATATATGTAAAAATAAAATCGAGGCTAAAACAAATATGAGAGAAAAGGGATGGACCAGAATGTAACATTTTGAGACTTGAGAAGCTAGAAAGGACACAACTGGTAGGTCTCAGGGAAAGAGGGCAAGGTTGTGGAGAGTCAGTAAAGCTTCTCTCATGATCCGCACCCACTGTAACTTGACAAATGGGTCAGTCTGCCGAGTAGTGACTAACATTTGATGACATTTTACGGAGCACTTCCATATATAACATCTCAATTAAACTTCGCTATGACTTGATGAGCTAGGTCGTGTCACAGTCTTTCAGGTAAGGGACTCACACCTGAAGAGTGAAGCGACTTAACCAAGTTCACACAGCTGTTGCTTGATGAAACTGGAATCAGGCCTGGGTTTGCGGGTCACTCGTCCCGGACGAGCAGGCCATGATGCTTACCCAAGTCATTCTCCCCCTTTATGATAAAAACTGCTCCCGTTTTTGAACGCTTCCTTGTTCTGTGGGACTCTTAGGACTAGGCATTTTAAGTGTTATGCCTTTAATCCCTACAGCACGGCCATGATTTCAATGTCATTATCTGCATTCGATCCCTTGTGGCTGCCCGCTTACACACACAATAAGCAACAAACCTGAGATGCCAAGTCAGGTGTGTCTGACTCCAGAGCTTGAGGGACGTCCAGTGTGTTACCTACAGTGATGTTAGTAAGGTTGGGGCTGGGGGTGGGTATAAAAGTACTTAAACTGAACCATCGGCCCTTAAACATTGTTTAATACTTTGTGAAAGCAAATAAAACCAGAGCTGGCTTTACGGGCATACGACCTGTGCAGTCACCCGGGGCCTTGAGCTCAGAACGGCCCCGTACTTCATTTAATGCTCTGCTGTCACCATCTTGAAATGCTTAATAATTTTATCTTTGCATTTGCGTTTCCTAAGTGACGTCTGATGGAGCGCTGGAGCACATGCGTGAGCAGGTGGAGATGCACTCGTGTGCCTCGTCTGCCGCCTTTCCTTGCTGCCAGTTGGCATAGAATGTTCACGATGCCCCAAGAGCACAGGATTCTGGCAGACCCGGGATGTGTGGAAGTCCGGTGAGACCCACAGTGAGCACAAGGTAATGGGGGACGTCCATGACTGAGGAAGCAGGGGTGTGACAGCCCCAGGAGGCCACACTTCCGTCTCCAAGGAGAAGGTGCTTCCAGTGCAGAACGAAGGCAATGGTGTTCTAAGAAACACAACCAAGGAACCCTATCGTATCCTTTCTTAGACATGTGTTAATTCCCTGTGTTAGCCAGTGACTTATATTGAAGATGATGACAGGGGCACCTGGGTGGCTCAGTCGGTTGAGTGTCCCACTTCGGCTCAGGTCACGATCCCATGGTTCGTGAGTTCGAGCCCCACATTGTGCTCACCGCTGTCAGCACAGAGCCTACTTTGGATCGTCTGTCCTTCTCTGTCCCCCCCCCCCCTGCCCCTTCCCCCACTCATGCTGTCTCTCCCAAAAATAAATAAAAACATTCAAAAAAAAAAAAAGATGACCACATAGAGGGGAAAAGAAAGAAAGGACTACCTACAATTCCTCATCATTTCAGGCCTCCTTCCGCATCAGTGTTGGTAGAACATGGGTGTCAAGACGTGAAATAAAAACAGTTGAGTTGGTTTCATGCAGTGTTGCCACTGTTCTGGTGAGAACAAAATAGATACATGTTTATGAGCTATGACATGCAAATGATGTAGTTTTTGATGATTCAGCATATGAGTTAGATGCACTTACATTTGCTGACATCACATATATAAAGAGGAACAATAAAATTCTTGCTAATAATTAAATTTCTTTCCTTCAAATCACATTACGTAGCAAATAAACAGTATGACGAGTCAAGACAGACACCATGGAGGAAGGAAAAGGCTATGTGTTTCAGTACCTTCCATAGCACTTGCGTCCTGCCTTTTGAACAGGGGGCACTGTGTTTTCATTTTGTACCAGGCCCTGCAAATTCTGTGGTCGGCCTGAGTGTGGAATGCACACACATACACACGTGCACAAATATGCAAATACATTTTTTGAGGAACAACTGTCCAATACATTTACCCTGTAAATATTTTGCGCTCTGGAAATGCCAGTGGCATCTCCAGCTTCAGAGAATAGCGGGTCCCAGTCTTCATCAATTCAGCCCAATTCCACAGTCACACAGTATAGCCTAGAATGACTTTTCCTTGCCACTGACTGAGTCTGAGACCATATCCGTCATGCCACGTGTGGCAACCCCTGTCACGTGTCACTGAGGTGATGTCTCAGTTGCTGCATGTTCTACCAATGACCTTGCCCAAAGGAAGTGGGGGATTCAGAGGCTGACTAGCAACCGTAAAAAAAAAAAAAAGAGTAGGTATGTAGATGAGGTAGGGAGAGTAATGGCTTCCCCCAAAATAGGTCCCAATCCCTGGAGATTATGAATGTTAGTTATATGGAAACAAGATCTTGGCAGATGTGATTGAGTTACAATGGACTTGGTTTGCCAGGGTAAGCCCACAATGCAATCACACATATCCTCATAAAAGTGAGGCAGAAGAAATTTGAGGACCTACAGAAAAAGAGTCAGAGAAGAGACTGTGAAAAGATTGTGAAGACAGAGGCACAGATTGGGGTGCAGTGCTCACAAGCCAAGGAACACTGGCAGCCACCAGAGCTGGAAGAGAGAAGGGAGGGTCCTCCCTGCAAGCCTGCAGGAGTGGGGATCCACTGACACTTTGATTTTGGACTTCCGGTCTCCAGACGTGTCAGAGATTAAATCTCTGTTGTTTTGAGTCACCAAGTTTGTGATCGTTCATTAGCCCACTTCTTCAAAACAAAGAAAACAAAACCTTGCTCTTAAAGGTAGAAAATTAAGACTTTAACAGCAGTTTCTCACATATGAAGAGTTAAATTATTTAAAGGCCTGGAGGAGACTGAACACCCCAGCTAACAATGGTCTTGTCTCCTCCCCTCCTGTCCACAAAGTCCATGGGCCACGTGTAGTGGAACATGAGAATCAAAACACAGTCTCACGTGGTCATATTAAGCTATTCTTGATAGCTTGTCATCACAAAGAAAAGCTTCAAATCGTTCACTAAAGTGCATTGGTCTTTTGGAAGGACATAGTTTTTAGAGAGAAGACATTTTCACAAACATGTTTTATATATAATTTTGTGATTGTGGGGCTTAATCATTAGGAAGAAATATGTATCATGAACCTTGTAACAAAATAGCGCTTCCTATCACATTACTCATTTACAACCTTACTTCTGCTACACTTGCTTCCTTCTGAGTGTGCAATTTTCTCCCTGCTTGGTACAAAGATTTGTGCCTTGGAGAAGCTGATTCCATCTGGCAATTGTGAGTGCTTTGCAGGCTTGTTAGGTTCATACCATTCACCCTGTGTTTTCCTTTTTTAAGAAAGAAATTTACACAATATAGTCTGAGCAGATATTAGAGGACAATACTGAGTATAGTAGGCTTTTGTTAGAATTCAATATGTCAGCCCTCAGTTCTTCTTCGGGAAGAATTGCTCTATAAATAGATGTAGATTTGGTCTGTCAGTGGAGGAGGTGAGGCCAGGGTCTCCCTGAGTTGCCATCTTGGACCAGAAACCAGTTGTAGAATTAAGTGTGAATAATCAACTTTATATCATTTGAAACAGAAAACAGAAAAGGAAACAGAAAAACGTTTGGTTTTAAGATGATCTGACATGTAAAAATTATGTTATTGGTATTTACAATGATATGCTTACCAGTTAGTTCCCTTCCCCACCCCTCTCCTCTCTCTGTTTTAGCTGACCCTAAAATTTATCTGTAAATACAGAAAGCCTGGGATAGCCAAAATCATCTTAGAAATGAAGAACAAAGTTGGACCATTTGCACTACCAGATTTCAAGATTACCGTAAAGCTACAGTAATCAAGAGAGTGTGGCATTAGCATTAAGAATAGAAATATAGATCAATGAGACAGAAGAGAAAGTCCAGAAATGATGCCTCATACTTATGAGCAATTGCTTTCTGACAAAGATTCCAAGGCAGTTTACTGGGGGAGAGAATAATCTTTTCAACATTTGGTGATGGGACAATTGGATATGCATATGCAAAAAATAAACTTTGACCTTTACCTCATACCATACACTGAGATTAAAATATGGATCATGCGTCTAAATGTAAGAATTATATAAACCTTTTAGAACACATAATAGCAAATTTTTTCTTTGTTTTTTAAGTTTATTTATTTATTTTGAGAAGACAGAGGGCGTGCATGCAAGCAGGGGAGGGGCAGAGACAGAGAGAGAGAATCCCAAGTGGGTCAGTGCAGAGCCTGATGCAGGGCTCAATCTCACAAACTGTGGGATCATGACCTGAGCTGAAATCAAGAGTCGGTCGCTTAACTGACTGAGCCACCCAGGTGGCCCTGTAATGCCAAATTTTTGTGATCTTGGAAAAGGATAAGAAAACCCATGAATATTAACTAACTAGAATTTAAATAAAAACTTGGGGGGGAAAAGAATAGCTATAAATAACTATGACAACAAAAGCATGATCCATTAAAAATTGATATTAATTTTAACAAAATTTAAAATTTTTGCCTAGCAAAAGAGAATTAAAAGATAAGCAGCATACTGGGGAGAAATATTTGCAAATCATATTTCTAAAAAAGGACTTGTATTCAGAATATATAAAGAATCCTCACAACTCAATAACAAGACCAACACCCAAATTTAAAAATGGGCAGAAGGTTTAAAGAGACATTTCTTTTGGGGTGCCTGGGTGGCTCAGTCAGTTAAGTGTTTGACTTCGGCTCAGGTCATGATCTCGACGTTCATGAGTTCAAGCCCCACATTGGACTCTGTGCTGACAGTTCAGAGCCTGGAGCCTGCTTTGGATTCTGCCCCCTTCTCTCTCTGCCCCTCCCCCACTCATGCTCAGTCTCTCTCTCTCTCTCTATCTCTCTCTCTCTCTCTCTCTCTCTCTCTCTCAAAAATAAACATTTAAAAAAAATTTTTTAAGAGACATTTCCCCAAAGAAGATATACAAATAGCTATCAGGTACATAGAAAAGTGTTCAATACTATTGGTCATTGGGAAAATGCTGATTAACCCCCCACCCACACACTCCTAAAGTGAAACCCATCTATCAACCTTCCTGACCAGTGATGTGTTGGCAAATATTTAACAATGGGCTCTCTGTGGAGGAAAAACAGCCCTGATGAGTAGCATTGGCCAATTTCCTTGGCATCAGGACTCCCACACTGGCTGATATCAGGCCACCCACCTGAAGTGTGAAGGTGGGGGATGGGAAGAGATGTGCACACTTGACTCTCGTGAGTCAGGGTGAGCCTCCATCCCGGTGCACCACTGCTCTGTGCTCACATGCCAGAATTGCTACCACCAGCCTCTACATTCAGAGGAAAGGCCCACTGAGGACCTTGATTTACCCACCCAACTGCTGGGGAAACCCTTGCCAGCTGCCTAGAAAACTTCACGTATTCCTTCGTTCTTTAAAGGAGCAAATAAAGAAGGTTCTCCGCATCTAGAAGGAATCCGACAACTTAAAAGAGAAGGCCCTGGATGAGCAAATGGGACCTCGATAGGGAGCTGAAATGATTTAGGGATGGGAAGGGGATTCTATTTTGAAATTCCAATTCATATCCTCCAGGAGATTCAAGAAGATATTCCATCTTTAAATAAATCAAGAAAGAGCTCTTAGAGATTAAAAACTATTTTTTGCTAAATAAAAATTCAAAGGATGAAAAATAAATCTCCCTTTATACGAAGACTCAGAAAATGTGAAAGAAAAGATAGGATCAGGAGGCCAACATCTGACTAACGGTTTTTGAGAAAAGGAGAACCAAACAAATGGAGGAAAGAAAATAATGTAAGGCATAACAGAAGACAGTTTCTCAGAGCTCAAGATGTCTCCAAATTAAAAATAGTCAAGAAAATGAAAGATGGGGTGCCTGGGTGGCTCAGTCGGTTGAGTGGCTGACTGTTGATTTCAGCTCAGGTCATGATCCCAGGGTCGTGGGATCAAGCCCCACACTGGGCTCCACACTGATCATGGAGCCTGCTTAAGATTCTCTCTCTCTCTCTCTCTCTCTCTCTGCCCCTCTCCCCAACTGGCTCTCTCTCTCTCTCTCTCTCTCTCTCTCTCTCTCTCTCTCTCTCTCAAATAAAAACAAAAGAAAATGAAAGATAAAAGGCCCAAAACTTTACACATTCTCATGAGCAAAGTAAAAAAAAAAACTGAAAAAAAAAAACTACAATGAAAGAACAAACTCACCAGCAACACTGATGCTAAAACACAAGAGACAATATTTTCATAATTCTGAGAGCAATTTAATTCCAACGGAGAAATTTATTCAGATATAAGAACAAAATAAAGGTATTTTCAGGCACACAGAAAATTTGTTTGCCAAGCACTCTTTCTGATGATGTGCTCCAAGGGAAAGAGAGAAGGAAGGGAGAGAATTAAGGAGGGAAGAAGTCAGTCTGTCCTGGGGTCCAGTAGTGGAAGTCCTAGCTGGGGGAGCACTAAAAGGAAGTCCCAGGATAATGGTTGTACCCCAGGCCCATGGGGCAATCAACCCTAATGGGAACAGGATGTAAGAATGACTCTTCTAGAAGAAAGTGTATTCCATGTAATGGATAACATGATTGAAGGGTTGGATAATTTCAGAATGTAAAGGTATATATTCTGTCAGAAAAAAATAAATGCAATTATTTTTTTAAAAAAGCAATACAGCAGTTATGTAAAGCAAACTAAATGTTCCTCAAATGGAACCATTGGTGGAGCATTAGAAAAGAAATCCATTTGACACTGACATTTCTGCTTGGCATGGCACAGGAATGTTAACACTGAGTGAATGTAATCAGAAAACCTACCAAGAAAATGTAATCAGATTCTATTACTTGTCTCTGCAGTGAACATCTATGATTCTAATAGGATAGTGCCTTTTATTGGATTTTGATTTATATAATCAACCTATAGGCCATTCTCAGAAGACTATTCCAGAACAGAATGTATATGTTATCAGGCTGGACTACACAACGGGAAAATTATAGCAGTCAGATCTTGGGTGATGTAAGAGGAGAGATCAGGTTGGTTTGTTTGTTTAAAAAGGAGCACAAAGGCCTAATATCCTACCTTGGGAAATAAATGCTATCTAAGACAAATAAATAATTACAGACATTATGTAAAGTTATTGGGGTAACCAATCAACCAACTAAAAGGTTTTTAAAGTTATCTGAAATTGAGAAGAGGAGGAGGGAGGTATGATAAGAGCGGTGTTATAAGTGAGCTACATTCTCATTTTTCACGCTGGGGAGTCTATAAATATAATTTAGAGTTAATTCGTCATGTTATAGACGTGTAATTATATTATTTAGAATTATGGAGATTAATTTCCAAAAGAACTAAAACACAAATGACTAAAACTACTGTAAAAGAAACCAGTTACAAAGGACTCCACCTTGTATGACTCTGTTTCGATGGAATGCCCAGAATAAGCAAATTCATAGAGACAAAGAGTGGACTGGTGGTTGCCCAGGGCTGGGGGGAAGACAGGAGAATTGGAGAATAACAGAGAATATGTACAGGGTTTCTTTTGGGGCTGATGAAAATGTTCTGATTGTGGTAATAGTTGCAAACCTCTGTGAATATGCTAAAAACCAATGAAGTGCACCCTTTAGAATTGTATGGTCTGTAAATTACATCTCAGTAAAACTTACTTTAAAAAAGGTCTGGGATGCTAGGGAAAACAGTATGAAGGGTCTTCAAAAAGTTAAAAATAGGGGCACCTGGGTGGCTTATTAGGTTAAGCATCAGACTCTTGACTTGGGCTCAGGTCATGATCTTGAGGTTTGTGAGTTCGAGCCCTGCATTGGGATTCTGTCTCTCCCTCTCTCTCTGCCCCTCCCCCACTTGCTCTCTCTGCCTCAAAATACATAAAGATAAACTTTAAAAAAAGTTAAAAATAGAATTCCCGTCTGATCCAGCAATCCCCACTTCTGGGTATAGTTCCGAAGAATTGAAAAACGATCTCAAAGATATATTTGCATACCTCTGTTCATTACAGTATCATTCACGATAGCTAAGAGGTGGAAGCAACCTAAATGCCCACGGACAGATGAATGGAGAAAGAAATGTGGTACATCCGCGTAACAGAATATTCAGCCTTGAAAAGAATGAAGTCCCATCATAGGCTAAGACATGGATGAAACTTGAGGATATAATGCTGAGCGAAATAAGCAAGTCATAAAAAGACGAATAAGGTATGAATCCCCTTATTTGAAGAACTTTGCCTAATCAGACCCATAGAAACAGGAAGCAGAATAGAATGGTCGTTACCAGGAGCTGGAGAGGGGGAAAAGGAGACTCGTTCAATGAGTGTTGGGTTTTGGTTTCACAAGATGAAAAAGTTCTAAAGATCTGTTACACAACAAGGTGTACATAGTTAACACTACTGGACTGTACACTTAAAAATGATTAAGATGGTAAGTTTTGTGTTACGTGTTTTTTAACACACACACACACACACACACACACACACACACACACACACTCACACACACACAAAGTCTGGGGACTGGACCAAAGGTAGGAACAGCAGACTTTGTCTTTTCTTTGTAAGCTGTTCTGTACTGTTTGGTGGGTTTTGCTTTTTTTATTTCTTTTTTGTTGATGTTTTCATTTATTTTTGAGAGAGAGAGCATGCACGCGCAAGCAGGGGAGGGGCAGAGAGAGGGGGTCAGAGGATCCGAAGTAGGCCCTACGCTGACAGCAGCGAGCCTGATCTAGGGCCGGAACTCACGAATAGGACCACAAGATCACAACCTGAAGGGAAATCAGACGCTCAACCAACTGAGTCACCCAGGCATCCCAGCAGTATTTTTCTTATTGTACTTGAGTCCTTAGCTATTATAAAAATGGGTTTCATACCTTGATGTACACTGTTTCCAAGTTCACACATGGGGGGGGGGGGTAATCTCTCCTACATGACAAAGCGAGCATTGAGATCATAGCCTCACCAATTATTTGCTAATAAATTTTATGTACATTTGTAATATAAATTTCAGTCACACAGATGAAACATTTGGATATATGTTTTACTTATGGAAATCATTTACAAATGCTGATGTTGATGGTACAAAAAAGTATTCCATATAAATTTGTATAATTTTATATCCAATATAAAATTATTCCTTCTATAGGAGATCATTTTTTACAGACCTTTTTTTAAACCTTATTTTATTTTCACTGATTTTTCCCACTAACCCCTTTTTTTTCTTTTCCAGGATCCCACATTGCATTTAGTTGTCATATGTTGTCAATCTCTTCTAATCTGTGATGGTTCCCCCGTCTTCCTTGTTTTTCATGACCTTCACATTTTTGAAGGATTCAATTCAGTTATCATGTAGCATTTTGCTCAGTTTGGGTCTGTCTGATGTTTTCTGGTGATAAAGTCATATATTTTGGGCAAGAAATCTACAGAAGTGATGTTTTGTGCCCTTCTCAATACATCGTATCAGGGGTATGTGATGCTGGTGTGTCTTATTCTTGGTGATGTTGACCTTGATCTCTTGACCAAGGTGGTATCTGTTGGGTTTCTCATGAAGTTACTATTTTTCCCTTGGTAATAAATATCATGGGGAGACACTTGGAGGCTAGATGCAATATCCTTTGGTTGCTCATCCCTATTGGCTATCAATTTCTTACCATTCCCAGATGCTTTGTTGGGTGCCTAGGTAGTGACTGTAAATAACAAAAGGTCTAATTTATAAATATCCATACCATAATATTGAAATAGTCTCCAGTTTCCCTCTTACTTCTTTCCTGGTGAGATTTCATCCTCTTTCTAACCACACGAGGAAGGCTAATGAAGTGCATTGGTCCTCCACATTTGAAGGTTTATATACATTTAGAACTTTTATATACATTGGACAGTCAATGCTTGGGATTCTTTACATGTTTATTGCCTTTTTGTTTGTTCCATGCATTAATTATGAATTTGAGGGATGGACTTGATGCAATCCAAACATGCTTCTTTATCTTGTTTGCCATACTGATTCCTTCTAAAGAAACATTAGTTCATGCTAGCAGGATTCAGTTAAATGTGTTACCCCTTCAGCTAATATTAAGAAATAATCTGAGCTTGTCAGTCACCATGGTAAAACCCAGTACTCCAGCCTGCCCATGTCCTTCATGCCCACGTCCAAATCCCCCGAATCTGAGTGAATATGCTACCTTGAATGGCAGAAAGGACTTTGCAGATGTGATTATGTTGAGGAGTTTGAGATGGGAAGATGATTCTGAATTATCCAGGTTGGACTAGTGGAATCATAAGGGTCTTTATAAGAGGAAGGCAAGAGGGTCAGCGTCAGAGAAGGACAAGTGACGAGAGAAGCAGAGGTCAAGGAGAGCGAGAAAGAGTTGAAGATGCCCCGTGCTGCTGGCTTTGATGATGGAGGAAGGGCCACACAACACAGAAAGCAGGCAGCTTCTGGGAGCTGGGAAAGGCAAGGAAGTAGATTCTAGTCTAGAGCCTTCAGAAGGAACTCAGCCCTGCCAGCACCTGGATTTTAGCCCCAAACAACCCCTGTTGGACTTCTGACCTCTAGAACTGTAATACATTTGTGAGTCTGTGGTAACTTGTTACAGCAGCAATAAGAAACCAATACACCACCTTGAAAAAATGATCCTTCCTCTTTTTTTTGCCAGTAATACAGATTTGAGTGATATAAAATGGGAAAGATAAATTAAGTGATGTGTTCTAGAAATACTTGCATTTTTAAAATCTGTGCCATCCATGGCATTTGGAGAGATGATATGTCTTTATTAATTCTATAAAAGAAAATTGAATAATTGTATATGAGTGAATCACATGTCAAAAGTATGTATTTACTCACAATGAATTCCCAGATTTCACCACTTACATATTATTTTAAATGCATAGTAATGCAGTTTGATAAATTCTAGGTTTGTGTAATTAAACCTGAAGTAAATAATTGGGGCATTTGTGTCCGTATTTCGGATATCAGATGATAAATAAGTTATAATGTTGTTGGCACGTAAACCAATAATGCATGAGATAGTCAATTAACTTTGGGAGAATTTCTGAAAGCAACTACTCATGAGTTTATTTTTTTTAATAGTGAAAAGAGCACATGGGGAAGCAAAAGGATCTCTGCTTCCTTTTTTATTTTGATATGTCCCCGGGATTTTATAATAATAATTGGAAGAAATGTTTCCAGAATAAATTGTTTGAACACTTTCGGAAGTAGTGACATCCCAGATAATGATAAGCCTCCAGCATCTATAGCTGGGCACATGGAATGCTTTTTAGTTCCCTTCTAGGTGTCTAAGGAAGATAAACTTTATTTGAGAACAACAAATGTGTTATTTAATTATGTCATTTGGTCTCGCAACATATGGAGGCAAAGAATCATTTGACGGCCTTTATTCCCCCCTCTCCCCACCCCCCCCCACCCCCGCCAAAAAGTGATGTGTTTCTTAATTTGAAGGAAGACAGTTGTGTGCCCCTTGGGTCACGACAGATAAGGCTGTTCAGCACCCCTAGGTAAGTCCCCCCACTTTCTCTCTTTGCCGGGCAACCTGAGAGCTCCAGTTCTGGGTTAAATACCCTCGTCTTCCCGGGCTTTGCCCGTGATCCGATTTCCTATAACTTTCCAGTCAGCACCTAGTAAACCAGGCTTGTAGTAAGGATGAAAGAGGAAGCCAACGAGAAACCAGGACTCAGACCACACCTTGGCCACTCCACCCAGTGTCGTGGGACAAGCCAGTCTTGCATATAGGAGGTGGCTGGCGTGGTCGAATCTCCTACGTGCTGGGAAGGAACTCTTGCTTCTAAAAGCTTCTTCCCTTCTCTCAATTTCACAACTAGAGTTTCCTTTGTTTTGTTTAAATAGGTGGCTTCCCCCACCCCCAATTCTGTTAAAATGCAGATATTCCAAGAAAAAGTAACACTTTAAGCTTATCAGGCATTTATTTCATCGTGTGAGTCAGTTATCGCGCTCCTTCCTGAGAGTAGATTTTGTTGGAGAGAGAGAATATGAAGACCTCAACAGCTAAGGAACAGGAGGCACTTGTGGGAGGAAAATCAAAAGAGCAGGCTGTTCCTAGAGAATCAACATTTCATAGATTATCCTAAAATACACCTTTTGTTCAAAGTATAATGATCTGTTCATTCTTTATCCTTCATCACGTGTAAATCTGGACGCTGCTTTCTCCACCCCATGGCCACTGTCTCCCATCATCCTCATGTTCCATAGCTACCCCACCCCACCTCAGGTAAGGATATAACCCAGTAACTGCCAATACAGATGTCCACACTTGCAATACAGTTTGGGGAAATAGAGGTACCTGCTTTGCTCTAAAGAAAATAGGTTGAGGGCGCCTGGGTGGCTCTGTCGGTTAAGCGTCCGACTTCAGCTCAGGTCATGATCCGTGGGTTCAAGCCCCGCATCGGGCTCTGTGCTGGCAGCTCAGAGCCTGGAGCCTGCTTCGAATTCTGTGTCTCCCTCTCTCTCTGACCCTCCCCCGTTCATGCTCTGTCTCTCTCTGTCTCAAAAATAAATAAACAAAAAAAAAAAAAAGAAAAGAAAACAGGTTGAAGAAATCTTTCAAATGCTTTCATTAACATTGAAGTATATTAAGTATGTTTAAAATTTTATGTAAATACATGAAAGCATATGTAAAGATGTTTAAAAATATTAAAAATAAATAATATCATTTCACACCCATTAGGATGGCTATAATCAAAAAGATAATAACAAGGGTTGGTGAGGACGTCAGGAAATTTGAACCCTAATGCACTGGGGGTGGGGTTGTGAAAGGGTGCAGCTGTTTTGGAAAACAGTATGCTTATTCCTTAAATGATTGAATATAGAGTTACCATATGACCAGCAGTTCCACTCTGAGGTGTGTGCAAGAAAACAAATGAGAATATACATCCACACAAAATCTTGTACGCTAATTTTCATCACAGCAAAAAATTCATAATTACAAAAATATGGAAAGAACCCCAGTGTCCACCAAGTGATGAGTGGGTAAACAGAATGTGGCTTACCCATACCACGGAATACCTTCAGCACGTGCTACAACATGGATGAATCTTGAGGACATTATGTCGCATGGCAGAAGCCAGGCACAGAGGACCACAGCTGGTATGATTCCACTTCTATATGAACTGTGCAAAGTAGGCAGGTCCATAGAAACAGAATGCAGAGTAGTGATGACCTAGGACGAGGGTAGGAGGGTGACTGTGAGTGGGGTACAGTGTTTCTTTTCAAGGACGATGAAAATGTTCTAAAATTTATTGTGGTGATGACTGCCCAACTTTGTGAATATACTAGAAACTATTGCGTTACACACTTTAACTATGTGGATTGTATGGTATGTGAACTCTATCTCAATAAAACTATTACAAAGAAAAAAATAATAACATGACCACAGAGGCTACAATCTATGCATCCTGTTGAGGAATTCACAAACTATGTTAATTCCCATTAGAACTCAGTCAACTCAGAGATGCTGGGTCCTCACTCCTGCCTTCTGCTCTCACACTACCCCAAGATTCTAGAGAATCCCATCAATCCAGGTAGCATCTAACCCAGGGGCCTGGGACCACCTCCACCCTTACCTGCAAATACCATGGACCTGCTCATGTTATAGCTGTTGCTGAAGATCATCTTGTAAGGTTTTTATTAAAATGAAAAATTCTTATTTAGAGAACACATCTTTTTTTTTTTTAAGTTTATTTATTTTGAGAAAGAGAGAGAGCACGAGCAGGGGAGGGAAAGAGAGAAGGGGAGAGAGAGAATCCCAAGCAGGCTCCACACTGTCAGTGCAGAGCCCGATGCGGGGCTCGAACTCACGAACTGTGAGATCATGACCTGAGCTGAAATCAAGAGTCAGACACTTAATGGACTGAGCCACCCCAGCACTCCAGAGAATACATCTATAATCATATATATATATGTATATATGTGTGTGTGTGTATAAAATATTATTATATTACATATATATAATATGTATTATATACATATACATATATACACACATTTTAAAAATATATATAGTTTTTAGTGTGGTAAGAGATTGATCCACATCATTGTAAAAATGAGTCTGTCAGTCACACAGCAAATGTCTGTTGAGCATTTACTAAGCACCAGACACCGTGCTTATGGCGGGAGACACGGACGAAAAGAAGTCAGCATTTGTGATGATTTTAGATCATAAATAATTACCTTCCAACAGTGACAGTAATCTCTCTTCCCCACAATAACCCTAATGCCACAATCAGCCTCTACTGTGGAAGAACCTTTGTGAGGAAATAAACCTAGTTTTAGAGGAGAGATCTCTCTTTCTGAGAGGAAAATAAAACCCAGCAAGAGAAGGCAATGTGCTCAAGGTCACGCAGGTGATGCCATTGAACCAGCAACTCTCTTGAATCAGCTGTGAGGCCCTTGAAACCATGGGAGTGTACCGCTCCCTGACCCACGGAAGATGCTCACAGAACATTCTATGTTGTTGTCTAGGCCTTTCTAATTAGCGCAATGAACAACACGAGTCCACCTCCCACCTCCGCACTGGGATGTTGTCGAAAGCTTGTGTTTACCATGTTGTTCTCCGCCCACTCTCCAGGCTATGCCCTCACAGCTCAGGCACCCACACCCTGAATGGTGAGTCCGTCATTCCCTTGCTTTTAGCAAGAATTTGACCAGATATAAATACGAACAGCTAAAGCTGTTTTGGAAAGTTCTAAAGAGAGACATTTTAAATAAGAGGAAATCATCGTTTTTTTTTTTAATGTTTATTTTTTTTTGAGAAAGAGAGAGAGAGAGACAGAGTCAAGTGGGGGGGGGGGGGGGAGGCAGAGAGAGAGGGAGACACAGAATTTGAAACAGGCTCCAGACTCTGAACTGTCAGCACAGAGCCTGATGCAGGGCTCAAACCCGCAAACCGTGCGATCATGACCTGAGCCGAAGTCAGACACTTAACCGGCTGAGCCCCCCAGGTGCCCCGAGGAAATCATTTTCTTATATTTGTACATATTCCCCACACTGCCCAACAGGTGCATCACAGCACAACAGTGCTCAGAGCCAGGTGTACCACACTCCTGTCCAGCAGAAATGGCGTGGGCTGGGGACTCCAGACAAGCATCTCTGAATGCATTTGAACCAGTTGCTGGTTCTCTTTTCCAGGCACCTGTCAAACAAATGGCCTTTTGTAGATCTTTATATTTCAAATTCCTCCTTCCCCCGTCCCTTGCCATTTCTCAGAATCTCTCTTCTCAGAGAGATGGCATGGGACCCACTTTTGTTGTTTATTCCTAAATTCTTTCCCTTACCCATGAGTATTCCACCTTGGTTCTAGGTGCTTTACAGGAAAACTACTCAATTTTCCTCTGAGATGAAATTAAAAGGTCTTTATGGCCAAGCAATCTGAGGGACAGAGCTGGAGAAAATGACACTGTTCCTCCATAAAGTTCACAAGCTGCCTTTTCAAGGCAGTGTTTTTACTAGAATAGAGTACTACAAAACTTTGTGCAGTTTAAGGGCTTTGATGAGTAGAAAATAAGAAAGAATCTAAGTCTGGATGACTCCCCCTGCCGCCATTTTGTGCTGATCTCATTGTTACCACTAACATCCACTTCTCCCAGAAGTTTTCATAAGGCCAGTCCCCCGAGGCCAAGCCATGGTTCTGTTTCTCAAGGACCAGTTTGCCAATTCTACACACTCAACATCTAGACTTGGCGCCCTTTGAGGAGTTATCATGGGTTCAATGGTGCCTCCTTTCTTCCCCCAAAGATATACCCCCTTGGAAACTTATTATTGTGGCCCTATTTGGAAAAAAAAAGAGTTTTGCAAACGGAATAAAGAATCTTGAGATCATCTTGCTTTAGGGTGGGCCCTGAATCCAGTGACAAGTGTCCTAATAAGAAAAGAAAAGAGAAGACACAGGGGAGCAGGCCATGTAAAGCCACTGGCAGAGACTGGAGCGATGCCTCCATAAGCCAAGGAACACCTGGAGCCCCTGGAAGCTGGGAGAGGCAAGGAAGGGTCCTCCCCCGAGAGTCTCCCCAGGGAGTGCACTGTCAACACCTTGATTTCGGACTCCCCGCCTCCAGAACTGTGAGAGAACACATCTGTTATTTATCAGCTGTGTGGTCATGTGTTATGGCAGCCTCGGAAAACCGGCACATGGAGGGCTGAGAGGAAGGGAGAGTTACAGAGGGGCTGGTGCAGTGTCACTGTCCCCTGAGACAGAGAGGAAGTGAGGGAAGCTCCCAGGGCTGTTATTCCCTTAAATACACAAATGCCAAGGAGGCTCAGGTGAGAAATACCTGGCCTCCACCTCTATCTCAGAAATTCGAGTGGATCCTAGGGATTTGCTGATCCGTCTCAGGACTAGTAGAGCTCATCTCTTGTACCCCCTTAGTTTTTTGTCCTTTATTCATGCTTCTCCATCTCGTACCTTGCCCCTTTGCGCCAGGCTGAGAAGATAAAGAACTCACACTGTGAGCACAGGGCTGTTGCAGGTGCCTGTGGCTACCACAGTAGTTTGTACTTAGAGGTGATAAATAAACAACGGCTGAATGAAGGATTCAGTAGACACGTGGTAGAAAACGCATTTGCCTCACAACTACTAAGAAGTCAGCCGCACCCCACCCACAGGGTTCCTGATTCCGTAGGTCTGGGATGGGGCCAGAGAATTTGCATTTGTCACAAGTGCTGCTGACGCTGCTGGTCTGGGGACCCCACTTTGAGAACCACCAGCCTGCTGAAAGAGTGGCTTTCCGGTGGCTCAGGATTCCAAGCTTCGGGAGCTCAAGGGAAATACCACCCCACAGAGAAAACTCTGGTCCAAATACACGATCGATCGCAATCTTCAGCTTTCCACCCGGGGCTTATCTGATGGCAGGATCACAGCTATGAACATGCTCCTGCAGATCCCGAGTCCTGTCCCTCAGTCCCTGCTGCATTTCCCCACTTGATGCTGTCCCTCTACCTGCAGCCCGGGGCTTCCAGTTAACATCAGCCGCTGCCCCATGAGTCTCAACTGAGCCACCACCTGGGGAGGTTTCTCCTTCTCGAGCCTTGGGGAAGAAAGCCCGAGAAGGGCGGGTCCAGCTGCCTCTGGGGAAGAGCTGCCCCAGGGTGGGGGGTTTCTCCCTCTACACCACGGTCTTCCAGCCAGTGGGTGGGGGGAGGGGCATTGCTGAGACTCAAAAGACAATAGAGACCGATGAATGGATGAAGGAAATGGGGTGCAAACGCGCAGCAGAGTATCATTCAGCCTTAACAGGGAAGGAAATTCTGACATAGGAGCCGACGTGGAGGGATCTTGAAGACATTTTTAACAAGTGAAAGAAGCCAGACACAGAGGACAAACAGTGTATGATTCCACCTACATGCGGTACTTAGAGCCCCAAAATTCCACAAGTCCGAAAGTAGAATGGTGGCCGCCGGGGAGGGAGAACAGAGAGGACGTGTGCAGTGGGCACAGAGTTTCAGGCTGGCACGGGGACAGAGTCCTGGAAACGGGGGGTGGTGATGGCTGTGTGAAGGTGTGAGCGTGCCAGTCAGCGCACACTTCCCAGGTAACGTGTACGTTTTTATGTTATGTGTGTTTCACCACAATTTTAAAAAAGTAGAAACTCCCTTCATTTGCCACCTTCATGTTCTCAGTACTGGCAAAGCACAACCCCGCTCCCCCTCAAGTCAGACAGCGAAACCGAAAAAGGACCTGGAGATAATGGCTGTATCACTTGTGCTCTTGTGAGTACAGAAGAATAACGTGGGGCCTTCCAGAACTGCTTTGGCCGGTTCACCTTGCAGGCAGAGCCACGCACGCACGCAGGCACGCGCACACGTACAACTGACCAACGCTGCATCCGGCTTTGCTTCCCCGCACACAGGTGGCGTTCTCCCAGCTCAGTGGTCTCCAAAGCGGGGGGCCCCGGAGCATCACCTCAGAAGTTGCTGGAAATGCACATTCACGGGCCCCACCCAGACCTACTGAGCCAGCCAATCCGGGGTGAGGCCAGGGAGCCTGCATTTTAACGAGGCCGCCCAGGAGCTCAGGTGGCCGCTCACGTTGGGGCCCAGGTCTGGCCCAGGTCTCCCGCCGCCGCTCCTGTCCTGCCGAGGGCCCCGGGGCGGGACGGCGGAGCCCGGGCGCGGCCCGGACAGGTAGCCTCCCGCCGGGGCTCAAGGGGCGCTACCCTCTGCTCCCTGCGGTTCCACCGCCTCCAAGGGTGGAGCCCGGCCGCCCCGCCTGCACACCTCCAGCGGCACAGGTGGCTGGGCAGGGCCTGGAAACAAAGTCATAAGAGCAGCACCTTGAAAAAAAAAGTCCTCTCTCCTGGACTCCCCGCTCGCTAGTCGCAGGGAGCCCTCGGAGCCGCCACCATGGGTAGGTCCCGGGGCCGGGCCGGCGTCGTCGGGGCGCAGAGGGGAGCCCGGGGCGCTGTGGGGGGCGGGGGCGGGCCGGGGTCGTCGGGGCGCAGAGGGGAGCCCGGGGCGCTGGGGAGCTGCGCGCGGGGCCGAGAGGGCTGGCGCCGCGGACGGGCGGGAAGCGGCTGCGGGGTCAGTGGAAGCGGGTCCCGCGGGCTCCGGGGAAGTGGCCGAAGCCAGATCTGGGTCTCCGCGCGAGGACGGAGAGCCCCGAGGCGCCCAGGCTCAGAGGCTGCGAGAATGAATGCAGTGAGCTCGCCCTGCCCACCGTGTTCCCAGCCGGTGGGCTGAAACGACTGGGGCGTGCCGGTGTCGGCGGGGCCCCAAAGCTCCGTCTCTCCGGTGGGCGCTTAGTGGCCGCCTTGGCATGTCCCTTGCCGCTGGCCGGCCAGGTGACCCCGGAGCTCCAGTGGGGGCTGGAGACGGCCCTTTGTGGCCCTTATCGTCCTGCCGCTGCCCTCAAGCTTCAGGAGAAGGCACTCAGGGAGAACAGCTGGTCCTCCACAGGCATGGAGTGTAGGCAGAGCATCTCGGGAACAACTCGATCCTGCCTGCTTCCCGATAGACCACTCTGGAATGAATGCAGAAGCAGAGAGCAGAGCTGAAAGAGACCAGAGGTCATCCCAGCCCTCTCCTCCCTGAAAGAAGGGGAACCAAGTCAAGTGACTCCCCCAAAGTCATGCCATGGACCAGCCCGTGAGGGCACAAGCCGACCACATGGTTAAGAGAACCAGGTCTGGCTTTGGCTCTCCTGCCGTCCTATTCCTGTCGACCGCTTCCTGCCTGGATGATTTTGCATCAGTAAATTAAACTCTTTGGGCTTCAGTGTCCTCTGCCCTTAGGAGTCCTGGGACTGCCCTCAGTGGTTGTGTGTGGGGGGGGGGGGGGAGGGGGGGGTTCGAGCACATGCCCGGTGTGCAGCCCTCATCGAATTACCTCGCTGCACCGCACCGTGGGGTGGGCCTGAAGCAGCACTGAGTGGTTCATTCTTGGGGCTTCTAGCTGTAAACACCTGTGCCTTTTCCAGAAAGATGCTACAGCCTCCCTCCGAGGTGGGGGCCGTCCACAGTGCATGCCTCACAGGCAGACAAACTCCTGGGCTGCAGTTCTGGACCCCTCCTCACACATCATTCGCCTATCACTCTGCATGACTTCTCTGGGAGGTGCTCTGAGGGTGGATTGATTCGGTTTTCAGATACCAAATACCTTGGTAGCATCTGTGTTGTGAGGACTTTCCTGGAATAGTTCCAATCCCGCTAGCTGCCAGCAGCCTGATCGTTGGTGAGCAAACACAGGTCGCTTCTGAAGTGTAGTCCCGAATGAACTGATTCCTTCCAGTTTGCAAATTGGTCCTTGAGTGGTGGCTTTGGTTTTTGGTTGTTTTTTGCGTTTTGCTTTTTGTTTTTGTTTTGTTTTGTTTTGCGGCTAAGGTCAGCATAGCACATGAGTAGCATTATATCCAGACACCAGTTTTGTGTTTATCCAAGCCCTAAAGTTGCAATATCTGAGTTTAGTTAGTAAGTAGAACAAACGATTTTTGAAGTTTTTTTTTTTTTTAATGTTTATGTATTTATTTTTGAGACAGAGAGGGAGAACACGAGCAGGGGAGGAGCAGAGAGAGAGGGAGACCGAGAATCCCAAGCAGGCTCCGCACCGTCAGCGCAGAACTGAACAGGGTTTCTTGCAAACTGTGAGATCATGACCTGAGCTTGAATCAAGAGTCGGACGCTTAACTGACTGAGCCACCCAGGTGCCCCTGAAGGGTTTTTTAACCAAGGGGAGCAGTAACTTCTCTTGAGAACAGATCTTTGGCCTCAGATGGTGCCAAAGTTGCTTTAGAGCCCCACATGACTGAATGGGCACTACGTGGGATGCTTGGTGAATGCAGCAGGGGGGTAAGGAAGCAAGACAGAGGGTCTTCGAGACACGTTTGCTTCGAGCTGATTCTGTCCCGTGTGTGACTGGAACTAATGTTCACACCAGCTTCTGCTGGCCCGTGGAATGGGAGTAAATGTTGGGGTGGAGTAGGAAAGCAAGGGTTGTGATCGGCATCAAATGTACCAATTACTAGACTCAGTAACACAGCAAGGGGGAATCCACAAGGATAAACTGGATAAAAAGTTGCTTTGGGCGTGACAGTGCATAGCTAAACCTGGCTGTGGTATCCAGTTAGAATCATGAGCTGCAAACCCTTTGCTCTAAAGAGGGCTTTTCCTGTAAAGGGCCAGATAATAAATATTTTCGGCTTTGGGAAGTAGCAGTGTCTCTGTGGCAACACTCAACTCCGCCCTTGTAATCCAAAATACGTAAACAAATGCACAGAGCTGTGTTCCAATAAAACTTTACGGGCACAGAAATTTGAATTTTATGTAATCATCATGTGTCACAAAATAGTGGGGGTTTTTTGTGTGTGTGTTTTTAAAGAGTGTGAGCAGGGGAGAGAGAGAGAGAATCTCAAGCAGACTCCACTGCAGAATAACAAGCAGAAGACTGACACAGGGCTCGATCCCACAACCCTGGGATCATGACCTGAGCAGAAATCAAGAGTCAGACACTCAACTGACTGAGCCACCCAGGCGCCCCACAAAATAGTTTTTAAACATTGTTTTTCCATCATCTAAACATAGAAAGCATTCTTAACTTGCAAGCTACAGAAAAGCAGGTGGTGGGGCCAGATTTGGCCCATGAGCCATTGTTCTCCTACCCTTGCCTTTTTAAAAACATTTTTTAAAGTAATTTTTTAAATGTTTGTTTATCTTTGAGAGATAGAGCATGAGTGGGGGAGGGGCAGAGAGAGAGGCAGACACAGAATCCGAAGCAGGGTCCAGGCTCTGAGCTATCAGAACAGAGCCCAGTGCGGGGCTTGAACTCACCGCGAGATCATGACCTGAGCTGAAGTCGGACACTTAACCAGCTGAGCCACCCAGGCGCCCCTCACCTACCCTTGCTTTAAAGTCTGGGTGTGCTTGTCAGAGTTAGGGGTGGAGAGGAAGCCCCCCTCTCAAGAGCTATCTTGTGGAGTTAGGTTCCAAATGGCAGGGAACCTCTCAGCTGAGGCTTTCGTGTGGCTAGGGATGGTTTTGCTGAAGATTTCAAATATTCCCTCCTTCCCCCCTCATCCCATTCCCATTCTTACCCAGAGCTGAGCAAGTCTGCGCTAAAGTTGCTGCTCTTACAAATTACTTCCCGTACTTTGGTCCTGGAGAACCATAGGTCCTGCTGTCATTTGCCATGTATCTGACTTTGGAAATGAAGCATGGAGAGGCTCCAGGTTCTATGAAGCAAGCTCCCGCCTCCCTCCGCCAGGACCTCCAGACTGTTTTGAGGAATTCGCTCATTTAATGAAGGATAGTTGATTATATTCCTGAATCCCCTACTCGGTCTCCTGCTGGCCTTGTGGGATTCTGATGAGTTTTTCTAGTCAGCTTCCTGCCTGAGCATAAAATGACGGACTGGTTTTGAAGGTGCCACAAACCCGGCCACTTAAAAGTTCTTACACATTCTTGTTTCTTTCTAGAAGTTCTTGGGTAAACCAAAGAACAGCGCTGAAGTCCCAGGGAAGCTGGAAACCCTTTTCTAGGCTGGAAGTGTCCAGCTAGAGTTGCTACCAAAGGGGGCCTTGGGCATCTTACCCTTGGGAGAATTGTCTTCCCCTCAGACAGCAGGAAGAGAGAACTTTTTTTTTTAACATTTATTTATTTTTGAGAGAGAGAGAGAGAGAGAGAGAGAGAGCATGAATGGAGAAGGGGCAGAGAGAGACAGGAACAGAGGATCCAAAGCAGGCTCTGCACTCACAGCAGCGAGCCCGATGCAGGGCTTGAACTCCCGAACTGTGAACTTACCAACAGTGAGGTCGTGACCTGAGCCGAAGTCAGATGCTCAACCAACTGAGCTACCCAGGCACCCCAGAGATTTTGGCACTGGATTCTTTCAGGCTGACATTGCTGTAGGGCAGTGGTATTAGTCTGTAGTGTACATCAGGATCATCCGAGTGAGGGTTTATCCCAACAGGTTGCTGGGCCCCACCCCTCGAGTCTCTCTGCTTTAGTGGGTCTGGGGCAGCACTCAAGGATTAGCAGTTACCAAATTCCCAGGTGCTGCTGCTGCTGGTCCCAAGACCCTGATTAGAAAACCACTGCTCTAAATGACTAAATGACAGGCTTTGTTCCATGACCCTCACCCACATCCAAATATTGCTACTGTGCCCCCCAGATGAGATCGTGGCAGCAGGATGTAGTGTAATCTGGTCCCTGGCTTGCCCGTGATGATCAATTTTGCAGTAAATTAGTAGCTAGAATTTGAAAATTCGCTTGCATGGGTTAAGAACAGGGTAGAAACAAGCAGGAGTGAAGAATCCATATGGTCCAGCTATGGCTTGTGGGAGGTGGGCCTAAATCACTTATTTATGCAGGTATTTATTTACCACCCGTCATGAAGAAACCCATATCCTCAGAGGCCAGGAACATTGGCTTATAAACAACATTTTTCCACACCAAGGGATACCTGAGGAAAATAAAGTATCAAGAGACAAAGCCATAGCTAACGGTGTCTTGTCAAAGTTGGAGGATTTTCCATCTTTTTTTTTTTTTTTTTTCAACGTTTTTTATTTATTTCTGGGACAGAGAGAGACAGAGCATGAACAGGGGAGGGGCAGAGAGAGAGGGAGACACAGAGTCGGAAACAGGCTCCAGGCTCCGAGCCATCAGCCCAGAGCCTGACGCGGGGCTCGAACTCACGGACCGCGAGATCGTGACCTGGCTGAAGTCGGACGCTTAACCGACTGCGCCACCCAGGCGCCCCGGATTTTCCATCTTAATACTAAATTTTTGCCTCATCCTTCATGCCTCTACAAAATGTCCTGAGTGGAATTATTCCAGGTTTGATTTATTTGGATTTTTTAAATTAATAATTGTCCTGCTGCTCTTTGAATTACTAAAGAACAGGGAGCACATGGAGGGCCCACTAGTTGGCTAGCTCACTAGTGAGAGGGACAGCTGTCCATTCTCCAGGGTCGAGCTGCTCACGACAGAAGCCATGATGGGACCGCAGGGACGGACCATCCAGCTGACCGTGCTCCTACCTCCCTGGGCACAGCTGCCCCGGACACAAAGGCATCTTGACCCTGTCCCTGGCAGGAGAGAAAGTGGGTAGGTGTCTCAGGTGAGCTATGATAAGGAAATAAAAACAAGGGTGGACTCTGAGGAACATTCCACATTCCTGCATGATGATAGTGAAAGAACAGAAGTAGTATTATCAGGAGATGAATGAGAACCACTGACTCATAATCCTAGGGTTGCAACATACAGAACCCAGGAACCTCTGTTTTGTAACTTGGTCTCTCGGTTTCAGAGGCCGGGAATGCATCACTGAAGAAGCAGGACAGCAGGGTCATCTCATGGGGATGATGGGAACAGGGCCATGTCAGCTGGCCAGGCTGTGCCTCTGCTCACCGCCGGGCATCAGCACGGGTGCTGTTAGCATCTGCTGGCGGTGCAGAGTTACAGGGCGGTCTCGGCAGCCGGAAGGTTGTACAGCCAAAGGGAAGGGATAGCGTCTTCCACAGACTTTCCGCAGAAGGAGGAAGGCCTGGTTCCTCTGAGACTCGACATCAGCCAGGGCTTTCCCATTGGGCTCCTGAAAGGAGCCTGTCGTCGGAGAGAGGATTTGGAGCCAGCCAGCTGTGGTGTGGGGATGTGTGAAACTGAGCACACACCCAAAGGCAAATTTGGTTCAAGAATCAGACTAGAGGCCGGAAAATTCACAGAATGTACTCACACAAGAAGACCCGTTAAAAGCTCACAGACTAAGCATTTGCAGATCGTACGATCTGCTTCAAGAGGCAAGAATTTTATTGTAAGCTCCATCGGGACGTATCAGAAGGTACAGTTGAGATGTTCTTGGAGAAACAGACCTTTTTCCTAGTGGATCAAAACATATCCCCTCGGGGGCGCCTGGGTGGCGCAGTCGGTTAAGCGTCCGACTTCAGCCAGGTCACGATCTCGCGGTCCGTGAGTTCGAGCCCCGCGTCAGGCTCTGGGCTGATGGCTCAGAGCCTGGAGCCTGTTTCCGATTCTGTGTCTCCCTCTCTCTCTCTGCCCCTCCCCCGTTCATGCTATGTCTCTCTCTGTCCCAAAAATAAAAAAAAATAAAAAAATAAAAAAAACATATCCCCTCACACCGTGTATTAGTTTCCTGTAGCTGTAACAAAAGTATCACAAACTGGGTCGCTTAAAACAGCAGAAATGTGTTCTCTCACAGTTCTGGAGGCTGTTAAGTCCAAACTCAAGGTGTCTGCAGGACCATGCTCCCCCTGAAGTTTCTAGAAGAGAATCTGTCTGATACCTTTCTCTTAGCTTTTGATGCTGCTGGCGATTCTTAGCATTCCTTGGCTTTATAGATGCATCACTCCAATCCATTCCCAGCATCACATGGTCATTTCCTTCTTTGTGCCTTCACATCACCTCCTGTCTGCGCGTATCTGTCTGTCTGCACAGAGCTGTCTTCTTAGAAGAACACCAGTCCTGTGGGGTTAAGGACCCCCCCTTCTCCAACATGACCTCATCCTAACTCATTATATCTGCAAAGACCCCATTTTCTTTTCGTGTCTTATTTTTTTAAGTTTATTTATTTTGAGAGAGAGAGAGAGAGGGTGTGTGTGAGCAGGGGAGGGACAGAGAGAGAGGGAGACAGAGAATCCCAAGCAGGCTCCCCACTCAGCGCAAAGCCCGACACGGGGCTTGAACCCGTGAACCGTGAGCCAAAATCGAGAGGCGGGGGCTTAACCACCTGAGCCACCCAGGTGTCCCAAGACCCCATGTGCAGATAAAGTCACATTCTGCGATTCTAGGAAGGACGCAAGTTTTGGGGGGCACTATTCAACCCAGTGCACATGGTAGTAGAAAATGTTCTCTCTGAAAGATGTATATCACTTATACGTGACATTAGGTAGGAAAACTCCTTGATGTGTAAAGATGACTCCACTGCGGCCAGAATCCTCAGCTTAGGTACCACACGTGATGCCTAGTATCTTTCCCCAGCAAGATGGATGGATTTTCTGGGTATACCTCTAGTCAGTTCCAAACAGCGATCTACGTGATAACAGAATTGGTATGTAGAAAACACTCCCCATGTAGAATATTAGGTGAATCAGAAATGCTCACAGTGATGTCATAGACATTTATCTTAAAGTAATTCTAAAAATTATGCTCATACTCCATTGATACTGTACCTAGGTGCTGTACTACGGATCTGTGGGTAAAGTTTTCAAGCGCTGTTGTTGGACCTCTGAACCGTGATTCACTTTCCTTCTGCGATAGCTGTTCCTATGCATGTTCACCCTAAAATTATAAGACTGGAAAAAAGTCACCTAACACTTCCTTTTTATGTATATATGTTTTTATGTGTGTATGTATGTATGTATGTATGTACGTATGTATTTACTTATTTATTTTTGAGGGAGACAGAAACAGTGCACGTGGGGGAGGGCCAGAGAGAGAGAAGGAGAGAGAGAGAGAATCCCAAGCAGGCTCCACACTGCCTGTGCAGAGCCCCACGCCCGGCATGAATCCATGAAACCATGAGCTCATGACCTGAGCTGAAACCAAGATTCTGACACTTAACTGGCTGAGCCACCCAGGCGCCCTTGTCTCCTAACACTCCTGTGGAGACTCCTACCGTCTAAATATCAATCGGGGGGAATTGTGCTTTCTGTAGACTGTTTCACAGCCTAACTTCACACTTACCATGATCATAAGCATTTTTTCTAGTCACGATTTACCATCTAAGAGCAAAAGATCTTTGTGTCTAAAATTTAAGATTTCCAAAAAAAATTAATTAAAGATAAATAACATTTCACATCTCTAACTCAATTGGCTCCAAAAGAAACCCCCAACAGACCAGGGGATTAGTTCCTTTTGATTTGGTGACACTCGTCTGCCTTTGGCGTTGTTTTTGCCTGTGACATGATAACAGTATTTCAGAGAGGGTGCTATGGACTCGTTTCTGTCGCCTGTTCTGCATGTGCAGTTTGCTCTTGGACCCCGCCGTGCTCTCTCCCTTCTTGTCTCCTCGTAGAGCCTGCTCCGGGGGTAGGTCTGTCTTAGCCCTAGCCTATGAACAGATGCATTTACTGACTCTCAGCAGGAGAGCATTTAACTTTTTTAAATGTTTATTTTTGAGAGAGAGAGAGAGAGAGAGGGATCTCATGCAGGAGAGCAGGGGAGGGACACAAACAGAAAGAGAATCTCATGCAGGCTTCACACTGTCAGCATGGAGCCCCACGCGGGGCTTGAACCCAAGAACTGTGAGATCATGACCTGAACCGAAGTCGGACGCTCAACCAACTGAGCCACCCAGGCACCCCAGCAGTAGAGCATGTAAAGCAAGCCTCACTCTAAGTTCAGAATGAAGGCTGTTCTTCCAGAATAATAGAACATCCAGGTGTAGATGAAGGAAATACCTAGGAGAGCAAGGGCCACCTTCCTGACACCCAGGAAATTCTCTCACCTGAGATGACTGATCCTGTCTATGCCGCCAGAGGCAGAACTTAGGCCTAGCCCTGGCCCTTTCTGTTTTGCATAATAGCTTACTACATATTAACTCTGTGGCACCCTCTGGCCTGCCTGCACTTCCCATGCAATTGAGAAGTAAATAGTCTCTGGCATGTCCAAAGGCGGGCGGATCCTGGGCCTGTAGAGATCATTTCTCTCTGAAGGAAAATAGGAATGGCAGTCAGTGATTCACGTCTATGGTTACAGACATGAGACGCTAAAAGTCACAGGTTATTTATAAAACCATCAGAGGTGGCCACAGTGGGCCTCTTAATGCCCATGATTTTGTATTTTTAATGTTTGTTTATTTGAGAGAAAGAGAGTGCAAATGGGAGGCGGGCAGAGAGAGAGAGGGAGACAGAGGATCTGAAGCAGGCTCTGTGCTGACAGCAGAGAGCCTGACGTGGTGCTTGAACTCACAAACCATCAGCTCATGACCTGAGCTGAAGTCAAGACCCAGACGCTCAGCCAACTGAGCCACCCAAGTGTCCCTGAATGCACGTGATTTTAGACAATCGTGTGTAGAAATCTTTGTAAAAGATAGGATATCTGTAGCCTACAGCAATAGGTTGTACACCACAAATGCTCTCTGACTGTTACGGGTTGAATTGTGTCCCACTCCCTGCCCCCCAACTCAAATTCATATATATGCTGTAGTCCTGACCCCAGGTACCTCAGAATGTGACCTTGTTTGGAGATAGGGCCCTCACAGATGTAATTAGTTCCATTGAGGTCATTTTGGAGTAAGGGAGCCCGCAATCCAGTACGACCGGTGACCTTGTATGAATGGGACGTCTGGACACGGCCACCACAGAGAGAAGACCGTGTGGAGATGGCAGCAAGGATCTAGGTAATGCTATCATGAGCCGAAGAACGTCTACGATGGCCAGTGACCCCCAGAAGCTGGGGAGAGGCCGGAACAGATTCCCTCTTATAGTCTCAAAAGGAGCCAACCAGGGGGCGCCTGGGTGGCTCAGTCGGTTGAGCGTCCCACTTCGGCTCAGGTCGTGATCTCACGGTCCGTGAGTTTGAGCCCCGCGTCGGGCTCCCTTTCTCTCTGCCCCTTCCCTGCTCATGCTCTGATCTCAAAAATAAAGAAACATTATAAAAATTAAAAAACAAAAAAGGAGCCACCGAGGTCAACACCCTGATCTCAGCCTCCCAGCTCCCAACTCAGAGATGATAAATTTCTCTTGTTTTAAGGATCAGTTTGTAGGATGTTGTTATGGCAACTGCCCCAAACTAATGCGCAGACCGCGAGCTGCCTCCCTCACTCCTGACCAGGGGATCCCCAGGCTGAGGGAGAAGGTGGCGAAGCCATGTGTCAGACACACAGTACAAGGTGAGGGCAAGGCCTGGCTGCCGGACGGTTAAAGATACGAGGCTGTGTGTTACTCACTTGGCGAAGGCAGACCAGCCACAGGTGCCATTCCCATGGTCCCTGCCCCACACAAAGGGGTGACGTGGTTGTGAGGTACCCCATTGCTAAGGAGCTACACTGCAGCTAAGAGATTTTATGCTCTGTGTCTGTCTTCTCACCAGCTGGGCGCATGCCTTCGGCCCCTGTGGCTGTGTTCCCAGTGCTCCCAGACCGAGCCGGTCCCTGCCCCATGCCAGAGCCACTTAATAAAACCTATACTGTCCCATTAGCCCTGGTTTCCCTGTATTTCTAAAGTAGCTTTACGTGCTTAGGCTGATTGGTGTTCTGGGACCTCAAAGGACTGATAACTCATTTGCTTTGAGCAGGGGTAACTTGATCAAACTGGCATTTTGAAAGCCAGTCACACCACTGTATTCTGTTTAGGTAGCTATTTGCTGACATGTCAAAGGCAAAACAGATTCCCTCCCAGTGGGGAAGAAAGTATTTGTGGAAAGGGGCTATTTCTTTAAGAGCAGTGGAAGGATGGGCAGGGCACCGGCTGGAGATGTGCAAGCTGCCCGCTGCATGAAGGCCCCAGCAAGGGAGCCCCCGGGGGCTGGAATGCAGCCAGGCTCCGTGGCCAAGCTGTACATGCGCCCAGGGACCAAGCTGCTGTCCGCTCGTCGAGCCGTGCCTCCCCGGGCAGCATCCGGCCTGAATGATCACAATTCTCTGATGCGCACAGATGTGCCTTAGGCACCAGCAGGGGCCCCGAGGGTGGAAAATGTGGCGAAACCCCCAAGTAAGAAAAATAGTCATCAAGTTGGGCAAGAGACAGCTCCAGAAGAGCCACTCCAGAAACTGGGGCCTGGATTACAGGTGCAAAACTTGTTCTACAGCTCACCTAACATCGACCGCCCCACTTAAGAAAGTGGAGTAGCCCACTTAAGAAAACCAGGTGCTGATTTCAGCTCAGGTCAAGATCCCGTGATGCATGAGTTCTGGCCCTGCATTGGGCTCCACGCTGGCAGCACAGAGCCTGCTTGGGATTCTCTCTCTCTGCCCCTTCCCTGCTCTCTCTCTCTCTCTCTCAAAATAAATAAATAAACTTAAGAAAAGAAAACAAGAGGTGCTTCTCACTTCTTAAGTTGATCAGTTTTTGAAAAAAAAAAAAATCAAACCAATTGTGCCCCAAGGCGCTCAGGCCCCTTCCCCTCCTCCCATGTCCCCTGCCCCCTCGCCTCAGGCCAACCGCTGTTTTGCTGGGTGCGTATTCTGTGTGGCTCTTTTTGAAGTGGCATACCCTTTATTTCCTCACCAAAAATGGGGGAAGGGGGATCATATGACATGTGAGGCTCTGTAACATTTTCAGAAGTCAGAACAACTCGCTCTGTGAGCACAGTCATAAAAAGACTAAAGAAATGTACTAGGGGCAGAGAATACCTTGGAGGCCAAGGGGAGAGATGAGACGCTAAGTGCCCTACTGGCTCGGGGAGTTCTGAAGGAGCCTGGTGTGGGAATCAGAAGTCGTGGCCTGACGGTGGGGGGGAGGGGGGAGAGTCAGATCCTGGGGGGATCTTGGAACGCTGTGCTGAGCAGCGGGTCTGACCTTGCAGGGAGCAGGGAGCCAGCCAGGTTGGGGAGCCGTCCTGATTTGCTCCATGTGGGGAAGCTCAGGTCCGGTTGGGTGGATGGGAGACGGGAGGTGAGACAGGGCATCCGCTTGTCACCGTCATCCCGGTGAACAATGAGCGCATCCAGAATCGCATCAGAGGAGCTGATCGCCTGGCCCGGAGCCGCCACGTGGGATGCACACCCTCTCGCCAGACCCCTTTCTTGCCTGCTCCTCAGCACCACTGCAGTGGCCAGGGGCTCCCAGGAGGGCTCGAGAGCCTGAAGACAGCTGGGCCTTACCCTGGGAGCTGCCGATTCGGTAGGTCTGGGATGGACCTGAGAGTGTGCATTTTTAAAAACATGTTTTTACACATTTATTCATTTTCGAGAGACAGACAATGAGTGGGGGAGGGGCAGAGAGAGAGAGGGAGACACAGAATCCAAAGCAGGCTCCAGGCTCTGAGCTGTCAGCACAGAGCCTGACGTGGGGCTCAAACTCACGGACGGCGAGATCATGACCTGAGCTGAAGTCGGACACTTAACCGACTTGAGCCACCCAGGAGCCCCTTTGATGAGTTCCCAGGTGCCGCTGCTTCTGGGACAGAGACCACACATTGAGAACCATTGCAATAGAGGATGAAACACGATCCTTAAAGCTCTGCAGCCACATGCATGCAGGACACTATAGTGCTGCCCGTTTAAAAAGCAGCTTAATTGAAAATCAGTGCTTGCCGCTGTGGCTGTGTCTAAGAAGACTGACTTTCACCTGTCCACAACTTTTTCATTCCTATGGCCTAATTTCCCAGGCCGATGTCATAGGGACCCTCTTCTTTTGGTCAGCGTGAGCAACCCTGGATGGAACCGCCTCTTCCTTTGAGGGCCCCTCTCAGCCCTGCCAGGGGCCCCCATCGCAAATTCTTGCCCGTATTTCAATCTTAAGTCATTCCGTTCCAAACATTTATCTGCACTACTCAGCTGTCATCATGGGCTGCAGTGAGTAGCAAGTTCTGTAGCAATTCCTGTAGATCTGATCTTATCAACCAACTTGCAAAGAGGTGTTAGCATCTCTAGGTGAAGGAATGGCGGTCCAAAGGTTAAGTGCTTTGAATCTTTAAAGCCACATGATCAGGAAGGATGTCCCCAAGCAGAGGCTTAATCTCCTGCCCCCAAGGCCTGCCTTTCCACCTAAAAGAACCCAATGTTCAACTTAACTCGTCTTCCTCCTGGTTTATGAAACCATTTTCAGACCACCTGATTCCTTGTAGCAGCTCTGGAAGGCAGCACCCTCACTTTACAGACGGCTAACGGAGAGTAACCCGCAGAAGGCACCAGAGCCAAGGCAGATCCTACCAGATCCCATTTAAGAGGCATGGAATAGGACTCCTAAGCCCCAAGTAGAAAATGTAGCTTAGGGGAAAAAATTATTTAAAAAAGAACACTTTGGGGCGCCTGGGTGGCTCAGTCGGTTAAGCATCTGACTCTTGATCTCAGCTCAGGTCATGATCTCACGATTTGTGAGTTCGAGCCCCACGTTGGGCTCTGTGCTGACAGCTCAGAGCCTGGAGCCTGCTTCAGATTCTGTGTCTCCCTCTCTCTCTCTGCCCCTCCCCTGCTTGCACTCTCTCTCTGTCTCTCTCAAAAATGAATAAACTTAGTTAAAAAAAAAAAAAAGAAAAGAAATGCTAACTGCAGTACACAACCAGCAAATAGCTCTGAATTCAGTAACAGAGGAGGTTAGCAACCTCTGCCCCTCAGTAATAGAAGTGGCTTTTTGGAATGCACACTTTTCGGAAAATAACAAACTTCCTGGGTGATGACTGGGTACTAAATCTCAGATTTTTACCTGAGTGAGCTTGGGAATTTCATTTTCCACAATGTAGTTCTGAGTGTGATGGTTGTTAGAACAGGATCTAAGCTCTCGTTTCTGGAACCCTGTCTATGTTCCAAGTAAGCAAAATCTTTACCATTGTTAGCTGGTATACAATAAGCACTAAACAGTATTTTGCAACAGAAATTATAGGTGCTACCTCAGCCAGATGAAATCTTTTCTTGCAAACCCAAGTCCTGAGAAACATGCGGCAGGAACTACTGCAGTGAAGCTCCAGGCCATCCCATTGGGTCTGGGTTTTCATACCTCCCTCCTGCTTTTCAGTAAAGGCCTGGTGCAAGGACCAGCCTGAGCCCTGTGCAGCTGGCACTCAGCTCGCTTTGCTGGGTCTTTGGGAGACAGTAGTAAGAGCACTTTATCTGAAGGATAAGTAGGCAGAGCATCGTTTGGTCCTGCTGTTTCTTCTAGAAGGCAGGGCACCACTGCAGTGAAACAGGGCTTCGAATACTGCAAACAGGCCTGTTTGTGTGTTCTCCAAAAGCATGTGTTCCTGAGTGGGTTTTGTATTTCACTGGAGAGTGGCTGTCCCCAGTCTGGTGATGAAAGCTGGTGTGTGGGCTACATCAGGCAGGGTCCCATCTGGACACAGAAGGCATACTTGGAATAGAAGCGATTATTCAAACACAACACACCGTTTAGAACAGGACAGAGCCAGGGGCGCCTGGGTGGCTCAGTTGGTTAAGTGTCCGACCTCGGCTCAGGTCATGATCTCACGGTCTGTGAGTTCAAGCCCCGAGTCGGGCTCTGTGCTGACAGCTCAGAGCCTGGAGTCTGCTTTGGATTCTGTGTCTCCCTCTCTGTCTGCCTCTACCCCACACATGCTCTCTCTCTCTCAAAAATAAATAAACATTAAAAAAAAAAAAAAAGAAAAGGTGGGTCAGGGCGCCTGGGTGGCTCAGTTGGTTGAGCCTCGGACTCTTGATTTTGGCTTAGGTCATGATCTCTGGTTCATGAGTTTGAGCCCTGCATCAGGCTCTGCACTGACAGTGTGGAGCTAGCTTGGGATTCTCTCTCCCCTCTGCCCCTTCCCCCCCTCCCTCTTTCTCTCCCTGAAAATAAGTAAATAAACTTATTTTAAAAAATTTTTAAGGTTTATTCATTTTTCAGAGACAGAGAGAGAGTGTGAGTAAGAGAGGCGCAGAGAGAGAGGGAGACACAGAATCAGAAGCAGTTTCCAGGCTCTGAGCTGTCAGCACAGGGCCCGACACGGGGCTCGAACTCACAGACCATGAGATCATGACCTGAGCTGAAGTCAGACGCTTAACTGACTGAGCCACCCAGGCGTCCCTAAATAAACTTGTTTTTTAAATAAAAAAAAAAAAACCAGGGGGAGGCAGGGAGGCATAAATGACAGTGCAGGTACCCGGAGTAATGACTTCAGTTGTCTCCCCCATGGGAAGTGGTATAAAACTGACCAGAACCTGGGAGGAGAGTTGTGTGGGAGGGCCTCCTTCGGAGGAGTCTCCACTGTCCCCTGAGGATGGAGCAGTCTGAGGTGACATATGGGGAAGGAGGCAGGGAGAGGAACACCCTGACCCTCTGGTCTCCTGCCTAGGCTTCCCATTGGCCAAGCCACGTGGGGGGTCGGGAACCCGGGAGAGACTGATGAAGCGCGCGTAGGGCAGCGTCTCTGGCAGAAGGAGGTTAGAGCCTGGACGGGCAGGTGGAACTAATGAGGGGCAGGGCTGGGATCCAAACACTGGACTTGGTGATGGCTACGACCGCGGCTTGTGAGCACTTGTTCGATCAACAAACATTTGATTCCCACCCTGTGGGAGGCAGCAGCATCTTCCCTGAATGATGCGTCAGACCTGGGCGGGGGCCCCGACAGGTGGGCTGTCGGAGGGAGGCTGGCTCACCCTCGGTCACAGCTGGAAAGCAACAGGTGCAAGGTTCAATCACACGTCTGCCCCCCCCCCCATGCCCACGTTCTGCCCCTCAAAGCAGCCCCTTCCCACCAGCAAGTCTAACTGGGGAGAAAATCAGGCTATTTGTGGAACAATGTCCTTCCAGAACTTTACAGATGGCAGGAGTTGGGACCGGAGCCCTGTGAGGCCAGCACAGGTCATTTCCCGCGTTAGGACAAGGATTGAAATAGCACCCCTGATCCTAAGTGGGCGACAGTGAGACCGTCTGGCGCGTGGTTGGGGAAGTGCCAACGACCACGGCACAGCGTGACCAGAATCAGGAAGCGAGGCCCCCGCCCATGAAGGAGGGGGGTCTCAACCACCGCATGGGTCTGGGCCAAGAGTGGAGTTCCTCAGGCAGGGCTGCGGTTTTGTTTATTGTGGGCTGGGGCTCGGGGCTTGCACAGAATGAAAATCCAAGGCGGCAGGGCCAGCGTCTGTGATGGGACAGCAGGCACGGAGTGTCTCTGCGGAGCTCGGGGCCAGCGAGGTGATCAGAACTACTCATGCAGATCAGTCTGGCAACTGGACATCACAGCCTGCGGGTGGTTCTCACGGGGATGTCCCTGAACCGGCGGGGACATCAGCTTGGGACTTGGGAGAAATGCAGGCTCAGGGGGCCGCCCCAGAGTCAGCAGCTGTGGGCATGGGGCTCGGCGACCTGTTCTCCCGAGGAGGTCGATTCTGAGGCACACTGAAGTTTGAGGACCATTTGTGGGGTCACAGATTCAGAATAGAGGTGTGGGGGGGGTGCTCGCGGGCCCCTGAAAACAAAGGACTCTAAGATGCGGTCAGTGGAAGCCAGGGAGGGGGAGGGATGATTCCCCATGGAGAGAGGCCCTGCATGTGACAGACACAGATAAGAACGGGCCGTGCGTAGGTGCAGGGAGCGGTGCCACACGGCATGAAGACTCGAACCCGGGTATGGGTCAGCTCTCCTCAAAATTCAGGGGAGGCCAGGGCAGGGCATGAAGGGTTCGCCTAAGATCTAGAAAGTCGAGTCAACGGCCCTTGGTTTGCACTGGCTTACTTGGATTCTCACCTTTTTTTCTTCCTGCTCTTCTAATTCCTTCTTCTGACAATAAGGCCCCGCAATGTGGTAGGTCCTGGGAAAGATGCTGGGGATGGGGAGGTGGACACCCCTGGAGGGGAGGCAGAAATACAAACTGGTATTGCACTCTGGGAGAATCGGGAGGCAGAGGGGGCTAGTGCGGGTCGTGTCGTGGCAAGAGTTACAACAGGTGTAGGAAGGGGCAGGGGCCGTTCCTGGAGTGACTGTCTCGTGCGTTACCGTCTTTGAGTGGGCGCCCAACGTGCTCAGCAAACGGGTAGCTGGGTGTCATGCGAGCCCTGCCCCGTGCATGCGGAAGGGGCTGGAAGAGAGGCCGGAACAGGTAATGGGAATGGTGGCTGAGTCCTCACTGTGTTAGACACCCTGAAGCATTTCATATTCCCACTATTTAATCCTCACCCAACCCCACTGACCTCCTGAGATAGTAAAGGACAAGCGGAAATGTTTGGTCTTCACCCTGTGGGCGATGGGCAGCCTTTGAAGTGTTTTCAGGAGGAAATGGTCTTGGCGCTATTCTCGAAGCCTCTGACTCTCAATTCTGACCACAATGAAGCTGCCTGAGGAGCTAATTAAAAGAAAATCTGATGCCAGGTCCCGCTCCCAGAGAAGGCTGGAGCTGTCTGGACAGCACATCTGACCTCCCCGAAAAGTCAGAGGGTCTGAGTTGAGACTCTGCAGGAAGTGTTTTCATTACTTGACTTTAATAGTGGCATTTTGTTTTTCTTTCAGGAATGTCCAGATCACAGGTGAGTGTTTTTTTCCTTCTCTACAGAGCTTTGTTTTGTCTGATATGCTCCTAAATGTTCACAGCTGTCCTTCCTTCGCTTAAAAATGCCCGTCACAGGGGCACCTGGTTGGCTCAGTCGGATAAGCGCCTGACTTCGGCTCAGGTCGTGATCCCACGGTTCGTGGGTTCAAGCCCTGCGTCGAGCTCTGTGCTGAGAGCTCAGAGCCTGGAGCCTGCTTTGGATTCTGTGTGTGTCTCTCTCTCTCTGCCCCTCTCCTGCTCATGCTGTGTCTCTCTCTGTCTCTCAAAAATGAATAAACATTTAAAAAAAAATTTTTTTTAATTCCTATTATATACTTGTGTCATTGGTGCGGGGACAATCCTGAGTTTTTTCTTTAGGACATGGTGTGTCTCGTTTTTCTCAAAATAACAATAAAACCAGATGCTTTATTTCACTGTTGTCTGTGTGTGGAGTGCAAGGGGTGAAACGTTTTTTAAATTCTTGATTCCACCTCTGGACAGTCACTGACAAGTTGCTAAATGTGCATCAGCTACTTTCCATGCTGTTAGTGCTCACTCGTGAACACGGGCCAGTGGGGGGCGTGTTTCAATCCCACACCGTTTGTTTTCATCAGGGCTGCTTCGGTTACCCCCTGAGCATCTTCTTCATCGTGGTCAATGAGTTCTGTGAAAGATTTTCCTACTATGGAATGAGAGGTAACCATCCTCACCCACCCTCCCCGGAGTGAAGAGCCTGACTTACCACAGCTCCTGACTTTGTCTCCCCTCTCGCCCCGTCCCCTGCCCTCTGCAAAAAGCGCTCCTGATTCTGTACTTCAGACGGTTCATCGGATGGGACGATAATCTGTCCACGGCCATCTACCACACGTTTGTGGCTCTGTGCTACCTGACGCCCATCCTTGGCGCGCTGATCGCGGACTCCTGGCTGGGAAAGTTCAAGTGAGTATTTGCAGCTTCCTTGTTAAGAAACAAGCCAAGAAGTAATTGCAGCTTTGTGGTTTGGGATGACGGACGGTGGGAACAAGGAATCAAGGCCCATAAAACTCTTAGGAGAGCGTGTCAGGCGCTGTTTCTGCTCAGATCGTATCCCGGGTCTAGCACCGTGCCTGGCGTTTGGCAGTGTGAATGCAGGCAGCACTGGTAGGTTCTTTCCTTCCTCCAAACAGTGGTGACATCTCTGTCTCCTGTTGAAATAGTAGCAGGGATACTGTCTATCATTAATCACGTGTGAGTCGCAGAGTTAAGGTCTAGAGAACGAAGAAGCTCCCTAATGTATGTGCCGGCTGCCGAAAGGCTCACACTGCTCTCTGGGCGGGGAGGATGTGGGGCATTCATCCAATTCTACAGGATCAGCTCCACGAGTGCCCCCAATAGAGGGTTACTGAGAAGTCCCCAGAACTTAATGAGCAAGGAAGTGGAGGTTCTTCTGGGCCAAATTCACTGATTCTCTCTCTCTCTCTGCTCCCCCCCCCCCCCAGCTCGCACACTCTCTCTCCCTTTCTCTCAAAATAAATAAACTTAAAAAAATTGTTTTTAACTTGAAATTTGTAGTACCTGCTATAAATCTAACAAAACCACAAAATCAGAGTTGGTAAATCCTAGGAGTGATTTTCTTTTTTTCAATTCAGGAGGTAAAATACTTAGATAACTTGGAAAACACAAATGAACTCACTGTACATTCAATACAATATAAAAATGACTGGGGCGCCTGGGTGGCTCAGTCGGTTAAGCATCCGACTTCGGCTCAGGTCATGATCTCGCAGTTTGTGAGTTCGAGCCCTGCGTAGGGGGCTCAGAACCTGGAGCCTGCTTCAGATCCTGTGTCTCCCTCTGTCTCTGCCCCAACCCACTCACACTCTGTCTCTGTCTCTCTTAAAATTAAACATTAAAAATTTTTTTGGTAAATAATTAATGGCCCACTCCTGGCCAAATATTGTTACCAGCCACAAGATAAGTATCTCTTCCTTTTGAAGATAGACGGACTCAGCAGTTAGGTAAAAGGAAACACTGAGTTTTTCAAGTAATTCAGAGATGAAACCGATCTTCCGCCCCTTCCCCTGGCTCCAGCCGATGTGACTTACACGTGCAGGCTGGGCAACAAATTCTCCAGCAGGCTGCCTTTCTAGGAGTTAGCAGTTCTTGTTTTTGTTTTTTGTTCTGTTGTTTGAAGAGTTCCCAGTGGTACTCAAGTTTGAAAAACAAGTACACAATGGCTGGCGTCTTGCCTTTTGAAGCAGGAGGCCTTTCTGTGGGAGGGAAGGAAGTGGGCTCCTACCGTGCAGTTAACTGAGGTTCTCTTAACTCCTCTTAACACAGGACGATCGTGTCGCTGTCCATCGTATACACAATCGGACAGGCGGTGATTTCAGTCAGTTCCATTAATGACCTCACAGACTTCGACCATGACGGAATCCCTGACAACCTCCCCACACATGTGTGAGTTGACACCTGCTGCCCTCCCCCACCCCCACCCCCCCGCCACTGGTGGCTTACTCCGCGCTCTAATTTTTCATCTTTTTTCCTTGAACTTCACCGTAAGTGCAAGGAGGTCTTTCCTCCCTCATCAGCCTAGAGGAAGCTTTTTAGTTGACTAAGAGTTGGGTCTATGTATGTCACCATCCTAGCAGCTGTCTGGAGCCACTGCTCACTCGACGCCTGGCTGTCTCGGGTGCATGTCACATGACACACGGTCAGCGCCCGGAATACTTGTGTTAATCTTGATCTTCCTCACAGGGACAAAACTCCCACAGACCTTGATCCCTAATCGTGCCAGGTTTCCTCAAGACTCTGTGCCTTTGGGTGTCTCCTCGTACCACACTTCCGCTTATTTTTCAGTAATTCAGTTTCAGAAATATTTATTGCAGCCCTGTGTTCTGAGTTCTTGATGGAAAGTGCCGTTGACAAACGCTCCTCTGTGAGACTAATTTCCCATCACTACAGTCTGGCCTTATAAAAATGTATTTTGTTCCCGGTTCTTGTGCTTCCGTGCCTTGATCTATGAGTAACGTATCGTATGGGTTGGGGAAATATCACGGAAATTCAAATTGGTATCTGCAGTTCTGGCGTTTCTGGTTTACTAGCCAATCAGATTGCTGTTTAGACCCGGTCCCTTGCTGCAACACCCTCGGTGCCCACAGAGAACTGCGCTGGTGGAAGGGAGTGGTTGTATGACCGGGTCAGGAGCTCACACTTCCAATGTCTGAGTCCCAGCTACTCACAAAGGAGCTGTAAGACCTGGGCAGCTCACCTTCCCCAGGCCTCAGTTTTCTCTTCTATGGTATCAATTAAGAACATGGACTTTGGAGCCAGGCTAACTGGTTCAAATGCTGGCTATGCCCTTTACTAGTTGTGGGATCTTGAGCACATTTCTTAACCTCTGTGCCTAGGTTTCCTCACTTTAACTAGTGCCTACCTCATGTGGCAGTTTTGTGCCTTAATCTGGGTAAGGGACCCACAGCATGGCCTGGCAAGTGGTAAGTATTCAAGAAAGCTTAGTCTCTTAGGGTATTTCATGGAGTTCATATTCAAGCATACCTACAGCTCTCACTAGAGGGCCTGGTACACCATATCCAACTGGCCATGTTTTGTTGTCATTTCAAATGTTTGGGGGTGCCTGAGTGGCTCAGTTGGTTAAGCTTCCAACTTCAGCTCGGGTCATGATCTCACTGCTGGTGAGTTCGAGTCCTGCGTCAGGCTCTGTGCTGACAGCTCAGAGCCTGGAGCCTGTTTCAGATTCTGTGTCTCCCTCTCTCTGCCCCTCCCCCGTTCATGCTCTGTCTCTCTCTCTCTCTCTCTCTCTCTCAAAAATAATAAACATAAAAAAAATTAAAAATTTTTTTGAATATTTGTTTATTTTTGAGACGGAGAGAGACAGAGCACGAGTGGGGAAGGGGCAGAGAGGGAAACACAGAATCTGAAGCAGGCTCCAGGCTCTGAGCTGTCAGCACAGAGCCCAACATGGGGCTCGAACCCATGAACCAGTAGATCATGACCTGAGCCTAAGTTAGACAACTGATTGAGCCCCCCAGGTACCTCTAAACATAAAAAAATTTTTAAAATAAATAAAAATAAAAGAGTGATAGCACTAAGCACAAGTTTATTAACAGGCAAACAAAAAAAGTGCTTCAGCCAGTTAATTCAAGAAGAGGAGCATGATTTTTTTTAAGTTTTATTTATTTAACTAAACTCTACACCCAACATGGGGCGTGAACTCACAACCCCGAGATCCAGGGTCACACACTCTTCTGACTGAGCCAGCCAGGAGCCCTAAGATGAGCAGATTTAAAAAAATTTTTTTTAACGTTTATTTATTTTTGAGACAGAGAGAGACAGAGCATGAACAGGGGAGGGTCAGAGAGAGGGAGACACAGAATCTGAAATGGGCTCCAGGCTCTGAGCTGTCAACACAGAGCCCGATGCGGGGCTCAAACTCACGGACTGTGAGATCATGACCTGAGCCGAAGTTGGACGCTTCACCCTCTAAGCCACCCAGGCGCCCCTGAGCAGATTTTTTAAAGGAATTTTTCAATGTGCAGTATCTTCCTTGACTTTATAGTTTCCTAAAATATTTGTTAGAACTTTAAAGTAATATTTGCAAACAAGAAGATTTGGAGTAAACCCTTATAAAACTTGAAATTTGGGGTGCTTGGGTAGCTCAGTCAGTTCAGTGTCCAACTCTTGATTTCAGCTCAGGTCATATCTCATGGTTTGTGAGTTCAAACCCCCCACTGGGCTCTGTGCTGACAGCATGGAGCCTGCTTGGGATTCTCTCTCTCTCTGTCTCTCTCTCTCTCTCTCTGCCCCTCCCCAGCTTGTGCATGTGCTCATGCTCTCTCTCTCTCTCAAAATAAATAAATAAACTTAAAAAAATTTTTTTAAAAACCTGAAATTTGTAGTACCTACTATAAATCTAACAAAACTACAAAATGGGAGTTGGTAAGTTCCATGAGTGATTTTTTTTTTCAATTCAGGAGGTAAAATACATAGACTTGGAAAATACAAGGGAAGTAAAAGTAACTAAGCCTTAATTCCCTCCATTATTACAAATATCTCTTCTATCATTGTAAAAGATTATAGTAGTAAATCTTTCGTTCTGCTTCTTTCCAGTCTTCTGTACTTTGTAAACAAGTTAAGATCATACCACATAACCTGATACTCTGCTTTGCATTTAAATTGTCTTTTTCCATGGCTTTTCATGACTATTATGATTCTATTATGATTGTACTAGACACAGTGCACACAAACACATTTTACCTACCCATTCTTTTACTGAAAACGGTAAGAGGTACAAAAGAATTCCATACATAAATCCTTGTCCAGTATTCAAGCGGTTGCTTTAAGTTTTTTAAATATACATACAAGTTTGTTAACAGAGAGAGTAATAATGATTTCAGGAATAGAATGCAGTGATTCATCACTTACATGTAACACCCAGTGCTCATCCCAACAAGTGCCCTTCTTAATGCCCCTCACCCATTTAGCCCATCCCTCCCACAACCCCTCCAGCAACCCCCAGTTTGTTCTCTGTATTTAAGAGTCTCTTATGGTTTGTCTCCCTCTCTGTTTTCGTATTATTTTTTGCTTCTCTTCCCTTACGTTCATCTGTTTTGTATCTTAAATTCCACATATGAGTGAAGTCGTATGATACTTGTCTTTCTCTGACTAATGTCACGTAGCATAATACCCTCTAGCTCCATCCACATTGTTGCAAATGGCAAGATTTCATTCTTTTGGATTGAGTACTCCATGACTTCTTTATCCAGTCATCCGTCGATGGACATTTGGGCTCTTTCTATACTTTGGCTATTGTCGATAGTGCTGCTATGAACATTAGGGTGCATGAGCCCCTCCAAAACAGCACACCTATGTCCTTTGGATAAATACTTAGTAGTGTAATTGCTGGGTTGCAAGGTAGTTCTATTTTTAACTTTTTGAGGAACCTCCATGCTGTTTTCCAGAGTGGCTGCACCAGTTTGCATTCCCCCCAGCAGTGCAAAAGTGTTCTCTTTCTCTGCATCCTCACCAACATCTGTCATTTCCTGAGTTGTTAATTTTAGCCATTCTGACAGGTGTGAGCTGGTATCTCATTGTGGATTTGATTTGTATCTCCCTGCTAATGAGTTTGTTGAACATTTTTTCATGTGTCAGTTGGCCATCTGGATGTCTTCTTTAGAAAAATGTCTATTCATGTCTTTTGCCCATTTCTTCACTGGATTATTTGGTGTTAGGATGTTGAGTTTGATAAGTTCTTTATAGATTTTGGATACTAACCCTTTATCTGATGTGTCATTTGTAAATATCTTCTCCCATTCCCTTGGTTGCCTTTTAGGTTTGCTGATTGTTTCTTTCACCGTGCAGAAACTTTTTATCTTGATGAGGTCCCAATAGTTCATTTTTGCTTTTGTTTCCCTTGCCTCTGGAGACATGTCAAGTAAGAAGTTGCTGCGGCCAAGATCAAAGAGGTTGTTGCCTGTTTTCTCCTCTAGGATTTTGATGGCTTCAAGACTTATGTTTAGGTCTTTCATGCATTTTGACTTTATTTTTGTGTCTGGTATAATAAAGTGGTTCAGGTTCATTCTTCTGCGTGTCACCGTCCAGTTTTCCCAATACCATTTGCTGAAGAGCCCATCTTTTTTCCATTGGATATTCTTTCCTCTTTGTCAAAGATTAGTTGGCCAAACGTTTGTGGGTGTATTATGGGTTCTGTATTCTGTTCCATTGATCTGTGTGTCTTTTTTGTGCCAGTACCATACGGTCTTGATGATTACAGCTTTGTAATATGGCTTGAAATCCAGAATTGTGATACCTCCAGCTTTGGTTTTCTTTTTCAGGATAGCTTTGGCTATTCAGGGTTTATTCTGGTTCCATACAAATTTAGGATTGTTTGTTCTAGCTCTGTGAAGAATGCTGGTGTTATTTTGATAGGGATTGCATTGAATATGTAGATTGCTTTGGGCAGAATCGACATTTTAACAATATTTGTTCTTCCAGTCCATGAGCATGGAATGTTTTTCCATTTTTTTGTGTCTTCTTCAGTTTATTTCACAAGCTTTCTAAAATTTTCAGTGTATAGATTTTTCACCTCTGTGGTTAACTCTATTCCTAGGTATTTTATGGTTTTTGGTGCAGTTGTAAATAGAATAGATTCCTTAATTTTTCCTTCTGCTGTTTCATTATTGGTGTATAGAAATGCAACCAATTTCTGTGCATTGATCTTATGTCCTGTGACTTTGCTGAGTTCATGGATCAGTTCTAGCAGTTTGTGGAGTCTTTTGGGTTTTCCACATAGAGTATCATGTCATCTGCAAAGAGTGAGAGTTTGACTTCCTCCTTGCGAATTTGGATGCCTTTTATTTCTTTGTGTTGTCTGAATGCTGAGGCTAGGATTTCCAACACTATGTTGAATAACAGTGGTGAGCGTGGACATCCTTGTCATGTTCCTGACCTTAGGGGGAAAGCTCTCAGTTTTTCCCCGTTGAGGATGATATTAGCGGTGGATCTTTTGTGAATAGCTTTTATGATCTTGGGTTTTTATCAAGAAAGGATGCTGTATTTTGTCAAATGCTTTCTCTGCATCTCTTGAGAGGATCAAAAGATAGTAGGTTATGATAGTAATGTTAAGGCCCATGAATTCAAATTTCATTCTGCTATCAAGACTGTATTCCTGTGAATTATCTTCTCAAACAGGTTGAGTCCCTTCTCTGTGTTTAACTACTGTGAGATTGTGATTTATAATAAGAAATACGTGTTCAATCTTCCCTGTTTTGGGAACAGAGCTCCTAAAACCCTTGGAATTCCCTAAGTGATGAGAGTGGTGAACTGTCTCTTGTTATGTTGATGAGGTGACTTTGGGGACCTGGCTAAGGATGGAGCCTGGTTGCCAAAAGAACCAATCATGTGACTAGAGAGTTGGAACTTTCATTCCCACCCCCTGACCTCCAGGGAGGGGGAGAGGGCCTGGAGATTGAGTTAATATCCAGCGGCCAATGGTTTAATCAACCATGCCTATGTAAGGAAGCCTCCATAAAAACCCAAAAGGACAGGGTTGGAAGAGCTTCCAGGTTGGTAGGCACAGGGAGGTACGGGGGACAGAGGCACCCTGGAGAGGGCGTGGGAGCTCCGTGCCCCTTCCCACCTATTTTGTCCTGTGCATTTCTTCCACCTGAGTGCTCCCAAGTTATATCCTTTTATGATAAATTGGTGATCTAGTAAGTTAAGTGTTTCCTGAGTTCTGTGAGCAGTTCCAGCAAGTTAATTGAACCCTACAAGGAGGTCATTTATACTGATTTATAACCAGTAGGTCAGAAGTACAGGCAACAACCTGGGATTGTGACTGGTATCTGAAGTTCAAGGAGATGGTCTTTGGAACTTCCAGTTTGTAGCTCATCAGTCAGAAGCACAGGTGACAACCTAGGCTTGCCTGTGGTGCCTGAAGTCGGGGGGGAAGGCAGTCTTATAGGACTGAGCCCTTAACCTGTGGAATTTTTTTTTAATTATTTTTTTTAGTATTATTTTTTGTCAAGTTAGCTAACATACAGTGTGTACAGTGTGCTGTTGGCCTCAGGAGTAGATTCCCATGATACATCACTTACATAAAACACCCAGTGCTTATCCCAACAAGTGCCACCTTTGATGCCCATCACCCATTTCACTCTCTTTCACCCTCAGTTTGTTCTCTGTTTTTAAAAGTCTCTTCTGGGTTTCCTCCCTCTCTGTAACCATATGGTTTTTTTCTTTCCCTTCCCCCATGGTCTTCCGTGAAGTTTCTCAACTTCCACATATGAGTGAAAACATGATATCTGTTTTTCTATGACTGACTTATTTCACTCAGCATGATACCCTCCAGTTCCATCCATGTAGTTGCAGATGGCAAGACTTCATTCTTTTTCATTGCTCAGTAGTACTCCATTGTATATATGTACCACATCTTTATCCAGTCATCATTTGATGGACATTTGGGCTCTTTCCATGATTTGGCTGTTGTTGAAAGCGCTGCTATAAACATTGGGGTACATGTGTCCCTATGCATCAGGACTCCTGTATCCCTTGGATAAATTCCCAGCAGTGCTGTTGCTGGGTCGTATGAGCTGTGGAATCTGATACTGTCTCTGGGTAGAGAGTGTCAGAATTGCTTTGAATTGTAGGACACCCAGCCGGTGGCCGTGAATTGTTTATTGTTAGTATGGGGATTCCCCTCCCTACACTGGAAATTGGGCCCAGGAACCCAAATAGAACCACTGTCCCTGGTCCTCTGAGGGAAATTAGAGGACAGAGAGACTCCTGCTTTGAAGAATCTCACATTTCTGCAATATCCCCTCTCCTTTCCCTAGGGCACTGTCCATGATTGGCCTGGCCCTGATAGCTCTGGGAACCGGAGGAATAAAGCCCTGTGTGTCTGCATTTGGTGGAGACCAGTTCGAAGAGGGCCAGGTGAGATCATGTGCCTTCACAGAAACTACATAAAACAAATATAAGCATCCAGGAATTATTGCACGGACACCAAGTCTGTTCTCCATTTGATTCTTTTCAAGGACCGATCATCAGCCACATTTGATCAGTTGATATATAACCAAAGTCATATTGTAACCTTATCCTTTTAATTACAGGAAAAACAAAGAAACCGATTCTTTTCCATCTTTTATTTGGCCATTAATGCTGGAAGCTTGCTTTCTACTATCATCACTCCCATGCTCAGAGGTAAGACATATCCGGTTTTCTTTTTTTGAATTATGGGGAGAAAGTCAGGTGGCAAGTTTAAGTCCTTGTTTTGTTTGTTCGTTTTGTCCCTCTTTTCTCCCATTACGCTTCTGCTGTCGGATACTTCGAAATCCAGAAAATGAGCTTCGTGTCATCTCTAATCCTATTTGACTCCCTTATCCCAAAGACCACTGAAGAATCTAGTGGCACCCCTAGCATGGCAATCATTTTTTCTAAGTTTTTATTAATGCAAAGTTTTTATTCACGGTAAGAGAGAAGGCAAGAAAGAGGTGCTGTTTGGCAACCAGACCTGGATGGGTCGTACTTGGCATTTGTGCCTTTGGGCACAAATTTGTGCTCCCCAGCGATATGCAGTGAGTTAGGAAGAATTTAGTGGCAACATTTTATTCTTCTGCTTCCTCTCATCTCAACTATTTCTTGTTGGTTTTTTTTTTAATTTTTTAAATGTTTATTTAGTTTTGAGAGAGAGAGAGAGAGAGAGAGAGAGAGAGAGTAAGCAGGGGCAGGACAGAGAGAGAGGGAGACACAGAATCCGAAGCAGGCTCCAGGTTCTGAGCTGTCAGCACAGGACCCGACGCAGGGCTCAAACCCACAAACCGTGAAATCATGACCTGAGCGGAAGTTGGATGTTTAATCGACTGAGCCACCCAGGCACCCCTTAGCTATTTCTAAAAGAACTGCCCGGGAAGGAGAAGGAGACAGCGGCTGTCAAGAGCGCTCAGATATTTGTGTTTGCTGACACTCCACTGAGAGTCTGTGAATTTCCCACCTGAAGGGACTATCCGGGGACAGATTAGACCAAAACAACCCTGTGGTGTCCACACTGCGAATCAGATTCAATGATGAAAAAAAATATTTTGTGGGGATTTATGTATTTCTGCCTGGAGTAGTAGTTTGAAGATGACCCTTAAATCCCATTCCAACTTGTTTTGTATAAACATTTAATAGCTTTGGGGCACCTGGCTGGCTCAGTCCATAGAACATCCGACTTTTGACCTCAGGGTTGTGAGTTCAAGCCCCACATTGGGCATGGAGCCTACTTAAAAAAATAATAATAAAGATACTTTATTCTTTCATTATGTTCCCTCACCTCCCCCACTTCCAGCTTCTAGTAGAATATGTACTTATGCATGTTTGAATTACAGAATGTGTTAAAGGATAATTTTAAAGGTAAAATCCTGGCTCTCACACAAATATAAAATGAGCATGTGCTGAGATTTTATATGACTGATTAATTAGTGAAGAAACTGGAGGAACACTGCTACAATCAGCTCCAATAAGGATTTGAATAACAGAGATGTACGCTCTTCCCAGAGGGAAGAGTGAGTTTGCATTGCCACGAACAGAATCATTTGGACAGCTATGAACAGGAAACATTTGCGTGACTATCAATTTTCTACGAGTTAACTTCTTTCTCTACCGAATTGTGAAGTGGTTAGTCAGTCAAAGACAAAGTCAAACCCCTTTCGGTCAGATTATTCCTGGAGGCTCCATTTCATTGAAAGAATTTCTAGGAGACCCTGGGTGGCTCAGTCGGTTAAATGTCCAACTCTTGATATTAGCTCAGGTCGTGATCTCATGGTCATGAGATCGAGTCCCATGTCAGGCTGAGCATGAAGCCTGCTTGGGATTTTCTCCCTCCCTCTCTCTCTGCTCCTCCCCCACTCGTGCTCATGCTCTCTCTCAAAATAAATAAATAAACATTTTTTAAAAAAAGAAAAAGAAGGAATGTCCAATAATCTCTACTTCTCCTTCCAGAGTCTTAATTTTTTTTTCTCACCAATCCTAGGATTTCGGAGCTAGAATGGATCTGCAGTCAGAGGTTAGAAAACTATGGCTGATGGGCCAAATCCAGAAATCTGGACAAGACCATCAATTTGTCTATTGTCCATGACTGCTTTCACCTTACAAAGTCAAGGTTGAGTAGTTGGGACAGAGACTGAATGGTCCACAAAGCCTAGAATATTTACTTCCAGCTCTTCACAGAAAACTTTGTTGACCCCTGCCCTGGGCCATCTAATTGTTTTTTAAATAGCATGAATTCAGGAACACACAATCTTGATTTTCCAGGGTACTTTTGATTTTATTTACTGGGTCCCCTCTCTTCAAGTTATTGTATCCAGGTCACTTTTATCTCTCCCACCAAGAAAATCCATATAAGGATTCCCACTGATTTTGGCTTGGCCAGTGTCAGACATCTATTTAGGGGCTAAGATTAGAACCTATGTTCGTCTCTTGCTCTTTCTACTACAAAGCTGCTGGGCTCAGCAGGCAATGAAATCGATAAAGCAAATGGATAAGTCTAGAACATCAAGTAAAAACAATATGTAATAACCAGTTAGGGATTTTTAAAAAAATGATAACCATATATGAGCATTAAAAATGCCATAATGAGGGGCACCTGGGTAGTTCAGTTGGTTAAGCATCCAAGTTCTGCTCAGGTCATGATCTCACAGTTTGTGAGTTCGAGTCCTACATCAGGCTCTGTACTGACAGCTCAGAGCCCGGAGCCTGCTTCAGATTCTGTGTCTCCTTCTCTCTCTGCCCCTCCCCTGATCATGCTCTTTCTCTCTGTCTCAAAAATAAATAAACATTAAAAAATAAGATTATAAAAAAATGCTATAATGAATTTTAATCTTATAATTTCTCCCCAGTTCAACAATGTGGAATTCACAGTAAACAAGCTTGCTACCCACTGGCATTTGGGGTCCCTGCTGCTCTCATGGCTGTAGCTCTGAGTAAGTAGAAATCAGTTGAATTAGTACAATCCTATAATCAGGTCAGACCCTCACATTAATTATTGTGACCAATTTTTTAAAACTTCATGGAATAAATTGTAATAATAATTCCCATGCTCTGAACATTCAAACAAAGTAGAGTTGGCATATTACTTCAGAGGAAATAAGATCAAAAAAGAGTTTACAGGAAATGGGATCAACCGAGTTGGGCTCTGAAAAGTTTGACACTATTTAGGCAGATTTAAGGAGAAAAGTGACAGAATCTATTAGACTAGATGACCCCATGACCGAACGCTTTTGCTCTTATCAGCGTGTGCTCGTCTCCAGCTTGCCTCAAGACCGGCAGCCTGGTCCAGTTAGCGTTTAAATACTTCCAGAGAACATCCAGATTTCCATAATACATCATCTCGAAATGGTTCTACCAGAGTATCTTCCCGTTGGGAGGAATATATGTGTCTATTAGATACATTCATTCACACATTAGTTCTTGGCACTGGCTTTTTAGGAAGTGTGGACAGTTTTCGCCCTAGGATAGTCTACATTGAAAGATGGCAGGTGTCTTCGTTTCCTGGGACTACCGTGACAAAACACTACAGACTGGGTGGCTTCATTAGAAATTTATTTATCATCTCACAGCTCTGGAGGTGGGGAATCCAAAATCAACATGGCGAGAGGGCCCTGCTCCCTCTGAAGTTACTGAGAGGGATCTCTTCCAGGCCTCTCTTCTGCCTCTGGTAGTTCCCTGGCCTGATGCAGCACAATGCCAATGTGCCTGTGGCCTTCCCCTGTGTGCACATCTGTGTCCAAATTTGCGCTTTTTTGTAAGGCCACCAGTCATATTGGAGTAGGAGCCCCCTGAATGACCTCATCTTAACTCGATCTTCTGCAAAGGCTGTATTTCCAAATGAGGTCACATTCTGAGGTCCTGGGGGCAAGGACTTCAGCATCTTCTGGGGGCGGGGGGTGGTGGGGGTCGGGGACACGATTCAACCTGTAACGGTAGTACAAGCAGGAAACAGAGCCCAATACGCATCTCAGGCCTTTGCAGCTTCCCACTCAAATGAGAAAGTGCTGGCACTATTACTTCCTCTGACTTTTTTTCAGTTCTTCATAGTGTCAGTTATGCCCCCTCTTAACCCTGTTTGTTCAGCTTGTAGCAAATTAGCTTCACCCTTACATCCAAGCCAGAATTCCGTATTTTCCCTTTTTTTCTGTGTCCATTTCCTTCCATAATTGTTTAAATACTGCCACACTCCCCTAAAAAGCCCATATATACCTACTCCTCTCCGATTCTGCGTAAGGAGATAAAAAAAGGATCTCAAAAGCTGTTGTTCGAGGCCAGACGCTGTAGTCAGTTGGCATTAGGTAAATTGTCATTTAGTTTGCATGGGTCATTCTTACATCATACAATGTTTCTCGAATGGAAGAATTGAGAATAGGCCAAATTCTATGCATCAGTGCTGTCTCTTGAAGTTTCTTTCAGCAGCAATCTCATGCTTGAATTAGGCTTAAGTTAATCAGAAGCTTAAAGATTAAAATATTTGTTGGCAAAACAGAGTAGACTCCATCTATGAGTATCTCTGCCATCTCTGTCTGGATTAAGGAAGATTGGCATCGGGTGAGGATTCAAGTATATTTCTCTTTATTCAACCATAAAGAACACCTATAACACAGGCACATACTTGGACATATGCTTTGAGAGGTAGCACTTCTCAAAATCTCAGGCCCTCTTAAATTGAGGAAATTAAGTGGCATTCCATCAACCCATGGGTGCTTTTAAATGATTAAACTGTGGTATTGGACAGTCAGAAATCCTCATACGGTACTGGGTTTCCAGAGTCTCCTGAAGGAATGCTTTTTCTATTTTTACAATATGCCTTTTCTAGGAAGATCCATGGAAGAATTGCCTTATTGTAAAAGTGCTTTAACTTTGTAAAACTGTAGCCGCAGATGCAAAAATTCACCACTGTTTTTCTGTACCGTGACCACGGAATGAACTCTGCCACACATGATTAAGTAAGGTTTTAACAAACTAGTTTCTTCCTTTTTCTGAAGATTTATTAAAAAAGAAGAAACTCTTCTGCCATTGCAATCAGAAAATTAAAGCTGTTTTTTGTCTTTATAGAATTATGCGCTGATCTGTTACGTGAAAGCACTTACTCCTTTGTCTCCCTATGCTTAAGAATAAACCTTGCACTTAAATAGCCGCATGGAGCGTCTGTGAGCCACCCCAAAATGTGGGAAGTGGACAGTAATAGGCTCCAATGTTGGTATATGACAGCACAAATATACCACCGCTCAAAGCTTCTGTGATTGTTAGCATCAAAAGCACTTTCCAAACTGGGACATAGGAAGGCAAGCCCATTCTGTGAGTAATCCCAGTATTTCCAAAACAAGGTTGTAACTCAAATAAAAGCACATCTTCTAGGTCACGGGTAGTTCTGTCAAACGCCTTGTTAACGTCTTCTTTTGCCTTCCCAGTTGTGTTCGTCATTGGCAGTGGAATGTACAAGAAGTTTCAGCCCCAGGGTAATGTCATGGCTAAAGTTGTCAAGTGCATTGGTGTAAGTATTTCAGTAGCTTTCTCTGTCAGTGATATATAGTCACCCCAGAACCTTCTACCTCCTTCAAATTAAAATGCAATGAAGCATTGACTTTTCTTTATTTTTTTAAGTTTATTTATTTATTTTGAGAGAGAGAGAGACAGAGACAGAGACAGAGAGCATGAGCGGGGAGGAGCAGAGAGAGGGAAAGAGAGCTTCCCAAGCAGGCTCCTCACTGTCAGTACAGACCCTGACGCAGGGCTCAAACTCACGAACTGTGAGATCATGACCTGAGCCAATACCAAGAGTCACACACTTAGCCGACTGAGCCACCCAGGTACCCCAACATTGACTTCTCTTTAAACATTTCTTAATGTTCTTAACTATTTTGGTAATTAAAGTTTCTTATAAAACTGACCAAATGGAAAAGGACACAAACTGAACTCAAAAAGGGAGGGATAGAAAAGGCTCTTGAACTTTCGAATTAGATCGGTAGTCAAAGAAAGGCAAAGCAGAGTGACTGTTCAGCTATCACGCTGGCTAACCATGGCTGATGCGGGTCGGGAAGAGTGAAACGGAAGTGGAGAGGCGCGGTTTGATGCTGCATCTCAAGGGTCTGGAGTGTCAGTAATGCTACTTTCAGAATTAAGACTAAGAAAAATCACTTTTTAAAATGAACACACAAAATGAACACAGATTCATGTAGAAGATTATCAATGTAATATTTATAACAGCAAAATTTTATAACACAAAATTGCAGGAGAACAGTGCTTAACTTCTAGTAGATGTAGCCATGCTATGCAGCCATCGGAAGTCTTGTTTCCAAAGACAATTTGGTGACAGGAACATGCAGAATATGGTTTCTTCCATGTGCATCAATGTGCTGTACATGCATACAGGCACATTTAAAGGTAGGAAAGGGGTACCTGGGTGTCTCAGTCGGCTAAGCATCTGAATTCAGATCAGGTCATAATCTCAAGGCTCATGAGTTTGAGCCCCACATCAGGCTCCGTGCTGACAGCTCAGAGCCTAGAGCCTGCTTCAGATTCTGTGTCTTCTTCTCTTTCTGCCCCTTCCCCACTAGCATTCTGTCTCTCTCTCAAAAATAAACATTAAAAATTTTTTAATAATAATAAATTAATTTTAAAAAAATAAAGGCAGGAAATAAATGTTACTGTCGATCTATACCGTCCAGCATGATAGCCACTAGCCTCATGTGGCTCTCAAACATTTGAAATGTGTCGTGTGCAACTGGGAACAGAATTTTAAATTAGATTTCATTCAAATTAATTTAAATTACACAATTTCCTATTGCTATATTATATTGTGAGTTCTCACTTTTTTTTTAATGTTTATTTTTGAAGAGTGCAAGTGGGGTAGGGGCAGAGAGAGAGGGAGACACAGAATCCGAAGCAGACTCCAGGCTCTGAGCTGTCAGCACAGAGCCCGACGCGGGGCTCGAACCCACAGACCGCGAGATCATGACCTGAGCCGAAGTTGGACGCTTAACCGACTGAGCCACCCAGGTGCTCCTTCACTCTTAAATTTTAATGGGACACCTGGCTGGCTCAGTCTGTGCAGCATGCGACTCTTGGATTCAGGGTTGTAAGTTTGAGCCCCATGTTGGGTGTATTACTTAAAAAAAAAATTTTTTTTTAATTTATTTTATTATTATTACTTTCACTCTTACACTTTAAAACTGATACTCAGTTCAGTGAGTGGAAAACTTTTAAGTATATTTGGAACAACTTAGGTATATAAATTTAGTTTTTCAAACATAAATTTATGAAAAGTAAATACAAATCAAATAGTTCTGATAAAAATTGATCATGTTCTGTAAGTATAAAATATGCCCCGGGTTTTGAAGACTTGGTATGAAAAAAGAAATATAGAAATTCTCATCGATTGTAATATTTAATATTATTAATTTATTAATAATTGTTTAAATAATTATTGATTTAATATTAATGTTATTCTTATTACATATTAAGATCATATGTAAGATCATTTGGATTTATTGGATTAAATAATATATAACATATTTAAAATGAATTTTACCTGTTTCCCTGTTACTTTTTTTTTTACATTTATATATATCTTTTTTATTTTAATTCTAGTACAGTTAACATAGTGTTATATTAGTTTCAGGTGTATCCCTGTTATTTTTTTTCAAATTTTTATTTAAATTCTAGTTAGTTAACATATAGTGTAATTTGGGTTTCCACAATAGGATTTGGTGACTCGTAACTTACATACAACACCCAGTGCTCGTCACAATACCCTTACTACCCATTACCATTTAGCCCATCCCCCTGCCCACCTCCCCTCCAACAACCCTCAGTTTGTTCTCTATCTTTAGGAGTCTCTCCAGGGGCGCCTGGGTGGCTCAGTCGGTTAAGTGTGTGACTTCAGCTCAGGTCATGATCTCAGGGTTTGTAAGTTCGAGCCCCGCATCAGGCTCTGTGATGACAGCTCAGAACCTGGAGCTTGCCTCAGATTCTGTGTCTCCCTCTGTCTCTGCCCCTCCCCTACTCATGCTCTGTCTCTCTCTGTCTCAAAAATAAATAAACATTAAAAAGAAAATTAAAAATAAAGAGTCTCTCCTGGTTTATTTCCCTCTCCCTCCCCCCATATGTTCATCTGTTTTGTTCTTAAATTCCACAGATGAGCGAAATCATATGGTGTTTGTCTTTCTCTGATTGACTTAGATCCCTGTTACTTTGTACTATGGCCAGCCGAAAACTGAAATCACAAATGGCATACATTATTTTTCTCTTGAATGCTCCTCTCTAGAGGGCCCAGAGAGTAAAGTAGTAAGAATATGACTTTGTTTACCCCACTCAAAGGCTCATAGTTAGAAAGAGATTAGGAATAAATGCAGGTTCTTTTAGCATCATCATTACACGAGTTTATACGATATATACGTTGCTTCTCTCACAAACACAGCTTTCCATTAAAGGCAGTTGTATTGAAATGTGTTTCCCTCATAAAGTAATCGGTTCTGTTTTGAAATGTGATTTTTCTTCCTTCCTTCAGTTTGCCCTCAAAAATAGGTTTAAGCATCGGAGTAAGGAGTTTCCCAAGAGGGAGCACTGGCTGGACTGGGCTAAAGAGAAATATGATGTGAGTGACCGTTATCGCTGCAGTTTTCTTGAGGTCTTCCTCCAGCATGGGGACAGCCACAGTGGCGGTTCGTATGATTAAGGCCACGTGGACAAAATTATCAGTTGTATCCTTGTAAACCTGACTAGTGTTTTGAACAAGACTATGCAAGAATGTGTGTTAATGTTGAGAAGAACTTGATAAACGGTGGGTATAGCTGGAAACAACATTATCTTTTCATAGGTTTTCATTTGGTAGAATCGGTTATTAATTATGCGTGATTGTGGTCACGTAACCAGTGTGAAAACAGAAGAATCAGTGAACAGTGGTGGTGGGATTACATTTATTGGAATTACATTTAAATTCTAGTACTATGCCTTTTATTTATTTATTTATTTATTTATTTATTTAATAGTTTATTTTTATTTATTTTGAGAGAGAGAGAGAGAGCAAGTGGGGGAGGGGCACAGAGAGAGGAAGACAGAATCCCAAGCAGGCTCCATGCTGTCAGCGCATGGATGCGGGGCTCGAACTCACAAACTGTGAGATCATGACCTGAGCTGAAGTCTAGTTGGACGCTTATCCGACTGAGCCACCCAGGTGCCCCTAGTAAGATGCCTTTTAAACTGACATTCGCACTCATTTTAAATAGCTGAGGAATTCTGGGTTTTCTAAAAAAATTTGAGGGAGGATTCTTTGGAACAATTAGTCACCTCCCCGCTTGTCTCTGGTTGCACATGTCTATACTGAAACAACACTGCTGACAGCTGTGAATGACACTGATTCATCCTTCCCCATTTCATCCACAGGAGAGGCTCATCTCTCAAATTAAGATGGTTACGAGGGTGATGTTCCTGTATATCCCGCTCCCAATGTTCTGGGCCTTGTTTGACCAGCAGGTAATGTAAAGCTGTGTGTGTTTCTTTACATCTTTATTTAGCAAAATTCCTTGGGGACTACCATGGACGGGGCAGTACTTAGTATTTAGCTTCTAAAAACGTTTTCTTCCAGTTTCTTTTTTATACTTCGTTTATTTACTAAGTGTTAGATCACACTGAGTTTCTTTAAAAAAAAAACAACAACACAACTCTAGATGGTTCTATCCACATTTCTGTTGCAAAACAATGAAGAAAATCAGGTGTGGTCAGCTTACAGAGCCTTGGGAAAGACTTGATCAAAGTATCTAGGACTCTTACCAGTTAAACCAAGAATAAAGAGCTTTTCTACTGATACAGTGTGCTCAGAGGATGTACAGTATTGCCTTTTATGGGATCCACAGAACATTTAAGCTGAAAAAGGCCTTGATACCTTCTGCTCTAAAATGGAATGCTTGAGCTAGAAGTACCATCCAAGGATGTGAAATGACTACCTAAGTCATTCTGACCAGAGCAAGGAACTCAAACCCAGATCAGTGCCTTGTCACCCTCCTCTTGCTCCCGCAACCGGAAGACATGTGCCTAGGAAGTGTTCAGATTTGGGTTAAACAACTCAATGCGTGAATACTCCGTTGCCAGAGTAATGAGATAGTGTTTCTTCTAGAAACTGCAGCTTTAAAAAAAATTATAAACGCAGGTCCTTTTATTGTACAGGAAGGGTTATTAGAAGGACAAAACAACTCTTGGAAAAAATTTGAGTGAACACATTAATCTCCTTAGTTGTAAATATGGGATTTAGACCAGCATCTTAAGCACAGGGAGGCAGCTTTGCGTGTTGAATAGGAACCAGCTGAATAGGAATCAGATTTGCTCTAGAAGTACACTCATCACCTTCTAGCTGTATGACTGGGGCGGGGGGCGGATTCTGTAATGCTCCTGGAAGGGTAATCGCCCATGGCAAGGCTGTGCGGATCAAATTAGAGACTGTGCATAAAGTGATCCGTGCCTGACATCTCTTAAGAGCTCAAGCAGTGGTGTACTTCTTGACTTTCCATAATGCCTTCTAAACGGAGTTGACAGATTGAAAACTTTATGTGTTCAGTCCTCCATGGAAATAATCACATGTACCTGTATACAGCTCTGAATCCTCTTTATATAAAATAAGTTGAATGTAACTAGGCTGCAGGGTTAAATCCATCAGTCTTTTTTAAAATGTTTATTTATTTATTTGAAGGGGGGGGCAAGGGGAAGGGGCAGAGAGAGAGAGGGAGAGAGAGAATCCCAAGCAGGCTCTGTGCCGTCAGCATGGAGCCCAAGGTGGGGCTCGATCACACAAACCATGAGATCATGACCTGAGCCAAAATCAAGAGTTGGATCCCTAACCAACTGAGCCACCCAGGCGCCCCTGAACCATCACTCTGTTGGTGGATTTCTACTTCAGGACAATCTAGACTGTCAAACATGGCTCTTAACAATAATGATGTTCTTGGAGCGCCTGGTGGCTCAGTCAGTTAAGTGTCTCACTCTTGGTTTCTGTTCAGGTCATGATATTGTGATTCGTGGAATTGAGCCCCACATTGGGCTCTGCACTGACAATGCAGAGCTCGCTTGGGGTTCTCTCTCTCTCCCCCTCACCCACTCATGCTCGCTTTCCCTCTATCTCCCAAAATAAATAAATAAACTTAAAAAAAAAAAAAAGATGTTCTTGAAACTGTGATGCCAGTGAATGTAGAATATCTTACGTGTACATAGCTGCCTCCACCTTATAGGTGATGCCATGCTTTCCAACAGGCCCCAGCCTGTGTCTTTGTATTTCCTAAGGATGGCTGTCTCTCAGAAGAGCGCTTTCTAGATTCTTCCCTGGGCTTGAGAACTATATGTTGTGTTAACCTGTGCAGCAGAAATGCAAGTTGTTTGGTTTTACCCAGCGTGACAATGGAGCTGGAAGATAAACTTGAGGTTTAAATCCCATAACATTTAAATCCCATAACATTTCAGACCTCCTTCCTGCTCTGGAAGAGACGCAACATTGACTTGTAAAACGTTTAAAACTCATGTTCCCAAATGATGCAGTGAACATATTCATTTTTAGGGCTCCAGGTGGACGCTGCAAGCCACAGCTATGAGTGGGAAAATTGTAAGTTCGGGATGTCCAGCTATTCTCCCTCCCCTGGTCACCGCTCCTCTGTTTTAGTCCCTTCACCCTCTTTCCCTTCCCTGTCACGACATTCTTCAACCTCCCCAACTGATCACCTCTGGGAACTGATCAGTGAGAATCTCCCCCCGCTCTTTTCAGGGACTTCTTGAAATTCAGCCGGACCAGATGCAGGTAGGAGAAGATGTTTAAGTTGCTTTCTGAGATCAAAGTACCTTTGAGACAACAGCTAATGGTTCCTCTCCACTCCACCCACAGACCGTGAACGCCATCTTGATCGTCATCATGGTCCCCATTGTGGATGCCGTGATATATCCTCTGATTGCAAAATGTGGCTTCAATTTCACGTAGGTTCTCGGCAGGTTGGGGGTGGGGGTGAGGCCCTGTCAGTCCCAGGGCTTTGCAAATAGACCGCACTCCATCAGCTGGAAAGAATGTCTCCCCTCCCAGCACACCACCTATATGATGGGGTTTTTAAAGAGTTATATTTGAATGAGAGGTCTCTGTTCTGATGTTTCTGGAAATTTGCCCTTAACATAAAAGTGCTGTAAAAGGCAGCCTGAAAAGCTTCTAGTTAAAGCTTTCATGTATGTAGATGATAGAAATGTTAACTGTCATCCAACGTATCGCCTAAGCCACAGTTTCTAGAAATTAAATGTGAAAATGCAAATAAGCTGCGTTATATATATCCTTCCTCATCTCAATCAGAAATAAGAGAGGAAGAGATACTTTTGAACAGTATTTCACAGGGAAGTTAGTTTTGTTTGGGTGGATGGCGGGAAAAGAATGTTATCATTAGCTCGCTTGTGTCTGAGGCTTGTTGAGAGTCACTCTTACTTACGTCTCAGCTCTTTGAAGAAGATGACAGTTGGAATGTTCCTGGCTTCCATGGCTTTCGTGGTGGCGGCAATTGTGCAAGTGGAAATTGATGTGAGTTGCCCTCTGGTCCCCCAGTGGCTTTTCCTGCGGGTCAGGTGGAACGTTCGGAAGGCTTCTTTCTCCGGGGCTGTGGGGATCAGGGGAGGCCAGGGTCTCTGCCGACAGACTGTCCTGGAGCCAGAGAAAATGTGGATGTGTTGCAGGGGCAAAATGGTCCTTTTCAGGCAGTGCGCACTACAGGTTCTCATCACTGTGAAGGGGGCAGCCTGCAGTAGAGTCAGATGGGTGTGCTTCACTTGAGAAGTATGCATGGCGGTGACACGGGGGGTTTCCACTGACACGGTTTATGTAAGGGGAGCGGGAGTTCATGGAACTTGTTTTTCGCAATCTGAACTCCTAGGAAGTCTGGTTAGAAGTTCATTACTCAACAAACAAGAAGCACTTTGAAAATATGTAAATTGTCTTTGGGAAGACGCCTCTGTAATCTCAAGTTTCTAGTGATGTTAGTCCCCACTCCAGTCCACACTCAGTCTGTTGGACCCACAGGGGCACTAAACCAGGTTTCTAGTGCTGTTAGTTTGAGACCAGGCCCCGGAAACGGGCGTTACGTAGTGTGTAAAACAGGAGGTAAACACTCTCCTCCCACCTCTCTCCCCTCCTCCTTTCTCTGTCTCGGTCTGTCTCCTCCCCTCTGTCTCTGTGTGTCTCTCTCTCTGTCTGTCTCTCTCTGTTTCTGTCTTTATCTCTCCCTCCCTCCCTCATTCTCTCTTTTTAAATTTTTTTAAAATTTGGAATTGTGATAAAACATACATTAAAAAATTCACCATCTTAACCATTTCTAAGTATACAGTCCAGTCATGTTAAATACATTCACAGCGTCGTGCAATCAATCTCCAGAATGCTTTTCATCTTGCAACACTAAAGCTCTGGGCCCATTAAAAACAGCTCCCCATCTCCCCTCCCCCAGCCCCTGGCAACCACCATCCCACTTACTGTCTCTATGAGTTCGTGCACTCTTGGTACCTCATCTAAGTGTATTCATACACCAAGTGTTCTTTGCTGGGTGGCTTGTTTCACCAAGCATAATGTCCCCAAGCTTCTTCCATGCGGTAGCAGGTGTCAGAATCTCCTTCTTTGGTAAAGTAGAATCATAGTCCACTGTTGGATGGACCACGTTTTGTTTATCCATTCGTCCGTCAGTGGACATTTGCATTGCTTTCATGTTTTGGCTACCATGCGTCGTGTTCCTGTGAACGTGCGTGTACTCACTTGCTCTGGAACATAGCTAGCTTTGTGCAAAATGAACTGTGGGACTAGTGTAGGCTTCTAGACTAGAGTAGAAAGGATTGCTCCTGGGACGCCAGGATTTGAGAGAGAGCACTACAGGGAAAAGGCAGAAGCCCTGAAGGAACGTGTGGAGGCAGGAGGGCATAGGATACCTACGGAAGGATGTCGAGAGCAGTGTCAGGGCTGTGGTCCAGGCTCCCAAAGTTAGAGGGGATGATGGTGGCCTCCAGGAGAGTAGATCTTACGTGTCACAACAAGATAAACATTCACTTGGGCTGTGGTTACTCTGACCTCCTCAGATAGCAGTCTTCATAACCTGGTATCCTTTGACTTGGAGGTGGCTAGGTAAGACCCAGAGCAGCCTCTTTGTGATTTCTTCCATGTTTTGTACAAGCATCATTTTCTGTGGGTGCCATGAGGTGAACAACTGAAGACTTCACAGGGGAGTTTTGTATCTCAGCCGGTGCGGCTTTCTGTGCTGTAGCAGGGGTGGGGGTGGGGGGATGGTGACTGTCGTGCTAGGACAAGCTTATCTTCAATATGCATGGAGACATCGCTGCTAATCTTCTTTTATTTTGCTCAGAAAACTCTTCCAGTCTTCCCCAAACAAAACGAAGTCCAGATTAAAGTACTGAATATAGGAAATGATAACATGACTGTATATTTTCCTGGAAGCGCAGTGACACTTGACCAAATGTCCCAAGTAAGTAGAAGGGAACTTAACTTCCTTTTTTATCTTCTGACCTGAATTACAATAGGATTTGAAAAAACTGATCTTCTTGACCCTTATGTAATTCCTACAACAAGTCCAGAAGTAAAATGTCTTGTTATCTTGGTCTCATTTTGGCCTCACTCCAGACCAGTGTGCCTCAAACTTTAATGTACATGTGAATCACCTGGGGAGCTTATGAAATGCAGAGTCTTAATTAGTAGGTCTGAAATGCTGCATTTTTAACATGCTCTCTCGTGCATGTATCCACATTTTAAACAGCAAGGATCTGGCAATGGTTCTCTACTAGGGGCTATTTTTCCCCCAAAGGGGACATTTAGTAATTTCTGGAAACATTTTTCATTGGCACAACTGAGAGTGTGCTCTTGGCATTTCATATGTAAGAAGCCAGAGATGCTGACACACAGTCCCACAACAAAGAATTATCTGGCCTCAAATGTCAATAGTGCCAAGGTTGGAAAACCCTAATCTGGATGGTCGCTGGTCTCAATTAGAGGTTCTCATCCTTGGGTCCATACTGGAATCGCCTAGAGAGCTTTGAAAATTCTGATACCTCATAGATTTTGATTTAACTGGTCTCACTCCTGTTCAGCCACGGTTGAGAACCGCTCCCTTATAGCTTATGAAACTGACAATCTCGAAGAAAAAAGAAAATTTGACTTCTGAGTGCTCAGAGCAGCCCAGTACTGATTGTCACCAGGGTTATGGCTTTTCCCCTAAAACTACTCTTTGACCAATGGTAGAAATGATTTCCAGAACATTTATTTTCATAAAATGAAATAATAGTAAAATGCTGTACAAAAAGTATAATTATTGTGTAACACTAAAGAAGTTCATGACAGAGTTCAAAAGAGTGGGTGGGAGGCTGAGACAAACCAATGCCAGCTTCTGCAAGGCTTTTCTTTCTTCCTTCCTCCCTCCCTCCCTCCCTCCCTCCCTCTCTCTCTCTTTCTTCATTCCTTTCTTCTTTCCTCCCTCCCTCTTTCTTTCTTTCTTTCTTTCTTTCTTTCTTTCTTTCTTTCTTTCTTTCTTTCTTCCTTCCTTCCTTCCTTCCTTCCTTCCTTCCTTCCTTCCTTCCTTCCTTCCTTCTTTTCTTTTCTTTCTTTCTTTCTTTCTTTCTTTCTTTCTTTCTTTCTTTCTTTCTTTCTTTCTTTCTTTCTTTCTTTCTTTCTTTCTTTCTTTCTTTCTAAGTAGCTTCTGTGTCCAATGTGGAGCTTGAACTCACCTGAGATTAAGAGTCACATGCTCTACTGACAGAACTAGCCAAGCACCCCCGCCCCGCCCCTCAAGGCATTTTTTTGATGTGTATGAACGTCAACTGGGGATGTCAAATGATATGCCATGGCAGTGTGCGGTTATTCTGCGTGACAGTACAGAATAAGATGCTATGGTATTAACTTTGACTCCTTTTCTCCCGTTATAGACAAATGAATTTATGACGTTTGATGTAGACAAACTGACAAGTATAAACATCACTTCTACTGGATTACCCATCACTCCAGTAACTCATAAGTTTGAGCAGGGCCATCGCCATACCCTGCTAGTGTGGGCCCCCAATAACTACCGCGTGGTAAGTAGTTAGACACCTACAGCTGATTCTTTACTATTTGTGATGTTGGAAACAGCCTGTGAATGGTGTGACTTTCTTTTACCCCATGTAGTATAATTATAATTATATAAGATCATCTTCAAGTCTTCCTTCTTCAAGGGTACAAGTCATTTGACTTCCAATAAAAGTTTGAGTGATAGATGGGAAGGATTAATATTAATTAAAATGTTTAAAAAGAACTTTGGGGCATGATATAGTGGGGGGGGGGCGAGTGCATACAAGTCACACAGAATACATATATGCATTCTTAGCAACTTTTTGAGATAAAATTTTAAATATATCTTTAATTGTATTGGTTATAAAATTCACACTGAGTAATTGGAAAATTAAAGCAGTCCCTTAAAAATGTAGTAAATATATCAGGTAAAAGCAATAAAAATATACACAAAATATTTCATGACAAAACACAAGTTCTTATAAGCCAATCCACATATAAAGAAACTATGAAGGTATAGTTGAACCAAGTGAAGGAGTTGTGGGTATTCTATAAGGTAAATTTAGGTGACCTTCTATAAAACTGCAATATGGAATTAAGACTTCTTGGTCATGTGTTTTATTAGGGAGTTCTTGAGTGACTCATTCCAAATTCTTGGACAGTAGGGTTCTGTGGAACCTCCAGAAAGCAAGCATCAAAAATTGTGGAGGCTCATGTTAACCTTAAAGAAAACCAAGGCCAAAGGTTGGAGCCCTGCACATATAATCATTATGCCCGTGGCTCCTAGGATATATGTCAACGTCATTCTCCTTCTCAAAGGCTGAAATGGTAATCTGAACTTATTCAAGTGGATAAGATTTGAAAATGCTTTCTTTCTCAGGTAAAGGATGGCCTTAACCAGAAGCCAGAAAAAGGAGAAAATGGCATCAGGTATGTATATTTCTTTAAAACTTAAGTTTTATCAGCTTCTTATGGAAGTGATGATTCCCATAATAAAATCCAGCTGTAACAAGGAGAGTATGGGAATTTATCCAAAGAATGTAAGGCTGGTTCAATATTCAAAAAAAAAAAAAATCAATCAAGATAAACTGTCATCTGAATAAAGAAAAAAATCCATATCATCATATCAATGGATGCAGAAAAAGCATTTAATAAACTTCAGTGTCCATTCATGATTTAAAAAAAAAAAAAAACAACTTCAACAAACTAGTAGTTGAAGAGAACTTCCTTACTCTGAAAAAGGACATCTAAAAAACCGAAGCTATCGTTACACTTAACGGTGAAAGTCTGAATGCTCTTCCCGTAAGATCATCCGCACTCTCCACTCCTGTTCAGTATCCTTCTAGACACCAGTGCAATGAGACTAGAAAAAGAAGCATCTTGACTGGAAAGGAAGAAATAAACTATTCCTACTCACAGATGACATAAGTATCTGCACAGAATGTCCCAAAGACTACCAAAAAAGCTCATAGAATCAGTAAGTGAGTTTAGGAACAAGTGTAGAAATGGCACAAAATACAAGGGCAACACAACAAAGCATCACATTTCTATATGCCAGTAATGATTGGAAACTGAAACTCTAAAACTATGCAATAGCTCCAAAAAAAGATAAAATACTAGTTGCAAATCTAATAAAACATGCTGTACAGTTCTATGCATTTTAACACAGGTCTAGATTCATATAAACACCATTACAACCAGAATACAGACCAGTTCCCCAAATCTCCCTCGTGCTGCCGATAGCCAAACCTCTCCTCCACTCCTAGCCCAAGGCAACCACTGATCTGTTCCCACATCTTTATCATTTTTTTGACTATTGCCATATACAAGATTTGAGAACTAAAACTACAAAAGGCTTATGAAAGAAACTAAGAGTGAGTGAAATAAATGGAGAGATATGCTGGATTCATGGATTAGAAGACTTAATATAGGGGTACCAAGTTGGCTCTGTCGATTGAGTGACCGATTCTCGATTTTGGTTCAGGTCATGATCTCAGGGTTGTGGTACTGAGCCCCGCATTGGGCGTTGTGCTGAGGATGGAGCCTGCTTGAGATTCTCTTTCCCTTTCCCTCTGCCCCTCCCTGCTTGTGCACGTGTGCACACAAGCCCTCTCTCTAAAATATAAATGAATGAATGAATGAATGAATGAATGAATAAAATAATTTTTTTAAGTTAGAAAAAAGGGGGGCCTGGTTCACTCAGTTGATTGAGTGTCCAACTTCAGCTCAGATCATGATCTTTGCAGTTCAGTTGGTTAGTTTGAGCCCCGTGTTGGGCTCTGTGCTGACAGCTTAGAGCCTGGATGGAGCCTGCTTTGGATTCTGTGTCTCCCTCTCTCTCTGTCCCTCCCCCGCTCGCAGTCTCACAAAAATAAGTAAACTTTAAAAGGCTTTTAAAAAAATAAAATAATAAAAATAAATTTAAGAAATAAAAGTTAAAAGAAAAGAAGACTTAATATAGTGACAATGTCAATTCTCCCCAAACTGGCCCCTCGGTTTAGTGCAATTCCTATCAAAATCATAGCAGTATTTTTCTATGACTTTTTCCACTTTTATTGAGGTATAAAATGACAAATAAAATCGTATACATTTAAAGCATTCAACATGATGATTCAATATATGTATACATTGTGAAGTATTTACTACAATCAAATCAACACAATCACCTTAGTTACCTTTTGTGTGTGTGGTAAGAATGCTTAAGATCTAATCAGTGCACTTGAAGTATACAATATGGTGTTACAAATTATAGTCCCCATTTGTACATTAGAACCTCGAAACTTATTCCTCTTGGAACTAAGTTTGTGCTCTTTAACCCAACGTGTCCCTGTTCCCCACCCCCAGTCCCTGGCGACCACCATTCATTCTACCCTCTGCTTCTATGAGTTCAACTTTTTTTTTTTTTTTTAAGATTCCATATATATGTGATGCAATGCAGTATTTGTCTTTTTCTGTCTGGCTCGTTTCACTTGGCATGATGTTTCTAGGTTCATCCATGTTGTCACAATGGCAGGAGTGCCTTCTTTTTAATGGCTGAATAATATTTCATTTTAATATAGATATATAGACATAGGTAAATTAGAGTTCATCCAAACTAAAACCCTTTGTTCTGTAAATCTCACTGTGAAGAGAATGAAAAGGTAAGCTACATTCTGGCGTAAAATATTTACAAATCATATATCTAAGTATTTGTATCCAGAATATATAAAGTACTCTCTAAACTCAATAATAAGAAAATAACCCAGTTAAAAAACAGCAAAAGATTTTGACTTTACAACAGAGAAGATATATCCATTGCAAATAAACATGTGAAAAGATGTTCAACATCATTGGCCATTAAAAAAATTAAAATTAAAACCACAGTGAGTTGCATGACATACCTATTAGACGGCTCTAATAATCTTTTTTTAACTGATAATACCAAATGCTGGTGAGGAGACAGAGTAACCATGCTTTGTTGAAAAACAGTGAGGCAGTTTCTTATAAAGTCAAATGTATACTTACCATACAACCCAGCCATCCATTCTCAGATATTTATCCTAAAGAAATGCAAACTTGGGGCACCAGGGTGGCTCAGTCAGTTGAGCATCTGACTCTTGATTTTGGTTCAGGTCATGATCCCAGGTTCATGGGATTGAGCCCTGCAACAGGCTCTGAGCCGAGCATGGTGCCTGCTTAAGATTCTCTCTCTCTCTCTCTCTCTCTCTCTCTCTCTCTCTCTCTTTTTCTCTTTCTCTCTCTCTCCCCCTCCCTCTGCCCCTCTTCTGCTTGTGCTCTTGTGCTCTTTCTCTCTCTCAAATTAAAAATAATTTAAATTTTAAAAATATCTTAATTAAAAATATATGCAAACTTACGTTCACATAAAAACTTATACACAAATGTTCATAGAACCTCTAATCATAATCACCAAAGACTGGAAGTCACCCAAATGACCTTCAGTGGGTAATGGATAAACAGACAATAGACTATAGTACATCCACATAAAAGAATATTACTCAAAAAAGGAACAAACTATTGACATATACAATAATATAAATGAATGTCAAATGCATCATGCCATGAAGGAAGCCGATCTCAAAAAAGTTAGATGCGTACTATATAATTCCATTCACATGGCATTCTGGCAATGGTCAAAACAATTATAAGGATGTGGAAACAGATCAGTGGTTGGGAGTGGAGGAGAGGTTTGGCTATGGGCAGCGCGAGGGAGATTTGGGGAACTGGTCTGTATTCTGGTTGTAGTGGTATTTATATGAATCTAGACATGTGTTAAAATTCATAGAACTGGGGGTGCCTGGGTGGCTCAGTCGGTTAAGCATCTGACTTCGGCTTAGGTCATGATCTCATGGTCCGTAAGTTCAAGCCCCGCGTCGGGCTCTGTGCTGACAGCTCAGAGCCTGGACCCCGTTTCAGATTCTGTGTCTCCCTCTCTCTCTGCCCCTCCCCTGTTCATGCTCTGTCTCTCTCTGTCTCAAAAATAAATGAATGTTAAAAAAAAATTCATAGAACTGTACACCAAAAAGCCAACTTTCTGTAAATACGCTTTTTAAGTAAGATGGAAAAATAAGAATAAGTTGGGGGAGAAATGAGAGTAGGTCTCCTATTTGGCTGAACTCCTACCACCAATCCCTGTTTCCTTGTGGCCACACATTAACAATTTTGGATTTTTGTTTTTACCAGTTACCACTAAAACATGAACTAATGGAGGGAAAAGGTAATATGATTAGTATGATGACTATTAATTATCTAATAGAAATGGTAAAGAAATGGAATTAACTTTTCATGTCTCCTTACCTCTGGTTTATTTCACATCGTTAATATTTGTAATATTTATCATTGCGTGTATTCCATGTGCTAGGTCAATTCTAAAAATAGATTAATATACAGGGTTTCCAGGTTGACTATATAAATATTAGCCACAATGTAATAGAAGTCTGAAAGAGAAGGAAACGTAACTTTATATCCTTGAAAATATATCCTCGGGGCGCCTGGGTGGCTCAGTCGGTTGGGCAACCGACTTTGGCTCAGGTCATAATCTCGCGGTCCGTGAGTTCAAGCCCCGCATCGGGCTCTGTGCTGACAGCTCAGAGCCTAGAGCCTGTTTCAGATTCTGTGTCTTCCTCTCTCTCTGACCTTCCCCCATTCATGCTCTGTCTCTCTCTGTCTCTAAAATGAATAAACGTTAAAAAAAAAAAATATGTCCTCAAATGCAAACGTTCTGAATGTCAAGATTAATTGGAATATTCTGTTATATACCTTGAATTGTTCGGTGGTACTACATCTTGATTGTTTTAATTTTAATTCTTTTTTTTTTTAATGTTTATTTTTGAGAGAGAGAGAGAGAGCGTGGGAAGGGGCAGGGAGGGAGGGGGACAGAGGATCTGAAGCAGGCTCTGTGCTGACAGAGAGCCTGATGTGGGGCTCGAACTCACAAACTGTGAGATCATGACCGGAGCTGAAGTCAGACACTCAACTGACTGAGACACCCAGGTGCCCCTGACTGCTTTAATTTTAAACTAAGGTTTTCCTGCACAACCTTTGTTTTTTCCTGTAACTCACTTGGCCTCTTGTTGACAAAAGGATAAACCTTTATCTCCAGGGATTGGATCAAGGGAATTCACTTTCCTCTTTGAGAACCAACTCTCGAGCATGCTCTTTCATCTAACTAGGGCATTTGCTCTGTAGTCCTGAGATGCCGCTGTCCTCCTAGAATTGTCTGTTTGCCCAGGTTAGCGCCTTTCTTTCTTGAACTCCGTATCATCTTTCTTGGACACCTTTCTTGTTTTGCTAAGACCGTGCTCAAATATCTGACCAAGAAAAGCTGTGAGGTAAATTGCGAGTCCCTGCTTGCCTGGGAGTGCTTTTCTGTTCTCACACTTGGTCACAGGTTAGCCGCCATTGTCTTCCCAGAACTCTAGAATCTTATCTCTGTTGGCATCTAGCACTTAACTGTACTCACGATAGATAGATAGACAGACAGACAGACAGCGTCTGCCACTCTCTGTAGTTGATTTAATTTCGTTTCACCAAGCCGTATCTTCTTTCTCCTTGGTGTGCTCAGGTTTCTCTGCAGTGTAACTGCATGTGGGTAGTAGCCAGCCCTAGGCCCTTTCGATCTTTGGCTCTTCCTCTCTTTCTTTGTTCTCTTCTGTATGAGTTTGCTAAGGCTGCCATAACAAAGTACCACAGGCTGGAAGGCTTAAACAACAGAAAATTATTTCCTCATAGTTCTGGAGGCTGGAAGTCCAATATCAAAGCATTGGCAGGGCTGGTTTTCTCTGAGGCCTCTCCCCTTGGCTTAGAGATGGCCATCTTCTCTCTGTGTCTTCATATGGTCTTTCTTTTGTGGGTCTGTATCCTAATTGCCTCTTCTTAAAAGGACACCAGTGATCTTGGATTAAGGCCCACCCTAATGACCTCATTTTACCTCTTGAAAGACCCAGTCTCCAAATACGGTCACATTCTGAGGTACTGAGGGTTAGGACCTCAACATGTGAATTGGAGAGAGGGGGCAGGGAGACATAGTTAAGTCCATGACATCTTCTTTTGTGTCTTCTAGATCGTTCCTCCATCCCTCACGCATGCACATACACACAACTGTCCTAGCAAACCCGGAAGGAAATCTTCTGATGATGGTCACTTGGCCCTTTCCTGATCTTCATATTTCGTCTGAGCTGGAAGTGCCTCTGGTATTTCCTTTGTGCCTCAGAATCATCATTTTCATTTCTTCAAAAATGTCTCCTAACTTTGGAAACTTTGAACAGTTTAAATCGTGGTGTCCTTTCTCATTCTGGTGCTATGCTAAAGCTTCATTCTTTTTCTCTTTCTTTAAATCGTCTTTATGGAGATACATAAAACCAGCAACATTTTACCCCACCAACCCACCCAGGGTGGTAAAAAGAGAAGCCAGGAACTTGTTTTCTTTTCACTGGCAACATTAAATCCTTAGTGGATCAAAGGATTTGCTATTTCAGCATTGTCTAGGAGACAACCCATTAAAAAGGGAAGTTCTGAAAAACTAATGTCAGAAACTGATAAATAGGACAACTCCAAGAATTTCGGGAGGTCAGATTTCTGAGTAATGCATGAATTAAAGAAAGAATACACCAAAAGAATACATAATTAAAATGGAATCCTTTTAATTATGTGGTATCAGTAAGTTAGTTGCAATACATACCTGGACTACCTTCAAAGAGTCCTTTACATGAAGTAATGATGCTTTGTTCAAAAGTTGGTTGAGAATTTGATATGGATCTTTCTCATGAATTTTTTAGCATTACATATTGCTATATATGTACATATTTACAAGTAATGTTTTTGAGCCTTTTTAAACTTAATATGTTATTTTCCTGCTTATGTTCTATAATATTATAAAATAGTATTTTAATATTTAACCATATGGCTATATGTATCCCTTATCTCCACTCACTTAAACCACTATATAAAATTCCACTGCATAATTTATTTACCCATTCTCTTCTTTAAGGAAATTTAGGTTACTGCCATTTTTCCAAACAGCCATAATTCACATTCATACATGTATTTTTGTCCCCATGTGCAAAGTTTCCCTAGAGAGGTAGGCTTCAAAACTTTTATCACATCCAATAAAAATATTTTGAACATATACCCAAAATGTATGAATATGGTATCTGTTATTAAGTATATACATAAATTATTATACCAAATTAATAAATAATTTTAAAATATATTAAAAGAACGAGCAAAGTAAAAAGCCCAATATTTTGCAAGCATTTTTATTTACTGGTGGTACAAAAATTGAAAATAAATCTTTGTGACCTTAGGTTAGGCAGTGGTTTCCTGGATATGAAGTCAGAAGGACAAGCAACAAAAGAAAAAAATAGTAACTTGGGCTTCATCATATGGAAAGCTTTTTTTACTACCAATGAAATCATCAAGAAAGTAAAACACCCATAGAATGAGAGAAAATATTTGCAATTCATATATTTGATGAGAGATTCTGAATATATAAAGAATTCTCACAGGTCAAGAGTAAAAACACAAATAACCCAATTTTTAAATGGGACTCTTTTTTTTAATATATAATGTATTGTCAAGTTAGCTACCACACAATGTATACAGTGTGCTCTTGTTTTGGGGCATAGATTCCGGTGATTCGTCGCTTACATAGAACACCCAGTGCTCATCCCAACAAGCGCCCTCCTCAATGCCCATTACCCATTTCCCCTCTCCCCTGCCCTAAATGGGACATTTTTAGAGAGATGTTTCTCCAAAGAAAATATACAAACAGCCTAAAAACAGAGGAGGAGATGCTCAGCATCATTAATTATGAGGGCAATGCAAATCAAAACCACAGAGATACCATTTCACACTCACTGGGCTCTAGCCAAAAACAAAAACAAAAGCAACGAAAAAGGCAATCACAAGTGTTGGTGAGGATGTGGACAAGTCGGAATCCTTCAGCAGTGCTGGTGGAAATGTAAAATGACAACATGATGCAGACACTTTGAAAAACTGTTCCTCAAAATGTTAAACAGAGAGTGACCATATGACCCAGCCATTTCACTCCTAGGTGTCTACCTAGGACCTAGGGTCCTGCTGACCGGTGTCACATTCTGTGTTCTATGTTAAGCACCTGTCAAACTACATCAAATCCAATGCCCAGGGACTTCAGCACCTGAGCTTAATTCAGAGAAATGTTCTCCCAGTACCTAGAATTTGACCAACATTACTTGTTGCCACAAAGCTGATGAAATTCGGCCATATGTTTTAGGAATGTACAGGTTAAATTGTTCTCTACAGTACTTAGGTATATAATCTCATTACTTCCCATTCTTTAAATTGGATAACCTGCTGAAAGCTTTCACTCACCTATCTGGTAGGAAAAATCAGCTGGTCTTATTTGGGGCAGCACCCTCCTCTCCTGTGTAGGACAAGAGCATCAGTGTCTTTCTGCAGCCCGGAACATTTAAGGATGGGATCTAATCATCTGTCTACACTGTCACCATCTATATGGTCCTTTGAAGGCAAACAACTCAACTGGCTCCATGTGTAGCTTAGGCATAGGGGATTTTGCAGAACCCGGAAGCCTTGGAACCTAGCAGCAAGTCCTGTGGGTGCTGCCCTCCTGTCTGTTTTCTAGTGGGGTGCCAGTCACCATCACTCGAGGACCTGCAGACCTGAAGGGAGCTCCCCCAAAACTGTCTCTGGTTGCTGAACTGGCCCACTTCTTCCTCTCCACTCCCTGGAGCCTGTCCCTGCTCAGGCTCTAAGAGGTAAAGGACAGGAAATGGCCTTCCATCCCCACCCCCCAAAAAGAAGCCCCCGATGGAGACTGTCTGTTAGGGTACCAGGCAACTTCTACTTTTCACGCTGACCGGTATTTGATGCTTCTTCATGGACCATTTACATGGGCTTCACTGCTTTAGCTCTAAAGCTTCTGAGCAAGGAACATAGAGACAGGCTGCCTTCTTGAAGAGGGTGCTCGGCACCTATTTCAATCCATACTAATATCCTAACATACCATTAAAATAGTTCCCAGTGGGGCACCCGGGGGACTCAGTCCATTAAGCGTCCGACTCTTGATTTCAGCTCAGGTCATGATCTCACAGTTGTAACATCAAGCCCCAAGTTGGGGCTGGTTGGGATGCTCTTTCTCCCTCTCTCTCTGCCCCTCCCCCGTTCATCATTCCCCCTCCCCAAAATAAATAAATAAACTTAAGAAAAGAAATGGTACCTAGTTATAAAGTACTTAGAACAGCTGTGGGGAGAGAACTGTGGTAAATTCTTTGGGGTGTGTTTTCATGAGCAGGTGAACAAGGACCAACCTAGGGTCACTTCTTTCTGCCTTTATAGTCTAGAAATCTGTAAACATCTTAAACTCCTTCCAAAAGAGAGCATAGCCCAAGTTCAGGTGCACAAACTATGACCTAAAGCCAAGTATCCCATAGTCCAGTCACAAGACAGATGGTTTTCTGTTTCAGATTTATAAATAGTTTCGATGACAGCTTCAACATCACAATGGATGGAAAAGTGTATGTGAACGTCACCAGTCACAATGCCAGCGAATATCAGTTTTTTCCTTTGGGCGTGTAAGTACCGGTCACTGTGCTCTAAAGTTCAAGGGTTTCGAGTCTTCTTTAAACAACACATCGAAGCTGTTAAAACCAGGAATGTTTACCTATGTTACTCTTTCTCTTTGTAGAAAAAGCTTTACGCTAAGCCCAACACAACAGACTCCACCACAGTGTAAGAATGATTTCCAATCATCCAACCTGGAATTCGGTAGTGCCTATACCTATGTAATCAGAAGGAAGGTCAGTAACTCATTCTGTTGTTATCAGAACTTCTACGCAAACACTTAGGTCATGCTAATGGTTTAACTGGGGTAATATTAGTGTCTGTATTTTAAATGGGCTTAGAATTCATTCAGTTCTCCACTGATCCTTTAACTTAGCATTGACTTAAGTTCACTGTCCTTTTTAGAGTAAAAATAAACAGACCAATTAACTCTAAAAGTTCATGCTGGCTAGTATTTGCTGCTGCTTCATAATCTATTTACATGGACTTATGAACTTTTAGTCCAAAGAGATGGCAACATTTTAAACAAACCCGACTTCCAATGTGCTCTCTGATTTAAGAGAAAAACACCAGTGAACAGATTTTCAAATCTCACCAAGGCCGTTTCATCACGAGCATAAAATGCACTGTTGCATATTTACGTTTAAAATGTGTACTTGCTTGACAAATCATATGACATGATCCTAGAAGTCCAGACTCCATTTGCCTGTTTGAACAATTTTTATTTTAGAAGCAATCTCCATTTTAATTTCTTCTCACTTTTTGCCTTACTGGTTTAGAGTGACGGCTGTGCTGAATTGCACATGTTTGAAGATATTGCACCCAACACAGTTAACATGGCTCTACAGATCCCACAGTATTTCCTGATCACCTGCGGTGAAGTGGTTTTCTCTGTCACGGGATTGGAGTTCTCATATTCTCAGGTCTCTTGGTCACTGTTTCTACCATCCCTCCCCCAGGCTCCTGCCTTCAAAAAATGCTGCCGGGACTTAATTTAAATAAGCTCTCCGTTCATAGTTCAGAAAATGCGAGAAAGCATTATGGTAAATTCCACCAAACAAGGCTTTTGAGATGACCAAGTCGTCGAATAGTATTATGACTCTGTTTAGCTTCTTGGGGGTATATATCATATGATGCTGAATTCCCATATCATATACTAGAGATTTAGAGTCCTATGTGGGAAGAACTGTATTAATGACCGTGACCAGGGTCATGATAGGCAGCGAATCCTATACTCTGAAACAACTAAGATGTCAGCCATTCCTACTGGCGTTCACTTCCAGGTCCGTGTCTTTGAGATCATTAAGGCTCAGTTGAGATGTCTTCATAACTACCAGTAAACACACTGATTAAGGCCTAGCTTTTATTTATTTATTTTTTTAATATTTATTTATTTATGAGAGAGAGAGAGAGACAGAGTGTGAGCAGGGGAGGGGCAGAGAGAGAGAGGGAGATACAGAATCTGAAGCAGGCTCCCGGCTCTGAGCTGTCAGTACAGAGCCCGACACAGGGCCCAAATTCACAGGACTACAAGATCATGACCTGAGCCAAAGTTGGATGCCTGACCGAATGAGCTCCCCAGGCACCCCAATGTGCATTTTTAAAAATATTTATTTACTTTTTAGAGGGGGAAGGGGCAAAGGGAGAGGGAAACGGAATCCCAAGTAGGCTCTGTGCTGTCCACGCAGGGCCCCACATGGGGCTCGATCCCACGAACCGTGGGATCATGACCTGAGCTGAAACCAAGAGCTGGACGCTCAACTGACTGAGCCACCCAGGCGCCCCCTCAGTGTGCATTTTTAGGGTGAACTGCCTAATTAAAGAATCAGTAAGTTGTGTTCTCCAGCTCTGTGACTGCAGCTTAGATCGGGATTCACTTTGTTTTGTTTCCTCAGGCCCCCTCCAACATGAAGTCGGTGCTTCAGGCGGGATGGCTGTTGACAGTGGCTGTCGGCAACATCATTGTGCTTATTGTAGCAGGAGCAGGCCAGTTCAGCGAACAGGTACAGAGTGGACAAAGAGATCGTACGAGCCTCTGTCTTATGTGTCACTGGTCGTCATGATGACTCTAATGATTGGGTAATGATTGGATAAAACCAGCCAGAGAGGGTGATGAACAAACAGTCTTTGGGCCGAGCGTGTGCTGATTCTCCATATTTACCCTTGGTGTTGCACAGTTGGAAAGTGACAACCAAAATAACTAGGTTGGGTTAACATACCTACATCCTAGTGTGATTTACTGCCAAAGGAAAGATCTTTCCTAGCTTCTGTGAATGCAGCTTAATGGCCCCAAGCCACACATATTTTCCAGAAAGCTTCATAATATCTAAAGGTGGAGCCATTCTAAAGGCGATTGTAATTTTTCCAGCTAACATAAAACGAGGGCTTTTCTGATACTGAAACCGTTCCCTTCCACACTTCAGCATGTGTACCTCATAAGGGGGTCGTCCCTTACCCTGTCTGTTTCTCTACTTCTCTCTCTGGTCCCATCGGAGCATACGTTAATGCTGTGTGCTCATAACCTCAAGATCCTGCCGAAAGATAACGTGGGGGTCTTAGAACAATTCAGCACATTATTTTTCCCTCAAGGGTACTGTGTGGTGTTCTCTGGGCCCCCATCCTTCTAGGGGCCAGCTATGTCCCTTAACGCGGGTTTTTCAGAAATTTTCTCTCATCTCCCCAAACTCTTGATTTTTGCACTCCAGCTGCTGCTAAAAAAATGTTATCTTTATACCTGGGCACTCAAGCAAAGCGGGCCATTCTGTATCTATGGTAATAGCTGCCAATTGTCCGTAACGATTTAATCACAAAGCACCTCTTACCTAGACATAGCAAGAAAATGTGCTCCCGATGCGTACCTTACCATAACCTGTATCGTTTCTGTTGTTTTTTTTTTCTTGCTCCAACTCCAATCCCTTTAAAGTGGGCTGAGTACATTCTGTTTGCGGCCTTGCTTCTGGTTGTCTGCGTGATATTTGCCATCATGGCCCGTTTCTATACTTACATCAATCCAGCAGAGATCGAGGCTCAGTTTGACGATGATGACAAGAAAAAGAGCCTGGAAAATATCTATTCCACGGTGACTCCCGTCTCACAGACGCAGATGTAAATGTCAGGAAGCAAGTGGAAGATGGACTGGGTCCGGAACATGCCCTGGCTTCTGTCCCCTGGTGGCAGGACACTCTGATGGGGAAGACTTCAGAATTGCGAACCAAGAAAGCTCTTTTCTAAAAGCTGCCAGCGGTGAACCTAAAAGTCTGGAAGAAGTCTTTTTTTTTTTTTTTTTTTAAAGAAAAGTCATATTTAAAAGCATGCACACATACACACATACATATACTTCTACAACCATGAGTCTATATCCTGCCTTTAACTCCTTTTCTACCACATAAATGAAGTTATTTTGGACTAAACTTTTTGAAAGGGTGGCAAAGTTCCATATTGTTTGCATTCCAGCACTCTTTGAAAACACTGTTCGATGCGGCAGGAACCAATGTGAAAAAGTGAATTTACAGGCTTTAGAATGGTATATAATAAGCACCGGCTAGTATTAACTGATAACTTTACCTTTTGTTTTTTGTTTTGTTTTTTCCATTCCCTACCTCTTTAAATTTTGTGTGACTCAAAAGACCACTCAGGTAAAGGCCAGTAATGACTTTTGGAGTTTCAGGAATGTATGAAATACCTTCCTGTTCTTAAGAGTAAGTGTCTGTGTGTTCTGGGGGTAGGATAAGAAATCCTTAACATGGGTCCTGATTCTAAAAGTCATGTGCACTCAATAAAATATCATCAGAGGTTGATAAAAGTATGAACAAAAGCAATGCCCACATACAATAAATTCCAGGAACATGAAATATAAGGTTTATTTCTTCCCAGTCCTATTTTTCCCAGGGATATAGAGGTTTCTACATGCATATTTATGCACCATCTTGTTTTTCTTGATACTCATAAGCATTTTTCTGCTGGAACAAAAATTCTTGTGGAGCGTTATAAAGACTTCGTGCTTGATTCATCCTGTAAGTATTTATCTCAGGTTATCAGACCCAGAAAATTCTGCTTTGTCACTCCTACAAAAACAAACTTGTGTACAGCTCTGAATGTTGGAACTTGCCCCTGTAATTGATTAGGAGGAAGGGCCTGGGCCAGGCTTCCAAGATGCTTGGTGCACAAGCTCATCATTGCACGACGGACACTGAAGGAAGGGGAGGCTCAAAAACCCAGAGTGAGAAATAATGTGACTCTCAAACCTTGCTGAAGACCCTTAGGATCAAGTCCTCCTTCTTTAATTGAGGCCCACGAGGCTTTTTCTTCTCATGACACATCTCCTTTCTCTCTGATCACTCCAATCCAACCAACAATGACCCTCTTCTGGAAAGCGTCAAGTTCTCATTTCCAGGTCAGAAGAAAACTCAGGTCCTGAGACACGTATTCTCTAACCACCCTTTCCCCACCCCCGGCTGAATCCTCTTGATTTTCAGGATCCAGGCCACTTCCCCCAGGAGTTTTCCCATCCCCAGCCCGGCTGTCCACCCACTGCACTCACACCGTTCGCCCTGTCCAACTCTGCCTAGGCTGAAAGCTCTTGTGTGTATCTCATTCTCCATTCATTCTCTGCAACATAGTGGGCCTCAACGTGCTCCCCTCAGGCAGGGAGGGGTATGCTGGTAGAGGCGGGGAACTGAATGTTCAACAGTGAGGGGAATGAGCCTAATGAATGAAGTCTGGCATGAAAGAGTAGCTATGAGGAACTACTAATTTTGCCTCCCTGATCATTCTGCCCTTTGACTCACATGTGGTGCCTTTGATGGAGCAGACCAGTAGCTACAGTGACGAGGGCTCAGTTGTCATTACCTGCTCTGGCCAATCATTGAAAGAGAACTAATTCTAAATCCTCCAGGGGCGCCTGGGTGGCTCGGTCGGTTGGGCGTCCGACTTCGGCTCAGGTCATGATCTCGCGGTCCGTGGGTTCGAGCCCCGCGTCAGGCTCTGTGCTGACCGCTCAGAGCCTGGAGCCTGTTTCAGATTCTGTGTCTCCCTCTCTCTCTGCCCCTCCCCTGTTCATGCTCTCTCTCTGTCTCAAAAATAAATAAACGTTAAAAAAAAAATTTAAAAAAATAATAAATCCTCCAAAGATATTCTAGTCGTAAGTGTCCTTTCAGATTTTTAGTGGACCTTTTAGATTTCATTTCTCCTACAAGGCAAAGAATACCATACAATCTGAAGCTTTGAAAATCCTTCGTTTGAAGGTATCTGGCCCACAATAGACTCCCCAATGTTTGAATGAAACCCCCTTGACTCTGATATGAACACTGGGGTATGCTTTGCATATGAGGAGATGATGCCTACGTGGTCTCTATTGACCTTTAAATGATATGAGGAGAGCACAGATGGAAGTAGGCCACTGTGCTGCTCAGGGCTGAGTTTCCAGAGTCATCCTCCCTGTAACTATTATTAGCCACTTCTCCAAACATCATCAAGACTGCCAGGTGACAGCATGGGTGTTGTAGATGCAAGGTATTGGACGATAGCAAACGTCATGGCGCGGGGACAGTGGAGGGGACACATCCAGCTAAGTCAATAACGCAGTGTCTTTTGGTCCTCATGTTTTCTTGCTTTATGCCTTTCTCTTAAGTTCTGAGCTGATCAGTGTGAAACCAAATGGTACACTGACTCGGTTGTTGGCTGACTGCTAAATACGCTTCAGCATGGATTGGGGAGAGCACCCGCACTGGAAGTGCTTTTGTTGAAAATAGCAGGACTTCATCACTTACACAGGTTTTGCCCGCTCTCTGAAAGTGGGGTGTTCCCGTGAAGCCTTCTGTGAGCTCAAATGGCGGAAAGCAAAGAAGCCATTACCATTATGCCCCCAGACCCCCAAAATTACCTCTCTCAGGCTCTTCTGATACAACACATCTTGCTAATAGATGCACAAAGGAAATGGAGGTAAAGTCCAGATACTCAAAGACACGGTTCAAAGCTCTTCCGGCTTGATGCCGAGAGGCTGAGTGTGGTTCTCGGGGAAGGAGCTTGGCTGCACGGCTCTCGCTGCTCAGGGCATGTGCAGCCGCTACGACACTGGCCTCAAAACCAGCACTAAATGCTATTTTGGTTTCCACCCCCCTCTTTTTTTGTAAGAGTAAAAATGCTCGTTGGATTTCTTTCTGCTAGCAACAACAGGCACTAATGTAGGTTTCCGTAAAAGTCAAGTGGCATAAGGCGAATTTTCAGAAAGTGGGGAACACCTGCCCCTAAAAGCCAAACTATTTTGAGAAGTGTTTATAATATACACGTGAATCTTTTTCATAATAGCTTATTCTTGTTTTGTTTCCATATCTCTCTTGCTATTGTTTTTACTTTTGTGGATGTTCTTTTTCTTGGGGGTACTAAATATGTAGCTTACAGTCTATTTTAGACTTTACAGAATTACTTTATTTTCCTTTTTAAGTTTATTTATTTTGAGAGAGAGAGAGCATGTGAGCTGGGGAGGGGCAGAGAGAGAGGGGAGAGAGACAATCCCAAGTAGGCTCCGCGCTGTCAGCACAGAGCCCAACTCAGGGCTCAATCTCATGAACAGTGAGACCATGACCTTGAGCCGAAAACAAGAATAGGACACTTAATCGACTGAGCCACCCAGGCACCCCTATAAAATTACTTCATTAAATGTATGTTCAGGTTTGATTTTTGTTGACCACTTTGCATGCATTTCATCACGCATTATAGCATTTTTTTGCAGCGTCATTGTTTTAAATGGCAAACAGTAGTCAACATTTATGGGACACTGTAGGCACGTTATTGCATGAAGTTTACAAGCATCAATCCTTACTACTGCCCTATAATGTAGATTATTATTATTCCCATTCCAAAGAGGGGGAAACAGCCACAGAGAAATCAAGTAACCTGCCCAAGGTCGTATCCACAGTCTGGCTCCAGGGCCCAGGCTTCCAGCCACTGTGCCAACCTGCCTCTCGCAGCCAATGTTTAATGGGCGGTGTGGGATTAACTCTAACAATACTAAAGAAAGTCTTCTTGCCCCCATTTCAGAGATAAGAAAACTGAGGAGTAACTGGCTTAAGTTACTTGCTCCAGGCCATATACCTAGCAGAGGGCTGAGCCAGGATTTGAACCCAAGCAAGTCTGAGCAGAGAGAAAGACCTGCCTCTTAACCACCTGGCTATTCTGTCTTCTTTAAACACGTGCTGGTGAGGGCATTGTAAAGGGGGCACCAGAGAGCTTCAGAGAGGCAGCAGTTCCCTTGAAACCCAGGATGGACAACCCAGGGCTGGGCTAGATGGACAGGAGGGAGATATGAAGGGAGGAGAGACTGGTAAGCCCTGTTCTCAAAGCATGAAACAGAAAAGATTAAACACATTTACCATCTCAGAGGGAGCCAGGACCTCCTCTAAGGACCTTGTGGTGCTCTGAAAACACCAGAAGCCCCTCCCTTGGATCCGAGTTCTGCGTCCCATTGCCAGTGGGGGTCCCAGCAGTGGCTCCTCCGGTCGGTCGGTCCGTGTGCTTAGCTCTGAGGACCTGCAGGGGCCAGCGTCTCACCCTGAGGAGCAGCGGCTTGGGGCGAGGGGAGAGGCGTGAGCCGCAGAAGGAGTGGTAGCCGTGACAGTACTGGAGAGAAAAGGAGACCGGAAGTGACAGCAGGCGGAGGACAGCAGAGAATGTGCAAGCTGTTTGGGTTTTTTTTAACTGTGGTAAAATGTACGTGACAAAACTTGCCACGTAGCCCTCTTGAGGTGGCATGAAGGGCACTCGAACTGCTGTGCAAGCGTCACTACCCTCCGTCCCCAGGACTTTTCCCACCTTGCAGAACTGGATCTTCATACTCATGAAACAGTAACTCCCCATTCCCTAAACCTCTCAGAGGCCTCCAGAAAACAAATAAATAAATAAAAAGTCCTTCTACTTGGCTCCAGGCCGTGATGTCAGAGGGACTGCAGGCTTTCTAGAGAAAGCCCGTGTGTCTGGGGCCTCTGACTCCAACCTGATCAAAGTCAGTAAACAGTGGTGACAGAGCGCCGGCCTCTGAGCTCTGAGGTGTCTCAGCTAGGACGCAGCCCCTCCCACGCCCACCCCCATCCACTGCAGTGTGACCAGAATGGCTTTCGATCTTGCTTGCTTTCTCTCACCCCGCTAACCTCTGACAATTCAGAGCCACTGGAGTTTTTATTGGATGTAACATCTAGCTTGTTCTAACGAGACTTGTAGGCTCCTATATGTGTTGAAAAGCTCCAAAGGAACAGGGGCTAGATCTGTCGGGCTGCTGGTCTGGAACCCCTGCAACAAAGATTCATGCATTTCTTAGAGCTGACTGTCCTGGAGGCCAGTGTGGAGGCCTAAGAGCTTTCAGTGAGTGTTGGGAGTCAGGGGATTGGTCCCGGGCAGCAAGCCTGTGGGCCTGGGGACTGTCCTGTCCTCAGTGCTGAGCCAAGAATGCGTTTCCCTTAACAGTTTCCATTTCAAAGGTGGCTCTCAACCCATTCTCTGCCCCCCCCCCCGTCAGCACAGGAAAGAGAGAGAAGGGAGTTTCAGGCACCCCCCCCTCTCCCTTAAGGAACTCAGTTTGACAGGTTTCCCCAGCCTTGTGGTCACGGGCAAAGGATGCCAAGAGCCCTTCCCTAAAGTGTACTTTTGGGCAGAGATGGTATTCACAGCTGCCCCCTGCCGTTCAGCCAGGATTTTAGTCATGGGGAAGACTGAACTTTAGTAAGAATAACCTTCAGTAAGTCATTAAACTTACTTGGGTCCTTGGATTGGTTTACAAACCTGAAAGGAATCCTTATTATGGCCCACTCAACTCCCAAAAGTCACGCCCATGTGTATCCAATAAGCATTAAGGACCTCAAGCGGGCATCCCAGGAGCAAGTGAGGGAGCCCTCATGGAATTTGTGCCCTCCTAAGAAGAGGAAGCGAGAGATTTCTCTCTCACTCTGTGGACACAGCAAGAAAGCACTGTCTGCAAGCTAGGAAGCGTGGTCTCACCAGAAGCCAGCCCTCATGGCATCTTGATTTTGGACTTCCAACTTCCAGAACTGTGAGCAAATTAATTTCTGTCATCTAAGCCCCGGGTCTGTGGCATTTGTTCTGGCTGCCCAAGCCGACTAATTCGGGCACTGACTGTCCTTGTCTTTCAGGGACTAAGCAAGTTCCAGGGCCACTCCTAGGAATATTGACACATGATTTATAAGACTGTGCATGGAAAGTGCTTGGGCTTCATATAGTGCATGGCATGTAGTAAGTGCTCTATTAAGTGCTCTAGCAATTTTTATTTTATGCCTGTAACAACTGTTTAGTGAGCACCTGTTCTGTGCTAAATATGGTTTAATATACCGGGGGTACAAAATAGATAAATAAACTTGTGAAGTTTACAAGCCTTTAGTGAGTAGCCAGACAAAATCATGGGGGTCTGGGTGTGACCAGGGTCATGGTAGAGGCAGTGTCAGAATAGGAGGACAAAGGCCAGGCAAGGTTCGGCTCTGGGGGAAGTGACCCTTAGGCATTCCTCTCAGCTGTCCCCCAGCAAAAGCTACCCAAACAAGCAGTCACCTCCATTGCTTTCTGTTTCTAAACATTGGGAGCCTAAGAAGATTGGTAGCACCGGGGCCTGATCAAATGTCCACAGGTGTTTTGCCAAATGGCTCTAGCCAAGCCCAGCTGCGGGAAATTTCCTTTGACTAAGTGAGGTTATGACACACTGTTTGTCTGGAAGTTCCCCAGATTGGCCACAAGATGGCGGAAGAGAACATGCTCGCGAATATGTAGTGCCAACAAAAGGCTTTTTTTGTGAATGTCAGAAATATTTATTATGAATCTTTCATGCATACACAACGAAAGCCTCATCAGATAATGAATATCTATTTCTCTCTTTTTTAGTTTTTTTAAATGTTTATTTTTGAGAGAGAGAGAGAGAGAGAGACAGACAAAGCGTGAGCAGTGGAGGGGCAGAGAAAGAGGGAGACACAGAATCTGAAGCAGGCTCCAGGCGGGGCTCGAATTCATAAAATGTGAGATCACGACCTGAGCCGAAGTCAGACACTTAATCAGCTGAGTCATCCAAGTACCCCAATGAATATCTATTTCTAGAAGCTTCTTTCTTGGGACTGGCATTAGTGGACTTCCATCCTGTCTGGGACTCAGGTACAAATTCCAGCAGGGGTCGCTGTTCCTCAGGATGGCACTAGGCAGTCGGAGGAAGCAGCTGGCTTTTTGCGTGTTGGCAAAGAAACCTAGTCATCAAGCACTTCCTACCTGCCGGAGTTTGCATTATTTTACATATATCCTCATCCATTCATTGATTCATTCAACAAATATTTATTAAGCTTCTACTGTTTTCCAGGCACTGATGTAAGCCAGATTAATATATAACATAATGGCAGATGTTGATAAGTGCTATGAAGCAAAAATAAGCAGAGTAAGGAGACAGAGCCTGGTGAAGGCTGGTATCTTATTTTTTTTTAATGTTTATTTATTTTTGAGACAGAGACAGACAGAGCATGAACAGGGGAGGGTCAGAGAGAGAGGGAGACACAGAATCTGAAGCAGGCTCCAGGCTCTGAGCTGTCAGCACAGAGCCCGACATGGGGCTCCAACTCACGAACCGCGAGATCGTGACCTGAGCCGAAGTAGGAGGCTCAACCGACTGAGCCACCCAGGCGCCCCATGGCTGGTATCTTAAATGGAGTGGTCAAGGAGGGTGTCTCTGAGGAGGCGACATTTGAGCAGAGATGTGAATGGAGTAAGGAAGCAAGACAGTCAAATGTCTAGGGGAAGAACATTCCAGAAGGGGCCCTAACAAGGGGCATATGTCCTGAGATGGGAATACAGTGGGTGTGTTTGAGAACAGAGTGTGGTAAGCAAGGAATGAGGGAGGGGTGACCGGATTGATCACGCAGGGCCTTGTGGGCCACAACAGGGACCTCTGCATGTTAGGAAGCTGTCAGTACAGTGGTTTCTCAACACTGGCTGCTTTTTAGAATCATCTTAGGATTAAACCATTCTTTAATATCACACATGGGTCTCACTCTAGACCACTGAAATCAGAACTCTGGGGTTGCAGGGGCACCTGGGTGGTTCAGTTGGTTGAGCATCCAACTTCAGCTCAGCTCATCGTCTCATGGTTCATGGGTTCGAGCCCCACATCAGGCTTGCTGCCGTCAGCGTGGAGCCTGCTTCAGATCCTCTGTCCCCTCTCTCCCCCTGCCCCTCCTCCACTTGTGCTCTTTCAAAAATAAATAAACATTAAAAAAAAAAAAAAACTGGGGTTGCAGCCTGGGCATCTGTTTTGTTTTGTTTTTTTTCTGAATGCCCCCGGGGACTCTAATAAAGAACCAAGGTTGAAAACCACAGCATTTGGTACCGTGTGAAAACACAATAGAGACTGTAAAACCATGCAAACACTATGATTAATGATAATATGTGCCTTTCTGGAACAACAACTTTTAGATCTAGCAAGTGCACGGAAATGTACTGTGGTTCATTAAAGACAACTATTTAAAACTATGAACTTTCCGTTGGAACTCCCGCCTCCCATCAGCAGGAATGAATCTTTCCTGGGGAAAATGCAATTTCGAAAGCATCGTGAGTCACTCGAAGCTGTGATGGCTGGCATAATAATATCAGCATGGCGACAGAGCTAACACACAGGTGTGTTTCTCTTCCTGTACACTTTGCAGGTGTGTGTGGATAGAAATATCTGCAAGCCAAGGTTTGGAGTCCCTCCATGCTATTGTTGTAACAGGTGTAATGAGATGCGGGTGGTCACACGTCTGTGAACCACAAAACACCTCTCACATCCTTTGCCCTTCCTCTTGGCCCTTTGCTCTCTGGTTCTGTTCACGTTAGCATGTGACCTGCCAAAGGAATCCCCGGAAAAGAGAAGACTAGTTTATTTGAGCAAACACGTGTTAACTTCCCCTGGGTGGTGGAAAATGCGTCAGGGGGTCTCCTACAGAACATTCTCAGTGGTGCTTAGAACCTCTGGCACAGGCATGTATAATTTTTAGATCATTTTTGCAAGCAAGGGATGCCAGCCTAGGTCACTGTGCATTTTCTTCGATGTATCACCACATCTGCCCAGAGCAGCTACGAATAATCTATACAAATGTCCTGCTTGGACCTCATTTTGTTAGAAAATAAAGTGTGATGTGATTCCCTCACGGCCTGAGTTGGGCTCCCCATCTTTGCCCTGGAGAGATTACCAACAGGTTAGAATATTCCCTCCATTTGCTGGAACTCTGTTTTCTTGGCCATCCTCCTTCCCGACCGTCAACTGTCACTGCGCCAGCAACAGCGGCCCAGGCCCACAAAGCCTGAGGTGTAGATGGCATTGACGTGGCCCACCCGCAGGCTGAAGGTTGAAATCCATGTGGATAAAAAGCAACTATCCGTTGGGTGTGGCATTTATTAGAGACTAAAGTACAGCCTTCTGACTGGTCTCTGAAATTGCTGTCTCCTTGCAATGACAAAAACTTAAAAAACAAACCCCAAAGAATGGTGGGCCCTAAAGCAAGGGGGTTTGGGCAGCAGAAATAGAAAACCGCACCTAGGGAGGTGGGAGAAGCAGAGTCCGGCTCTCACATCACTGTTCCCTTGATCGCTAGTCTGGCAAGACTGAATGCAGAAGGGCGGGGCTCCTCCTACCTCATAAGGAGACAGATAACTTTTACGAGACAGATGAATGCCCCCGGGGTCCCCAGTCGGCTTCTAGAGGACTGCGTGCATGAAATTCATCTACACCCACCTCGACGAAAATGTCCAAACCCGCTCCGCCATCCTGAATACTCTGTACGCGTACAGTGTATTTTTAAAAGTAAGTTTTTACCTTTTATCAAGCCAGTACCTGCAAAGTCTAAAAAGGCAAAGATTCGTTTGGAAAAATCATAGTCTTCTGGTTTTTCTGCCCGGGCCGCTTCACGCTCCCCAGGGGCAACCGCCTTGAACCCTTCCGCCTCGCTGCTTACCTCCAAATGGCAGGCTTCGCCAGCTCCTGGTGGGTTTCTGGGTTTTAAGCTGCGTTCACTTCCTACAGCAGAGAATGAGAATTTAGCTCTTCCTTACGAACACCCTGCGGTTCGTGGCAGCTACAAACGCACGCTGCGTGAGCCGTGTGGTGATTTCAGTTAGACTAATAGGCGCTGTTCCATTACTGCGCTCATGTCAGTGTGATTCCGCAGAAGCCACACGGTACGCCGTGATTCGTTGTCCCTTCCAGGCACGATATCGCAGTTTGTTTGCTCTGGCGTTAATCATTCCTTTTCAAATTTGTTTATTTTTCCACATATTTTTACAAATTAAACCTCCAGGGGCCCCCTGGGTGGCTGAGGCTGTTCAGCAGCTGACCGACTCTTGATTTTGGCTCAGGTCATGACCTCAGGTCCGTGAGTTCAAGCCCCACGTGGGGCTCTGCACCGGCAGTGCAGATCTCCCGTCTTCTTTCTCAGCGCCCCCCCTCTCCACTCGGGCACGTGTGTGCGCGTGTGCCCGCATGTGCTCTCTCAAAAATAAAAACTGAAAGAAAAACACAAATTCAACCTCCAAAACTCCCTCAGTTTAGTAAATCTCTTCGCAATATGACCAAATACACTAAGTGTTCTATCAATTTCATCATCTGAAAGAGGTTTCTTCTAGGGACACCTGGGTGGCTCAATTGGTTGAGCGTCTGACTCTTGATTTCAGCTTAGGTCATGATCTCATGGTCCATGGGATCGAGCCCTGTGCTCTTGAGCGCCTGCATGCACTCTCACTTGTGCTCTCGCTCTCTCTCTCTCTCTCTCTCAAAAATAAACATTAAAAAGGTTTTTTCTGGAACCTCCTGAAGGATTTGTTACCAGAGAAACACAGGCCCAAGATGGAGCCACTTGCGCTCAGGACAGCAAACCAAGACTTAATTGCAATTTCAACCTCTGCAGTGGAATTTTAAGCCAATTAATCTGGAATTTTCTGGTCAGCACCTGTGAGGTAATCTGTGCCTGGGCCCTCTCCATCCCCTGAAGGAAGATGAGGTCATCTGCACGATAAGACCCTCTGAAGGAAGTTGACTTTGCCAGAAACAGTTCTTTCATTTCTTGAGCTAATAACTTTTTGCCTGCCTTCGCTTCCATTTTGTACACCGCCTTGGGGAGCCCCTCCCCTCCTTGCTGGATGGATGCTGCCTGATTCTGAATCTCTTAATAAAGCCAATTAGATTTGCAAATTCACTTGGTTGAATTTTGTTTTTTAACAGATGCCAATCTGTAGGCCAAAAAGATCCTTGTTAGAGGGTCTTAAAATTGCCATCACCTCTTTGTTACCTCCCATGTCGTGTATTTCATAGCCTCTTTTCTCTTATTCCTTTTTTTTTGGTTGGGCACTTTTCTATGGTTGATTCCTAAGAAGTGGCCATGTGAAGTAAATTTTTTCTAGGGTTTTGCATGTCTGTCTGAAAGCCTTTTTTAAGTTATTTATTTTGAGAGAGAGAGAGAGTGAGTAAGAGGGTGTGTGTGTATGTGTGTGTGTGTGCATGTGCATCAGGGAGGGGCAGAGAGAGAGAGAGGGAGAATCCCAAGCAGGCCCCCCACTGTCAGAACGGAGCCTGATGAGGGGCTCAATATCATGTCCATGAGATTATGACCTGAGCTGAAACCAAAACCTGGATGCTTAACCAACTGAGCCACTCAGGGGCACCCCACATGTCTGAAAGCTTTTTATTCTACTCTGCTGTTTGCTTCACATTTGGCTGGGTGTGGAGTTCCAATTGGGAGCCATTTTCCCTGGTAATGGGAATTCTGGGACCATCTCCATGTCTCTGAGCTTTTCAGTGTCACTATTGAAAAGCTGAAGCTAGGGGTGCCTGGGTGGCTCAGTCAGTTAAGCGTCCGACTTCGGCTCAGGTCATGATCTCGCGGTCCATGAGTTCAAGCCCCGCGTCGGGTTCTGTGCTGACAGCTCAGAGCCTGGAGCCTGTTTCAGATTCTGTGTCTCCCTCTCCCTGACCCTCCCCCGTTCATGCTGTGTCTCTCTCTGTCTCAAAAATAAAAAAAAAAGTTCAAGCTATTCTGATTATTGACCTTTCCTATGAAAACTATTTTCTCTAGAAGCTTGTAGGATTGTCTCTTGGCTTCTAGGAATTTGAAATTTCATGGTGCTGTAGGAGTCTATTTAGGTATTTATTTATTTACATCCAAGTTAGTTAGCATATAGTGCAACAATGATTTCAGGAGTAGATTCCTTAATGCCCCTTACCCATGTAGCCCATTCCCCTTTCCACAACCCCACCAGCAACCCTCTGTTTGTTCTCTATATTTAAAAGTCTCTTATGTTTTGTCCCCCTCCCTGTTTTTATATTATTTTTGCTTCCCTTCCCTTATATTCACCTGTTTTGTATTTTAAATTCCTCGTACGAGTGAAGTCATATGATATTTATTTTTCTCTGACTAATTTCGCTTAGCATAATACCCTCTAGTTCCATCCACATAGTTGCAAATGGCAAGATTTCATTCTCTTTGATTGCTGAGTAAAACTCCATTGTATGTATATATACCATCTCTTCTTTATCCATTCATCCATCGATGGACATTTGGGCTCTTTCCATACTTTGACTATTGTTGATAGTGCTGCTATAAATATGGGGGTGCATGTGTCCCTTCGAAACAGCACACTTGTATCCCTTAGATAAATACCTAGTAGTGCAATTGCTGGGTCGTAGGGTAGTTCTATTTTTAATTTTTTGAGGAAACTCCATACTGTTTTCCAGAGTGGCTGCACCAGTTTGCCTTCCCACCAGTAGTGCAAAAGAGATCCTCTTTCCTCCACATCCTCACCAACATCTGTTGTTACCTGAGTTGTTAATGTTAGTCATTCTGACAGGTGTGAGGTGGTATCTCATTGTGGTTCTGATTTGTATTTCCCTAATAATGAGTGTGTTGAGCATTTTTTCACGTGTCTATTAGCCATCTGGATGTCATCTTTGGAGAAGTGTCTATTGTTGTCTTTTTTCCCATTTCTTCGCTGGATTATTTGGTTTTTGGGTGTTGAGTTTGATAAATTCTTTATAGATTTTGAATACGAATCCTTTATCTGATATGTCGTTTGCGAATATCTTCTCCCATTCCGTCAATTGCCTTTTAGTTTTGCTGATTGTTTCCTTCGCTGTGAGAAGCTTTTTATTTTGATGAGGTCCCAATAGTTCATTTTTGCTGTGGTTTCCCTGGCCTCCAGAGATATATTGAGTAGGAAATTGCTGCGGCCAAGGTCAAAGAGGTTTTTGCCTGCTTTCTCCTCTAGGATTTAGATGGCTTCCTGTCTTATGTTTAGGTCTTTCATCCATTTTGAGCTTATTTTTGTGTATGGTGTAAGAAAGTGGTCCAGGCTTATTCTTCTGAAAGTCGCTGTCCAGTTTTCCCAGCACCACTTGCTGAAGAAACTGTCTTTATTCCATTGGATATTCTTTCCTGCTTTGTCAAAGATTAGTTGACCATACGTTTGTGGGTCCATTTCTGGGTTCTCTGTTCTGTTCCATTGATCTGAGTGTCTGTTTTTGTGCCAGTACCATACTGTCTTGATGATTACAGCTTTGTAATACATCTTGAAGTCTGGGATTGCGATGCATCCAGCTTTGGTTTTCTTTTTCAGGTTTGCTTTGGCTATTCAGGATCTTTTCTGGTTCCATACAAATTTTAGGATTGTTTGTTCTAGCTCTGTGGAGAACACTGGTGTTATGTTGATAGGGATTGCGAGTCCATCTTTTAAATTTTAATTCCAGTTAACACAGTGTTATATTACTTTCAGGTGTACAATATAGTGATTCAGCACGACAGGTGCACCCCCAAATCCCCATCACCTAATTAACCCATCCCTCCCAGGTGTGGGTCTATTTTTATCTGTTGTGCTGGATGCTCTGTGGGCCCTTTTGATCTGGAAACTCCTGTCCTTTGATTCTGGGTCATTTTCATAAATTGTTTAAAATCCTCTTCTCTCCATTTCCTCTGCTCTCTCTAGAACTCCTGTTATTTAGATTTTCCTCCTCTTTGACCAGACTCTAGGGTGTTTTTTTTTTATCCTTTGTCTCCTACTTTTTTGTTTTGTTTTACTTTTGAGAAATCCTCAGTTTATGTTCCAAACTCTCTCATGCATTTTTTCCTCAATTTCTGCCATCATGTCTTTAACCCAGAGTCTTCCCAATGAGTGGACTTGTCACGATCAGATCCAGCTTCTGTTTCACGATGGCTGCTCTTCTCCCAACTTCTAGACTACCACTCTGGGTATCTTGAAGTCTTCTTCCCCTGTATTGTGTCTCTTCCTTCCCTCCAAGTTGGTTTTTTCTGAGTTGCTTGTTTCTTAGCCTGTTTCTCAAATGGCACATTTCCTCAAATACCTTCTGATTCTTGGCTGTCTGCTCGGATTTAAGAGAAGAGCCCTAAAGCGCTGATTGGAAGCTCCATGCACGTGACTGTGATCTCCACATAGGGAAATCTGGATGAGCCATTTTATTGCAGAAACCCAGAAGGTGGCATTTTTAGATTTTTTTTTCCCTTCAGCTGATCCAAACCAGAGGGTGGAAGCATGACAGGAAGGAGGGAGGAGGAGGACGTGCCCACATTCAGTATGGAAACCTTCATTTACGCCGCCCCATTGTTTGTTATCCAGTACTCTACCCAATGGTCCGTGTATCCCCTGAGCCTGTGACCCTTGGTTTTATCCCCTCCAGAGACTACACCACCACACAGAAGCATCCATCTGTGTAGCGGGAGGAGGACTTAAGGATCAAATTCCTACCTGTTGCCCTATCGTCACCTCAACTTCCTAAGGTGCTGGTGCTGCTGACTCCTCAGATGCATGTGCGTGTGTGTGCATGTGTAAACGTGTGTGTGTGTGTACGCATGCAATTTGAGTTGTTCTGTAGCTTCCCTACTACTGGCTTTGGATCTTGCTTTCTGAAGTCGGCTAAGTTACCATTCATCTATCTGCTGTTCGGCTTCCAAAATTGTCAATATTGTCTTCTCTCCAATTCTTGTGAGTTTATACATTTAAAAATATATATTTTACCATCTTTACTGTCATTTAGTGAGTTTAAGGAGGGAGTAGATATAAATATTTGTATTCAGTCCCTGTCTCTATCCAGAAGTCCTAATTGCAGCCTTCTTTTTATTGAATATGCTTTCTGTCTCTACTCTTTCCAACAGTCTGTTCACAACACTTGGAAAAGCTGCCTTGTCCCCCCGGTGTGGTTCCCTGACCTGTTTTCCCCAAAGCCATCTTCCAGACCCTCACAGTTTAGCTTGCCACACGCTCTCCTTCCGTGGGACTTCTAGGCACACGCCAGCTTGTGGCATCTACTCGGGACAGACCTGATGGGGCTGAAAACCCAGGGGTCTAGGAAGAGAGGAAGTATTCCCCATCGACATCCTGACACTGAGAACCAGACAGCCTCCAGTTCTCACCTGGCCATCTTGTATCCAAGAAAACTGCTTTCTGATTTTGTTTTGGGTTTTTTTTGTTCTATCTTCTTAGTCATTTAGAAACAAGAGAAAGGAAAAAAAAAACACAACCCAGCTGCAAGTGACAGAAACCCAAACCCAAACCAACTTAGGTCACATAAGCATGGTTAGGCTTACATGATTCAAAGTCTGAGGTGGGCCAGCCTTCAGGGCTCATTGACCCAGTTGTTCTATGATGTCATCAGTGGCCAAGTCTTTTCATTTTATTTCAGTTTCCTGTCCACATTATTCTCTCTCTCTCTCTTTCTCTCTTTCTCTTTTTGAGAGGGAGACAGACAGTCAGAGAATCTTAAGCAGTCTCCATGCTCAGCACAGAGCCCAGTGTGGGGCTCGATTCCATGACCCTGGGATCAGGACCTGAACAGAAATCAAGAGTCAGACACTCAACCAGTGACTCAACCAGAGTCAGGCACCCCTATCCACATTATTCTTGTCTTATTTGGAAACCAGCTCCGGTCATGGTTATAGGAAGGCTATGCCAGTAGTAGACCTTCCTTTGTCATGGTCAATGTGAGCGTGCATGCATGGGGGTGGAGTGAGGGGAGAAGGAAAGGAACGGAGGGAGAGGGAGAGGGGCACAAAGGAGGAGACTTTTCCCCAAATTCCACCCCTTCATGGTTGGGTGGACATATGTCACATGCCATCTGTGTTAACAGGGAATGCCAGGCATAGTTGGCTCTGTTCTAGGAGGTGGGGAGAGTCTACCAGGAGACCAGAGCAGAACAGGGCAAAGGAAATGAATACCTTAAAACTGGAGTGGTGACTGGGGCGCCTGGCTGGCTCAGTTAGTAGGCTGATCTCAGAACTGTGGGTTCGAGTCCCACATTGGGTATTGAGATTACTTACAAATATATATAAAATCTTGAAAAAGAAAACAACAACACAGAACTGTAGTGGTGGCAATGTTACCAAGACAGAAAGAAGAATTTCTGGGGGATAGTGTTTGAGGTCATTGGGAAATCAAGTAGGAGAACAACGTGAAGAAAGTGAAGCAAGCAGGAGGACTAATGGAGGAGAACAGGGGGGCCTGAGAACCTGGAGGGAGAGAAGAGCCCACTCGGGACACCATATCCATTGAGCCCTGTTGTGGGTTGAGCTGTACCCTCCAAAAATATATATTGACATCCTAACCCCTTGTGCCTATGAATGTGACCTTATTTGGAAATAGGGTCTTTGCAGATGTCCTCAAATTAAGATGAAGTCACACTGGGGAACCTGAGTGGCTCAGTCAGTGAAGTGTCTGACTCTTGATTTTGGCTCAGGTCGTGATCTACAATTTGTGAGTTCAAGCCCCGAGTTGTGCTCCATGCTGATGGTGTGGAGCCTGCTTGGGATTCTCTCTCCCTCTCGCTCTGCCCCTCCCCCACAGAGAGGAGCCTGCCTGTGAAGAGGGAGCAGAGATTGGAGTCACACAGCTGCAGGCCAAGGGCTTCTGGCCGCACCAGAAGCTGAGAGAAGTGCCCAGAGGAGTCTCCCCTAGGGCCTCCCAAGAGAGCACAAGAGAGCACAGCCCTGTCGGCAGCCGACACCTTGATTTTAGAGTCCAAGACTCCAGATTGTAAGGGAACAAATCTCTGCTGTGTAAAGTCACTCTGCCATGGATATTTGTCACAGCAGTCCTAGGAAATGAGCACAGGCCCCCAGCAGAAAACAGATGGCACGCTCAAACGGGAAATGAGAAGCGTCTCTACAGTGTGGGTAAAGTTGGTGGGACCAACATGACACGAGTAAGCACTGGACCTAGGAAAGACCTCACCAGTGCCAGAATTCAGGGGCAAGGTGGGAGCTGTCACTGACAGCCAGAAGGAGCACTCAGCTGTAGGAGATGCAGCCAACCAAGGCAGTCTGGAAAGGGGACTTCTGGACTTCCTTTGCCGCCTCTCTGTCCTTGGCTGAATCCACCAGAAGCCAGAGCAAGGAAGACACTGATGCTGTTCCGATAGACCAGCTTCCTGAGTCAGAGAACAGAATGGAGAGGGGTGGGGACTGGACCCAGGAGGACCTATGGAAAATACCCCTGGGGAAAAAAGAAGAAAACAAGAAATGTGGTTTCAGCTAGAATGTTCTTAGAGAACCAGTCCATACATTTGAAGCTGTTCCCAAAAGTAAGGTGTCCAAGAAAGAGAGCCAATGAATATGACAATAAGGGATGTTAGCCACATTTCCATGTGTCTATGCAGACTTCAGATTACCACAGTGTCTGGTTCTCTAAACTATCAAAAGGCGGGGGGAGGGATACTGAGGGGATAGACAGGCTTCAAACCAGAGCTTTCATCAGGGCTGGCTTTGATGTTAGCGCCTTTCTCCTGTTTGTCTCCATAACTCCTCATAAGCCATGTGTCTTCTGGAGAAATGTGTTCATCAGGTTTTCTCATCCCTGCCAACCAGCTGATGGTAATTAGCTTCTTGGTTTCCCTACCTGGAATGGGCCTTAAGCAGCCATAAGAATGGGGTGGGGGTGGTTTAGGAGCTGGGAGCCAGTGCTTCCTTCAGACCCCAACTGGCTGCTCCAAGCAACCCACCTGGCCTTGCCTGGGTTTTGGTCCTGCCCCTGGAAATGGTCACTACAGCCGCCAGTAGCTTATTCTTAACAACTCAGGACTCATTCACATCTCAGACTTAGGCTAGCATATTATCATGGAAATCATTCAGGTACTTTATTATAGCATAGAAGGCAGGACTTTTAATATCTAAATGAAATAATGAGAACTGAAAAAATATACATTAGAATAAAGCAAATAACCAAATTCCAGTAAAAACTGGATTGCTGTGCCTTCTATCAGTTTAAATTTATGAACCCAACATTTCCAAGGACAGAGGACTCAGAATTATCATAATGGCTCTGATACAGAACAAAACCATCCATTACTATCTCTTCCTGCATAAGCTGGGCTTTCATCCTCATTAAATTGTAAAAATGATGAAGTAGTGGCCTCCATGAGAAATGTAAAATGTTTTCAATTAAAAGATACACTTGAGGGAGAGGATTTTATTTATAGATGATCATTACCGTGTTAGTCAAATTCATGTATCCATGTCCGGCACCCAATAAATCATAATTCTATATTATAAGAATTCTTTCAGGGCACCTGGGTGGACCTATTGGTTGAGCGTCTGACTCTTCATTTGGGCTCAGGTCATGATCCCAGGGTCATGGGATCGAGCCCCAAGTCAGAATCCACTCTGAACGCAGAGCCTGCTTCAGGTTCTCTCTCTCTCCCCCTGCCCTTCTTCCCCGCTTGCGTGCACGCTCGCTCTCTCTCAAAAAAGAATACATAAAATAAAAATCTTAAAAAATAAATGATCTTGAGCTTCCTCACCACAGAGATTCACACATATGAAAATGGTCAGAACTGGGATTTTTTTTGTTCATGTGAGATGAAAGATCACTGCTACCAAAAGAAATAATTATAACAATCACTAACATTTAATGACTTCTTATCGTGCTTGACCCACGTGCATGACTTCATTTAATCTTCAGGGCAGCCCTCTGGGGTGTGTTCTTTTTTTTTTTTTTTTAATGTTTATTTTTGAGAGGGATAGAGCGAGCGGGAGTGGGGGAGGGGCAGAGAGAGAGGAAGACACAGAATCTAAAGCAGGGTCCGGGCTTCGAGCTGTCAGCACAGAGCCCAATGCGGGGCTGAAACCACGAACCTTGAGATCATGACCTGAGTCAAAGTCAGCCACTCAACCAACTGAGCCACCCAGGAGCCCTGGGGTGTGTTCTATTTTAATGACAGGCCATGTTTTGGCTACTATGCTTTTCATCCCAAGGTTTAATAGGGTTTTCCTTTCATTTATTTAAACAAAATCCAAAATTTGGTTTTAAGAAGACATGTAGTTCGGCTGTAAATTACTAAAGACCTGGATTACAAGTTTGGCCATGAGAACCTAGAAAAAGGGAACATTCACCAATGAAGTTATAGATTCTCTTGAAATTGATTTGTAAAATTAGCATGTTCCATATAAAATACAAGGTTTTGTCTGATTGATTGACTTTGAGAACTAGATTAATTCTAAAGGTTACATGGACAAATAAGCATGTAAGAACACCAGGAAAAGTCTAATCAAGAGGGGCATTGAGGAAGGACTCCCCTATGAAGTGATGTCAACAACCAGGAAGGGTCAGAGATTTTAACCTTCCTGCAAGCTTACAAGTTAGCCCCCTACAGGTTCATGATATGATAGAAGATACAAGATTCCTGGCTAAAGCAAAGTGTCAGCATTATCAACATTTTCCTGGATGTGTTCCCTAAACCCTAGTTTCCACAGGTGACATGAATACAGCCATGTAGGTTGCCTGACAGGGGAGAAACTCTGAACTTAGGGAGCCCAAATCTTTTATAACAGACGGGAACATGCCTGCCCTTTGCTTCCGGGAGACATGATCTCTGTCTTCCAACACTGTTTGTTATACACATATCCTTTAAAGGAAGCCCAGAACAAAGGCATCATCAGCTCAAAGGATGTGCAAATTTTTTTTAAGGTTTTTTTTTTTTTAATTTTTTTAATGTTTGTTTATTCTTGAGAGAGAGACAGACAGACCACAAGTGAGGGAGGGGCAGAGGGAGAGGGAGACACAGAATCCAAAGCAGGCTCCCGGCTCTGAGCTGTCAGCACAGAGCCAGACATAGGGCTCAAACTCATGAGCCGTGAGATCGTGACTTGAGTAGAAATCAGACGCCCAACTGACTGAGCCGCCCAGGCCCCGCCCCCCCCAAGTTTCTTTATTTTTCAGGGAGAGAGCACAAGCTGGGAAGGGGCAGAGTGAAAGGGAGGGATACAGAATCCAAACCAGGCTCCAGGCTCTGAGCTGCCAGCACAGAGCCCGATGTGGGGCTTGAACCCATGAGCTATGAGATCATGACCTGAGCCAAAGTCAGATGCTCAACCAACTGAGCCTCCCAGGCACCCCTCAAAAAATGTGCAAAAATGCAAGAAACACACAGACAATTGTCTCCAGGAGATAGCACAAGATATTATGGAAGCCCTATAATTAAACAGGGACTATGGGCCATGAAAAGACAAATAAATGGAATAGAATACAAAAATCAAAGTGGAGCCAGATTATATGGGAATTTAGAATTTGATAAAGGTATCATATCAAATCATTGGGAGAAAACATGGACTTTTGACAAATGGTGATAAGAAAATAAAGTCATCTGGGAAAAAATCAGGTTGGCTCCATATGTCACAATGTACTTGGTATAAGTTCCAAATGAAGCAAAGACTTACAAAATGAAATTATGTGGAATTGATGAGATATTACACCAAAATAATAATTATATATCATACTTCTGGGAAACAGTGGAAGAATTTAGCTTTATCTGCATTTTCCTGGTTGTTGTTTTTTTTTTAATTTTTTTTTCAACGTTTTTTATTTATTTTTGGGACAGAGAGAGACAGAGCATGAACGGGGGAGGGGCAGAGAGAGAGGGAAATACAGAATCGGAAACAGGCTCCAGGCTCCGAGCCCTCAGCCCAGAGCCCGACGCGGGGCTCGAACTCACGGACCGCGAGATCGTGACCTGGCTGAAGTCGGATGCTTAACCGACTGCGCCACCCAGGCGCCCCCCTGGTTTTTTTTTTTTTAACGGCTGACAAATGTAGAAGGAATGATAGAGTTAGAACACTGCCATTTTGAATCATCACGGTCATGATCAATTAAAGCTAAAATAATCAATGTATGGTCAAACCATTGGATAGAAGTTTGAGGAGTGTGATAGTTAATTGTATGTCAACTTGGCTAGGCCAGTCTGAATGTCCCTGTAAAGGTATTTTTTAGATGAGATTGACATTGAAATCACTAGACTAAGTAAAGCAGATTGTCCTCCATGATATGGGTGGGCCTCATCCAACCCTTTGAAGGCCGTAAAAGAAAAAGACGGAAGTCTCCCAAAGAAGTGGGAATTCTGTCTCCAGCCTTCCAGCCTATCCTGCAGATTTTGGACTCAACAACTACCATGACTGTGTGAGCCAACTTCTTAAAATCAATCTTTCCTCCCTCTTTCTCTCTCCATACATATACATGCACATCATTGGTTTTATTTCCCCAGAAAACCCTGACAAATACAATGGATTACAGGCTATTCACATATCTCAAAGTATATCCTGCAGTTAACTTATTAACTGCAAAGGGAAAAAAGGGAACTTTGCTGTGGAGACATCTGAAGGGGATTACCTTAACTGAGTGATCCCAGTAACGGGATGAACAAACATCATCATGTGCCCCCTAATGCAATGCACTGAGAAAGATCCAATATCACTGATGTAGGAGCCCTTCCAAAAATGAACCAACTGATTCTAATCAAGAGGAAAGCTTGATTTGATTGTTCCCTGGAACATAGTACAAAGCAAATGGCCTCTACTCTTTAATACAAAACGTCAATGTCATTGAAGAGGGAAAAAAAGAAGAAGAAGAAGAGGAAGAAGAAGCCTGAGGAACTGGTCTTGATTAAAGGAAAGAAGGACAAGAGAACTAAATACAAAGTACAAAGTACAATCCTGGAGTAGAGGCTTAGAAAAAAATTGCCTATAAAATACATTACTGGACAAGTGGTTAGCTAATAGAATAGCATTATTATGGTATCCCCTGACTTGGACTAATTGTACTATAATTAGGTAAGAGAATGTCTTTGCTCTTATGAGATACTGTGAGTGAGAGAGAAGGAGGGGCTGGGGAGAGCAGAGAATGAGAGCAAGAAAGCAGTGCGTAAAAATGGCTAAGATCCGTGAACTCAGGTGAAGGTTATATGGAGTTTATCATATTCTATTGTAATCTTATAACTTTTCTGACATCCAAGGGCTTTTTTTTCTTCAGAATAAAAAGTTTAAATTAAAAAAGGAAAATATAAGCATTAGAAATGTTTAAATCAGAGGCATCTGGGTGGCACAGTCGGTTAAGTAACCAACTCTTGATTTTGGCTCAGGTCATGATCTCACGGTTCATGAGTTTGAGCTCCATGTCAGGCTCTGGGCTGAGAACCTGCTTGGGACTCTCTCTCTCCCTCTCTCTGCCCCTCCCCTGCTCATGATCTCTTTCTCTCAAAATAAATAAATTAAACTTAAAAAAAAGAGAAATATTTAAATCAAATATTAAGCATGCTTTGGAAAGACAGACATGGAAGAGTTTCCAATTCATTTAATTATATGGTACATTTTTTTACCTCTACTCCCCACACATATAATCATGATGAACTAAGATATTGTAGCAGTAAGCGGTCCATTTGCACCCCCCCCCCCCAATTTTCCTGGTGTGAGTCCTCCTGGGGTCCTCACTCCCTATTGTATAATCAGTATTATTTCAAGGCCACCTATTATGTGGCTTGGTACAGGACCTATTTTTTAAAATGCTGGTAGCTATGGTATGTTTTTCTTCCTTTACCTGTTTATTCTAAAGATTTCTTAAATTCTGGTGTATTATGTCTTAAAGCTCTGATCAAGTACATTTCTATACTTAATAATATGGCAGCTGTGCCACTGTTATGGGGCTTCAGCTCATGCCAGGTCAGGAGCAGAAGCAGCCTGTGCTGGACAGTTAGCGGTCAGTGCCGGATGGGACAGGCAGTGGGGTCACAGGTTAGGCTCTGAGAGATGGAATCTGGTGATGGTCAGCAGGGGCAGAGCTACAAGGCCCGGTTTTCAAGAGCGGGCTTTGGAGAAACCAAGGCCTCTGGACAAAGGGTGGGGACAAGATGGGGGTCTAGGTGCTAAAATGCTTGTACCAAACGGGGTATTGGCCTCAAAAAAGAAATGCAGATGTTCCTTCCTTGAGAAGGAAGTGGGCGTCAATGACCCCCTCCTGCAAGACTCCTCCCACACAAGCTCTTGAGCTCACAACTTCTTCAGCTTTTTGGTTACCTTTCATCTCTGCCTTCATTGGCCTTCACTCATCACCCACCCCCACTCTGACTTCCCTATAAATCACTCATTTAGAACCATGTAGATTCAGCTGAAGGGTGTCCCCTGTGACTACAGATGCACTGAATGTTTCTTTTGGGTGAATGGAAATGACCAACTGTTAAAATCGATATCCAGGGGCACCTGGGTGGCTCAGTTGGTCAAGCGTCTGACTTCGGCTCAGGTCATGATCTCAGGGTTTGTGAATTTTAGGTCCACATCAGGCTCTGTGGTGTGACCTGATCAGGTGGAGGCCGGTGGTGCCGGCGGTGAAAGAATTCACCCAAGGCAGAACAAAGGAGATGGAAGTTGATTGAATACACGGCAAGGGAGCGTTGGGCATGGTAGCAAGGGAGAGACTATGCCAAGAGGCAGTGGTCGGGGGCTATAGTTAAGGGGGAAGGTGAGCAGGTATGGGAATGTATAGAATTTTCCTTTTTTGGTACCTGTGTCTAGGTGTAAGTAGCACATTGGTCAGCTAGGGCGTATGGATATTTTGAGGTGGGTTGCCTAATGGACCTGTTTGTATTTAGCCGGGGGGTAAGGGTCACTGTGGGCCCTTCTGCCTTACTCAGGTTTCCATTGTTCAGGTTGGTTGCCTAAAACTGTCCTCTACAGTCACCGGGTTATGAAGCTTCCCATCCCCTCCAGTGGCAAGTGACAAAGGTTAAGCTTTATCTATTCTTTAACTCCTAAACTTAATAAAGATTGATCAGTGGTAACAATGCAAGTTCTTTGAAGTAATCCTGCAAACTAAGACTTGTGCCATGCTTTAAAACACAGTGTCTGAGAGTTTTTATTACACATCGATGTTTACTCAAGTTGAAAGTAAGTATTCAGGTATAACAATAAAGGTGAATGGCATGGTTTATATTACTGGCATCACTATGCTGGTCAGAGTTCATGGCAACCTAGGTGCTCAAGGTGTGGGTTCCCGAAAAGACAAAGGAGTTGGCTTCTTGACCTTCCACGGGCACACCTGACTGCACAGCTGAATCACAGATTTTAGCCAAAAGCCGAGACCACAGTTAAGCGTCTTTGCAGCCTTATCTACTACCAGGTATTTTTCAAGAAAGGTTTCCTGGTCTTCCTGCTGAACATTTTTCCAGAAGGCTGAAGCCACCGCCTTGGCCCTCTGCCAACTCAGTAGTCTTTAAGTTTTAGCAAGCACCTGTAGCCCACGTGATTGCTTAACTAAACCTTTCTTTGTATAGATCATGAGTTGTTTCCTAGAAAGACTCAGAACCCAGCCGTCTTACCCAACTTCCCCCCCAGGGCACCAGGACACAACCTCAGAGCACCACGATAATGCCTGTAGCTGGCACCATTGAGTCTGCAGGCAATCAAGTGTGACAGACCACTGTGCTCCCCTTTTACTGATTAACTGCCCTAAAATTCCTTTACAAAATTATTGGGCCAGACAGAAACCTAGGAGTTGGTTTTTGGACAAGAGCTGGCCTTCCCCAGGCAGTCGGCCTCCTAAATAAAGCTCCTATTCCTTTCCAATCAAAACTCATCTCTTGAGTATTGGCTTTTCTCCCTCCCTCCCTCCCTCTCCCTCTCCCTCTCCCTCTCTCCCTTTCTTTTCTTTTCTTTTCTTTTCTTTTCTTTTCTTTTCTTTTCTTTTCTTTTCTTTTCTTTTCTCTTCTCTTCTCTTCTCTCTTCTCTTCTCTTCTCTTCTCTTCTCTTCTCTTCTTTTCTTTTCTTTTTTCTTTCTAGAGAGTATGATCACAAACAGGAGAAGGGCAGAGGGAGAGAGAGAATCTTAAGCAGGCTCTACACCCACCATGGAGAGGCTCTCTTTCAGGAACCATAAGATCATGACCTGAGCTGAAATCAAAAGCAGATGCTTAACTCACTGAACCACCTGGGCACCCCTTGAGTACTGGCCTTTCGAGGGATGGGCAGCCGAACTTGGGTTTTTGGTGGCAAGGTGAGGTACAACAGGATTCAGACCACATGTCAGGTGACACTGCCAGAGCTCACTTCTCTGGGGGGAATGGATGGCTCAGACCCCACATCTTGATGCATTTGTCCTCTCTGTAGGGACAGAGGCAGAGGCAGAATCTGTTCTTTGTCCACACACCGTCGGAGCAATGCCCAACACAAAGCTGGCCATCAATCCTTTCTCGTTGAAGAGGCGAATGAGGTGAACAAGCAAATGAGCAGGAACCTGTAGCAACATCAGCATTTAATTCAAGGTAAGACCAGCAGTTATTTGCCCCGAGGACATCAGGTCATGACCTTTCTGGAGGCAGACGGTTTGACCTTATGATATAATTAAGATCTTTTTCTTTTACTTTTTCTTTTTTTTTTTTTTTTTTTTTTTTTGAGAGAGTGTGCGCACCAGTTTGGGAGGGGAGGAACAGAAAGAGGGGAGATTTTTTTTTTAATTGGGTTTTACTTTTTTTTTTAAGTTTACTTATTTATTTTGAGAGAGGTGGGGGAAGAGCAGAGAGAAAGGGAGAGAATCCCAAGCACAGTGCAGAGCCCAACATGGGGCTCGAACCCACAAACAGTGAGATCATGACCTGAACCAAGGGCTCAGAGTCAGATCTTAATTAACTGAGCCACCCAAGTGCCCTGGGGAGAATATTAAGCAGGCTCTGCGCTCATCTCATGGTGGATCTCATCTCATGACCTTGAGATCATGACCTGAGCCAAAATGGAGTCTGCTTAACTCACTGACCACCCAGGTGTCCCTGGAGATCTTTTTCAACCTCGGATGGCTTTGCTAGAAACCCACCATAGGTGCTTGGGCCTCTGAGGGAATGTTTCAGACACCACAGGATGTCCACTCCTCCAGAGCCCTGGAAGCAATAGCAGGACAGGCAGCGTTTCCAGAGAGGGCCAGGTTCGAGGATCACTCCTTGGAGGGAGGGGGAAGGAATGTGCGCGCAAGGATTGTGATGTTCTGGCGGGTCGCTGTGCTCTGCTTCACAAGCTGCAGCCCCAGCGTCAGCCTTTAGAGCAGGCTTCTTAAATTGCTGGCTGAATTGGCTCTGACTCACCACCTGACTGTTCTTGCTCTTTTTTTCCATTATAGAAACCTTATCTTGTGCGTCAAGATCAGAGATAAAGATGTGAGAATCTAACAGGGTGGGGGCGGGGAGGAGGTTGGGCTGTATGGGGGAGAAGGAAGGGGGGACAGAAGCCCTTATAAATGCCCCCTTCGCCAGGGAGGGTGTCTCTAGCCATCAAAGGAGAGCCCGGTTCCCTCACTGTGGCCGCAGACAGCACAGGGAAGACAGAAACTCACCTGAAATGAGAGCTGCTCCCAGAGCCTGGTGCCATCCCCAGGCTCGCTGGCTGCAGGGCTCCAGCCCAGTCCCTCTAGACCCTGACTCCTGACTCCTGACACAGGGGTAACTTTTGTAAGGGCAAATATAAATTAAAAATTAAAGGCTTAATTCTCCCAGTTGAAAGGAAGGGGGGAAAACACTCCCCTGCCTCACTTTTCTTTCAGAATTCCTTTCTCCATCCTTTCCAAATGCACAGGAATCTTTTTAATGGCCACAGAAGCCACTTGCCAGTCTTACAGCTCAAAGACCCAGGGGGCATCTCTTTGTGTGTGATCATCTAGGAAGGTGACGCCCCAGCTTCCAGTTTTCCTTTTGGGGGAGATGCGCCTAACTTCACCTGACTCCACATCGTGGAACCCACCTGACATAAACGAGTTATCCACTTAGGTGCCCAAGAGAGATGCTTTCTGTCTTTGCAGCCCCTCCAGCTGGTTGCCTGTGATGCTCACACATTCTGGTTTAACGCTGTTCAGTAATAAACCTGTTTTCTTTCTCTTCTACCTTTGTGGAGGGGGTTTGGGGGGTTAGGAGTGGATTTCGTTTCTAATTATATTCCCCGCACTTTGTCCAGCACCAGGGACATGGTTTTCACAACAAGAACAAGTAGGGAGACATGGAATCCTGTCTGTTGACCCAACAAAGGTGGCCCAGGCCCAGCCCTCTGCAGTTTCTCTGCCAGATTCCTAGCCACTGATTTTCCCTTGCGGGCTTTGAACTGCGGGCGGAACACACTCCATGAGCAGCAGAATATTGAGCCCGAAGCTATGGAGACAGAATGTCATAAGTGACCTGAGAGGGCCGGTGATGGTCCACACTCACCGATTCCGCCTCCAACCTGAGAGGCCAGGGAACATTCCAGTGTGGTGATAGGCCTCTGAATTGCGTCACCCCAGGATGGCATCACATCCCTTGTTCATTCCTTGTTTTGTGGCTTGCCCGGGGGTGTGGCTGTTCTCTCACCCTCGCCCTGGGCAATTAAAGAGGCCCTCCCACTGCACAGGACATAATTACCCGCTTCAGGATACTCCCCTCCCTTATTGCCAGGGATCCTTTCCCTGAGTCACACCCCAGAACTTGCACGAATTGGAGCTGCTTTAGCTTTAACCAGCATCTTCTATAGAGATACAGAAGCATCGGGGAAGGCGCTGCAGGCATATTCGCACCTTAATCAGTCCCCTTTTTGCAAACGTCCACCAAGACCTCACACTTTGAGATGGGGTTTCATTTTTTATTTTTTATTTTAGTAATATACACCATTTATTTTGTTATTTTTTTGAGAAAGAGAGAGAGAGAAAGGGGTCACAAGTGAGAGAGAGGAAGCAGGGCTCGAGCTCACCCAATGTGGGACTTGAACTCACCGTGAGGTGATGACCTGAGCGGAAGTCAGATAGTTAACGACTAAGCCACCCAGGCACCCTGAGACGGAGTTTTAGAAAGAGAAGATGAGGCCTGAAGAAAGACTGATTAAGGAAGAAGAAGCTATTTTAGAACTGGGCACGTAAGCAGAGCATACCAGCAGGGAGAAGCATCTCAGGAGATTTACATACAGCCCAGAAGCCAGCCTGCCGTACAAGTTAGTCCTGTAGGCGGTCAGACCGGTATCTCTACCCATCAGTCCCTCGACCTACATAACCACACCAGCAGTTGGGCAAACATGGCCAGGACTTGATAAATAACTGGCAGCTTCCCTAATTTTTTTTTTTTTTTGAAGCTTATTTATTTTTAAGAGAGCACAAGCAGGGGAGGGGCAGAGAGAGGGAGAGAGCGAGAATCCCAAGAGACTCCACACCGTTAGCACAGAGCACAATGCGGGGCTCGAACTCATGAACCGTGAGATCATGTCCTGAGCTGAAGCTGGACGCTTAACCGACTGAGCCACCCAGACGCCCACCCCTCCTAGTTTTGGACCCACTTCCGACTTAGCGCCGATCGGGGAAAACCAAGTGTGCGCCTCACTCCGTCACATAGGACACCCCAGTTCTAGTTGGCCTGCCTGCAGCTTCCCAAGGCCAGCAGCCTCCAATCAGGGCACGCCTAGAGACTTCCCTTTGAACTCTGTGAAGCTCTCCCATGCTCTGCCTGCTTCTGAGTCTCTGCCAAACCCCAGTGGTGGTGTCCAGTTCCCTTGCTCCAGCAAGCTCTGAATAAGCAGCCTCTGCTTGTCGCATTTGGTTGGTCTTCATTTATTTCCCCGGAGGTAAGACCACCTTCTTTTGTCTTGGAAGAGAGAAGGTGCTGTCCAGGCTGGGGGATGGGTGGGAGAGTGACAGGGCAATGTCCTCCCCTCTTGCCAAGGTGAGTCTGTGTGACATGTCCAGGAGGCCAGAGATGCTTTTTAGGATAGGCAGAGGCTTGTGAAAGATGTCATGCCTTGTGCCAGCATGAAGTAGGAAAGCCGTCATCCTTCCAGAATCCTTACATTGCCTTACCTGACAGGCCTGCCACCTCATCCCAGCCTGCCCTCCCCAAGGGGGAGAGGATCAGACAGGAGTCTGAGGTGGTTACCACGTGTTCTGGAAGCGCCTCCCCCACACAGACACTCCAGTTACCCAGGCATCAGACCTGGGGGTATTGTTGTGGAGCTTCATGGGAAGTGACCCTCTGGCCTGTCTCCTTTGGGAGGCAAGCAGGAGGTCATGTGGGCAGAGACATGGGCAGTGTGGCAAGAGACAGCATGGGCTGGAAACAGGAAACCATTCTGGAAGACCCCGACGGAATCAGCACGACTCTGCGTGGCAACCCCTTGGGGTTATGTGATGACAGCTGATAGGGGTGATCAGATACAAAACTCAGGCAGCCTCTTTTCTCCCAACCCAACCTCCGCCTCAGACAAAGACTGAGTCAGCTTCCCAACAGAAAACAGTGACTCAGACCCCAAGGGATAGAGTTTCGTGTACTTTCTCCAGCTCTTCCTTCATGAAATGGAATAACTTTCCATGAAAATATCCAGAGGAGATGTCCCTTGCCTTCATCCTTTATGCTAAAGCCTTCAGGGAAAGACTCCTGTTTCACTAAAAGTGATTCTCCCACCTTCTGAGAGAGTGTTAACTCAGCCGTGTGGGATACTACGGGGATTATAAACATATGAGACCAGACCCCCAAACGTCTGAACCTATCAGAGATTGGATTGGGCCAGACGTCCTTGCTAACTCCAGTATTGTTCATCTTTTGTGTGTTTTTGTTACTGTCCTCAAAAATCCCATAGGCCTTCCAGAATTGAGGCACCGGGTGAAAACAAAGATGAGGACAAAGCAACACCAGCAAGCATCTATGTGGCTGACACCACTGCGTAAAATGGTCATGTTCAGATTTCATCTTGTCTTCAAAATGCAGCCAAAAAATGGATTGAGGGCTGTCCCAGTTGACCGGTGACAGCAGTAACGTCTGCTTGGTCTGAGAACGTTCTCAAAATGACACCCGTGTGAATCCTCAGCCCGGCAAATGCACTGAAATCCACTGTGCAGACCTTTTGTGAGTTAGGAGAGAAATGCTTTCAAAAATCCCTCCTAGGAGACGTGTTGAGCATTATTATCAAACTCCCCATCTCTCTCATTCTGTGCCAAGCCCCACTTAGTACAAGCACAATGTTGGAACTATTATCCGCCCTGGGAGAGTTTCTCAGTCTTGCTCATTTGTAACTGTCAGTCTCCACACTGGGATTCTTTCACTTCCTGTTCCATCCTTGTGCTTATGCATCCTAATGCTTCCTATCTATCACCGAACCTTATTTTCACCAATACAGTTTGCGATGGAATTGAAACTCCATCAGGAAGAAGACAGAGGGGAGAGACCAAAAGAATACGTGTGACCCCTGGAGAATGGTAAGCATTTGGATCCTGGGATTCTCTCGCTCCAAAGGAGGAGCCTCCTCTGACCTGGATACCAGCACCTTTGGAGCACCTGCCGGTCTAATGATATTAAGATGCTCCGATAGAAACGAGTTACCAACTAATGGGCGGTTAGTGGAAAATGGCTTTTTTATTGTAATGAGGCAGTGTAGCTTTCTGTTAAGAAAAAAAAATGATTACTCCTAGGCTAGGTCATATTCGTTCTTCATTTAAGGCAGCGTGTCCTCATTTGGTCTGGAAATGTCAAAGGGAGCCTGAATGATTAATGGAAGAGCCTGGGAGAGACTCAGGCTCTGCGGGCGCTTTGCCGTGTACCACAGGGAAACCGTTAACCATTCCTGACCTCAGCTTTGCCACCTCGCTTGCTCTTAATCATTCTGTAAAAGAACACAGTGCAATTTCCAAGTGAATGAAGGTGACGTCTGGGGTTGGGACAGGACCAGCAGATACAAAGCAGTGGCCAGTTCTAGATCGACCCGAAAGAGACCTTAGTGTTAATCATCTATACTGTGCAAAAGCCATCCACGTCAGACTCTGCTACCAAAACGGTTTCTCAAGATCAATGTCTTGCAACCTCCAAAGAATTCTTTTTAGGGTTCCCATGGCAACAGGCATGTGTCCATCACATGGGGTTTTTCACATGTCTCTGCCAGAGTTGCTTCCTGAGACTCCGAGCCCCTCTGTCTCAGCCCTAGTCAGGAGCAGAGTACCATAGTCTCCTGAGTCTCCCTTCAGTATGACATGTTCCCCTGAGAGCACAGGACAATGCCCACCTTTCTGCTGCCTTCATACCCAGAGTGTAAAGCATGCAGAATATCGAGTCCTTCTGCTCAAGGATCAGTTTTGGGGGTGGCCTCCCCATTCCTCAGCGTTGCAATCCCAGTCTGCCGTTATTTGTAAGACGTTCTTGATGTTTGAGCCCTGCACTTCTCCCTGGACTTTGATATCACTATCACTACCAGCACGTAAGACTTCCTTAGCTGCAGACCATCCCTGTCCAGCCTTGGGTGTCAGTGCACTCGAGTTCCTAGCCTCCTGGTCCTGGTCTGCACAACATCACTGCCTCCTGCGCCTCCCTAGTGGCTTCTGGCCTCAGTATGACCAGGGGAGGAGGAGCCCCTGGGCCAGGCCAGCCATGAGGTTGCCTCAGAACCATTGTTGGCATCTGCAAGAGGCAGCCTCACAAAGCCAGGCAATCATGACGGCTGTCTCTCTAGTTCAGTGGGTCACAAAGTGTGGTCCTTGGATCAGCAGCATCTGAGAACAGGTTCAAAATGCACAGCTGTACTCAATCAAGCTCTGGGGCCGCCTGGGTGGCTCAGTCAGTGGAATGTCCAACTCTTGATTTCCACTCAGGTCATGATCTCACAGTTTGTGGGATCAAGCCCCAGGTAGGGCTCTGCACTGACAGTGGGAAGCCAGCTTGGGATTCTTTCTCTCCCTCTCTCTCTCTCTGTGCCACCCCCCCGCCCCCGCTTCTCACTCAAAATAAATAAACAAACACTAAAAAAAAAAAAAAAAAAAAAGAAGAAGGAGAAGAAGGAAACTCTCGGCATGGGGCCAGAAATGGGTGCTTTAACAAGCTCTGCAGGTGATTCTGAGGCACGCAGGTGATGTGTGCTGGGGAGAAGGGGGTGATGTTTCAAGGAAGGTTTATTGACACATTGTGCCCTTTACATGCCTGCTCATGATCCAGATGGTCACCGGGAGGGTTCACAGCCCTCAGCTGGCCCACTGGGCTGACAGGCCATGACCATAGCCTTGGATTTCTGTCCTGCATCAGGAAGTCATTGCAGATACTCGGATCACCAAAGACAAGAGGCCAACATTTCCTGAAACAAGAGCCACACGAAGACGAAGGGGGTACGGCACAGGCTGCATGGGGTCACCACCACTTCCAAGCACCCCCACCCTTCTGGAAGGCCAATGTGTTCTACTCCAGGAAACAGACCATGTTGTAGTGGCCCCAAAGGACCACCCAAGTCAGACTGTGGCTGAGCAAAATTGGCCTGGGAAATCCTGGTTTGGAGGTAAGTTCCCTGATTTTGAATTTTACGCAGCTAGTGATCACTGAAGAGGAACGCATTGCCTTGCCTTAAAAAAAAAAAAAAATAGAGCACTCCAAGAGATCTGGGAAGATGTAGGTTAAAATAAATTCCCATCTCAAGTTACTAATTAAGTATTTTACATTTGTTGGCTTATGTGTCACGCATTGTGCCGGGAGTTTCTTGGCTAATACTCAGAACAACTGTGTGCGAGAAATACATGTTGATAGATGTCAGGCGTGGAAAGAATTGTGTTAGTGGCTGAACAGTTGGGTTTGGGGCTCGGTTCTGCCACTAAGCAGAGACTCGGCGTGAAATAGGGGATATGTGGGGCTGGATTCCTGGGCTTTTCCTGGGAGATATGTGAGAAAATGCCCAACAGGTACTCATGAAATAAGTTTGGATTATAAGTGGTTCCTCTCATTTTACACGTAAGGAACGAAAAGTTGGGAGCGAGTGTCAATGCTAGCTGGACATTAGAATCCCCTGCAGGGCTTTTGAAAGACCCAGGCATCCCCAAGAACAGCAAGCATGGCAGGTAGATGGATTCAACGAGTGGGTTCAGGTTCAACTCGTGGGTTGAACGAGATGCCTCACGGCCGGCAGGTGGCTGGGCTGGGACTGGAGCCCAGCTGTGCCGACACTGTAACCCGAGCTCTGGCTGAAGAGCAGGTAATACCTCAGAGTCACAGGGCAGATGTGGCGTGAGGATGCTGGCTTCTACGGGGCTTCCCTGTGACCATACTTTCCTGTCACCCGGAGGGATGGCATTTTCCCAGCGGAGCCAGTTCGGAGTCTGTCTCAGGCGGTGTCGATCTCAGAGAAAGCAGCCCTTTGGGAAGAGAGCGGATGATAGTGCAGAGAAGGGGCCAAAAGGATCAAGGGAATTACTCGGCCACTAGGAAAACACTGGCTGCCTCCTGACATGCAGCCCTGTGAGCTTCCCGAAGCACATTCCTACTTATTTCCCGGCACTGGCACTTCCTAGGGTCTCTGGGCAAGTTACTCTCTGTCTCTCGCTTCCTTATCTGGAAAACTGGATGATAATTGCATCGATCGCAACATGTTTCTGCGATGCTCGGATGAGAGGATGTGGGTAAAGCACTGAGGACAGGGGCTGGCATGACGCCAGCAGGCATTAAATTCGGATTTCACAAAAACCTGAGGCTCAGCGTCTCACCTCAAGATAATAGCTGGTAGCACAGAGCTGGCATCCAACCCAGGTGTCGTAAGTCTGGATCTAAAGTTCCTCCCCTTCTCTGGCTGCCCCTGGCAGGTCCTGTCTTCATCAGGCTGCCTACCTATGCCCCTTTCTCTAGGTCTTTATTTTCTTTTAAGTGTTTTTATTTATTTTTGAGAGAGAGACAGAGAAAGGAGAAGGTGCAGAGAGAGTGGGGGACAGAGGACCCTAAGTGGGCTCTGCTCTGACAGAAGTGAGTCCAACACGGGGCTTGAACTCAGGAACCGTAAGATCATGACCTGAGCTGAGCTCCAACCCTTGACCGACTGAGCCACCCAGGTGCCCCTCTAGGTCCTTCTCCATCCAATTCCTCATTTCCTCCTTTTTGTTTACATATCTTAACTCTTTACTTATTTATTTTTGTTTTCACTTATTTTATTTTTCATTGTAAAAGTAAAATAATTTTCACTGGAAAGGTAAAATAGCAGTAGCAAAAAAGTGTGCGGTAAGAAAAACCCATCATTAATCCCACAAATCTGATACAACTCTTTGGTGCAGGGTTATGTCCCAAGCGTACGGTGCTTTCCCCTGTGGCTCTCATTCTTTAGGGTCACTGAGAACCATTAGGAAACCTTGGTTCAAGTTCAGGCTGCCGGACTCTCACCTCCAATGTCAGCAGAACTAGGACTGGAGACTCCAGTACAGCGCAGGCTCTGAGACATGTGTCTGTGGTGTCGTGCACATTCCTGTGCTATTTCATGGAGACACTTGGCTACACGTACCCCTTCCCGGTTGCTGTGCAGGCTTCGTACCACAATGCATGCCTTTCACGGGCTCTCTGGGGCCTTAAGATTCGCCTGTCACCGTACAGGTGGTATTTTCCTACCGACCCAGCTCAGACTCCTTCTCTCTGTTGCACTGATCTCAGATTAAGCATGTGGGATCTGGCGGAAGGAACAAAACATTCAGTCATTTACCTCTGGTGAGGCCTGGGCATTGAATCCGTCTAAGCCTTCCAGGCAGGTCTGGATGGGACAAAGCCAGTTGGGGGATCCAGACTGGAGAAGCATCCCCGGAATCTGAAAAGGCCCAATCCACTGGGTGAAGTCAAAGTCCTGAGCAGAAGCTCCGAAAGTGCAGAAATCCAGAAGCTGGTGGTCAGGGCAGCTAGAAGAAGGCCTAAACCAGCGGGGGAGGCATGTGCACAGGGCTCAGAATGTCAGGGGCCTTTCCCTGCACAAGCCTGAGAAAGGATGCCTCACCTGGTCCCTGCTCGGTTAACCACTTTGGCCTTGCCAACCGCCCACGAGATTTTGCCGAGTTCTAACACTAGGAAAACCTTTCGTGCCTACTGACCTGCTCAGGTTCATCCATCTGTCCCTTTCCTCTGTATTTAAAAGCCTCTCCCTTTTCCTTACCCCTAACTGTCTTGATTAATGAATAAGATTTGGCTGGACTCATGGGAATGCCAAATCTCTTCCACGGAAGAGGAAGAGCCACATGACCTGGTGGTACAGAGGCCTTATTCTCTATCTTCCCTCCACGATGTCATCAACCACAAGGGATTAACAAGGGCCTATGTGTGCACAGAGAGCCACTCGTGCTGAAAACCATTTATAATGCCTTGAGAATGAAGGACTCCCCCGTCCCTCAACCGGAAGCAAGATGGCCCCTCATCTTGTCACCACGGGGGTTGCCAAAGGCCTCTGGCTCTGTTTCCAGGAGACTCGGCCACACAGGTCCTGTGATTCGGACTCCCCCCGAAGGGTAAATGGGTGGGACTCAACAAAACCAAAATACTCATTTATTAACCAGCAATAAAAGCAGCCAAGTCTTCATTTTACCTGGTCGACAGAGAAGCATGACCTCAAACACACACACACATTGAGGTCAGAGTTGTACTGTAAATACAGAATTAAAGTAAAAGGAGCCAGATGGCGAGGCACCTGGCTGGCTCAGTGAGAAGAGCATGTGACCCTTGATCTCGGGCTGTGAGTTTGAGCCCCACGTTGGGTACAGAGTTTACGGAAAAAATAAAATAAAGGGAGCCAGATGGTGTAAGAAGTATTTTCACCAAGCTGTGTGTGGTCAGGTAGTCAGTTCCCTTTCTTGGCTCTCCAGACAGGGCCATTATTTTATCCTGTTGGTGGGCCCTTTTCTTCTTTGATCCCACAGTCTCTGCCCAACTGCTTCCTCTGTCTTTCTCTTCTCGGTGCAACGAGCCACCTCTAAATCCCCAGAGCTGTTATGTTATCGCCATCCTTTGGGGGGAGTTGGTGCTGGGGTTAGTTGCACTTCCTCATTATGGCTTGATTGTTTTATGAGCATTTCTGATAGCTTCTCCTCTTAGCCAGTTTCCCCTCACCTGGTACTGGGGCCTGCCCACACGCCCTCTTGTGCCACATAATCAAGGAAGAGAGATTTTGAAGCGGTTGGGGCTCAGCCGCCCAGCTTGGGAAACTGGTTTTGCAGGAAGCTTACTGTGTTGAGAAACAGGTGTCACAGAAAGGGCGAATGGCAGGAAGAAGCAGGAATGTATGTCACAGGCACTTTTTCGGGGCAAGGTCCAACTCCCTGTGTCCACAGGTGGGCAGATTCCAGCGAGATCAGTCTTCATCAGGACAAAGCCTCCGACACTAGATTTCTAGGAGCTGATGTCACTGGGGTGGAACTAAAGGACTGGCCCGTGACCCTTTGCTTACTTCCTGTGCCCTGGGCAAATGACAGCCAGCCACAGGGGACGAGGCCAGAGCCCACACCCTAGCTTCACTTCTCTTAGCCCGAAATCACAGTTCCTCAACCTCAGCACTGACATTTTGGGCTGGATCATTCTCTGCTGTGGGGCCTGTCCCATGCATTGTTTATGACACCCCAAAATGTCTCCAGACATTGATAAATACCCCTTGGGGTGGGAGGTGGAGGTATCAACCACCCCTGAATGAGAACCACGGGTGTTTTCAGAATCACAGCGCAGAGGTGGGGTGGGGTGAGCCGCTGACATGAATTGCCTCTGATTTCAGGTGGGTGCAGAGAGAGAATGAGACGGGAGTGAGGGCGGTGTTGGAAGAAGTGGGCGTCTCCTCAGAGGGCTTAGGTGCCTCCCTGCTGCTCCATCCCCAAAACCTGTTGATGCAGCAAATTTTTTAAATGTGCCCTATGCAGAAATCTTCCCATCTTACAGGCTGGCAGTTTCAGAGAAAGCTACACACATCTATTATGTTTACCCACCCAGACTCAAACTAATCAGAATTTCAAGAATATTAAAAAAAAAAAAAAAAAAAAACAGAATAAGACTTTACTGTTTTAAAGTCCCCAAGGCAAAGTTCTCAAAGCCAGAATTTGCCACCAGCATCTTAGGAAGTTTTATTATTATTGTTGTTGGCATTGCATAAACAACACTGAGGGTAATTGAAAGAAAAGAGGGGTGGCTGGGTGGCTGTTGGTTAAGTGTTCAACTCTTGGTTTCAGCTCCGGTCATGATCTCACGGTCCTGAGAATGAGCCCCAAGTCCGGCTCTGCACTGGCAGCAGGGAGCCTGCTTAGGATTCTCTCCCTCTCTCTCTCTGCGCTTCCCCTGCCCATGGGTGTGCATGCGCACATTCTCTCTAAATAAATAAACTTAAAAAAAAGAAAAGAAAATTCTACTCTTATGCCATCCCCCAAATTCCATGGCTTTCTTATTTTCATTTTCTTCTAATCCTTACACAAATACGTTTTTCTTAAATGGAGTGGAAAGTTGAGTAGATCCAACTTCAAATCCTCGACACATTTATGGGATATGCATAAATGTGCATATCCTCTCTTGGAGTCTGAGTGTATTTTGAAAGAAAATGTGAACAAATATACGTACATTTGCAACTGTTAATTCAGCTGTGGCATAATATTTAGTAAAAGGTATTTTACTAAAAAATAGGAAAAAGTAGGAAGACTGCTTCAGTCTTGATTACCCAGATTTGTCCACATCACCCTGCTTAACGATAGGACTTTAAACAAGAAGTGACCTTCTGGAATTACCCAGAGTTCTTCTTGTTTTTACAGATAAGTTAACTGTCACCCGGATATATTGACTGTTCTGCCAAGATAACATGAGGAGTAAATGACGAGGCTGGGAAGAGTCCCCGATTCCCTGACCGATGCTGCTGACTTTCTACCACATCCCCTCCCTTGCTACACACCCATAAAAGTTTGCTGAGAGGATGGGTCAGAATGAGTAATGATATTATAATGTCCAGTGATATTACACAGCTGATTTTCACAAACAGTTTTAATTCCGTTTCTCACAGTGCAAAGATTAGGGCTCTGGGTCTATGACACTTCGTAGAAATTGCCCAAGACCAGAAGTTAGAAGACACGGGTTTAATATGGTCTCTACCATTTATGAGCCCTAAAACCCTAACTGAACTGCTTTACTTCTCTGAGCCTTGGTTTCTTTTTTATTTTTTTTAAGTTTATTTATTTATTTTGAGAGAGAGAGAGAGAGAGAGAGAGCAGAAAAGGGCAGAGAGAGAGAGAGAGAGAGAGAGAATTCCAAGCAGGCTCCATGCTGTCAGCACAGAGCCCAGTTCAGGGCTGGATCCCATGAACCTAGGATCATGACCTGAGCCTACATCAAGAGTCAGATGCTCAACCAACTGAGCCACCCAGGCCCCCCTGAGCCTTGGTTTCTTACTTTGAAAAATGTCAGTGATAAGTCCTACCAAGTGTGAATCAAGGGTCTAAAAAACATTCTATCCTTTGAACCAATAATCCCCCACTGCAGGATTCTTATCATTTAAGAAAAATGCCAGTATGCAGAAATAGCATTATTGTACAGCAATGTACCACCACCACCCCTTTGTTGAACCTGCTATGTGGGAGTGCTATCGTGCTAGCTGACTTATCTCTAACCTTCGTGACAAATCAGAGAGATGGGTATTGTAGTGTTTATTAAACAAACAAGAAAATGGAAGGCCAGGGAGGGGAAATGATTTGCTCAAAATCACGGTTGGTGAACGGTTAAGAGTGGAAGTCAATGGGTGCCTGGGTGGCTCAGTCGGTTAAGTGTCAGCTTTGGCTCGTGGCTTGTGGGTTCGAACCCAGCATCAGGCTCTGTGATGACAGCTTGGAATGTGGAGCCTGCTTCAGATTCTGTGTCTCCTCCTCTCTCTGCCCCTCCCTCATTCATGCTCCGTCTCTCTCAAAAATAAACGTTAAAAAATTTTTTTTTAAAAGAGTGGAAGTCAAAGTCACACCTGCCCTTCCTGCTGCCCATTTTCTTTCTACCATGGCTTGTTATTCTCTCTAATGGTAAACAATATCCAATGATAGTGGTTGATTTAAACATTATAGAATGGGGGATGCCTGGTTGGCTCAGTCAATCGAGCGACCGACTTCGGCTCAGGTCATTATCTCACGGTTCATGGGTTTGAGCCCTGCATTGGGTTCTGTGCAGATCCCAATGGGCAGATCCTGTTTGGGATTCTCTCTGCCCCTCTCTCTCTGCCCCTCTCCAACTCCATGCTTTCTTTCTCTCTCTCCAAAATAAATAAATAAATAAATAAATAAATAAATAAATAAATAAACAAACTTAAAAAAAATACTTTTAGGGGTGCCTGAGTGGCTCAGTCTGTTAAGCATCTAACTTCAGCTCAGGTCATGATCTCATGGCTGTTCTGACAGCTCAGAGCCTGGAGCCTGCTTTGGATTCTGTGTCTCCCTCTCTCTCTGCCCCTCCCTGCTCACTCTCTGTCTCTCTCTGTCTCTCTCTCTCAAAAATAAATAATCATTAAAAAATACTTTTAAAAAGTATAGAATGGAATCTTTCCAGTCATTAAAATATGGGTTTTGGGGGGGGGCACCTGGGTGGCACAATCGGTTGAGCATCAAACTCTTTAATTTGGCTCAGGTCATGGGATCAAGCTCTGTGTCCCGCTCTGTGCTGAGCAGGAAACTGCTTGAGATTCTCTCTCTCCCTCTGCCCTTCTCCTTTGCTCATGTTCTCTCTCTCTCTCTCTCTCAAATAAAAAAAGGGTTTTAAGCTTTTTAATCATTTTTATTTAAATGCTTAATAGACTCTTCCGCCTGATAGAGTTAGGGAGGCGCTGGGGTAGGAGGAAAGGACCTCCGTGGCCAGCACCTGGATGGGGATGGGAGCATATGGGCTTGGGCCGAGGATGTGGCAGCACGGATGGAGGTCAGCCTCCTTTGTATGATAAGGCATTCACCAAGATGCCAGGTCAGTGGATCACAGAACAGAGTGAACATAAGGCCAACGAGGACTGAGTATAAACTTGTGAGAAGATGTGTTGTTAGGATTTAGATTTGGCTGTGCTAACAGAGAAACGTTTATTTAACTAGACGGAAGTATAATTTTCTTGCAGAGAAACCTAGGCAGGGTGTCTGGAACTGGATTCCCAGAACCAGGGACCCAGCTTCCTTCTATTCTGCCATCCTAGGCATAGCTTCCATCTTGCTGTCCAAGAAGACAATTCTAGTTCCCACATTCTAGTATATTCTAGTTACGACGGATGGGGAAAGAAAAGGAAACACTCTCTTTAGGGCCACACTCTGCAAGTTATGTGCGTCACTTTAAGACACGCCCCATTGGCGAGAAGGTGGTCACAGTGCTACACCAAATGCAAGGGAGTCTGGGAAATGTCGTCTTTAGAAGAACTGCCATAGCCAAACTGATAATCTCATGGGTATCGATTAGGGGAGAAGGGGATGTTGAAGGACAGCACAGAAGACAAACGAGAAGGGTTGTTATCCTGTTACCATCTGTAGAGACTGGGAAGGAAATATTAATCATGAAAACACAACAAAACATCCAAAATCCATTTTACAATGCTCGAACTTTCCTTCGAGTTCTCATTGTACCTGCTTCAATTTTCCCCCATCACAATACCCTTCAGAGACATCGAGTAAAGTCTTACCTTATTTCTCTGGGCTACTTAGAGTCACATATGTGTTGGACGGACCCCATTCTGAGACTGATCTGTACAGGATAAGTCATTTTTATTATATTCAGTTTAAGAGTCAGGACACAAGTTTGCATACAAAATGAAATTACAGTTTTGATTCTTAAATGCATAGGAAAAAAATTTGGAAGGAGGGGAAAATACCACTATGTGAGTGCTTTTTTGTTGTTGTTAGGATTTTAAATTTTTTCACTTTTGAAAAAATTATTTTGCAAATGTCTAAAATTTTTTCAATGAGCATCTGTGCATTTTACATTCAGAAAAAAATTTAATGTTTCTTTATAAACCACTGCCTTCTTCTCAGTTCTTACATAAAACCAATGAATATGGTATACATGAAGTTACTTTAAAACTATAAGGAAAGGGGCACCTGTGTGGCTCAGTTGGTGGGCGTGGGACTTCAGCTCAGGTCATGATCTCACATTTCATGAGTTCAAGCCCTATGTTGTTCTCTGTGCTGACAGCTCAGAGCCTAGAGCCCGCTTCGGATTCTGTGTCTCCCTCGCTCTCTGCCCGCCCCTCCCCCCGCCCCCACTCATGTGCGCTCTCTCTCTCTCTCTCTCTCTCTCTCTCTCTGTCTCAGAAATAAATACACATTAAAAAAATTAAAAAGGGGCACCTAGGTGGCTCAGTCAGTTGTGTCTGACTTCTGCTCGGCATGATCTTGTGGTTCTTGAGTTCAAGCTCCCCATCAGGCTCTGTGCTGACAGCTGGGAGCCTGGAACCTGTTTCAGATTCTGTCTCTCCCCCTCTCTTCCCCTTTCAGGCTCATTCTCTCTCTCTCTCTCTCTCTCTCTCTCTCTCTCTCTCTCTCTCTCTCTCCCTCTCCTCTCCCACTCCTGCCCTCCCTCTCTCTCTCTCTCTCAAAAAAAAAAATATTTAAAAAAATTTTAAACTATAAGGAAAATTAGAAAAGCAAAGTTCTTAGTATGTGTCATAACCGGTTATTTTCCAAGGAAATGACGTTACCAGCAAGACAGTAGATTTAGGTGTTACTGGTTCTTCTAATACCAAGGCAGAGCAATTGTGTTTTACAAGGTATTTTTTCTGTCTTAAAGTTTGTTAGTACACTGGCTCATATTTACTAAGCACTTACCATTTACCAGTCAGAAATTTTTCCCATATGAAGGAGGTTCTATCATTATCTCCTTTTTTCAGACCAAGAAACTGAGGCTTCTGGTGATGAGGTAACTAACCTGAGATAACACAGTTAGTGATCTAATGTATAATTTAAAAAAAATGTTTTTTAATGTTAATTTTGAGAGAGAGAGAGAGACAACAGGGGACAGGCAGAGAGAAAGGGAGACACAGAATCTGAAGCAGGCTCCAGGCTCCAGGCTCCGAGCTGTCAGCACAGAGCCCGACGTGGCCCTCGAACCCACGAACTGCAAGATCATGACCTGTGCTGAAGCCAGATGCCTAACTGACTGAGCCCCCCAGGCGCCCCTCTAATGTATAATTTTTAAGAAAAATTCTACTTCTCAAAATTAACCTGTCTAAACAGACTACCAGTGAAGAAATAGAGGAAGTCACCCCAGGTCCAGATTAGAAAGGGGAATTCTGTCTTCTGTCCACCTTTAAAGATCAGGTAGTCCCAGTGCTATTTTAACATAAGCCAGCACATAGAAAAAGAAGGAAAACTTCCAAGCTGATTGTATGAAACAAGTGTTCTATTGATCCCAGTCCTTGACAAAGATGGCACTCAGAAAAAAAACTATAGACCAATTTCACTTATGAATAACAGTGCAAAACTTTTAAGTAAAACATTAGCCAACAGAACCCTACAACACATTAATGGTAATGGATCGTGTGGTTGGATTTTGATGCCAGTTGTGTTATATTCCGCTATCGTGCCCACTAAATACAAACACTGAATTTTTTTCTAAAGTAGTTTCCATGCCCAACATGGAGCTTGAATGCATGACCCTGAGATCAAGGGTCACATGCTCTGTTGAGCCAGCCAGATGCTGGCTCAAAACCAGCCTATAGGCCTATAGGATCAAAACACACCCTATTTTTAAAACAGTGTTAAATACATACAGGAATGTGTATGACAAATTTTCACAACTGAACACACTTATGTAGTAGCACTCATGTTAAGAAACAGAACATTATTGGGGCAGCTGGTGGCTCAGTCAGCTAAGCGTCTGAGTTCGGCTCAGGTCATGACTGCTCAGTTCGTGAGTTTGAACCTGCATGGGGCTGGGCTCTCTGCTGCAGAGCCTGCTTTGGATCCTCTGTCTCCCTCTTTCTCTGCCCCTCCCCTATCTTGCATATGCTTGCCCTCTCTCTCTCTTTCTCAAAAATAAACGGGGGTGCCTGGGTGGCTCAGTCGTTTCAGCATCCGACTTCAGCCCAGGTCATGATCTCACGGTTCATGGGTTCAAGTCCTGTGTCAGGCTCTGAGCACAGAGTCTGGAGCCTGCTTCAGATTCTGTGTCTTCCTCTCTCTGCTCCTCCCCTGCTTGTTCGCTCTCTCTTCCTCTCTCTCTCTCTCTCTCTCTCAAAAATAAACATTAAAAAAAAAACTAAAGAGAAAAGAAAAGAAAAAAATTATTAATTTGACTTCACCAAAATGATGCAGTTTTGTATAGCACACACAAAGTTTTATCTGCAGAGATACTGCTAAGAGAACAAAAAGACAAAGGACACAGTGAGACAAAATAGTTCCAGATCAAGTATCAGACAGAGGAGTTACATGTACAGTATCTGAAGAGTTCTCTGAATAGTAAGAAAACAATGTAATTTTAAAACAGGCAAAAGGCTTGAACAGATACTCTGCCAAAAAGACATCATCATCAAGCCCATGAAAATATAGTTGGTATCATAACCATTAGGGAAATGCAAATTTAAAACCACAATGAGCTATTGTTACATACCTATTAAAATGGTTGAAAGAGGGGCGCCTCGGTGACTCAGTTGAGCATCCAACTCTTGATTTTTGGCTCAGGTCATGATCCCAGGTTGTGGGATTGAGCCCCATGTCCGGCTCCATGCTGAGCGTGGAGCCTGCTTAAGACAGACTCTCTCTCTCTCTCTCTCTGTCTGTCTGTCTCTCTCTCTCTCTCTCTCTCTCCCTCTCTCTCTCTCTCTCCCTCTCTCTCCCTCTCCCTCCCTCTGTCTCTTTCCCCGGCTCACATGCGTGCTTTCTAAAATAAATTAACATTAAAAAAATTTTTTTAAATACATAAAATGGCTGAAATGAAAATGATACTGTCAGCACCAATTGCTGGGGAGGATGGAAAGCAATTTTGCTGGTGGGAACGCAAAATAATACAGCCACTCTAGAAAATAATTTGCAGCTTCCTATACATTCCAACAAAGGGCGACTGGATGGCTGTGGGTTAAGCATTGACTCTTGATTTCGGCTCAGGTCACCATCCCAGGGTGGTGAGATCAAGCCCCTCAACATGTTTTGCACTGGACGTAGAGCCTGCTGAAGATTCTCTCTCTTCCTCTCCTTCTGCCCCTTCCTTCCTTGCGCACGCGCACGTGCATGCTTTCTCCCTCTCGGAAATAATTAATTAAAAAATAAAGTTAAACATACAACCAAGAAACCCCACTCCTCTGTATCTACTCTATATTCACACAAAAAACCCTGTACGTAAGTACTTATCCAGCTCTATTCATAATTGCCCCAAACTGGAAACTAGTCAAATGTCCTTCCAAGGCTGAATGGATAAACCAAATGTGACACATCCTGTAAAATGGGCTACTACTCAGCAATTGAAAGGAACAAGCGGATGCTACGGTCTCACTTTGGATGAATCTTAGAGGCATTATGCTGAGATAAGGCAGTCTCAAAAGCTTATGTACTATGCGATTCCATTTATAAAATATTCTTAAAAAGAAAAAAAAATGTTAGGGAGAACATATCAGTGGTTTCTAGGCGGGGGGAGAGCATGACTACAAACAGCACCACAGCATTTTTGGGTGTTGGCACCGTTCTGTATCTTGATTGTGATGGTGATTCCATGGATCTACACGTGTGTGGATCTGTACACTTCCCCCACCCCAAAAGTGAATCTCCAGTCTTTAAGAAGAAAACTACATTTTGCTTGGCAAAAAAGCATCCTAAGCAAATTCAAAAGATCAACGTCAAATGGGGCGCCTGGGTGGCTCAGTCGGTTAAGCGTCTGACTTTGGCTCAGGCCATGATCTCGCAGTTCGTGAGTTCAAGCCCCGCGTCGGGCTCTGTGCTGACAGCTCAGAGCCTGGAGCCTGCTTCGGATTCTGTGTCTCCTTCTCTCTCTGCCCCTCCCCTGCTCACACTCTGTCTCTCTCTCTCACTCTCAAAAATAAATAAACATTAAAAAATTAAAAAAGATAAACATCAAAGATGGGAAGAATATTCATATGACTCATATCACAAAGCACTACCCTCCTCAATGTATAAACAGCTCCTAAATGTCAATAGCAAGGCCAAAACACCTACTCTCTGAAAGATCAAATGATATGAGCGGACAATTCACATTAAAGGAAATACAAATGACTTTTAAAATATGAATAGACAGTCCCCTTACACATAAGCAAAATGCACATTAAAGCTACAGGGATATGCTGCCATTTGTCTATAAGATTGGCAAAAATATCAAAGTTCAACAGCATGGACTGCTGACCAAGCACTGTCATTCATTGCTGGGGTGAATGTATATTAACGTATATTAGAAGATTTGGCACTTTCTATCAAATATTTTCTCTGACTCAGGCATATTTGTGCTATGTGTGCAAAATGAGGTATATCCAAGGTTATTCCAGCACGGTTTTGTAATACTTAAAGAATGGAAACTAGCCAAATTCTATCACTAGGGAACAAGTTAAATCAATCATGGAATATCTCCATCCGTTGAACTACTCTGCAGCTATCAAAAAGAATGAGGGAACTTTCCGTGCCCTGATAATGGACGATTTCCAGTATACATTATCGTTAAGGGAAAAAAAGCAAGGTGCAGAATGGTGCATGAGGTGTGCAGCACTCCGTGCAAAACACAAAGAATATAAGCATTGACGTCGGTACTTGTGTCGCACAAAGAAACTCTGGAAAACTAAGCAAGGAAATAACAGAAGTGGTTATTGGTGGGGAAGAGAAGAGGGGGGACAGAAAGACAGAGAGTAACAGCAGAAACACAATGACCATGGCCTGCCTCACTGTATGCTTAATTTTTGAGCCATTTGTGTAAATTACTTGGCCCCCAAAATTAGATTTTCAAATAAGAAGATGCATTTTCTGTGGCAGATCGCCGTCAGCCCCGTGGAACACAGAGGGGCAGAAGAGCACGGAACGCTGAGACAGGAAACCAGAAGAAACACTTCCCTGGCAACAGAATTTAAAATGCAGAAGGAAGTAGGGCTGCTGAGACAGTGGGTATGTCGGAGAAAGAGGAGCCAAGGAGCAGAGGGAGTGGAAGAACAAAAATATTGCTTCGGATGTGGAAGACTTGAAAGTAGGTCCTCTCTGTGCTGACTGGGGGGCTGGGGGCAAGCGTTTTAAGTTCTCCAAACCTGTGTGCTCATCCATAAAATGGAAATCACAACCAAACCCAGCTCACAAAGTTAAATAAGGCAAAGGTTAGATGAAAGGAAAATGTTAGGGCACCCTGCGACAGGGAGCGGAGCTGTGTGCAAACAACGTTGCGTTAAGAAATAAAAGGAAAACAGAAAAGCGGCCCTACACCTTCCTGATGCCCCTTTCCTCCAGAGACCTGGAGTCTTGCACCAAGGAAGCCGGGGAGGAGCGGGCCTGGGAGGACCGGGAGACGGCAGGGCTGGAGGGGCAGAGTCACAATCCCCCTGGAGGCAGGGAGGAAGAGGAGAGGTCAGCCGGCCCCAAAGGATTCTGCTTCCCAACCAACTCCTCCTGAGTTTGCTAACTTGGTCGTCAACAGGCTGCCTACTGCAGACCATTCTGGAGAACTTCTGGCATCCTGAGAGCAAGGGCAAGCCATTTCTGAGGGCTTTGCGTAGGGTGTGGAGGGCGCACCGGCCAAATTTGTTCCGTGCAGAGAGTGGGAAGGTGGGTTGCGGGAAGGCAAGTCTGGGGGCCAGGACCTCTTTGGGAGGTAGCAGTCCAGGGGAGACATGATGGTGGCCAGAACTGAAGGAGCGGAGAGACGTGGATGGAACCGAGAGGGTGTCAAAGATACACGTGGCTGGACATTAAAGCAGTGGGAACAGACCTCACTCAGTAACTGCTGACAACAGAGGCCACCACTGAGCTTCTGAGTTTCTTTCCCATCTGAGCAGAGGCGACTGGGCGTTTTAAAGGGAGAAGGAAGAAGGGGGTAGGGGCACAGGGGTTTGAGAAGGGTCAGGGAAGTCAAAAGTTACAAAAAGCAGGAAGAGCAGGAAGGCAGTGCTGGTCCCCGTGAAACCGCCTGGCTTTGCTAACTGACCTTTGTGGAAGTTAGGCTCCCACGCTCCCCCAGAGGCGGGGAGTCGGGCCCTGCCGGCAGGTTTGGCTGGGACCGTCAGTTATTTGGGCAGCCTTGAGTTTTCTCAGAGAGGCACTTCCAGTGGGAGGTGGGGGGCCCTAGGGTCATCTAGAGGATGTGGCTGCAAACTGTTAACAACTGTGTTAGCGTCTGTTCAAGTCTTCATAGGCCAAGGTTGAGGCCTAGTCAAGGAAGGGCTCAAAGGAGCCTGGCTATGGTTTGGTCAAGGAGAGAATCTTTACCAAGGCTCTGGTGAGTGTCTGGTTGTATACTGTGGGCAAGGGAGGGAGAAGCAGCAAGGGTGACCCCCTGCTTTGCCTGTGGAGCCTGCAGGGTGGGATGTTGTTGGTGTTCAGAGAAACCGGAAAGGAGAAAAGATTCATAAGGAAAGATGGTCGTCAATCCTGACCGTGGTGAGTCTGAACGCCTATGTTTGGGCGCCCAGTGAAGGTGATTAGTGGACAGCTGGATGTTAGGGTCCGGTCTCAGCAAAGGTGCCCGGGCTGGAGACCTCTATCTCCAAGTACCAACCGAGGGTATGTGAGCTGGGGCTGGACAATGAATGCAGAAGGAAAGAGAAGGCCCTGAGACACAACCCTCAAGAATATTACTTAATCCCCTTGGGGTGCCTGGGTGGCTCAGTCCGACTCTTGATTTCCGCTCAGGTCATGATCTCGCGGTTCATGAGACTGAGCCCCAAGTCAGCCTCTGCGCTGACAGCGTGGATCTTGCTTGGGATTCTCTTTCCCTCTCCCTCTGTCCCTCTCCCCACTCTCTCCCCACCCCCTCAAAATAAGTAAATAAACATTAAAAAAATATATCACTAATCCCCCAAATGCCACGTGGGGTTAGGAAAGTAGGCACGATATCCCCATTTGTCAAAGAACAACACTGGATTGGAGACTGAGGTTGTGACAAAAGTCATCCAGGCACTCTAGAATCACAGCTCTTAATTAATTATTGATCCAATAATTAATTAATAATTAATCGCATCAGAATACACTTCTCCTCTCAAATAAATAAATAAAATGACCAGACAATTGTGTATTTTCTTTTTATGGATTTTGATTATTTTAATATTAAAAAAAATTTACTGACTAGGAGGGGTGCCTGGCTGGCTCAGTCAGTAGAGCATGTGACTCTCGATCTCAGGGTCATGGGTTCGAGGCCCACGCTGGGCATAAAGTTTATTTAAAAAAAAAAAAATTGCCGGGGTGCCTGGGTGTCTCAGTCAGTCAAGTGTCCGACTTGGGTTCAGGTCATGATCTCACAGTTCATGGGTTCGAGCCCCACGTCGGGCTCTGTGCTGACAGCTCAGAGCCTGGAGCCTGCTTCGGATTCTGTGTCTCCCTCTCTCTGCCCCTCCCCTGCTCATGCTCTGTCTGTCTCTCTCTCTCTCTCTCAAAAATGAATAAATAAATAAACATTAAAAAAATTCTTTTTTTACAAATTTACCCTCAAGGAGCAAGGAATAGGAAATGATGTAGGAGCAGTCATGTGCTCACCCAGAACTAATAAATACGTCCCCTTGTCATGTGCCACACCTCAAACACACATGCTCTCTCTCTTTCAGAGACATTGACCCAACCAAGGCCATCCGTAATCTCTGCAGGGGGCAAGCTCTCAGAGCACACACCCAAGGGAGGAAAGATCTGAAACTTCTCAACGGCCACTGAACTCAGCACCCAAGCTCCATACAACCCTCAAACACACTGTATATCAAGAGAGATAATTAGCCCACTGTTGCCTTTCTCTTGGCTGTCACTTGCTAAGTTCCTTTTTCAGAATGGTTTTGCCATTTACTGTTTTATTTATTTATTTTTCATGTTTATTTATTTTGAGAGAGAGAGAGCACAGGCATGCATGAGCGTGAGCGGGGGAGGAGCAGAGAACAAGGGAGAGAGAGAGAGAGAGAATCCCAAGCCAGCCGCATGCTGTCAGCACAGAGCCCAGCTCGGGGCTCAGTCTCATGAACCATGAGATCATGACCAGAGCAGAAATCAATATTCACACGCCTAACTGACTGAGCTACCCAGGCACCCTGCAATTTATTATTTTTTACTTTATTTTTGTTGTTTTATTAAATGTTTGTTCTTGAGAGAGAGGGAGAGAGAGCGTGAGTTGGGGAGAGGCAGAGGGAGAGGGAGACAGAGGATCCAAAGCGGGCCCTGCACTGAAAGCAGAGAGCCTAATGTGGGGCTCAAACTCTCAGACCATGAGATCAGGACACTTAACCGACTGAGCCACACAGGCTTCCCCTGTTTTTTTTTATTTTTTTTAAATGTTTATTTAACTTTGAGAAGAGAGAGCATGTGAGCAGGGGAGGAGCAGAGTGAGAGAGGGACATAGGATCCTAAGCAGGTTCAGAGCTGACAGCAGTGAGCCTGATGTGGGTCTCGAACTCACGAACCATGAGATCGTGACCTGAGCCAAAGTCCAGTGCTTAACTGACTGAGCCACCCAGGCACTATTTTAAACCCATGATAAATAGATATCCATTTTTCAGTCAGGTTGGTTAGTTCAACACTGTTTTCTTCCATAACAGACAACAATTCAGCCATGAACATGAGGAAAACATTATTGATTTCTGTCCTTTAACCTCCATCATTACTCAGATTCAAAGTTATACATAAGAGTCTATCTTTGGTAAATGTTATTTCTGGGAACTGTGCTCTTTAATCGCACTCTGCCTAAGGGAAAGCCTCTTTACCACAGGACAGGGTTTCATAGAGTCCCTCCTACCTTCAAATTCTTGTCCTTCCTGGAACCTCAGAACGTGACCTTGCTTGCCAATAGGATCTTCGCAAATGCAATTAGTTAGGATGAGGTCATGCTCGTACCCATTAGGACGGCTATTATGGAGAAAAGAGAAAACAGCAAGTTGGTGAGGATGTGGAAAAACTGGAACCCTTGTGCATTGCTGATGGGAACATAAAATGGTGCAACCACTGTGGCAAACAGGTTGGCGGTTCCTCAAAAATCAAACATAGAATCGCCGCGTGATTCGGCAATTCTGATTCTAGCCACATATTCAGAAGAATTGAAAGCGGGCACTCAGACAGATTCTTACACAATGGTACGCATAGCAGCATCACTCACAATCGCCAAAGGATGGAAACAGCCCCAATGCCCATCGTCAGATGAATGGATCGACAAAATGCACCATATACATCCAATGGGATATTATTAAGCCTTGAAAAAGATTGAAAGTGTGCCCCATGCTACCACATGGGGGAACCTTAAAAACATACTATGATGAAATAAGCCAGACACAAAAGGTTAAATATTTGTAAGACTCCACTTATAAGAAGTTCCTAGGAACAGACAAATGGGTAGAGACACAAAGTAGAACAGAGGCCACCAGGAGATGAAAGGAGGGCACATGGGAGCTATTCTTTAATGGGAGTACACAGATTCAGTTTGGGACATTAAAAACGTTCTGGAAATGGATAGTGGAGATGATCAAATGACAATGGGAATGTACTTACTGCTACAGAATTGTATACTAGAAGCTCGTTAAAATGGTAAGTTTTATGTTATGTGTATTTTAAGCGCAATACGAAAATAATGATAATAAGAGAAAAAAAGATGGAGAGGAGGCCCTTAATCCAGGGTGACTGGGGTCCTAAAGAAGAGAAGAGACTACAGGGGAGGAAGCCGTGTGATGAGATGAGATATACTGGGAAGACCTCACGAAGGTGGAAGCAGGCATTGCCGTGAGGTTTCTAGAAGCCAAAGGAAGCCAAGGATTAATGGCGGCCAGAAGTGAGGAAGGATCCTACCCCAGAGTCTTCAGGGTGGACACGGCCTTGTCGACACCTTGAATTTGGACTTGTAGCTCCAACTGTGAGAGAATCAATTTTTGTTGTTGTAGGCCACCCAGTTTGTGGTGCTTTGTTACCTCACCCCTGGGGATCTGATGTGTCCTATTTCACATAAACACAAAAAAGATGCCTTTGCTTTGGGAGGTTGGGGCAGGGGCAGGAAGGGAGGATCTCAAGGGGACACGCAGAAAACCGTTTTCTGGGGCACCTGGGTGGCTCAGTCGGTTAAGTGGGTGACTCTTGATCTCGGCGCAGGTCATGAGCTCAGTTTGTGAGATCGAGTCCCTTGTTGGGCTCTGCACAGACAGTGAGGAGCCTCCTTGGAATTCACTCTCTCCTTCTCTCTGCCCCTCACCTGCTCACAGATGTGGGTGCTCTCTTTCTCTCTCTCTAAATAAATAAATAAACATTTAAAAAAAAAGAGAGTTTTCCATCCATTCATTTTCAAAAACCAGCTACATTTAACTCTTGTCGGATGAAATCCCATTGTCTATTTACGGCTTATTACACACACGGTAAACCTTATCTAAATAATATTTCTACTTTGTAGATGTTTAAGAGTTAAAAATGACAATATTTGCTTGATGGAATACTATGTTTTAGATGGTTGATATACGGAAAGGTATTTACAAAATATACTAAGTCAAAGAAAAGGTTACAAAAGCAACTTGATTCAAAACGTGAAGATGCGTGTATGCCAGGGAGTTAACAGTGGCTACTGTTTCCTCGGGAATTTTTCAAAATGTTTTTGAATGAGTTACTTTAGTAATCAGAAAAAGAAATTAATGTTATTACAAAATAACAAGTCAAAGTCAAATAGTTGAGTTGATGGGTTGAAGTTAGCCTTTGGTGGCGGGGGGCGGGGGGGGGGTAGCTCTTACAAACTCTGAGCCAGGGGTCCAAGAGCATGCTTTTGTCCATGGACCCAAGCCCTTGACATCTGGTTCACACCCCTGGTGTTCCCCCCTCAGTCATCTGAGTTACGTGGAGATCTGAGGTTACGTGGAGAATGTAGTCCTTCGAGGTTCCCCAGTTACCCCTGGGCTCAGAGCTTTGGAAGCAACTGAATTATTCTCCCACAAGAATGATGATGTTTCCATGTTTAGAGACATTCTCTACATATTTGATTATTTTTCTTGCTGAGAATAACAGTTTCATTATTTAAACAGTTTAGTTTATATTGACAAATATTTATTTTACCAGGCACCGTGTTAAATGTTGTGGAGGGTGTGTGGGGGGATGGGGGCGTGGTGTAGTTTTGTGATCAGAATCATGAGATCTAGAATCCAACTGGCTGGAATTTGAATCCTGGCTCTCTAATTTCCTCACACGGTGAAATGGGGAAATTATTTAATTTCTTCTTCAATCTGCAAAATGGAGATAATATACTTAATCAAACCTAAGATGCTTTTGATTAGAAACAGACATTATTTACTTCTAATAAAGACAAATATTACCCATTAAGCTTTGACATGTTGCTTTGAACAATATCCCTGTACAGCGCATGGACTGGTTACACCAGCCTCTCGTGGCGCTGAAATTTCTTTCATCTAGGCCAGAAATCTGGCAATTTCTCCCACCTCCTATGGCATTGTTTGGCAGAAAATGGGCAGTCCCTTTGTGCACATCTTGGTAACTGAAGATAACACAGCTTCACCTACCTGTAGGGGAGTTTTCTTTCCTTAGGTCCATGAAGCCCTTGGGGCTTTGCAAGAAGTGTGATCATTTCTCTAGGAGCAAATTTCCAGCTCTATTTTCATGATTTTCTGGGCTCACACATAGTCCCAACAATGCACATAGCTCAGGCAAAATGCAAACTTCACCAGCAATGACCAAGGCTGGGTATGCGGAGGCAAAGACAACTATGTGCGGGCTGCTTCTGGCCCATACTGATTGCAGAAGGCCATCAATTGTACGGTGCATCAGGATGCTGAGATGTTAGTGAAAGAAAAAAAAATTCTTTTAAATATATATTAGAATTAATTAAATCAGCGATACTTCCCTCTTGGAGTTTTGTGATGGTTACTTATGTGGTTATAACACAATCCCAGCTATCCTGAAGGGTGTCGGTCCTGAGGTTTAGATCTAAACTGGGCTCCAAAAGAACGAATACTCTGTGATCGTTAAGTAGAACCCTGGGGCCCTCGCTTTCTTTCCCAGGGGATTTCTATATCCTCTCTCTGCTTCTTGGATCCAGCCACTTAGCAAGCATGGACCGACATTGCACATTCGGTGCTGTGTAAAGGGCTCTCCAGATTCGTGGTCGGCATTCAACAAAAGCAAGTCCAGTGACCCATGGGATGAAAATATTTGGAGCTCCTAAGCATTGCTCATGCGTTTAAAGGTGGACAGTGATCAGGGCGTCGAAAGAGCAGCTGAAAACAAAGCAGTCTGGGGAGAAAGCGGAAAAGCACAAAGCCTTAAAGATGGAAAAACGAAAATCGGGGGCACCTGGCTGGCTCAGTCAGTGAGCACGCCGCTCTTGACCTCAAGGTTGTGGATTCAAGCCCCACGTTGGCTGCAGAGATCACTTAAAAATAAAATCATTTTTTTTTAAAAAGGGGTACCTGGGTGTCTCAGTCTGTTAAACATCCGACTCTTGATTTCGGCTCAGGTCATGATCTCATTGTTTGTGAGTTCGAGCCCAGCATCGGTGTCAGTGTGGAGCCTGCTTGGGATTCTCTCTCTCTCCCTCTCTCGCTGCCCCTCCCCAACTCTTGCATGTTCTCTCTCTCTCAAAATAAATAAATAAACTGTTTTCAAAAATCTTTAAAAAGAAAATTGGTGAATGAGGAATGAGAACTAATTTCTGATCCTTGCTTCTCCGAGTCTATTGGGCTGACATTTCCTTTCTATGTTTCCCTTTTAAGCACTATGAGAATCAAGGTCCTTCACATCCACTTCACAATTTCATCAAGGAGCAAATGGAAGCCTGGGAGGGGAGGTGACCTGAGGGACCTGGGTTCTGGTAGGTCCGTGGAGACTGCCCTCCCCTCCTCCTTCATTCGTTTCCTACACTTATCAATTGTTGTAAAATGTATTCTCAGTACGATGGAAATACCTAATTCATTGACAGAGACGTCTGTTAAACAGCACTCCTTCCATCATGGCCACGGAGGAACTTGATAACTAATATACAAAGAAGTACCTGGCATTTAGGAAAGAAACGTAAAGAAAAAAATTAAGAAATTCCGTATCAACAACAAAAATATCGTTGTTAGGCTATAGTAAAAGGAAGACAAAAACACCAAATAAGGGACCTGAGCTTGTGTTTTTTTTCCTATAAATAGACTTTTGGAAAAAGACATGAATTTTCCACTAAAATAATACTTTTAAGGCTGTTAATTACAGTAAAAAATTATTTCTCAGATCAGAGTGACACAAATATAATTATACACATATGTGTGTATATATATGTATATACATCATCTTTACATATATTAAATATGTATTTTGTAATAAATAAATATGTTTTTATTTAGTGTTTAAAGGTCTAGAAATAAATATAAAAGCATCAGCATGGCCAAACACGGCAGTGATTTTCTAGACTTAAAGGTCTAGAAATTCTGCCAGAAGCCCCTTTCCAGTAAAAGCGGAGCCTCTGGTAAATTACAAACTTGTCTTGCTGATAAATTCATCTCCCAGATGCTGACCAACTGGAAAAAAACATCGATCCCAGTGGAAGTCCGAGAAATTTGGAGGACAGTAACTCTGTCAGTAGCCAAGAAATGCTAGATGCCCAAGTAAGGTGTTTTGGGTAATACATCAGAGAGACTGGCTGGTTCGGGCTTAACCCCAAGGGAGAAGTGAGTGAAGTTCAGGAGTAGGCCAAAGCACCCACAGAGGAGAAAGCCTGGGCGTCCCGAGGGACCCAGACCAGGACCTAACCTCTCAGGCTCAAGGCTTTTTTGGTTTCTATTTCCCTGGGCTGCATGGCTTCCCATCTATTCTGTCAGGTTCTCCCAAACACCAAGGATTAGGGTGTAAGTCAGGTGCTCCGAGGGGAATGGCGAGGTCAAGAGTGCAAATTAGACCTCAGACCTTGTTCTGCCTCAAGCAAAGGTACTGGACTTTTGTGCTTGTGCCACTCAGTTGATGATTATAGTCTGTGGGGCTGGGCATGAGCATGGGGGAAGAATAGAAACTCCCAGGGGCTTCAGGCTCTCTAAATGGATGGGTGGCCCCAGCGCCCAAGGGCACTCCTCAGAGAGTCACTCACAGAGGCTGGCAATGGGCACGCTCAGAACTGGTGAAAGGAACCCACAGGGGTCTGGGCAGGGCCACAGCTGTGTCTGCTGTAGTCTTTCTGCTTCCTTCCCTGTGCCTGCTTCCTCCCCCCATCCCACCCTCTCTCTCTCTCTCTCTTACTCACTCACTGCCCAACCTTCTCTGCTATCTCTTGCATTTGGGTCAGGTACGGCTGCTCCAAGCTCTGTGTCCTATCACTTCCCATGAGAGTTTCTGGAAGAGACTGATAGTCTCTGCATCTCTGTTCCATCCTCCCAGGAGAGAGAATCTCTTGACTTAATTTGAAGCAGGTGTCTCCACCTCAGTCCAACTGACTGTGGTCATGGAGCCTAGGAGTGCAGGATCTTAACGTGTGTGTGTGTGTGTGTGTGTGAGAGAGAGAGAGAGAGAGAGAGAGACAGAGAGAGAGACAGAGAGAGAGAGAGACAGAGACAGAGAGAAATATTGGGGTGGACAGACCAACAGGTTCTCAGAAAAGCTCAGGATGGACCTGGCCAACTTCACCTTGGATCTCCTGGTCTGGGCTCATTCAACTACATACCTTGGATTTTAGGACAACAGATGTCACAAATGTCCAGAGAGAAAAAAATATGTCTGACTTCAAGGCCAGAGGCTCTAAAAGCTTAGTTTGTTCAAGAGGGATGGGGGCTTAACAAGAGCAAAGTTCTGGACAAGCAATTACAAAGGATGCTCGTGTTTTGAGGAAGAAATGGGAAGATCTTAAGAAAGTCGGGTGGTGCCTGGGTGGTGACATCAACACACACAGACTATAAACAATTGTGCACAACATGGCAGGGTGTTTACAGAGTCATGTCAATGACAGTTATAGAACTAAAATAACTAGTAGAAGGAATTCAGAGAACAAAATATTCAGGAGCCTTTAAAAATAGATATAATTGAAATAATAACAAAGAGGTAACTCAGTGCTTGAGACTGGGGTGTAATGATAAATGACTAGCGTGAGAACACAGGCCTTTTCAAGACCTTTAAGTGGAGAAAGCAAGTTTAAAACAGCAGAGCCAGCGAGATAAGTGGTAAATATAGAATTATGTTTATCTTCATGCATTTAAAGAAAACAAGAGCAAGCTGAATGTTGAGTTTATGGGTAAATTTTTCTTCTTTTTTCCCCCCTGTTTTGTAGACTATGAACTACCATTGCCATTGTTTATATCATGAGAATAAAATTAAGTCAATGAGAGAAAAGAGTAGAACTATTTCAATTTAGTTTCTTTTCTTTTTTTTTTTTTTAACAAGAAAATTTTCTTTTTTTTTTTTTTTTTTTTTTTTAAATTTTTTTTTCAACGTTTTTTATTTATTTTTGGGACAGAGAGAGACAAAGCATGAACGGGGCAGGGGCAGAGAGAGAGGGAGACACAGAATCGGAAACAGGCTCCAGGCTCCGAGCCATCAGCCCAGAGCCTGACGCGGGGCTCGAACTCACGGACCGCGAGATCGTGACCTGGCTGAAGTCGGACACTTAACCGACTGCGCCACCCAGGCGCCCCACAAGAAAATTTTCTAATGGAACAGGGAAAGCACACATCCTTAAGAGGGTACCAATGTCTGGATGGAAGGGGAGTTAAGGGACGATCTAGATGCTTTAAATGAGTTTAAGAGCCCAGGTCCAGGCAGATTATTCCCCAGAGCCTTGCAAAAACGTTACAATGATGTGCCTGGAACCACTGCTAGCAAACCAGACAAATTCAAGGCAGCTACAAAATGTGAAAGCAGTATCATCGAAAAGGTGAAGAATCAGAGTTGCCTTAGATGAGAGTTGTTCCGGGAAGGCATCATTTGACCTTGGGAGGCAGCTGTTTCCTGTGCCCACCATCTTTGGGCAGCTGTTGGGTGATGCCCCATGATGATGGTATCACCGTGTCCTCCATGGACGGGAGGCTGGGCCAGGTCACAGTTCCTGAGGAAAGCTGGGTGGCCCCTCAGTGGACTACAAAGTACCCCCCCTCCCTAAAAACTAAAGCTGATCTAAAAAGGCAAGTCCTCTCTTGGCTCTTATGAGTAATTGTCGCAAAGGTCACAGGTTCTCATTTTACAAACAACCCAGGGTCACTTACACATAATCTATGTGTCAGGGTAATTTATTGGGGTGTTTCTTCTGACAGTCTCCCCCCCCCCCCACCATTGCACCAAGGTGAACCAGCTCTTTGTGCTTCCCCCACCTTTCCCACTAACCTTGTGCTCAGGGGAAGTTGAGCTCAGAGGACTCTGCACCAAAAATGAAACTACACAAAAGATGCGTTTCTTCCTGGCTTTATTTTCCTAAAACCAGAGCTCATTGGAGAACCAATGTTCTTGTTCTTTGAGGACACCAATGGGGAGAGGAGCACCTTGGAGACAAACGAAGGCAGCTGGAGGGATTTCTTCTTACCTATAGGAGCCGAGAGGTAAGAGATATGCATCTTTTGCACAAAGATATACGGTTGTCAGGTCATTTACTATCTGCCTCACTCACACTTGTCACTCTCCCGGGCAGAGATGGAGTCTTATGTAAACACATAAAAACATAACAGGTGTTCCGCAAACATTTATGAATCAGAGAATGGTGGACAGCAAGGAAAAGGGAAACAGGAAATTGAAGTCAGTTTTGGAAGTAGAACTCTGGGAAGCAGATACTTAGTAAAAGACTGGAAGAGGAAAGGCAATCAGCTTGAACCCCAGGGGCCATGAATAAAGGAAGAAGACATGTAAGGAGCAAGGCCAGTACCAAGAAGTAGCCTCACCAGTGAGAGACCTAGGGCGGAGGGCTTCTCCTGAACTTGCTCCTTCATTGGAAGGTGATGGTCAAGAGTCTAATAGCCTCAGCAAAAACAAATGCTGTTGCCACTATCTCCTTCTTAGAATTTCAGAGGGAAATAGGCTCAAAAGATTATTTGAATAAGCACGCTTCCTAAATTAGCTTATAGCAACTTTCCTAGAATTCCTTCCAGTGCTGCTTCTGTAATCCATGAAACAAATTCTGTATCTCAATTCCTGGTGACACTACTTCCTAGATAACATACTTGGATTTATAGATTAAGACGATTACTGTGGATTAAGAGAATAATAGCCAGATCAAGAATGTCATGCTAATTAGGAGCAGAGCCATTTGCAAACCTAAAGAAACAGATATTAAGACATCCAAAGGGTGGCCCCAGCACGTGGGCCTCAGTGTCTCTTTGGAGAGTTGTTTGTTCCCCAAGTTAGGCCCCCAAGAAGGCTGCAAATGCTTGGGTAAGAAACCAGAGAAGGGTTATAGCTGTAGGGACTACTTTAGGAAAAAGAGCAGGTGTTTCCCTCCTCTCCTCATTAAGGAAAGCAGAGCTGGATTTGCTTTAGGGGACTTTAGAATGGGTAGAAAAATATTCTAGAGTCCTCATCCCATGTATAAGGCAATGGTGGGGACTTCTGTTTATCAGGGTGAAAGAAATCTGCATTGGAGAGTGTTACACATTTAGCAGGTAAACGCTGAGTTGTTTCCATGATTGCTGTTTTAAATGTAGGTTTAATCTACCTAGCCCTTCCAGAAAACTACAGATAATAGGCATTAGGCTTGTGTGCTTAGGTCACAGACTAGTTGGGGACAAACTGGATTTACTGGTTCAGGAATCTCACCATGACTGATGTCTCTGCAGTGCAATGGGGAGCCACTGGAGGCTTTGAAGCAGAAGAGTGATGTGATCCAACCTTTATTTTAACTGGACCATTCTGTTGAAAATCGATCAAGGGACTAAGGGTGGAAGTGAGAAAACCAACAGAGAGGCCATTGCAGTCATTCAAGAGAGAAGTGATGGTGTCTTGGACCAGGGTGGGTATCATGGAGGTGGTGAGGAGGTGTCAGATCCTGGATCTATTTTGACAGGAGAGCCAGATGGATTTGTTGATACTCAGATACGGGATGGGAGAGTAAAAGTGAAGTCAAAGATGGCCCTGGGGTTTTTTGCTCGGGGGTTGACCAGCACGCTGGACCTCGGCGAATGGCACTGCCATTTACTAAGATGGGAAAGGCAGAGAGAAGCAGGTTTTGGAGGGGGGGAGTAAGAGCTGTTTTAGACAAAAAGTTCTAGAGGCCTATTAGATATTATAGATGTTTAGTAAGCATTTGGATGTGGTCCAGACCCCAGAAAGAACTCTATTGGAGATAATAAATTTGAGAGTCATCAATGCTGAATATTGATCTTACCAAAAATTACAATACAGCTGTACTGGGAGGAAGGTGGGAGGAAAAAGTTTATGCGTGCGTGGGGGAGGGCTGTATCAGAAGGCAAGACTTCATCTTGCATAGAAGGAACTCAGTGGTAAGTAGCTAATGGGGGGGGGGGGCGGGATTCAAGAAATAGCTGTATAAGCATCACGAGACGCTATTATCCCTATCACGTCTGCTCCGTATCCTTAAAATTTCCTTCCTCATCTTTTTTAGGATGGGTGTTTTTAAGAGTTTATTTTTCTTTCTTTCTTTCTTTCTTTTTTTAATTATTTGTTGTCTACCACATGGAGGCATTCAACAGCCATGTGATTTTTTTAAGTAATCTCCACACCCAAAGCGGGGCTCCAGTTCACGACCCCGAGATCAGTCAGATACTCATCTGACTGAGCTAGCCAGGCACCCTTTTTTTTAAATCTCCTTTTTAACAGCTTTATCAGACACGAGTCACAAACTATACAATTCATCCATTTAAAATGTACAGCGCGGTACGTTTTAGTATATTCATAGAATTGTGCAACCATCGCTACAATTAATTTTAGAATTTTTTTATTATGCCAAAAAGAAACCCTGTGCCCCTTAGCCATCAACCCTCAATCCCCTACCCCTCTCCCCCAGCCTAGGCAGCCAATATTCTACTTTATGTCTCTGTGGACTGGCCTATTCTCCATGTTTCATATAAACGGAATCACGCGATATGTGGTTCACTTTGCTGGTTTGGGTTTTTCTACTCTCCTCTTCCTCTCTCCTAAGTTCTGTCTTTTCAAGCCGCCTGCACCCCCACAGCCAAGCTTCGGGTTCTTTGGTCCCTACTTTGCAGAAGCCCCTGTCATCACTCCTGAATTCAGCTGTTCTTAGAAAATCCTTCCTTTGCCGTGGCCCTCCATGACAAGAACATGCATACCTCCCTACAGCCCTACCAATGACTGTCATTCAGTGCTGTGAATGAATCAGAAACATTCCAGAGTATCTTGGACTGTGTTGCCTGAGAGCAGGGCTGCCTGATGATTTCAGGCAACATTCTAGGCAGCCTAATCAGAGTTTATCAGCAGCACCGTTTACCCTACTGCAAATTATAAGGCATAGAAAGTTTTTGAGGGGAAACTACATTGCAGTTTATATTTTGGATTGGATTCCACAGCCTTGTGAAACATTTCTATCCCCCATTCTTCTTTTATACTTAAACAAGGGAAAGGGGTATTTTTTACATTGAATTTTACAGACTCAACAATAGCGCTTTTGCTTGTAAAGCTCCATGGGTTACCTGTGACAACAAAACCTTTTTCCACACTGGCATTTGCTGGGGAATTGAAGCAGAGTGCTGAACCTGGTTTCAACACATATAGGTATATCAGAGGATGTTCTCTGGATTTGTTCAAGAAGTGGCCATATGTCCAGAATACTGTCTTCCTCATAAAAAAAAAAAAAAAAAATTAGAAAGAGTTTTGTTCTTCATGCTTACAACATTCAGATTTTAATCCTGTTCATCCAAAGGGGTTTCTCTCAAGCTTTCAGAGCATAATTTATAGCATTTTGCAAAGAAAAACACTTCTTCAATCCTTGCGGGCTTTTTCTATGCATTTATTATGTGAATTAGCTAACTGCGAGAACTGAGAAATAGTCCCATTTACAATGCAAATATAACATTTGAACCCCTCGCAAAAGGACAAAATTAAATAAAACATTTCTTGATTTAAGGTAGTTAAAAAAAATAAAGCTGTCAAATACTTCTTATGTTAAAAGAGGTGCAGTAAAGATGTAAAGTAGACAAAGGACCACAGTATCTCGAGTCACAGCAAACAAAAGGAACACTGTACAGAATACACTTTATTCTAAGGAAAATCGGAGGCTATTGAAAGGCTTTTAGTACAGGAGTGACGTGATTTGATTTGCTGTGTGGAGAATCCATTGGAAGGAGCCAGAGTAGAAACAGGGAGCCCAGGTGGAAAAATTACTTTGGTTGGAGAGGCGCTTCTCGAGCTTCCATGTACATGCAAATCACGGGGTGAGGGGGGTGTGTCTTAGCAAACTTCTAGATGTATATGACACTCCTGGTCATGGGCCGCACTTTAAGTAGTGGGGTTCAGAGTAGGGCAGTACCAGTAGTGATGGAGGAAACGGGTGGATACCCAAGGAATTTAGACAATAGGTTTATAAGACTAGCTGATTAATCAGGAGAAGGAGAAACCTAAAAGAGGGGCCTAGGAATGTGTGATGCAGATGCCAACACAAGAAAATGCTGCAAGAAGGCAGCATAGGCAACCATGTCAGATGCTCAGATGAAAAAACAAAAGACCGCAAATGGCCCATGAGACACAAGTGCCCACCTAAGTCACCGGTGAATTTAGCACGGTTCAGGCTGAGTGGTGGTGGTATCCTCGATGGAGGGATCTGAGAGGGGATACTGAGACAAGGAACTAGAACACACTTTGAAGAAGGGGGTGGAGGTAAGGAGATGGTTGGGATGGTAGCTGGAGAGCATGTGATATAGGGGGAAGGTTGTGTTTTATCTTTCAAAATAGAAAAGACATCAGTGTGTTTAAATGCTGACAGGGAAGACTGGGTGAAAAAGAGACCAGAGCTCCAGAAGTGACAGAAACTGAGAGGTATCATGAGGTCCCTGAAAACAGAGGAGGGTTGCAAGGAATGGACTTAGATGCAAGGAAAGGGCTTGCGCCATATTGTGGCAAGAAGAGAGGGTCAAGACCAATGTCAGTAGGTTTGTAGACATGGAGGTGAGAGATGAGACATCTGTCATCTGATGGCTTCTGTTCTCGGTGATGCAGGAGGGAATGTCGTCTACTAAGAGCAATAAGGCAGCAGTAGTGTGCTGGGCTGTGAGGGGAGCAGGAAGGATGACCATCCAGAGTAGAACAGGTGGTTCCCAGCGAGCGCTGGGGGTCTGTATGCGGCGGGCGATTTCACACCCAGTCTGCAATTTGCTGCAGGTGCTCCGCCTCCAAGGTACAGGAGAGTGAAGGTGAACCTTTGGTCCATCTGGGGTCGGCCATTTGCTGAGTGAATGTGTAAGGAAAGTCCAAAGAGAAACAGAGTTTGGTTTAAGCTAGCGAAAAGAGTGTTCTATAGGCTATAGGGCCTGGCACCCGGTAGGTTTACAAGAATTGTACTCATTATCACAGGAGAAGAGAGACAATTCCCAGCCTCTCCTCAGCCTCCCCACAGCCCTCCACCCCTCCTTCAAGACCACCCTCACCTACATTCCCCACCCCCATGATATCTGTACTGAATATGAAGGTACTTTTGGAAGTAGCTGTGATACTTATTTTATATGATCATTTATTTTTCAGTCATTTTATGTGTCCCCACTTCATCATTATCTAGATGAGAATGCAGAGTCTCAGAAATCAGGTTCTTTGTTCAGTTGTTCAGTTTACCGCTGGAATAGTGTTCTGTGTAGCTAGTTCTGAGTTTCAACAAATGATACTACTTAAGGAAAGTAATCATCGGATGAGCCACAGTATATAATTTATCATCATCATCATCATTTTTTATTGAGAAAATCACATTTTTCTAAATATAGTGGCACATAAGGTCCCCCCCCGCCCTGCTTAAAGTGGTTTATTACTGTTACTGGTCTGTAAGGATTGCATTTGGTCTGTGATCTGGAAATTAAAAGTTTCTACGGAAGAAATAGATTTCAACATAAAGGTCACATTAGGAATGAGTAGTGACAAAATCAGAAACATGTTTCAGTACAAGGAATTAGGAAGTTGGGCAAACAATGTTGCTTCTTTTAAGACTGAGTTTCTTCATCTGTGAAGTAAGGAAATTAGAAAATATGACTCCCAGTAGACTCTATGACTGTATGATCCAAACAGTAGCCACTCCCCACGTGTGGTTACTTAAATTTAAGTTTAGGGGCGCCTGGGTGGCTCAGTTGGTGAAGTATCTGACTCTTGACTTTGGCTCAGGTCACGATCTCGCAGTTCATGAGCTCGAGCCCCACATGAGGTTCTGTGCTGATAGCACAGAGCCTGCTTAGGATTCCGTCTCCCTCTCTCTCTGCTCCTCTTCTGCTTGTTCTCAAAATAAAAATAAAAATAAACTTTAAGTTAAATTCATTAAATTAAATAAAAAATTCAGTTCCTCAGTCACACCTGCCACATTTCAAGTGTTCAAAGGCCATATGCATCTAAGTAGTCTACTGGACAGCATGGATATAGAACATTTCCATCACTGCAGAAAGCTTTATTGGACCGTTCTGGTCTATAATTTCAGTGTTTGTACAATTGCAACAGAGGGAAGATGTTAAGATGCTTCCATAAGTCATCGTGTTGTAATTTTCCATTTAATCATACGACACTACATTGCTAGACTACACCTACATCTCACGTGGCCCAGTGGATTGGTGGGAAACTAAGGTAAAGTGAACCTAGTGCAATGAAATAATCTCTACGTAATGGAGAGAAAATACATTCTAAACCCCTCTTGCTTTCCTCTCCTCCCTGCCCTTCTTCCTTCCTTTGCCGCATTTTTTATTAAGTGCCGAGACTTGAGTCAGCTATTGAGTATTCAAAAATAATTCAATCTGTCCACTTGGTCAGGGAGAGAAATAGATGATGACAATACAAGGTATTTGGTAAGAAACATGATAAAATGATCTTTGGGGTTCTTTAGAAATCTATGGGAAGAGTATCTAACCCTAACTAATGAGTCAAGGGAAAGCTTTTCAGAAAGGGTGATACTTAAGGTTCGTGGTAAAAGATATATATTAGTTATATGCTAACTAATTTGGTTGTAAATTAAAAAAAATAAAATTAATAAAATAAAAAAAGAGATGTATATGAGTTAAAATGGTTCCCAGGTGTGGATATTATGGTTTGCCATTAATTATGACCCTGTTAAAATGCAGCATCTGAAAGAAAGCAATTTGAGCAAAATGAATAACAAATAGTTTGTGAAAGTATTAGCATTATGAACTCTGTGGTATGTATAATTTGCAAAATCACTATCAAAATGTGAGAATGGTTCTTTTCATCCATTCTGAAGGAGTACCTGCCTAACACAGTCTTTTTAGCTGCTTCCTCCTGTGTAAGAAACAAACGGTGAGTTGATTCAGCTAATATGGTCCTATTCCCCTCCCCAACTGTATTTCTCAAGACTTTTACCATTTCAATGAATGTTGCCTCTTATATCTCTTAGTTTCTCAGGCTAAAATCTTTGGAGTTATTCTTTTTTTTTTTTTTTCAAGTTTATTTATTTCTTTTGAGAGAGAGCGCACGCATGCACGTGCATACAAGTGGGGGAGGGGCCACGAGAGGGGAGAGAGAAGCCCAAGCAGACTCGGTACTGTCAGACACGGGGCTCGAACCCACAACCGTGAGATCATGACCTGAGCCGAAATCAAGAGTCAGACGCTTAGCCGACTGAGCCACCCAGGAGCGCCAGTTGGAGTTATTCTTGATTTCTCTATTTTTCTTACATTCTACATCTATTCCTTCAACAGATCCTATAGTCTTTGCCTTCAAAATACATTCAGAATCACCTCCCCTTTCCCTAGGTCCTGTAATACCTTTGTGGTCCAAACCACCGCCCTGTCTTGCCTGGAGAAGAACAAGGGACTTCTCGTGGTCTCTTTCTACTGCTGCCTTTTCACTCTCAATTCTCTTCTTGGCAGCCAGAGTAACACATTTCAAATTTGTCAGATCACACCATGCCTCTGTTGAAATTCTTCAAAGCTTCCCATTTCAGAAAGATAAAGTCAAAAGTCCTCATCATAGACCATAAGTCCCTACATGATCTGTTCAAGCTACTTCATCCCTCACAATTCTCTCCTGCCTACTCAGACTGCGCTAGCCCCACCGGCACCTGGCGGGCTCAGTCAGTAGAATGTGTGACTCTTGATCTCGGGGTTGTAAGTTGGAGCCCCACGTTGGGTGTGGAGACTACTTTAAAAAAATCTTTAAAATTTTTTTTAATGTTTATTTATTTTTGAGAGAGAGAGAGTGAGAGAGAGAGAGAGAGTATGAGCAGGGGAAGGGCAGAGAGAGACTGAGACACAGAATCCAAAGCAGGCTTCAGGTTCTGAGCTGTCAGCACAGAGCCCAATGTGGGGCTCGAACCCATGAGACGAGTCGTAAGATCATGACCTGAACTGAAGTCGGACACTCAACCGACTGTGCCACCCAGGCGCTCCTACTTAAAAAAATCTTTAAAATTGCTCACTCTGTACAACCATCTCCACGATCATTCTTTTCTTTCTTTCTTTTTTTAACGTTTATTATCAAGAGACAGAGAGAGACAGAGATGAGTGGGGGAGGGGCAAAGAGAGGGGGAGACACACAATCCAAAGCAGGCTCCAGGCTCTGAGCTGTCAGCCCAGAGCCTGACGCGGGGCTCGAACTCACAAACCGAGAGATCATTGGCCTGAGCTGAAGTTGGACACTTAACCGACTGAGCCACCCAGGCACCCATCCACGATCATTCTTATTCTGCTTTTTCTTCAGTGCTCTTATTACTACTTGATATGTTATATATTTGCTGGTTTACTAGAATATAAACTCCACAAGAGCATAGATTTTGTCATGTTTACTGCAATATCTCAGTCCCTTGAATCTGACTCAGACATACGCAGTTCGTAACTGTTAATGAATGAGTGAATGGAATTCACATTTCATCTATAATTATATGACCTCCGTGGACCGTGAGTTCCTAACGACATGATTGTATGTTATTTCCTGCCACCGGCTCATCACGTGGAAGGTAAACTCACTATAAATGAAGTTCCTTAAATATACCTCCCTCATATTGAAAGCTATAGGATCATAGGCCCAAAATGAATCTTTTTTAAAAAAGTGTTTATTTATTTATTTATTTATTTTGAGAAAGAGGGAGAAAGCACAAACCCGCACAAGTGAGAGGGGGAGGGGCAGAGAGAGGGAGAGAGAGAATCCCTCTGTGTGATAGCACAGAGCCTGACACGGGGCTCGATGTAACAAAACGTGAGATCATGACCTGAGACAAAATCAAGAATCGGACACTTAATCGACTGAGCCACCCAGATGCCCCCAAAATGAATCTTAAACAGTATTCTAACCTATAGCCATGCCTTCAGGGAAGACCTCACTTAACAGTTACACTATTTTGAAAGGCTACCAGGGAAGAAGAATCCATCGTTTTCTCTGTTTAACAACTTTTAGTTCCGGGAGATTCTTTCTTAAGCCAAATCTAAATCTCATTTACTTTTATTCTGGGATTAGAAGAATTTTAATAAATAAAACTTGTCAGTTATATCTTAATTATACCTCAGTTTTTAAACAAAAACAACTGGGGGTGACTGAAATTCTCTCTCTCTCTTTCTCTCTCTAGCTCTGCTTGAAATTCTCTCTCTCCCTCTGCCCCTCTCCCTTGCTTGTGTGTGCTCTCTCTTTCTCTAAAAAAAAATAATAATTAAATAAATAAAAACAATAGGTCAGTATATTTTTTTCTCCTTTTTATTTCCTTAAAAAAATTTTTTTTTATGTTTATTTTTGAGAGAGACAGAGACAGAGTTAGAGCAGGGGAAGGACAGAGAGAGAGAGGGAGACACAGAATCTGAAGCAGGCTCCAGACTCTGAGCTGTCAGTACAGAGCCCCACACGGGGCTCAAACCCAGGAACTGTGACCATGACCATGAGCTGAAGTCAGATGCTTAACCGACTTAAGCCACCCAGGTGCCTCTTGTTTCCTTTTTCATAAGGAATCCATAATTGTTGCAGAAAACACAAAGAAAAAAATTATCCATAATGCTCAAAGATAACCTATATAAATAGCCTTTTATATTTACATGTGTGTATATACATATGTTAATATTTTATTGACATATACATAGAAAGAAGTACACAAATCAAAAATAGCTTGATGAATAATTCAAAGTGTAACCACCAGTATAGCAACTCAGGTCAAGAAATAGCCCCCTCATTCCCACAACTAATCATTATTCCTTTTATCTTCTCAGATTTAACTACTCTGGATGTCTAACACTGTAGATTAGTTTCATCTGTTTTTAAACTTCATGTAAGTGGAACCATATAGTACTCCATATGTGCAGTACTCTATTTGCCTTCTTTTACTGAACTTTATGTTCTGAGCTTCAGTGTGTACACACACATGTACACACACATTACTTCCCTTTATTAAATCTATCTTCAGGGGACCTAGGTGGCTTGGTCAGTTAAGTGTCTGACTTCAGTTCAGGTCATGATCTTACAGTTTGTGGGTTTGAGTCCCGCTTCGGGCTCTGTGCTGACAGCTCAGGACCTGGAGCCGGATTTGGATTCTGTGTCTCCCTCTCTCTTTCTGTCCCTCCCCCCACTTGGGCTCTCTCTCTCTCTCTCTCAAAAATAAATAAACATTTAAAAATAAATAAATCTTCAGTTGTATTTGATCAGCTCTTAAACTCATCAAAAATTTTAAAATTTTAAAAAAAAATTTTTTTTTTGAGAGACAGAGAGACAGAGCATGAGTAGGGAAGGGGCAGAGACAGACAGAGACACAGAATCCAAAGCAGGCTCCAGGCTCCGAGCTGTCAGCCCAGAGCCCAATGTGGGGCTCGAACCCACAAACTGTGAGATCATGACCTGACCCAAAGTCTGACGCTCAACTGACTGAGCCACCCAGGTGCCCCATAAACTCATCAAATTTTTAAGAATTTCAATTATATTTTTTATTTCTAGGATTTTCACTTGATTATTTTTTATAGTTTCCATTTTTTCTAGAAAAGTCTCCATCTCATCATTTAATTTCTTAAATATATTCATCATATTTATTTTACTGTTTCTTCTGATCACCTAGATACCTCCTATGAATATGTTTCTATTATATATTTTTTCTCTTGGTCTTCTGTCCTATCTTGCCTTCTTGTATGCCTGGTTATTTTTTTATAGCGTGTCATACATTGTTTATGAAAAAATGTAGAGATGGATTGAGACTCGAGATGATGGTATCTTCTTCCAGAAAGGATTAAGGTTTATTTGTGGTATAGCATAAGGCTAGGACAGACAGGTCATCTTAGTCTAACTTATTGGGCTGATTTGAAGGTAGATTTATTTCTTGTGAGATTCACCTTCATTTTTAGGATCTAGTGCTTTGTGGTCCCAACCAAAAGTCTGGGTTGTTTGCCAAAACTTCTCTTCCTTAGAGAGTCCTGAAATCACAACTTTGCCTGCTTAGCGCTGTCAAAGTGCAAAACCTCTCTTTTACTCTTTTGCCACTCAGTTGTCTCTTTCAAATTAGCAGTCGCCTCAAGGAGGAAAGCAGCCCCACATACCAGGCCCACCTCTTCCCTCTCTTCTAGATCTTAGCTCCACAAATTGCCGGGCTAACTCTCTGGTAACGTCAAACACGTGGGTTTTTAAAAATTTTATTGATGTATCTATTAATTAATTTATCTAGTTTTTCTAGTTATACTTGGTGGCATTGTTCTGAAATACCCTAGGCCAGAATTCAGCCATTGCCAGAAGCAGAAGGTAGTACATATGAATTTTACATACATTTTACATATATGTATGTATATACATAACATACATTCCTATAACTTGTTTTTCCCACTTATCCTTGTTTGAGCCATGAATATCTTCAGTAAGTGTCTCAGTATTAATTTACACAATAATTTTAAGTTGCTACATAGAATTTATACCATTCTATGAGTGAACCATAATCTTTTAGCCAAACCTTTATAATAGGACATTTCAACTGTTTTTATTTTTTCTTTGTTATAAATAGCAATGTGATGCTCATCTTCACATTACATTTCTAAAAAGTTGTACTCATTTCTTAAACATAATATCTTGACATAAAAATATAATAGGAAAAAAGTATGAATATTTTAAGGCTTTTGTTACATGACTAAAAGTCCCTCTAAGAAATGCATACCAAATTACATTTCCATCAGCAGTGTGTAAGCCCCAGTTTTCTCATATTTTTAAGCACTTTCTAAATAATAGAATTTTTATTTTTAAACTTACCTGTTTCTGACATGCATAAACAAATATTTATTATATTCTTCTGTATCCCCACACCAGAAACACTCTTGGGGTCACAAGGTAAAAAATTACACTTGGATCCTCACCTTAAGGAGTTCATGACTCTTCATAGGTATTCCTTTTTAAATATTTTATTTATTTATTTTGAGAGAGATAAAGAGTGAGAGAGTGGGGGAGGGACAGAGAGAGAGAGAGAGAGAGAGAGAGAGAGAGAGAGAAATCCCAAGCAGGCTCCACGCTGCCAGCACAGAGCCCAATGTGGATCTCGAACCCAAAAAGCCATGAGATCATCACTTGAGCTGAAACAAAGAGTCGGACGCTTAGCCGACTGAGCCACCCAAGTTCAGCATATTCTTTTTTTTTTTTTTTTTTTTTTAAGTAGGCTTCATGCTCAGCACAGAGCCCAACATGGGGCTTCAAGCTACAACCCTGACATCAAGACCTAAGCTGAGATAAAAAATCGGACACTTACTCACAGACAGAGCCACGCAGGCACCCCGATAGTTACTCTTGGTATGACTCAATTTTCATTGTGAAGGTCCACTGGTAATATTCCCAGAGGGCCTGAATCCTGCCTACAAAAACTTGCTTCCTTGTGTTCTTTCCAGTTATACATGTATTTTGGACCCTGCCTTTATCTTTAGTTACAATTATGTATTAAGGACTTACTTACAATATATGGTCCAGGATAGCTCCTTGGTCTCTTTCTGTGAACTCTACATATCCATGTAGTGTCACTGTACTTTCTTTTTCCTCCTTTGTGTACTCCCCTAAACTTGTCCTGTTTGAACTCTCTGCAATGGTCTGACCATACACCCAACTTTCCAAGGTCACTTATCCAGAGCAGGGGTCAACAAACTACTGCCCAGGGAGCAAATCTAACTTACCAGCTGTGTTTGTAAACAGAGTTTCCGCTATGCTCACTTGAATTCATATTGTGTGTGGTTACTTTGTTGATACAACAGTGGAGTTGAGTAACTGTGACAGAGATCACATGTTCCACGAACCTAAAATATTGACTGTCCCACCCTTTACAGGAAAAGTTTGCCAGTCCCTGATGCTTACAACTCTCTGAGAAGATCCTGAACTTAATAAGAAAGGTTTCCCCACTGCCAGATTAAGCAGCTACTCAGAACAAACCTCCAGTTCCCCCCCTCTAGGGGGTATAGGGCAGTCTGTTCACTGTCACTTTATTTAGAGTACTGCCACCCACAAAAAAACCTGTCCTCTGTCCCTGGATTCTGATGGGATAATTCTGTCCCTCCCACTGCTCCAGCCAATCAGAATCCTCCCTATGAGTTCTGGGCAGAGCTCTCATGAAGGATGCTCCCTTTAATCTGGGCTCTTAAACCCTTAGGATGATGAAGGTCTAAGGCTGACATAATCATCCTGCTATCCTATGGAAAGAGCCTGTCTGATAAGCAACACAAGCAGGAACCAATGAGCCAAAATACCAAGACACACAGAGTCCTGGGGTGCCTGGGGTGCTCAGTCAGTTAAGCGTCAGACTCTCGGCTTCTGCTCAGGTCGTGATCTCATGGTTCGTGAGTTTGAGCCCTGTGTTGGGCTCCTTGCTGTCAGCGCAGAGCCTGCTTGGGATTCTCTGTCTCCCTCTCTCTCTGCCCATTCCCAGCTCGTGCTCTCTCTCTCTCTCTCTCAAAATAAATACATATTTCTTTAAAAAAGGCACACAGAGTCCTGATCACCTTCTTTGAATCCCCAAACTGAGTTGTCAGCAGCTACCTTGACCTTTTACAATTTTACTCTCTCAACTTGACTGTGACTGGCTTATAGAGACTGGATTTCCCCGTTAAATGAGATAACTTACTTCTTGTTTAAGCTCATTTTAACTGGGTTTCTGTGGCGTGAAACCAACAGAGTCCAGACAAGTAAAAAACTGGAACCAGGAATGGAAGATGTGAGAGAAAAATTGGCATGGGTGAGACAGAATGGGAGGCTGTAGGAGTTCCTGTACTGGAGAAGCTGGTGCCCCCTGACCTGTTGGATGCTTGATTTGGAGCTGGCCGAATTGTTCTTCTTTGTACTTCAGAACCCGGATCATTTGTAGAATTTGGACGTAACAGGTACTGAGAATGAATATTTGTAACATCCATATCTACGTAAAGATAGTGTTTGTAAGGTGAACTGGTCTGAACAGAAGACAGTGCTCCTCCCTCCAGAGGCCACCGGCCGGGGGCTCTGGATGCCTTGGGACTGCCCATTTGCCAGGGACCATGGGCATGCACTTTCACCATACTGGTGTGACACAGCCCAACACTCAGGAGGCTCTTGGTATAAAAAGGCCAGAAAATGCAATGAAAAGGTTCAGATTCCAAGACCCTGACTCAACAGGTTTGTGGCTTTGGTCTCCTACTCAGTTTTCAAGGGACTTCTATCACAAGGGCAAACATAAACCTGTTATTGCTAAATTGTTAAAACCATGGTTCCCAAACTCTGCCCCCAGGTGTCCTGAGTACTGCAAAGAATTCACAGAGGCACCACAGGGTATTTAAAATTTTCAAGAAATACAGCAGATTAAGCATCTGTTGGACATCAAGCTGGCAGGTGGTCCACAGTTTCAACATGAGATCATGCTACATTCTTTTCAATGATGTCGTATATCATCCAAGCAACTGCTTATATTTTGGCAGCTGCTATGATAAAAAATCAGTGTGTAACAAGAATTGAAGAACTGAAGAAATATGTCCAATCTCATTCTGAGGTCTGAGAAGCTGTACAGTGTCCAAAAGGAACATATGTCCCCTTAGCAAGTAATGGTGGTAATTTAAGACTGAAATTAACAGATTATTTTCTAATTTACTGTGTTCTTTTTTCAAAGGGCTACTAAGTTACTAAGACAGAAATATTTATTAAGTTGCTTGTACATAGCTTCTTAGTTAATTGGATGGACTGTTGAGTGTTTCCTTTGGCTCAGGGTTCCTATGAAAAATTACTGAGATACTAAGGGTGTTGGGAAGGAGAAAGTTGGGAAGGAGAAAGTCTACACTTAAGACCATCCCTGGGACCCCAAATCCTCAGCAATAAGAGGTGGGCTGCTGAAGCCGTGCACACTCCAGAAGGCCAGCCTATATATATGCTCCTCTCCAGGGTGGCCATGGAAGGCCACAGAATATGGAGAACCTTTCAAAGAACAGAGACAAGTACAGTGCCAGTGGCTGACCCGGCCCTCTCCTGACCACCTCATTTACCAAGAAAATATCATGTATTTTACAGACTCATGATGACATCTGCTTATTTTTTCCCCTTCTTTTCAGAGAAGAGTTTTTAAGGTGGTTATCAATTTTTTTTCTCATGTTAAACACATTAAGCGTGCTAACATTTACGATGTAGATATACAGTAGATTGCTGACCTGTGAAAAGCTACATCCAGACTTGACAGAGAGGAATACATATTATCCAGAGCCCCCAGAGTAGGAATGGTTGACCTAATTAGAAGGCACTTGGCTTGCTTCGGAGAAGAGAAAAGCACATGAATAGTTATGCATGGGTTGGCTGTATTATGTTGGGGAGAGGCGTGCATAAAAGAAATCATAAATGGGAAAAGAGAACATCTGGGTGCATATAAGTGTGTGTGTGTGTGTGTGTGTGTGTGTGTGTGTGCGCGCGCGCACATGTGCGTGGATATACATGTGCTGGGCAGCCAAAGGTGGAATGTCTCAGGCCAGGAGTCTTTCTTTCTTTCTTTCTTTCTTTCTTTCTTTCTTTCTTTCTTTCTTTCTTTCTTTTTTTAAGTTTACTTATTTATTTTGAGAGAGACAGAGACAGTGCAAGTGGGGGAGGGGCAGGGAGGGAGGGGTGATGGGCAGAGGAGAGGGAGAGAGAAAGAATCCCAAGTAGGCTCCGTGCTGCCAGCCGTGGTGCCCGACGTGGGGCTTGAACTCACGAACGGTGAGATCATGACCTGAGTTGAAACCGATAGCAGGTTGCTTACCTGACTGTGCCATCCAGGTGCCCTAGACATCTTTCTATCCAGGAACTGCCTCTTGCACACTACCTGGACTAGACTGTTCCATCCCTGTGTCTTCTATACAGGGATGGGACATATCTTCTATACAGGAATAGGGACATGTCCTGTATGTCCATTCCATACTATCTGGACTAGAAAGGACCATCCCTGCGTCTTCTCTTGCCTTCTGGTCACAAGAACGTACACCAATTTGAGTCCCTCCACTAGCTTTGGTATATGACATTGGATGAGAGAAAATTACTCTTTTCTCTCTGGGATTACAAAGACCATATAGAGAGATTCTTGACACCTGGTCTAGAAAACCCACATGAGGATGAAGCAGAGGCTAGCAAAGAAGAGAGTCAGGGCAAGACAGAGTTCTGATCTCATCATTGAACACACCCTCCTGGATTTATCCTCACTTAGGAAGCTTGGATTTCCATCACTGAGATAAAATTTCCCTTTCGTGGTTACGAAGGTCTGAGCTAGGTTTCTGTCACTTGTTCAAAGAGCTCTAATAGTCTCACTAACATAGCTTCTTAGGAAACCAAATAAAACCGGGCTGGAAAATCAAGGTATGAAGCTACATGCTTAAATCTTTTTTTTTCCGGTGGATCCTTGATGACAGGGCTGTGTTGGGTCAGTATTTTCATGAGGATTCCACCAATAGTTGTTTGTGTGCATTCTGGAACCGATGCCTACCACTCAGAGGCACATTTTACCTTTGTGTGGTGATACAACGTTCCTTAAACACGTAATTCCCTAGTCTCCTTGAAGTGAAAATTAAAATCACTTTCTACAATTTGTCTTCCTTGTCAGAAAACAGGGCCAAGGGCTTTTAAGAACTGGCACTGTAGTTCCGAGACTGGGGGATAGATGACATCACCCTTCTGGGGATGATTTCATTTATGCCCTTTCTGGATACATTTGCATGCAAACACAGCCTCAGGAGGGAGAGAAATCCACACACACACAGCGCTTGATGAGGCTTTGTGTACTGAAGCCTTTATGAGCTGATTGGCAGGGTCAAGTGGCCGCTGCTCAGAGGGTGACAAGCTCTGTTAATTGGCTTTTTGCCAGGCAAAATTGCACATGAGAATTTTCCTAGTGAGCCTGTGCTAATGCTCCCTTCTAAACAGCTTAAACTTCCCCGGTGTGAGCCCCCAGAATTGCCACCCCAGGAATGTAGAACAAAAAGTCCCTGCCTGGGATGGGCTCAGTCCCCAAACATCCTGTACCTTCAAGTGCAGCGATCCTCAGGGGCCGAGGAGGCACCAGAGAGAAAAAGAGACTTTATTAGAGTATAACCTTTGGGCTGAAATGAGTATTTATTACTTTTGAACTCTCTTCTGGCAGATTCTGCCATGCATTCCAGGTAATTTCTTCTAACTAGAAATGTTTTACCAAGTAAATACGTGCTTCTGTTCCCTGCGTCTGCCCTCGGTCGTTCAGTGGTTGGGGATTAATGCTCTAGTTTCTGCATGAGAAAAAGTTTAGGGACTACGCCCACGGAAATATGAAGCAATTTCTATTAGCATAAATGTGAAATGTGAACTGTGTAGAATGGTCCCCAGGCCTTGGGAGAGGAGAAAGGAAGCCCTCACTCATGGAGCTGAGCCTGAAGGAACCAGATAAAGTGAGTGGCCAGAACAGCAGTGAAAGGGCGATGTTGTCGCTGAGTGGTGCCCCACCCCCTTCCTATGTTGGGGTCTTAACCTTCAGTGTCTCAGCATGTGACTGTAGATGCAGATGGAGTCTTTATTTCTTAAAATTTTTTTTAGCGTATGTTCATTTTTGAGAGACAAAGTGAGAGCGGGGGAGGGGCAGAGAGAGAGGGAGACACAGAATTGGAAGCAGGCTCCAGGCTCTGAGCTGTCAGCACAGAGCCTGACCTGGGGCTCGAAACGAACCGGGAGATCATGACCTGAGCCAAAGTTGGACCCTTAACCGACTGAGCCACCCAGACACCCCAGCAGATGAAGTCTTTAGAGATGTAATTAAGTTTGGGGCACCCGGCTGGCTCAGTTGGAAGAGCATGTGACTCTTGATGCCAGGCTTGTGAGTTTGAGTGCCGCCTTGGGTGCAGAGATGACTCAAAAAATAAAATTTTAGGGGCACCTGGGTGGCTCAGTCGGTGAAGCATCTGACTTCCGCTCAGGTCATGACCTCACGGTTCCTGAGTTTCAGCCCAGCATCAGGCTCTGCACTGGTGGGATTCTCTCTCTCTCTTCTCTCTCTGCTCCTTCCCCCCGTGCATGCACTCTCTCTCTCTCTCTCAAAAATAAATAAATGAACTTTTAAAAAATAAATAAAATCTTAAAAACAGAAAAAAGAGGGAATGAAGTTAAAATGAAGTCATTAGGGTGAGCCCTAATCAAATATGGCAGGCGTCCTTCTAAAAATAAATCAGGATGCACAGGGAAGATGATGTGCAGACAGAGGGAGACGATGGGCACCTCCAAGCCAAGGAGAGAGGCCTCAGAAGAATCAACCTTGGTGACACCCCCGACCTCCAGCCTTCATAATTGTGAGGAGATACATTTCTGTCAAGCCACCCGGCCCAGGGTGCTTTTTCATGGCGGCCCTGGCAGACAAATGCAGGGCCTCAAACTGACTTCCAGTCATATGTTGCTGTGAGAGCTCGCGGTCCTATCTCCACACCCAGAGAATGACATTTCCTTTGCACCAATGTGGCTGGATCTTTCCCTGGGGCTCTAGCGTATATTTTCTTGCTGTCATGTCATCAACTATGGCTAACCATGCTTCTTTATACCAGTCTTAATAATCTGCCTTCCTCTTTTGTGTCTTCACCTGCTGAACATGTGTAGAAATTTGTCAAGCCTTCTGTTAGTTACTTATCCAAGTTACTCATATTTCTCTCTTTAAAGTTCATCATGTAAGTCCCTTTCTTTAATCTGTACATTTAAATTGCTAATGTGCTACTTGCCTAGCTGCTCTTTATAAAGTGGCATTTGGGGGTGTTTATCTTTTCAACTCAGAAGGAGAATTGAAGGGACTGATTGTTGAATTCTTGTTTTCGGCTGCGCTCTTTGAGCTTGGCTAAGACTACTCACTGGCTTAGGGGGAATCAACAACCAAGGGTTCTGTATTCAGAGGGGTTCTATCTAGGGGTATGGAAATGTCCTTTGTGGTCCTGAATATGTGTCAGATCACAATTCATTGCCCTATTCTTATCCTTAAGTCAACACAAAAGACAAAGAGGGCCGGGGGATGAAAATAATTCCATCGGTTAGTAAGTATCTCCATGGAGACCAGAAAATGCATAATCTCTATGGAGACCCTCAAAATCTTTCCTTCGGAAATTACAGTAGTAGATGATCTGTTGTAATTATATGTTGAGAGTGGAGAGACAAAGTGACAAGACGCAGAGGACGACAGGATAATGCTCCTCTTTCCTTGGTGGAAATTAGAGCTATTTCGACTCTAAATGTAATCAATTGTGTTACTGTAGTAAAATTCTGAAGTTTGGATTCTGGGAGATTATTTCCCTAGAATGGGATAAGAGGTACCTGAGGAGCCAGTGTTCATGGACCCAACGCCGAACCAGATGTCTGACTTGTACTTGGCATTCAAAAAATGTGTTAATGGATGAATGGATGCAATAAGCAATTGGGCAGGATCTCATCCTGGGGGATGTCAGTCATCTGCTCTGTTAAAACAGAGGGACAGGACCACTGCCCCGGGGATCCTGGGTAATGTCTGTATATGACTGAGTACGACCAGGAACTTTTGGTTTGCTTCTTTCCTTTCTTTCAAGGAGAATCGTGCTCAGTGGTATAAACATGGTCCAAGGAGGAAATGAAGTTCAGTCATGGTGAGGAGATAAACAGGGAAAATAACAGGGAAAAATAAATAGGGAAATAGACCAGCTAATGAATGCAAGCCACTGTTTCCAGATAAGTCGTATCCCATTATAACCTACATGCCCTCGGCCTCTCTAGCCTCTGGATATGAAATGGAATTCTGATTACTTTTTATACAAGGTTATTGTGGTCCAATGTTCCCCTCCCCCCCACCACGGCTTATTTGTTGGAAAACATTATTTGTTATGCAATTTGGGCTCCAATGTTTGAGAGTTTTCCAATGGTAATGCCTCAGTTCAGTGCCCAAACATTTCTGTCCACTGCCCTGTTTCTTCGTCCTTGTCTTGCTGTCATGTTATTGCCCTGACAGCTAACCCAAAAGAGTTTTAGCATGATGGTCTTTATTGCTTGATTACAAACTGAAAACAAATCATCTTTAATTCCAAGGATAGCCACTGTTAAATCTTGGTGTATATATTTCCAGGTTTTTCTCTGGTTATGCATCTACACATAACATTATATAAATATGTAAATTATATACTTAAATATAACTTCATATATATGAAGTAGCTTGAGGTCAGGGTATACATGTGTTTTGTACCCTGTGTTTTTCTTTCTTAACAATGGATAATGAAAATACTTTTGCATGCTACTAAATATTGTAATACATCATTTTTAATGACTATGTAGTACTTGCTGCATAAAAATACTGTCATTTACTTAAAAATCTGTTAAAATTTTAATCTGTTCCTAGTTTTCCCACAATTATAGCTATCCCGACATGCATCTTTTCGTATCCATTCTAATATACTTTTTGGTTGTAACTTTAGGATACGTGACTTCAAGTAGCCTTTCTGGGTTGAGGAATATGAACATTTTAATACTTATTTATAAATTTTTGGCAGAGCGCACACAGGGGAGGGGCAGAGAGAGGGGGACAGAAGATCCAAAGCAGGCTCTGCACTGACAGGCGGGCAGCAGGAAGCCCGATGTGGGGCTTGAACTCATGAACCGTGAGATCATGACCCGAGCTGAAGTTAGTCGATCAACTGACTGCGCCATCCAGGTGCCCCAGGAGTATGAACATTAAAAAAATTTTTTTTAAAGATTTATTTATTTTTGAGAGAGAGACAGCACGAGCAGGGAAGGGGCCGAGAGAGAGAGGGAGACACAGAATCTGAAGCAGGCTCCAGGCTCCGAGCTGTCAGTGCAGCTGACAGTACCATTTACTAGGTACACAAAATTTACACAAGATGGTAAGCTCTTAGGTTATCAGGGCTCACGCTTTTCTAAACTTTGTATTTGCCACATTCTCCTAGCAGTGCTTGGGGAAGGCAGGGCTTCATAACTCAGTGAAGATGATGTACCAGTGACAACCATGAAGGTATCTGGAGGTATCCTGGAGGACCCTGAGGAAAAACATGCACATTTCCAAAGGGAATGTGGGGATTAAGCTTTAGCACCTCACTCTGCCTGATCCAGAGCACCAGAGGGAACAGAAATTCTCAGGATACCGGGACACATCAGAGGATAAACACCCCTTACCTCGGTGGAGGACTTTAGAGTTTCCTCCAATTATTCGTGATCTCCGGGGGACTCACTTTTTGTACTCCAACCTCGTACAGCAATATGGGCGTTCACGCGCATGAATGAATGCCTGGTCCCAACAACCTGAGGTGCAGCCGATCACGTCAGTGGCTGCCACTGTTTGTCACTGTAAGTGAAATACTTTCTGGAGCTTCTTTTCTCTGCAGTCACTAAAAAGTGAAGGCAGTACTGGTCCCCAGAGGGGACCTGGGGCTTTTGCGGGCAGCGGAGAGAGGGGGAGAGAGGGAGGGAGGGAGGGAGGGAGAGAGAGAGGGAGGGAGGGAGGGAGGAAGGGAGGGAGGGGGGGGGAGAGAGAGAGAGAGAGAGAGAGAGAGAGAGAGAGAGAGAGAGAGAGAGAGAGAGACAAAGGGCGAGAGGGCTCGGGATAAGTCTAGACACGGGTTTCCTTCGATTGTCTTCCCTTCCTCCTTGCCCCTCCGGCCCCCATTTTCCCCTTTCTCCTGGGTCGACGCTCCCGCCTGGGACTGGAGCCCGGAGATAGTGGGGTTCAGCCCCCCAGTGATTAAGTTTCAGCGCCTAGCATTCCAAGTGGGGCTGTTTTCAAGCAGCAAAAGCACTGGGAATTAACAGCTCTCGACCTCTTCCCTCTCGCTTTCCTCCTGGGGTTGGTCGAAAACTTCACCCAGACACCGAAGCAGCTCCGCCCTGGTAGTTTTGAACTGACCCGGCGGGGCACTCTTCTCCCGAGGTCTCCTAGCCCCAGACTCTGTCCTCGGGGAGGTCGCCTGGAGCCCATTTCCCTGGGGGTAGATGGAGCGGGGTGGGCTCGTTTGCAGCAGGAAGAAGATGGCAGAGTTCAGAGCTGGCACTCACCGCTCCCTCGCCGCCCGGGCCCCCTGCCCGCTGGGCCGGACCGGGCCGGGGTGGGGGCGAGATCGGGGGGTGGGGGGGGAGGAGGGTTGGGTACGCGGCCAAACCCCAGCTCCGACTCGGTCTCTTCCTCCCCACGCCGGGCGCCGGGGCCGAGGCCCCTTCCCCGCACCCGCCTGCCGGCCTCCTCTCCGCTCCGCTCGGCCGGCTGGGCGCCGGGCACGGCCCGCGGGAGGCGCTCGGACCCCCGCCAGGACCCCCGCCCGCCCGGCAGGCGGCGGCGCAGGCGGCTGCGGCCTAGGGCGCCGGGCGGCCGCGAGCCTCCTCCCCCTCCCGGAAGCGCGGGGCGGGGTCCCCGGCCGGGCCGCGGGGGCGGGCGCGGGGGCCGGGCCGGGGCGGGGCGCGCTGGGCTCGGCGCTCGCGGGCTCGGCGGGCTGTGCGCGCCCACTCCGGCTCCAGGCGGCCAGCGCGCGCGGGCCCAGGCCGCCGGGCTCCAGCCGAGCAGCTGCGGCGGCGGCGATAGCGGCAGCTCGGCGGCGAGTCCCCGCGCCCCTCGCAGCCCCTCCCCGGCGCGGTGCATGGAGACGCGGCCCGCCGCTCGCTGCTGAGCCCGCCGCCCGGCCCGGGACCCGCCGGGGCTGGGGTGGCCTCGGACTCAGGCCGGTCCCCGCGCCGAAGCCGGACTCGAGCTCGGCCGGCCGCCCCCGCCGCCCGAGGGCTGCGCGCGGCCCGCGGGCCTCGTTGCCCGCGTGGATCGCCGCGGCCCGGCCGTCCCGTCCCAGGAAGTGGCCGTCCTGACCGCCATGGCTCATTCCCCGGTGCAGTCGGGCCTGCCCGGCATGCAGGTAGGCAGGAGCCGGGCCGCGAGGGGAGGGAGGGATGCGCGGGCCGGGGCGGAAGCGGGGAACTTGGCGGTGTAAACACGGCCCCCCCACGCTGCCCCTTCCGGGGTCGCGCCGGCCTCCCGCGCCGCGCTCCAGCCCTCAGGGCGCCCCTGCCCGGCGCCGCGGCCCGGGAGCTCGGAGGCTCAGGGGCTCGGGGACTGGGGAGCGTGGGGGGTGTGTGTGTGTGTGTGTGCAGGGACATAGGGGCCGCGGCCTGGAGGCGCCCTCGCTGGCCGGGAGCCGGGGCAGTCGGGCAGGGATGTGGGGGAGCCGGCCGCCTCGCCCTCCCCGCTGGCCTCTCCGCACGCCGCCTCCCGAGCCGCAGGCCTGGCGCCGGCCCGGTCCCTGGGAGAAGTGATGGGGGGGAAATGCCCTTGGAGGCCCCGTTCGGGTCTGTGGGCCCTGCGCGCGGGCGGGGGGCGGTGGAGGCCCCGTTCCCCGCGAGCAGGCGATAAAGTTGAGAGATGGGAGGGGAGCCCCGGGCGCGCCCGGACTCGTCCTGGGCCGGGCCGGGCGGAGGAGGCAGGGCGGGGTGCGGGAAGGTGTGACCGCCAGCCCCGCTTCCCAGCGCCTTTGCTCCGCGCCTTTCCTTCTGGGGCCAATTGAGGGGAAAGTGCGAGCCTGCAAACCTTCTGGAAGGAGGAATCAGTCGGACAGCGTGTACTCCGGTTGTCCCGAGCCGAGGCTGACCCGCCCGATCTCGGGACACTGGGCTTTCACTTGGGGACTTGATTGGATCCAGACGAGCTCCTTCCCAGTAAATCTCTCCGTTGCTACTCTGTGGTATCTTGGCTTACCAGTGACTTTTTTGGACGGGGGAGAAGTTGAATTTCAAAAGTACGCGAACACAGTAAAGTTTTTTTCGCCTTTGGGGACTGTTTTTAGCCTTTTGAAAAACAAAACCACTTGGCTCTCGTTAATTTATCTTATTTGTAGGCACATAAATGGTGGCAAAATAATTAGGATTAAAATCTCATGATAACAGTGAGAGTAGGTCTTTAAAGTATTGCTGCCCCAGTTTTAGTTTAGCGAGTGAGCATAAAGAGCTTTAAAAAAACAACCACGGTATCCAAGTGGATTATTTGTTATTTTACAGACATCCGCGGGCTCATTTTTTCTTCTTTCCTTGCTTGTTAGGGCTGAGAAGTGCGGTGTTTGGACCTGGCATGTTAGGGGCTGAGAATTGAATCTGCCCCATCTTATGAGACCTATCATCCCCACCCTCTTTCTGTAACGATAAAAAGAAAGCTGGATTTCATTGTTCAGGTTTGAAATCTAGAAAACTAGGAACACGAAGCTACCAGAATTTTAGCGTGAGGTATGTGTGTGTTTTGTTTTTTTTTTTCTTTAGAGTAACAAAGTTTAATATTTTAAGAGTGTACTGGAAGAAAACTGTCCTTGAATCTCACTTAAAGATCTTTTAAACTCAGCAGGCATTTAAAATCTAGGCTTCTGCTGACTGCTAGGTAAAAATCAGATGTGGTTTTTTTTGGTATTTCCTAAAGTTCCTGCTTTAGTTTGGTTGGAATTGAGAGGCAGGAAGGCAGGGTGAACTGGGTGAAAAATTATTCCTGACCAGTAGAGCAAGAAGGACCTCTTGAGTTAAACACGTTTTTTTTTTTCATCAGTATTTCCTTTAGACTGACAGTGTTAATCAGGTTGTAATCTGGTAGAGATGCCTTACTTAGAATTTACAGTGGAGGCATGGGGCCTTTGTGGAAAGCGAATCAGTTTAAAGAGGTACTTAAAAGCCCTGCTGGCTGGTGCCGTGAAGTCAGTATCAGATGGTCCCCCAAGGCTGTCTGTTCTCAACACTTCTTTTTGTCAGTTTTTCCTTTTTTTGTCTTCGAGAGTGTGGGCCAACATCTTGGAAAGAGAAGGTAAATTCTGTTACAAGGAAACTGTTTTTGTTTGGTGGAGACCACCGAATTTTCAGCTGTCACAGTTTTGGGGGGTGTGCAGAGGTGGCCTGTGACATTTAGGTACTTAAGTACATTTGCAAACTGTGTAATTGTTTTTAGTGTGCCTTTTGGGGAAGAACATTCCTTTCCTCTCCCTTCTCCCAAGAAGAAAAACAACAAACACATTTAGTTTCTACTTTGAATTAGCCTGTTGCGGCTGCCCAGGGAGGCTTTCCTTAAATTGTTGAGGATTAAGGGAAAGGCACACCCGCCTTTGACTGTTCTCTGGGATAAAACAAGAGAGAAGTACTAACCCCTCTGTGCCCTGTCCTGATACATCCCATTCCTCCCTTTTCTTCTCTCTCATCTTGTGAACAGGGCTTATAAGGAGTTGGGTTAAACATTTCAGAGAGGGGTCAGTTGGTTTAAGTGTCCAACTCTTGATCTCAGCTCAGGTCTTGATCTCATGGTGGTGAGTTCAACCCCCAATTTGGACCCCACACTGAGCGTGGAACCTACTGAAAAAAAAAATTCAGACTGCCGAGTGAATTCAGGCAGCCTGAATTTAAGTATCATAAAGATACTTAAAAAGTAAACCTGAATGAAAGGACGTTTTAGTGTAAACATCATCTTTCCTTGTCTTGCAAATCGTTTTTGTGCCTTCTAGATTTTTATTGGAACCTCTTGAGGCATAGGTATTATTTATGCCATTTTTCTAGAGGTGGAGGCCAACAGAGACTAATTGAACTGACCAAGGTGAGGTAGTATATTATCTGGCAAATGTGTGATTTGAAACGAGATCTTTCCTGTCTCCACGACCATACTTCTGCTCATCATGCTGTATTGTTGCTTTGTTATTTTTTTTATTAAAAATATTGTTTTAAATGTTTATTTGAGAGAGAGAGACACACACACACATGCATATGTGCGAGTGGGGGAGGGGCAGAGAGAGAGGGAGACACAGAATGTGAAGCCGGCTCCAGGCTCTGAGCTGTCAGCACAGAGCCTGATGTGGAGCTCGAACTCTTGGACCATGAGATCATGACCTGAGCTGAAGTCGGATGGTTAACCGACTGAGCCCCCCAGCTGCCCCTGTATTGTTGTTTTATTATTAACTTTGCAAGCATTAAAGGTTATTTTCATTTCGATTTGGGTTTGCTGAAGAAATACGAGAAATTAGAAATACGAGGTTGATATTTTATTCATTTAGGAACCGTTATTGAACACGCATGTGCCAGGTCCCAGGTGAGGAGTTGAGGACTGGACATCTGAATGAGTTAATATTTTCAATGTGTTTCATGAAGGTTGCTAGGGTTTCCTTTTTTACCTCCTACACCCCAGTTTCCTATTAGCATAGGGGAGAAAATAAGAAGTCATGAACTGAATGTAGTAACTACAAATAGACATAAAGAAATTAGGTTGATTTGTGGATGAATGTACTCCGTGTCCTTGAACATTTGTTGTTTCAATCAGTGTAATTCAGATTTGAAGAAAAACAAGCTTTAGTTAGCCTAAGTGGATAAAAAAGAATTAGATTTTGAATTACAGATTTATATCTGTATTCCAAGCTTTTCTGTTTTGTGATGCACATAAGAAGTATATATATTTTTTATTTAAAAAATCTTTTTTAATGTTTATTTTTTGAGAGAGAGAGCACAAGTTGGGGAGGGGCAGAGAGAGACACACACAGAATCTGATTTTTTTTTTAATGTTTGTTTTTGTTTAATTTTTGAGAGCGAGAGAGAGAGACAGACACAGAATCTGAAGCAGGCTCCAGGCTCTGAGCTGTCAGCACGGAGCCTGACTCGGGGCTCCAGCCCACGGACTGTGAGATCTTGACCTGAGCTGAAGTTGGATGCTTAACCAAATGAGCCACCCAGGCGCCCCAGAAGTATATTTTATGTCAAGATCTGAAACAAAAGTTTCAGGAGACAGTGTCCTGATCCTTACTACTTGTGATACACTGTTGTGTGATGTATTTTGTTAAAAAAAAAAAAAAAAGAAAAGAAAAGAAAACAAAACCTGGTTGCAACACTAAGTTGATTTCACAGCTGATTGGTTTGACCCAGGTTTGAAAAATACTGAATTAGGTAGGGTCACGTGTAGGAGAGCTGAGTTAACTTATGCACGTTTTGAGGATGTTGTTAATTTAAGGTATTTCCATATTTGAAAGTATAGACGGTTTACAGGAGTAGCCTGAAAACTTAGTTTCTACTCGTCAACGTCATCCTGCTTCCCTCTCTCCCTCTCCTTTGCTGAGAATGCTCCTTTATGTTGGGATAGTGAGCAGAACAGTTAATTGTCAGTTTGGATGAGTTGGGAGCTTTTCTGCAGTGCTCTTGCTTACCCCTGGGGAAACCTGTGTGCCCTGGAAATCTGGGAAATGAAGGAAAACAGAAGGACAGCTGCATTTAATTGTGGCTTAAGTGCTCTTGCATTTTTTTTCTTGTTAGTGTCACATTTCCATAGTTATTTTTTATTTTTTATTTTTTTTCCTGTTTCCATGGAAGAGGCCTCTCCACGTTCAGCCTGTTGCCATCTGTACCGTGGGGAAAGGTTGGCTTGTTACAGTGTGCGGACATTCAGGGTATTTATGAGAGTGAGCTTCTGAAAGCACCTTGAGCAAGATGCTGAAGTGTGCAATGTGGTCTAGGGCCTTGGAACGCTGGACTAGATAGGGAGCCCACATTCGTGCAACACGTTTCTCTGGAGTGTGGTGCCAGGAGTTGTGGGAGGGGGTGGTGAGAACCTCCTTCGGCCATGTCCTTGGGAAGTCAGCAGCTTAGGGGGAGCTGATCTGGGTGGTGTGCCTGCAAAGGTTCACACTCCCTTGTTCACACACAAAGGGCACAGACAGGCGTGGGGATGGAAAGCGGGCTCATGTGGGCTAGCCTGAACTCCAGAGCTGGGGAAGCAGCGGGCCCTGGGGTAGGGGGCCTGCGTTCTGGCTGTAGTAGGGAAAGTGCTGTCCCAAGCTTGAGGAATCCTTCTCTCCTGCAGGTTGGAGGGTTTAGGTTTTGCGGCATGCCGGTTGCCACTTGGAAGGCTGGCCAGAGTTGGGGTGGATAGGACTGAGCGATGGGAGTCCAGGTGGCAACAGGATAGCCATGGTGGACTTTTTTTTTTTTTTTTTTTTTTTTAACATTTTTTATTTTGGGAGTGCCTGGGTGACTCAGTCGGTTGAGCGTCTGACTCTTGCTGGCTCTTGATTTCCGCTCAGGTCATGATCTCAGGGTCGTGCGATTGAGCCGACCTCAATCGGTCTCTTCCTCGCTGAGTGTGGAGCCTGCTTAAGATTCTCTGTCCTTCTCCCCACCTTGTGGGTGTTTCTCTCTCAAAATAAACCAGCAAACATTTTTTTTTTAAATATGTTTTTTTTAGTAATCTCTACTCCCACCATGGGGCTTGAACTCACAACCCTAAGAGCAAGAGTTGCACACTCCACTGACTGCACCCGCCAGGTGCCCATCAAGGTGTACTTCTTTTTTTTTAGCAAGATTGATCTCAAATCTTGGTAATTTGAACTCTCAGTGAACATTTAATAGTTTTTTTTTTTTTTAAATTTTTTTTTTTTCAACGTTTTTTATTTATTTTTGGGACAGAGAGAGACAAAGCATGAACGGGGCAGGGGCAGAGAGAGAGGGAGACACAGAATCGGAAACAGGCTCCAGGCTCCGAGCCATCAGCCCAGAGCCTGACGCGGGGCTCGAACTCACGGACCGCGAGATCGTGACCTGGCTGAAGTCGGACGCTTAACCGACTGCGCCACCCAGGCGCCCCGACATTTAATAGTTTTTTATTGTCTCTCATCCCTCCTGCTTTTGATCCTTTTTTCTGTTCTATGCTAACGGTAATAATGAAAATAAAGCCAGTTTTCTGTTACTGTTAGTTGCCTAAATGTGTTTTTTTTTAATACCCATTTGAATATTTTATATTCCCTCTTTTCCTCTCTCACCAGGATTGAACAACGTTAAGGATTTGTTTTGTTTAAAAATGTATTTTGGGTGGGCAGTGTCGTAAGAAGATTTTTAAAAATTAAAATTAAATATATAGCTGGGAGGAGCCCAGGACATCTTGGTTGTAATTACAGGTAGGGGAACGTTCCTGATAGTATTTCACATAGAACCAAATGACCTTCCAGTAGAAATTGGTCAGGTTGGGTTTTTCTAGGCTGCTAACACGCACAGCGTCCCCTCTGTTGCACGGGCAGGCGGCCGCCATCCTTGCTTTCTTGCTCCTTTATGTAATAGAACTCTTCTGCTCCTCTTGGAGCCCCTCATGTGCACAGCCGAGCGCGCGTATTTGATGCGGGTTGACATTGCTTTCCAGTTGAATGGTATTTCTAGGACCTTGGTGCAAGATGTAGTGTAAGGAGTGACTGAAGAAATGAGCCCATTGGCAGTTGCTGCTTTTTTCTAGTGTATTTTTACAGACATCCTGAAGCCAGGGTCCAGGATCCTGAGGGTCTCTTGAGAAACATGCCCCTTGGCGCTCCATGTGCAGTCTCCCAGTGATTCAGAGTTGCCTGCTTGGGAATTCTGTACCTGCAGGAAATGGAGCACACCCACCCAACCCTTGTGGTTTTTTTTTTTTTTTTTTTTTTTTTTTTTTAATGCTTTAGCCCCGCATTGTTATCATTAATGGAACCTTGTAGCAGGACTGAGTGCCGGAAACAGGTTGCACTCTCTTATTCCTCTATTGCTGTTTAGGGTCAACTGCTGTCCTTGGGCCAGTCATTTCCCATCATTCATCTTTTTGCAGTGCAATATGTTTAAAACTCTTAGTGCCAAATGCTTTTGGGAAAAAGAACATGGCTACTATAATACCTGGTTCCTGGAGTGAGTATGGAGTTTCCTAGTCATAAATGGCTCCCTGGCTTCCAAGGTTCAGATTAAGAAAAATAAAACAAGATGTACCTTTGCTTGCCACAAAGTATAAAAACATCCCAGATTATGGATTACAAAGGCACTGGTTTGCCCTACCCCTGGGAACAGCATTGTTGACTTTAGAGACCTTCCATTATGTTTTCTTGAGGGTTGTTATGTTTTCTTGAGGGTTCATGGTCAGTACAAGGAACCTTATCTGTGCAAGTGCCCATTGGTATCTGAATAAACTGTGGGAACATTTTGAGTTTTGTATTAATGCTTACGAAATACGTAGCTGGTGTTTGTGTTCCTATTATTTTAAGCCTCTTACTATTTTTAAAAAGATTTTTAGGCCCTGAGATTCGAAAGGACCGTATAGGTCCAGATTCTTTCTTTCATTTTTAGTTATTTAGGGTTTTTGTTTAGTTTTTATTTAAAAGGTTGTGCACATGATTTCGAGTCAAATGGCTTTATAAGGTTTATTTGGGAAGACAGCACTTCGCTGCCCCTGGCCTTCCCCTCCCCCCCCCCCCCCCCCCCCACCAGGCAGCCCTTTTGATCTCTCTTAGCTGATTGTTGTTTCCACTTTGTTTATAAAGAACATTTAAAAATTGCTGTTACTTTTTTTTTCCCTTCCAGTTTTGGGCATTATCTGTGGACTTTGGACTTGAAGTGAGGCTTTAGTTTTTGCCTCCTTCAGGCACCTGTGCACCTCTCTCCCGGCTCCCCAGTGTAGTTACATTGTAACTTTGCTTAGAGTAGTGTGACTGGAACCCCATTCCCAGCCCAGCCATTAGGAAACCAGGATTCTTTTTCAAATCTTTTCTGAAAGTTTTTTTTTTTTCTTTTTTTTAAATAATCGCTTTAGTTTGGGCTGCTGTAACAACGTACTGTACTGTACATAGACTGGGTGGCTTAAACAACAAACATTTATTTCTCACAGTTCTGGAGCCTTGGAAGTCCCAGGTCAAGGCTCTGGAAGATTCTGTGTCTGGTGAGGGCCCCTTCCTGGGTCATGGACGGTCTGTCTGGCTGTGTCCTCACGTGGCAGAGGGGGTGAGGGAGCTAGCTGTCTGGGCTCTTCTCTAAGGGCACTTGTCCCAATTCTGGGGGCTCTCCCTTCATGATCTAATCACCCCAAAGACCCCCCACCTCCTAGAACCATCCCATAGGGCACTGGGGCTCAACATATGCATTTTGGGAGGACACGGACATTGAGTCTGTAGCAGTATTTATAGCTTATTCAACCAGCACTCGCACAGTTGTTGAAATCTTCCCTGCGGAAGTTCAAGTAGAGCAGACGGACAGGCTATCCATGTCACCTTCCTGGAGAACTCTTCCTGAGAGCCTTCTGACCTCCCTGTAGACTGGTGGTCTTCCATACTTGGTCCTCTGCTGGTATCGCGGGTCTTCTCTCCCTTCATACGTGGGACTCCCCGCGCTGCTTCCGGCGGCCTGTTTTCTGTGTCTCCTGTCATTGTCTGTCCTGGTTCATGCTGTGGGTGGAACATATCTTGAGGGGCCTTTCTGTGACTATGGTACAAGGGAGATGGGTTTTTTGAGGTCCTGGGTATCTGAAAGTTTCTTTTTCTTTTCCTCTCCGTTTGTATTTTGGCATGGTCATAGGGTGGAAATTATTTTCCTCCAGGATCTTGAAAGCATTTCTCCACTGTGTTTTAGCTTTCATTGTTGCTGTCGAAGAACTCAGTGCCGCACCAGTACTGGATTCTGTGTAGGTGAGCTCTTCGGTTCTTCCTGAGCCTAATAGGATCTGAATTTTTTCTTGGTGATCTCAGTTTTCACAAATAACATGCCTTCGTGCAGGAAGCCCTTTAAATCCGGCAGCTCATATCTTTCTGTGTTCTCTTGTCCTTAAATTCTTATCTGGATGTTGGACCTCCTGGACTGGTAGTTTTACCCTTTTAAACCTATTTTCTATTTCTTTGTCTTTTTACTTGGCTTTCTGGGAGACTGTTTCAGCTTTTTCTTCTAGCTCTTTTATTTTTTATTTATTTATTTATTTTTTTTAAAATTTTTTTTTTCAACGTTTTTTATTTATTTTTGGGACAGAGAGAGACATAGCATGAACGGGGGAGGGGCAGAGAGAGAGGGAGACACAGAACCGGAAACAGGCTCCAGGCTCCGAGCCATCAGCCCAGAGCCTGACGCGGGGCTTGAACTCACGGACCGCGAGATCGTGACCTGGCTGAAGTCGGACGCTTAACCGACTGCGCCACCCAGGCGCCCCTCTTCTAGCTCTTTTAAATGAGTATTTCTGCTCTTGTTTTTTAAATTCTAAGAGCTCTTTTTGGTTCTCTGAATGTTCTTTTATTGTTTCAGTTGAAATATTTGCTCTTACCTCCTTGGGTATGTTAAGTGCAGTTACGTTGTCTCTGCTCAGAATAGATCTTCCTCCACAGCCCTTTCTCCCCTCTTGGTTGTGGTCTTTAGTTTTTTTTTTTTAATATTTTTTTAAAATTAATTTATTTTTTACGAGGGGTGGTATGGAGAGAGAATCCCAAGCAGGCTCTACACTGTCGGCATGGAGCCTCATACAGAGCCCAGAGTTATGAGCCCTGAGATTGTGACCTGAGCTGAAATCAAGCGTCAGATGCTTAACCGACTGAGCCACGCAGGTGCCCCTTTTGTGGTCTTTCTTTCCTTTTTTAGTGTTTATTTTTGAGAGAGAGAGAGAGAGAACACAGAAGCAGTGGAGGGGCAGACACAGAAGCCAAAGCTCCAGGCTCTGAGGTGTCAGCACAGAACCTGACGGGGGGCTCGAACTCATGAACTGCAAGATCACGGCCTGAGCTGAAGTCAGACCCTTAACCAACTGAGCCACCCAGGTGCCTCTTGTGGTCTTTATTTCTAATGGTAGAGGTCACCCTCCAATGTATTTACGAGTGGGGGAACAATTGAGCTGGTTGGAAATCTGAGCCCTTGAATGGAACTTTTCCAACCTCAGTGATACCAGGTGGTTCTATTGACGCGAGAGGTAAGGAATGGCTGATGTCAGTTTCTTTCAGCTTTTTATGCAGTTCACCTTCCGGGAGAAGCCTCTGACCTGCTCCTGTCTGCACCGTTTATTGCCCACACCTGATGCTCCCCTGGGCCGACCCCCTTCTCCCTCCCGAGGCCTGATGCCCACGGAGCACTGGGCGGAGGGGAAGGACTGCGTGTGGGTGCAGGTAGCTTGGATCCCCCGTTTTTTAGCACAACGCCTCTGTCCTCAGCTGTGTCTGCTGCTGCTGGCTCCAGACACCCTCAGCTTACTTTCTGGGGACTGTGCTTTCCCTAGTTCCTTGATTGGGAAGGCGTGGCAGCTGCCTGGCTCCGAGCGAGGAAGGCCTTCTGGGTGTCTAACCACTTCGTTAATTGACTTTGATTCCTTGTTTTAGATGCTGCCGGTTCCTGAGTTGTGGGGATTCAGCGCTGCGAATGGGCTTGGTTCTCTGCTCTCTCCACCTCAAGTTTAGCATCTCCCCCTCCTTCTATCTTTCTTCCCACTTCTGGAATTTCATTGCTTTTGGTCTTCTTTCCCCTCCTCGTAGGCAAGAGTCTTAGCCTTTTAAGAAAACTCCTTTCATTATGGTTTTAGTGGGATTTCAGAATTGACCAGAGTAGACGCTCTCTACCTGGACGTCCCTCTCTCCAGTTGTTACAGATGAATGAATGAACAGGAAGAGTACAATGTGAATTCCACGGTCAGGACTTCGCAGCACCCTGGCGCCGGGAAGGACTCCCGAGGCCCTGTTCCCTTCAGGAGAGTGTGCCTTCTGTTCTCTCTCTGTAAGTCAGTGATGATGTAAATACATGCCTGTTTTTCCATATCCCCAACAGTGACCTCCACTTCCCTAACTCGGGCTGCCAACCTGCTTGTCTCCACTTTGTGCCCCATTTTCTAGTCTTAGGATCGTGTGGGCATAGAAACATTGCTGGGAGCCTCCGTGTAACTCTTGGGAGAAGCGTTTTATTTGGTGGCTGTAGGTTTGGGGGGCCCAGCCCGCGGCCTGGAATTGAGTGCGTGCCACCTGGGGGAGGGGGCAGGTGGGGGCAGTGTCCGTTAAGGCCATGGGTTCTGTGGTGGTCGGCCAGGTCGTGGGGGGAGACGGGCAGGTGTTGAATGGCCGCCGGGGTGTTGTGGCGACACATGGCAGAGCCCCACATTAGAGAATCGTGTGCTGGGGACTGAGGGCCATGGGGGGGTCCCCGCTCGCTCCCTGCCCCTTGCAGCCTTGACGCCTGGCCCGACGCTGCTCCTTAAGTACCCCGCGTTATGAACAGGGAAGGCAGCTCTTTGGGACGTTCCCCTAGAATGATTTCCTACTTAAGAACCAAGTACTTTCTTCGGGTAGGAATTTACAGTGATAAATCACTGAGGAAAAATGAAAAGTAACCCGGAACTTGGGGGCTGGATGTTGGTTAGCAGTTATCTTGAGCAGTTTCTCGTAGGATAATTTTTGAAGTTATGTGTAGCGTGGTTATAGTTGTTAAATTGCCTCTTGAACTCCTGATGAACTGAGAGCCAGGCGAAGAAAGGTATTGTTTGAGTTTCCTTGTGTTTGATGCACTCTCATCATAGCAAACATTACTTGAGAGGTAATTCGAAAAGAAAAAAAGAGAAGAAAAGGCGTCACGTACAAAGAGTTACTCACTTCCTCAGTGGCTCCTACCGGTAGGCGGCTTTTCTTTCTCCTCTTGCTCCTGTCCCTGAATAGTAAAGGTGCCTTTGGCTTTGCTGTATTGATCAGTTGAGAAAGTAAATATTTGTTGCTCTTCGTGGAAGGAAGCCTTGAAGGAGTAGGACGAACCTATCTGGCCTTCCTCTCAAGGGTAGGGCTCTGGTGGGCAGCTTAGGCCCTCGGGCAACCCTCAAGGCCCTTGCCCGGCATGGAAGGGCTCGGACACCGGTTTTACAGATGGGAAAACTGAGGTTCAGGAGGCTTAACCAGGGCCCCTCAGCTTGAAAACAGCCCTGTTGGGGGTAGAGTCCTAACTTTTGATGCCAGCATTGGTGGTGGTAGTGGTCTTCCTTACACCAGAAGTCCTGCCACCGAGCCTCTCAGGTCCTGCCCTGGAGGCCCCTGTTTCCCTAAGGGTCAAATTGTGTTTATGGCTTCTATGAAACCAGTCCAGGCCTGATAAGAGATGGTACCTTGGGCACTTTGATTCCCACTTTTTTTTTTCTTTTGGACTTTTAAAGATTTTGTCCATGCTCCAGTATTATTTTTAAGTGGCTTCCTAGCATTCTGGATTGTGGCTGTGGGGGGTGGTGACTTTTTTGTCTGACTTGGTGTCAGGAAGGGTAGTTGTGGTGTTTGGGTTCCTCTCTCTCATTTGTCAGTGAAGAATCTGAAGTCTTTCTAAAAGTAGACTTTGTGTCATTCTGAGGGCTTTTCTCCATCAGCGAGGTGCTTACGTGGCCTTGCCTCATTGTAGTTACCTAGGCTGCCTGTATTTGTCTCCCAAGTGTGGGGGGGGAGGTGGAATGTGGCTGGAGGGGGACACACCTGACGGTGGTGGTGGTCTCAGCTCACACTCCCAAAGGGGCCTGGGGTCATTAGCACCAGCAGCCCAGGGTGTGACTGTAGATATTGGGGGCTGCAATTTCATTTCTGCTTAGGCATGAAGCAGGGTCATTTTTTTTTTTTTTTTAACCCTTATTTATTTTCAAGAGAGAGCATGCAAGCAGGGAAGGGGCAGAGAGAGGGGGAGAGAGGATCCCAAGTAGCATCTATGCTGTCAGCACAGAGCCCAGATGCGGGGCTTGAACTCATGAACTGTGACCTCATGACTTGAGCTGAAGTCAGACGCTCAAGTGCCTGAGCCACCCAGGAGCCCCAGGCCATGTTTTTAAGTGATTACATAGGTTAAAACAGTTTTGAGTTGAAAAGCAGTTTTGCCAAGGATCCACCTGATCCCTCCCTTCAGCCCACCACCAACATAAACGTGTGTGTATGTTTATGTTAATGAATGTGTGGGCCGGTAACGTGTGTTAATTTCTTTTTTCTTTGTTGTAATCTATCAGTAAGTAGCCTTTAAAAAGCTTGTGCTGTAGCACTCCTGGTCAGAAGTTGTTTTTCCTCTTTGTAGTTGCAAAAAAACCCCCACAATTTAGATTTTATTTCCAAAAGGAGCAAACTCTTTGACTCCTGAAAAAGAAGAGTGAAAGTGACTTTAAATGATAAAATATGTAAAGCCCTTTTAAGTGGCATAGGGGAAGGGAAGAGAGGGAGGCAAACTGTAAGAGACTCAAATACAGAAAACAACCGGAGGGTTGCTGGAGGGGTGGGGGTGGGGGGGTTGGCTAAATGGATGATGGGTACTCAGGAGGGCACTTGTGATGAACACTGGGTGTTATATGTAAGTGATGAATCACTAAATTCTACTCTTGAAACCATTATTACACTTCATGTTAACTAACTTGGATTTAAATTAAAAGATAACATAAAAAAATAAGATGGTGAAGTTCTCAGTATTTTTCTACAGGGTGTGTTGCACATATTATTTCTTCATGTTTTAGCCATAGAAGTCAAGGCTGGTCTTGAAACCCCATGGAAATGATTCTTCACTTTGTCCTCTGTGTCAGAGTAGCGATAATTGTGTTTGTTTCTGCTGAGCAGTCTGTGATCATAAAGCTCTTTGAAAACCAGTGGAAGGCCTTCACTTGGTGATCCACTGTAGTGTGAGAGCCCCACCGCTAACTCTGGCCACGTTTCCTGTGTGTAGTCTATTAAAAAGTAATGTGAAACGTGGGGTTGAAGATGGGTCCAGAAATAGGACCCCCCCCCCCCGCCGCCTCTGGGAAAATACTCTCACTCTCTCCCCCATTGAATTATTATTATTATTAAAAATGTTTTAAAGGCTTTTATTTTTATTTATCTATTAAATTTTTTTTTAATGTTTATTTTTGAGAGAGAGGGAGACACAGAATCCAAAGCAGGCTCAAGGCTCTGAGCTGTCTGCACAGAGCCTAACGCAGGGCTCAAACCTATAAACCGTGAGATCATGACCTGAGCCGAAGTCGAACTCTTAACCGACTGAGCCGCTCAGGCACCCTTAATTTTATTTATTTTGAGGGATATAGAGAGCAAGCAGGGGAAGGGCAGAGAGGGAGGGAGAGAGAGAATCCCAAGCAGGCTCCGCACTGTCAGTTCAGAGCCCAGTGCAGGGTGCAAACCCACAAATCGCGAGATCATGACCTGAGTCGAAATCAGGAGTCAGACGCCCAACCGACTGAGACGCCCAACCGACTGAGCCGCCCAGGAGCCCTGGTCCCCCATTAAATTATTGTTAAAGCGAAAGCATATTTGGTCCCACTACTTGAATATAGCTGGGGTTTTTTTTGGTGCCTTTTTTTTTTTTTTTTTTTTGCTTATTTTCTTTTATCTGTGCATACATATATTTAAGACATTGCAGTTATACATACACAGGTGCACATTTTATATTTTCCATTCAGAAATGGATCATAGATATCGTCCCCCATTTCCACGTGATTTGTTTTATCACCTTAACAGACTTACCCTTGCCTCCTCCGTGTAAGGCATGCCTCTTCTGTGGGACACAGAGCTCCAGCCAGAAAGCACAGTCCTGTTTGGCTCTGCTGGTTTGAGTAATCTTGCCACTTTCTTTTACCTTTGGAGAAAGAAAAGCTTATTCATCATTCCTTCTCCTTTAACTGGATTATTGGAGAGCACTGTTATTGTTATTTAATGTTTTTGTGGTTAATTGCTTTGCTTACATTGATAAGCTGGACCACTGATGAGGTGGTATTGCAAATTCCTGCTGGGCTCCTTATCCCCTGCTGGAGGAGGAGGAGGACAGTGCATATGGACTGGAGCTCCCGCAAAGACTGTGCGTGTGTGTGCATGCCTACACTGGTGTGCACAGTAACTCGACCACAAAACCACTCTCCTTTCTGGGCGCCCTCTAGTCAGTGGGTCAGGCAAATTGTAGGGACCTGAGGGAGGTGAACGGCAGGAATTCTGCCTGGCTGAATTGTATTTTCCTTAGTTGTTCTTCAGATGAAGACTTTATATATGTGATAAGCTTTTCTAGTTTTAAGGTAGCTTTAATATCATGTATGTTTCTTTCTGGTCTTTTGCTTTAACGAAAGGTAATAGATGATATGGAAACTGGCAGGACCACGGGAGGTACAAACATGGTGACTTAAGATCACTGCTCTGAACAAACATTCACCCCGAATAGGACCAGTCTACTTTTTAGCAGTTTCATAGCATATGATTCATGCTGGGTATTCGTGTTTCCTTCCTGTACATGGTGCACACATGAGCGAGGGGCTGCTGGCAGCAGTGGTCTCAGTGTTGAAGTCTGGATGCCTGGCCGCATGGAGTGGCCACGGGGCGGGGGCCACCACAGTCTGTTAGTGCAAAGAGGGGATCGCGCCATGTCACTTGCCCTTGTCCTGCCATGCCAGCTGGTTTCAGGTCAGTTTAGATCTTCCCTCTAAAGGAGTTAGGAAAAACGGTTGCGTTTCAGAGACTTGGGGGTTTTGGAACTTGGGATAAGAGACATGAACCTGTACTAGTACCCTTCTATGATACGTATGTTTTTAACGAATAGAAAAATTTGAGAAATACAAGGGAAACGATTAGAGAATTTAGCATTACCGAATTCTGCCGGAACTCGTTTGCCTTTTCTCTTTATTCAAATTTAGAAATTTTTCTTTATTGTATGATTGATTGTCTTTATTTGTTTAGCTCTTATGAGCGTGGGCACAAAAATGGGTATTGGTGGATGGGCATGCAATTAAAGAAGAGGAGGAAGTAGGGACGCCTGGGTGGCTCTGTCGGTTGAGCGTCCGACTTTGGCTCAGGTCATAATCTCACAGTTTGTGAGTTCGAGCCCCGTGGCAGGTTCTGTGCTCACAGCTCGGAGCCAGGAGCCTGTTTCAGATTCTCTGTCTCCCTCTGACCCTCCCCCACTTGTGCTCTTCCTCTCTCTATCAAAAATAAAAATAAAAACATTTAAAAAGAAGAGGAAGTGCTGTCAGATACTGTGTGGTAAAAGTTTTTGCTATTTTAAGATGAAACATTGAAAGTGTAGACTGGCTGGCCATTTGCCTTACAGCATTTAAAATTTTTTTAAAGTTTCTTAAAAAATTTTTTTTAATGTTTATTTTTCAGAGAGAGAAGGAGAACGTGAGTGAGAGAGGGGCAGAGAGACAGGAAGTCAGAGGATCTGAAGTGGGCTCGGCACTGATAGCATAGAGCCCAATGTGGGGCTTGAGCCCAGGAACTGTGATATCATGACCTGAACCAAAGTCAGATGTTTAACCGATTGAGCCACCCAGATGCTCCAAGTTTATTTATTTTGAGAGACAGAGAGAGAGAGGGGGAGAGAATCCCAAGCAGGCCCCACTGTGTCAGCACAGAGCCCGATGCAGGGCTCGAACGCATGAACCACGAGATCACGACCTGAGCTGAGATCAAGAGTTGGATGCTTAACTGACTGAGCCACCCAGGCGCCCCATGCGTTGTAGTATTTTATAAAACAGAAAAATTTGGTAAGGGATATATTAATATTTTGATTGTAATTTATTGCCATAATCACCACGGTTACAGTTTGATGCAAACAGAAGCAAAATTTTTCATGTGTCAGAAATAAAGTTTAAAATACAGATCTTCACCAAATGCATTTCTGATTTCATTTGTAAGTTTGCTGGTTAGAACGCCTACGTGTTTTCTAATAGAAATGAGTTTATAAATGGTGGGTAAATTGTGAGGCTAGGCTAGATAAGCCTAACTGAGCTAAAATTTAAGGGTCAAAGTCCTGGTTCTGAAGGCAGGAAGCCAGTTGGTAGAAGACAGCTGGAGGAGAGGGAAGCCTTTTCCTTTCTTTTCTTGGCGTAGGACTGCACCTTGGCGCAGGACTGCACCTTGGCGCAGGCCAGGGTGGCCTCTTGCAGGGTGCTGGCTCTGTTACTCCCAGGCCCTTTGTCCTCCATCTGTTAATGCCTCCTTGGTACTATGGCTCTGGTATGGGACCTCTTTACTGCACCCCCTGCAATAGGTTTCAGTAGTTTCCAATTAAAGATCCGATTCCTTGTTTTAAAACTGATTTTAGCTGGCTGTTGGGAAAGCATCTATACTAGTTGCTACAAGCAGTAGTCCTTGATTGTAGGGAGAAAGTGTGTTACTCTAAGTAGGTACCTAAAATGCAGAGTGTCAGGCAGTGAAAGGTCGATGGCATCTGTAGGCGAAGACGTATGTGCTTGAGGAAGATGGCTCTGCCATGTCATGCGCCGTGCTGGCACTGGAATTGGGAAGGTAAATGATAAGCCCTGTCTTCAGGGAGCTTACATTCTAATAGCAGGGGGCATGTATGTACACATGCTTGTCAGTGGGCTCAAGGCAGCTGTAGAAGTGTCAGGCACGGAAACAGCACAGAGGAGGGAGTAATGAAAAACCAGAAGGTGGCAGCTTGAAAATCGATCAAGGAAATGGTGCCCGAGCTCTGTTTGAGACCTGTGAGTCGTTGTGCTCTGAGCTCTGCTGTCCCGGCATCAGAGTATTGCCACAAGGCTCCAGGGTGGAGGAATGGGTGTTAATCCGCTGTCAGTGGGCAGAGTTCACGAGCTGATTGCCCTGAAGTCAGGAGCAGCTTGCAGTTTTCTGAGGTGGCAGGAGTTTCTTTTGAAAACGTTGTAATAGATTAAATCCTAAGCCAGAGCTCCAAGTACCTAGCATTTGTTTAATTTTTGACTCTGAATCTCTTTCATGGGTGGTTTAATGGATGTGGCTCCTGGGGTGGATCAGAAAGCAGCTTTCCAATGAGCTGGAGAGCAGAATTCAACAAGCATGTTCACACATTTTAGTCTTTAGTTACACCTGGAAAAATCGGTGTAGAAGCCTCTAGATCAACTAAACAAAGAGCTTTCGTTTTAATCCCCATCGATGATGCTGATTTTCCTGCGGGGCTCCTTACTCCACCTGGTTCAACCTGACAGGGAATTGGGAAGAATGAAAGCAGTGTTGGGGTGGGTTGTTTGTGGTGATTGCATTGTTAAAATCCTTTTCTTTAATAAGTGTAAAACTTAAGCATGGTAAGATGCCAGTTCCCATGAGAAAAGGATTTTGGAGTTTTATCTAGTTGGTTTACTTAAATCTCTAAGGCTTGATGGTTTAGGTAACTTGGGGGTCTGGAGATGACAATTTATGAAAGTTGCTGGGTTAAATCAGAACTGCTCAGTTTTTTTACTCTATTAGCCAGAACTAATTTTAATAAAGTGAAATGGCTCATTTTGCAGTTCTGTAAAGAGCGGTGGGCAATACGTGTTTTGGGAAAGTGTGGACTCTGGGGGGAGTGACTGGAACAACAAAGAGACTCATGTTCACAACAAAATTGAGCAGAGGATACAGAGATTTTCCCTTCTGTCTGCTCCCCTCCTCACCGCTGTACTATCCTGCACCAGATTATATTGGTTGTGATTGATGAGCCTACACTGGGACATCATTATCATCCAAAGTCCTTAGTTGATGTTAGGGCTCGAATAACCATTGCACATCCTATAGGTTTTAACAAAATGTAATGACATGCATCCGCACTTAGAGTAGAAAGAATAGTTTCCCTGCCCTGAAAGCCTCTGTATTTTAAAAACATGTCTTTTTTGGTTCACTGGAATATTTTTTTTATCTGTACCCCATTGTCTTCTCATTGGCTTTTTTATTTTCCAACTTGACCAAATAGTTTCTCTCAGTGTGGGGGAGCCTGGGTTCCTTGGTCTCTGTCATTGTGAAAGCTGCGTGCATTTGGAGTTGTTAAGATGCATGCATCCAAAATTATGTCTTGAGAAGTTAGTGGCTCTTGGCAGCCATCCAGAAACCCAACCCCGGGGAGATTCTAATGGGGGGGGGGGCATTCTGCACACTTCCTTTTTGGTTCTCTGCTCCTTCAATTATCTCGTGACTGTTAACAGACATGTTAAGTTAAAGGACACTGAACATGGAGGTATGTATGTCATACCTTCTCTAAGTAGATCTCCCTTTTTGTTTTGACTCCCTGAAATTTCCCTCATCCCCTCCTTTCCCAGCAGGGTAGGGTGGAAGGACATCTCGACCCAGGGATGGAATTAGGTGCTTTGCAGGTGATTTGCTTCTGAGCCTGTCCTGCCTCCACCTGTGGCCTCACGCCTTCATGTCCTGAGGCTCCGTGAAGCTGCCCTCACACTGACCTGTCCTCAGCGTCTCTCATGCTTCTGACCTCGGTTTGGTAGTTAGGGTTTAAACCCCTTCCTATAACTCAGTTTCTGTGGAAGGCTGTTGGGATTGGTACGGAGGGAAAAAAGCCACGGGGTACCCCCCTTCTCCCCCCCCCCCCCAAACTAATGTAGATTCCTTTTAAAAAAATTGAGCTATTACAAAATTTAATTTATTTAAAATATTACAGAAGGAATACATAATTAACTGTAAAAAAAAATCAAACAATGCAGAATTGTATGGTTTTTATTCCCCCGGGGGTAGCTAATGTTGAGGGTTAGGATTCTGTGGTTGCGTTAATTACAAAGGCGGGGCGGGGTGTTCACTCTTCTCCATTCAGAACTGAAGGGGAAGGCTGGGAGTGCCATTTGATGTTTTTTCTTCCCAATCTCAGCAGCTCCATCAGAAATGTCACCAACCGCTAACTAAGACCTCTTAAGCAATCCAGTTTCTGCCAGCACTTAAGTGCTTTTCATAGTCTTGTTGAGACGGGAAACTCCTTCCTCAACAGATTTACTGGATGTCTGAGATGTTGAAGCCCCATGCTGGAGGCTGGGGAAGTGGATGAGCTATGCCTGCTCTTAATGTGCTCGCAGCCCATTGTCCTGCAGACATTCTGACATGCCCAGCAAACGCTGGGAGTGCGAGGTGATACTAGTCAAAGTGGGTGAAAGGAAGGAAGCCTTCCTGGAGGAGGTGGCATTTGAGCATGTATCTGAGTAGTTTTTTAAAGTGCTAGTGGGTGAAGGGCATTCCAAGCAGATGGGGTCTTTTCATAGAATTGGCTGTAGTCTGGGGTAACTGGTGTAGATGAGTTAGATTAATGTTTTTTTCTTCTTCCTACCTAAGAAAATGGGAAAGAAAAGGCATTGGAAAGATTTCAGTTTGGAGTAGGGTAAGAGTGCTAAAAAAGGTGACATCTGGGGGTTTCGAGTCAGGTGGTGTCTCCTTAATGTATTGGATAATCCAGATTATCCAAAACTGGCCTAAAGTGGCTTAGGTGGCTTCCTAGTTTATTTCTGATTTGCTTGGAGGACAGATAACAAGTCGAGATTGGAAAACCTAGGTAGGTCTTGATTTCTACAGGCTGGTCCCAGTATATTACATACATACACGTTTTTGAAAGTTGAACTTAGTCTTTTTTCCTAATTCAGAAGTGTTTTGTTTTGTTTTGTTTTGTTTTAAATTGGGCTAAAAACACATTGAGGACAGAAGGCTGTATATTTTGCATGCTTACAGTTGGGCCTCTGGAACTAAGCAAAAATACCATGCAAATGAGCATTTTTACCTTTTAAAAAAAATGTTTATTTATTTATTTGGAGAGAGAGGAGACGCAGGATCCCAAGCGGGCTCCGCACTGTCATCGCAAAGCCTGACGTGGGGTCTGATCCCACAAACCGTGAGATGATGACCTAAGCTGAAACCAAGAGTTGGGCACTTGGCCACCTGAGCCACCCAGGCGCCCCCAGTGTTTTTACTTCTGAGCCCAGACCTTTGGGTTGCGTTCACCTGGAAGAAGGCTGGCTGTGTCCCTGAGCTTTCTCAGGAGGCTGGCGTGTGAGGACGCTCAGGTGGATTTCAGCAACAGTTACGGGTGGCTTGTCTTTTGAGGAGACACAACTATGGGACGGAGGCAGCTCCTATTAAAAAAAAAAAAAAAAGAAGAAGAAACAAGGAAACTTTCGCCTTCTCTGAAGAGTCTCTTCAGTTGGCAACGACCGTCAGCGTTAGCGATGTGTCATGACTTGGGATGAGAACCGCTTTGAGGTTAGCTGCTGAGGGGGGACCTGCTGCTGTGAGATTCCTGTAGAAAAGTCCAGATCATTAAGTTGAAGAGTTGTAAGAGGTGACTGCCTGCTCTGTGAGGTTACACTAGGCTTTGTGGGGAACAGTGGGTGGCATCAGGCTGATATAGGAAGTTGATCATCTTAGTTTGTGATTAGCTGAAGATATTTCACGTGGTTGGGGTGAAAAACTCCCTTTACCCGAAACCTTTGTGTGTCGCATTGTGGTCATCTACACGGTGTCAGGGCGGGGTTGCCAGTGCAGTTGTGTTAGCAACAGTCCAGTTGCAGAGGCCTCTGAATCGTGACCATTGTGGTCCTAGCCCTGGCTAACAATGGGGGCTTCTCTACTTATCGTTACTTGGGGCTTACCCGAGAGATCCAGATGCGGATTGAAGGCCATACAGTGGATTGAATAGTTTTATTAAGGGGATTAAGCAGTTTATTCATTTTTCTTAGAGAAAGATGTGGCATGCGGGGGCGTGGTGGCATGTGTATGTGGCTACTGTGTGTGATTTGAGGATAAGCCCTTGGGACGGGTCAGCTCCTTGACACCTGCGTGATTTATCTTCCCATCTCTAGCCATTAGTGAAGTTCACTGAGTGCCTGTCATCTGCGTTTCAACTACTGCATGTAATTTTAGCAGTTGCGACTCAGAAGAAAAACTCGAGTAGGGCTTCAGGTCAGACTGTAATGGGAACACAGGAGCATTTGTTATATACTGGTTTAAAAAAATTTTTTTTCATCTGTTATTCTCAGGAAAACTATATTTATGCATTTGTCGTTCCTTTTACAGATGAGTAAACTTAGGCCTGCAGAAATGAGTAGCTAGCAAGAAGCGGAGATGGCTTTGAACCCACGTGCATCTGGCCGTGGGCGCCATATTCTTTTCTTTCCACTATGCCAAGTTCTCTAGTGGATTGGCCTACTGATCTGGAGAGTTAGGGTTTTCAGTTGAGTTCTCAAGGGAGAAGGGAGGAATTGGTGACCAGGCTCCATTAATGGCATCACCTACTCTGAGGGCTTAGCAGTGGACCGTTGTTCTGTATGACGAATAATTACAGTTTGGGATGGGTTTATTGGAATATTTGGATAGGTGATGGAGGCTGTGATATTGAGATTTAGAAAAGGTTACTTGTACGTGTTATGCATTTTTTCAGTTTGTTCAGTTGGTCAGAAAGAGTTGGTAATAAGGCCAAGGTTTCTGGGTTGATTGCTGAGTGTATCTGGGACCCTTGCAGAGAAAACGGTGATTCACAATTACGATTTCATCTCCTCCTTTTACCTCCCACCCCTGTGGCAGACCTATGCAGGAATCAGTGAAGAGGGGTCTCAGTATCAATACTGGGAAAACAACACACAGCCAGCGCTCTATTGATGTAAAAAAAAAAAAAAAAATCTGTATCTTTTAAATTTTTTCAATTAAAAAGTGCGTTAAAAAGGGGAGCTGAGACACATGAAGAGTTATTCATGTGTTATGTCAGTTTTGAGTTGAGAAAATCCATCTTGTTGCTTATTTGAGCCTGCTGCTTTGTTCTGGACACATTGTAGAAAGTGAAAAATGGGAATTTGACTTTCCATGATGGCGTGTGTGCTGCCTGCATTTGTGGGATCAGAGATGGGAAGCCCTGTTGTGGGTGCTCATGAGGAAGGTGAGCAAGCAGCCTGCTTACCTTTGGGTTGGTTGAAAGGAGGCCGAGGAGGAGGACGGCAGGCAGCGGGGTGGTGGGTGAGGCCTTCACTGCCCGTGAGCAGTGGTGTTGGCCAGTGGATGGAAGAAAGCCTCTGTTCACCATACTCTTGGCAAACTTAGTCACTTTATAGCAATATCACCCATAGTTTAAGCTTTTTGACAGGTCTGATAATTTTCATCATTCAAAAAAGGAAAGCAAAACCAAAAATACAAAAAAGTCTTTTATAAAATGAATTACTCCAGGGGCGCCTAGGTGGCTCAGTCGGTTAGGCGTCTGACTCTCGGTTTCGGCTCAGGTGATGATCGCAGGGTTCGTGAGTTAGAGTCCCACATCGGGCTTCGCGCTGACAATGCAGAGCCTACTTGGGATTCTCTCTTTCCCCCCCTCTCTCTTTGCCCCTTCCCCGTGCTCGCTCTCTCTCTTGTGTGCACGCTCTCTTTCAAAATAATAAAAACAAAGTTAAAAAATGAATTACTCCACCATTTGGTTTTTGTAACATTGAGTGGAAAGAAGAGAAGTAGGCCTTTGATAGTGAAGGGTCTCAGATGAGCCATCTGAGATCTGGGACATCTCTGGTGGGAGAACCCAGCGTCACTGGGCAAGGTGATCCGTGCCCTGTGCAGGCCTGCCCTTTATCAGGGGTTCATTGGGAAAGGGGCGTCATACTCCACCTGGGCCCTGCAGCCTCTGAAGCCTTTGCTGCCACTGTTACCTTGCTCTCTGCCTGCAAGTGAGGAGCCACTGTCCTTTTAACTGATCGATTTCGTATATTGAAACTATTTCATTCTTCAGTGGAACCTAGAATGACAAAGATTTTGAGGGGGGTATTGAATCACACCCATTTCTTAAGAAATTCCTGTGATTTTTCCCGGTTTCTTTCAACTTTCATGTTTCCTTTTTTAGCTTCAGAAGAAACATTGTAATGGGCTTTAAATGCAAATATAGCAGAAATTAAGTTTTCTTCTTTCAGATGATTTATCTTTTTTAGCCTTTTGCTTTTGTTTATTGGTTCTTTTGGAGAGAATTGTTTAAGAGGAATGGAGTAATTACAGTGTTTGGTGTAATACAGTTCAGGATGTTTAATGTATTATAGGAGCACATTTGCTGCTTTTAGCTTCTTGATTATTGTCCACATTGATTTAGGGTAATGGATTAGAGATGCCCAAAAACTGACCTCTCCCAACCAGAATGGTTTGAGCCAAGCATTCTGGACCATAAACTTAAAATCACCCTAAAGTCAAGTCTGGACTTTCAAAATTAAAAAAAAAAATCTTTTAGGTTATGTATGTGTTTGTCTGTATTCATTAGAAATGGAAATGTTACAGCTCTGCTTTTTTCTTAGTATAAATTTGTAAAATAAGCTTACTTGTTTTAAGACTTGGGACAATGCAGAAAAACATCAATAAAACCCATAAACATCCATTGTTAACATTTTAATGTACGTTCTTCTGAAGTCCTGTGAATCACCCACCCGTCCTGCCACATACAACAAAACCAGAACCATTCTGTATGTACTGTTCTGTAATGTTCTCTTTTTCATATTAAACCGTGGAATGTTTCTGCAGGTGAGCAAACCATTATTTTGAGTGGCTGCTCGGTATTTCATTGTAAGGCTGCAGAATAATTCCTGAAATTAATCCTACGTTGATAACTGCTCAGGTAGTTTGCAACTTAAAAAAAAAAAAAGGGAAATGCCAATGATTATATGAATCTTTCCACTTACCTAGTTATTTCCTTAGGATATATTGATAGAAGGACTTTCATTTCTTTCTTTTTTTTTTTTTAATATTTTTAAATGTTTTTATTTAGTTTTGAGAGAGAGAGAGACAGATACCATGTGAGTAGGGGAGGGGCAGAGAGAGAGAGAGAGAGAGAGAGAGAGAGAGACAGACAGAGAATCCAAAGCAGGTTCCAGGCTCTGAGCTGTTAGCACAGAGCCCGACGTGGGGCTGGAACCCACAAACCGTGAGATCATGACCTGAGCCGAGGTCAGATGCTTAACAGGCGCCCTGTATTTACTTCTGTTTTTAGGTATGGTTCATGTATGTTGTTGCTTCCCTAGCTAGCACCTTCTCTGATCACGTGTATCTTCTTAGTTCTTCTTTTTAGGTGATTTTTGTTCTCTTTTTCATTGTTTGCCAGCAGTATTTTACTTTTTCTGCTTTTAACACGGATGTTTATTAGGATAATGGCTTTTATTACCTTCAACTGTGGTGACTAGATTTTTTTGGGGGGGGGGACTAAAAAATCTTTAAAGGAGTGTTCTGATTTTCTTTAGTTTTTTTTTTTTTAATTTTTAATGTTTATTTATTTTTGAGAGAGACAGAGAGCACGAGTGGGGGAGGGGCAGAGAGAGGGAGACACAGAATCTGAAACAGGCTCCAGGCTCTGAGCTGTCAGCACAGAGCCTGACATGGGGCTCGAACCCACGGACCTGAGCTGAAGTCGGACACTTAACTGACTGAGCCACCCAGGTGCCCCCCCCCTCACTTTTTTTTTTTAAATTTAATTTGACTTAATTTGCAATTCCAGTTAACATACAGTGTCAGTTTCAGGTGTACAGCATAGTAATTCAGCACTTCCATACATCAGCCCCGTCTAGTTTCTTTGAGTCAAGAGAAGTCTTTGAAACGATTCCCCTGCCCGCAGCCTTGGCCCCTGCCATTCCTAGAAAAGAATCTCATGTTCAGAGAAGCCGCTGCTTGCCTGGGGCCCCGTAAGTTTTGGATTGGGTCCCTCCTCTTCCCGCAGCTTGGCTCAGGTGTCCCTCTACTTGGCAGGCAGTCTTCAGCGTGATGGCTCTTTCCTCCTTCTGTTGGAGGCGGACTTCTCGTGGCATCCTTCATTACCTTCAGTGTGGATCGGAGGAGAGCGGCATAGATGGGCCTTTCGTGGGCTTTGTTTCTCTGGGAGTCTTGTTGCAGTGAGGGTGTGAAGCTTGGGTTCCGTCAGTGTAATCGACCGTGAATTGACGCCCAGATATTCACACTTGGCCAGTCTGCCTGCTGAGCTGTTCTCCTTGGGCATAGGGCCAAGGAGGACCCCGGAGGAAAATGAAGCTTTTGTGTAGCACGTGGTTTGTGTGGCCTAGACAGGTGCGCGGGTGACTGGGTCTCCCAGGTATCCAGCAGGAGATGGCTCACTGCTCTGGTGATGTCCTTTGAAGATGTGCCTGTTGGTTTAAAGCTTCCTTCCATAGTGTTTATTGATGACTTATTCTTTTCCGCTGGCAGGAGACGACAGTATGTCACCGTGGTCTGTAGGGATGGCAGGAGCCCGCCTGACCCAGCTCCGTCCCTGCAACGGGAGCACAACAACTTCCTTATGGAAGGGACCTCGCAGAGGTTACCTCCCTGACTGCAGTCAGAGAATTGAAGAAATACTGAAAAGAAGATAATTTTAAGGAGAAACTTATCATTGGTGCAAGTCTGGAATCTTTCTGTGTCAGAAGCGCAGAAACACTTTTGTATTTCATTTTTTTTAAGTTTATTCGTTTTTTGAGAGAGACAGAGCATGAGTGGGGGAGGGGCCGAGAGAGAGGGAGACACAGAATCTGAAGCAGGCTCCAGGCTGCGAGCTGTCAGCACAGAGCCCGACGCGGAGCTCGAACCCACGAACCCCGAAATCATGACCTGAGCTGAAGTCGGACACTTAAACTGCCGAGCCACCCAGGCGTCTCAGGGCATCCTCTTCATTATTTCAGCATAGTATTTTCAGACTTCACCCTCGGAGGTGGGGGATGGCTGGCATTTTCTGTCAGTTGGGAGGTCTGTAAGTCAGGGGTGTCCTTGGACGTGACCTTGGGAATGGAGGGGTGGCTCCTCTCTGCCTTTTCCCTCTTTCCACTGCGAGCAAAGCCACTTCTTTGACCCCCCTTCTCCCGGGCTGCTGCGTCTAATCTGCTGTGGGTTAGGGACCTTTCACAGAGTGTGTGTTGTGGACCAGAACGTTCTGAGAGAGGGACTGAGGTCCCCTCCTGGGCAGAGCGGTGCAGGTGAATTCAGGGCTTAGCATTCGTGACCACTATTTCTGTGCTCGGAGGCCTTTTTGCGCTTGGAAGCGGAAGGCATTGTGCTTCCTCAGGGTTGAGGTTTCTAAAACCTGACCTCTGAATCAAAAGTGGAGTTGCTCTATGGGAACAAGCATCAAGCATCATGCGAGCGTCCCTTAAATCTATGCCCCCTTCATGCCGCAGTCCAGCCCAGGGTGGGGGTGGGGGACTTTGTTGCATTATTCATTTGATTTGCTTTTCAAGTGTTTAGTTCTCTTTTTTGGGAATGCAGCAGCTCTGTAGTATCCTTGGGTAGGGACGGATTTCGCTGAAGTGGTGAACTTGTGGAGGGTGGTGTGACTGGCCATTTCTTCTCACTCAGCCAGGGAGCAGAGCCCGGCCCATCTTTTCTCTCCTCTTACCCTGGTGGCCTTCTGGTGAGGTGACTTTTCCCTCACGCCCCGAGTATTTCCCCTCCTTGAAAAGGGGGTTTGATACACAAAGGTGCCGTGGAAATTAGGAGCCAGGAAACCTGAGTATTTACTTATTGTTAAAATTTGTTTTTTAATGTTTATTTTTGAGAGAGAGAGTGAGCGAGTGAGCACGAGTAGGGGAGGGGCAGAGAGAGGGAGAGAGAGAGAGTCCCAAGCAGGCTCTGCACCGTCAACGCAGAGCCTGATGCTGGGTTTGAACTCACAAACTGTGAGATCATGAACTGAACCGAAGCCAAGAGTCGGACGCTTAACCGACTGAGCCACCCAGGTGCCCCTCAGCTATGTGAGATTTAATGTGTCCGTTTCTTAATCTGAAGTGAACTATTTTTTGTACTCTTGTCTGGAGTCTAAGATGCCGTCTGTATGAGGGGTGTGTGGGATTACTGTGTTATAGTTGAATTGAGCCCAGAACCTATGAGGTGGGCTCGATTTTAGTCACAGTCAATAAAATGCAGGGTGGAGGTTGGAGGAAGTTGGAACCAGCCTCCTTATTTAGTAGAGATTGTTTCTGAGACTATGCAAAGGGTAAGTGTGTTGTTTTTTGTCAGACTTGCTGCCCTTACCTCCTCGACCCCGAGGGTTGGCTGGGAGCGGTCCTTATTCAGCAGCATCGATGTAGGTTTGCATACCTTCCAGAGGGTTGCCTGTTGTAGTCCCTGTTTATACTATTTGAGAATGGCTGACATACCTGCCTCCGCTGGGGTTGGCGGAACGTGGTGCCGGAAAATATTAAATCATGAGAGTTGATCACCTTGTCCAGAAAATAAGGCAGTTTTGTGAACCACCTGAGTCTTCCAGGTGCGATAAGTGGCCTATGATTAGAGGAAATGAACTCATTGAATCTTTATCCCCTCAAAAGATACGGAAACCACAACACAAAGGTTAGGTGAGTCGCCCAAGATCATTAGGCAAATGTGTGGTAGAGGCGGGCAGGCTTTGAACGAGTTTGTCTCAAAAGCCTACACCCTTAACCACTCACTTCACGTTTCTACCACGAGGAAGTATGTGGTATTTCTGTGTTCAACAACAGGTCGTGGTATGAGATGGTAGGAAGTACATGAGTTCTAGGCCGTGTGGGATACAGTGAGCAAAAACATTTTTCCTCACTGCTGCACTACTTTTGCTACTGTACTGGTTGAGAAAATAAACTCTTGCATTTCCAAGGCAAGGTTAATGTAGTTCTTCCTTAATAATTACGGTCTTTTGAAGCATCCCCTTCTTGGGGACTGTTCACTAGGCAGATAAAATGGCGCAGAGCGCAAGTGAGCCCACGACTTACTTTATCGCTTTGCTTGCCGTGTTTAATCCTCTTGGGACAGTATCTGGTGTGTTTATTAAATTGGCTGCTTCTGAGCCAAAAATAAATCTTTCCTGAAGGACGTTAAGATTTTATTTTAGATTCGATTGTAAGTTCCCTGAGCCGCCATCTTTTCGGAATCTGATCCTAAAGATCATGCTCTTCTCCTCTTAACGATCCCGGAAGTTTTCGTGATAATGCCATAATGAAGACATAAGACAGCCTCTTCTTCTTTTTTTTTTTTAACTTCTTTTTTATTTTTTTAATGTTTAGAGTGCGCACATGTGCGAGCAGGGGAGGGACAGAGACGGGGTTAGAGGATCTGAAGTGGGCTGTGCGCCGACAGCAGAGAGCCCAGTGTGGGGCTCGAACTCACGAACCCGTGAGATCACGACCGAAGTCAGACACTTAACCGCCTGAGCCACCCAGGCGCCAAAACCTCTTCTTCTTCTTAAGTTTGGAACAGAGACCGACACTGCTCTTCATAGAGTTGATCAGGATACATCTTGCTGTTGAGCAGCTTAAAGCTTCATGGATACCCTTGCTTTGTGGCCTGCCGTGGCCCTTGTGTTTGGGGGCAGGTTGGGTTGGGAAGAGTAGACAGCAGTGTGAAGTTTTGGGGGATCTGTGGAAGCTATGGAAAACCCCAAAGCTTGTTTGTTTTGTTTTCCAAAAAACCATTCATTTATGGACATCGCCGCGCTCCCCTCATGCCAGGTATTGCGCTAGCTGATGAGAGAAGACGAACCATGGGAAGTCCTTGCCCTCGTAGGCCTCACAGTCCTTTGGGGGACACACGTGAATACAGGTACGCGGTGTGCGATGTGCCTGCGGGATGGTGGTGTGTTGTATTTGATCACAAAATGTACTCCTTCGGGTGTACAGTTCAGTGATTTTTTTAGGAACTTTCCTGAGCGGTGCAGCCCTCCCAGTAAGTCAGTAGAGAACATTGTCCTCTCCCCAATATGACCCCTTGTGCTTGATTTACAGTTGACCTCTGTTCCCAGCAGCCCCTACTCTCCTTCGTCTCCATCGCTTTGACTTTTCCGGACACTTCATAGAAGAGAATGCGTACAGTCTGTGGTTTCTTGTGACTGTCTCCTTTCACTTAGCATGTTTTCGAGGTTCGTGATGTGGCATGTGTTGTCAGTAGCTTGGTCCCTTTTATTGCCGCATAGTGTCCCATTGTATGGATGTGCCTCATTTTGTCTGTCCCTTCACCAGCTGAGGAACATCTAAGCTGTTTCCAGTGTTCCAGTGAACATTCGCGTGTATGTCTTTGTGTGGACCCTTAGGATTTCCACTTCTCTTGGGAGTGGGATTGCTGGGTCGTATGGTGGTCTTGTGTTTAATTTATTGAGAACCTGCCAAACTGCTTTCTGAAGTGGCCATACCATTTTATATCCAACTGGCAATTTAGGGAGGGGCGACCTATTTCCAATAGATTTAATAGACTTACCAGTACATCCAATATAATAATATTGATATTGTTCCATTAACATGGCAAAATGGAGAAAAGCAACAAAAAAATTGTTACATTATTTACCCTTTTAGAGGCATTTTATGGTTGTAGCCCTCTGTACCTACTGAAGAGGTGTGTGCTTCAGGGCAGTGTGATTGGAGTGAACAGAATGGAAATTCAGGGGCATCTGGGTGGCTCATTCGGTTAAGCATCCGACTCTTGATTTCAGCTCAGGTCATGATCTCATGGTTCGTGGGTTTGAGCCCCTCATCGTGCTCCGCGCTGACAATGCTGAGCCAGCTTGAGATATTCCCCCTCTCTCTCTGTCTCTCTCTCCCCCCTCTCTCTCCCTCTCTCCCTGCCCCTCCCCGACTCGTGCTCGCTTTCAAAATAAATAAACAAACAAAAAAAAAATAATAGAAATTGAGACCAGTGTGCCAGGTGGACTGCAGGCTGAGTTAATATAAACATCTTGTCCTTTCTGTTTCGTTTGGTGGGCGTGAGGATCTGTGGAGCAACTCTTTCTGTAAGTTTTAGTTATTACAGCTTTCCTTTCAGTCACCGCCCAGCCCTGGACTCCTGCGTCTCCTCATTTAATGTTTCTTCTGATATCGTCCAGGAGTCGTGACAGCCGTTGGTAGGACAGAACAAAGTAATACCTTTGCTGTGGTTTCCTCAGTGCTCATGAGTTTTTTTTTTACCTCACCTCGGGTCTGGTGAAGGAGCGAGAAGGGAGGGAGGGCAGGGGCTGTGTGGGAGGGAAGAAAGGTCCACGGAGGGGACAGAGGATGACACAGCGCAGAAAGTGAATAGGATAGGCAACATCTCTGCTCTGGAGCCCAAGGCCAACTTAAGGTGCAGGTAACTGGATAAAGGATGAGAAATATCACCTGGGCCAGACACTGTGCTTTAGGGTCTAACACTTCTTTGTTTACTAAAACCTGAAGTCTGGTGTGGTCCTCCGGAAGGAGATTCTGGAAGTGATGAGGATTTGCTGCATCTCTGTGGATTCGTGACGTTGATGAGGGGCGATGGAAAGCACGTATCTGATGTGACGCTGGAAAACCAGGATGCAGGCTGCCAGTAAAATCTGCATGGTAGGGTCTGCCGGTTGTGAACTTGAACTGAACCTGCAACCAAGTAGTGAGGTATGATGCTGCTGGCTCTCACGCAGCTGGGTACCAAGTCCCTTCGTGCCGGTGAACCCACTTAACCTCCCACCGCCCCCAATGCAACTGCTTTTATTGTCCCCATTTACAGAAGAGGAAACAGAGGTCCACAGCAACTCAGCAGCTTGTTCAGGGTCCCTCCTCAGAGCGGGGGGTCAGATCCAGGCGATCGGTCTCCACGGTCTGTTAACCGCTGTCGGGATGCAAGGCAGTGGAAATGGACCCAGACGAGGACTAGAAATAGTTATGCTCCTTCTCGCTCCCTGTTGAACATTCCCCAGCAGGGACCGCAGAGTACAGAGCTGACTGCCCGAAAGCCACCGATGGTCTCCACCTTTAGCATGCAAGCCGGATGGGAGCCGTTGCCTTGTGGCCGGTGACGCCAGGCCCCCCGGCGTGCGTCAGCTGCTGCTTTAACTTAGGAGGGCCTGTCTGCTGCCCCTCTGCTGGCACAGCAGCTGCGGCCTCAAGACCTCTAGGTTGTGCGTTGCTTTCCCTGTTAATTCATGCAGTGGACACGTACGAGGGTCTGCTCCATGCCAGGCAGTGGGCTGCTGTGACCGTCTCCTTCTGTACAGCAGGGGAGGCCGATACAGACTCATGGCCTTGCGCGCTGTTCAGGGCGGGCTGTGCAGCGGAGCGGAGCTGAGAGCTGGCCTACGGTAGAGAAATTGCATGCTAGGTTAAAGGTGTTTGTGTTTGTTATTAGAGGGTGGTTCGAAGATGGGTAGTTCTTTTCCCTTCTCAGCAGTTGTCCCTGACAGGCCTATCTCCCTGGGACCCTGCCTGGGGACCACGACCCAAAGAGATGCCATCACTGGCACTAACTGTAGAAGTAAATGTCCTTACCGGGTAGTCTGTCCGTCTGAGATGCATCTTTAGGGGTCATGGTGTAGGGCAATAGAACTTGGGCTTTAGAGCTAAACACCACCCCTCTGGCTCTGAGAGCACAAACTCTTTGAGCCTCCGTTGTCTCACCTGTAGGAGTATTTTCTTCAGAGGGTGTGGTGAGGAGATGAGACTAGCCCAAGAGAACAGAGCTCTGGGTACAACGTTACAGGTGCTCACAGGTCATATGTCTCCCTTTCTTTGCCTTTGGGAAGCTAGAGGACCAGCGAAGGGGCATGGCAGTGAGGAGATGGGAGGGTGGGTGTTTCTTGGTTCTGTTGAGGGAGGCATGGAAGTTATCTCTGAGGCCACAGCTTCTGTCCTGCACTGGGAGCACACAGTGGGCAGTAGACAAAGTCTTATGTATTAACTGTTCTTGGAGGTCTGACGTGGGGATGGGCAGACTACAGCTGCCCTTGGCCCATTAAAAAAATTTTTTTAAATGTTTGTTTTTGAGAGAGAGAGAGAGAGAGAGAGAGAGGGGAAATGAGAACACAGGGAAGGGGCAGAGAGAGAGGGAGACACAGAATCTGAAGCAAGCTCTGGGCTCCAAGCTGTCAACACAGAGCCCGACGTGGGGCTCGAATTCACTAGCCATGAGATCATGACCTGAGCTGAAGTCGGATGCCCAAACGACTAAGCCACCCAGGCGCCCCTAAAAAAATTTTTTTTTAATGTTTGTTTATTTTTGAGAGAGAGAGACCGAGTGAGAGTGGGGCAGGGGCAGAGAGAGAGGGAGACACAGAATTGGAAGCATGCTCCACGGTCTGAGCTGCTGGCACAGATCCAGGTGTGAGGCTTTAACCTATGAACCGTGAGATCATGACCTGAGCCAGAGTCTTGAGCCAGAGGCTCAACTGACTGAGCCACCCAAGTGCCCGCCACTCCTCTTGGCCCATTTTTGTCAGCTCCTGAGCCAAGATGGTTTTTACATTTTTAAAGAGTTGTTTAAAGAAAAAGGGAAAAGAAGAATATGCAACAGAGACTGGCCTCCAAAGCTGAGGTGTTTACTGTCTCCTCCTGGAAGCGGTTTGCTGTCCCTGCTCTAGCAAGCTGCCCGCCATCAGGGCCTGAACCCTCCTCAGGATCACACAGGACAGCTGACCTGACTGTTGTCTTACCGGTTGAGTGGGAGCAGCAGGGCTTCTGAGAAACGGGAGATTGGCCAACACTGAATGCATCCTCTGTCACCCTTGCCACCCCTCGTAGGGCTAGAAGAATGCTCGGAGATGCCTTCTGTGTCTCTGGTGGTGGGGTGCCTGTATTCCTACTCGTGACAGATCAACCTTGCTCTTTGCGTTAGCGTTTTTATTTCATCCATTTTCCCCTTCATGCCTCACTCTAAAAGCTGAGGATTTTCAAGTAAGAGGAAATGTGATTATTGATTGAAATATAAATACACCGACAACTATTTGATCTGGTTTTTAGACCAGTCCCCGATGCTAGTTACTGCAAATCTTCTGTAAAATACAGGCAGGGGGGGATCACCTGCAGAGAATTGGAGGTGACTTCGGATTGCACTCCTCCTGCTCATTGTAGTATTCCGTGGTGACAACCCGAGGGTACACCTTGCCAGCTGGGTTCTGCTCAGCCAGGCATGCTGCCAGCGTGCACTTTCCCACACGGAGGATGACCCTTGATGCGTAGGTAGTGGGGCTTAAGCTGCTTATTAGCTGTGGGGGACTGCGCACAAGTGACTTCGCTTCAGCACCCAACTGCGCTCAGCTGCGTCACGAGGATCATGTTCTCTTTCTCCCTGGGGTGGTGGTGAGGTCTGGAAAGGCATAGTTAGGCGGACCACTTAGCACAGAGCCTGGGGAGTGGGGGAGCTTTGGAAACTGGAGGAGCTGCTGTTTGTCATGGCTTCCAGTAGGGCGCAAGCTTGTTTGCATGGGTCGGTTTCAGTAAAGGAGGTGCCAGCACCCATTCCTCAGTGAGCTCTAGATCATTTATTTGGAATGCATTGTGTGTTTCTCATCGAGTGCTTGCCCAATAAAGCCGTCCTGATTTCAGTCTTTGCCTGGGTGTCTGGGCCTGCTCACCATCCCAGAGAAACCCTAGGCCATCATTGGTCAGCAGGGAGCCTTTGATGGGAGGGAAGTATACCCAGTAACCCCTGGAGGGGGTCAGAGGTTTGTTTTGTGGGGATTCTGGGCCGTAGAGAAGCTCAGCCAGGCCAGGGCTGGCACAAAGATCTGTGACCTGGGCCCTTGTGACCTCAGCTCCCTCTGCGATCAGTCCCCCGGTGGTCCATGGGGTTGTGGATGAGCATTTGGCCCTGGGCAGGTGGTCAGAGCCTCAGACCCTTTTGCTCAGTCTGCACTGAGAAACAGCATGAGCCCAAGTGGTCTTTTTGGCCTGGACCCCTTCCCCTCCCTGGCACACGGGTCTCAGCTTGCCCTCCCTTTCCTAAAAGTGGCATCTCCCTGAGCTCTGAGCTCAGAGTTTCAGACAGTGTTTTCCTAAGGGACAAGTGAGGAGGGATTATTAGGTACTGAGGCCAAAACAGTAGATTCAACTAGGTGGTACATTTCCCCCCCCTCATTTATAATGTTAAAAAAAAAACCCAAACTGGTATTTGCGTTTTTAAAACTTAAGTAGTTTCTACCTTAAGCAAACATCCATTTAAAGAAGAGTAGATACTTGGAACTAGGATTCCCTAAAACTCCTGGTGGTATGGACATGTAGGCCTAGACATGAAAATTCATAGGATTTAACATCTCTTTTTCTCAATTTTCTTTTTTTGCCAAATACTGTAGAATATTTACTCAGTTTCTTCTAGAATATGTGGTTTTTGCAGGGTTGAAATGAAGTGTACAGAATGGGGGAGTAGTGTTTCCCAAGCCAGGCTGTGGGGTAGTTAGTGGCTTTGTGATGGCTTCAGAGAGCTCAGGGGGAGAAGGCCAGGGCTCCCGCCGAGAGAAGGAGGTTCTCTGTTCTGTTCCTGGAGCCAGGCCCCTGAGCGGCTCCTCCTGTGCGTGTTAGTGGATTCAGCGTCATTTCTGCATAAACCTGGGACTCAGGCCTCCGATGACAAAATGGTCTTTCATCAGTTAGCCAGGAATGAGACTTCTTACGAGGATTGGAAAACTCTGTCCGTTCTTTGAGCTGATTGAAACCATTTGCTGTCTAAAGGTCTTTGTGCGGTAAATAAAGGTTTTTATTTTGGAGACCTTAAATTAACCAGCTAGCTAATACACAGAACACCCTTGGGGGCTACAGGTGGAGAAGGGGTTTGCAGGGTTGGCTAGTTACTAGGAGGCTGAAGTCCATGGAGGCTGGGGTGCCAGGGGTGGGGAAGATTGAAAAGCTGAGCCTCGGCGAGATAGCCCAGCCCTGATTGTGTCCCTAGTCACCCTGATGTGATTGCTTCCCGGGTAGGGAAAAGCAGATGGGTGAGGTGAAAGTTCTCCAGGTCGTTTGTGCTGTCCCTGCCCCAGACCACTGGTTCTCAGCCTTGGGGGCGCGGTAGAACCTTCTGAGGAGCTTAAAATGTACTGAGGCTGGGGCCCCATCCCCAGAGATTCGGATTTCATGGTCTGGGGCCGGGCTGGCGTGCAGCCCCTGCTGGGATCTTCACCCACATGCAGCGGGGAGGGCCACTGCCTGGAACTCACTGTGGGCTTGCAGGGCAAGGGGGGGTGGCTGGTCATCTTCACGTCCTTCCCCACCCGCTCTCCTGGCCCTATGTCCTGGTTGGTGTGGCTTTTGCTCCCTTCTGAAGGAGGCTCAGGCCATCTTGGCCCCATTGGGTGGTGAGTCGTTCCTTCCGGCCACAACCTGTTACTTAAGTGGGACACCGTTGTGCAAATTTGTCCTTCCCCCTGCAGAGGAGCCTGGTGTCCTGAATCAGCATTGGGTGTGAAAACCAGAGTCCTAACCAGATACTTCCCTTATCGAGTCAGAGAGGGGAGCTCAAAATTTCCCTCGTTCTGTTTGTGTCAGAACGCGTCCAGAGTTGGCTGCAGGGGGATCCCCAGTGATCTGATTGTGGGGGGATCTACTAATGTGTGACGATTCAGTTCCTTGAACCAGGATACCCTTCCCAGCAGCGTGCAGGGGGCTTCCTGGGCAAGGGAGCAGGCCAGGCGTGTACCACCAAGTTTCTTTGCTGCTTCCACTTCCAGAATTGAAGGGGATTCAGACATCTCAGAGACTTCTGGTGACAGGATTTCTGGGAAAATACTCATGAAAAGGCATTGGCTTTTTGGGGTCTTTTTTGGGGGGGGCGGTTGGGAGGTTATAGATACTATAGTGGCTTCGTACATATATATTCCTGTATGCATTCCATAAAAAGGGCAGCTTTTTTCAGATGGGGAGGCATGGGAAAGACCCCGATAAAGAACGAGCTTTAAACTTGATACAAGGGGGAAAGCTTTTACAGGTTAATGGGCGTGAGTAGACAAATTGGCGCATCTTACTCTCCATGCAGAAGGCCTCTTGAAATGTAACGGCTAGATTAATCTGAGGAGATGGGCATTCGGGGCATTTTATTTGCTGGTAATCAGCTCTCAGAGGTCTTATTTGTGAGAAGAATGATTTGTACTAAAAATAGGCTTGTGCAGGTAAGCCATGCTTAAACATGACAGGTTTTCCATCTCTCTTTGGGACCGTGTTGCGTTGTGTTATAAATGGTATGTTTTCAGTAAGTGTTTTGGCCCGTGTTTTCAGTGATTTCTAAAAAGGTCTCCAAAATCGAGTGTTGTCAGGATGACCTCGCTCGTTCTTCGAAGTGCTCGCGCGCAGCCCACGCCAGCTCCAGCAGAGGGAGCACTAGTCAGCCACCCGTGTGCCACCCTCTCCCTGTTACTTAGGCTAATTTGATCCTCTGACACGGTGGGGAGGTAAATAAATGCTCAAGGCACCGCTGTTCTGTTTTCCTGAGAAGTGAAGAACTTGCTCAAGGTCATGGAGTCACATTGCTGCAGGGGGACATTAGGGTCTTTTTATGCTCTAGGTATTTTGCCACCAGAGCTTGGGAGACAGGGCTGGAAGTGCTCAAACCTCAGAATCAGGTGGCCTTGAGTTCCAGTTCAGGGTTTGTCACATACCCTGTGTCCTTGGACTAATCACATGACTGCTGCACACCGGTGGGGATACCTCTTTGGGTGCTTAAGTTTTATTTAAAAAATTTTTTTAAATTTATTAGAACGGTTGCAGAGGAGCTGACAGCAGCGAGCCTGATGCGGGGCTCTAACTCACAGAACCGTGAGATCGTGACCTTAGCCGAAGTTGGACGCTCAAGCAGCTGAGTCACCCAGGTGCCCCGGAGTGGGTGCTTACTTTTTCTTAGGGCTTCATTCTGCCCAGGGCACATCCAAGACCAAAGAGTTTCACAGCCTGCGTCTGCAGCTTTCATCTGATCTGCGAAATGAGGGGAGGCCAGGAACTCTGGGATTCTGGTTCCTCTCTGGGTGTCAGAATACAGCTGCCTTATGTGTTCAAATCTTCTGCAGATTGTTTTGCAAGACAGTCTCTTAGGTTCAAGGTTCTGCTCAGGAATTATTAGAATGTCTCATAAATTGTCTAAAAGTAGGTTTCTGTCTGGGAACCACATGAACCTGTTGACAAGCTTCCTGGGCGTGCTGTGTCCCCCGGGGCAGTGCCTTTTGCGTCTTTCCTACATTGCAGTATTTCTTCTTTTCCATTTAAAGTTGCTTATGCTCATCTAACTTCGAGTCCCTTCTCCTGAGACTGCCTGTGGAGCAGAGCCAGCCTTCTAGGGTGTCCCATTTTACGGGATTTAGTAGCCACCATTGTAGGGAACTTAAGGTCTTCAGAAGGTTCTCATTGTTGATAGTTCCTAGCACATTTCTTAGACCTCCGAGCCTTTTAATGCTTATTTTGTTAAATTTTTTTTAACGTTTATTCACTTTTGAGAGAGACAGACAGACAACACAAGCAGGGAGGGGCAGAGAGTGAGGGAGGCACAAAATCCAAAGCAGGCCCCAGGCTCTCTGAGCTGTCAGCACAAAGACCTACGTGGAGCTTGGACCCATGAACTGTGAGATCATGACCTGAGCTAAAGTCAGACTCTTAACCGACTGAGCCACCCAGCTACCCTTTTAATGTTTTTTATTTTTTGAGAGAGGGAGGGAGGGAGGGAGGGAGGGAGGGAGAGGGAAAGATTGAGAGAGAGAGAGAGAGAGAGAGAGAGAGAGAGAGATTGTGAGTGGGCAAAGGGCAGAGAAGAGAGGGAGACAGAGAATCCCAAGTAGGTGCTGCACCATCAGTGCAGAGCCTGAGGTGGGGGCTCGAACTCACCTGTGAAATCATGACCTGAACTGAAATCAAGAGTCTGACAACACTTAACTAACTGAGCCCCTCAGGTGGTTGGACCCTCTGGCCTCCTTGGTCAGTGGTTCATTGACCTCCAGGGGGCTGGCCTCCACGCCTTAGGATTTTTGCAGATGCTGCCTTCTCCCTTTCTGACGATGAGCCCTCAGGCCTCCTAGGATTCCCCTGGTCCCTTTCCTGAAGGAGGAGAGGACTGATTCATTACTTTAGTTGATTTTAGCGTAGTGCAGTGGAATGTGCCCTGGTCTGTGAGGTAGGTGATCTGGGCTTTACTTCTGTCTCTAGCTCAAGTGAAAGGCCTCTAAGTAAGATACTACTGAATCGTGACCAAGTGTTGTCCGAAAGAGTAGCTCAGGATTAACTACAACAAAAGTGGTTTCTATGAAGTATTTACTGTTCAGCAGATTCATACAAGAAGTTTTTCTTAGGTTCTTTTCTCAGCACCTTAAATGGTGTAGTATTGCCTCATTTTACAGATGTGGAAACAGGCTTGGGTGGTTCAGTAACTTGCTAGTTAGTAATTTGGCAGAGCAGAGGTCTGAACTGTGTTTGGCCTCCCAAGTGCTTATGGCCCCCTAGGAACCATAGGTTTTGGCAGACGATTTATGTATTGAGAAGGACAGTATCGAGTACCTGTCCGGTAGTTTATTTTGGGTCTCCTCTCTCCAGATCTCCGATAGCTGCCGCCCCAGATGAGAGATTTTGCGAAACAAGCGCAAAGCAGCTGTTCGGCTCATACTGGGTGCGTTCCAAGGCTGTGCCTACACTTCCCTTGTCTCCTCCCTGTAATGCTCTGGATCTGGGCTGGGCTTTTCGAGTGTTTGAGGGTGGCCGAGGCTGCTTTCTAAGGAAGTGTGGATGCTGTCTTGCTGCTCACCTCTTGGCCCGGTTAGTTGGCAAGATTATAAGATACATTCTTCAGCGGTTGATCACAATCTCGAGCAGGAAAACAACCTGTAAAATGTCGTTAATACAGTTTTCAACCCACAGCCTAAAAAAAAAAAAAATGTGCTCCCTGGACAAGGAGACCGCTGCCTTTGCTGGAGGGAGCGGTGGGCTTTGAGGGGCACGAAGCAGTAAATGGGAATTTCCTGCCTAGAGCCTGGAAATAGGGGTGGCCTCTCTGGGGCACAAGGAAGAAGGTGTAGAAAGACACAGATTTGAGATTGGGCTTTTTTTTTTCCTTCTTCTCAAATATTTTAAGAATTTTTAATAACTTGATTTTTAAATGGCTTAAGACTTACAAGAAGTTGCCGAAAACGCTGTGTAGTCCCAGTGTGCCCTTCACCTCGCCTTCCCAGGTGACTGAATCTTCCAGTGTCAAAACCAGTTAGTTGTTGGCACAGCTGTTCACTCAGGTGCAGGCCTAATTCACTGGTTTTTGCTTGGACTATTTTCTTTTGGGGTGTATAGTTCTGTGAAATTTCATCACCACAGTCGCGATGCAGGACTGTTCCATTGCCGCGGAGAGTCTGCCTGTCCCTTCTTTCCCAGCAACCCCGCAGCTATTCTGCGTCACTCTTAATTCTGTCGCTTCCAGGAATGCTCTGTAAGTGGAATCATACACTATGCAGCCCTTGGTGTTTGTATACCGTGTTGAGAAGGTGGGCGATGGGAGGATCGGTGGGGGTGGGGGCGGAAAAGTGGGGTAAGGAAGGAGCCGTGAGGTTCAGATTTCACAGTTGAGTGTGACTTCGGTCTCCAGATGACGCGTTGTCCTCAGCTGTTCTAAGCGGCAGAGGAAAACTGTGGGCTGTCTGGAAGCTGAAGTCTGCCAACAGGTTTTGGAAGGTTGCGTAGTGGGTCAGTGGGAAGCACACCCGCTGTCGAGCCGGGCAGGGGGCTCCGAGCGGAGAGACGTCTCAGGAGGGTGATGTGTACGGTTTGGAGGGAGGGATGGGAGAGGAGTTGGGGTGCTGGAATTTGCAGCTTTGGCAATGGTAGGCGGTAACACTAGTGGCACTGGAGCACGGGGTGGCAGAGCTGGGCAGATAGGGAAGGGAAGTGACAGCAGCCAGGGCGGAGGCGGGTTGGGGGTGGGGTGCATCTGGCTGGCACGTAGGTGCGGCTGAGTGCCTGTCAGCTGCCTTAGTGGTGGCCGCCTGGGGTGGTAGTGGGGTGGGGGTGGGGAGTAGGACTCCGAGGCCGAGCTCAGCTGCCAGATGGATGCTTCCCTGGTCCAGAGGTGGGGACGGGGCACGCCTGCCACTGACTCCCCCTCCCCATCCAGCGTTCCCTCTGCCGCTGCACGGGTAGTAATGTAACAAGTAGCAAGCGTTCGAACATATCAAACTTGGCTCCTTTTTCTCTTTCTGGAGAAACAAAGAGAAAAGCTTGGCTTTAACCCAGAGCGGTGTAGTACGGCACGGCTGTGCGAGCGGTCCGTCTAAAGCCAAGGAGCTTTGAAAGTTGATTAGTAATGCCAGATGCGTGTTTTGTTGCCAGAAACGATCCAAATAAAACAGCAAGAGCTATTCAGGTTTAAAAATACAGAATACTTGTCATCGTAGAACTATTTTAATGAATTCTCTCGAGGGATTATGAAATACAGTGAATTGTTGCAGAAGCCTGAACTTCAGAAGGACACAGCCCTGCAGCGTCTCAGAGTCTTGGAGTGGGGAGGACGTTGCCCACGTGGCATTTCTTTCCAGAGGAATCTTGAAGGTGCAGGTGGCCTGTGCGACACTACTGCTGTGGACGTGTTTGTTCGTTACAAACCGGGGCTGGTAGGAGATCCTGGCTTTTGGGGTAGCTGGTCACCCTGCAACTTCCAGGTCTTGATCAGTGAGAAACTTCAGTGAAACCATTGACTCTGGATTCACCTGGGGCACTTTCCCTGGTGGCTTTTTGGCTCTTCCCACAATCCTCGAGCCTGAAGGTTTTCTGGGCTTGTGGGGGTAGGGCTTTGGAGCATTTTTGGAGTCCAGACTTGTGTCCAATCCTTGCATCTGAGGGAATGTGTCTTCCAGTTATTTCGGTCCGTTCTCCGGGATCCTGACCTAATATGAGGAAGTACAACACAGGCTCCGGTTTCCCTAGATCTTGTAATTAAAAACAGGCAAGCCGAGGCGTGAGTGCCCAGGAAGGTCCAGGATTTAGCTAAGGTTTAATGGGGCAGGCGGCCTGGTGTCGTTAGGAAGGAAGGGTGATGGGAAAGAGAATAAAGCAGCCAGAAGTGGAATCCAAGTGTGGTTTCCCGGACGTTTCTGGACGCAGCGGTGGAGGTTTCGAGGGGGCTGGAGAGCCGGGCCTGGAGAAGAGCCCTCTGCTGGAGAACCTAAGTGCAGGCCTCGTGCTCTCCGTGAGTCACAGTAGTGCTTGTATCTGGAGACGCTGTCATTTCTGCTGTTACTTTTCTATCCCCTTGACCCCTCCCTCAGGAGGAAACAGACTTTTAGATGCTGCTAATGGGGTCATAGGGTTTAGCAAACATGTAAATGAGATTCTTGCTCTTCCATCAGGAGAAGCCTCGCCTTCCTTCATTCCCTCAGAATGAGGGTCTCTAGGTCAGCATCGTGGGTGGGAATTTTCCTGGACACACCTAACTGGTCTTTCTGAGCGATGAGTCCAGGAGCTGAGGGGTGGGATGTTTCTGTGCAGGCAGGACCCCACCTGGGGCTCCCGGCCCCCCCCCCCCCCCCCCCCGCCATGTTGATCCAGGAGAGGCGAGTGCTGGCAGGAGGGTCCCGACCTGCCTCTGCTTCAGAGAAGGCTGTGCCACTGCGTGTTCTGGCTCCTGCCCGCGACCTGGCTGGAACTCCAGCAGTGGGGGCCCTGCTGCCTGTCAGGCAGGTGGCATAGGTGGGTTGAGGCTCTGGCAGGCCTTTCTCGTCTGGGATGAAGGCCAGCGCTTTGTTCATCATAAACCTTTCTGAACAGAAAGTCCTCAAGGCGGCTGGCAGAGTGGGCACCTCTTCTACCAGAGAAAGCCACTTTGCTCATAGAACAGATGCTGGCAACAGAATCTTGACGTTCCTCTTTGAACTAGGCCATCGTTGCCACTGGTTTTCTTCTGACTGCGTGATAATGAATTGCCAAAGGGCAAGGAACCCTGCTCGTGTAGTCCCCTGCTGTCACCGAATTAGCAGATGTCTTCCTTCTTACCAGGAACGGTTTGTAGCCTGGTTTACAGCTGCCGACACTGTGGCAGAGAGTGGGGAATGACACCCCACCCTCGAGCAGATGTGAGACAAAGCAGCTGCCTCGGACAGTACGGGCTTCGGGGAAAAGGGCTTTGGGGAAGGTGGTCGAAGTGCGGTGTGAAGAGCCGTCTTAAACGAGGCCATAGGGAGTTCAGGCGGTGTATTACAATGAAACATCCTCCAGAGTATAGAACATCCATCTGTACCTGCTTCCCTCTCCCAGGATGGACACTTTTCTCCTGCAGTGATCTGTGATCTCTGTTGACTTTGTCACCTATCGTTGTGTGACATCACCCTAGAACTTTGGTCCTAAAACAGCGATGATTTAGTGTTTCTCATGATTCCTGGCATTGACTAGGGGTGGCGGTGGGCCAGGGGGTGGGGGTGGGGGGGGTCCTGCAGGCCTCGTCTGGGCTCATTCACATGTCTGTGGTCAGCTGGAGAACTGGCTGGCTGCAGTTGGCCTGGGTGTGAGGCTAGTGACTTCTTCATGTGACCTCTTCCGCAGGCTAGCCCAGGCCCGTTTTTGTGCTGACGGAGGCATTGCAAGAGGGCAAGGCAAACACTGCAGGGCCTCTTAAGGTTTGACCTTGGAAATAGCACAGCATCACAGGAAATCCTCAAGGCCAGTCCCGGTTCAAGCCACCTCTTGGTGGGAGCGAGTGGTATAATGGCTTTGGGGTGTGGACATAGGAGGATGGAGTTGTTACTGGAATTACCAGCTTGCCTCTGTCCCTAAGGATTCGTGTCCCTCACACCTGTAGGACATATTCCTCTCCCATTTTTGCTCGTCCTTTGTGGCACAGCATCGGCCTGAAAATCTGTGCCCTGCCTGCCTCAGCTAAGGATGGCTGCAGCAGGGCCACTAGGTTATAGTTCCTTAGGTATGGTTCCTCTTTTTTTTTTTTTAAGTTTATTTTTGAGAGAGATAGAGCACAAGCAGGGGAGGGGCAGAGAGAGGGGGAGACACGGAATCTGAAGCAGGCTCCAGGCTCTGAGCGGTCAGCACAGAGCCTGACACAGGACTTGAACTCACGAACTGCGAGGTCACGACTTGAGCCGAAGTCAGATGCTCAACCGACTGAGTCCCCCAGGTGCCCCTAGGTCTGGCTCCTCTTGATTCAGAGAGCTGTGAATTGAAAAGACACCCCCCAAAAACAAACACACAAACATGGCAAGGTGGGAACAAGGTAACTGTTCAAAGAGGAGGGGGGCGGTAGTGAGCAGCATACAGCAGTAAACTGTCCCCATCAGCTCTGGGGTCTAGCCCAGCACATGCCGTCTGGGCATCAGTTGTGGTGTCAGTCATTGGTGGTGAGTAATCAGCCCACCAAAGCTGGTTGGTTCAAAACAGCAGATTTATTACATCTCATGATTCTGTGGGTTGACTGGGCAATGGACTGGCCTCTACTGGGTGCTGTCAGGTGGTTGCAGGGAGCAGGTGGCCGGGGCTGAGGCTGGATGGCGGAGGGTGATCTGACCTTGTCTGCGTGCAGAGGCTGAAGCGGGTCCCTCCCACATGCTTCCATTCCCAGCCTCGCTGGCCGGCCCTTTTGGGGCCTAGGTTTAGAAATCACATTCTGTTGCCAGAACACGGGTCTGGATCCGCCCAGATTCCGGGATGGGGATGTGGGCTCTCTCTTGCTGGGAGGAGTGCCAGTCACATCGTAGAGGGGCGTGAACATAGACGTGATGAATTGTTTGGTTATTTTGGTAGTAGGCTCCCACGCCATCATCCCTTCCATTGTAGGAGTTTGGATACGTTTTTGTTGGCTTCGTTTTCTATTAATTCTTGAAAAGGAAATGTCACTGTTTTTTCTTAGTCTGGGGGTGGGAGACTTAGCAGAGGGTTGTCAGGTTAGATAACCTAAAACAAGTCACATCTTCGTGGCACATCACCTTGTCAAGGCTGCTCTCCTTCTTTCCCCAGATTTCCTGACCGTTGTGGTTCTGTATCACCTGGGCACACTCTGATTCTTGGGCCCTACACCAGATTTGCTGAACCAGAAATTCCAGGGGTGGGCCAGACAGCCTGTGCTCTAACACGCCTGCCAGGTGATTCTGATGCCCCTGAGACTTGAGAATCACTGTTCCTGCAGATTCGTTTTTGTTTTTTAATTTTTAAAAAATGTTTATTTATTTTTGAGAGAGAGAGAGAGTGTGTGTGTGTGTGTGTGAGAGAGAGAGAGAGAGAGAGAGAGCAGGGGAGGGGCAGAGAGAGAGGGAGACACAGAGTCTGAAGCAGGCTCCAGACTCTGAGGTGTCAGCACAGAGCCTGATGTGGGGATGCGGGGCTCGAACTCACCAACCGTGAGATCATGACCTGAGCTGAAGTCGGCCGCTTAACTGAGGCACCCAGGTGCCCCCATTCCTGCAAATTCTTACTGCCACTTCCTTACCCTTGTAAGCCAGAGATATGGCCCCCCTCCCCTACTTTCTTGGACTCTCTGTCCCTGTCCGAATTAGGGTATTCTTCGTGGTATCTACTCCCCCTAGATTGTGTTTGTGTCAGTGTAAGGCTGGGGCTTTCTTATTACTCAGGGGACCTTTATTGGCCAACAGTCATTGTGCCCGGGCATGTGGGCACAGCAGTGAAAAACATGGTCCCTCAGTTCCCTCAGCTTATGGTCTGGTGAAGGAGCTAGTGTGCTCTGGGGGGATGGCCAGTTCAGTAGGGCGATGACTCATTCAGTTCACGTATGTTGTGCTTGAGATGTCCAGGTAGAAATATGTATCTAGTAACTGATCCGAGGAATTAAAATTCAAAAGGCGAGGCTGGCGCTAGCAATTGGAAAGTTACCGTATACACGATAGTTTAAAAACAGCTCTTCCTCAAAGGTGTTGGGGTTTTTTAAAAACATGGATTGTGTACTCTTGCCCCCGTGTATGACTGAGAATGTTTTGGGGATCTCCCAAGCATCCCAGGTAATTCTGACCAGCCGGATTTGGGGAACCTGGTATCAAACCTTGAAACTATACTGGGAGAACGAGTAGAGAAGGGCTGGGAGGCCAGCGTGGAGCCACGGAGAGAATACCTGTGATTCGGCCGCGTGGGTAGAGTCTGTGGGAAGACTCCTCTGGAACTAGGGCCTGGGGAGGAGACGAGTGGAGGGCAGGGTTTAGATGCCAGGGGACTGGAAAGTTCCCAGAGGGAGGGCTTCGTGGAGGAGGTTCAGATCCGGCACTGCGCCACCCGAAGCCAGAGCCAGACTGCAGCGGTGACCCGCGAGGGGTGGGGCGCCTGGCTGGCCCGGGGACTTGCAGGGAACTCTCAAGGAAGGAGAGAGTGGAGGAGGAGGGTGACCAGAGAAGCCAGGTGGTTTTGTTTTTGTTTTTGTTTTCTTTTAATGGGAGAAACTGGATCCGTCCGCCAAGGGCGAAGGGTCTGTAGAGAGGGCTGAACGGAAGAGGGAGCGACGAAGGGGGCTGCTGATGAAGCCACATCCTGGGGGACAGAAGGATGGACTCAAAAGCTCAGCGTTTAGGATTGGCCTTGAGGAAAAGGAGGGCCACCCCCCCTCATCGTGGAGGGAAGGAGGTAAGGGAGGGGTTTGCAAACGGGTTTCTAGCTGCTGTAAATGGACGTGGTCTCTGTCCTGTTCCTTTTTCCTGGTGACCGCAGGATGCGTTTCTTGCTTCCTTTGCTCATTTTTACTGAGAGGGTTGGTGGGTTTTGTGAGCTTTTACAGTTTGGTGTGCATTCTCAGAAACGGGACCTCTCTGGGGTCCCTGAGACCACCCACGACCGTCAGTTTGCCCAGGCGTTACTGGGGTACGTGATTTCCACAGGGCTCACGCTGGCACAGCAGCATCTCCACATCGGGGCCCAGCTGGATGGGCTCCAGCTCGTGCTTGGAACTCTTTGTGTTTCCCCGTGGGAACAAGTTACTGGTTAGCGCCTGGTTAGCCCGCAGAGCTCGTCCGACAGTGCCGCCGAAATGCTGTGATTCTGTGTCTCCCCTCTTTACTCACTGCCCCCCCCCCATACGTCCTCTCCTTGTGCCTGTTACTCTCCCGCCTCTTTAGCCCCCCTCCTTCCCCATCTTACTCCCTTTTCCATATTTCAGTTTCTTACAAGGACTGGGAGACTTTGAGGGGGAGCCCGGTGTCCTCTTGCTCACGTACACCGAGGGAAGGTGTGTAAGGTGGCGGCTGGCCCGGTCCTCTCCTGCTCTGTGGGGTTTCAGGTGATGCCAGCAGCGTTTTGGGCTTGGCAGTTCCTTGTGCCAAGATATGCAGCATCCTCAGGTCTCCTTGCTGAATGTCAGTCTCGCCCCTCGGTTTGTGACAAACACTGCCTCATACCATTTCCAGACATCCCCTGGGGATGACAGTGTGTTGCCCATTGAGAATTCAGCTGCTCATACCTCTGTGGTCAGGAAGCCGTTAGGATGGGTGCCAGAGTCCCTACATCTGGGCCCCTTGGAAACGTACGCTGTGTGTGTTCGTGCGATCCTGTTGGTGGTTAAGAGCTTTCGCAGCGATTTCAAGGAGGTAATGTTAACAAGACAAAAGAAATCAGGTTCTTTGTGTTTTCTGGGATCTGGTTAAAATATTTAGGCTATAAGTGAAGATGCATAGGACTGTGTTTGTTGGACTTTAAAACATGGCCTCTTAGGAAACGATTAAGTACTACTTAACCTAAATTTAGTATATACCAACCTGCACTTAGAAATTTTGAGCGGGGGGGAAGGAAGGAAGAAAAGTGGAATATTTGCTTAAACAAGAGTGTTTTTCAATAAATCCATATATCATAATATGTTCAAATAAGTGTTTGGGTTTTTATTTAATTATGCAAATGCTGGAGCCTTTCCCAGTTACTATAATCTGGGTTATTCTTATTTGCACACTTGCCGTGTTTCGTAGAGGTGAGGCTTAGAAGTCTCTGTGTCCCGAATGTGAGGAACTGTGGTCACAACCAGCGTGACCCTTAAGAAAATGGATCAGTCCTTGGAAGACCGTGTTGTGTATGTTATGAGTAAAAGGAAAAATCAGTCCCCATACTGTGAGTTATTGAAGTCTCCCTTCTTTTCCTTCTCTTCTACAGAACCTGAAAGCAGATCCAGAAGAGCTTTTTACAAAACTGGAGAAAATTGGAAAGGGCTCTTTTGGTGAGGTGTTCAAAGGCATTGACCTTCGGACTCAGAAAGTGGTTGCCATAAAAATCATTGATCTGGAAGAAGCTGAAGATGAGATAGAGGACATTCAACAAGAAATCACAGTGCTGAGTCAGTGTGACAGTCCATACGTAACCAAATATTATGGATCCTACCTGAAGGTAAGGCCTGAAAATAAGAGCGTGATTTTCCGTGATGCAGCGCTTGACCGAGCTGGAGTGGCGTACATAAAGGTCGTCAGTAGCACAGCAGGCTTTCAGAGGAAGGAGAAATGTTCTGACCTTAGCAGTCAAAAGAACCTGGCGTCGACAGTTTTATCATCTTAAATGTCACCTATAGAAATATATTCTGGTTAAAGCATGTGTTGAAATTCCCTTTCAAACAGGAAAGCGTATTTTTGAGCAGGACTTGGTCACCAGAGACACATTGATTATGAAGGTATTGTAACTGACAACCATGAATTTACCTAATTTTAGCATGGTGAAAACTCGTGCTAACCTAAGAATATTAGCCTTTTGATAGTCTCACTGATCAACTGTAGTTTAATGCTGTTTTAAATAACTGCTGGAACTGATAATATTTTGTGAACTACTTTATCTATATTTGACTTTGAAGAATTCTAGGGAAGTAAATAATTACTTAAAAGAGTTGTGATACAGTACTACAAATTGTCCTTGATTTCACCTTGTTCTGTAAGTAGGAAAAAGAAGAGCATTAAAAATCGTTTTCCAGTCTGGCATGGAACCATTTTAGATGTTGTAGGGCACTCCTGCCACCCCGCTGAGAAAGTAGAAGACTGTCACTTGTGTTTCGGCTTCCTTGGCCTGTGCCTGTTTACTGACCTTAGCAGAATCTTCCCAGACGGAGTTTTGGAAATGTTTGAGAATTGGTGAACAAAAATTCTAAAATAACCCTTGGGGAAACCAACACTTCCTAGGTAGAAAGAACTACTTCCTGAGAGAGGCAGCGGTGAGCCCAGATAATGCACGGCTGTGCTTCCTCCTGCCCTGGGTTTATCCTCTAAAATCTTCATGGGGTAGCGTGCACAGTACACGCTTTGATTTTGCGGAAATGTGATAATAAGGTATAAGCGGAAGGATGGCCAACTTGAGAACCATCGATTCACTTAAAATGAATATTTAATGAAATAAAAATTGAGCAGTAATCCAGTTTTCTTATTTTGGCAATATGGCGTAAGTCCAATGGCAAAGGATGGCCCGGAGGATGGTCGTAGGTTAAATGCAGCATTTTGAAATGGAAAGATTTAAGTTTTGGAGTCCTATGTCTTAGACTTGTATCTTGTCTTCGTGTATGGCCTTGAGCAAGTTTGTTTGTTTTTTAAAAAAATTCCCTGCTTCCTCCTTTGTAAAATGGAAAATTATGGTATATACATTTCACAGTTGCAAAGATTAAATGGTATCAAGACCGTGTAAAAATAACCTACCATGTGGTAGGTACTTAATGAGTGTTCGTTTCCTTCCTTAATTGATGAATTTATTCATACCTCATCTCTGAAGTAATCTAGCAGTGAAGGACATGCTCACTGAGGTCAAAGCAAGGAGGAGGAAGGACCCCAGTGATGGCAGTGAATGTTGTATGTGTGTGTGTGGGGGGGTGCACATCCATTTTCGGTCTCGAGAGGGCAGGAAGGGAAGCACTATATGTTTTGATTCTCTTCCAAGAGAACACATGTGACTTGCATACGAGAAAGCAAAGGTCTTCTTGATCTTAAATTTCTACTGCGAAAAAACAAATAGTTAAAGAAACTCAACTTGAACTCTGCTGTATCACATAATATCCTTTGTGAAATGACTTCAACAGTAGTTTTATAGTAAATTCAGAGTTGGGTTTCCTGTGGTATGCTGGTATTGTATTTTAATATGAAGATTCTCACAGATTTTTGGTGGTTTATGCCAGCTATGGAAATAAAGGATCAGTGGTTCAAAAGTTATCTTTTCAACCTCAGTTCTCCAGCAAAATTTTTACTGGAATAGATTGCTTTATTATGGCCAAACATGGTGTTCACTGTACATATTTAGAGATTCCATCTGGTATGTCCTGTTCTTGCCTGAGTCACTAATTCTAGAGCATCCATTCCAAGTCAGCCTAACCTTGATCTAGAGTTGCCCAGTAAATTTGTTTGGTTAGCATAATGCCAGCTGCTAGAATAACCTCCCACATTTCTAATAGCGCACATCTGACAGAAGTTTATTTCTTGTTCCCTGGTAGTCCTGATTGATGAGTGGTTTTCTTCCAGTTTTGTAGGAATCCTAGTTTCTTCTGTCTTGTTCTTCCTTCCGTCTTCCATACATGGCTGTGCTCGTCTGCCTTAAGTCATCGTGAGGGCCAAAATGGAGGCTCCCGTGAGAAGTGTCCATGTGCCCAGGCCTAGATAAAGAGCACATTCTTCCTGCCCACATTCCCCTGGCCAGAGCGCCACCACGCTGCCACACCTGACTCTGGAGAGGCTGGCAAATGGCGTCTCATCATGTGCGTCATGGAACAGGCAGTGGGCTTGGTGCTCAAAGTCACTTACTCTGTAAAGGAAGTGGAGTAACTCATGGAGTGATTTTTTCCACTGACTGTCTTCAGACAGGATGAAAAATTTGGATAACTTTGTCTAGAGTGTCTTATATTTTACTAGGCAGATTGTCTTTTAGAGACTATAACTGCCTCAAGAATGCCAAAAATAATAATCACCACCATGAAACCTTGATTTCTTAAACCGTATAAAAGATGGATGATTCTGTCTAATTAAAAACATAAGGGACTTCTCTAGTTGAACAGTATTGGCTGTTGTAAGTTGGGCAGAACACGAGTCCAGACCTGTGACTCTGTCCGCTGGTTCTCATATAACAGAGTTTCATGAAGTTCTTTGGCCCAGGGAAGACGCTCAGTGACAAGCCAGAGGCTCTTCTATCATCTCGGTAGGCTCATGAAGTTTAAGTTTGTATAGTCCTAACTGTCCAGTCAGATACAAAATAAATCGACACAAAAGACGAATGGGTCGATGGGTCTTTGACACTAAGTTGAAAATTCCTGTGCTCTCTGGTTTTTGTTGCCCTTTTAAAAGCTCCCCATGGCATTCAGAGGTAATATTCTTATTAGTTCCTTAAGTGGTGATGGGAGAGAGGGCCTTCGACTTCACCTGGTGTGAAGGACTTTCACATACCAAGATGGGACAAAGAAGAAATGAGCAGAAACTAGTTTCTTCCTACTGGGTTAGCATTCAGAGGTCTCTCACTGTGTCAGTTTCAATCATCCGGTCCAGAAAAAGAGATTAAGAACAATAGGTAAGTAGTGGTCTGAATATACTGAATGTTACCGAAGATGAGGTGAGTGGAGTTGATTTCCACTTGGTGGCTGGGATCAAATCACAGAGCTTCAGTGTGGTGTGGTAAGTTTTCCCCCAAAGATTAAAAACAAAAACAAGGTCAGATGAAGGAGCAGAGGGAATTAATTTCAGCAGTGAGAACTTGAGTTTCTTTTGATGAATCTGACGCCTGGATGGGTCCTTAAAGGGTATTACTACACACCAAAGAAGATCTTCCTTTGTTGTAGTTTAGGGGTTTAATGTTAGGGAGATTAAACCAGTGAGGATATTTAATTAACCAGAAGCTTCTGTGTCCCAGCCATAAACCACTGGAATCTTATGTCACAAAAATACTATCCTCAAGGTCATAATAAAACTGTGTGTGTGCATGCATATGTGTGTGTGCAAGGGGTGATCTGGTTGGTGTGCAGAGAGAGAATTGTTTGGTTTTTTAGTTAGGCAGTAAGGGCACAGTAGGATCTTAACAGGGCATGATGATGTCACATAGGATTCTAAGCCTCTTTTCTTCTTTTGCAGTGGTTACAAATTCTACTTATTCTGTTTAGCTGTACAGATCTCTCAGGTGTTTTGTTTTGTTTTGCAGAGATAGGCAGATTATTAAAATCTCCACTTTGAGATTCACTTGGAATCAAAGCCAGGATTTTAGTCTTGGATCCTAGCATAGGTACTCGACTGTCAGGGTTTTTTTCTCCAGGCTGCTGACTTCCTGAGGATGAAAGACAGAAACATAACAGTTATCTTGCAGGATTACTGATCAAGATTGAGAACATATAGATAAAGTGCCTGGCATATAGGAGACTTTTAGCAAGTGATGACTTAATTATTTTTTATTATTTAAAATTTTTTTAAATGTGTATTCATTTTTGAGGGAGGGAGGGAAGGAGGCAGGTGCTGAGAGACAGGGAGGCATAGAATCTGAAGCAGGCTCCAGGCTTGAGGTATCAGCACAGAGCCCGATGTGGGGCTCGAACTCTCAAACTGCGAGATCATGACCTGAGCTGAAGTCAGACGCTTAACCGACTGAGCCACCCAGGCGCCCCTTAATTATTTTTTTAATAAGAGATAAGATATCTGTGCCAGATGCTTCAAAATTCTAAAAATCAGTTTTGTCATTTTCTTTTATAATAAATTAGTACTCTCAAACATCAAGCCAGCGTAACCAGAGCAAATCAAGTGCAAGGCAAAAAAATCTAGAAAACAGAAAAGCTGTGTTTATCTTAGTTGTTTTTGTTGTAGTATTGATGCTAAGGAAACGTGTCCATGGAGTAGTCGTCTAATGTGGATTCAGATCCCCAACAGAAGAGTTAGGTTTTTCTTCAGTTCCTAAAATTTTTTTGGGTAGTTTTACTCATCAGATTCACTAGAAAACTAATATGGAAAAGTCCCCTGATGAGTTTTAGAAAATTGACTACTCTGTGTAAATACAAATTCTGCTGGTAAAAGGATTGGCTGTGTCATGTACCTTACAAGTACACTTTGCAGTAATTTTTTAAGGGTTAAATTATTTTGACTTAAAATTTTTTTTATTAAAATTTCTAAAAATATTTATTTACTTTTGAGAAGGGGGGGAGGTACAGAGAGCGAGAGAGAGGGAGACACGGAATCCGAAGCAGGCTCCAGGCTCTGAGCTGTCAGCGCAGCCTGACTCGGGGTTCGAACCCACAAACTGAGATCATGACCTGAGCCAAAGTCGTCGGATGCTCGACTGACTGAGCCACCCGGGCACCCCATTTTGATTTCTCATGTCTCTTTTTTTCCTTCTTTCTTTTCCAAGGGGCGAATAGTAGCTCCTGATGAAATAGAAAAACCAGTCATTTTGCCTTTAGGAAAAGAAGTAAAAGAAAAACGCATATTAATGGCGGTGTGTTTGTGAATGAGGCTGCTGGGTAGGCTACCATCCACCCACTTCTTAGGACTCCTTGTCCCAGTGTGACTGCTAATTGCCTCTCCCTTGACTTTCAGACACATCCAAGTTTAGATAACATAATCAGCCCATTACGCTTTATCTCCAGAAAGAAAACAAAACAAAACTGCAGTCTCTTGCTTCCCTGTATTGTATTATAATTTCATGATCTTTTTATCTCAGAGAAGAAATATTAATGTTGCTACATGATAATAAACATACCTGTTGGGACAGGTCCGAATTTATCTTTACTCACACTTTTTCCCAAACTGCCCCATGGTAGATCCTGCTTTTGTTTTGACCTGGTTTCTGACATAGTTAGGAACACAGATGGGTTATTCAGTTTTGGGAAGCATTTGCGTTCAACATATATGCCTGGTACGGGTACAAACTCTCCTGCGCTGCAGGAATTCTCATTCAAGTGCATGGATTCCTTCTCGCTCATGTCTTCCCCACCCCTGAAGGCAGACGGTCCTGGCACATTCTCCTGGAGGTACAGAAAATAAGATACTATTGGTACAGTATGTGAGACGTGATTTGCAGCTTAATTGAACTTGAGTCAAAAAGGCAGATTTAAAGGGCCAGAGAAAAGAGCCAGGACTCCTGTTTGGAGAAGTCCCTACAGAGCGCGGGACTTTCTGTGGTTGTGACAAAGAGCATGTGACATTGGGGCCCAGCCACCTAAATACGGTTCTTGCTATACCTCTCACCAGCTGCCCCATCATGTACCCGCCCACACTTGACGGTACCTGTGGCCATGTCTGGAGATGTTTTAGTTGTTGTTACTGGGGGATGCTGCTGCTGGCCTCTGGCAGGGGGTGTGCACCAGGGATGCTGCTACATGCCCTGCACTGCACGGGGACAGCCCCCACGGCAAAGAATCACATGGCCCATGCGCCCATAGTGCCAGTGGTGAGAAAATGCTGCCCCGTGGAATGAACAGCCATCTTTTGTCTCCGGATGTATAGGTAGAAGGGATGGTATTTCTAGGGCTGGCACTGAGATTCTTGGAAATATCCTAAGGGGCATTTTGGACAGAGAGTCTCAGAGACCGTGATTATGCCTGTGTGATTTTTATGGCCAGACCAGATTTTTGGGTTTTGTGAGCATCACCAGCAGGAGGTGTCCAAATTCGGGACAGTGACTTTATACGGCTTTGTATGCTAGGCTAAACTGTGCAGTGTCAGTGTTTTGGGGACAGTGGTATCCGAAAGATGCTTTTCTGGGTGACTTTTGTTCTGATAGAAGACAGGACAAAGGCTGTAGGATTCCTCAGGACATTATGGGCCAAAGAAGCTTGTTCCCAGCAGGTATCATTTACCTAAATACTGTCTCTGAGCCTTTCTAGTCCAGTGTCCATTATATAAACTCTGCTGTTTTTAAACAAAGCAGTGGAGAGCAGTGCTGGTCTGGTTTCCCAGGGATGCAGTTCACCAGAGTGAGAGGGAGAAGTCCTTCCCCTCACTGACGGGTGTCTTCATGGGAAGTGTGAGTCTTCCTTGAGCACTTGCGGGCTTACTGCAAAATTCATATCCCTGGGACATTAATTAATATCTGGACTAGTGCTGGATAACAGGAGGCCCTCATCTTTTTAACATTTTCCATGTTTTCTGGCAGATTGATGACAACCAAGGTCAGAAGTTAATGCATGGAAAAGCAAGTGAGATGCTGTTATCTTGGTTACTTTCTTTCCTTTTTTATTGGTGTATCGTAAGATATTTTTAATTTTTTAATGCTTTTTGGTCACTTCTTTAAAGTTTATTTGTTTTTGAGAGAGAGAGAGATCACATAAGCGAGGGAAGAACAGACACACACACACACACACACACACACACACACACAGAATCCGAAGCAGGCTCCAGGCTCTGAGCTGTCACTGCAGAACCCAATATGGGGCTCGAACCCAGGAACTGCAAGACCATGACCTGAGCTGAAGTCGGATGTCTAACCGACTGAGTCACCCAGGCGCTCTTTGGCCTCTGTTGTTTTTAAACCAGGAGCATCATTCTTGGTGCTAAGGCAGAGATCTTACTATAGCCTCTCTGAGCTTTAGGCTAACTGCCTAACCAATCAAGTGGCCTGTTTTATTCTGTTAAATCAAGCTTTGGTCATTTTCTTACTGGACTTCTTTTCACCTTTTCCATTTGGAGCTTTTTTTCCCCCCTATTTTTCAGTTTGTGGCACCATCATCATTGATCTGTGTAAGACCCTGGTCTGTTCTGATTTGCTACGTTTCCTCCTTCATCCCCACTGCCTTTTTCTTTTGTAGCATAGGTTTTGATATGTCTTAGGATACATGTGTCTTCAATAGATAAACATTTTGTGTACTGTGTATGAGTTTATTTTTCCCGATCACAGTTATTTTTCAAAATTTGCACAGTGAAAACTTTTTTGGATGTATGATTCTTACAGTTCTGTGCATCTTTACAGGCATATGGCTTCTTACAACCACCACGCATGGGACACAGAACAATCCCAGTATCCCAAAGAATTCCCGACCCATCCCTCACCTCAACTCCTGGCATCCATTGATCTGTTTGTTGCCCCTGTGATTTGCATTTTCCAGAGCATCATATAAATGGAATCACACACCTTTGTTACTGGCTTCTTGCAGTTATCATAATGCATTTGGGATTAATCCGTGTTTGTGCATGTTATCAGTTGTTTGTGCTTCTGTATTGTTGAGTGGCATACTATTGTAATGATGTGCCATATTGGCCTGTCGAAGGGCAGTTGGGTGGTTTCCAGATTTTGGCGGTTGTGAATAACATTGTTGTAAACATTCACATACAGTTTTTATATGAACATAAGTTTTCCTTTCACAAGGGTAAATACTAGAAGTAGGATTGCTGGGTCATATGGTAAGTGTATGTTTGATTTTCTACAGTGACTGTACCTTTTTGCGTTGGCATTATCAGCATTTTTTATGTTAGCCATTTTTGTAAGTGTGTAATGGTATCTCCTTGTGGGGTTTTTTTTTTTTTTTTTAAGAATATCTAAACCCAGCATGATGCTTGAACTCAACCCCAAGATCATGAGTTGCATGCTCTTCCGACCGAACCAGCCAGGTGTCCCTCATTGTGGTTTTAATTTGCATTTCTCCAATGACTTAGGATTTTGAGTATCTTTTCATGTGGCTCTTATTCCCGTCAGCCCTCGGGACTGCATATTCTGGAGTGGGATACTTATTTAGTTAATACCAGCATGTTCTGAATAGCTTTACTACCTTATTCTCTGCGTTTTTCTGGTTTCTCTATTTTTTGTTTTTCCTTTTTAAAAACAGCTTTATGGAGATAGACTGCACATGCCACGTAGTTCATCCATTTAAAAAATGCACCATGCAGTGGTTTCTGGTGTATTCACAGAGTTGTGCAGCCATCACCATAGTGAACTTTAGAATGTTGTCATCACCCCAGAAAGAAGCCTTTCCCATTACTGGTCACCCTGTGTTTCCTCCCAACTTCCCCAGCCCTAGGCACCACCGATGTACTTCCTGTCTGTATCGATTTGCCTATTCTGAAAGCTTCATATAAATGGGATCCTATGGTCTGTGCTTTTTGTAACTGGCTTCTTTCACTCCTTTTACAAGCAGCGTGGAGCCTGGGCTTGAACTCATGAACCGTGATCATGGCCCGAGCCGAAGCCACCAGTCAGACATTCAACCAACTGAGCCACCCAGGTGCCCATAGCATACTGTTTTCAAAGTTCATCCTTATTATAGGATATGTTGATAATTCATTCCTTTTTATTGCTGAATAGCAGTGCATTGCACGTATATATCACATACACATTCCTGTTTTTTAGGGTTTGATATGTATATTTTGGTTACTGATTTTTTTAAAATCCATTTTAGATATCATGAAGTATCTTCTTGGACTCTTTTGTACTTTTAACTGAGAGTATCCTTTGTTGAAAGAAATCCTTAGTTCTGATATGGTTCAATCCATCAAGTTTTCACGTTCTGGTTTCTGCTTTTGGGATCCTTTTTAAGGAATCTGCGAATTCACTAAGGTGATAAAGTGTTTAAATTTTTTTTTCTTCTTTTAGCCTAACTTCCTATTAGATTTTTAATCTGTCGGTATATAGTAGGAAGGAGGGGTTTTATTTTTCCCCATGTAGTGGTACAGGCTGTCCATTACTATTTGTAAACGATCTGTCCTTCCCCCATACAGGTATGAGTCTTCTGTATTTCTAGACCTGTTTATGGATTTTCTATTCCCTTGCAAGACTGGTATCATTCATGGTTTGTGTGTGTTTGAGTGTGTGATTATTGGCTTGGCTTTAAGTCTTAATATCCGGAAGGGATAACCCACTTCACCTTTCCCACATGCAACAAAATCATTTGCATGAGTTGTTTGAAGGTCTTTATTTTTCCATACAGTGTTTAGAATGAATTTGTACATTTTCTGTTTAAGATCCTACTGGAATTTAAAAATTTATTTTTGAGAATTGATGTCTTAAGCCATTCTATCCTTGAATGCAAACACCTGCCTTTTTTGGGGGGTTGTCTTCTGTGAACTTTAATAAAGTTAAATTTTCTGCCATAAAGATCTTGTGGATTTGTAGGTCAGTTCCTGGACATAAACTTTTTATGGCTATTTGGCATGATATATTTTTGGGTTGCTTAGTTTAGGGAACTGTGAAGATTTTTTTTTTCCACGTTGTTTTCTGTAATCTTGCTGAATTCCTGTTTTCTATGCGTATGCTTGCATCTATAAATAATGAGTTTTCTGTCTTCCCTTACACCACCTCATCAGTGTCTTACGTCTTAGGTTTTGGCCATGGCCTCTAGTACTGTGTTGACTATGTAGGGATAGGAAGGATATACCTGTCTTGTTCTTGATCTTAAAGAGAATGCATCTTAAAGTTTTCTTTAACAGGTTTGGTGTTTCGTATAGAATTTTGGTGTATAAACTTTTGTTTTTGTCTTTTTAAAGTCAGCCTCTTTTCCTAGTTAGAGGGCTATTTTATTTTATTTTATTTTATTTATTTATTTTATATGAAATTTATTGTCAAATGGGTTTCCATACAACACCCAGTGCTCATCCCAAAAGGTGCCCTCCTCAATACCCATCACCCACCCTTCCCTCCCTCCCACCCCCCATCAACCCTCAGTTTGTTCTCAGTTTTTAACAGTCTCTTATGCTTTGGCCCTCTCCCACTCTAACCTCTTTTTTTTTTTTTTTCTTTTTCCTTCCCCTCCCCCATGGGTTTCTGTTAAGTTTCTCAGGATCCACATAAGAGTGAAACCATATGGTATCTGTCTTTCTCTGTATGGCTTATTTCACTTAGCATCACACTCTCCAGTTCCATCCACGTTGCTACAAAAGGCCATATTTCATTCTTTCTCATTGCCACGTAGTATTCCATTGTGTGTATAAACCACAATTTCTTTATCCATCAGTTGATGGACATTTAGGCTCTTTCCATGATTTGGCTATTGTTGAGAGTGCTGCTATAAACATTGGGGTACAAGTGCCCCTATGCATCAGTACTCCTGTATCCCTTGGATAAATTCCTAGCAGTGCTATTGCTGGGTCATAGGGTAGGTCTATTTTTAATTTTCTGAGGAACCTCCACACTGCTTTCCAGAGCAGCTGCACCAATTGGCATTCCCACCAACAGTGCAAGAGGGTTCCCGTTTCTCCACAGCTCTCCAGCATCTATAGTCTCCTGATTTGTTCATTTTGGCCACTCTGACTGGCGTGAGGTGATATCTGAGTGTGGTTTTGATTTGTATTTCCCTGATAAGGAGCGACGTTGAACATCTTTTCATGTGCCTTTTGGCCATCCGGATGTCTTCTTTAGAGAAGTGTCTATTCATGTTTTCTGCCCATTTCTTCACTGGGTTATTCGTTTTTCGGGTGTGGAGTTTGGTGAGCTCTTTATAGATTTTGGATACTAGCCCTTTGTCCGATATGTCATTTGCAAATATCTTTTCCCATTCCGTTCGTTGGTTTTAGTTTTGTTGGTTGTTTCCTTTGCTGTGCAGAAGCTTTTTATCTTCATAAGGTCCCAGTAATTCACTTTTGCTTTTAATTCCCTTGCCTTGGGGGATGTGTCGAGTAAGAGATTGCTACGGCTGAGGTCAGAGAGGTCTTTTCCTGCTTTCTCCTCTAAGGTTTTGATGGTTTCCTGTCTCACATTCAGGTCCTTTATCCATTTTGAGTTTATTTTTGTGAATGGTGTGAGAAAGTGGTCTAGTTTCAACCTTCTGCATGTTGCTGTCCAGTTCTCCCAGCACCATTTGTTGAAGAGACTGTCTTTTTTCCATTGGATGTTCTTTCCTGCTTTGTCAAAGATGAGTTGGCCATACGTTTGTGGGTCTAGTTCTGGGGTTTCGATTCTATTCCATTGGTCTGTGTGTCTGTTTTTGTGCCAATACCATGCTGTCTTGATGATGACAGCTTTGTAGTAGAGGCTAAAGTCTGGGATTGTGATGCCTCCTGCTTTGGTCTTCTTCTTCAAAATTACTTTGGCTATTTGGGGCCTTTTGTGGTTCCATATGAATTTTAGGATTGCTTGTTCTAGTTTCGAGAAGAATGCTGGTGCAATTTTGATTGGGATTGCATTGAATATGTAGATAGCTTTGGGTAGTAGTATTGACATTTTGACAATATTTATTCTTCCAATCCATGGGCAGGGAATGCCTTTCCATTTCTTTATATCTTCTTCAATTACCTTCATAAGCTTTCTATAGTTTTCAGCATACAGATCTTTTACATCTTTGGTTAGATTTATTCCTAGGTATTTTATGCTTCTTGGTGCAATTGTGAATGGGATCAGTTTCTTTATTTGTCTTTCGGTTGCTTCATTGTTAGTGTATAAGAATGCAACAGATTTCTGTACATTGATTTTGTATCCTGCAACTTTGCTGAATTCATGTATCAGTTCTAGCAGACTTTTGGTGGAGTCTGTCGGATTTTCCATGTATAATATCATGTCATCTGCAAAAAGCGAAAGCTTGACTTCATCTTTGCCAATTTTGATGCCTTTGATTTCCTTTTGTTGTCTGATTGCTGATGCTAGAACTTCCAGCACTATGTTAAACAACAGCGGTGAGAGTGGGCATCCCTGTCTTGTTCCTGATCTCAGGGAAAAAGCTCTCAGTTTTTCCCAATTGAGGATGATGTTAGCTGTGGGCTTTTCATAAATGGCTTTTATGATCTTTAAGTATGTTCCTTTTATCCTGACTTTCTCAAGGGTTTTTATTAAGAAAGGGTGCTGGATTTTGTCAAAGGCCTTTTCTGCATCGATTGACAGGATCATATGGTTCTTCTCTTTTTTTTTGTTAATGTGATGTATCACGTTGATCGATTTGTGAATGTTGAACCAGCCCTGCATCCCAGGAATGAATCCCACTTGATCATGGTGAATAATTCTTTTTATATGCCGTTGAATTCGATTTGCTAGTATCTTATTGAGAATTTTTGCATCCATATTCATCAGGGATATTGGCCTGTAGTTCTCTTTTTTTACTGGGTCTCTGTCTGGTTTAGGAATCAAAGTAATACTGGCTTCATAGAATGAGTCTGGAAGTTTTCCTTCCCTTTCTATTTCTTGGAATAGCTTGAGAAGGATAGGTATTATCTCTGCTTTAAACGTCTGGTAGAACTCCCCTGGGAAGCCATCTGGTCCTGGACTCTTATTTGTTGGGAGATTTTTGATAACCGATTCAATTTCTTCACTGGTTATGGGTCTGTTCAAGCTTTCTATTTCCTCCTGATTGAGTTTTGGAAGAGTGTGGGTGTTCAGGAATTTGTCCATTTCTTCCAGGTTGTCCAATTTGTTGGCATATAATTTTTCATAGTATTCCCTGATAATTGTTTGTATCTCTGAGGGATTGGTTGTAATAATTCCATTTTCATTCATGATTTTATCTATTTGGGTCATCTCTCTTTTCTTTTTGAGAAGCCTGGCTAGAGGTTTGTCAATTTTGTTTATTTTTTCAAAAAACCAACTCTTGGTTTCGTTGATCTGCTCTACCGTTTTTTTAGATTCTATATTGTTTATTTCTGCTCTGATCTTTATTATTTCTCTTCTTCTGCTGGGTTTAGGCTGCCTTTGCTGTTCTGCTTCTATTTCCTTTAGGTGTGCTGTTAGATTTTGTATTTGGGAGTCTTGTTTCTTGAGATAGGCCTGGATTGCAATGTATTTTCCTCTCAGGATTGCCTTGGCTGCGTCCCAAAGCGTTTGGATTGTTGTATTTTCATTTTCGTTTGTTTCCATATATTTTTTAATTTCTTCTCTAATTGCCTGGTTGACCCACTCATTCGTTAGTAGGGTGTTCTTTAACCTCCACGCTTTTGGAGGTTTTCCAGACTTTTTCCTGTGGTTGATTTCAAGCTTCATAGCATTGTGGCCTGAAAGTATGCATGGTATAATTTCAATTCTTGTAAACTTATGAAGGGCTGTTTTGTGACCCAGTATATGATCTATCTTGGAGAATGTTCCATGTGCACTTGAGAAGAAAGTATATTCTGTTGCTTTGGGATGCAGAGTTCTAAATATATCTGTCAAGTCCATCTGATCCAATGTATCATTCAGGGCCCTTGTTTCTTTATTGACCGTGTGTCTAGATGATCTATCCATTTCGGTAAGTGGGGTGTTAAAGTCCCCTGCAATGACCACATTCTTATCAATAAGGTTGCTTATGTTTATGAGTAATTGTTTTATATATCTGGGGGCTCCGGTATTCGGCGCATAGACATTTATAATTGTTAGCTCTTCCTGATGGATAGACCCTGTAATTATTATATAATGCCCTTCTTCATCTCTTGTTACAGCCTTTAATTTAAAGTCTAGTTTGTCTGATATAAGTATGGCTACTCCAGCTTTCTTTTGGCTTCCAGTAGCATGATAAATAGTTCTCCATCCCCTCACTCTCAATCTAAAGGTGTCCTCAGATCTAAAATGAGTCTCTTGTAGACAGCAAATAGATGGGTCTTGTTTTTTTATCCATTCTGATACCCTATGTCTTTTGGTTGGCGCATTTAATCCATTTACATTCAGTGTTATTATAGAAAGATACGGGTTTAGAGTCATTGTGATGTCTGTATGTTTTATGCTTGTAGTGATGTCTCTGGTACTTTGTGTCTCACAGGCTCCCCCTTAGGATCTCTTGTAGGGCTGGTTTAGTGGTGACAAATTCCTTCAGTTTTTGTTTGTTTGGGAAGATCTTTATCTCTCCTTCTATTCTAAATGACAGACTTGCTGGATAAAGGATTCTCGGCTGCATATTTTTTCTGTTTAGCACACTGAAGATATTGTGCCAAGCCTTTCTGGCCTGCCAAGTTTCAAAAGAGAGATCAGTCACGAGTCTTATAGGTCTCCCTTTATATGTGAGGGCACGTGTATCCCTTGCTGCTTTCAGAATTTTCTCTTTATCCTTGTATTTTGCCAGTTTCACTATGATATGTCGTGCAGAAGATCGATTCAAGTTACGTCTGAAGGGAGTTCTCTGTGCCTCTTGGATTTCAATGCCTTTTTCCTTCCCCAGTTCAGGGAAGTTCTCAGCTATAATTTCTTCAAGTACCCCTTCAGCACCTTTCCCTCTCTCTTCCTCCTCTGGGATACCGATTATGCGTATATTATTTCTTTTTAGTGTATCACTTAGTTCTCTAACTTTCCCCTCATACTCCTGGATTTTTTTAGCTCTCTTTCTATCAGCTTCCTCTTTTTCCATAACTTTATCTTCTAGTTCACCTATTCTCTCTGCCTCTTCAATCCGAGCCGTCGTCGTTTCCATTTTGTTTTGCATTTCGTTTAAAGCACTTTTCAGCCCCTCGTGACTGTTCCTTAGTCCCTTGATCTCTGTAGCAAGAGATTCTCTGCTGTCCTCTATACTGTTTTCAAGCCCAGCGATTAATTTTATGACTATTATTCTAAATTCACTTTCTGTTATATTATTTAAATCCTTTTTGATCAGTTCATTAGCTGTAGTTATTTCCTGGAGATTCTTCTGAGGGGAATTCTTCCGTTTGGTCATTTTGGATAGTCCCTGGAGTGGTGAGACCTGCAGGGCACTTCCCCTGTGCTGTGGTGTATAACTGGCGTTGGTGGGCGGGGCCGCAGTCCAACCTGATGTCTGCCACCAGCCCACCGCTGGGGCCACAGTCAGACTGGTGTGTGCCTTCTCTTCCCCTCTCCTAGGGGCGGAATTCACCGTGGGGTGGTGTGGCCCGTCTGGGCTACTTGCACACTGCCAGGCTTGTGGTGCTGGGGATCTGGCGTATTAGCTGGGGTGGGTAGGCAAAGTGCACGGGGGCAGGAGGGGCAGGCTTAGCTCGCTTCTCCTTAGGTGATCCACTTCAGGAGGGGCCCTGTGGCAGCGGGAGGGAGTCAGATCCGCTTCCGGAGGTTTGGCTCCGAAGAAGCACAGAGTTGGGTGTTTGTGCGGAGCGGAGCGAGCAAGTTCCCTGGCAGGAACTGGTTCCCTTTGGGATTTTGGCTGGGGGATGGGCGGGGGAGATGGCGCTGGCGAGCGCCTTTGTTCCCCACCAGACTGAGCTCTGTCTTCCGGGGGCTCAGCAACTCTCCCTCCCTTTGTCCTCCAGTCTTCGCACTTTCTGAGCAGAGCTGTTAACTTCTGACCTCCCAGACGCTAAGTCGCGCTTGCTGTCGGAACACAGTCCGTCCGGCCCCTCCGCTTTTGCCAGCCCGACTCGGGGGCTCTGCTTGGCCGGCGAGCCGCCCCTCCGCCCCGGCTCCCTCCCGCCAGTCCGTGGAGCGCGCACTGCCTCGCCGCCCTTCCTACCCTCTTCCGTGGGCCTCTCGTCTGCGCTTGGCTCCGGAGACTGTTCTGCTAATCCTCTGGCGGTTTTCTGGGTTATTTAGGCAGGTGTAGGTGGAATCTAAGCCATCAGCAGGACGTGCGGTGAGCCCAGCGTCCTCCTATGCCGCCATCTTCTAAAGGGCTTTTTAAAAACAAAGTAACAAACAATACCACCTGTGTTTTTTTTTTTTTTTTTTTTTCCTGTAGTTTTTTAAGATAGTTGCTTGATTTTTCTGTCTTCAGTTTTGGTGTAAACAGATAGCAGTTGGCTAGATCTAAGGTGTGCCCTGACTTCTCAGAGAGAAATTTGGCTTCACACAGGAAGAAGGTCTCTATCTAGCTGACGCTTCCAGAAGACCAGAGTTGCCTTTCTTGGTGGAGACTGGTAGGATCCGCTTCTCAGGCAGTTTGTTACATTTGGTCTGCAGTTTTGCAGAGAAGTAGAACCTGACCTTGCCTTGGATGATGGGCTGTGGCAGAGACCCCATTACTGATCCCCTCCCCAGTGTTTCCTTCCTGGTCATGGGTTAGGAATGATGCTCACACAGGGAATTTTAGCTGACTGTTCAATTGATGACTGAGTGATGTACTCAACATCTGTGCTGGCAGTTACTGTGCATCTTGGCTCCTGAGTCTTCTGTGGGTTCCTGGTGTGGTGGGTAACCTGGCTCAAAGCACCTGAACTGAAAACACTTTGTACTGGCTTGCAGTGTTGAATTTGAGGAGATGTTTCCAGGTTGCAGAAAACATTTGTCTTTGAAACTGGCAACGACGGATTACTTGTGGGGTGACACCTTGGCAGATTTGTCTCTTTCAGAATCCTTCAGATGGTGTCTGGAAGGTCTGGGTGGTCATCATTTCAACTTGGAATTGTTTTCTCCCTTTGCTGGGGACCATCCAAGACAAAACAGGAGTATTTTAGGTGGTGGGCAGCTGTGGAGAGGAAGGATGGATCCTGGGTGGTTTGACCTGCCCTGGGGAGCCACATGTCTTTACATTTTTTAATTTACTGTAACACTAAATATTCTTCATCCGTTGGTTTTAGATTCCACTTTGGTCATTTCTTTCTGCATTTTGAGGTAGGTAGGTTTGTAAGCTAATAACAGCTCCAACTTGACGTGGGATAGAGGCTTGGGGATTGGGGAAAAGGTCTGCAAATTTGCTTTTGGGCAGTATTCTACAGGAGCTAGAGAAGAGACCTAGTTAGAAAGGGAGAGGTCGCCTTTCCCATCACCTTTCTGTTTTCTAGCCCCTCTGACCCCATGCTCTAGGGAGCTAGAGTCTTATCTCTGAAGATGTAGCCCTGGCCCTGAATTAAACCAGCGGTGTGGTCACCTTGTCTTGGACCTGTGTCCTCATTTGCAAAATGAGGTTCCTTCCTGTCTCTAATTCAGCTTCACTTGCCATTTAATAAGTATTCCTTACATATAGGCAGGGAAATTAGAACCATAGATTATCAGAGCAGGAAAGGACTTTGGGGGCTCCTGACACACTCTCTATATTGTCTGGATTAGAAAACCAAGGCACAGACAAGCTGATTGGTTTCATTTTCTCCCGGTATCACAGTTAAGCTGGGTTCAGGACTCACTCCTGCGGGTTCCTCATTCCTTGTCCCCCGGTGGCCTCCCTGCACCTGACAGTTGTCCTGTCACATCCTTCTTTCCCATTCTCCTTGTTGGGCTTCCTCTCCCTGGTGGCTTGTTCTTCCCCCTTCTACCAGGGAGATTTCAGATATCTAGCCATTTTTGCATGAGCTGAGCCATTCAGCCCCAAGGAAGGGGTGCCTCACTGTTGCTTAATTAGGCACCACCCTGTTCTCCCCCTGGGGTGGGGTGATCAGTCACCTGCAGAGGTGTGATGATGGGTGGGAGCATCACCTGTGTCTGTGTGTGTGTGTGGGGGGGGGGGGGGGCTTACAAACCCCTGAGGCCTGGCTGCACCTGGAGATTCTGATTTCTTTGTTCTCAACTGTGGTCTAGACCTAGGGAATTTTAAAAGCTCCCCGGGTGATTTCACCAGGGGTGAAAAGCATCAGCATCAGCAGAGAGCAGCACACAGAAGGTAAACGACCTCTAAGGATGCTTTCAATGTCAGAGAAAAAACTGACTCAGAAGGTTTATACAAGAAGGGTGTGCGTTTCCTTATACCACACAAATTCCAGAAGGGCAGTGCCAGGTGTAGTGCAGCTGGTGGTAACTGGTGCCATCGAGGATCCAGGTTCCTTTTCATACTGTAGTCCTTAGGGTCTTGGCTTTGCCTGTGGGCAGATGAAGGGGCATTTTTCCCCCCTCTGTTAGAGTTTTCTTCAGGTACAGGAAACCTTTCTCAGACAGCCTCCCCAGGCCACCTCCTTACGTATTTTGACTCCTCAGAACTGGTTCATAGGCTGATGCTTCAGTCACCTCCTGGTTGGAGGGATGGGGCCACCTTGTTGGCTCCCACCAAATAGGACTTACTGTTTTGTTTTTGAAGTTTACCTACTATTATTTTTATTTTTGGTAATCTGTACAGCCAGCGTGGGGCTCGAACTCACAACCCTTGGATCAGGAGTGGCATGCTCCTCCCACTGAGCCAGCCAGGTGCCCCTAGGATTTACTTCTTACACTGGAGAAGAGTGGGCGTAGCCAGAGGCACAAAATCAAGGGAGGGAGAATGGGGAGGTGTTGGTTGAGTAGGTCAACCATCAGAGCCTCTGAAAAGGGATTCTGTTAGTTCCTGCCCTGGATGCCCTCATTTGTGGAGCTGTCTGCTGCCACCGTCTTGTGGAATCTGGTATTTGCTTACCTGTGAGCACTCCCTTTGCTTGTGGCTGTTGAGATCCAATTGGAAGCTTGATCAAATGAGCCAGACACTGGATTTGCTGGCACCTGGCCCTAGGTCATCTTTTCACACCTGCCTTGAATCTGAGACTGAGATATCATCTTTAAAAGATGTCCTAGTGCTGAGTTTTTACTTAGCACCGCCTTATTTCTTGGGTAGTTCAGCAAGGGAAATTCTTGCCCAATGTGTTGACCTTAAAAGTAGAACAGCCTGTTATTTTACCAGTAAAGTGTATTTATTTGGGAATAGAAGAGGAATTGCAACTCCACACAACCAAGCTGTAGCAAAAGCCAAAGTCAAGTCCAGAGAACAAAGGAGAAGACTGACCTTTTTTTTGTTTTTAATTTTTTAATATTTATTTTTGAGAGAGAGCGGGCGACAGAGCAGGAGTGGGGGAAGGGCAGAGAGAGAGAGGGAAACACAGAATCTGAAGCAGGCTCCAGACTTGGAGCTGGTTAGCACAGAGCTGGGGCTGGGGTGGGGGGGGTGGGGGGGGTGGGCTTGAACTCCGTAACCGCAGAGATCATGACTTGAGCCAAAGCTTAACCGACAGAGCCATCCAGGTGCCCAATGACCCACTCTTTTATAGAGGGAAGGGAAGCTGGGCGGGACTGCTATAAACCGAAAGGCCGCTGGAGCGAACTGGAAGTTGAAGTGTAGTCGCTTCTCATTGGCTGGGGTGTTGCTGGGGGGAGGGGAAAGCCTTCCCCTTGCGGGAGTGGTATAGGCTGCTTTCTGTTGGGTCTGTAAAAGGCCGCAAAGAGTGGTCTCCTAGCCTCCGAACTCCCATTTTAAACGGGATTTCCTTTACTCCCTTTCACACGTTTAAATGGTTTCTTCACTCTTCGGTGCCTAGATGATGGACACCTCTGTAGCTCCTGTGTGTTGAATGGGTGAATTTGAATTTGTTTCAGTAGCTGTGGCCCACTTTGAAGTAGATCCAGAGGCCTAGCCAACACCTAGAAAGTCTTCTGTGGCTGGTAACTGGACTCCCTTGCAATAATGAGGAGCTGCCTGGCTGCTAGAACTGGCTGTCACATGAGCCATGCAGGGCAGCCCTGTCCCTCCTTTGCTTACACCCAGTCTCTGCCAGGAATCCCATTTTGGTTTTGTGGTCCTGTAGCTTTCTTTGTTAGCACCACCTTCCTTGTTCCTCACCTGTGGATGATTCTGTGGTCGCCCATAAAATGATCTGGCAGAGTTTACGTTCCTTCTTCTTCTTTTTTTTTTTTTAATGTTTATTTATTTTTGACACAGAGAGAGAGACAGAGCATGAGCGGGGGAGGGGTAGAGAGAGAGGAAGACACAGAATCCGAAGCAGGCTCCAGGCTCTGAGCTGTCAGCACAGAGCCCGACGTGGGGCTCGAACTCACAAACTGTGAGATCATGACCTGAGCCAAAGTCGGACGCTCAACCGACTGAGCCACCCAGGCGCCCCGAGTTTACGTTCCTTCTTGCAGTGGTTGGTACCAGTTACTTCAGGTAGCCTGCCCTTATCCATGGGGGTAAGTTCCAGACCCCCAGGGGATGCCTGGAACTGCGATAGTACCAAGCCTTGTATATACTATGTTTTTTCTTAAATGTACATACATGATTTATACATTAAGCACAGTAAGAGATTACCAACAATAGCTAAAAATAGAACAACCGTAGTAATATAGAAATAATAGTTATGTAAATGTGGGCTCTCTCTCTCCCTCAAAATATTTTACTGTACTGTGCTCATCCTCCCCCCCCCCCCCCCCCCCCCCCCCGTGATGATGTGAGAGAATAAAATGCCTACATGCTGAGATGAAGTGACATCAGTGACGTAGGCATTGACCTTTTGGGACTGTTCATCAGGAGGAAGATCATTTGCTCCCGGACTGTGGTTTAGTGCCGGTAAATAACTAAAACTGCCAAGAACAAAACCATGGATGAGGGGGAATTACTGTATTAGCCAACCTGCTTTCTGCAGAGTCGAGTTCTTCCAGATAACTTGCCTTTTTCCTTCTTCACCTATACGTCCCAGGGCAGGTCCTTTGTGTTAACATTGCTTTTTTGGCCTGACATCTGAGACCCTTTGGGCTCTGGAAGATTGACTGATGTGGAGCTGGTTTCTAGTCCTTTGGGGCAGGGGAGAAGTGGTTTAGAAGCTTGCCTTTTGAGAACCCACCGGACCTAATGGTTTTATTGGTATGTTTAAGACTTCTTTTGTGATGCTTCATCTTTAGAGAAGCAAATTAATTTAAAGGTGACTTTTCTCCCTGCCCTTTAAATAGATGTCTACAACATGCATTTGAAAAAAAACAAAAAACATTTGAGTCAAATTTTTAAAACACAGAAACATTCTCATAAAACTATGAGTAGGTTGTTTTTTCCTTCTTTTCTTGGTGTGCTTGATGCACAGATAACTGTAAACAGAATATTCTGATTTCTGTTTATTTGCATTATTGCAGTGGCAGGGATCACATATCTTGAGGCATTTCTTTGCCTGAGGGAAAGGATTTTTTAAGAAAGGAAATTGTGAGATGATACATAATAGAACATACACAAATGGCTTTGCTGGTTATGCAGTTAGTTGAGAAGTGTTGCTGTTTTGGCTTTGGAGTGCTATTGGCTTAGTGCAGATGGAATTGCTAAAAACAATTTAACCTTTTAAGTAGACCAAGAATTGTTACACCGGATTAGTTCACTGAATTCTCATGATTTTCGGTTGACTTGGAATGAGATAGGCTTTCTGGTTATATGGTTTGATTGGATCTAATGACTTTTCCCTGTCATTATAAGTGAAAATCAGTAGAGACGGGACAATGGCAAGGTTGATGATAGACGGGACAATGGCAAGGCAAGTGCTTACGGAAGAGACGGGACAATGGCAAGGTTGATGATAGATGGGACAATGGCAAGGCAAGTGCTTACGGAAGCTAAACACCTCCGTTTCTTGTTTATGTACAAGTCTTTCCTCTTGCCTCTAGCAAAGGCCGGTATAGGGTAACACACGGATTTTGCAGTCATTACTGCTCACATATTTTGAACAGACCTAATGAGGTACAGTTGGCTTGTGGTTGGTAGCACGAAGACTTCTTGCCTTTCTCTCGTGCCTTTGGTGGATCTGTATTCCTGGATTCTTTTCTTTTCTGAAAGTTGAGGTCCATTCAGAGGCTGACAGGCTTGTTCCTAGAAGAAAGGGGGCATAAATATGCCAAGTGCAAAACCACAATGATTTCTTTGATTGCAGGGACCTTTGGGCCAGCTTGCAGTAAGAACTTGCCTTTAGAAGACCTTTGGTTCCCATCAATGTCTCCCTCTTCTCAAAGGGATGGCAGCCCGATGGACAGTGGGCACATGACCCTGGCATCGACAGCCTTCCACCGAGGTAAGCTGCTCTGCCAATGCTGCCCAGACAGGCAGGTGCCTTCCTCGGCAGCCCTGAGCCCAGCCTCCGTCCACACCTTGTACACTTGTGGTCGAGGACTGGAGGCTTTTTTTTCTTCCTCAGGTGACAGGTAGCCCTTCCACAGAGGTTAGAAATGAATGGAGTGAGAGACAGCTGTGGCAGTTTTCTCTTGGTTGAGGACAAAGAACTTGCAAGTTGGTGGCCTTGAACTCATGGTCAGTCCTTGATGGCTTCGTGTCTGTCTCTCACCATGCTTTGGGCGTAATTCTGGTCACTGTGAGCAGCTGTTGCTATTTGGGGACAGGTCGCACAGAGTATGTCTCTTCCTGTTTCCGTTAGGGGAGATACTGTTGATGGAGTTGCTGGTAACCACTGTGGTGAGTACCCTGGCCTCTGGTGTAAGCGTGTGCAATTTCAGAGACCAAGCTTGGAACTTTCTAGAAGATGATGCTCCAAGTCTTGACCCAGGGAGGGCATGGTGCACCAGACGTTCACGTTTCCTTAGAAAGTGGATTGCAACCCTAGTCAGGCGTGATTGTCGTTGGTAGGGATTCTGCTTCCTCTTGCTGTACTGTTTTTTTTCTTAAAGGACTAGCTATATCAGAATGAATTAGTGTGTTTCTTAGCATATTTCTGTTGTTTTAATTATTTTCTGCCTTCAATTAAAGGCTTCAGTTACAGGGTTGAAATGAGGACAGATTTTCACTTCATCTCCTTGAGAAAAGCTGCTGGGAGCAAAGTCTCATTCTGACTGTTCCAGTGTGAAGCTTGAAAAGCTTCAGTGTGGCTGTTGAAATTGATTTTGACCCAAGTGTGATCTGACTTTCTTAATAGACCTCCCGTTCCCCTTGTTGACAGTGACTGGGAGAGGAGTGTGTTTGGGTGTTTCGGGACTTGCTGGCCCTTGCAGGTGTGAGAAGGGACACCGGCTGTTGTGTGGCTGTGCCCCGGGGAGCACACCAGGCGCTGTGCAGAGTGGCTGTGTGTTGGCTGCCTGACGACTGTGGTCAGTGGGAGCCCGTGCAGTTCTAGTGACCTTGGTGAACCATTTCCTTTATGACAACGTGGATGCATTTTGACAAAAGGAAAAAAACTGGGGCGTCTGGGTGGCTCAGTCAGTTGAGCGCCTGACATCGGCTTAGGTGGTGATCTCACGGTGCTGACAGCTCAAAGCCTGCTTCACATCTTCCGTCCTCCCCCCACCCCGCCCCTGCTCGTGCTGTCTCAAAAATGAATAAACATTAAAAAAAAAAAAAAAAGACACCCAACTGAAGGAGGGAGAAAGGAAAACATCCTGGAGCTTTGGGCCATAGAAAGGAGTCATTCTGTGACTGCTGTGTTGTGCCTGTCATACTGTGGGGGTCGTAGGTAAGTGTGTTGTTCAGTGACAGGCAACTTGAGTTTGAACTGGATTTGATCACACCAGTCACTTCTATACATGCGCCCAGTTTTTGTAGTTTATTATCCAGATAGCGTGGTTTTCTGTTCCTAAATTCAAATAAAATTTTCACTTGACAAGCAAAATGCTTAAAAAAAATTTTTTTTAATGTTTGTTTATTTTTGAGAGCGAGATTGCAAACGGGGGAGAGGCAGAGGGAGGGAGACACAGAATCCGAAGCAGGCTCCAGGCTCCGAGCTGTCAGCACAGAGCCCGATGCGGGGCTCAAACCCACCAACCGTGACATCATGACCTGAGCCGAAGACAGATGCTGAACCGACTGAGCCACCCAGGGGCCCCCGACAGGTGAAAGTTTGACAGTTGTCCTGAGTCTCTTCCTGTCTCTCTTGGCTGTTGCCAGTGCTCTGCCCACCCCTGGCTGGCTGAGGAAGAGGAGGGGTCATCAGGGCCTGCGAGGAGGGCTATGCAGACCCAGCATGACCCTTGCCTGGGGTTGTTCTGCTCCTGGGAGACTGTGCAGGCCACCCCCTCTTCAGTTCCTGAAGTCTGAACTGTTTTCACTCATTTGGGTAATTAATTAGAGACTCACGAGTTTCAGAGCACACATGCGAGGTGTGAATGATGGTATATAAATACTGTTGGAAACCTCTGTTGTGCTTTCCCTTTCTTTTTTTCTTGTCTCCTGATTTCAGAGTTTAAGCAGTAACTCGAATGACCAGATTGGTTCTGGAACGACAGTGTTTGCTGGCCTGCCGTGGATATGCATGTTTTACTTATCGTATATTACAGGAGAAGGTGTGGGCGCTTGAGGACATGGAGGTGTGAGACTTTCAAAGTCTAGATGTGTAATTAAAAATGCAAGCAGCCTATTGTTCTCACAGTCTCTTGAATAATGACAATTTGCCACCAATAGCACTTACACTATATTTCATTGGGTTGGGCCCATGCAGCCTTTGTCTTTATGCTGAACCTATTATCATCACTGTAACTGGGCTCCATGGGTGGAGAGAAGGGAGTCTAGTGAGGTGTGAGAGGAAAGAGGTGTTGCCTAATGCTTGAATCTTAATGAGCTGCCAGGGTGGGTCCCTATGTTGGGGTGTGGAGTGCAGCTAAGGGCATGGCAGAGGTGACTGGCTTGGGGAATGTGACAGTTCCTGATGTTTGATCGGAATTTCTACCATCTGTTGGCCATTCTTTACCTTGGCGACCATCAGTGATTGGCTTGCTTTTCCTGCTTGTTCTTTGCATACTCCTTTAGTCCAGGCTCTTGAGTCCTGCCCAAGCTTCAGTGTCTGGCCTGAACCCTCCTCAGGCCTCAGATCCATTTAATGGGAGCATCTGCCAGATAGTCCTCTAGAACGTCCCATGGGAACTTTGCAGTTGACATGCCCAAAGCAGTGGATTTTTCTCTCTGATGGGCGTGCTAGGTTTGTGTGAAATCAGAAGTTACCATTAGGGAGGCATCTGGGTGGCTCAGTTGGTTGAGAGTCCAACTCGTGACTTTGGCTCAGGTCACAATCCCAGGATTGTGCGATCGAGCCCCATGTCAGGTTCTGCACCTGAGCCTGGAGCCTGCTTAAGATTCTCTGTCTTCTCTGCCCCTCTCCTCTCGTGTGTGCACTCCCCCCCGCCCCCCAAAAAAACAAACAAAAATTAGAAAAGAAGTTCCCATTAGGTAGGAAGGGATTGATTAGAAGGAACTTATTTAAGGCAGAGATAGCAACTTAAAGCAGGAACATTTGAAAGGGCTTGGAAAACTGCAGATGCCCCACCCCATCCCTCACCTGGGGTCTGGAGACAGTGACCTGGCTGCGTTGATGAACAACTCAATTTAAATTTCTGAAGTGCAGGATCCCCCTTAGGCCATGCATTGGAAGATACCTTAGAAATGTGGCCAGTGCTTTTATAAGGGTGAACGTGTCAAGAATATTAGGCCCTTATATGAAGCTGTGTTTTTTTTGTTTTTTTTTTTTTTAACGTTTATTTATTTTTGAGACAGAGAGAGACAGAGCATGAATGGGGGAGGGTCAGAGAGAGGGAGACACAGAATCTGAAACAGGCTCCAGGCTCTGAGCTGTCAGCACAGAGCCCGACGCGGGGCTCAAACCCATGGACCGTGAGATCATGACCTGAGCTGAAGTTGGCCGCTTAACCGACTGAGCCACCCAGGCGCCCCTGAAGCTGTGTTTTTAAGGGCACTGTGTTGAAGGCCCTCATGAAATCACCAGTGGTCTCTAGGACACACAGTTACCAGAACATTTCTCACCAGTGGCTGTCTCATTGCTCCTGTGGTGGGAGCACACAGGGGGTTGCTGAGCAGGTGGCTAATTTGGAGGAAGAGTGCTGTGGGCAGGGGAGCCAGGAGCAGCCTGCCTGGCAGCTAAGGAATGCTTCTGTGCGAGACTTGCTTGCTTCCCTGGCCTGTGCCAGAACCTGGTAGAAGAATCTGGAATATGCTGGTTGCTTCTAGAAATGCCTGACCTAACATTGTTACACTCACTCTAAGTAAATTAAAACTTGGAAGGAAGAGTAGAATGTGTGCCAGGAAATGATATGACTTGTCCATTTTATCGTTTTGTGATTCCTCTGTGTTGTTTTCTTAGATTTTTGGCTCGTTACTTTAAACAAAACTGATTTTGGAGTCACTTCCAAATATCTGTGCTGCTGCTTTCTCTTTTTGCTCTTTGTTGGATTCAGTTAATCTACTTTACGGAGAATTGGTTTTGGAAATATTCCATTTAAGTACACAAATATAATAAGTTGAATCTCCAAAAAAAAGAAAATTCATGTGCAGTTTCTATACATGGTCAGATGCACAGCTCTTTAAAAGACTTATTTGAGCGGTAATTTCCCAGATGTTGGTAAATTGGATTTTTTATGTTGTGGAGGAGGAGGTACAGTGTTCTTTAAGAACGGCCAGATTGTTGATAGAGCACCCAGAGGAGACACTGATACTGGCCTAGGCAGAGCCTGTCCTGGGGACACCGAGGGTTTGAGTTTGCTGGGGGCTGAGTGGTTTCACCCGTTGTTTCTGGGTTTCTGGTTGCACAGAGAACTGCCTCAGTAACCTGTTGGGTCCTCCCAACACTGGGGGCAGCTTTTTCCTTGGGCAGTGGCGTCCTGTCCTCTTTTTTATTTTTATTTTTTTTTAAAAATTTTTTTTTTTTTTCAACGTTTTTTATTTATTTTTGAGACAGAGAGAGACAGAGCATGAACGGGGGAGGGGCAGAGAGAGAGGGAGACACAGAATCGGAAACAGGCTCCAGGCTCCGAGCCATCAGCCCAGAGCCTGACGCGGGGCTCGAACTCACGGACCGCGAGATCGTGACCTGGCTGAAGTCGGACGCTTAACCGACTGCGCCACCCAGGCGCCCCTGTCCTCTTTGATATACTGTCACACTGCTTTTTTTCCATGAGAATTCCCTTTCCCTGAGCAATAAACAAAAGCTTTTTCTTTGTGACTCAAATAGAATTTTAACAGTTCTCTTTTCCACTTTTGCTGCCTTGTCGAGGTTGGGAGATCATCCGTGTTGATTCCGGAAGTCCTCTCCTTGTGAGCGAGCTCGGATGTCTCCCCCTCTCCCCCTGTACCATGAGCCCGAGGCTCTGCTGCCCCTCCCCCGCTCCCTGCAGAGGGGTCCTTCCCCTGCTTTAATGGGTACCCATCTGCACTGTGGTTCAGCCGAAGGGGAAGGGGCCCTCAGTGGGACAGCAGGCTCCATGCCCACGCCCATCCCCCACAGGCAGCACGTGCTGGAGGCCTCCTTCCTTCTACTGCCATTTGGAAGGCATCAGCTGCATCCCCCAGAACAGCCCAGAACAGCTGCAGCTTCTGGGAGAGGGAGCAGCACATGTGTTTTCTCTGAGAGTGATTCTCACTTTGCAAGTGTCCGTCCTTGCATTTCTTGGGAAAACAGACACGGTACGTTGAGTCCCCAGTTATCAGACTCCAGGCTGATCGTGGGCAAAAACAAAACTTTTCTTTCGGGCGGATTGAACAGATCTGAAAGTAAATCTGGCTTTCAAATCACAAGGGAATACATTTCATTTTGCAATCAGTCACGGGGGAAAGTCGTAGGCTCAGTGCCAAAGATAATATAAAAGATGTGCTTTGAAATGTTTCTGAGGATGGGGACTGGATCCCTTTCTCTCTCCTGAACACACTGTCCTAGTGTAATTGAAGAAAGTCCCCGAAGACATTTGGCAGCTCCTTTTTCTGTTTTTCTTTTTTTTTTTTTTTATTTTTTTTTATTTTTAAAAATTTTTTTTTTTTTTAATGTTTTTTTTTTTTATTTATTTTTGGGACAGAGAGAGACAGAGCATGAACGGGGGAGGGGCAGAGAGAGAGGGAGACACAGAATCGGAAACAGGCTCCAGGCTCCGAGCCATCAGCCCAGAGCCTGACGCGGGGCTCGAACTCACGGACCGCGAGATCGTGACCTGGCTGAAGTCGGACGCTTAACCGACTGCGCCACCCAGGCGCCCCGCTTTTTCTGTTTTTCTATCCAGAAAGTTGAATGAATTAAAATTCCAATTAGGCTAAATATTTTGCTTCACCAAAAAAGAAACTCAACTCTGTTTTTTTGGCTAATGCTACCTATAAATTAAAATAAGTATTAATTGCATTTCTCGTTCTGTCTCAACATCCTTGTTCTGCATATTTAAACTTCCATCTGGAGGATGAAAACGCAGCTGAGGCATTAGATAAAATAATTATGCCATACGCTTTCTTTTCTAAAACTTACATATTTCTGAGTAAACTTCTAAAAAATGGTATGATATATGATATCACAGATCTTAGATTATGTAAAGCGAGGCTGTTTGGTATGTAATTAAAGGGAAGACTCATTCCCAGGGAGCTAAGTATACTCTTTCCTCGTTCAGTAGTTCATGCAGCCCAGCAGGACTTTTAGGCATTTGAGTAAATAAAGACATCTGCTTCAAAATAAGGAAAATGGACTGTCAGAACCCATCCTTTTATTGAATCCCGCCCAGGAGGAACATATTTTGCCAGGTGCCAGCCAGAGCAACGAGGTGGGCTCTTTTGTATGAGTCTGTGATCGCGCTGTGTGCATTTTCACATGCGGCAACAGGGTCTTCCTCGTGGGGGGCGGACACAGGGCTGGGGATGGGGCTGGTGCTGGTGCCGTTTCGTGCCATGGTGGGATGTGGGGGCAGAAAGCACTAGTCTGTGCCCTCAGCCGTGGGTCACCTGACCTCTGAGCCCCAGGGCTGCTCGGTGAGGGCACCTGGGATTTGCACACCTGATCCAAGCACAGCTTGAGTGTTTTCAGGAGCTCATCATTAACAAACTTGGTATAGCTTGAGAACGCATGCGTGCGTCTAACTGTTCACTCAGAACAGGACTGTGCAGAAAATAGCGACGGCTTGAAGCAGCCCGCAGGTTGGAAGGAAGAAGCAGAGGCTGTACAATCAGGCACTGAAGAGACCAGCACAGTGCAGAGTCCTTTGCGTCAGAAGCCACTTGCCTTGAGGTTAAACTCCACGCATGACAATAAGAGTCTAAATATGAACTTGCATTCCCGCATTTTAAAATACAGCATTTGTTTTTTGTGAATCTACCAAATCCATAAATTATCTTGTAACACTAAAGGCACTTCCTTAAAAATTTGCAGTACACAGTAAAGTTTTTATTCTTTCTCAGCCATACTCACCTGACTCGGTCTTGTCTCTTTGGGCTCAGTCTTTCTCAAATACTCAATACGCTAAGTCTTCAGTAAAAATAATCACTGCTTTTGGGGTGCCTGGATGGCTCAGTAAAGTGCCTGACTGACTCGTGGTTTCAGCTCAGGCCATAATCTCACGGTCTGTGGGTTCAAGCCCTGAATGGGGCTCTGCATGGACATGTCGGAGCCTGCTTGGGATTTTCTCTCTCTCGTTCGCTCTCTTTCTCTCTCCCTCTTTCTCTGCCCCTCTCCCACTTAAGTGCTAGCATGCTCTCTCTCTCTCTCTCTCTAAGTAAACTTAAATAATTATTGCTTCTGATTTTATGGTTTTTGTGGTCGGTATTTCTGACATATGTCACATAATGGCTGCTAAGATTTTCACCTAGTGGAAGGATAATCTTGTGATTACTAGAAATGTTTCCTTTGCAGAAGGAACACATTCATGGCATGGTTATGGCATAGAACTTGTTCAACCTGGCAGTTGATGAGTCTCGACTGTGGTGTTTGCTGTCTTATTAGGATAGATGCAAGGGAGGAAAGAGCCTTTTACCTTCCAGGGAACTTTTTTCGTGCTTCTTTTCTCTGATGTAGAATATTTGTGAATGTATATCCCTGATTACCTTGTAAGTGTCTTTAAATGTAAGCAGAATGGTTTTATTCATCTCATTACCCACGAGCATTCAGCACAGGAACTTCCTATTTGGTATCAAGTCGTGTCAACTTTGTGTTGATGGTAAAGAGAGGAATATCTCAGTACCTATCTGGGGAGACTTAACTACTAAAACACACAAACGCGCGCGCGCACACACACATACACACACACACACACACACACAGTTACAAGGCAGCCCTTTTGGAAAGAGACAACCCTGTGACATAAGCCCTAAGACGACCATTTTCAGGACTGCCCAGTGTTCTTTCCAATTTACTAAAGGATATTAGGACAAGAATTCTTCAACTGGACATGATGGAGTGGGGCATGTGAATCCCTCAAATTATAGGCAGCTGTTTTGTAAATCAGCGTATTTTCCCAGCAATCAGTTTAGAATTCACTGGTTTATAAAAGGAAACCAGTTAACCAGTTAAATATTAAGGATAGTTATATTAGATACTTTCCTCACTGGACTCCTTTAGAAATTGCTGAAGTCTGTGCATTCACTACAGTGCTTCTTGTTTGGGTCCTGCCTCAGCCAGAATACCTAGATAGTGGCCCCAGCTCCTCACCATTCTTGTCATTGGCCCGACATCTCAACTTCTACAAGGGCAGAAGACAGATTACCTGAGCAGATAGAATTATCGGGAGAATTAAGTGAAAAACTCCATATGAAGTACCTGGCTTTGCACTAATGTGAAATGATGGTGGGGACCCTGCTTCCTTGACCAGGAGGAAGACACTAGAAGTTCTCGGGGCTGTTCCTTCCTAAGGGAGCCTGTGGCTGCCCCCACTGAAAGAGAATGTGGCTGACCCGCTCTCCCCTCCTTCGCCCAATGTCGTCTGGTCACAAGGGAGTCACTGCAGGGATGGAGGAGAGCTCAGCGTCCCAGAGAGCACTGTAGATGTGGCAGGCAGGCAGGCAGGTGAGCGAATCCTGAGAGTTGGTAGGGGGGCAGGTGGTATTAGTGTGCAAGATGAAAGTGTTACATATGTGGAGACTCATACTTCATATTCATCTATTTCCAAGTGCATCTTTTATTCTTTAGAAATGACTTTTGGGGCCAGTGCCTCTTGTTAGATGACAGCTCCTCTCCCAGGCATCGCGGGCCCTGAGAGGTAGATGGGTTGCCCCAGCGCTGTCCCCTTCCTGCTGCCCTCTATTCCTCGGTAGGGACCACCGCTGCTTTCCTGACCCTGACCCTGACCTCTTGCAGGTGCTGGGATTGTGTGGTGAGGTCATGAAAAGTCCCGTGCCTCAGGATGGTGCTAGAACCTACACTGTTCTTCCAAGGTTTGAAATTATTCAAAGGCAAAACCATTTGACCTCCTTGCTTGCTATCTTTATGTAGATATTAAAAAAAAATTTTTAATGTTTATTTAATTTTGAGAGAGAGGGACAGAGCAAGAGTTGGGGAGGGGCACAGAGATAGAGAGGAAGACAGAATCTGAAGCAGGCTCTAGGCTCTGAGCTGTCAGCACAGAGCCCGATGCAGGGCATGAACTGCAAAATCATGACCTGAGCCAAAGTCGGACGCTTAACCGACTGAGCCACCCAGGTGCCCCTTTATGTAGATATTTTTAGAGGAAGTTAATTGATCTATTTCTTCACCCTCCCCACCCCCCCCACCAACTTTCTGCCTGTAGTTCTTGTTCTTTTTTTTTTTTTTTTTTAATTTTTTAACATTTATTTGTTTTTGAGAGAGGGGGAGAGAGAGAGAGAGAGAGAGAGAGAGAGAGAGAGAGAGCGAGCGAGAGAGAGCGAGCACGCGCGCGGCAGGCACAGAATCTGAAGCAGGCTCCAGGCTCTGAGCTGTCAGCACAGAGCCCGATGCGGAGCTTGAACCCAAACACTGTGAGATAATGATCTGAGCTGAAGTTGGACTTTAATTGACTGAACCACCCAGATGCCCTGTTCTTGTTCTTTCTTGAGTAAATTTTAATTCGTACAAAGAAATGATCTTTTTCATTGCAGATTTTCAAATTTGCTATCATGAAATATTTTGATGTGTTTTATTTGCATTTAAAAAATTTTGTGTGGGGTGCCTTGGCTCAGGTCATAAATTTCACGGTTTGTGAGATGGTGCCCCACGTCGGGTTCTGCGCTAATGGTGTGGAGCCTGCTTGGGATTTGCTCTCTCTCTTTTTCTGTCTCTCTGCTCCTGCCCCGCTTGTGCTCTCTCTCAAAATATTTTTTTGTCTATAATTTTCTTTCTTTATTGTTATATTTGCAAATTAGTGTGAACTTGTTTTTTCTTGATTACAGTAATTGGAAGTTAACTGTCATTTAAAAAATAATTTCTCATTCTACTGTTTTCCATTGATTATACATGTACCTTTAGCTTTCTTCTTTGCCTTTCTTAGGTTAATGTTTTTCCTTCCTGGTTTGTGGGTTGAACTCTTTCAATATTTTTTTTTTTTAATTTTTTTTGCTTGGTAATGAGAATATATTGTGCTGTTGAGTTTTCCTCTGAGTAAATTTTTGGCTGTATTGTATAGCTTTCGGTGTCCAGGCATACCTCAGAGATGCTGCGGGTTTGGTTCCAGACCACTGCAATAAAGCAAATACCGCAGTAAAGGTAGTTGAATGCATTTTTTTGGTTTGCAAGTGCATATAAAAGTTAGGCTTTAAAAAATGTTATGTTTATACTGTAGTCTACTAAGTGTGCCATAATAGCATCATGTCTAAAAAAGCAACATACTACACTTTAATTAAAAAAGGCGGACATCTGGGTGGCTAAGTCGGTCGGGTGTCTGACTTCAGCTCAGGTCATGATCTCATGGTTTGTGGGTTCGAGCCCCGCATCGGGCTCTGTGCTGACAGCTCAGAGCCTGGGGCCTGTTTCAGTTTCTGTGTCCTTTCTCTCTACCTGTCCCCTGCTTGCACGCTCTCTCTTTCTCTCTCTGTCTCTCTCTCTCTCAAAAATTAACATTAAAAAGATTAGAAAAATACTTTATTGCTAATAAACACTAACCATCTTCTGGGTTTTCAGCAAGCTGTAATGTTTTTGTTCGTGGATGGTCTTACCTCGAATTTGATGGTGTTGATGACTGCTCACTGATCAGGGTGGTGGTTGCTGCAGGTTGGGGTGGCTGTGGCAGTTTTTTAATACAACATTGGAGTTTGCTGCATTGATTGACTCTTCCTTTTACGAACGATTTGTTTGTAGCACGCCATGCTGTTTAATAGTATTTTACCTAATCGGAAATTTGGAAATTTGCCTCTCAAATCATGCTGCTTTGCCAACCACATACTATCCTAAATCCTCTGTTGTCATTTCAGCAATCCTCACAGCATTTTCATCAGGAATAGATTCAAGAAACCACGTTCTTTGCTCCTCCATGAAAACCAACCCCTCATCCATTAAATGAGATGGCAGCAATTCCGTCCCTTCTTCGGGCTCCTCTTTCAGTTCTGGTTCTCTTGCTGTTTCCACCACACTTGCAGTGACTCCCTCCCCTCAAGTCTTGAACCCACAGTGTCATCCATGAGGGTTGGAATCCACTTCTTCCAAACTCCAGTTTGTGTTGGTAATTTTGACTTCTTCCCGTGAATCATGAATGTTCTTAGTGGCATTTAGAATGGTGAATCCTTTCCAGGTTTTCAGTTTATTTTGCCTAGATCCATGAGAGGAGTTACTACCTCTGGTAGCTACAACCTTACAAACTGTATTTGATTATTAAGACTTGAAAGTCAGAACTGATCCATTCCATGGCTTCCAGAATGAATGTTGTTAACATAACATGAAAACACTATGAATCTCACTGTCTGTCTCTATCAGAGCTCTTGAGTGACCAGGTGCATCATCAGTGAGCGGTAATATTTTAAAAGGAATCTGTATGTGTGTGTGTGTGTGTGTGTGTGTGTGTGTGTGTGTGTGTGTGTAGGTCTCAACAGTGGGCAAAAGTGAACCACGTTCTAAACAGATGTGTTATCACTCAGGCCTGGTTGATCCATGTACAGAGGACAGCCAGAGTAGATAGCAAATTCTTAAGGGCGCTAGGATTTTCAGAATCCTGTTTTTGGAATAGTCAGTGAGCACTGGCTTCACTCTAAAGTCATCAGCTACATTAGCCCCTAACACAAGAGTCACCTCGTCCTTTGAAGCCAGCAGCGACTTCTCCTCTCTTATCTATGAAGGTCCATTGTGGCATCTTCTTCCAATAGAAGGCTGTTTCATCCACATGGAAAATCTGTTGTTCGATGCAGCACCTTCTGTAGAGATCTTAGCCTGGGTTCGGGATAACGTGCAGCTTCAACGTCCGCACTTGCTGCTTCACCCGGTACTTTCATTTATGGAGACGGCCTCTTTCCTTAAACCCCATGAACTTCCCCCTGCTAGCTTCGGACTTGGCTTCTGCAGCTGCCTTACCTCTTCAGTTCTTGTAGAATTGAAGAGAGTTAGGGTCTTGCTCTGGATGAGGTTTTGGCTTAATATGGGAATGTTGTTTGTGGTTGGATCTTCTATCTGGACTGCTCAAACCTTCTCCAGACTGCTAATCAGCAGTAAGGCTGTTTTGCCCTCTTATCATTTGTGTATTCACTGGAGCAACACGTTGAATTTCCTTCGAGAGGGTTCTGTTGCATTCACGAGTTGGCTCACTGGGACAAGAGACCTAACTTTAAGCCTGTGTTGGCTTTTCACATGCCTTCTTCACTAAGCTTAATCATTTCTAGCTTTTGATTAAAAGTGAGAGATGCATGGCTCTTTCATTCATTTGAACACTTAGAGGCCGTTGCAGGGTTATGGATTGCCCTAATGTCAATATTGTCGTGTCTCAAGGAATGGGGAGGCCAGAGGAGACCGGGAAATGGCAGGTCGGTGGAGCAGTCAGAACGCACCACATGCACTTGCTGAGCTCCTTGTCCTATGTTGGAATGTTTGATGCTCCAAAACAATGACAGTGGTAACATCACAGATCACAGACCCTCATAAGAAATAACGGTAATAATGAGAAAGTTTGAAAGATTGTGAGCATTACCAAAATGTGACACAGAGACATGGAGGGAGCAGATGCTGTTGGAGAAATGGCGCCAGTGGACCTGCTGGACGCAGGGTCCCACGGGCCTTCCGTTTGTGAGATCGCTGTATCTGCGAAGTGCCGTAAAATGAGGGATGCCTGTATGTAGTTTCCAACATCATTTTTGGCATATTTGTGGTGGTGGTGGTTTTGATTTTTTTTTCCTTTGATCTGAGGATTTGATCCAATAATTTTTAGTTGATTTGTTGTTTTTTCTTTTCTGTTTGTGCTGTTTCTGGGTTTTATTGTGCAACCTTACTTTTAGTTAATATTTATGTGTAGGGGCCTTTCTCCCAGTTCATTCTTGTTTCCAACACTAGAGGACCCTCCTTGCTTTTGTCCTCCTTTTAGGGCCTGGAGGAGAGAAGCCTGGATTCTCACTCCTTCCCCTGTCCTCGTCAAGATGACCCCTTCGTGCTCCCCATGGATGTGGTGAATGATTCCCACTGCACTGTGATGGCCAGTGATCATGTCGGGTGAGCAGGGAAGGGAGTCTTGCTCACAAAGGAAGCACGAGGTGGAGAGGCTGAGTGAGGGCCCCGGGGCCTGCTGCATGCTAGGATCCGGCAAGTTCTCCTGCGCCTTTCTTAGAACAGGAGCCAGCTACAAGTGCCTTGTAGGAAGGTGGTGAGAACTGGTGGAAATAATGTAACGCATCTAGTACGGTGCCTAATGCACCTAAGATACATAGCAGGTGGTGCTGTTCCAGTCCTACTCTACTAGCCAGGCAAATCACAGGCTTTCTGTCCTACAGTATGCTTCCTGTGCAACTGTCCTGTGTCGCCTCACAGGTCTTTCTTGTTCCCTCCAAGAAGACTTCCTCCTGCTGGTCCCTGCTCTCCCCTTTAATCCGGCCAGTCTCTAGACAGTATTGACAGAAGCAATTTGCTACAGAACTTCTGTTTTGGAAATGTAAGACCTTCTTCCCTCTTGAAGCAAATTTGAGATGCTGCACTTGAGTTGGATGTGTTCGAGTACACACAGAGGATGAAGGGGACGTCATGGGAGAGTCCGCATGCTTCCCGGTGTACTGCCCTACACCGAGTTGGGTTGGTTTTCATAATGATCACCTGGGAGAACTGAAGGCCTGAGTGACCCAAGGGACTCTCCTATGATGGTAGGGTCAGTTTACTATCTAAAGTGCAATAGGGGGGTAGGGGCTGAACTTTATGAACTGGGGTAGCTTGCCCGTGTTCTGAGTGCCCTTCAGGTAAAAATTTGGCAGTGTCTCACTTGTGGGGAAGAAAACCCTTTCCGCTGCTCCCTTCTTGATTAGGGAGACTGCAAATCAAAGTGGTAAAGGACAGATTCACAGGAGAAGGAGGTTTATAAGTGCGTGCACATTAAGTGATTGGAGGTGGCGGCTCATAGAGCTGACTTTGTAGGAAAAGTGGGGGTGGGGAGGACAGTGGGTTTATTTAGGAAAGACTATGGGTGTTTAGAAGAGCAAACAGGAGATAAGAAAGTTTGCGATAAGGTTTCTCTATAGACATGAATAGTCTTTCCTCCTCTGTCAGGACCAGAGTTGGGTTTTATGGGATTTGTGGTAGGTTTATGCCCTTCCTCCCTCCTGAGAGCGGACCCACCCCAAAGAGGGACTCTGAGGGCAGCCTCATTTCTCTGAAGTTGCTGCCTCGGTCAGGTAAGGGAAAGCTGGGAAGCCTTCATTCTGTACATGTTGAATCTGCAATCTTCTTCAGCTTCAAATAATCTTGACACCAGCTCCAGGGCCCGGGTGAGTCCCCACGCACTGCTTTGCTCTGTGCCGATGCTCGCCTCTTTGCTGGTCTCAGTCTCCATCTTGAACTTCAAAACCGCATTGCCAGCTGCTGATCAGCCATGTCTCCCAGAGTTTCCTGCCAGCGCCGCAGGAGTGCGAAGGGCCGTCTCTGCTTCCCTCCCCCGTTCACCTAGTTGTCCTCTTGCCGACGTGTGTCTTCCTGGAGCCCTCATTCAGCGGGGCTCAGAATTGTGGAGCATCTTTGATTTGCTCTTGGTGAAAGGTCATCAGTGACACTTCTAGAATGCCTATTAAGTCTGGCCCTGACCTTCCACTCTGATTGATCTTTCTTTCCTTCTCTCTCCATTTATTGTCGTGTAGGTAGTTGCTGGTTATTTTCTGCTGTCCAGAAAGTTTGGTGATTTCCCATTATTGATTAAAATGAGTCGAAACTCCCATCAACTGGCATTCAAGGACGTTGGCCTCATTCTGGGCTGCTTTAGTGGTACAGGGTCTCTTGTTGGTTCCTGACCATCTACTTCTCCTCCCCATCCGCGCCTGCTGGAAACACACGCCCTGCCACCCCTGTCCTGGGCCACCTGTCACAGTCCTTCAGAGCAGTGCAGGCACCTCTTCTCTTCTGGATCCCATCAGAACCTTCTTTTCATTCTGAGCAGGCGGCATCTCCCGAAATCCCACCGCATCTCGTGTCTCTATTGTGGTAGACACCACGGACTGTCTTATCATGGTTATTTGCCCACTTGTCTGTTATGTAAAGGTCCTTAAAGTCAGAACTCAGGTCTAACTCGTTTGTGCCGCCTCAGTGACACCGTGCGCACGGTAGGTGTCTGCATCACTTAAGAAATACTCGCATCTATGAGGCAGAGGCAGAATTACATGAGCTTTTAGGTCAGGTGCCGCGCTCTGAACCTTGAGTACCACTGGAAGGTGGCGTGAATGTCTAAAGCAAGGTAGGGCTTGGACTTAGATGCCAGTTTCACAGCCTCCCAGTGGGTGTGGTTGAAGTGGGGGCACTCTGAAGTTACTGTGGTAACAATAGCTAAAACGTGGGGGCACAGATTATGTACTAGGCACACCCCTCCAAGACAGATGTGCAGATGGGGAAATAGAGTCTCACAGCAGCCAGGGGACTAGACTCAGGGTCATAGTGCTGGTAAGGGTCAGAGGCAGGATTCAGATCCTCTCTCACCATTCTGTGTTCATGCACACCATCTTAGCAAGGAGGGTGCCTTTGCTTTAAAAACCATATTCTCAATCCCGTGTGTTCTGTGACTCCCACTTTTTTAAAGTTTATTTATTAGATGCCAGAGAAAGAAAACACATGCATGTGAGCCAGGGAGGGGCAGAGAGAGCAGGAGAGAGAGAGAATCTCAAGCAGGCTCCCAGCTGCCAGCCCAGAGCGGGACTCAGGGCTCAAACTCATGAACCGTGAGATCATGACCTTGAATGGACACCAAGAGCTGGATGCTTAACCGACTGAGCCACCCAGGCGCCCTGACCCCAGTTGTTTTAATAAAACCTGCTGTGTTGTTGATGTCTTTGGGCTCAGCCTTTATTATGGCTCATGGATCTGGAGGCCTCTGAATGCAGTGCAGGTGCAGAACAGAAGTTTGTTTTAGAATTCCTGCTGTAAAAATCCTGTTAGCTGAGCGAGGTCCACCCCTTCACTGCCTTGTTTTTTTCTTTCTTTCTTTTTTTTTTTAAATTTTTTTTAACGTTTATTTATTTTGAGACAGAGAGAGAGACGGAGTATGAACGGGGGAGGGTCAGAGAGAGAGGGAGACACAGAATCTGAAACAGGCTCCAGGCTCTGAGCTGTCAGCACAGAGCCCAACGTGGGGCTTGAACTCACGGACAGCGAGATCATGACCTGAGCTGAAGTCGGATGCTCAACCAACTGAGCCACTCAGGCTCCCCTTCACTGCCTTGTTTTAACCTTTTTTCTGGGTATCTGAGGGTTGTTAACATGGGGAGCCCTCAGTGTGGGGACCAGCTAGGTCACTGATCAGATGCTTAGGAAGTGGTTACAAATAGTTCCGAGCAAGCTTGCCTGTAAGTGGTATCATGACTGATGTGTTGACACCAAATTACTTTCTGCAAGCAGAAACTGCCTAAAGCAGACTCAAAGCCAAATGAGGAAAGTGCTGTGTTTGCGGCTCATTATGAGAGGCTAATTTCCCTAATATGTTAAAAGTTACTACATCTGAAAAAAAGTCGGAAACCCAGTAGAAAAATGGACAAAGGATATGAATAGATGGTTCACAGAAAAGAAAATAATACGTGGCTCTTCAGTATATGAATGTGTTCAAGCCACAGTAAAAGAAACTCTCCTTTTTTATTTTTTCTACTTAACGGATTCTGTCTTCATTTTCTAGGGCTGCCCTAACAAAGTAGCACAGCCCTGGTGCCTTCAGCAGAAAAATGTGTTTCCTCGAAGTTCTGGAGGCTGCAAGTCTGAGTTCAAGGCATCAATTGACAGGATTGGTCCCCTCTGAGGCCTCTCTCCTGCCTTGTAGACACCTGACTTCTCCCTTCTTCACACCGTGTGCACCTGTGTCCTGTCTTAGAAGGGCGCCAGTCACATTGGATTAGGGTCCACCCTAATGACTTGATTTTTAACTTCATTACCTGTCTAAATACCCAGTCTCCAAATAGAGTTGACCCTTTGAACTGCTGAGGTCTGCTTACAGGCAGAGTTTTTACAGTTCTGTAAATTTATTGCCCGAATAACCTTTTCGCTAGCTTTATTGTAAGACTGCAGTGTGTACTACATGTAACATACATGTTATGTTATGCCTGTTAACAGTGACCAGTTAGTTGACTGTTCATGTTCCTGGTAAGGCTTCTAGTTAGCAGCAGGCTGTTAGGAGTGAGGTTTTTGAGGTGGATTCATGACTTCAGGAGGGTGTGTGGGAGGGTGGTACTTCCCCAGTCCCTGTGTTGTTCAGGGCTCACCATTACAGATCTGAGGTCCTGGGGCTTAGGGCTTCAGCATATGAATTTGGGGAGGGGAGCAAAATTCAGTTTATAAAAATGACAGAAAAACATTACACCTAATTGGCAAAGGAAGGAAGAAATTAGTACTCCTTTGTTCTTTGAATTGTAATTTGTCATTATTTGGTGAAATTCTAGGGGATTCCTTTGATCTCAAAATTTGCCTTCCAGGAACTTCTCAAAATGATAGCATGTTAGGGTTCTTCTTGACGCTTGGCTCATGACAGCAAAAGACTGGGAACAACTCAATGTTGTCACTATGGCATGCGTTAGTTATGGTTTAAGAAAAGAGGAATTTTTTTTTTTTAAGTTTATTTATTTTGAGAGGCAGAGAGAGCAGAAGAGGGACAGAGGAGAGAGAGGGAGAGAGAATCTCAGGCAGGCTCTGTGCTGTCAGTGCGTCGTAGCCCGATGCGGGGCTTGAACCCACGCACTGTGAGATCACGTCCTGAGTTGAAACCAAGAGTCGGATGCTTAACCGACTGAGCCACCCAGGCGCCCCAAGGGGGATTTCTTGATGGACAGATAGCGAATGCTCTAAGAAGAAGCAAGGTAGAGAGCCGTGTATAGAATGTTGCCATCTGCGTAGAAGGGGAGAAAGAATTCATGGGTATTTGGGTAAAATATTTCTCTGAGGTTACACCAGATGTGGGGGTGGAGGCTGGACAGCTGGGGGCCAGGGGTGAGAGGGAAAGTTCTCAATGTATACGTTCTGGTACCTTTTAAATTTTGAATCTTGAATTTATTAGAGGAACTATTTTCTTTTGTTTAGGAGAAAATTGTATCACAAGGTTGTTTATAATTTACGTTTTTTGAGGTGGTTTTTAAAAGTTTATTTATTTATTTTTAGAGCAAGGAAGGGCACATGAGCAGGGTAGGGGTGGAGAGAGGGAGAGAGAATCCCAGGCAGGGTCTGCACTGTCAGCACAGAGCCCCACATGGGGCTTGAACTCATGAACTGTGTGGTAGTGACCTGAGCCAAAACTAAGAGTTGGATGCTTAATGAATTGAGCCACCTGTGTACCCTTTGAGGTGAGTTTTAAAAAATGAATTTATTCTGATTAAAATCATTCTTAAGAAGCTGATTTATTTTTTTCCCCCACAAGTCATGGTTTGGAAGGGCCGTGATTCCACATCTGAGCAGTGACAGTGCTTGATCACTTGATCACAGAGAATGGGTCAGGTGTGTCCCTTGAACCGACCATCCTTCCTAGACATCCTTGCCTCAGAGTTTGTAGGGCAATAATTATTTTTTTTTTTTCATTGTGGTGTAGAATGTGTATGAATCATTGTTGCAGATTTTATTTTGCTCAGATCCTCCCATGCAGAGAACTACTATTTAGTCTTGTTAATTGGGCTCTTTTGGTTTTACCAGGTTATTTTAAGGCATTTATGGGCGATGGTGTTGATAAAGCTAATAGCACTTTGTATGTGTTTAGTACCTTGAACTTTGCAAAGTGCTTTCACATTCATTATTTCATTATATTGTCAGTTGAATTGTGAGGTTTCGAAACAGAGAGATTATTACCATCTTTTTCTGGATGAAGAATTCGAAAGCTTCAATGCCTTGCAGTGAGTGATAACCTTCGAGCTGGAGGTTTCATTCAGGGTTATAAACTGGCTCTGCTAAGAATAAGGAGAGAATTAATGGTTAGAGTTGGTGGTCCAGTCATACTTCAGGCTTATTGACATTGATCGTGTAGTTCAGGGGTTTTCAGTGGGGGTGGTTTTGGCCCCCAGAAGACATTGGTGATGTCTGGAGACATTTTAGGTTGTCAGGACTGGGGATGTGCTGTTGGCCTCTAGTGGGTAGAGGGGCAAGGGTGCTGCTGACCAACCCCCAGGGCTTGGGACTGCCCCCACCGGCTCACCCAGCCTCGAATGCCGAGGATGAGAGAGCCCTGCTGTAGTCCAGAGGCAGTGAGTATGCCCTGCCCACCACTCTCAAAGCCTGTCTTTTTTTTAATGTTTGTTTATTTTTGAAGGAGAGAGAGACAGAGTGTGAGCAGGGGTGAGGCAGAGAGGGAGGGGGACACAGAATCCGAAGCGGGCTCCAGGCTCTGAGCTGTCAGCACAGAGCCTGATGCGGGGCTCGAACTCACCAGCTGTGAGATCATGACCTGAGCTGAAGTCAGGCACTGAACTGACTGAGCCACCCAGGCAGCCCTCAAAGCCTGTCTTACCTTCCCCCAGCTCATCCATTTACTGCTCCCTTTTGAATGTTTCTTTTAGGGTTGGTGGAGGTAGAAATTATCGGGAATCCTGACTGACGGGCCAGGTTAAGAGACCTTTTCTGTCTTGGGTTGCGTACGCGTGCATTGGAGGCATGATGCTGCCTGCGGGGTGTGCTGCCCAAGGCGGCACAAGTTACACCTGCACCAGGGGCTTCTCTGTATCTGGAGATCTGTCCTTCACTCTGTCCCTGGTTTTCATACTATGCACAGCATCTCTGTCCTGATCCAGGTGGGGAGGTAGCACAGTTTTTCTTAGCACCCTTCTCTTCTGCTGGGAAAGAGAAACCAGCAGCTGGGGGTTCTGGTTTGGGAATTCTAGCCAGGAGGGGAGGAGCGAGGCAGAACCCACAGCTTTTAGGGCTCATCAGGACCATGGGGGAAGAGTCAGCCTACAGAAAGGGACAGTGATTGAACACAGGATGGGAGCTGTGGAGGAGAACGAGCATCCAAGGGAAGGTGGCCACTGAATGATGGCGTCGGTGGGACTGGGGGTCGCTGGTGGGAAAGGGCTGTGCTGGGTCACGCATCCCTAGAATTACTCACGGGTTCCTCGCCACCAGAGCCGTGACCAGTATCCACATCACTAGTGGGCCTTCTTGCCTGCCTGCTCGCTGTGGGTCAGCCACTGTTGACAGCAGAGGCTTGGAGAGGAAATACCTGCCTGGGCCCCTCAGGTTGTAGGAGGGCTCAGGACCCACACCCTGGTCTGGATTGTCCCCGAGCCCAGGGGGCTCCTCACCACCTCATGGATGCTCCCTATCCAAGTGCGGTGTGGAAATTGGCTTACTTGTTGGTTTTCAAGTGAGTATCGCTTTAGGATTTGTGTTTAAAAAAAGAACTCTGGGGGCGCCTGAGTGGCGCAGTCGGTTAAGCGTCCGACTTCAGCCAGGTCACGATCTCGCGGTCCGTGAGTTCGAGCCCCGCGTCAGGCTCTGGGCTGATGGCTCGGAGCCTGGAGCCTGTTTCCGATTCTGTGTCTCCCTCTCTCTGCCCCTCCCCCGTTCATGCTCTGTCTCTCTCTCTGTCCCAAAAATAAATAAACGTTGAAAAAAAAAAAAATTAAAAAAAAAAAAAAAAAAAAAAAGAACTCTGGGGGGCCTGGGTTGCTCAGTAGGTTAAGTGTCTGCCTCTTGATCTCAGCCCAGGCCTTGATCTCAGGATTGTGAGTTCAAGCCCTGTGTTGGGATTTGCACTGGGTGTGAAGCCTACTTAAAAACCAACAAACAAACTCTGGAAGTCATGGGGGCCTGGTGGCTTCAGGAGAGACAAAGGGAAAAGTCACGGAGTGGACAGTGGTGAGGACACAGACACAAGCATTAGGCTGGGCCTGCTTTCCTGGAAAGCTCCCTGAAGATTACGGTAGCCTTTGGGCTGTCGGAAATTGGCTGCCTTGCAAGGGGGTGGATGAAAGGCTGCACTGCTGTCCGTCCTCCCCTTCCCCCCAGGAGTCCTCACCTTTGCTCAGCTCCCAGGGAACCTGGGCCCTGCACATCCCAGGGCTGCAGGCAGAGAGAGGGCAGGGACCTGTTCCCGCGGCTGCATGCTCTGGGCGCCTCCTAGCTGACACTGGGGTGTGCCACGTGTGACGCTGCGGTCCCTGATCCCCACATCCAGCTGTTCTTGAGGATCACCACCTGAGGTTCTTAAGAAGGGGAGCCCCCTACTCCGACCCCCGTGCCTTCCATCCGCTCCTTGAGAGATTCTGGTTCAGTAGGCCCTGAACCTGCTGCTTCTGCGTGGCTGCCGCAGGCTGGGACGAACTGGGCCAGCCCCGCCCCTGTCTGCACCGGGAGGGCTTTTTCCCTGCACGGGACTCATGTGCACGCGCTTTCTTGCTGTTACGCATTTATGAAATTTTCCAGTTCCAAGATAACAGTGAAAAATACCCTGAGGTTATTTAAAATCTTTCCTAGTTTTGCTTTTGAAAAATAATTTCCTTTTTTTGTTTTCTTTTTTTCTGTAGGACACTAAATTGTGGATAATAATGGAATATCTTGGTGGAGGCTCTGCACTAGATCTAGTAAGTATCACACCTGACACCTAAACACGCCTGAGTTCTTCTCACTAAATCTGGGCTGTAGAGATGATTGTCTTTATCCGTTTCAGTTTCCCCCTTCAGTTGCATGAAAAAGGGACCAATATATATCCTTATAACATATATTTCTGCTTCTAATAATATTACTGAAGATTTAAGGTCTGCTTTTGAAGCCAGTTGTGTTGTTTCCTGGGAAGCCAGCGCATTCGTCCATGGAAGTCATGAAGGATTTTGCTTGTCATTATCTTACATAAGAACAGTTTGTTAGCTTGTCTTCCAGAACTGGTTTTAACTTCCGTGGAGCTGATACCCCATTGCTCTTCCTTATTTCAGATGATAGTTTAGCTTCCAAAATATGTGTGTCACATTTTCATTTATAACTAATTAGAATCAGGAATTTGAAAACTTAAAAAAATTCATTTCAGGAGTAAGACAGGCAGGCAGAGGAGGATGATCACAGAACAGTGTCACGTGTCGGAGCCGTGGCCAGACCAGGCAGGAGTGCACACTTCTGTTCTCGGGTGCACACTCAGAGCCCTTGCTAGCACTCACTGCGCGTGGATGGCGGAGCCGGCCCCGCACCCGTGGTCTTGTCCCCGGCCTGGCCCGGACCTCCCGTGCCAGTAGTGGGTGCCAGCCCATGTGCAAGATAGTGGAATCTAGGGATGGGTTGACTTCCCAGCCGTGGTCTGCAGCTTGCTTCTCTTGGTAGAACATGGTCACGTGTTGGCCTCTGACAAGGTGCTTACAAATAACTAGTGAATCATAAGCATTGCGTAGGTTGTCCTTGAAACACACTATGTGCAAAACAAGTTTTTAAAAAATGGACACAGTGGTTTTACCACTTGACATTTCGTCCCCACTGTGGTCGCACAGTGACACCTATGTCCGTGGCACTCTTTTCTTACCTGTCCTGGAAGGGCTGATTTTTGGGTGACTGGTAGTTTCTGGGACAGGCCTCATTTACCATTTTAGTGTTAGTAGGTGGGTCCTGTCTGGTGGACGCTTGGAGGATGATGGGTCTGCCCTTCTCCCTGCCCTCAGAGGGATTGCCGGAAGAAGCTGTGTGTCAGGGGTTACAGTCTTACATAGGTTTTATCCACTAAGGAAAGAGATGTCCTGTGGTTAAAAGATTTCTTTTTTACAGTGGGAGTAGGAGTTAGTAGTTTTGGGGGAAGGTAAGCCTCTAAAACTTGATGTATTTCCAAAGGTATTATGTACCCAATTTTATAATATCACATAATGTTATAAACCATAAAAGCAATTGGTCAGAGTAGTGTTCAAAAGGAAGTTTCCAGAAGATTTTTTTTTTTAATGTTTGTTTATTTATTTTGAAGGGAGAGAGCAGGGGAGGGGCAGAGAGGAGGGAGAGAGAAAATCCCAAGCAGGTTTCGCACTGTCGGTGCAGAGTCCGACTTGGGGCTCGAACCCACAAACCGTGAGATCGTGACCTGACCTGAAATCAAGAGTCAGATGTTTAACTGCCTGAGCCACCCAGGTGCCCCGCAAGAAGAAAATTTAATGTGATATCAACAATTCTGTTAAAATGAGAAAAGCAATAGAAGAGCCAGATAAACTGTTTTGACTTGCTTTGCATCTTTTCCATAAATTCACGCATGACACAAAGAGCTTTTCATTTTTGACTCTTTTGGGAAATACTACAGGAATGTAGAAAATTTTCTCATTTTGTATAATTAGATTTACTGTTACCTTGAGTGCATCTCGTTTGTGACATACATGAAATTGTTTGCGAGGACTCTTCCCTCCAATGTGGAGACCTTCAGGATGGCAGTTCTGGTCTCTCAGTGCTCTGGTTTATTCATTTTTAATGCCATGGTAATTGAATTTATTTAGTGGTAACTGTGTTTGGAAATTTGAAGTCTGTGAAATTTTAGACATTACAATTGGAAAGAGGTATAGAGTTCTCCATTTAAAAAATATCTCCTATATTAGGGCTCCTGGGTGGCCCAGTTGGTTGAGGGTCTGACTCTTGATTTTGGCCCAGGTCATGATCTCATGGGTCATGGAGTTGAGGCATGCTCAGCGAGCAGCCTGCTTAAGATTCTCTTGTGCGCTCTCTCTCTAAAATTAAAAAAAAAAAAAAAAAATTAAAAAATCTCCTGTAGTATCAGTCCCAGCAAACTGCCATCCACCTTCCACATTAATGGTCCTGGTGACAAGAACCAGGCACCCTTTGTTGGACATCCCTAATCATCTCATTTTAATTGATGGACAAATGGAAACACTCAGAACTTTGGTGTCCCACCTAGCAAATACAGCTGGACTTTGGGCCTCGTTGTGTCCAGTGGCAAAGCTTGTGGCCTTCCCTGACCCCACATGTCCTTCCTGTCCCTCTTACTTCATTGTACCTTTCTCGTATCCCCTTGCTGTTGGCATGTCCCCAACCTACAAAGATGAGGATATTTTAATAATAGGATACAAGAACTATTTTTTTTGAATGTTGAAAACCATTAGGATTATTTTGAGAGGGTCTATTATTTGTTTATAAAGGTTTTAAGAATGAGAATATTGTAGCATATACAGTTTGATACCGTATAGCTGAATGTACGGATTTGGGGCATTTCTCTGAAAAATTAAGCTTTTATTAAGTGTCTCTCTCTGTTAAGAGGCATAGTGCTAATATATGTATGTGCGACTTCGGAGGAGCCCCACAGGTGGGGTGTGTGGAGGGAAAGGAGACCAGGCAAGGACAGGGCTGTGCCACCCCCAGAGCATGAAGATCTTACTTGGCTCTTTCTTCACCTTTTGCCCTCCAGATGCCTCTTGTCTCTTCACGCGCTTAGTAACTGAGTCCGCTTGGGCTGCCATAACCAATTACACAGGCTGGGGGCTTCAACAGCAAACATCGATTTCTCATAGTTCTGGAGGCTAGGAAGTTCAAGGTCAAGGCACAGGCAGATCTGGTGTCTTATGATATGAGACAGATTTCAGCATTTGAATTTTGGGTAGAGGGGTGGACACGCAGTTCAGTCCCTAACACTAATGAAAACTAAGGTTTCAGTGTGGTCACAGGTATACAGCTGTCTCTCTGTTAACCCCTCCCTGTTCTTGGCCATGAGCATGTTGAAGTGTGTGTGCAGATTTTGTTTTTTGCTGTTTTACTCTGCATTGTGGTTAACAGGTCTTTTTACTTAGGCTCTGAGATATTAGTTAAATTTCTCTCATTGTATCTTTTTTTTTTTTTTTTTAAGTTTATTTATTTAGAGAGTGTGTGTGAGTGTGAGCAGGGTTGGGAGGGTCGGGAGGGGGGCGGCGGACAGAGGGAGATGGAGAGAGAGAATCCCAAGCAGGCTCCACGCCCGACTCGGGGGCTCAAACCCACAAACTGCGAGATCATGACCTGAGCCTTAATCAAAAGTCAAGAGCTGGACGCCCAGCCAGCTGAGCCACCAGGCACCCCACCTCGCGTTGACTCTTAATGACACTTTAGCCCGGGGCAGGAAGGTGGCCACCTGCCTTTAAGATTGCCTTTTAGCATGTCTGATAGTTAATTTTGGGGGGCTTGCTTTTAATTCTGGAATTGAGGTTCCAGGTAGAGGCCGGCTCCAGGTCAGGATGCGGGATAAAGAATTGCCTGGATGTTCCCTGGTGGGAAGTGGGGTGTTTTGGATGTAGGTAGGGAGCTGTCTGGGTGCTGAGAGGGCTTCCTCAGGTCCAGGCCACTGAGCCCTGACATACCAGCAGCGTCAGCTGTCGGAGCCCAAGAGAACTGCAGACCTGATCCTCTCTTGCTGTTCTGTACATTCAGAGGGGGCCCAAGAGAGGAAAGTGACTTTGCCCCAGGCTAAAGATGGTGGCTTCAAGACCAGGTTGAGATTTCTAGTCTGCAGCACGGCCTATAAGTAAATCTTGGGCTTTGCGGATGAGACAAATTAAAGGACACAACCGAAAGACTTCATTACTTCAGCTTTTGTTAACACAGATCTGCTCTTTGTGAATTACTGAGAGGCTGGCCCGTGCATGAACTCCCGGTCCTGTTGTCTTTGCCTGGGCATCTCTGTATCTGGTGGAAAATAAGCTGATGCTGTTGGAGCATGTGTGTCCCTTGGAGACTTCTCTTCCTCTTTCCTGGGGATGCATCCTTTTTGACTTTTGAAAAAAAATGCAATTGATTTTAACCTGTTAGAGCAGTAAAATATGGTATCTGGCATGAAGAATAATATTAGACACAATATGGCTTAGTTTTCTTTAAGTTTATTGTTATTATTATTTTTAGTAACCTCTACACCCAGTGTAGGGCTCGAACTCACGACCCTGAGATCGAGTCGCATGCTCTTCCCACTGAGCCAGCCAGGTGTCCCCAATGTAGCTTAGTTTTTAAGAGTCATGAATGTTAGAGTAAAATAGGCATATGTTTTATTTTGAATGCATGTGTGTGAAAGTGTTCAACCTGTTGAATTTTTTTTTAATTTGAAAGATAATTAAATAATAAATTGGAATTAAATGTTTGTAGGATCCTAAGCAGACTCTGTGCAGACAGCAGAGTCTGATGTGGGGCTCAAACCCATGAACCGTGAGATCATGTCCTGATAGATCATGTCCTGATGGAAGCCCTAGAAGCCACTGTGAGAAAACGCTGGGTTCTAGTTTGAAAACTAGTAAATGTAGATAATTTCTCAAGCTCCATCTTCTTCTGGGGTGCCGTGACTCGTGAATGTAATGGGTATCATGCAGTTAAAGACTTTGTAACTTAAAACGGGATAGGTTTCGAGTGAATTCATTTTTCATTCAGATAATATTTGTTGTGTGCCTGCCACGTGTCAGGCGTTGTGCTAGCCCCTGGGAGTTAGTGCAGTGGACGAGGCAGAAGGCAGTCCCACTGGCCCGGAGCCGTGCTCTAATGGGAGAAGACGGCTTGTTATATTGTATGTGGGAAAGTGCCATCAGGGGAAGAAAGCCAGGTGGGGTGGATTGGGAGGATTGGTGTGAGGATTAGGCCCGGACGGCCAGAGCCCAGAAGATCTGTAGGTGGTTAGGTCAGTCTGTGCTGCAGGAGAGCATCAGGGATGGGCTTGGAGTCTAATGAAGAAGGAACTGTGCTCCACAAAGTAGTCACTCTATCAGGCACACATGTTTGACAAACTTAAAAATGAATATGCAACATGATTTTATTTTACTTTAATTTTTTAAATATTTATTTGTGAGCAAGTGTGAGCGGGGGTGGGGCAGGGAGAGGTGGGGACAGAGGATCCTAAGCAGACTCTGCAGACAGCAGAGAGCCTGATGTGGGGCTCGAACCCATGTACCGTGAGATCCTGTCCTGAGCCGAAGTCAGACCCTCGACTGACTGAGCCACCCAGGCACCCCATGCAACATGGTTTTAAACGATCAGATGGTGTATTCATTAGTGTTAGGCCGAGCTGCTGTTGTAGTGGTCCCCAAACAGCATCTCACACAAGAGAGAAAAGTACAGTTGACCTTTTAACAACATGGGTTTTAACTGCACATGTCCACTTAACATGCCGATTTTTCTTCCTAGACAGGACAGTACTGTAAATGTGTTTTCTCTTCCTTACGATTTTCTTACTACCATTTTCTCTGGCTTACTTTATTGTAAGAATACAGTACATGATACACAGAACATACAAAATGTGTGTTAAGGGACTGTATGTTATTATTAAGGCTTCCAGGCAACAGTAGTTAAGATTTTGGGGAGACCAAAGCTGTATGCCGATTTTCAAGTACACAGGGGCCGGTGCCCCTAACCCCTACTTTGTTCCAGGGTCAACTCTCTTTCCGTCCCACATGTGGGGTCACTGGGCTCCAGTCCACATGGTCATCAGGGCCCTGCCCTGGAGGGTAGCTCTGCCATCTGTTACCCATGGCTTCCTGTGTCTTCGGTCACTGTCTTCTCTGGCTGCCAGTGTTTTCAGGGCCAAGACCAGGAAGGGGCAGTCGCTTCTGTGCATATTCCACGGGTGAGAACTTAGTCACCCGGCCAAGCCTGCTGAGCTGCTGCAGGAGCTGGCACGTGTGGCCTTGTTGGGTGGCCGTGTGCCTGGCAAATCATCTCTGTTGGAGTGGAGACGGGAGAACAGACCTGGGGGAGAGGGAGTTCAAAGTCACCCAGAGATGAGACTCCCAGAGTTTTTTCCTGGGAGTCTTTCTTTTATAAAGATTATGTGAAGAGTGCGCAGTCCTCCTACTGAGAGAGAGCACCTTGTTTATATTGCTTGGACATGTTAATGGTGGAGGGTGCTAATCTAGGACTCTGAGAACTTAGCCGGGCCTTCCCCACCAGTGAAGAACTCTGGTGCAGAGAACAGCCGAATACCTTTTACAGCAAACTTTGACACCATCGATCCTCTCCCTGTAAATAGACTGTCTCTCTTTGTCCCCTTCCCCCACTGCCCCCCCCCGCCCATGGCATATAAATCATTGGTGGGTAGTGTTTAGGTCAGATTTAAAAGGGCATGGCCAGACACACATTAGTCAGAGAGCCAGCTCCTAATGATTCAGGGGAAGATTTTTAAATTAGTTTTCTCTGTTCTTCTTATCTACCCTTGGTGGTGACACCAGGTGACTTTGCTGTTTCTTTCCTGAGACTTGATAACAGAAGGGAGGTGGTGGTTACCTCCAAGTGGCACCAAATGTTACTGATTACCTGCTTGGGTAGATACCTGCCGGAGGAGGGAATGGAACCCATGCTCTGAGGTGGGGTTTTGCAGGACTGGGTTACCCTTGTACATTGCGGTGCATTCCGGGCCAGCAGCCCTGCCTTCCCTGCCCTGTTCTCCCGGGTTACCAGAAAAGTGCCTTTCCTCTTTTTGAGTCTTAAAAATGTGTCTGACCCGTGAAGACTCAAATATATGTGGAGAAGACAGACCAGGCAGGGTTTTCAGATTGTGTTCTTTGGAACAGTAGTTCTGATGTGTATTTCTTGAAAATAAGACTCTTGGCCAGATAATTGTGGGGGAAAATTAGGTTCCGTGGAACAAAGTATGCAGCATGCTACCTTCGTCTGAGGTAATCTTTGGCAATCGTAATTAGAAATTGGGGGGCACCTCGGTGGCTCAGTCTCTTAAGCGGCCGACTCTTGATTTAAGCTCAGGTCGTGTTCTCATGGTCGTGAGATTGAGCCCTACATCGGGCTCTGCTTAACAGTGCAGAGCCGGCTTGGGATTCTCTCTCTCTGCCCCTCCCTCACTCTCACTCACTCTCTCAAAATAAAGGAAAATAAAATAGAAAAAGGAGATTGGGATCCTCCTTGGCAGGTTAGTTGACCCACGAGTGTGACCTCCGAGCGTGTAACACGCGGTAGGACCAGAGTGACTGGTGCGTCGTCCTGTTTGTGCATTGTGCACGGGGGACTGCCGAGGGGGACGGCTTGGTCCGGGCACGCGGCTGCCACTGCCAGAGTCCCCTGAGGCCCGCGGGTTAGGAGAGGCAGCCCGGCTGCCCCCCACCTTCCCTCTTTCATGCACGCAAGGGGGGTTCCCGGAGCCTCCAGCGGGGCCTGCAGCAGGGGCGGCCCAGCTCGCCCGATGGCTGGAAAGCAGCGCCAGTGGGAGTCCAGCCATCATGAAGGGAAATGGGGTGCCTCACTTGCCCCCATCTTGGGCGCCATCTAACAGCTGTTCGGTTACCATCATCCTGCAAAGGCCCTGAGACACGTCTGAGAAAGGGTACGTGTGTCTGTTGGAACGCTGCTCTAGAGAGGGTCTTAGCTGCCCTTCCCTTTGGATTAAAGCACATCTCTCTCTCTGTGTCTTTTTTTTTTTTTTTTTTTTTTTTTTTTGAGTAAATCTGTCAGCTTTAGAATTCCTTCACCTTTTTTTGTTTTTTTTTAGTTTTTTGTTATTTTTAAGGTTATTTATTTTGAGGGAGAGAGAGAGGGAGGGAGGGAGAGAGAGAGTCAGTCCCAAGCAGGCTCCATGCTGTCAGCACAGACCCCAACACAGGGCTTGATCCCACGAACCCTGAGCTCACTACCTGAGCCGAAATCAAGAATCAGACCCTCAACTTCCTGAACCACCCAGGCGCCCCACTTTTTTGTTTTTGGTTTTGGTTTTTTTTGAGTGTAGTTGACACACGATGTTACGTTAGTTTCAGGCATACATCATAGCGATTTGACCAGCGTGTTCCATACGCTGTACTCCCCGCACATGTGGCCACCATTTGGCAAAGTACATCACTGTTGCAACACCACTGAGTGCGTTCCCTGCGCCGTGGCTTTTATCCTTGTGGCATACATTCATTCCACACCTGGAATCCTGTCCCTCCCTCGCCCCTTCACCGTCTTGCCCAGCACTTCCCTCCTCCGGCAGTCACTAGCTTGTTCTCTGTATTTACAGGTCTGATCCTGTATAGCTCATCTGTCTTTTTAAAATTTATGCAGGGAAGGTCACGGGGTGGTGGCTTCCTTCCACGAAGTGTGAGGATTTGGGTGATGATAGCATCCCTGTCAGATCTAAAATGTGATTCTGAGGATTATCATATGGATAAAAAATTAACATAAATTATGAGAATTCTGTCCCTCTCTCTGAGGGCACCATTATTGGTCCTGTAGGGAGTGTTAGATTGTTGTGCTGATTTGTGGAACTATTAGGTGTGGTTGAATTCCCTGCTCTGAAGTAATGGTGGACTATTTACCTTGTCTGAGCTGCACTCTAGAACCTAATTTTTCCTTTTAACAGAGGATATATGAATTTGGCATTTCTTCCTTACATCTTCATACAATTATAATTTTAAGGCATCAGTATTAATTCTTTTGAGTTTCTCACAGTAAAGGTTTTCAGAGGTGATTATATCTTATTCTTATTTGGGATAATAGACTAACATATTTATTATGTGACCAAAAAAAAAAAATATCCCGCATCACTGGAATTGAGCCCTTTTCAGCTCTCTTCCCCCAGGTCTTAAAATTCAGATTGGAGGGGCGCCTCGCCTCTGTGGCTCAGTTGGTTAAGTGTCTGACTTTGGCTCAGGTCATGATTTCAAGGTTTGTAAGTTCAAGCCCCACGCTGGCCTCTGTGCTGACAGCCCAGAGCCTGAAGCCTGATTCAGGTTCTGTGTGTCTCCCTTTCTCTGCCTCTTCCCCGCTCATGCTTGATCTCTCTCTCTCAAAAATAAATACACATTTAAAAAAACTTCAGATTTGAAAAGTTCTGGTGCATGGGTAGCCTCAGACGGCAGTCGGCCCCCAGGCCACGACCACGGGTGTGGTGATGACCATGGTATGTGTTAGGATGGGGTACCCTAACTGTGAGCTCCCAGGCTTTGGTCTCTGGACTGAAGTCCCTCCCAAGCTTAGCTTGTTGGCACGACTGGGCTGACCACAGGCTTTCTCACTGGCCCTGCTTTGATTCTTAGCCAGATTTGCTTTAATTGGCAAACTCTTTTTTTCTTTGCTGCTTTCTTTACTTTTTGGGGGAGGGGTCTTTTAAATAGGTTTTCATTGTTCAGGCAAAATAGCTATTTGGAGTGAAGAAATTTTTATTTGATTTTTAAAAAATGTTTATTTACTTATTTTGAGAGAGCAGGGGAGGGGCAGAGAGAGAGGGAGACAGAGAATCCCAAGTAGGTTCCCAGTTGCCTGCACAGAGCCCGATGCGGGACTCGAACCCACAAACCATGAGGTCATGACCTGAGTCAAAACCAAGAGTCGGACACTTAACCGGCTGAGCCACCTAGGCAACCCTGGAGTGAAGATGTTTTTAGATTTGAATATTGTTCATTTAACATGGGTATTGACTGTGTTTGATCATCTCAAACTTCTCCTAAAATGATCATTTGAGTAACTTTAATAACTCTTTTCTTACTAGTTAGAACCTGGCCCTTTAGATGAAACTCAGATTGCTACTATATTAAGAGAAATACTGAAAGGACTTGATTATTTGCATTCGGAGAAGAAAATTCATAGAGATATTAAAGGTAAGAAAACATGTTGCTTTCCATGCCTCTGAAATCCTAAGGTGGGTGGGAAGGCCCAGTACAGGGGAAGCTTGTACTTCTTCTCAAAGGGAGGTTGTCCTGCACGTGTTCGAGGAGTGCCTTCAACCTGCCTGGGGTGGGGTGGGGTGGGGTGGGGCGGCTTTGAGGGGGATCCCACCGATCCTGCCCGCGTTGAGCACGAGATCTCGAAGACAAGAGACTGTACGTGTTCCGGAAGCACTAACGGGTGAAGCCGAGCAGCACGGAGCGTCAGGAGGTGTCTTGGGGTCTGTTTTTGCAGCTGCCAACGTTCTGCTCTCTGAACACGGAGAGGTGAAGCTGGCTGATTTCGGGGTGGCGGGGCAGCTGACAGATACCCAGATCAAAAGAAACACCTTCGTGGGTACCCCCTTCTGGATGGCGCCCGAAGTCATTAAGCAGTCAGCCTACGACTCCAAGGTAAGGGCCGACTCTTCCTGTTTTCTGGGTCCAGAGAGTTGTCTTTTGTGACCCAACCTCACAGCTCTTCCAGGTGGACCAAAGCAGGTTCCTTGAAGCAGGACATGAAGGTAGTTCTCTCCGACCCCGGTTAGAAACAGATTTCATCTCTGTCTCCTACATCGTTTAATACCCTTTATTTATCCAGCCCACAGTTACTGAGTTGTTTTTTTTTTTGTTTTTTGACTTAAACAATGTGTGCTCAATGGTGGTGGGGACCAGAGAAGGAGCCCATTGGAAGGTAGGTGTGGCAGAACAGAGGACCAAGGTGGCCAGAATGGGTTCAGGCCTCCTGAGACGGCCAGGTAGAGGCATATGGGTCCACAGAGAGGGGTGGAGATTATCTGTCTATAGGTGGTGCTCGAAGCCTGAGCGGGAGTGGATGAGGGAAGGGGGCCCTGGACAGAGCTCTAAGCATAGTTAAGGGGCAAGCATAGAAGGAGGCTCCCACGAAAGAAATGGAGAGTTCATAGAAATGTTAAGACCAGAGTCTGGAAAGAATATGCTTTTAGTTGGTGCTACAGGTTCTTCCTCTCATTATTTTTAATTCTTAGTTAGGATCATTTATTCTCAGAGGCTCCTTCCCAACAGGAGGCAAACCATAATTCTTCTTTTCCACCTTTTTTACCTGTCAAACGTCCTCTCCCAGTTTTTCCTGGGTTGTTTTCCCTGGTACCTTCAACTTTCTTAAACTTATATAAATCCTAGGCACCTTGCCTCGGGAATCTTTGATTTAACTCCCCTCTCCCCCAGGCTGCTCATTCTCAGGTTGTACACAGAATAATCGTCACACGGTCCACAGAGAATTAATTGGTTCTTCAGAAGTTTCTAGGAAAACAAATATTTAACTCACGTACATTTACATGCCAGGCGTTGTTTCGTCTTTTTAAAATGGGAGTCTTGTCAGCAGACAGTAAGTAGACTTTTCCTAGGCACAGAACCTTCCGTCCGGCCCTTTGGGCATCGGTGGGAGCCATCAGCTGTTTAAAGAGCAGATATTGTATCAGAGTGGCAGGTGTACCTGCTTCTAGCATGGCAGGGACCCACCTAGCTGTCTCACTTTTAAGTTGTGGTGTGGCTGTGACTGCCATGGTCATGCTGATGGCTTTGGTAGCCACTGGCCGGTAGGTGACTGGTGGGTTTTCAACCCCTAGCGTAACAGAGCTCTGTGGGCTTCATCGTGCTTTTTGCCCTGTGGATGGATTCCCTCCATCCAGAGTCCTCTCTGCAGCCACCTTTGCTGATGGGGTCATAGCATTTTAGGGCTTGACCGGTCCTCTCTCTTTATTTTAGGCTGAGGCCCTTTTATCGGAGTTCATAAGTCTAGATTTTGGTAGGGACCAGAACCCAAGTTTCTGAACTCATCTGATTACACCACACTGATGGCTTTCTTCTCTTCCTTTCTAGTAAATGAGCTGATCAATCATGGCGCTTGTGACTCTGGATTCAGTTATTGTATTTTCAGTATTAAGACACCCATCACTGGTCACTTCACATTTTTTCCTCAGGGAGTGGCCTGGTTATCCAGGACCTTCCCCTTCCTCTCTTTCTTCCTTTTGCAGGGCCACTCTGGACTTTTGCCCAAGATGTGGCCTCTGGCAGCAGAGGTTTTACTGCATCATAAAGCTTTGCCACCTTTTTTCCCCTGGAGTTCTTGTCCTGATCCAAATGCTCTTATCTGATCAGTAGGTGTTGCAGTGTTCTTAGGTAGATTTAAAGATACTGGTCTCCAGCTGTGGGGACGCCCGCTTGGCTGGGGAGCTTGAGAACGTAGATGCCACTCTTCTCCCTAACCTTTCACTATACCTCTTACTCTGGCTTGTCAGAAGTGAATTCTTTCATTTGCCTGGGTCATAGCCAACCCCTCTCAACTGGAAATCATGTGCGAAAATTACATTTATGTGAACTTGGCTTCCCAGATTTGTTGACCCAGGAGGTGTGGAAAGTGCAGATAAGGCTAATCTCTATGTCTGAGTCTGGGGCCTCGGGGGGATAATGTGACATTAGTTCCCTCCCAGTAGTTGTGGCTCTGGGCTAGCAGCTTTTGTCTGGAACAATGCCTGATTTACAGATCCTCTTCCAGTGACTGCCTCCCTTCTCAGAGGCTGGCCTGGCCCCCTGGCCGGGAGCTCTGTGCTCTTGGAGGGGCTTTGTGGTTACTCTGCTCTCCTGATACACAAACTTATTTGGTTTGTTTTTCATGGGCCCCTTCCGGTCTTCCTCAGGTGTCCATCCAGGCATTTTCTCCATCAGCCTTTGCATTCCAGAAAGGAGCGCACAGCCCCGGTGGGTGGTTCTGTTCCCATCACTTTCATTTTTGGTACACTCCCTGTTGTTCAAAGGAAGGTCTGGTTGGGCCAAGGATAGCATGCACCTGCCTTCCTGGGATCTTCATCTTACTGGACCAAAGTTTTATTAGTTAATTAACTAATTAAAATTTTTATTCGTTTTATGTGTATGTCTAGAACCTTGTTTAACGTAATGACCTCTTGAACCCGTATCTTTGACTGCTTGTCATTTGTCCAGACTCCTTAGGTGTCCTGAATGTGTTTGTACACAGAGGACGTACATATAGGACGTCTTATGTTGATCTTAGTTCATAATCTAAGTACGACATTATTAGGTCATGATTACCCATGTGTCTTAAGAGCCTTATTTCTGTTACTTTTAAGGTGAAGTAGGGTAGCTTGGTTTATTTAAGACGCCTTGAGACCTAGAAGATGTGCCAAGGGAGATAACTCTGCTCTCCCATAAGGAAGCCTTTGCTTTCAACACTGAGCAGGGGCTTGGGCTGGAGAACATTAATCTTTCTCCCTCCACCCCCCCTCCCCCCTGCCCTTTGTTTATAAGGTTATGGTGATGGCATGTTAGCAAATGGATTGGACTTGTGTAAAGACATAGTCCGTGTTCCATGTCCCTTTTGTGTATTCATTCATTTGGTTATTGCTGTAGTTGTGCCCAGTGCTAAATAGTTGTATCTCCCATGAGTAATTGCATTACTGGGCAGGTAGCTCTAACAGGGAGCGGGGGCGCAGGGAGCTGAGTGAGGAATGCCAGAGCGAGCTGGGGAAGGCTTCACAGACCCCTTAGAGATGAGGGAGGGATGTTCGACCCAAGTCCAGTGTGGGAACGGAGAGACCTATGTATCTGGATTGTAGATTGTGAAGAATGTAAATGAGGCTGGAGAAATTGACTTGCCTATTAACTGAAATATCCTGTAGACCCTGAGAGGCTGGTGTCTGTATTCTCTTGTAAATGACTTTTCCCTTTTTATGGCCTCAAAAGCAGTACATACTGGAAAATACGGGGCGGGGTGGTGGCGGGTGATGGGAAAAGAAAAACATCTGTAGACCTATCACCCCAGCACAGGCTTAAGTTATTTTGATGTCTGGTCTCCAAAATAACCATATATTGTCTAACCATGGTGAAAAATGGCAATAGGTGATAGATGCGTTGGTGAAAAAAAATTGTTAAAGATGAGTGAAAAGCAGCAGTATTAGCCCATCAGTTTTTGGAATCTGTGTGGTTGGCCTGTTCACTGCAGCGTGTGATTGGCTCTCCCTGTCTGGTGCTGATCCGCTGGCTTCCTCTGGTTCCAGCACAGGATCAGGAATTACCACAGACCCCGCTGCGAGTGATGAGTCCTGGAGGTGGGGGCAGGATAGGATGTGAGCCAGAAGGGAAAACATGCAGCTAGGAGAGTAAACAGTAGGCTCTCAGCACGAAGTAGTGATTGGGGCTTTTCTAATCAGCCGTGTGTTGATGTTTGGTGCTGAAAGGATTTTTATACCTTTATATGCTGCTTATAAATGTGTTCCTCAGTACTGGATCTAAGTAAATAGTTTCTGTCAAATCCTTTTTTGACCTATGTTTTGACTAGTTATAACTGATTTGGGATTCGTATTTTTTTCTTTTCTTTCTTCCTCTTTTTTTTTTTTTTTTAAAGATTTCCTAAAAAAAATTTTTTTTTAAACGTTTGCTTATTTTTGAGAGAGAGAAGGAGACAGAGTGTGAGCGGGGAAGGGGCAGAGAGAGAAGGAGACACAGAACCTGAAGCAGGTTCCAGGCTCTGAACTGTCAACACAGAGCCCGACTTGGGGCTTGAACCCAGGAATTGTGAGATCATGATCTAAGCGGAAGCTGGGTGCTGAACCAACTGAGCCATCCAGGTGCCCCAGAAAAGATTTCCTTTTATTAACCACCTATATAACACTTCTAGTCCAGATCACTGCGGCTTAACAGATCACTTCCAATTCACAGCTATTTATTAACTAAGAGCAATGGATAAAATCCATACGCTAATTCAGAAAACTTCACATCACCACCAGTTTAGAACATCTGATTCACCAAGTGTAGATGATTTAAAAACAACAATCAGAAATTAAACATCTTTGGGGTGGCTGGGTGGCTCAGTTGGTTGAGCTTCTGATGCTGGCTCAGGTCATGATCTCATGGTCTGTGAGTTCGAGCCCCGCATCAGGCTCTGTGCTGACAGCTCAGAGCCTGAAGCCTGTTTCAGATTCTGTATCTCCCTCTCTCTCTCTGACCCTTCCCCGTTCATGCTCTGTCTCTCTCTGTCTCAAAAATAAATAAACATTAAAAAAGAAATTAAACATCACAAATAAGATTTTTTATTTGTTAGCATTAAATGTCTGAATTTTAAACAGATTCTCAGACTGGTGGCTCCTATCCATCAGCTCGTTCAAGTTTAGCACTGGTTTCATCCCCAGTAGTTTTTCCAGAACTACTGCCTTCAGCATGAATCTGCAGGAGTTTTCCTAATTCAGACGTGGGCTTCTTCAGCATTTTTACTTTTCTAACAAAGACCTCACGGAGCGGATAAATAGACTGATAAGTCTTTTCTGTATCTTTTCTGATGCAGTCTAGAATGAGTTTATAAACTGAAAAAAAAATTCCTTAATGTTTATTTTTGAGAGAGAGAGAGAGATAGAGCACAGTCAGGGGAGGGGCAGACACACACACACACACACACACACACACACACACAATCGGAAGCAGGCTCCAGGCTCCCAGCTGTCAGCACAAAGCCCAACAACACAGGGCTTGAACTCGTGAACTGTGAGATCATAACCTGAGCCAAAGTCAGACGCTTAACTGACTGAGCCCCCCCAGGCACCCCTGTTTAGAATCAGTTTATTGGCCACTTCTTTCAAGTCATTTATCTGTACCTCTTGGGTCGTGATTTCTATCACCTTTTTCCAATTTTGTCGGACCTGTTGGTGTTGACCATAAGTGGTCTTCTGCATCTGGTGGTTGCATTTTTTAGTAAAACCAACACAACACAGACGAAGCAAATAACCATCGGTAATCATGACATCACCATGAGCTTCAGTCCTGGTCTGCTGTGTTTTGACCATGGAGCACATTTTAGTACAGCTAAGATCCATGTCATGGAAATTAGGCAGTTTTTGCCCTGAACATCCTCACTAAACAGCTTGACTTTCTAAATGCAGTTTTATCGTTCCTGCAAATCAACAAGGCTCACTTCAAAAATACAACCCTTGAGGCCATCAGATGTGACTTTGGTTCCTTGATTTCTCCTGATGAGTGTTTTTCCAGTATTTCTTATATTGACAATAGCTGGTGCTTTCACATTGTATGCATCTTACTTAGAAAATGGACCAACCACTTTCTTCCTGGCTCCCTTTTTGTCACCTTTCATAAGGCACTTGTTCTGACCACCACCATCGTGCTGCTCAGGGAGCCAAAAGGCAGGATTCTTGTTTTGTTTTGTTTTTCTCCCCGCTCCTCTTCCTCGTGATTATAGACAGTTGACTGTGGTTCCTTCTAGAATATTTTCTGTTCATAAATTTTTCATACCACTTACAGTGTGTTGTATCTGCAGATTTGTAGTCAGCTTACTTTTACTTAATTAACATGGTATTACAAGGGTTTAGAATGTTGTATTTTAGTAGCAACCCCAGCCTCACTGGCAAGAGTCTCTGATCATCAATACCAGGTAACTCTGTGGTCACTTAGGAGCATGCCTCTAGAACTGTGCGTGTAGGAAAAAAAGTCCGTTCACAGATACGTATCTGCATTTCAAAGTGCCTGCCCTTACAACTGTTGACTTGGGTTTATATTGAAAACCCGTTTGTTTTCTTTTAATATCTAGTTTCGTGTTTTTCCCAGATGGCAGTAAAACAGGTCTCTTCTGATGCCTCAGTTTTAATTGCTTTGGAAAATGACCGCCCTTCCCCCAGATAACTTTTATTTTAAAACCCAGACACGTGTTCCCATGTGATGCCACATTTACTAAATACGGTAATAGATAGACTCTGGTGTTATTTCTGATTCTCTGTCAACAACGTCGTCACATGTGCAGTATTTCCATAAATATGTTAGAGCAACTTAATCATTCCTCCCAGGTTTAGTGTGAGAAGTGCTGCTGTTGAATGTTTTGGGCAGCATACACCATTTTCTAAATCTAAAATTACTTATTTAGGATAGATTCCTGGAAGTGGAATTAATTGGTTTTAGCAAGTGTGGATATTTTTATGGCTTTTGATACATAATGCCAGATTCCTTGCCATGTGTTCAAGTGTCCATCAAGTTTTCCACATTAGTCAGCAGGGTGTGAGATGTCTAGAGAGGGAGTCCCCAGGGAGGAAGATGCTCGGGAGCCCCCCCAGAGAAGCCCAGGGAACAAAGGATAGAGGGGGATAGAGGGGGACCAGGTGCCCAGAGGCCAGGAGCCACACACCTGGCACCTGGCTGATCTAGGAGGATCCAAAGAGGAATTCAAGAGCTGGCGTGACACACGGGCTCCTGGCTCGGCTGCCTGGCTGGATGGCACATGTTTTGCCATGACAAAGCTGTATTGGCCGGCCCTCCCGGGGGACGCAGGAGGGTGATGCCTGTGCCTCTCTGAAGACCTTGGCAATGTCTTATGGGTGGGGCTGAGAAGGCGGCTTCCTTGGCCGACCTTTGGCCTGTACTGGCGTTGTGGAAGCAGGGGCTGGGTCCTTGAAATGTTGTGGCTGTCTGCTTATTGTCCGGCCTGGAGCCTGAGGGAAGTAAGTGCACGGGCATGCCACGAGAGGCCGCCAGCAAAGACCATCGTCAGTCTGGCCTTCCAATTACCAAGTTTTTAAGTGGTTGTGGAATGCTTGGGGGCCTGGAGGTGGTCCCAGGGGTCAGTGGGACTAAGGCCCTGTGTCTGTATGGCCGGGAGGCAGATGGGTGCCAAGCAGCAGGCTTTGCAAAGAGCAGCAGTTCTCATGAAGTCCAGGAAGGCGGGAGTGGCAGCTGGACATTGAGGGGAAAGAGCTGCCGCCATGTGAGGGCTGAGTGCTGCCCCGCGCTCGCATCCCTCCCTCCCTGCACCCCTGCTCTCGTCCTGCCGCACACCCCCGTGACCCAGCTTCCCCCTCCTGGAGGCAGGCACTCTGCGGTCAGTCACCTTCTTGCTGATTTTATTTATTTTTTATTTAAAAAAAAATTTTTTTTGAGACACAGAGAGACAGAGCATGAACAGGGGAGGGTCAGAGAGAGGGAGACACAGAATCTGAAACAGGCTCCAGGCTCTGAGCTGTCGGCACAAAGCCCGATGCGGGGCTCGAACTCACGAACCGTGAGATCATGACCTGAGCCGAAGTCGGACGCTTAACGACTGAGCCACCCAGGCGCCCCCTTGCTGATTTTAAAAGCAACTACACATGTGAACCGAAGCAGAATCCGGGCTGCCAAGGGAAGGCAAGTGGGAATATGGCTCCCGTGCCGACTCTTCCAGTCCGATCCCTGTAGGACGAGGAATTTAGAATGGGGCTTGCCACCTGTTGCACCCATTTTCACTGAGAACAGAAGAAATGGAGCGTGTGGTTGGCCCTGACCGCACGGGCTGCCAGGCGGGGAGATAGCCGTGAGGGTCTCTGTCACTCACTAGGGTTGTGAGGACACGGCGGGTCTTGAAGGTCAGAAATGTCTGTGTCCTGCCGTGACCCGAACGGTGTCTCAGCCTTTCCGTTTCCTTGCCGTAGAGTGAGTGTGAGGGATCGGTTAGATTCTGATCTGCCATGGGTTTCCAGTGCCCGGTGAACAGAGCACCAAAGGTGTGGTAATTGCCGTGGGCCAGAGGCCACCCTGCCTCCTCCCCTGCTTTACTGGCCCCTCAGTCCTGCTGTGTCCTTACAGCGGCTGTCCCCTTTGCCAGGGGCTGCTAGCAACTGCCGAGGGAGCCTCCTTAACTGCTTTCTCCAAGACTACCTGCTTTTTTTTTTTTTTTTTACTTGCCTCCCGTGGCCATGGGGTTCGGCTCCCCCCAGCTGACCCCCTGTGGCCACAGCAGGTGCTGGGCAGGAGTGGGACTGGGCAGCTGGACCCTGTGTGAGGCCTCCTGCTTCCTGCCAGCGGTGGATCTAACCAAGCCCCTAGAGCCAATTAACCTGTCATTTGACAGGAAATACAGGAGCTTGAAAAACAGCAGTAATTGACTCCAGGAAGAAACCAGACAAATCCATAATTTGGGGGCCTGTTTCTTCCTCGAGACAGTGGCACTGGGGAGATGGGGCAGGGTGCAGACTGTTGTACATTAAAAGAGCCTTAGGTGACCTGCCGGCTGATAGCAAGGTATGGGCTTCCTTTGGATCCTGATTCCAGCAAGCTGACCGTGAAAATACTTTTTTAAGAATTGAGAAGATTTAACTATTGTTGCAGCATATTAAATTATTGTTAATTTTTAAGTTTACTTATTTATTTTGAGAGAGAGCACGAGCAGGGGAGCAGTAGAAAGAAGGAGAGAGAGGATCCCAAGGGGACTCTATGCTGTCCGTGCAGAGCCCGACATGGGGCTCGAACTCACTAACTGTGAGATCATGACCTGAGCTGAAACCAAGAGTCGGATGCTTAACCGACTGAGCCACCCAGGTGCCCCATATTATTGTCAGTTTTAAAATTACTGTTAATTTTAGGTGTTGATAGGTAGTAAAAAACCCTTGCAAAGCTGAAGCAAAGGGTGCACGTCACGGTGTGTGTGATGTCCTTTACAAGGCACTGTGGCAAAAAATAGACAAAGCCCATGTGGCAAATTGTTAATAATTAGTAACTTCATGTGATGAGTCTGGGGGGGGGTACATTCAGTTAATATTCTCCATTTCTATGTGCGTTTGAACATTTTCATAAGAAACCCATTTCCTTTAAGTTCTAGGCACTATGTGAGGCACCTTGCTCAACCACCCTGGTATTATTCCCATTTTACAGATGAGAGAACTGGGCTCACAGGCTAGATATTTTGTGTAATGTCATAAGGCTTTGGTTGTAGAATTGGCGTTTAAACCCAAGTCTCTGGGACCAGTGTGCCTGCTCTCGACCTCACAGCTGTGCTTAGTCGTAAGCTGGCTTGATGGGATGAGTCGCAGAACCCCTCCACGCCCCCAGTGTGCCCTCTCTGCTCACCTCTCCTTACCCATCCTACAACTCCGGGGACTTCAGTTAACACGGAGTGCCTTGTACTTCCAGCAGTAAATGGAGGATGAATAATTGTAAAAGCTGCCTAGGTGCAGGGCCAGAGGATGTTTTATGTATTAAATTTTCTCCTATGTGTCGCCTATTTTGAAATTATTCCAAAGCCTTTTTTCTGCTCACTTAAAAACAATGATCTTCAAAACCTCAGAAGTACACTGAGATGTGTGTGAATTTTTTTTCCCTTCCTTAAGAAATCTATTTATTTGAATTTATTCACTTCCCGGTGTCTCTAAAGATGCTCTGTTGTTGCAGGCAGACATCTGGTCCCTGGGCATAACAGCCATCGAGCTCGCAAAAGGGGAGCCCCCTCACTCCGAGCTGCATCCCATGAAGGTTTTATTCCTCATTCCAAAGAACAATCCCCCGACGCTGGAAGGCAACTACAGCAAAGCCCTCAAGGAGTTCGTTGAAGCCTGTTTGAACAAGGAGCCAAGCTTTGTGAGTCTTGCAACCTCGGGGCGGGTGTCTCTTCCTGTGCGGCCACACTTGGTCTAGATACATCTTCTTGGAATTTCTGTAATCGCTCCTGTCCTAGTCACCATTGTCTTCACGATCTCGTTGATTTTTTTTTTCTAATTTTTTTTTTTTAACATTTATTTATTTTTGAGAGAGCACAAGCGGGGGGAGGGGGAGAGAGAGAGGGAGACGCAGAATCTGAAGCAGGCTTCAGGCTCCGAGTTGTCAGCACAGAGCCCAATGCAGGGCCTGAACTCACGAAACGTGAGATTGTGACCTGAGCCAAAGTTGGAAGCTTAACCGACCGAGCCACCTAGGCGCCCCACATTAATTTTTTTTCTACATGGCTATGATTGATTTGAGTTGCAAATTTTTTATTTATTGTTTATCTTGCAAGAAACAGAAATCGACTTATTTCCTTTCAGATTGTCTACCATCTCATAACCTCATTGAGCCCGAAGACTGTTCTCCGTAATATTATATGTGGAATCATAAATTTTTAATATTTATAGTGAAAGGTCAGGCTATTTTAAGCCGTTTTTAGTAATCGCGAAGTCTGGCCAAAAAAATAATGGCTAAATGTGTCTTTAAAGTAGATGTTTTCAGTTTCTTCTTGGTGTGTGTTAGGAAAGAAAAGGCAAATAAAAAAACAGAAGTGAATCACCCACCTTGCCCTCCTATCCTTTCCTTTTTACTCTTTTTTTGGGTACAGTTGACCCTGGCAGAGTCATATGGCAGTAACCCTATACAGCGTTAGCCGAATTGTCTCTCAATCAGGATATATCTTTGAAAGTTACCTTTGTATTTCGGTGTTGTGTATAGCACCGTATGCCCTTGATTTGTTTCTGAGTTTTGCAGCAGCATTGGCTGAAGGCCAAGCCGAAGCCCTTTTTTAATGAACTCCTATCTGAAAAGGGGTGACTAAGTTTACAAGAGCACCATGGTTCTCTAATATGCCAGCTTTGTGAAGGAATGCGATGGGGAAATGCAACATTTTCTCCGAACCTCTGGGGGTGCAGCCTGAGGCCACACAAGCCGGCATCTCAGGAAAGCATCAGGTGTCAGGGGTGTGGACTGTTCCTCTCTCTGTCGACACCACTCTGGACGTGCTGTCTTGATGTGAGCCCCCCGCCACGGTGCAGCAGCACTTAAGAAGATACACCCGCGATGTGGACTAACCTTCCCATTCCAAGTCGACTTCTAGTATCTGCCTACTTGCCCAGTGCACACATCCCCATCCCTGCCTGGTCCCCACGCGCATGGAGGGAAAGGACGAGAAGCTGAGGGTTTGAGCACCTCTGACACACGTGGAGCTTCACAATCAGGGAAACTGACAGGGAGGGAGACATAACCTGAGGTGACCCAGGTTTTCTGTAAGCTTGAATTTGAGACACCTGCCCAGCTCTCATGAATAAAGCTTTAGTAACTCGGAGTAAGTGGGACCTTAGTCTAACTGGTGTTGTTTGTGTGTTCTTGCTGTTTGCCCCGGTTTGGGCCACATTCGTTTCTCCCTGGGAAGCCATGCTCCCCGTAATGATTGGGTTTGCCATCCTCAAAAGCGGTTGCCAAGTTCCAAGTATGCTGTGTGGCTGTGGCCAGGCTGAACCCAGGCCCTGGGTGAGGGCCTCGCCCCAATCCTAGGGGAAGAGACAGACTAAGGAAACCAGTATTTCTGAATTGGGGAAGCTGATGAGCCAGGGAACTTGGGTTCTGTTTTGGTATCAAAGAAAAGGGAATCTCTAGGCTCCTCTCTAGTTTCCTCTAGATGTAGCCAAATGAACATTTATCTTACTGTGTTGGGGAGAAGGAGCCAAACGTTAACATAGAAGATCACCAAGGTAATACAGAATATATATTTTCTCTCCTGCCGGCATTTGTAATAACATGTCATGTGAACACCAGAAGGTATGTATTCTGGGTGTCTTGAATGATCTCTGAAATTCTCTGACACGTTTCCTGTGTAAATGTGTTTTTCTAGAGGAAGGTTGTTTGCTTTCATCAGATGGTTACCTGTAGAATGTTCAGGACCGCATTAGATACTAAGTGCTGTGTGTCCACACTGAACGTGGACTCCACCCACGGGTGCCCAAGGACTGTTGTTTGAATAATGGCTTTGTTACGGAAACAAACTCTGAAGCAGAACTTGATCTTTAGTTTTAGTTTAGTTTTAGCAGGCTTGTTTGACATTTTGAGGCAGAAGTCTGTCCTTCAGGAGAGAATCAGAATGCAGGGAACTTCATCTTATGCTTTCTCTCGTTTGGTGGTTTGTTTCCCAGAGACCCACTGCTAAGGAGTTACTGAAGCACAAGTTTATAATACGCAACTCAAAGAAGACCTCCTACCTGACCGAGCTCATCGACAGGTACAAGAGATGGAGGGCCGAGCAGAGCCACGAAGACTCCGGTTCCGAAGACTCAGACACGTGAGTCGGCTCCCCCGGATTGTAGGGTGCACATGAGCCGGGCTGCTGTGGGGGTGGGGGGTGCCTGTGAGCCCTGGGCACGCGTCACGTTCGTGTGTGTTCTTGTCTCTTGTTTGGGTGTTGTGGGGGGTGGGGAGTGGTTGTTACTGCCTTGCTTGTGAATTCGATATGTCTTTAGATAATCCGGCTTGATGGGGATTCTTGTGTTTGCACGGGACAGTTTGGGAGCCTATTAGCCTCTTTTTGTTGCCAGTGGAGTCTGTCCAGGAAAAATCTGTATGGCGGAATTGCTCTTAAAGGACCAGAACTGGCCTCCTTCTCCTTTTCTTCTTCCTGCTGTTAAAAATATTAATCAGGGGCGCCTGGGTGGCGCAGTCGGTTAAGCGTCCGACTTCAGCCAGGTCACGATCTCGCGGTCCGTGAGTTTGAGCCCCGCGTCAGGCTCTGGGCTGATGGCTCGGAGCCTGGAGCCTGTTTCCGATTCTGTGTCTCCCTCTCTCTGCACCTCCCCTGTTCATGCTCTGTCTCTCTCTGTCCCAAAAATAAATAAAAAACGTTGAAAAAAAATTAAAAAAAAAAAAATATTAATCAAACTGCCTTAAAAGTATTTTTTAAAAGATAGAAACGTATGTTTTTACGATCTCGTGTTGTGTTGTGGTAGACACTTGGGTTGTGCAAGCTCTGTGGGAAGCTGCTTACTAAAAACTGGCATCAAGTTAAGCCTGTTGGAATTCCGTTAGCTGAAGATACGAACGAGGTGTTGGGGGAAGCTAGACCACCTGCTCTGACGTGAACGTGGGGGCCGTTAGGACAGTGTCCTGAATACAGGCTGTGAGTCGCTGACAAGACATCCAAGAGGATGTGTCCAGTGTAGAGTGGCATCCAGGCTCAGGAGGCGTGTAGGCGAGGGTCATGGATTTTAAGTCATCACACTCTAAATGGTCGTTGGAGCCACGAGAGTGAGTGGTGCTGCCCAGATTCCATCTGCAGAGTGCGAAGGACCCGAGGCCTAGGGCCGAGTGCTGGGAAGCACCTAGAGTAGAGGACGATCCTGTGGATGACCCGGGTCAGGGGTGATCTGGGTGCAGAGAGCCTGCAGGGGAAGGGTGATGAGCAGGAACATTGAGGCTCAGGGCTCAAGCAGGTGAAGGACTGAGCAGTAACCCCCTTGTCCAGTGGTGTGCTGGGCATCAGTGGCCTTTGGGCATCAGTGCAGGGGCGAGGTTGGTTCTGGCGTGAGTAGAAGGTAAGGAACGGAGGCAGTGAGTGTAGGTAACACATCCAAGAATTCAGACTGAGACATGGCCGTAGCTCGAGGGGCGGGTGTGTTGAGGGAGCCACAGGCCTGGCTACTTGTTCATGGGAAGGAGACCAAGAGGAGAAAAGTGCCCTCCGGGAGAGGGGTTGTCACGCAGCGGGGGATTGTCTTGCAGAAGAGACGCCTCTCTCCCTTTCAGGAGGCGGGATGGAAAGTGTGGGTGCGGCTGGCACTGTGGGAAGTTATGGGAGCCTCAGTCTGATGGTCTGTCCTTTTCTCTGAGGCAGGAGGCAAGGTCCTCTTCTGAAAGGGGGGTCAGGGGGGTGTGGTGGTGGAGATGGGAGGTAGGGGTGGAGTCTGGGGGGTGGCTGGGCAGTGCACAGTGCTCGGTTGGAGCAGGAGAGCATGGGTCTCCTTGGGACGGAGCTGTGCGCTGGCTCACGGAGTTGGCCTGAATTTCTCTACAAAGGGAAACAGATACCGACAGCCAGGCATCTGGAGGCAGCGACTCTGGGGACTGGATCTTCACTATCCGGGAGAAAGATCCAAAGAATCTTGAGAATGGAGCCCTTCAGCCTTCAGACTTAGAAAGGAATAAGGTAACGTTGGCTCAGCGACTAACACCTGTCATCATCAGCCAGTGGTGGTCCTGTGAGTCCCTTTTGTGTGGAGCCTGCTCCTTTACTGGGCAGGCTTTTTTGGAATCTCGCTGTCCCTGAATTGACAGATAAGAGGTTATGTTGTCTGGTATCCTATGATTTCACTCCTATGTGGAATTTGAGAAACAAAACAGGTGAACATAGGGGAAGGGAAGGAAAAGATAAAAACTGAGAGGGTGGCAAGCAGCAAGAGACTCTTAAATACAGAGAACAAATTGAGGATTGCTGGAGGGGACGTGGGTGGGGGGTGGGCTAAATGGGTGATGGGCATTAAGGAGGGCACTTGTTGGAATGAGCGCTGGGTGTTATATGGAAGTGACAAATCACTGGGTTCTACTCCTGAAGCCAGGATTGCACTGTATGTTAACTAACTTGAATTTAAATTAAAAAACAAAAGAAAAAAAAGAAAAAGATTCTGTCTCATGACCCAGAGAGTCAGACCTGAGAATCTGGCCTCAGGTCTGCTCTGCAGAGGCTGCTGCTGTCTCCCCACCCCCAGCCCTGCACCACCACTGTGGAATCCGTTTCCTGACACTTGCACATTAGCAGGGGTCAGAGTATTGCTTTGTGTATTGGGGTTACTCATAAAAGGTACCAGAATTTTGGGATGAAGTTTTTGTTTAAGATCTTAAAAACAAATGTAGTGCTTTTGGTACATATATAAAACCTTACTTTGATTAATTGGTTTTATGCCTATTTAAGTTTATGAAAAACTGTATTTTTAAAATCTTTTTACAGCACAGTGGCGTAGTCCCTCTCCGGCAGTGTAGACCAGGGGCTGCCCCCTGGTGATCCTATAAGTCTGGCTTTGATAAGCAGATAGGAGTTATTATAGAGGTTGCAAAAGTAGAAAATAGGCCGCTGTCCTACGACAGTCACTTGGCAACAGTCAGCTTCGGTTCTGGTTTCTGTAGTCAAGTCCCACTACATAGGTAGCACAGTGTTGGAATACAGATGCCACTTTTGGGACCTCGTGGGTCTTTCCATTTGGAATCCGGACCCCGGTTTCCCCACCTGCGTGCTTGTTGCGCACTGCTGCAAATGAAACATTGTAGTCTGGTGAAAGACAGCAAGACAGACCCATTGGGTATCCCTGCAAACAGACAGCATTTCAGATTTGATGTGATGCATGTCTGAAGTCTACAGTTGGAATTGTTGCAGTATGAATGTTAAACTACTTCCCTCTGATTACCTTTTCTTTCTTCCCTAAGATGAAAGACATCCCAAAGAGGCCTTTCTCTCAGTGTTTATCTACAATTATTTCTCCTCTGTTTGCAGAGGTAAGATCCCCAGTTGACTTTGGGGGGGGATGTGGCGGGGGAAGTAGTGGGGAGCAGGGTCCTCTTTCTGTGACATGTTGCCCGTAGCATTTGGGAGGTTAGAAGAAGTTGGCACAAGCAGGAGGAGAGTCCGCACCGTGGTCCCCTGAGGCCGGCCGGGATTGGGCACGGCCTTCCCGGCGCCCCTCCTGGGAAACGTCCCTGTGATGTCACCTCAAGTGTTCTGGCCCAGCCCAAGTCTCTGTGTGACCAGGGTGATTTTCAGCCTCAGTTATACTACCTTCTACAAAATCCGTTTGGCTGTAGCGTGGTTGCTTTGCCGCAGACAAGTGTATGGTGATGTAAAAAGTAGAATTTTATTTGAAAGGAGAAATCGGATTCCCTGGAGACCTCAGTTGTCCTAGAGTGCCCCCATATTTCACTGGGATCCTCCTGTAGTCACTTAACCCAGCAGGCCACCAGTGTCCCCAGTGAGCAGCCCCTGTCCCTCCTTCGTTCTGGGACTACACCCATGTGCTGGTTCCCTGTTCCTTCCCCGGGGAGCCCCCCACGTCCCCACCCCTGACTCATGTAGGTACCTATATGTATATGGCATTTTGAGATGTTCTCAACAATAGATTTTGAAACTGAAGATTATTCTTCATCCAGTTAGTAGGTGATTTGAAAATAAAGTTGGAGATCTCCCTGTCCTTTTTTTTTGAGACCCGTCCCCCCCCCCCCACGCATGCACACACACACACACACACACACACACACACACACACACACACACACAGGCTGCCTGTAAGATAATTCAGAACGAGTCGCACTCTAGTACCTTCTGTTTGGTGATTCAGAGCTCCCCAGGGGAGCCTCCATGCACACAGGCTCCCCGCCCTGCTCACTCCACTTGGCCTGAACCTCAGTCACACAGTGACTCCCCCTTGGCAAGGTCCCCCCCCCCCCCCCCCCCCCCCCCCCCCCGCCGCCCGGTGTCCGGGCTGGCTTCGTCCAGCTCCTAGTCCTTCCCCTGCCCAGGGTCTGCCCTCTCGAGCTTGCCTGAGGGGCCATGCTGGAGCCTGGAGTGTGGAGTTGAAACCACTGAACGCACGGGTTTCCCACAGGGCAGGTGGAGGCCTCTCTGTGTCCCTCTTTGGCTCTCATCCTGGCTGATTTTTCTGGGTACCTGCACTCTTCCTCTTCTGTCCATAAGACACCATCTTGCTCATTATTGTGTAGTTTGGGAGAGTGGTCCTTCAGGCTTTCTGGATGTTCCCTTGCTCCCCTGTGATTTGCCATTGGCGCTCCACCAGCATCAGGCAGTTTGGGAAAATGGCATAGGTATTTCCTGTTTGTCTGAAGCCATGTATTTTTCGTGGGGCGTATGAAGAAACTGTTCTGGAATCATTATTTGGAATTAATGAATTAATCCTAAATGGAATACTGCTTTGATTTTGATTTTTTTTCCTGCTAGCCTGAAGGTAAAGTCCCAGGTATCTTTTCTTTGTTTTTATCAGTAGTACTTGGTAACCACATGTTTGAAGTGTTCAGTGTGTGTCATTTTACATCATACTCCAAAACTCCTCAACCCCGTGTCTGCGGATGCGCGTGTTCCTGACATCAGTGGGTGCAGGTGGCTCACTCCGGTCGGGGGCTGATCAAGCAAGGGAGGAAAACTGAGTGGGAAACAGGGGAAGGCAGAGGTTACACACTCAGGACTTGTAAATGCTGTTCTCTGTGGTTGTTAAGTGATGGGGAGTCCTAGACAGACACAGGTGGCCACCTCCCGGTCTGCCGCACTACAGTCTGTGACCAGCAGGAGCCCAGCGAGCGAACCCCCTCCCGCGGCCCCTCCAACGCCACGGCTTCCAGTTCCCTTGTGTGTCCCTTCAGCCGGCGGAAGGGGGAAGTGTGGTCAGGATGGGGTTGGTGCCGGGAGTGATGTGTTCCCAGCAGCTTGAAAGCCGAAACTAAAGGTGAATGATTTCCTAAAGGTGAAATCGAGGAGGGGGCTCTTGTTTGGAGAGGCTCAGCCGTGCACCTGCTGCCTGTTGCTGGAACAGCTTTCCTTGTCACAGGGCACGTCTTGGTCGCATCCATCCCAGAGAGGGCTTACGAGTCATCAGCCTCACGTGAGGCGGTGCTGAGGACACCGTCGTGATTTCTTATGGGGGCAGAGGGGCCGATAGGGACGCCAGCTTCCCAGAACTTAGGGGTGCCAGTTGGTTGCACGAAAGAGAATGTTTTGATAGCCCCTGGGTCCAGAAAGGCCATTTGCTGGAGCCTTCAGAGCCAGCCCCTTACCACCAGGATCTAAGCCACAGTGCACACTGCAGCTTTGCTGTGGAAGCCAGAGCTGAGTGACTTCGGGATTGCTTTTCTGGTAGAGATTAAGGTCGAAGTGGAACGAGCAGAGGGATGGATGCCTCGATCAGATCTTGAAAAGATGCACAGAAGGCTAGCTGTCTCTGTTCCTTGCTAGCAGAGGTGGTGACGTAGGTCTGACTCCTGCCCTTCCTGTACAGAGTGCTGTCACGGAGCTGTTCCTGGAAAGGAACGGAAGTGGGCAGCGGTCTGGGCTGGCACGTTGTGTAACCCTGTATAGGAGGCGCTCGGCGATCCCGGTGCCCATGTGGGTCATGCTGCTCTTCGTGTTTGTGTGTTTCCAGTTGAAGGAGAAGAGCCAGTCGTGTGGCGGGAACACGGGGCCCATAGAGGAACTGCGCGGGGCCATCTACCTGGCAGAAGAGGCCTGCCCTGGGATCTCAGACACCATGGTGGCCCAGCTCGTCCAGCGGCTGCAGAGGTAACTGCGTCCAGGGAGGAGGGCCCTGCCGTGTCTGCCCTGTGGCTCTCTCTGCCCTTCCAAGGGACTGCTGGTCAGCCCTCTCTGTCCCTGGGGCGCTTCGTTCCCGGTCGGGTGCTGTTAGCTTCCCGCCACACGGTTGAAACAGAATCAAGTTTCAGAATGTTCTGAGTTCTAGAACTCAATCACTGTAAAAGAATGATAGGAATCTGGAAAGACCACAGACTTTGTGAGACTGTAGCTCTTACCATGTAAATGCCCAGTGCCTTTAAAAGGCCCCTGTCTGCTCCTAGTGAGGCAGCCTGACCCTCCGCCAGAGAGGTGTGCTCCTTACCCACGTGTTTGTAATGCGCTTGGTTTTCTGCTTTCAAAGTCAGGCCCACGGTGCCAGAAGTTGGGGCTCGGTGAGTTAGGACATGGGCGTGTTCGCTTCCTCGGGTGCCTAGGCCACTTCTACCCGCCCTGGTGCCCGGGAGCCCTGCTGTGTCGGCAGGTGTGGTCTGCCCTGCCTGTGGCCCTGGGGTGGGGGTAGGGGGGACGGCCTGGGCTTCCCCACCCACTCTCAGACTTGCGATAGCCTCCTTGTAAAGGTCGCTTCGATGTCACTCCCGCGGAAGGGCAGTCATTTGGGGGGGTTGGAGAGAGTGGAGAGGTGTGCTGTGACCCAGGCTCTGCTCTGCACCCCCAAACCTTTGCCACTCTCCCAAAAGCCAGCCACGTCATGGCTTTGAAATTCACCTCCTTTGGGGCACCTGGGTGGCTCAGTTGCTTAAGCGTCTGACTTTGGCTCAGGTCGTGATCTTATGGCTCGTGGGTTTGAGCCCCCACATCGGGCTCTCTGCTGTCAGTGCAGAGCCTACTTCGGATCCTCTGCCCCCCCCTCCTCTGCCCCTCCCCCACTTGCAATCGGTCGCTCACTCTCAAAAATAAACATTTAAAAAATTTAAAAAAGAAAACAAAAAATACCTTCCAGGTGAATTGTGAGTTGTCCAGGCTCCCGAGCCCCTTCCAGAGCAAGGCCAGGCCTCAGTGACAAGAACATTTCAGCTCTTTCCAGAGAGGCTGCCTTGACAACACATAAAGAAGTTGGGGGCACATTGGGTTCCTTTTGCCACTTGGAAGTGATGGCCGAGGGGCTGCCCTCTGGCAGGGGCCGAGCCCTGGTGAAGGGGGACGTAGGGACCCGGCCTCACTCCTCCCTGCAGGTTTGTCCCCGCGGCCACAGGCTCCTTTGTAGAAGGTGTCTGGCCTTCCCAGCCGGTGCTTGAGGGCTGCTGGAGAATGAGGCCTGTTTACGTGGCCGCTGCCTATTCTGAGGCTGGAAGGACTCTGTTACGCTTTCGGGTTTACCCCCCTCCCCCCTGTTGACAGGAACAAATCTGAGGCATAAAGGAACAGAGAGCTGCAGTCACCCGTCTGCTCACCCGCACAGGGGCTGACAGGTCTGCGTGTGCCGTCCCGTGTGCACGTGCAGGGACGGTCATGTGGCATTGTTAGAGGGCTCACCGGCTGTTGGTCGTGAGATGATCCTTCTCAGCTCCTCGGCTGCCCCCTGTTCCTTCATAATAACTTAATGGCCACTTTTCTCATTTCTCGGAGCAGTTTGGACTCCCTTCGCTCCCCATTCTAGCTGTGTTTGGTCTAGCTGTGTGCGTGGTCTTGGTTTGGTTTGCTGCTTTCCTAGTGTCCCTTTTAGGACTCTTTTCCACGTTGTCTCAAACTGCCTGAGATGGTTAGCAGGGATGCCCGCACGTGACCCAATTTCCCCGAGGCTCTGGGGCACCGGGGTGTGGCCTGTGCATTTTTGTTGATCTCTCTGCTCCCTCCTTGGCACTGTGGACCCAGGGGATCTCCACTCGTGCTCTCCAGTAGACAGTGTGAGCCACGCACAGAGCTTCAGGTTTTCTAGTTACCTCATGAGAAAACTGGAAGAGTGGAACAGGTAAAGTTAGTTGTAATAATAGATTTTTTAACCCACTGCTTGCCACATCTTTTCATCATCGACACGTGGTCGGTGCACACTGTTACTGGGGAGGCGTTTCGCATCTGTTTTTTACCAGGTCTTTGGAGTCTGGTGTGTTTTACGCTTCACAGCACGTCTCAGTGTGAACTGGCCACATTTTGGGGTCTCGGCCGCCACTGGTGTGAGCGTTGAGCATCTGTAAGTCAGATGTGATTGCCGCTGTCCACATCACGTTTAAATTTGTACTTGCGGGGCGCCTGGGTGGCTCAGTCGGTTGAGCGTCCGACTTCGGCTCAGGTCATGATCTCGTAGTTTTGTGAGTTCAAGCCCTGCGTCGGGCTCTGTGCTGTCAGCTCAGAGCCTGGAGCCTGTTTCGGATTCTGTGTCTCCCTCTCTCTCTGACCCTGCCCCGTTCATGCTGTGTCTCTCTGTCTCAAAAATAAATAAATGTTAAAAAAAAAAATTAAAAAAAAAATAAATTTGTACTCTCCAAACACTAGTCCACGTTCTTTCTTCTGGCCTGCAGACCATTCTGTCTTGTTTTCCTTTCCTTTGTCATGTGCAGACACACTCTCCTCTGCAACCAGCAGAGGACCCTGCTCCTGGGGGGCCCTTAGCTGGGTCCCCACAGGCTTTTTAGCAGGTGCTGTCCATTCACTCCTTGGAGGCTCCCCGAGCTCTTGCTGTGTGTTCCCCACCCAGATGCCACCATGCCACAGTGGCCACTGCTGCTGCCTCGTTCCCGTTTAGCTCCATAAAGGCGGTCCCTCAGTGGATCACCTCAGAAAAAATAAACGATTTTTGTCTAAAGCATTTCAGAGACTTCTGTGTCTTAATTTGAATTAATGCGTGGCTCTTTTTGCATGGCATCAACTCCTCCCATGGCTTAGGCATTTATATTTCTTGGAAAATGAGTTTTAGGATCTGTGGCTGGAGCCTGCTTTTCAAGATCTTCCGTGATCCTTTCTCTGGGAGGGTGCCAAGTATTTTAATGCCTTAAAAGAGGAGCCAGAGGTTGGAATGTTTGAGATTCTCTCCATTGAACAGGTCCTCAGCCCTCTCCTGTGACTTGGGCTCTGTTTTGAGGTAGCCGAGGGGATCTTGGCCATAAGAGGACCCCGCTCCTTTTTTGTTTTTATTCCAGAGCAAGATAGTACTGCAGAACTAACAGAAACCAGAAGAAAGTGCCATGACCCCACCAGTGCAGCCCAGTTAGGAATATCAGTTTTGTTCATTGGCTTCCATTGTTCTATACAGATCATAAATTTACCCAACTTTTTACATGTCTCCAAATTAGTGCACATATAAGTTTTTGATGTTCTATAGTATTTAGAATAAATTGTGCATGTGAAACTATACATGTGTACTGCCTGTATAATTTTATGTACATATTAATTTGTGCGTATTTCTCATGTTGCTAAATGTAATTACAATTTTTTTAATTTAAAAAAGTGTTTTTAATGTTTATTTTAGAGAGAGAGAGAGAGAGCAGGGAAGGGGCAGAGAGAGAGGGAGACACAGAATCCGAAGCAGGTTCCAGGCTCTGAGCTGTCAGAGCCCAACGCGGGGCCCGAACCCATGAACTATGAGATCATGACTTGAGCCGAAGTTGCATGCTTAACCGACTGAGCCACCCAGGCACCCCTATAATTACAATTTTTAATCAGTTTAAAAATTTGGTTAGTCTGTCTAACCATTTCTCTACAGTTGGACATCAAAGTTGTTCCCTGTTTTACAATTACAAAAAATCTAAGAGGCAACTTTGTGCAAAATATACGGCTCCTTCTTTGGACTCCATTTCTGAAACAGTTCTAGGAAGTGGATTACGTGAATGAGCATCGATATTTTTGTGGCCAAAATGGGTTTTCTTGTGCCCATCTGTAATCTAGCCATGTGTATGTGTTTGGGTTTTACTGATTCCTTAATTTTAAAAAATGGACTGTAAGCGAAGCCACGCCATTTATTGTTCTGTTCTTCAATTCTTTCCTGAAGAGACCAAACGTGTTCTCACTTTCCGTTATAGACTTTCAGTTCTTCCATGGACTGAATTTAACCTGTGAAAAGTTGTGTCGAAATCACAGTTTTCTTAGTTTTTATGCATTGTTTAGTGATTAACCTGCTGATATTTGCCTAATTTTTTTTATGACTTGGGCTTGCCCAGCAAAAGTAGGATTTGGGTGGTGGTTTGGATTTTTGCACGGGAGGTTACAGAAATGACATTCACTTCTGTTTCTCTTTTTTTTTTCTCCCCCTCTAGATATTCTCTAAGTGGTGGAGGAACTTCATCCCACTGAAATTCCTTTGGCATTTGGGGTTTTGTTTTTCTTTTTTTCCTCTTCATCCTCCTCGTACAAAGTCAACGAGAGCCTTTGCTGACTCGGCTGCAGTGGTGCGCCATCCGGGGGCCGTCCCCCCACCCCGAGCCGCCCGTCCCGGGGCCCCGCGCCGCCCTTTCTCCCGGCCTGCACCGCGTGAAGTCTCCGGGGGGGTGGGTCAGGTCGGCTCCTTCAAGCGATCATTTTATTTTATGGTTCTTGTTTTTAATTTTAGCCAGTGTGCACATATCAAGGAAAGTGTCTTTAAAAACAAAAACAGGCCCTGAAATGTATATGTGGGATCACGATAAGGCCACATCCGAAATGAAACCTCAGGTATCCTGCTTTAAGTTGATCACTCCCCTCCCCGGGAGATGGGGAATCGCTCTGGTGGGTCAGTGTACAGATTGTATATAGTGTCGTTTTTACGGAAACCCTTCTGGCGTGTGTCAGGAGTCACCGTGTACAAATTGGCCGAGTGCTTCTGTAGATAATGTCAGTGGAGTAAATATTTGACAGGCCGTAACTCGAGTCTCTTGCCTTGCCTTTATTACATGTAAATTTTGAATTATGTGATCAGTGATTTGGGTTTTCTTTTGTATCTGCAGGGTTTGCCATTAATGATAATAAGCACCCCTCCTGCGAACACTCTTTGTACCTCCACACACGCACACCGCCCTCTCGTCTGCCCGACAGCCCTCTTGGTCCCCGTAGAGGTTAATTTCCTTTCATTTGATGGTACTATTTCTTAGTGTTTTAAATCGGAACATATCTGGCCTCATGAAGCTTTAATTATTTTAAGTTGCTCCCCGATGAAGTGCTCTCGTCTTAACATTTGTTTGAAATTGTGCCACTGCCAGCCCCGCGCCCGCTGCACCGTCCTTTCTGGTAGGATCTCCTGTCGCTCCTTGTGAAACCCGCGTATCATCCTGCCCACCTACAAGTGTCTGAATGCTTACACGAATAAATTTTATAACGCACTTGTTCTGCAGTGTGACTCTTGAAACGTGACTCTTCAGAGGGCAGTGCACCTGTCGTGGAGGTGTGTGAGTTTGTGTGCGCGAGTGTGTGTGAAGAGGGTGAGACACTTCAGCACTTCCAGAAAGAAGAGCCCACCGTGAACCTGCCGCATGTCCAGGTCTGCTCCCTCTGCACCGTTCAGAAAAGATTGGTCATTGAGAAGGTAGAGCTAAATATTGCTCATTGTCAAATCGCTCTCTCTTCCCAGGGACCTTAAGGGTTTTCTTTTCTTCAAGGAGCCCGGGTCTGCTCTTTGTCAGCCGGAGGGGTCCGTATTTTTCTGGGCTTGTGGCAGGACCTGGCTTTGCCAAGGTGGGAGGCAGGAGGAAAAATTTCTGGGTCTCTGGGATGGGACATCGAGTTCCTGCAGTAATACTTGACCAGGTGCACGTGGCACTGTTCTGCGTTTGTTGATACAAATCGTTGTCCTCTCTTGCTGGCGTAGCAGTTCTCGAAGGGGAAGACACAGGATTTTGGGAGCAAGGAAGGTACCGGCTAAACTTTGGGATGGAAGGTCTGGCAGGTGCCGACACAGCGGCCTGGAAGTCCCAGGGGAGAGCAGAGGCCCTGAGCCGGAAACGTTTGGGCATGTGCTGCTTGTCTAGATGTGCTGATGGAGTGTAGATTTCAGAGTCTAAAATTAAATCATGATTTCTTAATTAGGAATGGAATGATTGGTTTCTATGAGGGATGCATTTTGGTGGGGGGAAATAGAACTGAATGAATTGCTGACTCTCTGTGTGGGTTTCTGCATCAGGAATATTATTAACTTGGGTGACGGAACTTGAGAATGTTTCATTCCGTGTTTCAGCAGAATGTTTTGTACGAGCAAACGGTTTGTTTCCCTATGTGAGGCATAAGCCAAAGATCCGTTTTGTCCACCGCGGGAGAATCGCTCAAAGAAGCGAAGCGGTGTTCCCCCGGAGCGGGCGGCTTGTCTGATTGTCAGCCAGCCGGTGCAGACGGCAGCTTTCTGATTTAGAGTTCACTTTGCAGGTGGACAGTGACCTCAAGATCACACGCAAAGCCAGTCTCAGATGGAAGCGGTGGTCCTGCTGACTGGGAGACTGGATTATTCCAGGGAAGCGAATCGGTGTGAAGGGTCAGCACGTGTTCCAGTTGCTAGACCGTAACACACCGAGCCGTCTCCCAGGCAAAGATTAGTCTTTTAGACCTTAAGTGAGTGTCTTCTGTTGATTGAGCTTCTGGGGGGAGATGGGGTTTGGGAGGGTGTGAAAAGTGGCTCTCTTCCCCACGTTCTGGCTGGCTGCTTTCTGTGCACACACAAGCTGAGGTCTGTGCCTCTGAGGGCATGTGGGACCTGTGCCCCCTCAAGGGCCTCGTGACCGGGGGAGGCCGGCGCTGGCGGAGCCACTTAAGTCTTTGTAGGACCAGGGACTGGAGCTACAGCGGAACCCGGCTCAGACAACATCACCTCTGCTGCCCATTAGACCCTCGAGCCCAGCGTCCAGGATGGATTTGCTAGCTCTTGGAGGCCTGTTGATGCCAAGGCCCTGTGGCCACAGCTTGTCCACTTACAGACTGTAGACGGCCGCGGCGCGCCTAGCGTGGGAGAGGCCTGCGTGGAACCCAGCGGCTGCCTTTTGGAAACAGGCAGTGGGCTGTGTCCGGCTGGGTTTTTACGCCTTCTCGAAATCGTCTTTTCTGCGTCCCTGCTGGCCGCGCTAATAAGCAAGGTAGCTGCGACTATCTCGATGTAACCACATGCCACACACCTGAATCCAACAGTTTTGTTGTCCAGTTAGTCTTGTGAAGTGTCTAGTTCGTTCTTCATGTGGCATTTGTACCTTGCTTTTGGCAAAACGTGGTCCGTTTATAAACATTTTTATATTTCCTTAAAATATGGCTTGTATATTTCTGCTATAAAACATGGCAATAAACGGGGAGAGTACTGCAGGGCATGTTAAGCACAGGTACTGTATCCCGCAAGGGTCAATAAAGTTCACAGAAAATTGTGTAACTCGGTCTCGTGTGTGTAGAGGGGACAGGCTGAATGGCTCCCCCAGAATTTATGTTAAAGCCCTAGTCCTGCCTGTCCCGCCTCCCCCCCCCCCCCCCCCCCCCCCCCCCCCCCCCGCCGCCGCCGCCGCCGCCGCCGCCGATGGTATTTGGAGGTGGGGCCTTTGGGAGGGAGTTAGGTCACGAGGAGGGTGGAACCCCCATGATGGGATTAGGGACTTTCCAAGAGAGATCCGCCCCCCCCCCCTTTGCCCTGCGAGGACACAGCGAGAAGACAGCTGGCCCGTGAACCATGCAGGCTCTCGCCAGACACCGGATCTGCCGGCGCCCTGATCTTCCGCTTTCCCGCCTCCAGAACCGTGAGATACATTTGTTTTTTAATGTTTATTTTTTTTTTTTACCTTTGAGAGAAAACACAAGCCGGGGCAGACAGAGGCTTTGAAGCTGACGGCAGCAAGCCCTGTGGGGCTCGACCTCGTGAACCCCCAGATGGTGACCTGAGCTGACGTCAGATACTCAGCCGACTGAGCCACCCAGGTGCCCCTACGTTCCCGTTTGTAGGCCAGTTTTTGTTACAGGCTGGACTCAGGTACAGTTTGTCTCTGAAACTCCCCATATGTTCCTGGCAGCTTGGGAGCGGTCTCACTTGCCCACGTGACTTGGACCTAACGTTTGCTTTGATGTCACGGGGACACAGAGGTGCTGACGGAACCAGTTGTACCACGGACACGGTTTGGGCTCTTCGCTCGGAGACCCTGAACTAGACCACCTCATCCTGACGCCCCGTAGGGTTTAGTGACGGGTGATTGCTACAGAGCATTTTCCTGATCTTGCCTGTGCCCTGTCGGCAGCCTGGTGACGGCTTCACCTTCCCAGGGAGTTGGTCCTACCCCTGGGGTGTGGGAGAAACAGCTGGTCTCCAGGGGGCCGCTTGTCACAAAGGAAGTGGAAGCCAGCCCCTCTGTCCCCTGGGGGCCGCTTGTCACAAAGGAAGTGGAAGCCAGCCCCTCTGTCCCCTTTGCTTCCATCCCTTGGGTTCTAGTCCTTTTATAGCCACGGACCGGCTCCTCACGAGGTTCTGTCCCCCCAGTTTGGCGGCCACAGACAGACGGTCACAGACCAAGATTCCCGCACGCTCTGTTTGTCTGTTTCGCACCCACCCCTGCGGGACCAGCCACGTCTGCGCCTCGATGGCTCCCTCCCCGCAACCCGCCCACCTTAGGCGAAAAGAAAGACCGGACGAGGTTGGTTATGTTTTGCCTTAAAACTTCAATATGCTGGATTGTGGCGTGAGGTATTTTTATTCCCTTTTGTTAGTACTTAAAACCATCTGGTACATGTCGTAAGGCAAATGATTAACATGTCTCGGGCTACTGGTCCATTTGCACGTTGATTTGCACATCGCCGTTGCCACGCACGCCAGTCACGGCTCCCCCGCGTCGGGTCGTCCTGTGTTTCTTAGGTAAGGGGCTTTCCCAGCTGTGGTGCGGGCACTGGGAGATACTGGTTGGATTTGTCGCCCCCTCTGGACTGTGTCAGAAAGGGTTTAACTAGGGGATAGCAGCCCCGCCCTCCACGGAGAACAGGCACACGGACTCTGCCTCGTGGGCACCAGCCGTGTCCCCTGTGCGGTCTGTCGAGGATGCGCAGTGTCCTACTGGTGATACCCCATGCGGGCGGCGGGGGGGCAGTGAGTATAAAAAGGAGGAAAGAATGTTTTCTGAAGACAGGCACGATATATACTACTATTGAATGTGCAATTCCAAACCACAGTTGCAGGATACAGGTATGACGGGGGCCGCACCCACCCTCCGGACGTCACATCTCACAAATGGCCCTGATTACGGACATACGGGTTCTCATGCTTATGAAACAGCAAACACACGGCTTAGCATCTTCGGTCGGACACACCACAGCGAGACCGTGGACGTCGTGCTCGGTTTCTGCTTCTCTGAACAGAGCACAACCCGCTACGGTCTGTAAAGAGGAACCGCTTCAACAATTTGGTCAACTTGTGCCAAGAACAGCGTTTCCTTGGAGCGTAAGACCCCAAAGGGGAACGTACTTCGTGTGCTGCAAATTGCTTATTAATCGAAGTAAATCCTACTAACTTGCTACTATTATAAAAGTAGAAAGATTGAAAAAACGAAATCGGAAAATGATCTCATTTTGCTTAAGACTGTGCCATATGTATCACAAACATTGGAAAATCCATTTGTTTTTAAAATGCACCAGCCTATAAGTCAAAAGAATTTTCTTTTTTAAGAAAAAGGAGAGCACTTGCCCTGTCTTTTTTGGTTGAACGGATGTGGTTGTCCTGCTTTTAAGGTGCAGTTTGTGGAAGAAAAACCGTCATTTGGCACTACATCAATGACAACGTTTTAATACTGGCACAAGCTAGAAAGAGCCCACCAGGACAAGGACGGACGAGCCACCAGCGTCCGAGGTGGGAGCACGGTTCCGTTCAGACGACACGAACAGCTTGAAAAGACAAGGTTAAAAACGGTTTTGCGGAGATAGAGGAGAGTTGCTGTGAAACCATGTTTCTGTTTTCCAGACAGGTGTTAATTTTACTAGGCTTCATTAATACAGAGGGAAAGTAAGTGTCTCCCGGGAAAGCAGCCACCGCTCACACCAGCAAACGGGTCCTGCCATCAGTACACGTGGGATTCTTTGTGACTCAGGATGTGGGTGCGGGAAGCCGAGCTGGTCGCGCTGCGGATCACCTCCATCCACCTAAGGCCAGAAAGCGAAATGACGGTCAAGGGTCACTTGGTCTCGTAAGAGCGTCCCGATACTCAGCGTGCGTCGTGACTTACGTGACGTGCAACTCCAGCAGAAGAGTTCCTGAACGAACTCCTGCTATCCAAGTGAACGGAAGCAAGGCTAAGGGTTCCTCTAGGTGCTCCTGAGGAACGGTTTGAGGACCACCGGCCTGGGCGCTCATTTTGTAGACCACAGGAAGTGCCCAGGTGACGTGGCAGCACGCTCCACGTGAAGCAGTTGGAGGGGAGGTGGCTTCCTGTTCTCCCTCCTGGACGGTGACGAGCAGCCCGTTATATGCGTTTGGGTAGTTGCGGTGTATTGGCAGCTCTCAACCACCCAGGTGGACAGTGTCTGGAGGTGTTTTGGGTTGTCACAGAGGAGGGGGTGCAAGTGGCCTCTAGTAGGAGGGGCCGGGATGCTGCTGGGCATCCTCTAATGCACAGGACAGGACCCCCCACCCCTCTGGACAGCCGAATGGACTCCAGGGTCGGCAGTGTTGAGGGGAGGAGGCCTTGCCTCCGTGGAACTGGTAGCAGGGCTTTCAAAAGTCTCTAATCACTGGTCTTTTTAGGATCAGCCCCCTAGTCTAGGTTCTCTGGGCCAGGCTCAGATTTGAGAAGAGTTCTCTGCTGGGCTCACTTTTCGAGCAGCGTACCTTACGGGGAGGCTTTGACTTGGGTTTTCAACCACCGTGTGGTTGCCACTGAACTAACGTCGTAACCTATGGGCTCATGGAACCCATGGGGATGAAGGAACACACCTTGTGTGATCAGCATGGCCAAGAGAGACCGTCCTTCTTAAGCGGGCGGGTGACTGTTAACTCTGCCCGGACTATGGCCCGAGGACCCCACCACCTGCCCAAGTGGCAGGATGCCATTCCTGGGGGCCTAGAATTCCTACCTGAAATTTTGGGAAAAGTCTGAGGATTGTGGCTCCTGGGCCTCCTTACACCACGTGTTAGTCTTACTAAGAAGGTAACCCTGAGAAACATTAGGATTTCTTCTTTCCTCAAGTGGTCTTCCGGCCCTAGCACAGTCCGGCATATTCTGACTCAATACTCCAGAGACTAAAACAACACGCTCGCTAGATATTTAAAAGCACACCATGTGTGGCCCTGACACGGTACAGACTAAGGACTGATGTTACTACCCAGGGAAGTCTGTTTTACTTGCTTCTATGAAAACAGAAGTGGATTATGATGTTAGGCAAAGGGGACAGCCTTCCCTGCCCCCACCAAAGGTCAGGGACATTTTGGAAGTGAGTAAATGCCCAGGCCTGCGGTGGGCAGGGAGTGGCTGCTGCTATAAACCTCGTCCACTTGGCTCACGTGGGAGAAGCCCCGTGGCTCAGGAGAGGGTGGCCTTTTCCTGCGGCCGCCTGTGCGGAAGGAAGCGTCATTACCTTTCAAACGTGTACTCGCTTTCGGCCCTGAAGTAGTACACGTGAGACTTGAAATGCAGCTTGAACACGTAGTCTTTGTGGATGTCCTCAGACTCAGAGGGAATGGTGAGTGAGTAGCCGAGCAGAGGCAGGCTTGCCAGGGGGTGATGGTCCTGGACAGAGGCAACAGAAGGGGCTGCAGGTGCTTGGGCCTGAGCAGTGGCTGCCTTCCTCACAGGCCAGCTAGTGGGACCCTGCGCCTTCATAAGTTTTTTTTTTTTTTCCATTTTACTGATTTTGAGAGAGGCAGATAGAGAATCCCCAGCAGGCTCTGTATTGTCAGTGCAGAGCCCAATGCAGGGCTCGAACTCGTGATTTTGGCTCCAGTCAGGATCTCCCAGTTCAGGGTGGGGCCCCCAACCGACCGAGCCATGCAGGAACCTTCAGTGAAGTCTTCCCCCCTCCCTCGCTCAACCAACCAGGCTTCGGCTGGATTGCTGCAGATTGAGGTCAGACCAGTTAGAACTGAGGCTCTCCGGGCCACCGCGCAGGGCCAGACCCCTTCTCACACACCGTGCCCCTCCCTCCATGCCCGGGCGGGTGGCTCAAGGGCCCCGTCGTTCTCCCTTCCAGAGGAAGGCCCCCCCCCCCCCCCCCCCGCAGGTGTACTGTCCCCACTGTCCCATGTGGTACTTACCTGGTGGGACTTGTAGAAGAACAGGCAGAAGTTCGTGAACACCACCCACAGCTTCTGCCACCCGTTGCTGTTTTTGAATTTCCTCAGCAGGTTCCCGGACAACTGATTCTGAAAGACAAGCACGCACGTAAGGAGCACGAGTGGGGGGCGCCCTTGCTGGCAGCGCGCCGCCTGGTCTTCGCGGTCTGCGGGACTCCTGGGCGGGGCTTCCCGAATGTGACTGAGGGAGAGCTGTTCTCCCTGCTGGTGGATTCTCGGAGCCTTATTTAATTCTTGGCTACGGGTTGATTTGCACTGCTCCCCACGCCCAGCTGTGACCTCAGGTGTTCATGGGGGTTGTCATCACAGGTATAAGGCAGGAGCACATCAGGCTCCGTCCACTGGCCCTGCTGTCCCTCGGTGAGACGGGGAAAGGATCCGACACCCTGGGTGACGTGCTGGTGGGCCTTGTGCGCCATCTAGTGGCCTTGGCGGGAACGCTGGCCTGCAGTGGAATGTGTCCTGGCAGGGGGCTGCCTGTGACTCCCCGGAGCTGAAGGAAGAGTAACCATGGGTACGGAGGGGCGTTGCGCGGCCGGCCGTCCTGCCCGAACTCTCTAGCTCTGAGGCCCGGGTGTAGAAGGCCCGCTGCTCGTTACTGGGGAGACTAAAGCAGGAAAGGATGCTGGGCACAGTCCCACAGTTGTGTGTCAAACGGGCAAATTACTACATTTAAAAAAAATTTATAAATAATACCTGAGTCTGTTTTATTCTATCCCTCCAGTACTCTCCCTATAAAGCATTATTAAATGACCTATATAAGCAAGGTCCCCGCGGCAGCAGGAGAGAGAAGTGTAAACATCTCTGCCCTCGAGTGGCTCACAGTCTGATGGGGAGACTGACTCAGGGTGAAAGGAGGTGGAAAGAGCCCACCCCGGACTTAGCTGACCCGAGGGGGACACTGCAAACAGCAGTGCCCGATAGAGCTCCCCATCCCCCCGCATCACTCTATCCAGCTGCCATCCAGCCATGGGCAGAAAGTGACAAGAACACAGGGTATTCGGAGTTACAGGCAGAACTGGGGAGCATCACACGATTACAAGTCACCCGGAGGCAAGGAGGGAGCACACCTGCCTTCTACTGAACCTAGTTCTTCCAGCTGTTGGCGTCCAGAAGATCTCCTAACGCTGGTCCTGCAGTGTGTACACGCCTTGCCCCAATTCTAGGCAGGTCCACGGGGAGGTGCTAACTTCCCACGGCCACCTTTCTGGAACATGCCACGTTCAGACTCTCTGAAAGCTCCCCGCTGTCCTAGTGGCCCCTGTGGTCACGAACTGCACTCAAACTCCTCTCCCCGTGGCTTCACTTGGGTACACGTCTGTCTCCTCAGGTCACGCGGCCCCGAAACTCTGCCATGGCTCTCTAGAGGCTGAACCCACTGGGTCAGATGACTCAGGTCTGCCTCCAACGTGGGCCAGTCCCCTTCTGCTGCCTTTACCGGGCAGGACAACATCCGTGACCCAGATGCCCCGTTTCCTCACTTTCACAGTGGCCCCCTCTCCTGGACTCCCCCAATCCCCAGTGGAGGAAAGGCCTCTGCTCTGCCCTCTTCCTGGCTCACATCACTGCTCAGTCTTTATTCCGGACCGGATTGTGTCTCCTGCAAAGATAGGTTCAAATCCAAAGCCCTGGTACCTGTGGATGTGACCTGATTTGGAAATAGGGTGTGTGTGGATGTCAAGGTGAAGATGAGGTCGTACTGGGGTAGGGTGGGCCCTGATGTGGTAACCGGCGCCTTTTTTATAACACACACCGGGGAGACCTCCAGGCGGGATGGAGGCAGGGGTGATGCATCTACCAGCCAAGAAACACCCAAGGAGTTCTGGCCGTTCCTGGGGCTGGAGCCTCCCTCAGCTTCACAGCACCACAAGGGACGAACTTCCCATTAACCAGTCCGTGGCAATGCATTCTGGCAGCCCGGCAAGCCCACAGAGACCCCCCACCCCACAGATCCCCTGTCAGTGCTGTCCCTTCCATCCTGGTCCTCCCCTGCATCCAGACTGCCCACCCCTCCCCAGGCCTCCGGCACCTGCCAACTCCAGTCTAGGACACGAGAACGCTCCACTGGCCTTCCTACGTGGACCACCCCTATCCCGCATGCTCCTGGCTTGCCCATAACCCTGGGGGCACACCTTGCCTTCCCCAGCTGTCCCCAGGACACGTCTCCACCTGCACGGGTCCTGCAGGAGATGGGACGGGAAGAGGTTCCGGGCATGGGGCTCAGCAACCGTCAGGAGGGGAACGAACTGCCTGCTCCCCGCCCCTATCACCCAGCGGGATCAGAGGACCTGGGAGAAGCGGGGGGGGGGGGGGGGGGGGGGGGGCGGCACGTGCCTGGCACTGAAGGGGCCCATCACAGACACTAAACTGATGCCATGTGCCCGTGGTGAGGCCGGGGGCACCTGCAGAGGAACAGACCAGCCAATTCCATGAGTATTCAGCCCACATTACTGCTCCTTAAACCCACACGCCCAGGGGCTGTGGCGGCTGCCAGACTTCCTCAAAGGGCCAGATAGTGTATAGTGAGGCTCGTCAGACAGGCAAAATCAGATACGTGTAGTAGCCATTTAAAAACGTCCAACCCCGTTCTCAGTTCCTGCACTGCGAACAGCCAAGGGTGGGCGGGGCCGGCCTGAGGGCCGCTTTGCTGACCGGGTTCTGTACACTCACCTGATGATGCACACGGGACTGACTGCGCAGGCCCGTCACCCGGAAGAGCTGGCCTTGAGGACGTGTCCGGGACCCACCTGACTTCAGTGTCTGCTGCACCTGAGCGGCCTAAGTGCCTCCAGGGCTTAAAAAGGGGGCTCCAGTCCTACCAACCTCCCACGCTTCGTTCTGCCCACACCCCTCGGAGGTCCGTCTAAAGTGGCACAACGACCACCCCTCAGTGACGCACCTCCGCCTGCTTCCCTGGACCGGCTGGACAGACTCGATTCCTTCCCGCTCCGGGGAGAATTCTCCAGCCCCACAGTGGGAAGGGGGCCGGGCAGGAGGACCAAGTCCGGCCCTGTGGGGTCGAAGGAGAGGGGACGTCCGCTGCCAGCCAACAGGAGGGCCTGGGCCTCGGACGTGTCCTCTTGAGGATGTGTTCAGACAGGCTCGGGTTTCAGGACACTCTCTGTGGCAGGGAACTCCACAAAAGCAGCTCTGTGGAGCCGTGAAGGTCACTTCCGGAGAACAATCCCAGACAGTCCCCACAGACTAGCCATCAAGAAGGGTTTGGCACGTTCCCAACACTGTTGCTTCAAAAAGCAAAACAAACCGCCGTTCTCGGCCCACGGCCTCCCGGGACATTTTCTCGGGCCAGGCCCGGTTGGGAATTCAGTTTTTGGGTTTAACAAGATACTCCGGCGCCTCTGCTAGATGGCACCCCCGGAAGGAGGTTTGGGGGCAGCAGCCCGGCATCGGAGGGGACCATGTGCCGTGTCCTAGGGTTTCATCCGTGAACCGCGGCCCGCATGGCCCTGGCTGGCACCAGCTTTCTGACCCCACTGCCTCCCTGGACACCTGCCTGGGGGGACGGGGGGTTCCCGACACCTGCACCCCGCCCGCGCCGGGGCCTCTGTCCACGCTCCGGTGCGCATGGATAGAGGCCGCCCCACAGCCAGCTCCGCGAGAGGAGGGACGGCGCGGCGACGGCCTGGAGAACGAGAGTGAGTGAGCACCGCGCGGGCGGCCTGTACCTCCACGGCGACGCTGAAGTCCACCATGGACACGCTGGTGTTGCGGTGCCAGCACACGTGCACCATGGTGTTGCCGCGGTGCGGGGCCTGGCGCTCCAGCGACGTGCGCGACGCGCTCAGGTCGTCCTCCGACTCCTGGTCAGCCACCGCGGCCTCATCGGGGGACTCTGTGGGAGGCGGCAAAAGGCAGTGCTTCAGACGTCTGCTGGCCAGGAAAGGACCCCTTGGGGACCCTCCCTGGTGCTGAGTGGGACTGGACGGCCAGGAGCACTCCCCTGGGGAGCCCTGTGCGCCCCCAGAGAAGAAGCCACGTTAGCAGCCATCTCTTGTTGGGGTCCCACCCCAGGTGTGCGTGCCGGGGAGCCCCTAACACACTTGAGCGCTGGGGTTGGGGTTCTCTCCCTGCACGCGGACCTTCTGGACCACGAGCCGCCGTGCCGGCCCAGAAGAGAGGACTTCCCTGCTCCCTCGCACTGTTCTGAGGGGCTTTTTTACTCTTAGGAACTGGAAGTTCCTTGATTATTAGCTTTAAACACAAATGTCAACCACAGATAGGAGCCCACCTGGTTGGGTGATTTTTAAGTGCAGCGGGATACCCTCCCTCCATCAGCCAGAGCTGTCCCCCGCACTCCCCCGAGGCTAGTGCCTGGAGGTGACGTGCCTTGGGGGGGCACCAGGGAAGCCTCTCCCTCCACACTCACTGTGGTCTGGGGGGCTGCTGGCCAGGAACTCGGGAGTGGGGCCACTGCTTTTCTCTGCCAAGTCGATGGCCATTTGTATATCCTCGACCCACTTTTCCATCTCGGATCTAGAGCTGAAGAAGAGGCAGACGTCAGGTCTTCAGACCACAGCAGGTGGAAGGAGAAGCAGGTGAGAGGTCAGGAGTTACCTGGCCGCCACGACGAGGGACTGTCGCTGGCCCCGCAGGGTCAGGCAGTGGGGGACACCCCACTCGTCTTCGCTTTCCTCTATCTGTGGGATGAGTGTGCAGAATGTTACTGCCAGAGGCAGGGGGACACGCGGTGCATTTCCAAACGTTCGCTAAACTGGCTATAGCTCAGAGGAACCATGTCCGAAAAATCACATCCGGAACATCAAAAGTGTTTTTGTTTTTTTTGTTTTTTTGGTTGAGCCCATAAACTTCCTTTCATCCAAACACTGAGGGGAGTGAGAGTTTAAGCCAGGGAAATAATCCTGGGCAGACTGGCATTCTGTCTGCATCTGCCAAACAAGGGTCACAGATCATGGAGACCTGTCCACTGGCACATGTCTGGGGAAAGACAGGTGGCTGCTCGATTGGGCGGGGGCTCCGCCTTTCCATGTGGATGGGGAGGATGGTCTTTCAGGGCCCCCAGAGCCAGGCAAGAGGAAGTAAAAGGCAGATTCAGACCTCATGGCCATGTCAGCTCGCTTCCTCACTTGATTCTAGAAGAAATGTACGCAGGCATCCTGCATGCGGGACGAGCCATGTCCTGAGCCCCTCTTGGGGAGCCCGAACAAGGCCCAAGGTGCCTGCCTCACGTTATGGGCTCCTGCTCCCGTTATCGGGCCTGAGAACTGCCTGCAGCCCGCAGGGAGGGGCCCCCGATCTTATGCCCACGGCACATACTCACAGTCATGCCGTACAGCGGGAGCTGCCCGTGCACTTTAAACTGATTCGAGGCCGTCAGCCCCCTGCTCGTGTACAGCAAGACATCGTTGAACTAGAGGAGCAAGGACAAGTGCGGATGAGACGGGCGGGCCGCACTGAAACAGCAGGTGCCCAGAGCAGGTTTTCGGAACCTCCCCGGCAACTCCCTGGTCTCGGCAGCTCCAGTCTGAGCAGCGCAGGCTGCTCCTCCCTCCTCCCAGGTGGCCCAGGGTCAGCCCGGGACCCGACCAACGGCCATCAGCACTCACCAGGAAAAACATGCGTTGCTGGAGCCCCTTGCCGGAGAGCTTGCTGAGGCTGCCCAGGCGGATGAATTCCTGCGGACGAAACAGACCCCGAGGCTCGGCTGGGAGCACGCACACCTGCGTCCACATGGAGACTGTGGCTGCCTCGTGCCAGGGTCCCCGTCCCGGTGCAAACTATAGCGGTCGTGGTTACAGTTTACTGAATGCCATGCTGAGCTTCCCAGGAGCCCACGAGGCAGGGACGATGGTCAGTTCCACTCGCAGAGAAAGCAGTGCTCAGAGGCCCCCTTGCGAGCCTGGGACTCTGCCCTTAATCCCCAGGCCCCGGGTTTCCAGCTGCGAGGGGAGGGGACAGGGGCCACAGAGTGGCAGCAGGGGGCTGGGGAGATAGATGAGCCACAGGAGAGTAAGGGACAGAGAACCTGCTCCATGACTCAGCTCTGGTTCTTAGAAACAAGTGAACTGTGTTCTGGGATCAAACAAGAAGCGGCAAATGGGTGTCAGGAACTCCTCCCCCCAAGACTAATAAGCCCCGGAGGCCATGCGTCATTTGGGGCACTTAAAACCCCACAAAACTATTTTTTAAATTGTGATAAAATACACATAAAATGTACCATTTGTGACCTTTGTGCACTCAGCATACCCACTACTCCTCTAGGTGGGGAAATTTTCATCACCCAAGAGGAAACCCCGCGCCCGATCAGTGGTCACTCTCTCTCTCCCCTTTCCCCAGCGCCTGGCTCCCACCAGTCTGTCTTCTTTCTTTATGGATTTGCCTATTTGGATATTTCATGTAAACTGAATCTCGTCATATGTGACCTTTTGTGTGTCTGGCTTCATTCACTTCTCCTGTCTTCAAGTTCCATCCACATTGTAGTATGTACCAGAAGTTCCCTCCTTCCTGGGGCTATTTTGTCATATGGACATATCACATTGTGTTTATAGGCTCACCAGAGGGATGATGGACATTCACGTTCAAGTGTTTGTTTAAACACCCGTGTCAGTTCTGGGTCTACATGGAGGACCAGAATGGCTGGGTCATGGGGAAATTCTATGGCTAACTTATTAAGGAACCGCCTAACTTCTCCATAGTGTTGCTTCTAAAATGTGGCTGCAGGTCTGTTAACATTTTTCCGGCGGGGTCTCTGTCCCCTTCCCTTGGATGTGGGTGGGCTGGGGACTGATCTGACCAACAGAGTGTGGAACAGACACTATGTGACTTCCAAGACTAGGTCATAAAACCACATGTGGCCTACGCTTTGTCCCTGGGAACACTTGCTCACAGAGCCCTGAGCTGCACATAGAAGAAGGAGCACGCTGAACACAGGGTCAGCCAGCAAGGCCTCTCATGGATGGGCTCTGTGGTACACGGTCCCAGCTGAGCCTCCAGAGGTCCCTGCCAGGTGTCCGCCTTGAACCCTCCAGACTAACCCATCTGGGACCCCCGTCAATGTCACAGGGAGCAGAAGAATCACCTGGCTGAACCCTGTCCAACTGCTGACTCACAAAACCATGACATATACTGAAAAGTTGTTTCCAGCCACCAAGTACTGGAGTAGTTTGTTACTTAGCAACAGATTTCTAGAGCACCTGCCAGCAGCTTTCTCTGTGCTCACGGCAGCTACTGAGCCAAGGACTCAGCCAACTCATTTTGATCCTATAGACTTTTGCACAGCCTGATTCAATGCTCTGTTTTTCATGAAATGTGGATCAAAGACCGTGTCTGCCCACAATTTAACGGATGTGTTTTGGGGACCAACAAAGGAACACATAATAAATCCCTTCAGGACCCCGGGATGGATGCTGTCGGACATCAACAAGGCGATACGAGGAGATGATATCTGGGGGGCCGCTTTCATCACCGAAAGGCGGTGAGAGCGGGATGGGGGCCCTAACCTGCTCTCCTGCCGCACATTTGGAACACGTGTGTCTCCCAACAAATCTTGAGGGAGCTCAGCTGTTGCCTGTGTGGAACACAGGGTGGCCTGGGACACTCACTGCAAAAAAGACAAGGGAGCACGTCTGCATGTCTGGCAGGCCTCAGCGGCATGGAGCAGAAGGGCTGTGGACTCAGACGTCAGTGTCTGGGGCTGGAGATGGAAAAGTTCTCGCGTCTAGAATTTTTTTTAAACCACAGAAGAGGGTGGGGGAAAAGGCCCCTAATGTCCTTAAGAGCGAGCTGCTTCCTTCTGGAGGGAAATCCAGTCCACATCTGTGAGTTTTAACCAAACAAAGCCCCCCCACCCCCACCCCTCCAGTCCCTGCTGCTCTACCGGGAAGGCGGCCCACAGCACATTGTTCTATGGGGTGGGGGGGGCTGACTCAGGCCCAAAGTGCTGTGGCATTTCTGTCTCAAGGAAAACGCCTGCCCTCCTGGACGTGGTGCAATCTCAGGCTGACCCCTGTAGGAGGGTGAGCAGGATTACTTCGAACGCCAAGCTAGGAATCACACTGCCACTGCGTGTAGCCCAGGGGGCGTCTCCAAAATTATGTGCTCACGTTCAAATCTCAATTTTTAAAATTCTACCTATAGACAAACCAGAGCCTTCCCCCCCCACCCCTTAGGTTCTTTGGTAATTTAAATTAATGATAATCAATTAGCTTTGGTACATGGAATGATACCCCATTTTAGAACTTGTTCCCCTGAAGGCCTGTGACTCCCTCCTTCCCATTTCATTCAGAGTTGACTTGAGGCTGGTTGATGAACACAAGAATATGGAAATAAGGTGGTTACCTTTATAAGCAATAATGACCTCTATTTATTAAAAAATACTTTTTAAAATAATTGTTTACTTTTGAAAGAGAGCAGGGGAGGGCAGAGAGAGGGAGACAGGGAATCCAAAGCAAGCTCTGTACTGACAGCTCAGAGCCTGACATGGGGCTAGAACCCACGAACCGTGAGATCATGACCTGAGCCGAAGTCGGACGCTCAACCGACTGAGCCACCCAGGTGCCCCAGCTATATATTTTAGAACATCCAAAGTTAAGAAAAAAATCATACCGATTCCAGTGGCCTTTACTAAGGCTTCTGCGTGGATGGGTAAACGTGGTCATTGTGTGCTGAGGCCTGGGAGAATGTTCTCACCAGCAGAGCCGAAGTAAATCCCCACTTTCACCGCCCCCTCCTCCCCCAGCATTTACCACATACACCTGTTCTGACAATCTTTCACAAACAGTTTTCCGGTCAGTCTTGTCATTAGGCTCCCTGGCAGAAACACCCAGACACACACAGGGTTCCCTCATCTTCCCTGCCTTACAGACTTCAAGTCTCCGGGGCAGCTGCCTGTCGAACAAGACTGAAAGCCCCTGGCAAACCGGACATGGCACCTGTCTGAAGACTAAGGCAGATACGCGGCAGATCAAAGACGCTAAAATTTTCTCTGGAACCTGGGTGATGTGAACTTTGAAATGGGGGAGCCCTAGAGATAAAGATCCCATGGAGAGAGTTGATGAGTTGTACCCCCTAATATCTTTGATCCCTGGGCAATGATTGTTTCCTGGGAAAAGAACTGAAAGCAGGCTGCTGCTATGTGTTTTCACATTCCCCTCGGCCTGGAAGGAGCGTGTGTGCCCCACGAGGCCCCACTTCACTGTGGGTGGCCTACGTTTCATGAAGGGTGCTGGGTAGGTGAACGTTAATGGCCTAAGTGAACGTGCATCTCTCCTAGGATCACGTTTTGGCTAAAATGTTATTTTAATTCTGAATTAAAATCATATGCACAGAAAATTGCATCTTTTAAAAATTCTTTTCATACATACGGAACTTATGTGCTTTTGTGCACGAATTTTCCTCTGCCTTTGTATCACCATTCTACCCGATTGTTTTAAAAAAGTATTTTTCGGGGTGCCTGGGTGCCTCAGTCGGTTTAGTGTCTGACTTCGGCTCAGGTCATGATCGCATGGTTTGTGGGTTTGAGCCCCACGTTGAGCTCTGTGTTGAACACCTGCTCAGAGCCTGGAGCCTGCTTTGGATTCTGTGTCTCCCTTTCTCTCTGCCCCTGCCCCACTCATGCTCTGTCTCTCAAAAATAAATGTTAAAAAAAAAAAAAAAAAAAATTAAACAAGTATTGCTCCTTGGCTTCCGTTTTCATTTACCTAACTTTAAAAAAGTAAAATAAGATGTCTCCAATCCTGTCAGAATACGGTAGGAAAAAAGTAAATTAGCAAATCAGCCAGGAAGGAGAAAAAGGAGGTCATAGCCTTGCTTTATCTCCTTCTGACCCAAAATTGGGGAGTGATAGTGAGGCCGTCATGTTCAAGGCGTTGTCCCAACTGTCTCACAGCTGGAAGGAAGCCACTTCACTCAGAAGGGGGAGATCTTAAACTGGAGAGCCCGTATTCAAAAGGTTCACATTTAAGTCACTTAAACATTGCCTTTCTGGCTTCACCTCTAACAGCTTGCTTACTTACCCTTCCCGGAATCACAAGATTGTCGATGCCAATCAAGTCTTTCTTGAGTTCATGCAGCTTCTGGAAATTCTCCATCTTGATCATCGTACCGTGAAGCTGTGCCACCATTTCGGTAACCTCTGCCAGAGCAGCTGACCAAGGGAACAGAACCGGAAATGGCAGCATTAATGGCGGACGAGGGTCTGTTTTCCCATCAGACTTCCGGGGGGGTTATCCTCCAGTAGCCGCCCTAAGATAGAGGCTGTCCTTCTAGGGGAAAACACTGCTATTTCTAATAAAAATCTCTAGCAAATAAAAATTTGCAATATGAATTTATTTGCTTGAGTTTCCCCAAAGCATCTTGGAAATGAAAATGGCCCCTTTGTGGCTATGTGGTGGATAGCTGTCTTTCCACTGGAATCACTTGGCACAGAGGGGATCGCAGTGGAATACGAACTAGAATTTTGTCCTCAGGGCACAAGTTTCTATCCACCTCCTGTTACCTGGGAAGGACAGAGAGGATAGAGAGGCCACATAAAAATCTGGGGCAGACAGGGGATCTTTCTGTGAGAGAGTCTCCTTGATAGTGTGATGCTTCTGGGCAACTAACATTCCAGCACACCCCAGTCCTTCCTTCTGCAGAAATCACATTTTGCCAAGACGATCTGGAAAAGGAGCTCCTGTCCCCTTAGGACACATTTGGGTGACATGTAAACCCACAGTAGCTATTTAGGTATTTTCGTCAAGCAATACTTGTCAACTGAACGCCAGTCTTCAGAACACTAAACACCTCCTCGCCCCCAGCACTTCAACATTGGAAGGGAAGTGATCCTTGCTTTCTCCCTGGGGATGCAAATTAAATTCTTCCCGGCTTATCACAGAATGCCTTGTCCCAGCCTTAGTGACAAAACCCAGGACTTGCTCAATCTTCAGACATTTACTGGCCAGCTTAGTCCAATAAACAGTCACTGGGCACTGAATGCTTAGTGGGGGTGTGGGGGGGGCACTGAGGAGGCTCTAAGAGGAAAAAGATGGCACCCTGGTCCCTGAGCGCTCATGGGGAGGCATCTCGAGAATGGCTCTTGACACACTACATCCCTCAAGAGTAGTAAACATATTCCCCCAGCCTTTTCACAACCATGCTACCTTAGGTCTTAAGCTAGGTAACCGATGCTTTTTCCATTTAGTTGTCAACGACAGACTTTTTTTTTTTTTTTTTTTACCGGGATTGTTCTGTAAAATGCCAGCTGGGCAAGCCAGCCAAGGACAGTACATGTGGAATGAAAGATATCCTTCACCTTTCTGGCTGATCCAGCCATACAATTCTAAGTCCTCCCACCCGGGTGTGGCCAACTGGCAACTGCTATATAAGACAAGGCAGGCGGGTGGAGAGGGTCACCCGACCTCGAGGGTCAGGCGCAACCTCCAGGCTCCTAGGAGGAGGAACCCTGTGCCAGGAGAGGGCGAGTAGTGGCAGTAACGACTCCAAGCAGAAGGAACAGACTATACCGAGGTGCAGAGGCACAAAGCACCATGGTCTTAAAGACTAACGACCTATGTGTGACAAACCAAAACCACGTCACCAGCCGTTTCTGTCCCCTTCCGTGAACTGCCAATGTCTTCATCATTTCACCAAAACTTCTCTGGGTTATCTTTTAAGAAATGAACCTGTACGATTCCTCTACATATCCTACATACCAAAGGATTGACTTTCTGCAACAAGCCCACGTCTCCATTTCCTTCCTTAAAGCCCTTCCTATCTTCCCTTTGCTCATGACTGCGGTCTTCTGGGGTTTATGAGACCCCACGGGATCTGAGTCTGCTTACTTTGGCAGTCTCAGTTCTGCTGCTATCCCTCTGAGTTCCATACAGAACTTCTACTTTCTGGGGTGTTCCCACAGTCTCTGTTCCCCTTGGACCTCTGTATGTGCCGTTCCCAGCTTCATACTGCACACCCTCCCCCCGACTGGGAAAACTCCTATTTATACCTTAGCTGTAAAGATAAGATATCCTTTCCCTCAGAGAGCTCCCCCTAAGCCCTGAAGGCCAGGTCAAATCACAGGGCAGTCACTGTCCAGGTGTCTTCCCGTCTGTGCCCACCAGCGGGTCCCACGCGTGGGGGCCACATCTGCGTCATTCACTTTCATATGCCCAATACACAGCAGGTGCTCGATGTTGTTCGGGGGCAACAGGAAGTTTTGACGGTAGCCCAAGGGAATTTGGTGTTACCCAGGTTTTAAACAAAACAGTAAGAGGTGCATTTAGAAAAAGAGAATGCAGATGGGAGGCGTTTATAATAAGAGAGAGATAGGAGTGGCCCAGGTATCTTATCTGTAAAGTGGGGAAACAATATTTATCGTGGTTGGAATTGTTGGTTATTAAAGGAGTCAAGGTGTTAATATTGGTAAGATACCTGGCCCAGGGCTGAGTGAGCGACAGTGGGTAATATCGTCATGACAGGAGGATAGGATGGTCAAGCATGTGGGCTCTGGGTTTAGGTTCCAAGTCATTTGCTTTCTAGCTGTGTGACTCTGGGCATGTTCCTTAACCTCTCTGGTCTCAGTAGCCTCTATATGTAAAATGAGCTCACCCCTGCCTTTTGTAGGCTGGTCGTGAAAATTATGAGTCAATACAGGTGAGGCTCTTCTTTTTGTTTTTGAGAGAGAGAGAGAGAGAGAGAGAGCAAGTGAGCAAGGGGAGACAGAGAGAGAATGAATCAGGTGAGGTGCTTCTTAAGGTGACTGGCACACGACAGACGCCCAGCGGTAATTAGCTGAAGCACTTATTACAGGCTGTTTTCCTGTAGCTGAGGAATCGCAAGGTAGCTGATCCCAGGAGGGTCAAAGGTTTCAACCACCTAGGGAGAGGGATGCTTCCTAGTGGGGGTGGGGGAGCCGACTCTAAGTGGGCCTTCCCCAGGGTTCTTTGCGCTAAACTACCCAGGACCAAAGGAGGAGAGAGGTCCTAATGACCGTTATCACTTCCGTTATGGAAAGACCAAGAGGTAACAGAAAGTGCTGGGGGCCCTGTGCTAAAAAGCAGCACGCGCCCCCCCCCCCCCCGCCACGTGATCGCAAGGCCCCGCCCCTCGCTCACCACGGCAGTCCCTGAAGTCTGCGTGGCTGGGCGGGTGGTGCTTGCACAGGCGCTCCAGGACCTGCTTGTAGTGCATGAGCCGGTGCAGCGGGCGCAGGAGGAAGGTGTTGAGCGGCAGGTAGCACACCTTCTGCAGCTCGAAGTCTCTGCACAGGCTCTCCAGCCGCCGCGAGCTCCTGATGCCCGTCTCCAGCGCCTCCAAAGCTTCACTGTGCTTCCACAGGTGAGCCGCCAGTTGCTGGTGGGGGCGAGACACGAGCGCACACGCGTTCCACCGGGCCCGACTCTCAGAAGTGAACATCACCCTGGCCTTTCGTGGCTTCCTTTCATTCTACTTCGAGCTTTCCCATTCGCTATTGATTTCATTATTTCCGTTAGGCTCTCGGGATGAAGAAAAAACCTCTAGGGAAGCATCATTATGCGTTTTAATTGGCATAGGAGACGTATATGCCATATTTGAGGTGAGGCTGGCAAAACTGAGGGGAATTAATAGACAGGAGCTCCTTCAGGGGGCTGTGCTTTCCTTCTAAATGTCAGAAGAGCCCAGGGCCAATTCAATAGGTGTCATATAGTTACAGCTACGCATTTCTGTTAAACGCCTCCCTTCTGCTTCTCGGTAAGGAAGCATCTGCCATGAGCCACCTGCCCTGCTCCATTCCGGAGCGCTGGGTGAGAATTAGACACAGAGCCTACCCTATGGGGGTCTGACAAAGATACTTTACTTGACCATGTTTTCTGCAGGCTCCTGAGGCTTCTCCTTGACTGGTCTGGGAGCTTCCTTATGAAAAGCCAGTTTTAGCAAAAATCCCACTAAGCCTAACTGGAACCCCTGGCCCTTGACGTCTGGCCACCCTTGACATTGGGTTCCTCATCTCTTACCATCCCCAGGTGATGTGCGATCACCTTGCCTTCAGCAAAGAATCCTGTCTGGTTGGTTCAGCCAGAACCCGATTTATCCCCGATGTTTCCTCTTTGTACCTTCCCATCCTCTGACCCCCACCCCGCCCCTTGGCTAGAAGTCCCCGCTTGCCCACGCTGTATTCAGAGTTGAGCCCAGTCTCTCTCCCCCACAGCAGTGGACCCTACCCAGTCCCAATGGTCCTGAATAAAGTCTGCTTTACCATATTTAACACATGCTGTTGAATATTCCCTTCCTGTAATAGCTGGTGGTAGAGACTGACGAGGGTAAGAGGATAGAGGGTTTGAGAATAGAGCATTAAAGGAGGAATTATGTCCTTACGGGAGGTGGGGAATCGCAAGGTAAGGGTAGATTCCCTTACCTTACAGGCAAGGGTAACAAGATGGCACAAGAACATCCAGGACAAGAGAACAGCAGTTGTCCTCAAGACTTCCTTCCCGGGAGTGGGCTTGCCGTCCATGTGCTGACCACCCCACATCTACATTTCCACGCTCCCCAAAGGCTTCACAAAGAGTCTGAAACGCGGTGAGTCCAGGTGGAAACCCAATACCACCTGCCTCAAGTGGGGCCGCCCCATGATTCTGTAACCTGAGGATGGATGCCGCCACCAGCTGGTTATCCAGGACGGAAAAACCAGGAAAACATTCCGGATTCCATTTTTTTTTGAATCCTTCACCAAGTCCTTCTGATTCTACCTCCTAAAAACGTCAAGGCTGTTACCATCTTTCTCTGCACAGTCACTGCCCTCGTTCTGGCTTTGTGTTCCCCCCTCCCCCAACCTACTGTGGTGGTGTCTCCATCGGGACCTCTGCCTCCACGCCTCACCCCTCCACGCCTCCAGAGTCCTCAGCAGGGCACATGGGGCCCTTAGGATATAACCCTCCCCGCCTCCATGTGCTTCTTGCCACCTCACCCCAGGTGAGCAACCTGAACAACTTACACTTGACTGCCCGGCTCATGCCCAGAGCCTCTGCACGTGACACACCCCTTAGGAGCCCTGCCCGGCCTCAGCAACCCCCTCAACACCCACCCGCCTCCACCAGTTAGGGACTCCTCTACCTTCTGTACTTCTGCCGTATGTGTCCATCTCAGCCCTTGTCACGTGGTGTCCCCTGCTGGGTTTAGTGACTACTTTTATTTTGAAATACAGATTCATAGGAGCTTACACAGGAATGTACAGGGAGGTCCTGCACCCAGCCTCCCCCAGGGCTAACATCTCGTGTAACTATAGCACAGCATCAACACCAGGAAATTGACACTGGTATGATCCGGAGTTTACTTGGACTCTACCAGTTAAATGTGCCCCCGTGCGTGTGTGTACACGTGCAGCTCCAGGCCGTGTTACCACATGCGCTGTTCCCGAGTTGACCTTAAGAGTGCACATCGGTCGTGCTCCTGCATCCTCGGGGCCTGATACACACATAGGCACTCAGTAAATGTCTGCTGCCTGCATGCCTTAATGAGCAAATGAAGGGTGCCTGGTTGGCTCAGTTGGCAGCATGTGACCCTTGATCTTGGGGTTGTGAGCTGGAGCCCCGCGTTGGGAGTAGAGGTCACTTCAAACAAAACAAGAAAAAACAACCATGCATGCACCCAGCCAAGGCAGGAGTCTTGCAAGAACCTTGAGTGCCTGGAGAGGTGAGTTCATGGTCACTAGAGCACAGAGAAGCATGTGAAGGACATGGGGAAGGGCCTGGAAAGATCATCCAGGGCTAGAACACGAAGGCCTTTGTCAGGTTTGGGTTTGGACTGTATTCTACCCGCCAGAGAGACACAGGAGGGTCGTGAGCCTCGGCAGTCTGGCGGTACCATCCGGGCTGACTGGGAGGACGGCTCGCCAGGAGGCAGGGCAACACCAGGAAGCTGGTCGGGTCCTCCAGCAGACAGCCAGCTGAGAGCCAGAAGGAGGAGAGGGGGCAGGAGGTGGGCACCTGAGGAGACAGACGGGTCGAGTGAAGGTCCCAGCCTGGATGAAAGATGGATCTTTGGGTGGGTTTTGAAGTGCCTTTGTGCATCTGAGCAGATGTCTCCAGTTGGAAGTTTGCAGCATAAGCAAGAGATCCTAATTTGGGTATCTGACTTTCAGGCAGGGATTGGAGCCCCTGGCCCAGCTCCCTCGGTCATGGTCATGAGTGGAGGGTCTGGGAACCGCCCCAGTCTGGCTGAGCCCCTGCCAATGCAGGTAAAAACACAGGGGTCTGTGGGGGTAGGGGACAGGAAGGACACTGCAAGATGTAGATCACTGTAAGCATTTTGGACAAGAGTGGTATCCTGGGCTTCTACATCTCTCGAACCTTCTGCTGGCTCTCCTTCATACTTCATAAAAATTCTTTAAAACCAGCTATAACCACCACAAGAAAAAGCAACCCAAACAAATGCTAAAAACGGCAGCCAGTGGCTCTCTGAGCCTCTCCACCTATTTTTATTTTGCTTGCACGGAGCTCCATGCTATAAATATGCTCATGGCATCCGCACAGGAACTCAAATGCCAGCACAGCCGACGAAGCTGACTAACCACAAAAATGCCAACTCACCAGACTGAGGAGAAAGAGCTGCTCTGAGCGAAAATCAGGTATGTTCTAGGAGGTCTCAGGCGCTAGGTAAACAGAGAGGAGGGTGGGTACCACTGCCTGTCAGCTTTCCGTGGACGAGGCACAAAGGACAGCTGGTGATGCTGGGGACTGTCCCCAAGGGGGCAAGGAATGGGCTGGCAGGTCTCCAACTGCCGTCTCTGGAGGCCCATGGTGGAGTCCAAGCCTCCTTGAAGGGAGTCTGTGAAGGCAGGAGCCCTCCCTGGGCAGGATTATACAGCTGTCCCTTGAACAACCCTGGGATGAGGGGCACTGACTCCCCCACGCAATTAAAAATCAGCATTTAGGGGTGACTAGGTGGCTCAGTCGGTTGAACGTCTAACTTTGGCTCAGGTCATGGTCTCACGATTTGTGGGTTCGAGCCCCGCGTCGGGCTCTGTGCTGACAGCTCAGAGCCCAGAGCCTGCTTTGGATTCTGTGTATGTCTCTCTCTGCCCTTCCCCCACTCGTGCTCTGTCTCAAAAATAAATATAAATGTGAAAAAAAAATATTTTTTTAAAAAATCGGCATGTAACTTTTAACTCTCCCAAAACTGAACTATTAATAATAGCCTAATGTTGACTAGAAACCTTATGGTTAACATTGATTAACATGTAGTGGTATATGTAATATCACAGGGAAGACAAAATACATTCATGGTATCCTGTATTTATGGGAAACGTTCTACATGTAAGTGGACCCACGCAGTTCAAACCCATGTCATTCCAGAGTCAGCTGCCATCTCAGATGAAGGGAATACTGAGAGAAAAGAGGGAAAACCCAACTGGGCCAAAAAAACAGGCGGACATAGGAAAATAACTGGAAAGTCCAACAGTAACAAAAACATGTTACAAAAAAAAGAAAAAAAGAGTACTTTAACAAGTGTTAAAGAGTCTGATAAGGCTGCCTGCTGTGTGATTCCAACTATAGGACATTCTGGAAAAGACAAAACTATGCAGACAGGAAAGGGTCGGGGGTTGCCAGGGGGTGGGGGAGGGGAGGGATGAACAGGCAGAGCCTGGAGGAATTTTAGGCCAGTGACCCTGTCCTGTGTCATCCTGTCATGGCAGGTACATGACATTCTGCATTTGGCAGAACCCCACAGAATGTACCACTCCAAGAGTGATCCCTAACGGGAACTATGGATTTAGATAATAATAATGCTCATCAGTTGTAGCAAAGATCCCACACCCATGCAAGATGTTAGTACCAGGGCACTGTGTGTGTGTGTGTGTGTGTGTGTGTGTGTGTGTGTGTGTGTGTACGCACAAGTATGCACATAGGACATCTCTGTGGGCTTTCTGCTCAGTTTTTCTGTAAACCTAAAACTGCTTTAGAAAAGAAAATACACTAATAAAAAATACTATGGAAAGCACAAGGAGGTCTGTAACTGTTACATCTGAGTTTTGTGGATCAGCCTTACTTAAAGCATTAAAAACGCTGTGGCTGTAGAACATCTTAGATAATTCTTTGCATTTATTGCATGGGATTCTGCAATCCGGATAGCTTTCATGGCCTCTCTCTTGTCTTGCCCAGAGGGCGGTGTTGCTTTTTGAAGACTGTAAAAAAGTGTGCTCAAGGCCTGTTAAATAGTATCTTGATCTTTGTTAAGAGAAACAGGAAATCTCTGGAGTGGCTTTAGATCTTGTCTTTTCTGTGTACCACCCCCCGCTCCACCATCCCCTTGTCCTGCCTCATGAGATAGATCATTCTAAGGGGGAAAAATAAAGCCTTAAACAACTTAGTAAGATTCTTGGGAATTAATTCAAACTCCAACAGTAACTTTTATTGTACAAGCGTCTTATACATTGTGGGTGCTCAGCTAATCCTGGAGGGAGGGATGGGGGAGGTAGATGGATGGTTGGTTGGATGGGGGGAAATGGTGGCAGGAGCAACCTTCCTTCTTTAGGGGTTGCTCTGAGTTATTAGTAAAGGTATTAGAGAGGCTTTGTTGGGCCAGTTGAAATGTAGGAAGATCACTTTAAAATGTAAATAGAGAGGTATTTGTCTTCAAAAGGTAAACTGTGAATTAAAATATTCTATGTTAAAGGCATTAATAGATTAAGATGAAAATGTAAAAATGAAAATTTCACTGCTAAGAGATGGGGCAGATTTCAAAAACGAGGTAGAATATTGGTTCAATATGTCTGGTGGTATACTCTTACTCTTGTATCATTGCAGATATTGCTGGCTGGTTAGAAATATCTTTGCCTGGTACAGTGACTTCAAGTCATAGGATTGATTAGAATTCCTACCTGGGTCTAAATCCAATGTTTTCATCACACTTGCAAGAAGCCAAAACGAGTGATGAAAAGTGCAATGTTAAGTCGACCAAACCATGTTTTGTCTACATTGGTTTTTTTTTTTTAATTTTTTTTTAACTTTTTTTTTTTTTTTTTTTTTTTTTGAGACAGAGACAGAGACAGAGCATGAATGGGGGAGGGGCAGAGAGAGAGGGAGACACAGAATCGGAAGCAGGCTCCAGGCTCTGAGCCATCAGCCCAGAGCCCGACTCGGGGCTCGAACTCACGGACCGTGAGATCGTGACCTGAGCTGAAGTCGGCCGCTCAACCGACTGAGCCACCCAGGTGCCCCCATCGTTTTTTAAAATGAGTGCTGAATGATTTATTCAGATAATACCTATTGTTTTGATTACAGCACAGAGCTTTTAAGGAGGAAAAGTACTACAAGTACTTCCCCCAAAGGGGCTGCATTTTCCTTCCAAACACGATTGTCTGTGAGGACAGAGGAATTCACCCTGCGTTTACCTGTATTTAGTCAAATCAGGTCATGTGTGGTTATGCACTGGGATTGAAGCCCAGGCCTCTGGGAGGCCCAGCCTGTTTTCCCTAGGGAACTCATTCCACCGGAATCCCAAAGCAGCTCACCTTCATACCCTGAATGTTCTTCAGTAGGACATCTCCGATTCTTTGGTAATCCCCTCTGATGTGGGCATTTGAGCGGCCTTCCCTGAAAGCAAAGGCAAAGGGGTTGGAAACAAAAGCATTAGCAGTGGAAACATAACCGGAAAACATCTGGCCTCAGATCACAAAACAGCAAGCTTTATGGCTTCCTTTCCAATCCCCTATTATTTGCACCTCTCCCTTCTCCGGGCGTCACACAATGTTAGCGCCGGAAAGAGACTATGAAATCACCCCATTTCAAAGAATTCCCCTTGTACTTCGAAAGAGACAGGGAAGAACCATTGTGCTATCATTTTAATTTGGTGTCATTTCAAATTTTTTCCCCGTTCACGCTTGGGTGATTTGGGCGTCATTACAAGAGCTTGGAAATCACTAACAGACAAGGTTTCTGGTCCCAAGAGCCCTGAGCTTAAAGCAGACAAAGAGCTGCCTGGACAGCCCTGGGGAAAAGAAAAACATAACTGAGGAGGTACAGGAGCCCCATGTGTGGAGGTGGGAACAGGGGCAGAAGTGGGCAGGATGGGTGTCCCAGGTACAGAGAGGGGCAGGGAAGGGAGGTTCCAGACTCCCCCCAGCCAGAGATGCTGGGTGAAAGATGACAAAGATGTGGGCCCTTTCAGCAGAGTTTTGGGTCTACTGTATTCTCATTTCTTATGGCTCTGGGCTGTAGCCAATGTTGATAAGCTAAGAGCTTAAGCAGCAGAGAGGAAAGGAATATCAATAACGGTAGGTGGTTATTAAGCACGGTCCACTGTGCTGAGCACATTATAAGCACTAGTTCATTTACCCCTCATGACGGCCTTATGAGGCAGGTACCATCATCAGCACCATTAAACAGCTGAAGAAACCGAGGCACAAAGAAACCACGCGGCTTGCCTAATGTCAGCTATCGTGAGACCGTGGGCCTGAACTTGAGTCCAGGGGGTCCAGCCCACACCCCTCCAACCATGGCACCGGTGTGTATCTGTGAATTTACCCACTGATGGCTAATATCTTCAAACGAACTGTTCAGGAGAGCTAGAAGCTAACTTAAATGAGAGGGATGCATGAAAAAGAAAAAAGGTAAAAATCCGGGCATGGGGCTTCCAGTCAGAAGTGAGAGCCCCAGCTCGGGGCTTCCCGCAGGAGGCAGTGAAATGACACATTCCCCTGGTTCTAACTCAGCAGACACGTAGATTACATCACCAGGGAGACAGAGCACCCAGACCCACAGGGTAGTTAAAGCTGCTCCGGAATAAAGGGACAGACAACGTACTTATGCTCCCAGCCTGGGTCAGCTTCTGGGAGCTTTCTTTATTGTATTCCTTTCCCCTCCCCCCACACAGAATTCCCCAATCCTTCTGCTTCCTCTCAGCTGCCCAAACAAAGGGTGTTGGCAGATTGCCTTAATCACTGCTCCTCTTCCAATTGAGTCTGGATTCTGTCCTCCACTCCCTGAAGTGCTTCTGTGAAGGAATACCACCAACCTCCTAATTGCCTAAACCCTGCCCCTAGGCAGCTTCTCTGGGCCTGGGGGCCCCAAACTCCAGGCACTTGGCTCTCCAGCTTTGGGAGGCCTCTGGAGGTCAGTTCTCAGTCCTCGTGGCCACCTCCCCCTCTTCAGGCTACTCCTGAGAGGTCTGTGTTCTTTGGGAATGCATCTGTGCTTATGTGCTCTCTTCACTTCCTACTTCGTCCTGTATAATCCCTGGATTCCCCACGGGTTCTATGCATGATGCCAGATCTGTACCCAAATGCCCCTTGTCCAAATGACCCAGGGACTGTATTTCTTACACCCACCAGAGGGTTCTACATGAATGACCCTGCAAGTATCTCAAACTCAAGAGGTTCCAGAGTTAATTATCTTACTGCCCAAACTCAATCCCCTTCCTATGTTAACCCCCTTGATGATGTAACTGTTCTGCCCCCCGCTCAAACCGGGAACCTCAGGTATCCTCCCTTGTCTGTCTCTTCTATCCCCCACCCAGTGGATCAAATTCCTCCCAAAATGGGGTCACCGGAGAATGTTTAAGTGACAGACTTAAACCCAGGCTCTGCTTTAGAGACGGTGCTCAGTCTATTGCTAATCACCGCATATTATTCTGCCCTGTCAACCGCAGGGTGGAGGCATCTCCGGAATTTTAGCAAATGGTTATTAATCCAATCTCTATTGAGAAGTTTATTGTTTGGCCATTCTGTTGATCCTGATGTGTGCCTACTTTTAGTTGAGAGTTTACTGGTTGCTCTCTTCCTTATACACTTGGAGAAGGGAGCTCTGGCCTCAAACGGAAGCTTTCTGCTTTATAGAACCCCTCCTTCAAGCCTGCACCTTCACCATCACATGATGCTCTGGAAGGAGCTGGAAAGCTCCCCTTCCCTTTCCCCGCTGCTCACCCCCCCACTCCCGCTCCAACACCTGAACAAAATAAGCTACTGAGCCAGAATGTCCTGATTTTGACTAAATTAATTAATTTAGTCAAATTAATTTATTTAATTTAATTAATTTAATAAATTAATTAATGTCCACACATTAATAAGAGAAGGCAAGGCACAATTGAAACTCGATTTGTGGGTATGTAGATATGACCTGAAACTTATGTAAGTGATCCCAAAACTTTCAAATGGGCATACCATTTGACAAATGCAGTTAAGGAAGGTCTTTAGTTAGTTCAAAGGACATAATTTAGATATTTTAGCCAAAGTCCTCCGGATTGGATGGGCAAGGGGAGAACTGGGGGGGCTTTATTAATAACAAGCAATTTCCTCCTTCTCGCAGATAACGCCCAAGGGAAAATGAAGTGCTGGGAAGCGACATGGGGGTGGGGTGGAGCATGTAAGTGGAAGTCAGATTTTATTGACTGCACATCCTTCTTCCCACTGTTAAAAGAAAACGTACTGATGTTAAAGCCCCAAACTCAAGGGGACATTTTCCCGCATCAGCTGGCTAGCAGAGTCCTGTTTCTCTGTCTTTGGCATCTTTACTTTCATTTTAGAAATAGCACAGTGCCCTGTGCCCCGGGGAAGACAGTGATGTGGATAAATTCAAACAGGGCCAGCTCTAGGTGGTGTGGGGACAGAAGGCTGGGGCCCCAGAAGTCAATGCATCCGGTCCAGGCAGCGCTGCCCGCCTCCCAAGACCTCCCCCCTCAGTAGCACACATGGCCAGTCCCAACCCCTGTGTGGTTCCAGAACATAGCGCCAGTCCATGAGAATAGGGCAAACCAAAACTGCTGCTTCCTATAGAAATACTGTCATGTTTTTACTTCCTTTGCATGTTAATGCCACCAAATCCACAAGTTCAAAGCATTTGCTTTGTTATTCAGAACTAAAAGGTCATTTTATTATTAAGAACATGAAAAAAGTAATTATAATTCTTCCAGAACATCCTCTGGATGTTAACCTCACAAGAAAAGGGTCCTTGTTTAGAAGACAGGGCCACATAGTTGTTGTCCGTGTAATTACCGCGCGGCAACAAAGCTGAAAATTCTTTTGACAATTTCACTTTGGAAACCCATGTACTCAGAAGCTTCCCAGAAGCTAAATTCTGCCCCGCGCACCATGATTAATACACTCCCTGGAGCAACGACACGTTAGCTCAGCGCTGGGCCCAACACACCCCCCCACCCCCCACCATGAATCTCCCAAGTCTTCCTGCCCCTCGGTAGACACTTTACTCACGACTATGTGAGCTGGTCACTAACTCTGCAGCAGACAGACCACGAAGAGGAGGAAAAGGCTAGAAGGGCCAGTTCTCTGTGGGAGAGACCAGTAACGAGGCTGTCTCCAAGGGGCACAAGGAGCCCTTGCACCTGAGGGCTTTGACTCTGACTGTCGGGAAATACAACACTGAAAGTAGGTGCAGGTGGGCAAGGCCAATGGGAGAGATCACCACTCTGCTCCCCTCCTTCCCACGCCCAATCCCGGGTCAACATGAAATCTTCATGGAACCCTAGGACAGTCTACAGCGTGTCCATGGTCTCATGCATTGGTGATACAACCCCCAGCTATCCCACATGGTACTACGCACCCCAGGATGCCATCTCCCAACCGTGAGTGTTTTCTGGGGAGCGGGACATCAGGCCTGGCTTCAGTCGAGTGTCTGAGATTCTTTACCATGGAAAGCAGGTAGTGACTGACCCACTGGGCATTTCGAGTAGCCTAGTATTAATGCAAGCATGTTTACCACTCAGCCCTTCCCTTCTCCTCCCGACAAATGAAGCATCATCTCATTAGACTGAAACATAAAGCCAACTGCCGATTGGAGCTGGGGGGGCGGCCCTCCCACCTCACTCTGTGTCTGGGCGCTCCCTGACCCCGCAAGATGGACTGAACTTTTGTGAGCCTCATTCTCAGGCCTCATTTGCAAATCAGACATCACATCTTTGCTCTTACTAGTCCCTGTGGTTTCTAGGATCTTAAATGAAAACGGTCTGTGATCATATGTATTTGTGTATACGTGTAAGTAGAAAGATAATGTATAAATAAGTAAATGAATAAAGACATGTCTTCCATGAACGTGTGGGTGAGGGACGGTGGCTGGGTTCAACGCAAACAATTTAGCCAGAGTAATACATTGTATTTATATCATATACCTAATATTTAGATATTTATCTTTTTTCTATTCATTATGTTTATATGTTATATATACTACACACATCTAACATATATATTAGCCACAGGTAATCTATGTTGATTTCAATATTCTTTGATGGATTCCAATATCCTTTGAGATCCCTGGAGAAGAAAATCCGATTCATTTGAATTTTAATTCACATCCCCAGAAAGACGTTCGGGCCGGAGGCATCCTCACTAGGCACATGGTGCTTGAGTGTTTCCCTTTGGTAGCTACAGATAAGGGATTCACTCTCTGAGCGGTACCTGCAGCTGGGAGATGCCTCCCGTTCTTGGTGACATCATGCCCGTCAGTTACAATGCTAGGATGCTTACATCAGCTTTTCTTCTGGGTTTAAGGCCAGGTCCCGTTTAATAAGAGGAGCACAAGTCACAGCCCCACTCACAGGCAGGCTTGATAGCACCCAGATGAGACCTGAAGTGGTCACCTGGGTTCAGTCCTGTTCATGAGCCACACATGAAAATGCAGGGGAACAGAAAAGCCATTTAAAACTCATCAGCGGCCTAGAGAATGTTCGCTCTCAAGTGCTTTCCAGCAGAAACCCGCCTGCGGTTCAGGTGATTGGAAAAACTGTTTTCCTTTTTCTAGGAAAGCAGCTTGGTCTCAAAGCACAGTGGGCTGTCCAGTCAGGAACAAGGCAGATAATTCAGGGAAAACTAGCTCCCACATGTGACTGAGAACATGTCATGCTACTCATGGGTTAACAGGAAACAGTCACCAACAACATTGTCCCTGGAACCCTGGGTGGACAGTGGAAAGCCAGCTGGGGCAGAATATAATGAATTCAGTGTCCTTGTAGTGTCTTTCTTGGCTTTGAATCAAACATAAAATTTTAAACTTAAATTTATATAAATAAGTGTGTAAGTGACCCCCCCCCTCGCATGGTATACAGGTATACCCCATAAATTCTTTTCCATTGTTCATGCTAATTTTTCAAAACTTTCCTCCATTGCTTATGCTTCCAGGCTGTTTTCTAGGTAGACCACACTGCCTTATCTCCAATGAGTTTCACTGCTGTTTACCTTGACAGCAATGGTTTTAAACACTTTTTGCATGGTCTTATTTTTTTAAACCAATGAAAATCGTCAAACTAAAGCTGTGACACACAAGAAGTAGCCTGATTTTGCTGAAGGGTCAGGGGGCGGCACTCAGAGAACCACCCCGAGTCTTGCCTTTTGACAACGATCTCGAAGATTCTGAATTCCAGGGAAGTGGATGGAGAGGAACGTCAGGTGCTGTGACACTCACGCATGACTGGAAAGGAAGGCTGCATTCTCCTATCTTCCACTCCAGAGTCCTTTCCCCTTTAAAGCCTCTAAAACTGCCACCCAGTATAGTATCCACATATGGCTGCTTACATCTTAACTCCTCTTAAAATGAACTTTTAAAATTCAATTCCTCACCCATACGAGCCCTATGTGAAGTGCTCACCAGCCACATGCGGCCAGTGGCTATTACTGAACAACGCAGACACAGAGTATTTCCATCACTGCCGAAAGTGCTACTTGACAGCATCGTTCTAGATAGAAAGAGAACACGTTTACAGCTACCTCCCTGCCCCCAGGTTCATGGGCTCCAGGGAAAGCAAGAAATGTGGTGTAGTCCTACCTGGTTTTATACCAACCAACTTTCAGAGCTCATTTTCCATGGGGGGTGGGGTGGAAGATGGGCAGAAGGCAACAAGATTGTTTTGTCAAATGAGACAATTTTTTTTTTCAACGTTTTTTATTTATTTTTGGGACAGAGAGAGACAGAGCATGAACGGGGGAGGGGCAGAGAGAGAGGGAGACACAGAATCGGAAACAGGCTCCAGGCTCCGAGCCATCAGCCCAGAGCCCGACGCGGGGCTCGAACTCACGGACCGTGAGATCGTGACCTGGCCGAAGTCGGACGCTCAACCGACTGTGCCACCCAGGCGCCCCTCAAATGAGACAATTTAACAGACAGTGTTTTGTAAGATGTTGTAGAAATGCAAGGTGCTTTCTTTTTTTTATTATTTAATTAAAAAAAAATTTTTTTAATGTTTATTTGTTTCTGAGACAGAGAGACACAGAGCATGAGAGGGGGAGGGGCAGAGAGAGAGGGAGACACAGAACCCGAAGCAGGGCTCCAGGCCACGAGCTGTCAGCAGAGAGCCCGACACAGGGCTTGAACTCACAAACCGTGAGATCATGACCTGAGCCGAAGTCGGTCGCTCAACCGACTGAGCCACCCAGGTGCCCCACAAGGTGCTTTCTCATAGCAATGTGGCCAGTCTTAAAGCTATCATTTTTAACACCTCTAGAATACGGACAGGGATTTCTGTTCTGAGAAAAGGGTCAGAGGCCCCCTGATCTCTTGGCGTGGCCTAAGTAGGAAAGAGAGCAGGCGCTCTTAAGTACCCCTCCCCCACAAGGATACCCCTTTCAAATCTTATCCGGCTGGTCTGGCTGCCTCCTTGACACAGAACAGAGCGAAGGATGAAACCAGAATACAAGCTCTAGGAGAGTGATAACTGTGTCGTGTTTTGTTCACTGAACATTGAGGAGAATGACTGATTTATAATAGGGACGCAATAAATATTTGTCCAAGTCTGTGGACACGGGGATTCACACACACACAGCTCAAGGTTCTGAAGTAGAGAGATGGCCCTGCCACCAGAGCCCCAAATGTGTGACTTGGAAGGAAAAGAGTGTGTCACATCTTTACCCCATCACGTGTGCACGTGTGTGTGTGTTTGTGTGTGTGTGCGTGTGTGTGTGCATGTGTGTGGCCAGGAACAGCCTGAACAGCATGAGCAGCACAGGGGGGCAGGCAGGGGCTATTTCAGATCATGCCTGGGGCTGGGGTTTCCCGGGGGCCAGAAGCTGTTCTCAGGTTAGTTACAAGTGAACAGCAACGAACCAGCTTCTTTGTGGAGTTCTTCCCCTCTAAACGTTACGCCTCAAGCCTCTGGTGCTAAAGGCATAGTGACAGCAGACCAGCTGGTTTCAAAATCCAGTCGTGCCCTTAACCAGCTGTGTGACATCTGCCAAGCAACTTACCCTCTCTGTGCCTCATTTCCTCACCTGTGAGGTAAGGAGATAACAACAGTATCTACCTAATGATGTGCTTGTAAATATTAAAAGACATGATACACAAGCAGCATTTAACAGTGTCTGGAACACAGGGAATGTTCAGTTCACGTTAGCCAAAACTCTCACCAACAAAATCGGCAAGCAACCTCTATTCTTTTTTTTCAGTCAAAGAGATAAAATAAAGTCCTCCTGACGGTAACATACAGAAGGAGGCTTGTCTCAGATTGTAATGGTCTTAACATCTCTGTTGACCTAAACCAGAGCAAAAGAGATACCACAGATGATGCTCTCTGCTCTAGGGTCCCATAGCCGTGTACCCACCTTGTGTCCGATTCAGCCAGAGCCAAAAACACCACCGCTCAAGATTTCCCAGCCACCACGGGGAGTAGTGGAGTAGTGAAATACGGGTCCTCCAAAGTTCCTAGCACGTCACATATATGTGTTAATGAGCAAGCAAATAGAAAAGCTTCCCTAAGACCCAAACAGGAAAGGAGGCAGTTAGCAGTTTATACTTGTTGAAGAGAACAATGCCCGACAGCCCATGTGGTTTGAGAAAAGGTAGCCTGTGGAGGAAGGTCTACTCTCCTTCCTCCTTTTGTTCCCTCAGTAAATAGTCGGCACATTTGGTGCGAAACTAAGGCCCCTGAGAAATTCCACAGGGAGGGGGCAGAAGGCCCCGTCAGCAAATCCAAGGACAAGGTTAAGAGGCGGTTGAGTAAGATATGGAGGGCAGGACCTGGAGGCCATGCTGCCTGGGTTCAAGTCCAGCGTTAACTCTCCCACCTGGGCAGGCTGTCCATCCACCCTATTGACCGAGGCTGAGTCCCCTCATCCGAACCTGCCTCTTTGCACCGTGCGGACGGAACAAAGTGTGTAAGGGCTTGGAAGGAGCCTTGCTGTTGTTTCTGTTGCAATCCCTTGGGAGCGGACAGAGAGGCTCCGAGGATATGCTGCGACACAGCTAAATTCCACAGGAGTCACCTCGGATATTACCATCTCAGTGGTGGCCACTTCACCATTAGTCTCTTAGTGGATTAGAAAAAAATCTGAATCCATTTTCTCAGATTTGAGCCCTACAGGTGATATTCCTGTAGACAAAGCCATCACAGGGCCAGTGTTGGCCAGATGCCATGTACTTCCTGCCCCTTTTGAGAGAACAGCACAGGAGGGTGTCCGGAGCAGAAGGACCTCTCGGTGAGCACAGCTGACATCCCAAAGCCAGGAGCAGAAAGAAAGGATGCAAGGGTTGGGGGCACAGGTGCTGGCTGGGGCTCTGCCGGGTTCCTGCTGTGTGGCCCAGGGCAAGGCACACTCTCCTTTTCTCCTGTGACGAATGAGGAATCTGGGGCACCTGGGTGGCTCAGCTGGGTAAGTGACTGACTCTCAATTTCAGCTCAGGTGGTAATCTCATGGTTTGTGAGATCAAGTCCCACGTCAGGCTCTGTGCAGACGGTGCAGAGCCTGCTTAGGATTCTCTCTCCCTCTCTCTCTCTGCCCTGCCCCCCTGCCCAGACACTCTCTAAATAAATAAATAAACATTAAAGAAAGAGAGAGAGAATGAGGAATCCACGGCAGATGCACTCTCAGCCACTTTCCAGGTGTAAAGCCTTGTGCCTCAACAACACAGCTGCAAAGCCACAAGCTGAAGATCAGATCAGACCCAAGTTCAAGTTGTACCTCTGTCACTTATGGGTTGTATGTCGGGGGTCTCACCTCTCTGGGCCTTATGTTCCCAATCATACAATGGGAATGACACCTACACCTAGGGAAGTGTTTTTCAACAAGGATCAACAAGTTTTAATAAAGGGCCAGATAGTAAATACCGTAGGCTTTTCAGGCCACACGGTCTGTGTCATGAGTATTCACCTGTGAAAGGCAGCCATAGACAATGGGTAAAAAAAAAACCCAAAAACACGTGTGGCTATGTTCCAAAAAAAATTTATTAGCAGGAACAGGTAGCAGGCCAGATCTGGCCAAGGGTTGGTCAACCTGGTTTTGAAGATCAAATGGGAAAATCCTGGTGGTCATTTTAATTTTTATCAATAACACCAACTTTACAACAGTACCAGGTGTCTCAAGAGTCTGCACACAGTAAATGCGCATTAACGGTACTTGATTATTAATATTAATGCCACGACTCTGCACGTGAATCAGACTTTGTAAAAGCACTGTCCATCCACATTTGCCAGACCCCCTTCTGCTTTACAAAAGATCAATCCTTGACCCTTGGAGACATGACATAAATGAACTTATTACTCTTCGAGATTTACCATGAACCAAACCAAGGCATTTTCACGCATTTGTTTTATAGATATTTTCAGCAACTTGTGTCCAAGGGCCTGTGTTTCTTATAGTAATGTGTACTATTCCTTCTTCATTTTTAGACCAATATTGTCCAAAAGATCTTTTTCTGTGATGACGAAGACGTGTTTTATATCTGCCATCCAATATGATAGCCACTAGCCACATGTGGCTAATGAGCCTTGAAATGTGGCCAGTGTTACTGAGAAAATGAATCTTTAATTTAATAGATTATTCAAATCTGTTTATTTATTTTGAGAGAGAGAGAGAGTGTGTGTTTGAGCGAGCAGGGCAGGGGGCAGTGAGAGAGGGAGAGACTCCCAAGCAGGCTCCATGCTGTCAGCACAGAGCCCAATGCGGGGCTCAAACTCACTGTGAGACCACAACCTGAGCCAAAATCAAGACTCGGAGGGACACTTAACCAACTGACCCACCCAGGAACCCCTTGATTATTTTAAATTGAGATTGCTGTCAGTGGCTAGTAGCTGCCATATTGGACAGTGCAGCTTTATAGGTCTTTATCCTTTTCTTACATTGTTTTCCATTTGTAAACCATCTCAAAGTCATTGCAGAAGATGAGGCACAAAAGGATTTGAAACCACAATAAAAATGAGCCTTAACCAGTTATGAAGCAGTTGACAAGCAAACAATCAGGCATTCAACCAAGCCAACACCATTCCCGAGCTCCAGTCTAGACTAAGTGGCACAGAAACGACTGGCCAAGCGCTAAGGCAGGTGTGTGAGGAACTGAGATGCCAGGTGGACTGTGCTGGAGTAAAGCCTCTCAGGATTCCTGACACAGGGTTGTAACCTAGACTTCCTGCTCACAACCAAACTCATCGCTGCAGGGACCCTGGGAGGCAGTGGGATACGTCACACAAGAATGTTCCACAAGAAAAGGCATGGCAGCTGATTTTGCTCTAGAAGAAGGAAAACAGTTTTCACGGACTCTAGTAAATGTCCTACGGTGAAGACAGGAGACCTCCCCACGGGACTGGTCTGGTAAGGATTAGGCAATTGTGAACAACGCTTGGGGGACAGTCATTATTACTCCATAAGATAACTGCAGGCGTGGTCTGCAGTGAGCCTTATCTTGGGAAATAACATAGAAATCAGATCCCTTCCTTATGTACACGTGGGAAACAGACTACAGATGTCTACTTCGGGTGGGGGTTGGTGTGGAGGAGCCGACGCGCACAGAGGACAGGAGGGCAGATGTGGATGTGTGTGTGCGCACCCACGTGGAACGTGTGCTCATGCCAGGTTCGAAGGCCTGCATCCACCACAAGGGGAGAGGACGCTGGGAGAAATTGCCTGTCGTTGAGGTACGTTTCTGGGGAGTGGAGGGAGGTGCAGTGTCCCCACCCGCCCTGCGTACAGGACGCACTCAGGTGTGTGATGAGCTCAGGACACAGGCTGTCCAACCTCAGGGCTCCTTTCTAGCATTTCCCAACACGGTCCCAAATTCAAACCAGGCCAGAGAAGCAAGGAGCTTAACCACCGCAGGCCTCCACGTCAGGGGAAAACCACGGCATCCGGCTGATTGGCATGATCGCCAACTGCATCCCCTTCTGGGTCACTTAAAAAGGTAATGAGTCTGTTTTCACCTCCCATGGCTTCAGTCGGGAGCCCCATCGACCTCACGGAGCAGCTGGGTGATATGGGGAAACAATAATGGGAAATGAAAGAGGCTCCAAGAATGAGGAACATGGTAGAAAGTGGAATGTGTGCACCGTGCGGTCTGTATTCCCAGGAAAAGGCACCTCGAAAAGGCACCGCTCGAGCATGAGTGGGGGAGGAGCAGAGAGAGAGGGAGACACAGAATCCGAAGCAGCTCCAGGCTCTGAGCGGTCAGCACAGAGCCCGACGCGGGGCTCGAACTCACAAGCCGTGAGATCAAGACGGGCTGAAGTCGGCTGCTCAACCGACTTGAGCCACCCAGGCGCCCCCATCCCCACATTTCATCTTGCCCAACTCTGGACAGCCGAACACTAGCTGTTTCCTCAACCCCAGGCGTTGGCAACCTCCGTTTTATTTTCTGTCTCTCTGAATCTGATTGCTCTAAGTAGCTCATGAGTGGAATTGTACACTGTTTGTTCTGGTTTTTATTTCATTTAGCATGTCTTTAAGGTGCATCTGTGTCGTAGCATGTATCAGCATATCCTTCCTTTTTAAAGTTTATTTAGTGTGAGGGAGAGAGAGAGAGAAAGTGCAGGGGAGTGAGAAGATCCCAAGCAGGCTCCGTGCTGTCAGTTTGGAGCCCGGCACGGGGCTTGAACTCACAAACCTCAAGATCATGACCTGAGCCGAAACGAAGAGTCAGATGCTTACCTGACTAAACCACTCAGGCGCCCCTAGCATCCCCTTCTTTTTAAGGATATTATTCCATTGTACGATGTACCACATTTTGTTTATCCATTAATGATTCACGCATCAGAGGGCACGGGGTTCCTTCCAAACCAAACCTTTTGGCTCCCGTGAATAATGATGCTATGAGCGTGGGTGTAGAAGTATCTGTCTGGGCCTGTTTCTCTCAATTCTTCTGAACATACAGCTAGGATTGGACACTATTGGGTGCCATGGTAAATCTAGATTTAATTTTTTGAGGAATTCCTAGGATTTTCTTTTAAGGATGACCAGCTTCAAAGAGTGGGTAGGATGAAAAGATTTATTACTCATTTTTTTGTTTTAGGATTGCTCACCGTGAAGCTACTATGAAGATGTGCACTCCGGGGGAGGGCTGCAAATCATTGTCTCGCCCACACGGTCACCCCCCACTCCTCTTCAGCCCCTGGAGCATCCTGGCAGGACAACACTGCTCCACGGGTGAAATCCCTGATCACAGTCCTCCTGAGAGAGGAGCTTCCTTTCTGCTCCGGACAGACACCCTCCTGTCTCTCAACCCCCTAGGGTCCGAGCCTGCTCCTGCCCCCACACCCCAGGGACCCTGCCTCAATCTTCTCTGCACGTCGTCCCGCCACTCTTCAGACGTGCTCTCCTCGGGGACGCTCCACCCCTGCTCACCCCTCGTGGCTTCTTCCATTTCCTCTGCTGGTTCTTGCTCTGCCGTGAGCTACACGTTTATGGAAAGTTGACAATAAGGTGTATTTGGCACGATTCTGTCCCTGGCTCTCCTCTGCCTCACTGTTGTTTCTTGCAGGACAGGATTCTTCTTGTGGGTAACTCCCATATCTACGTCACTGCACCGGATTTCTTTCCCAAGCCTGAGACCTGCGTTTCCAACTGCCGGGAGGACTTCATTACTGACCCCTCAAAGCTGATGTGACCCAGAGCAAACTCAGCTTCCTTCTGTTATATTTGCTTCTTCCTTTCTTCTTTCGGCTTCCTAATTTTGTGAGCATCCTCCCAGGTAACCAGGATCAAAGTTCTCAGGGCTTCCCCCTGGACTTTTCCTTGGTCCCGTGGGCCTGACTTGTCTGCTCGGCGACATCTCAACCTCCGGTCTCCCCACCCCTCCCAGCTAGACTTCTGCACCCCTTCCAAGTGAATCTGCTGCCAAGCTTCTAATAAATGCAGCAGACCCTTCTTGAGAACTGTGTGTGCCCACAGCTGATCCCACATGCCTCTCTGCAGGCCTCTTGCCCAGACCCCAGCTCCCTGCAGGCTGATGTTGCACGGGGCACAGCCTACCGAGGAGCATCGTGCTAGAGAATCCAGGTCTGGGGAACGAGTTGGCTGGTGTTCACTCTGCCTTCCAGGCCTTTCGGGGCTGGAATTTGGGACACAGCTCCGAAAGCCAAAGGTTGTAAGAGGCTTTCTCTGAGTGCATTTGAACAGCTGGGCAAAATATCCTGGCTTTCAAAAAGAAAGGCATTCTTCCTGTTTTCAGAAGTCACCAAACCTGTTTCCCGGTTTTTGAAGAAACAGGGTCACCTGGGCTTTGGCCAGGCTGAAACAGCCCATCCCTTCATCAGGTGGGTTTACTCAGGAGGACGCAACATTTGGATGTGGGCAGGTGTGTTTACTGAGCAGGGGTTCAAGCCTCCTCATTCAGGGAAATTCCTGGTAACTTTTCTGCCTTAAGACTTCCCACTGCTGATCGAAGCATAGCACTGCCTCATGTAAAACCATGGTGGCCGTGTCCTTTAAGTACCAAATTTGGGGGAGTTTTAGGTGCATAGTAAACTTTAGATTTCTTTCCATTAACAGTAGTAATTTAAAGAGTATCACCAAATAAAGCCTGGAGTTTAGTTGATGGTAACTTAGCCACGTTAGTTTCCTAGCTGACAGACGTGCCCAGCGATGGAAGAAGCTGACGTGAGGGCAGAAACCCTACTGTCGTGGCAACTTTTTTCTAAATCTAAAGTTATTTCAAAATAAACAATATAAAGAAAGATCAGCTCCTCTCCCGCCTTCTGCAAATGGGACAGAAGGCTAAGCCCTTCACAAATACTGTCTCATTTCGTCCATGTAACAGGCCTATGAGGTACACATACTACAGATGACACAGTGTAGCTCCACAAGGGCCAGAGGCAGCCAGAGATGTCTGGTGGGGGTGTGGCCGGGAGCGTGGACACAGCCAGAGCGCAGCCATCCCCCTCGGCACGGGCCAGCCGGGTTTCCCATACCCCAGACTGAATAGACACATACACGCATCCACATCTACTTCCATCTGGCCTGGTGGTCCAGAACTCGGTGTGAACTCCTTTCTTCACGAACCTCCCTGCGTTCCATTCTTTTCCTTAAATATATTCACTCACACAGGCTGCCTATGCCGTGCAGGCACCAATGGCCCAGACGTCCTTCAAGGCAGAACTGGCCAGTGATGCCCCATGCCCACACTGGACATGGCCCACTCATCCATGACAGGGCCTGGCCCTCCTTTTCCATGCCTTTCTGTTCCGGAGACCACAAGCCCCCAGCGGGCAAAGCCTTATACTTGAGCTAGCTCGCTCGCTCCCCCACCCACCTGTGCATGCATTCACTGCTTGTAGAAGAAACAAGAGTTATAGCCAAAATGCAACTCAGAGAATCATAGAATCTTAGGTTTGTCACAGGAGCTCCGTATCAGTTGTTCCGGAAAAGGTATTCATCACAGTCATCTCAAGAAGCACTTTAGAAATACACACGTCTGGGACTCCTCCCAGTGTTCTGATTCAGGAGGGCTGGATGGGGCCTGGCAATCTGTATTTTTTCAAAACTCCCCCATCCCCAATCCCAGGTGACCGTGTTGCAGTGCCAGGTTTGGGGTTTCACCCAACAGATAAATGCCTTCTAGAAATAGTCCACCTCTGCTCAAGAAACCCCAAGGTGGAGGAACTCATTACCTCCTAAGGCAGCCTCTCATCGCCAAGTGTTAGTGCTAGGGAATCCTCTATATTTAGACACAATGTGCCTCTTTGGAAATTCACTGTTTAGATTCTGTTCTCTGATACAACTAAGAAGACACTTACTCCCTTTTCACATGACCAGACTAAACAGAGCCATCAGATTTTCTAGAATCTTCTCTCTCCTAGGACAAATGCCCATAGTTTCAACAACTTTTTTTTTTTTTTTTAATGGAATGCATTCTCTATTCCATTTCAAAAGTGAAACTCAGAATTGCGCCTAGTGTTCTGAAGGAGCCCTGAGCATTTTTGGTGCTCTGGTCGCTTTCGTGAGGCAGTCTAGGACAAGCATTCTCGACCCTGGCTACACACGGGAATCATCAGGGAAGTTTTAGGTCCAACCTCTCAGAAATTCTGATATGACTGGTCTGGGGTTCTGCCTGGCTATCAAGATTTTGTAAAGGTTCCAGGTGATTCTGCTGAGCAGCTGATGTTGAGAGCTACAGATACAGACGCGGGGTCCTCTCTGTGTTATTCTGTTGACTCACACACTTATTCACTCAGCCTTTTTGCCTTGAATCCCTGCCAATTCCTCATCATGCACTTGAGGAAGTGACTAGTTGAACTTAGCAGACTTTTACATTTATTCCTGATAAATGTCATCAATTTGATTTGGATCCATTGTTGCAAGGTCAAGTCATGTCCTTGAGCTTCATACTGACTGCTCTCTTTCTAGCTTTGAGTCTTTTACATGCTTCTGGTATCGTCATGTAAAACATGGATAAAATTACAGATCTTTGAAAGATCTCCTGAAAATCCTCTGGGAAATAAATGACAGCAGCTGCTTTTTAGGCAAGTGGATATTCTTTCACAGTGAAGGACCAGATGCAAAAGATTTATGGTCACAGATAATAAAGAGTGTGGCGTTTATTCCTAGTATGAAATGTTCCCTACAGCTCCCTGAAGCTCTCTCTGGTGGCAGGGGCCAGCTGAAGCCACCATGCTGAGCTGCCAGGGTACAGCTGATGACATTTCCTGTGTGTGGCCTCCCCAACATTATTTAGGTCACCTGCCACATGGACCAGAGCTGCCACAGTGACATCTGCTCAAGACGCCCCAGCCTACGGGAAGATTTAAGACTGCATTCGCACACATCTCACTGGCCAGACAACAAACTGTGAGTGGATTTCTCCAGAGTTGTAAGTTCTCTGACTCCATTACGAAAGCATCGTCTCACTTTGTAGGAATGATGAGGCAACAGAACATGGCAGAATGCAACCGAGCGTTTCCAGGTAGACTTTGGGAGGTAAAATAAGAAGTTAGATCCTGTGGAATCTTTTTTAATTTTGAAAAGTGGCATTTCTCTTACATTCACAGTCCCAACCTACAGTGTGGCCCTAAAGTGGGGTTTCCAACCTTTCTCCATTTTCTTTTTTTTTTTTAAATTTTTTTTTTTTTAACGTTTATTTATTTTTGAGACAGACAGAGACAGAGCATGAATGGGGGAGGGGCAGAGAGAGAGGGAGACACAGAATCGGAAACAGGCTCCAGGCTCTGAGCCATCTGCCCAGAGCCTGACGCGGGGCTCGAACTCACGGACCGCGAGATCATGACCTGAGCCGAAGTCGGACGCTTAACCGACTGAGCCACCCAGGTGCCCCCTTTCTCCATTTTCAATGAGGCGGTTTCTCAACCCTGGCTCTGCTCTCCTCCCTGGGGCATCTTGGCAATGCCTCCCACCTCCTTCTCATGCAGGGCGAGAACGGCATGTGAATCATCCTAAAGCACACACATGAAGTCGGACACCAGAGCACGTTCATGTCACTACGCAGAAGAGCAGCCCCGTGAACCTGTTCAACGGACACTTGCATCCCACTGTCTGGATCACCTGGGGCAAGAGCAGCTCATCGGCAGCTCCTTTAGGCCCCTGAGCCGTTAAATGCCCCGAGACCGCCTTAAAGTAAATTCCCACCTCCAGTGAGGATACAGTATACAATGGCTCCCACCTCTGCCTAAAACACAGAAAGTTTTTGCTATTTTCTCCTGGAGTTTTTCAAATGTATGTTTAGTAGAAGGTCAACTCCCTAAGAGTCTGCATAGAATGGTCTTAAAACAACAACAACAACAACCCTAATAATTTTCTGGAAAGGTTCTAATTTTACAGAAGGGTACACTGGATTTTGCATCCTATGGCACATGAGGTGTTTCCTGATTTCTTGCACCAGGTTAATGTTTTATTCAGTATTAAACGGACTTAATATTATTTTGAACCAATCTGTTCACGGACATTTAGATCATTTACAATCTTTCAATTCTAACATGGCTATCTCTGTTGTACATCATTTCACATTATAAATGTATCCTTAAGGTACATTCCTAGATGCGGGATTCAAGGACAAGTGTGTGCGTGGTATGTAGGGTTCTACATTTTTCCAAGCACTTCCTCAACATAGTGTAACAGAATACTGAAAACTGCATGAGAGGTACAGATACTTCACAGATGACTATAAAGCAAGAGCCAGTGACTACCGTCAACTCCCCCTGGGAATCCCTCAGTACGCCTGTTCTTTAGAACCCTCGTTGGCTTTCCAGAAGTACCTACTATCTTTATTTTGTGATATTCACTGAATTATAAGAAAACATGCATTTTGAAGAATTATAAACCAAAGGGGGGGGGGAATCCAGGATGAGATCTAAATATACATAGAATTTAACTGGGAAATTTTTTTCTTTTTAGTTTATTTATTTGAGAGAGAGAGAGAGAGAGAGAGAGAGCGAGCACGCACACAAGCAGGGGAGGGGCAGAGAGAGACACAGAATCTGAAGCAGTCTTCAGGCTCTGAGCTGTCAGTGCAGAGCCTGATACAGGGGCTTGAACTCACAAACGGTGAGATCATGACCTGAGCTGAAGTCAGATGCTTAGCCACCCAGGTGCTCCTAACCGGGAAATCATCTTAAGGTTGGCTTATCTCAAGCCAGTTTCTTGCCTTTATCTTTGGCTGTGACAGCTGTTTAGAAGGCATGACACAAAAATAACATTAGGGAGTCGGAGAAAGAGGAGGGTGTGGGGACAAAATGTAATATTTTTTATTTATTTGAAAAAAATTGTTTTAATCCTTATTTATTTTGGAGACAGAACGAGAGAGACAGAGCATGAGCCAAGGAGGGGCAGAGAGAGATAGAGACACAGAATCTGAAACAGGCTCCAGGCTCTGAGCTCCCCACCCAGAGCCTGACACGGGGCTTGATCCCACGAACTGTGAGATCATGACCTGAGCCAAAACCAAGAGTCGGACACGTAACTGACTGAGCCACCCAGATGCCCCCTCCCCCCTCCCCCAAATATAACTGCTAAACGTAACTGCTGTACTCACCACAGGGCTAGTCGTTGTTCAGTCTCCTTGAGAAAACTTGTATGAAATTTGTGCAAAGGTTCAAAATTAGGGAATATGAGACTTTTCAAGGCTTCGGGCATGACATCCTCTTTGCTGACTGTGCTCTGAAACCACTGGAATAAAAAGAAGACACACTTAGAGGTGTAAAGTTGAATGAGGTGATCCTTCAGAGGTGATGCTGCGGCCCAGTGTGCCTGGCGCCCCCAGGGCTTTACTGCTCGGTAGGCAGTGCTCAGCACCAGCGTGGGCTTCTGAGCCTTACTGCTTTTCCAGTCTTCAATTACACGGGGTGAGAGGCACCCGTCTGTTACCAATCAGCCGTGGAGGCCAGGAGGAATCTCCAAAGTGGGCAGCTACTTCGAATCAAAACTTCCACTTTGGCCAACTCCCTGGTAACCACTGATTTAGACCACTGCACCCGCTCTGGTTCAGTCCTTCTGGAACATCTAACTCTGTTGCCTTGTGAAAACGCTGAGCACCCATGAGGCTGCACCAGAGAGAGGGAGAGCCACGGCCTGTACATGCAGTCGCTCGCGAGGCAGGGCTATCCCACAATGTTTACTGAGCACCTTCTGGGGGGCGGGCAGGCACCATTCATGCCCCAGAGGTGCAGAAGCCCAGTGATCCCTACTGACCTCCAATGTTTAGTTCTTTCCCAGAATCCAGGTGCCATAAAGACATCTACAATGCTTTGAATTTGTTTCTCAGACTGAACAGGACTGATTAAAATAATTAAAGGTGGTCTCCTGTCAGGTTTGCTGACAGGGCTCGATTTATTATCAAGGATGAAACGAGGCTTCCATTCACCTCTGGGGTCTTCCTCAAGCAAAAGCAGCTACCTTGGATGACGGGCCAAACACAAACTGCTCTGCCCTGGTGCACGCACACAGCAAAATGCTCAACTTTCATTTTCTCCACTTCAGAAACTTCCTTCTTTTGCACTTAAAAATCACAATTATACAAATTTTTGTAGAGCATGTTCCAAATTAAATATTCTCTTACCGTCTAATTTCTATCACCCAGAAAACCAAATCCTTTTAATTGGAGTCAGAGAACCCAACATTTTAATTAGATCCAGCTTCTCTCTGAAAGCTGCATATGAGTGGAGGTAAATTATGTAATTGGATGCTTTAGGGGAAAGGCTACACATACCGAAGTGATGACCTCAAGATCCTTCAGATAAGTTCTCTCGGTGGTGGAGACTTCCTTAGCGATGAAGTATGCCTTGTCAGTCGGGAATCTCTGCAAAAGCGATACATTACTAATTCATGATGTTTTATTAACTGGGCTACAGACTAAATCAACTCTTATTTGTCCCCTTTTTTGTGCGAGGAACTAGCAGAAGAAAATGGAGGTTCCCTTCCACATAAACATTACCCTCAGTAAAAGGCCTCCAGTGAACATGTAGCCACCGTGGAGAACAATCCATTCAAAATTGGGCATCGGAAAACCTAATCAACTAGTAAAATATGCAGTCTTCCAGGAACTAAAAGCAACAGAAACCACAGCGGCCTTTGTCCTGGGTGCCGGGAGCTGGTGGTGTTGGGTGTTCAGGAAACAGAAGCTACAGTGTTTGTGGGAATATGTAGGGTGGCCAATCTGAGGGGACAAAGTGAAAGCAGATGGTGACAGACACCATTGGGACTCGATTCTCTGGAGTCTGTCACTTAGGTGAGCAGGCACCTCTCGACAGTGGACCAGTCAGGGGTTTTGCTTTCTGTTTCAACAGTGAGACGCAATCCCTTGTCGCTAGCGATCTCGCTTGCTTCCACAAGAGTCCACCTGACGCCACCTTTGGGGACACACATGACAACACTGAACGTGGAGACTCGAACGGACCCTTGTGTGCCCATGTTTCCGGCAACGGGTTTTGGGTAAACAACCCAACCATCCATCACCAGAGGTACGTGAACACAATGTCCTCGACCCATACGGTGGGGTATCATTCTACCTTAAAAAGGAAACGGACACGCGCTACAACATGGATGAATCCTGACGACATTTCGCCAAGTGAAAGAAGCCGGACACAAAAGGACAAATATTGTATGATTCCTCCTGTACGAGGTACCTAAGCGGTCAAATCCATAGATGCAGAAAGTAGAAAGGAGGTTGCCAGGGGCTGGGGAAGGGGGAGGGAGATTTAGTGTTTAATGGGGGCAGTTTCAGTCTGGAACAACGAAAGAGTTCTGGAAACGGACGATGATGACGGTTAGACAACACTGTGAATGTACTTAGCGTCACTGAGCAGCACGCTTAAAAATGGTTAAAATGGCAAATATTTACTACTGCCTTTAAAAAAGAAAAAAGTAACGCGCGCATGCACGCAGGTCCCCACACCTTTCTCCGGCCTTCCTCCTCGTCGTCGGTGCGTGGGCACACCTGGTCGTTCAGCAGCGGGCTGACCAAGGGAGAGGCCTGCTTGGTGTCAGGGCTCAGGTTGGGAGACAGGATCACGTTGGTGGGCGCGGCTCCTCCCTGCGAGTTGATGGACAGCTCTGAAAGGTGAGGGCTACCAGTCAGGGAGCCTATTTGGGGATGAGAAGTATTAAAGAAAAAAAAAAAAGTAATTCCTTCTGGGACCGGATTTCTACTTACAATTCCCCCCCGTATCAAATCTTTAGAACCTAAAGTGCTTGACTATTTTCTAGATTTCCTGTGAGTTGCAGCTGCCTTAATACTAAAGATACCATAGTATGAATGATTCAATGGAGCCAGAATCACGCAATTAATGGTAAGACAGAGAACTCCGTTTAGGGGGCAGTAATAGTAGTTGAGGAGCACAGTGTATCCCCCCAAATACGATCTTCATCTCCTAACTTCTGCCTTAGCTTCTAAGAATTGCTCGAGAAAGACAGTGTCTATACCACCAGGAGACGGGAGAAAGGACTAGAAAACAGAGCTATACTAAAAGGAAACTAAATGGCTGATGCACCCAGGACAGACTACACCTTATAACAACCACGGCTAAGTAAAGGACACAAGCAGCTAACTCCCCATTCTACAAAGAACAGAAGCAAGCTTATTATACCTGGTGGCGGGCCTTCCATGTCTCTCTCACTGTTTGGGACAGAAACACTAGCATCACATTTACATGCAAAGGTGATCATTTACAAATGCAAAGCTGGAGGTCATTACAGTATCACAGTTCCCCTTTAAGAGTCAAAAAGTGACAGGCAATTAATGACTCCTCTGAAAAGGAGATATTAAATCATACGAAAATGTAGAATTACCCATTATGAGTCAGCCAAAGGACATGATGTGTGCATGAAACTCTTTCTTTGCCAAGAGAATTTTGCAAATATCCAAGCCTCACCCCGTGGAACTCAGTGGGATGTTTCAAAATATACTTCTACTTAAGCGTTTGCACCTAACACATTTGTAATTCGAATGCAGGTTTGCTAGGACTGGCACTGCGGTAAACAAACTTAAAGTAGCCTGCAGGCTCGTCTGTTACCAGCATGAGGAAAGACGATGGAAATGCTTTCTCATTTTCCGATAGGCGGTTTCAGCTCATGGCTATTCCGCAAACTCGACAAGCATCTTGGAGAGGAAGGTGAAGTGCGATTTTCTGGGGCCACACCCCGTTTTCTTGACATCTATCCTCTCCCTCTGAATTCGTTCATATCCACTTTGAAATTACAAGATGGGATGGCCTTGAATGGAGGGTCGTGAACTTGATCACATTATGAATGAACCAGCCATGAAACACCACCAGCCCCCACCCCGGCCCTGCTGGACCAGCTAGCTGAGTCACTAACACGTGCGTGAAAAGCCACCACACCCGGAAATAACAGCAAAAAGCAGACATCCTGCTACTGATTATTGGTCAGGACAATGATCCTTGAAGAATGAGATTAGAAAACATGAGGAAGAGACAGATTCAAGAAGTTTGTGTTTTAAAAATCCCTCCATTGAAATCCTTGCATTTTAAACACACATCATTGAAACGAAGTCCTGGTGTTCGACAAAGACCCATTCACCCCACACACCACCAGACCCAGTGAAACCCGGAGAAAAAGGCCAGAAATTGCTTCACAAATGTCAATTTTATTGACACTAGTGCACAACCGAATACAATAACTTGGAAAGAATCGGAACTTGTCAAATAGAAATAGTGACAACAATTAGAACTGCAAATGTTTCAAGGTACTACACTATTCTCTTCTTTAAAAAAGAAATCACAAAAAGGCAAATGTCATCACTACAAATAGGAAATTAGAAAAGAGAAATTCTGGCAGTCTGTCTAGAGATCAAAACATTTCATGCATTGTGAGTCACTGTATCAGAATCACTTTTTATTTGTCCACCGTAATCTGGCAAAATTTGGGGCTTACCTTCAGCTCTCACGCTGTGCATGAGGTCAGGTGAGGTGGTTATTAAGTGAGCACATGCGGGGCCTCGATTTTGCAGTGACGTGGAACAGAAAAAGCACTCACTTCATCAGTGAGAGTTGGAGTCAAGAATAAAAAAGCAGTTAGAAGGCTGGCTTGCAGGAGGCGTGGGGAGTGGGGGAACAGTACCCGTTAGGCCCTGGACAGCATCCAGGAGCAGATGAAAAACCAACCACCCCACTGTGGGGGAGAAAACGTGCGTGTACACCCTCAGGTACAACCACTTCCACCCTCCGAAAGTCAAAAGCTATTGCCCCGGTGAATTCCTCCTGGGGACATTTCTATAGGAGAACACAGACCAGGGCTCCAGAAGAGGTCTGTCCTGCCACGAACGCAGGGCACGTTTCAAAGAATACAGCCATCTAGAAGAATCCACACTGAACCACATCACAGACGGGATTGAGAAAGTGGGGCACTGGGAGCGAACTTCAGGACAACCCATGTTCTTTGCAGGTAGAGGAAGGGACAGCCCCGGGTTGGCTACAGGTTGCTGGGTGACAACCTGCTGGATTCACTCATGTAGCCCAAAGATGTGGTGACCAGCAACATTACATGTGCAACACAGACTCGGGGAATGATCAAGGTTAGGGTCGTCGATTTCTGTTTCCAGAGAGGCTACTTCAGCAGGCTTTGTTGTCTACTCTTAGGACCTAGGAGAGGAAGGCTGATGGGTGTATTTAACAGTAGGACCAATAAATCAATAAATACCAAGCAGCCTGGTCTAGAAATCTGTCAGCAATTCTCTGGAAGGGAAAGGTCCAAACTCTGAAGTTCAAGTTTGCTCATTTGAGTTGTGCCCCTTTCTCCCCTTGCAAGAGAAACAACTCTTGAAAATTTATAGGAGACATGGTCCAAACAAAAGTATGTAGCTCATTTACCATTCGGCAATCAATGAAATATGCTGATAAGGGTAATCAGTAGAATTTGGCAGCTTGATGAGGAATTAAAATTCTCTTTTGACTCTGAGCCAGAGTGCTGTGACAACTATCTGTACAAAGTGGTGATCCTGTTAAGTCCACCCTCTGGCAAGCGTGAAGAGCTGGGCCTTTAAGTCAGTGTTTAAGGTTACAGTTATTAGAACTACATGTAACTAATTTTCAGCGAAGTAGTCCATTTTACAGAAACAAACGTGTTTCTTATGTAAGATAAAACGAGCCCGCTCATCACTCTAGCCTTAGCAAGCCTGTCCAAATCATGCAGCTGGTTACTGGCTTTGAAGGCACAGCCCCAGGAGACATGGAGAGGAAATTGTGACCCACCTACACTGCTACTCAGTGAACTCATTAATGCCTAGTTTTATCACGTTTTTTTTTTTTTTTAATCTGTGACAAATTGACAAGAAGTAATTTCTTTCAGCAACAGGCTCTAGGTAAATAATTTGGGGGGATCTTTTGAGAAAGCACCTGGATATTAAGGCAATAACGTGGAAAGAAGGCTAAAGAGATTAGAAAAAGATCAGTTACACTCCAAAAGTCTGGAAGCTTTGGATTTTTTAAAAAATTATTTTGTCTATTTCTAGAAATTGCCCCGCATTTTTAAAGGTATGCAGTTATATTTCCATTTAATAACTCTCAAATCCTTCACCTCTTCCAAAGGATTTCCTGCCCCTGCTGTGTCCCACCCCCCACCTGCCACCATTAATCTGTATCAGGAGGGCTGAGTTTATGTCACCCCCATGGATTGGAGATGCCATCATGAATACTGCTCTCAAGGGAGGCATTTCTGGTAATTGCTTTTAAAAATCCTTTTACGTATACACATTCTCACGGCACAAACAATTATGGAACTTCAAATCAGCATAGCTGTATTTGTGGATTCAATTTATCACCCCGCTGAGAAATTTGCTTACCTTCTCTTTTTAATGTAAAATACATTAATTCTTCCCTCCTCTGCAGCCCAGACTGTGGCGTCTCCTGACCAGCCCCTTGTCACAGGTACATAACCTGCGGGAACGTGGTCTATGATCAACCGGGCAAACTCGACGCCTGACCCCCCCTTTTTGGGATTGGGCATAGCCACACCTCCTCTGATCGTATTCAAGGTTTAAGGACAAACTCACAAAAGTCTGGGAAAACAGAATTTTCTAGTCTATCTTTCAAGTAATATACAATGGCATTTCAAACACGTGGCTGTACCTGTCCTGTTTTTTAAGCTGGTCAATCCATTGGTAATTTCCTTTTTTAAAGAAGTTATTTGTCCTATACGGTGTTTAGAAAACCTGATAATCATTTTAAAAATAGTAATCCATGGCAGGATTGTCAAATATTTGAGAATACGGATTGCTTTCTGAGTTCCTCTTTTCAAAATCTTAAGAAGTACAACTTCGAAAGTATCTATGCTGATTCTTCCACATTACCCCCAAAGAAAGTTACCTGGCGAGCTTCTATATATGCCACTCACCTATCATGATTTGTCTGCTGGTATTTGGTTCTAAAATATAGATTTTATCTCTGCATACGCAGAATATGTTCCAAAGGCACACGTAGAAAATACATTATAGATGTAGGTTTTCATGGATCTTTAAAAAGGCTCTTTTTAAATCCATCATCTCCCTCTAAAAAAGAATACAATGAACTCTCTCTTGAGGTTGTCTGCATGTGAAAGCCAGTTATCAAAAAAGGTCAGTACTCAGTTGGAAAACGGATCGTCTCCTGCGTGGACAAGATTCACTCTATGATAATTCAGCTGGGTCCCACCCCAGTGGAGTAGGTGAAAGCAGCTGACGATGCTTTATTAAAATGACAAGGCTCCACAGGAAAAGCTAGTTTATAGGATTACCAACCACAGCGGTGCTGTCCGTTTCTTGATCACGGAGGGTGTTGAGGGCAATGTGTGTATGTGCTTCTTATTCTCAGACCAAGGTCCTTTAAACAAAGTTTTGCAAGCAGCTAAGCACCAACCTCAACGTTCATCATCCAGCAACTCAGAGAAGCAACAGAAATGCAACGTGCAAATAGAGATGGAAATGCTACCAATGGAGGAATGACAGAGAATGTTCTAGCGTGCTCTTCCTTATGGGGAAAAGAAAAAGGAGAATTTCCCTTTGTTCGAACATGGTGGCGGTGGCAGGGTTTGGGTTGGGGAACGTGGTGCTTCATACCAATGAAAAATACCACCTTGTACTCAGGACAAAGCTTCAGCCATCAGTGGTAAAGAACAGTTACAATTGACAGTTTTTACAGCAAGATACCTGTTAGGACAAGTAAAAGCCTCTTCAGTTTAGATTAACAAGAGATATTAATATCGTGCATACATCGTTACAGGAGTCTGGCCTTCCGTGCTGAAAGACCCACCAAGCTCATGGTTATTGGAGAAGCCAGCACCCTTCCCGGGGTATACATCCATGCTTTGTTGAGATGCTGTGCTCTTAGGCCGTGGAGAGAAGATGAAACCAGACAGTATCTGTGAGAGCTTACGTTTTGGGGACACGTCAAAACTAAAAACAGCTTACTGGCAACGACCAGCCAACTGGGGCTGAGCGGGATGGGGTTTTCTCCACATGCCCACTGACCCCCACACCCGCCAAAACAAGTGCACATCTAAATTCTCTTACAGACGCCAACTATGGAAGGCGTTCTATTCCCGTGTCAGTTGATGTGCCCAATGAAAACATGAAGCCAATCCCGTGGTTAGGTGTCTGAGCTCCCCTATGTAAGCTCCACCGCAGATGCTTTCTGTTTCCATGAGACCTCTCCCCCAACGACAGTGATCCTGCTGGCTTCCAAAAACCTCCCTACCCCCAGGCACCCATGGTGCAAAGTACAGGCTGGTTAGCAGGTGAAATAAGAGAGGTCAAGTCTTCCCTTCACCTTCTATTCCCCACCCTCAGTGAACTAGGGTAGCACCCCGCATGCCTCCGTGTTAAAGCCTGCTGTTGAGTGAACAGGATCACTGTGTTCTAGAGGAGACCAGGATTTCAGGTACAAACTGGTATTCAGCAGTGTTAAAAAAAAAAAAAAAAAAAAAAAAAAAAAAAGACATCAGACAGTGCTCCAACAATGCAGGGAACAGAATGCACCATGCTCTGAGGATAAAGACAGAACATTGGGGGGGAAGAAAGCTCTCTCCTAGATAGGTACATGCTGACAAAACAGTGCATACAATGGAACAACAGAAAAATGTTTTCTCAGATTTATTAAACAAATGACAAAAATGAGAATGAAATCCCCAGCCTTTTCTGTTTTAAAATTTGGTGTATTAGAAATTTTTAATGAAGTATTTTGTCTATAGGATTAAATATACACACAGAAAGAACAGAAGGGAACTGGATTAATAATATAGGCCAAGCTTGTGAAATCTGGTTAGTTAGGTTTTCACGGCAACTTTCCAGGCAGAAAGGGGGTAAGCGTGAGGGACTGGGTCTGGGTGCGGACGTGGGAAGAGCAGCAGGTGTGTGGTCTTCACAGAGGAAGGCCTGTCTTCGGGCCGTCTACACATCAGTGCAGGCTGAGTGGCAAATGCTTGCTTTCTTTACAAAGGGAATCTGAGGCCCGGGAAGAAGGAGTTGTTAGCCTAGTTTCGTGAGCCAAAAAGCTTGTCCGTGTGGTTAATGACACACGAGGCATACCACTGCAGGTTCCAAAACGGACCTCCTCCTGTTTCCTATTTGAGAGCCAGTTAACAACCCAAATTCATAATAAAGCGGAACTTTGCCTGCAGACTCTGCATACCACTTACTACCTCCAACTCTCACTCAAAAGTAGAACGAATCCCTCTTTGATGCTTTTTACTAAACACGTACACATGTGCACGAACACACACACAGTCCTCACTCCGTCCTCAGTGCCCCTGGTTTGTGTTGCATGTTGCAGCGATTTGTAATTACTCTTCAATGTTCTGAGACCGTCGTGCCTGGCCCAGCAGCAGCAAGCTCAAGGATCTTTCAGGGCCATTTCCACAATGGCATTAACGGCACCAGCCTTGCAGTTAACCTTTCCCACCGGCTCTCCGCTCCACATATAGATCTGATGTCTCCTGTCAACAGCTGATTTTTAATCCTTCCCTACTTGCAAAGATAAAGCCACCCAAGACATTCCAGAGTAACCTGATCTAGATCATGTATAAAGACACAAATTAGCTGCCTTCCCCGGGAAGCTACAATCAGACACCAGAGGCCAATGAGATGCCCAAGGCTGTTTCCAGGCTCAGCTGCAGTGTCTGTAATCCACACTGAAAATGACCCTGAACAAATCAGTCTATTCCATTTTGAAAGCTTTCAGGAAATGATTTCCTACTTCTTTCCCAGCTTCCACCGGGGTATATTTAATTGCTTTCACTGGAAAAGAAGAAAAAATTCCTTGTGCTAGAAGTGTCAATTATGTTTTTTGGAATGGTGTACTTTTTTTTTTTTTTTTTTTTTTTGGTGAAAACAAGACTCTACCCACCAGCTCCCAAACATATGCATGGCATACAAATCAGCATTTGTGACTTTTGCTCATAAGGGAATTACTTGGAAATCTCTAGGTGATTCAAGGGAATCAATAAGTAGCCCTCTTCAAGGATGGCTCTAAACAAATGGCAAACAGACCACTTTTAATCTTGGATACCTACAACACAAGGCCAAATCAAAGTGCATTTCTTCTTTTTTGCTTTTCATTATTATTATTAATAAAAACAGAACCGCAACATTAAGTGGCATGCTTGTTTCGATCTAAAAGTCTTGGCTTCATTTTAAAAACCAGCAACTGGTGCCTTTCAAGGTATGCATAAGTCTGCACGACAGACCCCGTTTCCCTGTATTGAATTTCGCTTAGCTCAACAGAAACAGAATTAAACTAACAAGGAAAAAGGAGCGCCAGTAAATTCCCTAATGTCGCCAGAGTCAAGTTTGTTAATCACTTTCTGCTCCAGAGGTTTATGACCAGAACTTCCAGATGTGCTTATGGTTTTGGCTAACATGGCTGAACATAAAACTCATCAGAGGGCTACCGGCAGTGGATTATTTTGAAACGATCACGTCTTTCAGGTTCAAAAGAAACTTACTCTGCATTCCAGGGATTGCAGAGAAAGATTCTTTTGCAGTTTGATTTGTGAAATTTGCAGCAATGAAGTGGACTCATCCCATGAAACCAGAGGAAGGCCAGCCAGTCTTGGGGTAATTAAGCTCCTAACTATCAGAGAAGGAAGGTTTCCAGGCTACAAGAGGGAAGATCCAGAAAAGAGAGTCTTTCTTGGGAATGCGACTCTGAGATCTCTAAATTCTTGCTAATAAGAATTAAGGGCCTAAGAAAAGAGTAATTAAAATAGAATAAACTCAAAATAAACCCAATGATGTAGGGGGCCCCCAAATTTCTTAGTTTAAGGCTGGGTCAATTATTGACTAATGACAACTGTACCTAACCCATTCTGTGCTGAATATGGGATAACATTTTAAGCACAGAAAATGGACTGAAAGCATGTGAACACTGATTATAGACACAAAAAGGAAGCTGTATGCACATCCACAAGTTTTAACAAAATTTGAAAGGAATTTAATCTTACTAATTTTTCTTTCTTTTGGATACTGCTTCACAATACAATCAAAAAGATTCCAAGGTTAATGTGCAAGTTGAGTTTCTGATTCAACTGAGGACAGAACAGATTTTGTACACTTAGTGCAAATTTCAAGAGGCTCACGCTGTTATTTTAGTTTTGCGGCCTGGCTTTTTTAGCATTGCTTGGTTTGAATCTTCAAAGAAGTTCTTGAGATTAAAATCAGAATTATTCACATTGTAAGTGCAGGCCACGTGGCACACTGGAGATAAATCTGTGAGAAATTCCCAAATATGAGTCACATATGTGGGGAAGAATCTGGCCCACAGACTTCCTTTAATTAAATGCCTAATAAAATATCGTCAATAGCATACAGATGCCTGTCAAAGGAGCTGGCGCAGTTCACTTTAAGTTCCGGAACTCATTAAATGTATTTCTTCATGCTAAAAGAATTTCTTGCATTTTATTTTGCCCTGAACCAGCAGCAACAAAAATCAACCACAAAAGGGGCTACACTCTACATACTTTGAAATACCATCTAAGGAAAGATATTAATGCGCGGAGGCCCTGGGGAGGCCTGGTGGCTTGGAGATTTGTTTCAATAGATGGTTGGTCTTCTCTCCCAGGCCTTCCGGTATCATTGCATGGAGCAGCTATCGCCTGCCTAAAGACCTGGCCCTCCTTAGTGATTCAGGAGACCTCTACACTACCTTAGAGAAACAGATGGACAGGTCTTGGGAAACCCTTTGGAACCCGCAATGAATTCACAGGTCACCTATTCTTTATACCCAACTCCACTGCTGGTCTTGCTCCACTCTCAGTTCAACTTTGTGCACATGCGTGTCCTTCTCTGCCACAGAGGGAGACTCCGGACGCCAGGTAAAGACACAGGGAACTAGAGTCTGACAACAGGCAGAGGGCACGGAAGGTGGGAGGCTGTGGGCTTTCCCTGACCTCTGCGCAGTGAGAGACCACATCACCTCTGCGGAACTGACTCCACCAGGCTCAAAGAATGCTTAAATATTTACTCCCTCGCCGATACTTAGAATCTTTAGTAGGGCAGGGCAAACTCCCCCAGAGGCAACTGGTGAATATTCTCAGCACTTTAGGCTACTGTGGCCTTTGAACAAATCACACCCCTTCCCTTTTAAGCACCATTAATCACATCGGGATTGCTGCTTTCATAAATAGTGGCCAACCAGCAGAAATGGAGTTGCTTGGCTGGTACAAAACCAACCAGAGAAAAACTTTATGAGCAACCCTAAAAGGGGAAAGTTTATCAATACAGAACTGAGTACACTATCATTGATCAGCTGTTTTTAAGACACTTCAGATAAAAAAAAAAATCACCACTCCTTTAGCAAAAAGCAAAACAAAGTAATTCCTGGAGCATGTTTTGCTCTAGAGGTTTACGTTTTGATGATTCACATTATATGCTGGGTAAGTTAACACCCCATTGCTCATTCATACTTCATCATCAGACTGCTGTGCAATTAGAGGTAAAAAGAAAACTCATTTGAACAAATCACCTTCACAAATAAACGACAGGATTCCAAATGTGACTCTGCTGAACTCACATTTGACTAAATATTTATATAGCAAATCAACATCTTTTCCTAAGTCCAAAACAGAATACGCAAAAACATGTCCTAAGTGCAAAAACCCCACAATAGAAAAAGCGGTTCTTCCTACGTTTTATGTATGGACTGTAAGTGTCTAAGTCTACATGATCCCTGGTCTCCACATCCGATTTTAATTATTAATCTGTACAAGATTCTCCAAAATTAAAGTACTGAATCAAAAGGGTCCTAATGCACCAAGATGTCACATAGACTAAAGCTGAAGACTAGAGGTCAAAGTTCTAGTTTTAGCTTTGTCAGGCAGCAGCTGTAGGAGTAACTGAAGTCTCTTGATTTCAACAGAACAAGGTTTGTCATCCATAAAAATGAAGGTTTACCCTAAATGATCTCAAAGGTCCCTTCTAGTTTTAAAATTCTGTGACTCTGTTAAATATATATCTAAGGTAAGACATCAATAGACTACTTCAATGAACATCTTTCAAACTATCCAGTACTCAGTTTGATTCATCAATCATGCACTGAATCAAACGATCAGGAAAAGAACACCAAAAAAAAAAAAAAAAAAAAAAAAAAAAAAAGTTTGTGTAGAAAGGATTAAGTTTTCGGTCTTTAAAATTCAACTTGTCGACATTCCTGTGGACCGATAATCACTTGTGAGCCACAAGGTCAGTCAATACTTGTATTTGTTGCATATGGCTGCCAAATTCTACCCCACTTCCTAAGCATGCGTAGTAGCTCTTCCCTTGTGACAACATCACACGATGAGTTTAGTAAGGCCGTAGGCATGGTGGCACGCCAGGGATGTGTCACTGTTAGAACTCTTTCCAATAATTTGGTAGTTACTTAGGATCTAAAAATTTGATTCTACAAGTCATCTTCTTAAAAAAAGTACCAAAGACTGAAAAGTACCAAAGAACAGGCACTAATTAATCAAAGTATTTCATGTGTGATGCTTTCCTTACTCTGCAAGCGAGCCAGAAATTTATTCCACTAGATTCTAGAAGGCAACTGTGTCAGGCTGAGGGGTGACCCTGACTGTCCAGCAGAACCATCTGGGGACCCCAGGTGGCACCCCAGACCAATGAGATAAAAAATTTCTAAGGTCAGGGCCCAGGCATCACTGATTTTTAAAATGTGGCAGCTGAGACCCTTTGATCTACAATGTAGGAGTGCTGAGTGAAAGGCACGGGCAGAGGTGGGCAAGATTTAAAAAGAAATCAAACCTCTCACTCCTTACACTTTTTTCCTGCACACAGAAACATCTAGAAGTCACTGTTTCCAAGAGAAGACCCTGTTCACACAAGTGTGAACGTTAAGAATGTACACAATAACCAAGGGGCAGCAATTCTGGAAAATGGTTCTTCTCTATGCTGCTCATGATTCAAAAGAGGGCCTTTAGTTTGCCAGCCTGGTGACAACAGTGCCTTTTGTGAGGTCTTACTTTGCCCTGAATCACCACTCAATAGCATTTCTGTGTTTCAATTAGAAGTTCTGACAGCCAGAGTTATAGCTTCTTAAAACACAGCTAATGATTTGACCCAGGATGCAAACCCAAACCAGACCAGCAATCCCTTGTAAATTACAGTTCCACTATAATTGACATCTTTTACATTGTTTCACATGAAATCTGGAAAGAAGAAATAACTCCAAATTCTTCCTATTAAAATATCCATTATTCTTGACTAAGATTTCACCAACACTTAATCTCAACCAGCAATCAACTTACATTTGGTCTTGAATTTTGTCAATCCCTCATTTTCTAAGGCTCAGAAAAGCAGCACCTCCTTTTAAAGAAGGGGAACAAAGTAAAACCAACACCTTTCCTGGGATCTCAATACCTCAGTCCAAACATTCAATCAACAGCAGCGTGATCTGCATACAAACTCAACATACACAGAAAATTTCCACATAAATAACGACACACTATACACATGATCAGATCCATGATCAAGTATCTCTTCCTAGCCTTCAATGAGAAAGATAAACAAGGTTCTGGTAACCTGTCCTTCTTAACTATTTCTCTTGTCCACCTTTTTTGGAGAGCAAGCCACTGTGTGAAGTTTCATTTTTCTTCAAGATTTGAGAGTCGGGCATACCCTATCCAAAGGTTTCTGTCCAAAACTTCCTCTAACAAATGTTGATTAAAGATTAATGAGCCACTAGAACAGATAATCTCCACTGGAAACGTGGACTCAAGATTCCACGTTCCCAACACTTGGAAGTCTGGCCATCTACTCATCCTCCTCTTCTTCCTCCTCACTCACATGTAGGCCACCCAGGGGCTTCTTACTACTAAGCATGGAAGGGGAGCTCAGCACTGCTGCTGGGTTGCCAAATGTGAGTGGCTGGCTCAAATGGGCCACCATTTCAGAGTCTGAATCGCTGGATTCAGTCCCGCTGCTGGTGGAGCCCTCAGTCACCTGCAGGGGCGCCCGCAGGTCTGCCATGCCTCTGGCACACACTGACCGCACGACAGGGCTCTTTGAGGTGGGGCCCACCTGAGGTGCACCATTAGCCAGCATTCTACCTTCTGAAGCAGCCAGGCTGGCCAGTCCTCCCTTTTCACGGCCATCAAGCCCACCCATCGCCTCTGGGGTTGATGCTACCTGGCTAAGGATGAGGGGATCTGTCTCTGACTTATTGTAGCGACTGGGAAGATTCCGCAAGTATGGCCTTTGCAGGACGGGGGAAGAGTTTTCATAAGGAGGACCCTGGCTTGAGAGAGGACCTTCTCCTGTACTCTCCTCTCTTGGGTCATGCCCGTTTTCAGAAACATAGCCTTGAGACCCAGTCCTGTCCCAGCTCCTACTAGGACTCGACCGTCTGCTACTGGGAGACAATGGGGTGGCCGGGGGACTGCGACCGCCGGAGCCCCTGAACAGCTCATCTATCAGGGAGCTATGTCTTGGGAGTCTGGGGCTCCCACTCATATCAAAGGTTAGGTCTGCTGAATCATCATCGACGAATTCTCTGGAAGGAGGCCGGGAGGACTTCACGGAGGGAGGGGAAGCCCTGCGCCTAGCCTCTGTCCGCCTCTCATCCCCGGAGAGCAGATACACCCCACTGGTCAAATCACCCTCATAATTGTCATTTGTTTGGGACTGGGACTGGGACGCTTGCTCCCTGAGCAGGTCGGATTCACTATCTACGTCACTGCAGTCAATGAAAGGAATGGAAGAGCTGCTGCCTCTGGCAGCCCTGGATGCTGGACCTGTGCTCGGCTGCGGGGGCTGAGCTTTACTCTGCTGGGTCCTATCCTTAACGACCTCCTCCTCTTCGTCGGCCGGCGCCCGCGGGGCTCCGTCCGCCTTCCCGCCGCCCGCGGGGCTCCTGGGCGGCGCGGGGCTCTGGCGCTCTTCGGCCGCAGCGCTCGGCTCCGCTCCTTGCTGACCGCCCGCGCCACCTGCGGGCTCCGCACCTTCTCCGGGCGGAAGGCTGGCACTCTGCTGAGCCTGCGCGGGGCGGGGCGAGAAAGGGGGAGGGTTACACGGAGGCGGAGGGGCGGGGCTGCCAGAGCCCAATTCAGCAACAAGCGGGCCGAGAGGCTGCCCTCCACAGGGCTCGAACAGAACACCGCCAAGGAGCAGGCGCTCCCCAGTGCGTTTGGTCAGCATCCAGACCGTTCTCTGACCACGCACGGTCCCCAGCAGGCCAAGTGGGCCACAGCCTCTGCTCTCTAGGACCCACGGGCTCATACTGGCTTTCCAAAGTTTCCGTGGAGCAACAGAGTCTCCTTGCAACCCACAGGGAGGGTTGGGCGGGGTGAGGAAGAAAACACATCGCAGATCCCCGAAAGGCAACTTGATATGTATTTCAGACAAATGACAAAAAACGTCTTTGTTTATACTTCCAAGGGAGGAACAGGCAGGTTAAGCACTCTATTTTTAGGTGCACAAAGGAAATCTTCATGTTCTTCCCCAACAAAGTTCTTATTCTCTTGTAGAGAAAACCCTGAAAGCACAAGCACAAGCACAGGCCGATTCGAGAGAAAATGAGCTCTCACCACCCTCAGGGCAAGGGTGATAATGTCTCTTGTTGCCAACTGTGGTCACTGCCCCGTAACAGGAGCCCTGGGAACTCACCACCCAGTCTTGTGCCAATAAAGAGATCTGAGGTTGGCCCTGAAAATGGGAGCGACACCCATCAGGTGCTAGGGAGGTCCCAATCTCTCCACACGCATTTTGCTGGCAGGTGAGCTCCTCTCTGTAGACTCCCACGGATGGTTCCACTCCTAAGCTGAGATAGGGCCAACAGAGCAAACTTCTCTGGGCAAAGGCATGGGATGGAGGACAGGAACTCAGCTGAAAAAGGACCCAGTCTAGGGCCTGCGGAGCCCAGCCTGGGGTGCACAGAGCACAGCCTGTGTTTGCTCAAAGCCAGGGCACACAACTATACTCTCCTCTACTAAAACAAACCCCAAAGGTGAGGGGCAAATAACTCAGAAGCATACTATGAAACACAGGACTTAGCAGAGAAAGTTTGGTAAAACAAAACAAAAACACAGTTATAATAGTTGATCAGCATTACTGACTTGTTTTGGCACTTCTGAATTCGGCTCTGTGGGCTGTGTAGCAAGGCTTCTGATGGACTGGATCTTGCTATGTTTCCTGGGAGAAATCACGTAAGATAGCCATAGTGAGAAAAGCTGTTTTCTTAAATGAAAAATAACAGTCTTATGCCTTCCTCAATATGAAGACGAGTGAAGTAGTGTATATGGATGCTCCCTGGAAACAGTCATCCTTTTCATAGCACTTACAGGGTTCAGGGCATACTTAAACCCTGAAAACACTCTCAGCAATCCCCTGCTCCTGTTCGAGTGGTACAGCTGGTCAGGAACACTAGCCATTGAGCATTACCTTTCTAGTTGTAGGAGAGTCACTGGGAGGGAGAGTTGGCTGGGCCTGAGTATGCTCTGAATTGCAAATTCTGGCCTGACAATATGAAAGCAATTCATGTATTCTGGGCAATGATTTTCTAGATTAGTTCTATAACAGAGGTGACTACTACTCATCAGCTAACTCTTTCCCAGTGTTGAGTTCACAGAAGGCCTGCCCCATGAATGAATTTACAGATTCAACGGGACCAGGAACTGGCTTTCATGCCACTAACACTCTCCTTTATCTGTTCCCTCCCTTAGTCTCTGAGTGCCCTCCTTTTCCTCCGTGAACAGGCCTTAGAAATTTTCAGGTACTCAAATGATGAAACTATAAACACAGAGGGATTAAATGCTAATGTACATTCAGCTTTTCTTCAAAAGACTCCAAAAACACAAGGATGGTCACAGCAGCAGGTTTGTTTCAGCCAGAGTGAAACAAAATACCAACATTCGGGTTTGTTTATCAACAGAAAATCAGATAAATAAAATGAAATACTTTCACAATACCGAAGAACATCAACACAGATCTCCAAATCAGGTCAGGGTTTACAAAGCAGGATGCTGGGTGTCTCAGTCAGTTAAGCGTCTGACTTTGGCTCAGGTCATAACCTCACGGTTCATGAGTTTGAGTCCAACGTTGGACTCTGTGCTGACAGCTCAGAGCCTGGAGCCTGCCTCAAATTCTATGTCTCCCTCTCTCTCTGCCCCTCTCCCACTCATGCTCTCTCTTCAAAAATAAATAAACATTAAAAAAAAAAAGCAAGATGCAGAATTATGAACAGTGCGATACTAGTTAAATCAATGAAAAAGTACACCCGAGAGAAATGCTGCATATTTTTTTTTAAATGCATAAATATGTGTAAAAGAAATAATGTGAAGTTGGCAGTTGTTGCCTCTGGGAAGGAGAGAAGGGAAGTAACAAAGGTGGCTGTTCGTTAAGGGGGTTTTAGCCATATCTGTCATAACAGTAATTACACACAAAAAGGTAAAAACAAAGACAAAAACAAACAAAAAAAAACAAGCAGAAAGAAATATGGACGTTTGCTGTGATCTCTGTACTTCACAGTTATTTTAAGATATGTTAAAATATAAAAAAGAAAAATGTTTTTAAAAAATGCACATGCACCAAACAGCCCTCAGTGCACCACAGCTCCACCCTTTTACCCTTCTATTAAAAACAAATTGTTTTGATGTTTATTTATTTTTGAGAGACAGTAAGAGACAGTGTGTGAGCAGGGGAGGCACAGAGAGGGACAAACAGAATCCGAAGCAGGTTCCAGGCGCTGAGCTGTCAGCACAGAACCCGAACCAGGGCTCGAACTCACAAACCATCAGATCATGACCTGAGCTGAAGTCAGAGGCTTAACCGATTAAGCCACCCAGGTGTCCCAATTACCCTTTTATTTTAATCTCTGGATTCTCACCTTCTCCCCTCTCTGGCGACAGAGCCTTGCTCAGGGCATGGGGCTTTGATGCTGGTTGACCAGGGGCCACTTGTCAGTTCTGAGACCTGAGTTCTTTGAGCTTCAGTGTCTCCATCTTTATAAAGGGACCAGGAGAGGGGCACCTGGGTGGCTCAGTCAGTTAAACATCTGAGTCTCGGTTTCTGCTCAGGTCATGATCTCACGGTTCAGGAGTTCGGGCTGCGCGTCGGGCTGTGCACTGACAATACGGAGCCTGCTTTGGATTCTCGGTCTCCCCCTCTCTCTGTTCCTCCCCTGCTCACAACCTCTTTCCCTCAAAAATAAATAAATAAACATTGAAACAAAGGGACTAGGAGAGCACTGACCTCACAGAGCTGGTATGAAGACTGAGTTAATGTATGCAAAGTGCATGGAACTCAGCAAGAGCTGTAAGCACTTGCTAACAACAGCAATAAATCCTGCTTCTCATCCAAGCTGTATTTAATTTAAAAGTTTATAGAAATACTTTTGATTCAAATCCCAAGACACTTAAGGACAAAGAGAGGAGGAAGTTTTTACTGTGCTTTAGCCCCACTGCAATCTCCTTCCTGTTCCTCTTCCATCCCATCCCCTGCTGGTTTCCTCCTCTTCCTCACTTGGCCCTCCTGGTCTGTTTACATCTCATCTTATCCTTGAGGTGTGCCCCAGCCCTCGAATGTTCCTAACACTAAACTGGCCCAGGTTGACTGTGAGGCCCTGATTTGGTAATTCACCAGGCCTGGGTGAAGAGACAGTCAGGAGCAAAGCACTGTCACCTGGAGAGGATGACTCTTGTCAAGCCGAAGTAGCATCGAAGTTTCTCTTACCTTTCAAACTGCACTTTCTTATGTCCTCCTTCTTTAACAAAGTCGAGAACCTGCTTCTGAGTCCGACCGCTAAAGGGAAGACAATGAGAGGGAAGAAAAGGAGATGGCAAGGGATTCTCATTGAAACACACAACACCCCGTCTCTACCTCCCCTCCTTCCACAACTGGGAGACAGGTGGGCTTTCTCAGCTAGCTGAGGATAAAAGCAGTTCTGGGGGGAACTTGTGTTTCTCTGAGAAAAATGTGTGTCCATTGCATTTCTTGGCATTTTCCTTATAAATAATTGTTTGATTACGAAGCCACCATCCTGAGCAAGAGTCTACATGCTTCGGGGACACAGGGCTGTATATCCCCAGTGCTTAGAACAGGATTTGATACGCAGGAAACACTCAAATGTTTGTTGAAAGAGGGAGAAAGTGAAGCAGTGCTGGGCAAGTGCACACCACATTCCCGAAGGCTACACCAAATGTTAACAAGACACTTGCTTCTCCAGAGAAAAGAAATCCTTCTGAATTAGAGGGTCCTGTTTGGAGTTTACTGTGGCGGGGTGAAGGGCCTCTTGGCCAATGTTCGAGCAGAACATGACCTCCTGGTCATGCCAGGAGGCTGCTGGAATGACCGAGCAATCACCCCACCAGCCATAGCTCCCGGAGGCCAACTTTCCACTTAGCTCCCCACTGTACTGTGTAGCAGCAGCACCAGAGGGTAGGAGAAGGACGTCTCGGGACAAATGCTCCCGTGGCGGACACGAGAGGTATGCTATGGAATCCTTACCTGAACCGGAATGATGAGCCTCGACTAAAGAGAACAGGCTTTGGCTTTGGTTTGGGCTCTTCAAAAAGTCTAAAAAAGGCATGATGTTCAACACAGATTTTCCAGAACGACTTGCAAAAATCCCGACTGGCCATTAGAAATTCCAAGGTATCCTGGTACGAGCTCTAAAAAGAGAAAATACCATTTTTTTCCCCCTTGACCCACAGACATCAGGTTGAAACATGAGAAAAGGGCCAGAAAAGAAGTATGTCCAATAAAATTTCACTGGTGCATTTTATTATAGCACGACCACAAATTCACATAGTTAGTAAAATAGAGTTGTTCCTAATGACAAAATCTAGTCATCATTCAACCATTTTCCCCTCACAAAATTCCTTAGAGGAGCTAACAGAAAACAGGGGTAATTCACAGAACTCCTAACATTTCTTTTTTTTTTTTTTTTAATTTTTTAATGTTTTATTTATTTTTAAGACAGAGAGAGACAGAGCATGAGTGGGGATGGGGCAGAGAGAGAGGGAGACACAGAATCCGAAGCAGGCTCCAGGCTCTGAGCTGTCAGCACAGAGCCCGACGCGGGGCTCAACTCATGAACTGTGAGATCATGACCTGAGCCGAAGTCGGTCGCTCAACCGACTGAGCCACCCAGGGGCCCCTCCTAACATTTCTTGTGACAGAATTCACGAACAAATTTTGTTTACGTGGCTTATATTTCCTCCTCCTCCTTCTTTTTTTAGTTTATTTACTTTGAGAGAGATGGATAGTGAGCACAAGCTGGGAAGGGACAGAGAGAGAGAGAGAGAGAGAGAGAGAGAGAGAGAGGGAGAGAGAACCCAAAGCACACTCCACACTGTCAGTGCAGAGCCCAATGTGTGGCTTCATCCCATGAACCATGAGATCATGACCTGAGCTGAAACCAAGAGTCAGATGTTCAACTGACTGAGCCACCCAGGCACCCCCCTATTTCCTTCTTAAAAAAAAATCCAACTACTGAAATTCCTGTTTTGCCTCCTTAAAATAACTGAAACACACTCTTCTGTTTTCTCCCTCATGGCTCATGCCGACTTCGGATACTGGTCTTAAGTCTCTTCTCTGTCAAGTAGCATATGGCTCAAACCTCCAGGGGACCCCACAGGAAATGAACATTTTTTTTTCCTGGAACACAAAAGTATCACTCAAGGCTGAAAAAGTCATGTCCTTTGAGTCTGGAAAGGGGAGAGTGTAATTTTGTATTCCCAGGCTGAATGCTCTCAATGTAAGTGGCCCTATTATATAAACGGGAATTACTACAGCCTTAACGGTTCCCAGAACTTCCAACTCTTTTGGGGGGAATCTCACAGTTCTGGGCAGACCCAACTTACAAACAAGCTGAGGCAATTCTGCATTTGAAAGTGGCCTTTTAGAACTCCAAAAGCATTTTCCCATAGAAAACAACTTATAATGGGCGGTTGCTTCCTAGGTCAGGCCATAAAAGCTCATTTAATCCATTCGGTAGCTGAACGGTAAGGTTAGACTGCCATTTATCATCTTTTTTTTCCACGGGAACAAAACTCTCCCAAGTTCTGGTTGGGGACACCAGGATGAATCAGCCATCTCCGCCATTGCCATTTCCCGCGGGGGGGGGGGGGGGGGGGGCGGGGGGAAGGAGACGCTCCTTCTCTGATCCAGTCCTGGGGTGAGCGACATCCTCAGGGGTTCTCCAGAAAATGGGGTGGACCTGCTTAGCTTGCGAGAATGTGCTGTCAGAGGTCAGGGGACAAGAGTAGGGACGCGAGGGCTGGGGAGAGCTGGAGGCTTGTGCGGCCAGGGGTGCGCCCCGAATACTGCGGATGCTGAACGGGGTCTCGAGGGGATGGCCTGGAGGCTGGAGCCCAGCAAAGGCATGGGTTTGTCGGGAGGCGCTGAACATTCTCTACCCTCGCTGTGTCTACCCAGGTGACAGCACGGTGATTGAGCATCTGGGCAGGACACTGGGTACAGACCCTCAGACACCTGCCCGGCGTCATCCCGCCCCGCCCACTTACGTTTGCGTCTGGGCGGAGCTTGATGAGAAAGCGCTTCCTCTTGAAGCTCAGCTTGCGCACTTTCGCCCAGTTGAAGGCGTTGATCTTGGTGAAACCCTGCAAAGGAAGCGATCAGCCAGTGAGCCAGGAAACGCAGAAGAAGCAACATGGGAGGTGGCTTGCCTTGCATATAGGGACCTGCTTTTGACTGCTTGGGAAGAATGCCTTTTGCTAGAGAAGTTGCTAGGATTTGCAGCTGTGGGTGATGCCTGTTCCTGGAACATTATCTTTCACTAATTATATGCTTTGGTATTCAAACTAAGGTTGCCTCCAGGGAGGGAAGTGGCTGGCCAAAGGAAGGATGCTAAGAAAGATAAATAACAATAAAAACCATGGCAACCACAACAATTAGTGACCATCACTTTCCAGTGCCAGGGGAAGGACTTTACAGACCTTATCTTACCAAACCTTATACAAAACCCAGTGAGATGGGTTTGTTATCTCTCTTTCACAGATGTGGAAACTGCTGCATGAATTTATTTTAATTTGTCCAAAATCACACAGCTCACGTGGCAGAATGAGGTGCCCCACCATGTGCCTTCACCAGCAGCAACTGTTAATTTCCATAAAAGCAACACACCAGGCTGGTGGGTCAACCCCCATGGTGCACACTGGTCTGGCTCCCAGCAGCACAAGCAGGATGGGGAAGGGAGTCCCGGCCTGTGGTTTGTCTTCTAGACCAGAGAACAGTCTCTGGGAAGGACTCACACATCCTCGTTCTGAAAGTCAGGTGTGATGGAACAGGGTGTTCCTGTGTCCCTGTTCCTGTGAGGAACAGGGTGATGGAGAAGTAAGGGGAAGCGACCAGACACCAGCTCCCATCTGTCCTGTCATCTCCGCCTAAATTAGAATTCCTCCAGAGCTGCTGAAACACCAGGACCATGTATTGAAATTGGTAAGAATGAAGCAATTAGGCACTGGCGAGATTAATTCCAAGATACAGCCTTGGTACACGATTAAATTACTGCGTAATTCTCAATATTTCGATTGTATCAAATATAATCAAAGCACGTTAATTCAATTGTGAGGCACTTCTTCTCCCCCCCTCTATGATTTTTAAAAATGCTTAAGGGTTCTGATTTCAAAATTTAACGGTAGGACTGAAAGCTTTACATTTGGCTTATTGTCATTTTGCTCATCAAGTACTCCTATGTTATTCTGGCAGTTCAGAAATTGTTAAGAGCAATTGTTAAGATACCTCAAGTATCGTACACTGCTTTCAGACCTTCCCTTCTTACTCTCCCATATGAAACCTAACCTCGACTCCTCCTGGGACAGGATCTTATGATAATCAGTGTCCACCATAAACATCTGATACAGGAGCAGAGAAGCACTGAGACCAATTTGGTAAAATACGAAGGGACAATATAACCAAAACCAAATATAAACCAAAATGTTTTAGATTGTGTATGTATCTATGCCTTCAAAACTGGTGAAGATTACCCTACTTAAAGGCAGACACTTTCTCCATACCCCTATGAAACCAAAGTATGGATTACTCTCACTTTTGTTTAAAAGAAAAGCATTGAGGACACTTTTGGGGGTGATGAATATGTTCATTGTCTTGATTTCATTGATTGCTTCAGGATATACATATACAAGAACTTATGAAACTGCACACTTTAAATATGTGCATTTTATTCTATGTCAATAATACCTCAAAGGAGCTGTTAAGCACCAAAAAGAAGCACTGTCAGTAGAAGAATCTAACAGTGCAATCAAGAGAGCATACATTTCATGGGGAGCCTGGGTGGCTCAGTTGGTTAAGCGTTGGACTCTGGCTTAGGTCACGATCTCACGGTTCATGAGTTTGAGCCCCGCGTCCGGCTCTGTGCTGACAGCCTGGAGCCTGCTTCGGATTTTGTGTCCCCAGCCCCTCTGCCCCTCCCCCACTTATGCATGTGAGCGTGCGCTCTCTCACTCTCTCATAAACATTAAAAAAATATTTTAAAACTTTAAAAAAAAGACAGTACACATTTCAGAGTACAGAAAATTATGTCCTTAAGTAAAACACAGGTACGAATTCAAGTGCAGTGTTTTACTACAAAGTTACTATACTACGTGGCGTTGTAGAAATGTATAAAACTGCTGTATATTTAGAAGTACACATTACCCTTTTCAAGTATGTATATATGAAGTCACAAATAAGCTGACGTAGGTAAAACCTAAATTAGGTTTAAGAATCCCTAAATTTGGTTAAAAAAAACAACAACAACTCAACAGGTTAAAAAAGAGAGGGGGGAACCACATGACTATCATGTGCCAGTGTGAAGAAAGTGTTTATTTTGGGGGGGTCTGAAATCCTGATTCTATTATACTGTGTTTTGAGCACAGGTCCACTGACCGAGATTACCAAGTCAATAAACACAAGCAAATCTTTGTGCATTTCCCAACCAGAGCAAGGGCAAATGAAGTAGAATCTGGAAGTGGAGGGCCTAGAAAGAAATAGAAACCCTAAGGTGAGGTTAGTTTCTCCCTGTTCACCTAAAATTAACCATCAGAGGTCTTAACTTGGCCCACCCAACGTGCAATCAGAGTTGAAGGGCCAACTCTTATCTTTCCATCACCAGGGGAACTGAGCTGTGTTCTAAGTGCTCTTACCTGAAACACTAGAATTCCCGTGTTGGCAACAGCCAGGTTGATCTTCGTACCTTCCCTGTCCTTAGCTGGGTGCAACCGGACCCCATACATCTCCAGCCTACGGGCAATCTCCAGAAGTTGGAAATCTGATTCTGCTGGTGTTTGTCCGCTGACAAAACAAAAATTAAAGAGAAAGTCCAGGTGATTTGAATTGCCTGTGTCTATTAATTTGAGATTAGGCAACTCCTCTTGGGAAATAAAAAGGCATTTCATCACAAACAATGGAGCTACCTGATCAGATGACACCCAGCCTCCCATTCATTGCAACCCAAAGTCGAGCAGCTAGGACAAAAGCCCTATTGCCTGTGTAACACAACACCCCAAAAGTCTGTCTCACATTTGCCCAGTTTTTTTTGTTTTTTGTTTTTTTGAATCTCAAAGAGTTTCCTTTAAGGTCATATAAAAGCAAAATGCCATCGTGTTCAAACACGTTTTTAGTCGCTGACAATGGGCCTAAACTTGTAAGGGAAGTTCAAGGCAACACTCTGGCATACTATCACCAGGGCTCAAGTACCCTCCTTGAAAATAGCAACAAAATCAATAGGCACGGAGCATCTTTTGAAAATATTTTACTGATCAAAACAAAAAAATGGAGAGGATACAAAGGTGCTAGATCTTCATGACATTCCTACTTTGGCCCTAGTTTACCGTGTCCCTCTTCTGATTTCCTATTAACTGGTCTTACACTCTCCCTTTAATTCCACAGCATGGGTATCCTCAATTCCAGACATACCCCAGTATCACAGGAAATCAAGCAAGGATCCTAGAACTTTGGTCTTGAGCGGGGAACCTGCATTGAGAGTCCTAGGTGAGGAACAATGGCCCCCATGAACCTCTGTGTTCTCCCTCACACCTTGTGTCTTTCTTCCCAACAGTTACCGTGCGTGTGTGTGTGTGTGTGTGTGTGTGTGTGTGTGTGTGTGTCTGTCTACACCCACCTATGCTGGAAGGACAGAGAGAAGCTCAAGGGAAACATGAAGGGACCAGTGGGACTTACATGTGGTTATGGTGATACTCCACGATTTTGTCTTCTAGCGCATCTTGCTGAGGTATGTACTTGTTTTTTGCTAAATGCTCTCTGTCTGATGCTTCATCGAAATCCCCAATCTCGGCTACCAGGAAACAGAGAAAGAAAACCCAGCCACATACAATTAATACTTCACAGTCTGTTACATTCCTCGGGCAACATTCTCTGGCCAGCAAACCAGAAGGCAGCGGACAAGGCAATCCCAGCCTGTGGGTATCACAAGGGCTGGATGTCAGAAGGTACCCTGTGAGGACGGATTTAACAATCGTGCCAGCGTAACAGGATGGTCTCCACTCTCGTCTCTACCAGTTGGAAAGAAAACTTTGGCATCAACCAATTTCATCCATCCATGTTCCTGATTTGTTTCTTCCTCCCCACCCCACTGGGACCACTTCTGTTCTAGGCAGTCAATTCTAGACACGTGGACCATGACCTTATGACTTCTAAATAAGCACAGCATTTTTGGACTTTAAAAAATCAACTTCGAAACTCTTGTAGGTAATAATTATTACTGCAAACCCCAAATGCTTTACCATGTAGAGAAAAGGCAATGGTAAATAGGTATAAACATACATAATATAATTTGGTAAAATAAAATAATTAAAGTTCATGAAGTATCTCGCAGTCCTGGTGCCAGAAATGGCTGGTCAGATGGCAGCCTCTTACAAATTTCTCACCTATGAGGAACAGGAGGCCCATTTTTCTCATGTAACCTCTACATAGTCCCTAAATTGCTATGATCTGGAAATCTAAAGAAAAGACCTTTAAAGTAATAATTATACCTTAACACCACTAGCTCCAGCTCCGTTTCTGTCAATTTAATACCTCTGGGACAGCATGTCATTTTCTTTGAATCCTATGGTCTGTGTAACAACCAGAGAGCCCAGCTGTTTTGAGTAAAAGTGAGTGAATGGTTGCTATGACATCTCCCCTTCGTTTTGTCATGTGAAGCAGCCTGTCACACTTTGGGCAATACACCTCCACTCATCATGCAGCATATGGCCTACATGTTGCTATAAATCGCAAGCACTGAGAATATTTGCTCTGCACTGAAGAGCGCCAACTCATCTGGTTCCAGCTGGGCCAGTGGAAAAATCGATGGCTCTAGCTTCTTGCTGCCGTGGCAAATCAATAACATTACTTCCTAAGTCCGGTAGATCTTCAGTAAGACCCATATACAAAAAATAAGAAGATAAGCATGGTCTCTAGAAACACCTAATCCTATTAGGCTAAGTAATTTATTGACCACTAGGAGTGACACTTCCTACGAACCTTTGGAAATCATGTTAACTGGACGGTTATCCAAATGGGCTGATTATATGGGACTGCTTTGGATACAACGGAAACTGTAAAATGATACGACAGCACAATTTTTTTTTAATACTAGTGCTAATACGTGTGACATAATCACCTTCTTGAAACATAATGTGCATATTCGATTTCAAGTAACTTCAACAAGTTACTTCTGCCTTGGCCAAGAATAAAAAAAAAAATGCCCTGGTGGGTTGTCAATATGCCTTAGAATGAGTATAATCTAATTTATCCTTTGCCTAGATTAAGGAAGCACAATATCTAGTTTCAAGCATCACTAGGATTCAGTCCAGCTTCCTATGTCTTGGGGTTTACTAAACCTGGGACAGCAGAATACGAGAAGTGTCATCTTTGACAGGTTTATGTCTTAAGGCTAATGTACCATATTCAATAATGAATATTAAATCCAAGAACAGGACTGAACAAGTTTAGTTTCCTTGACCACCATCTGTCCAAGCTTCTTCTCTGCATCAACGGAGATATCAACAAGAGCACACTAGTCCTTGAAAAGGACACAGAATTCACAGGCCAGTGTTTGGGGGGCTACACCTGTTAAATGATGCTTTAGGGGTATTGTTTTCAATCCATGGGCACTCATATAACAAAATAACAAAAAGACATAATTATTGTTTTTCGTGGATGTGCTTATTTTCCCCCATTGACCGGATCACCGTCACTGCCAACGTGACTTCATCGAAAAACCAAGAGAACTTACATTGTACAATGTGTGAGATCAAGAGAGCCGCGCTGGTATCATTGCACGTCAGCCTGCCTTGAGCCAGATCCTGCTTCACCTGCAGAGCAAACAGGTACCTGCGGACGCAAATAAAAATGACGCGTCACACGCCTAGAGGCTGGCGCCATGCAAAGAGGGTGGGAGGTTTGGTGTCAAAGTCAGGCTCACTTCTGCCAGCTCGCCCACACTGTGAGGGACGAGAGAAAGGTACACAAACCAAGGAAAAGAAAGTCTGTGCCGGCTGGAATGAGTTCCCAGTACCACTGACTGCGGTCTAAATAGTCATACCTCATTCAAAGGACCAGGAAACACGCGGTAATCTTTTCACATGATGAGTAACACATTTTGTTCTATGGCTGTACCTCTCCATACAAAGACCTAAGACGGAGCACCTGAAGGGCTCAGTCAGTTAAGCTTCCACTTCTTAGTTTTGGCTCAGGTCATGATCTCATAGTTTGCAAGTTTGAGCCTTGAGTCCGGCTCTGCACTGATAGCATGGAGCCTGCTTGGGATTCTCTCTCTCCCTTGCTCACTGCCCCTCCCCCACTCACTCTTTTTCTCTCTCTCTCCAAATAAACTTAAAAAAAAAAAAAACACCCAAGGCTGTATCTTACCACTCTATAATTTTTTCAGGGTATAATTTTTTTTCCACAGATCAAATATACTAAACCATAAGGCTCAGATAATAACAATAGCTTATTATGGTTAGGAACAGCTTTTTTTGCCAATGGAATTGGAAAGACAAGAGTGTGTTTTTTTGTGTGGTGTAATATTCACTTAGGTTCTTCCAAAAGCCTCAGTTACCAGATCTGTAAAACTGAATTTAGTTTAAAGTTATATTTTCTTTACATTGCGGAATAAAGCAAGTAAACATTTTTTGGTGAAAGAGAAGAGGTACTTACTTATTTTGAGAGAGAGAAAAAGAGCGAGAGAGAGAGAGAGTATGCACAAGCAGGGGAGGAGGAGTAGAGAGAGAGAGGGAGAGAGAGAGAGAGAGCGAGAGCGAGAGGGAGAGGGAGAGGGAGAGGGAGAGGGAGAGGGAGAGGGAGAGAAGAGAGGAGAGAGGAGAGAGGAGAGAAGAGAGAGAGAGTGAGAGAGTCCCAAGTAGGCTCCCGGCTCAGCACAGAACCCTGTGCAAGGCTCATTCCCACAACCCTGGGATCATGACCTGAGCCAAAACTAAGAGTCAGACACACAACCAACTGAGCCCAGGTGTGGCAAGAGATAAGGTATTTATAAATAAAAGAAATTAAATAAAAAATAGTGCAATGTAAAAACTGATTTGAAAAAAATCAATATGAACTCCTAAATTTTCTCCATAGAGAAATGGTGGATTTCAGGTATCTGGTAAGGAGAGGTACAAAAGTGGGCCTGAAATATTGAGTGATGGCAGAAAGCAAGGTAGCTTTGAAATATACATGGGCTGTATTAAAGCAAAAGAAACATCTTGAAGGGATGTCCACTCGCCAATGCTGTGGCAACGTGAGTAGCAACAAGAATAATTAAAGTGACTCAAAACACATGGAATTGATGAAAATTCTTGAGTTCATTTCAGTATTCAATGAGAAAGCCAGAAAATGTATCACCATTGGAGACTACTGAAGCAATTCTTTTTTCAAAACTTGGTAACCTAACCAAAAACTTGAGTCTGGAATCTGCCTCTCTCAATAGAAGGGGTATTTCAGGATATACAGGAAAATGAGGCAAAGTTCTTTACAGAAGTATGCCAACTCATAATAACAGCAAGAATCCTCATTCCACAACATCTAAAGAAATTATGGACTCTGGCAAGCACTGTGAATCGCTGTAAAAACCATTCAGGAGATCAGACATTTGCATAAAGACAAAGTAACCTGACCTTGCCTCACAATGGCAAGATCAGAACATCACCACCCTAATTCAACGATGAATCTTAGCACCATTCATGAAATAGGAAGTTCACATCACTTCTGGTAGATTCTGGCCAAAAATATTCAACTTGATCCATCAGGCCTATGGAACTAACTTCCAGTTTTCTGGAAATGCAGAGGATAGAGGAAGAAACTAAGTGGCACCACAAGGAAGAAATCTGACAAATTTAGAAGGTAGGATATTTTAGAGTATAACTGGTCCTGTTTCTTCAACAAGAGGGTATCATGAAGAAAAAATAGGGAGGGACTCTGCTAGATTAAATGAGGTCCAAAGGACATAACCAAGTGTGACTATGGCCTACAGTGAATCTCATTTTATTTTTTAATGTTTATTTCTATTTTTGGGAGAGGGAGGGAAGGAGAGAGAGAGAGAGAGAGAGAGAGAGAGAGAGATTGATTGAGCACGAGCAGGGGAGGGGAAGAGAGGGAAAGAGACACAGAATCTGAAGCAGGCTCCAGGCTCCAAGCTGTCAGAATGGAGCCTGATGCGGTACTTGAACCCATGAACAATGAGATCATGACCTGAGCCTTAGTCAGACACTTAACCGACTGAGCCACCCAGGTGCCCCATGAATCTCATTTTAGATGAGTACATACAAATGACATTTATGGGACAAATTTGAGTATGGCCAAGATATTAGATGAAATGAAAAGTACATATATATGTGTAGAAAAAAATCAGAAAGGATATCACACTAATGTATTAACAATGATCACCTCTGGGGAACAGGAATACAGTATTTTATCTTCTTATACTTGCTTATCTGTATGTTCCAACTTTCTATACTGTACATTTGCTATTTTTGTAATAATGAAAGGTTATTTGTAATTTTAAAAAGGGGGGCTTTTTTAATTAGACCAACCACAGAGGGTTCTATAAAAATTAAATAAAGCAATATATAGAAAGCACAGTGACTAGAATAAAAACATTCAATAAATGTTAGCAAATTTTCTCTTATAAAAGAAAAACTAGGGGCAGCTGGCTGGATCAGCTGGTAGAGCATGAAACTTTTGATCTTAGGGTCGTGAGTTCAAGCCCCATGTTGGGTATAGAGCTTACTTAATTAAAAAAATAAATAAATAAAAGAAAAAGAAAAAGGGGTCCCTAGGTGGCTCAGTCCATAAAGCATCTGACTTCGGCTTAGGTCATGATCTGGCGGTCCGTGAGTTTGAGCTCCTCATCAGACTCTGTGCTGACAGCTCAGAGCCTGGAGCCTTTCGGATTCTGTGTCTCCTTCTCTCTCTGCCCCTCCCCCACTTGTGCTCTGTCTCTGTCTCTCTCTCAAAAATAAACATTAAAAAAAATATAGAAGAAAAAGAAAAATGAATTCTCTTTAAGTTATTTAAGAAATTCCATTGTTAACTAAAAAACTAAAACAAAACAAAACAACCTCAAGAACAAACAAACAAAAAAACCTACGAAAGCTACAAAGGCAATTCTGTAGCCAGACCCACAAAAAACCCAAAACAAAAAAACACCACAGATCCACTCGTTGATAACCGTTGGCCTTTACCCAGCCCCTTATATTTATTCTTGCTCTCACGTTCTCTGTCTCTGGAAAGTCAAAGGGAAGAAAGGCAGAGAATATAAAAGAACCAAAACATCAACATATTGGTTTACAAGGCAAGAGGCAGTATAAGCCATCTTTCTGGATTAGGCAAGGAGTACTATTTTTTGAGCTGAACACTTCTTACAGCTACAGGCTTTAATCTTCTATCTGGTTAATTTTTAAGTAGGCAGCATAAAAGCATCACACTGTGAATATTTTACCATCCACCAGTTCAAACACAGGGTCTTGTGTTTGCGGAGAAGCGTTCAGGGATGGATCAATGGTCAGAGTCTGACAGGCTCTGGGGACTTTGGCTGATGGGCTCATGTAGACTCTCAGTCAGCAGCGGTTCTGAAAGCCCACACATTTAGGCACAGGGGAAGTGGCATTTTGAAGACTGCAGTGAGCCTGCAGTCCCGAATCACACGGAGTCTCCCTGTTCAGAGGCCCCTGTAATACAAGGAAGACCTTCCTGGGTACTGACTGTTCACTTCCTAATGACAGCTATAAATCTTGAGCAAGCTGGCTTCGATGCTAACTTTAGAGATTCAGCAACACCTTTCGTATTATAAACGGAAACAATCCCCATCAAACACACAGGAGCTAAAGACTAGGTTGAACTCAGCAGGCACTAAATACAATTAAGTGAGTGAATGCTGAAAATGCAAAGCGCTCAAAGCAGAGTCAGTCCCTGGCACACGGGTGGGTGTCAGAAGAAGGGGATGATGGTGCCAGGGCTAACGAAGAGGGCTTTTGGTTTCCAGGGATCGTCAGAGTTACAAATGACACCAATCTGATGCCTTGCTTTAAATGGGTCTATTTTAATTTGTTTCATCTTAGCCTGGGAGGTCTTAGCCTTTCTTTTCGTATTCAATGGAAAGTAACTTACAATTTCTCTGCCAGCCTGAGGAACCACCTCAGGCCTTGCAAACACTGCAAGTTCTCAGAGGTCTCTCTCTCTCCACCCCTAGAAAGGGCAGAGCCAAGGAGGAATGGGATCCTACTGAAGATCCCATGCCCAGAGCAAAGTGTACCAAAGCCCTATAGCCCAACAAGAGTGACTCGGAACTCTGCGATGAGAAAATGTGGCGAGTTCTTTTCCGAAGACCCCTCCCTAGCTGTTTAAAACCTGCACCCATGACTCACTACTTTTCTCTTCCTCTGGAGGCCCGGGCCCTAGCAGCAATAGGACACAACAGCCGCTGAAAGTGCAGTTCAATAAATAGAAAGGAATTCAGCTTCTTGGTTAACAGCAAAGTGCAATTCAATCTGCTTTTTGTACAAGCAGGAAGCTGAAAGCTACTCCTGAGGCCCCAAGAATTAACCAGAGAGCTAGAGTCCCTTTTAGTCCGCTGAACTGTAGGCCTGCCTCTGTCCCCACATCCCTCGCCTGAACTGCTGTCCACACAGAGCTTCTCCCAAGCCCTCCTGCACTCCCCATCTGCTACAGGAAAGTGCCTGGACCTCAAAGGTCACATCATTCAATTTCTGCTTACACGGGAATTTGAGAATGAGGGAGGCAACACATCGGATCTGGAAGGTCTCCCTTCCCGCCACACCTCGTGACAAAGTCAAAAGCGATGGGGAGCTTCTAAGTTTCATATCAATTTCATTCGCCCTTGCACCAAAAGGATTCTCTCCTTGGAAAAGATTTTTAAAATGTCAGTTAACACCGGGAGCCAGAAAACAAAGACAACAACACAACCCTAAACAATCCATCCGTTGAGCCCGGGTTCCCTGAGGAATTGACAGATTCCACCAAGCAGCCGGCAATTTCCCGGGCACACTTGGCTCAATGGCCACAAGCGGTATGGAATTTTAGAAGAAAAACCCGAATAGTAGAAAACCATGGGGCGCCTGGGTGGCTCAGTCTGTTAAGCGTCCGACTTTGGCTCAGGTCACGATCTCGCGGTTCGTGAGTTCCAGCCCTGTGTCAGGCTGTGTGCTAACAGCTCAGAGCCTGGAGTCTGCTTCACATTCTGTGTCTGTCTCCCTCTCTCTCTGCCCCTCCCCTGCTCGTGCTGTCTCTCTCTCAAAAATAAACGAACACATACACACATAAAAAAGAAAACTACAAGCCTCTGCAGACAATGATTCACAAGAATTGAAAAGGTGCAAAACTCAAAGCAAAGTGTAATGGAGACGGGGAAAAAAGGATTTATGCCAACTTCATAAGCAGGACAGAGGCCCAGTGACATGGAGGATGCAAAGGCAGGCTGTTGACCAACAGCTGGACTTGCCTTTAGATTTATGTCAATAGTCTGAGCTTCAAGCAATGCACGTTACAATAAGAAACCCAGCCCAGAAACAGACACACAATAGCCCCAGCAGTGACACCACAGAAGACTCTGTTGCCACTGGCCTGTCTTATGCATCCTGGTGTAGCAGCCCAGCTGTGTCTCCTCTACGTGAACCGTTCTAGTCAACCGTGCATGCTTCCCAAAAGGCTGCTGGCTCCTGCAATCCCGGGCTACATAATGGCTTCATCGATTTGAGGATTATAAGTAGAGGGAAACAATTAGCAGCAAATCATTCAGAAAACTGAAAGCCACGGGAAGTCATGGCCTTCACTTCTTCCTGGAACTCCACATTCGTGTCCCCAGTGCCCTTCCGGACACCGCCACGTGATGTCTGGTTGGCATCTCAGACATAAGCCGGCAGAACCAACCTCCCGACTCTCCACCCCTCAGTCATCACCTACTTCCCTCCACCCTTTCCCATTTTAGTTGCCACCAAAATGGCCAGCCAGCTGCTTAAATCAAAATCTAAGCATCCCTCTGTCTCCTTGGCCTCCACTGCCAACCCATCACCACGACAGATGGACCCCGTCCCCAGCACGTAGTCCAGCATTTGCAGCCACCCTTCTCTGCTTCCACGCCTGCCACCTCCTTTGCTGCCACCACTGTGGCGTGGACAACAGCAATGGCTACCTCACTGGATTCCCAGCTGTCACTGTCCCCCAGCACCCACATGCCAGCTAGACTTTCAACCCCATGAAACATTTGGCCTCTGTCCCACTCACTGCACTTCACCCTCTCCGTTCCTGCCATGCCAGCCTTCTCTTAGGTACAGCTGAGCCTTGAACAACACAGAGATTAGGGCTCCAGCCCCCTGCACAGTCAGAAATCTGCATATAACTGTTGACTTCCCCAAAACTTAACTACTGTTGACTAGAAGGCTTGCCAATAACAAACACGATTAACACGTATTTTGTAAGTTCTATGTATTGTACACTGTATTCTTATGATAAAGTAGGCTAAAGAAACATGATGAAGAAAACCCTAAGGAAGACAAAATACATTCACAGTCCTTGTGTTGTATCTACATAAAAAAAATCTGCGTGTAAGTGGATGTGTGCGGTTCAAAGCTATGTCGTTCAAGGGTCAAGTGTATTTGAACATCTGGAACTTGTTCCTGCCTCAGTCACTGCCCAGCTGTTCCTTCTTTTTTTTTTTTTTTTAAATTTTTTTTTTTTTTAATGTTTATTTATTTTTGAGACAGAGAGAGACAGAGCATGAATGGGGGAGGGGCAGAGAGAGAGGGAGACACAGAATCAGAAGCAGGCTCCAGGCTCTGAGCCATCGGCCCAGAGCCCGACGCAGGGCTCGAACTCACGAACCGCGAGATCGTGACCTGAGCTGAAGTCGGATGCTCAACCGACTGAGCCCCCCAGGCGCCCCCCAGCTGTTCCTTCTACCTGGAAAGCTCTTCCTCCAAAAAGGAGGGACAGATTCTCATCCCTTCCTCAGAGAGGCACCGCAGACTGAGCCATCACAAGCGGTGCCCTGGTCACCTTCTATCACATCCTTCTCCTTCAGTTACCCATAGAGCCCTTACTGTTATCTGACAGTTCTTGCTTCATCAGTCATCTTGTCTGCTCCCCTGAGGGTCAGGCTTGTCTTTTCACCACTACGTTTCCGGTGCCTGGAACCGTGCTTTGCACACAGTGTCCACTTTGTAAGTACTACTGACTGAATGGCTTCACCCCTTTGCTAAATGATGGTCAACCACCCACAGTATCCAAGATCCTGTACCAAGAGTGCGGAGAAGGATGTGACACGCTTGGTCTAATCAGCTACGAGACTGAAAGCCACGGGGCGCCTGTGTGGCTCAGTCGGTTGAGTGTCCGACTTAGGCTCAGGTCATGAGCTCACGGTCTTTGAGTTCGAGCCCCACGTCGGGCTCTGTGCCGACAGCTCAGAGCCTGGAGCCTGCTTCAGATTCTGTGCCTTCCTCTCTCTCTGCCTCTCCCCTGCTTGTGCTCTCTCTCTCTCTCTCTCTCTCTCTCAAAAATAATAAACATTAAAAACAAAAAAGCCACGGGTGGCAGGGCTGTGGCTGGTCAGACTAATGTACCACTTGTAAGAGCACTCTTGAAAGGGAGGCATTGTGTGTTCACACATTCCCACCAGACTCTGTTCTCCTTTAGCATATGTGCGTCTTGTGCAAATTATAAAATTGGTAATAATAAGGGTGATGATGGTTATCATTCAGAGCATCCCTACTGGTTCTGGCCACTTTATGTATACGACTGCTTATCCTCAAAACAACCGTGGCCAAGCAACCAGTGTGGTCGCGCGGACACAGGGGCATTAGCAGAAGCGCAGAGGGAACAAGTAAATTGGCCAGTCACACAGGGACAAGGGCAGGCCTGACTCTGTGCTCACGCTTCTCCCACTTAGGCCAACTTTCAAAGAAATCGATCTTCAGCTCATGTCCAGTCACCCATGGCAGCAACAGAGAGAAACGGAGTTAACACCTTGGTCTCACAGGGTCTGACTTCCCCAAACTGTCTCGTGATGTGACAGACAGAAGAAGGGAAATATGACAGCAATAGTTTATAAGACCAGTTCACAGCACAGCTTTGCAGAAACCCAGGATTCAAGGAAAATGTGGTACATTCTTTCTCCCCATGTTGGTCAGCACCATCGGGAGCACGGAGCAGATGCGGGTCAGATAAATGCTGTGAAAATGCTGAATCAGTTGACGGAGAGCATTAACTTTCCCTTCTCCTTGGCACCCTGTGGCAATAAAGAGCAAGTTTCTAAACCACTAACCTTGTGAGTTCTTCCTGGAGTTGTGTGTGGTCAGGTGGAAAGAATTTCACCACAAACTTCACAACAACATGCTTTGGCCCTAAAAGGGGGCAAAAAACAGTAGAGCATTTTTGATTTGTTCCAAATGCAATTAAAGAAAAAGACTTCAGAAGGTATATTATACAGCAAATAATGGATCTCATTCCAAGCCATCAAGAGTCCATCTGTTGACGTCCAGGTCGCTGAACAGGTAGTTCAGTTCCTAATTCATACTTCCATATTGCAGGGAGACAGAGAGCCCTTATAAAATAACGTTTTGACAAAAATATTTCATTCAGGTATTACATTTTTTCTCTGAAGACTTAAACTGTACCCGGATTTTAAAAACAGGCATTCGTCTTCAAAAATTTATCAAATTGGCCCTTTCAGTCAAAACATGGGCTTTCGACAATGAGGAAATAATGAAAACGTAAATCGGTTATACAATTTAGTACTTTAAATGATCTACAAGGTACAGCTTCCACTGTGTTCATCAAATATGTATGAGCATCTATGTGTCAGGTGCTCCCCGAGCACTGGAGAAAAAAACATCAACACGACGTGACCCTGCCCTCGTCCAGTCAGCCGAAGCCCTTCATAGGTGTCTTATAAGCCATCTTACGGATGAGTTCAGGCAAAATCAGGAAGCAGATCTGGGGTGGGTGTACGGGGAGAAGATCAATGGGATGGGTCACTTGTCAGAATTAAAATGTCAAACAGATCATAATAATTTGTAACCCGCCTGAATCAGAGCTTGTTTTGAGGTACAGATCAAATTTTATACATATATCTACACACATATATATTTATGCTCAATGTAAGAGGAGTCTTGTAGGTTCTACCATTTGGAATGACAGCAATGAGTTTATGTTCTATGAAATATAAGGTACGATAATGAAATCCAAATTTTAACAGCAGCTGTCTAAAAGCAGAAAAAAAATTTTTTTTGCTCTGCCTTCGCTGTCACAAAAAACAGATGTTGTATTATCATTTCTATGATAACATATTTAAGTTTACGAAAAAAAACGCAAAAGCGACAGAAGGTGAAGATGTAGAAAATATATACAAAAAGAGGAGAAAAACAAGGCACAGAAATAATGAAGCCCGGAGACACTGGGCCCCCTTTCCCTGACCACTCACTCTAACAATTAATAGAAACCCTCGCCTGTCAACTCTGGATCATAAAGTAACAATAGCAAAATGGGGAAGAACAGGAAAAACCATGCTATATCCTCATATCCTCTCCACGGGGATCCCCTGAGGCCATGCAGATCCCTAGAAAACCTGAAAGTAGGAAGGTGCTATCCCCCAATGCACAATGACAGCTTCACACAGCTAGCCATAGCACGCGGAGACGGAAGGAGAATCCTCACTCCAGGGTGGACCCAGCAGTGACAGATGCGGTCTTCCGTCTGTATTTAGCAACGGGCTAAAAGACACCTTGCCACAGTGAGCATTTCCCAGGAGGTATTGCAGGGACACACGTCATCATTCTGGATGCTTCGCTACCTCCCCCGTCAGGCCTAGGGGCTTCTCCCAGCAATGTGCCCCTACCCTCCGGCCCCCCAACACGCTCAGGTCACTGGCCAGCCACCCTCGTAAATGTTAAACTAACAATGCCAGTTTCATTTTCGGCATCAATAATTGCTTAATTTAAATGACAGAAGCTCAACATCCATTTCGAGTGCACGGGGGCCATCCAGACACCGTGTGCCTGTTCAGTACAGCCACAAAAATTGCTAGAAGTGGCCCAGTGGGGCTTCTTAATCAGACATTAAAACGATCCCAGCAAAGTAGTGTGGAGCTTCAAGCTCAACTAATGGAATGCACCTCTGTTACTACCCTCAGACTTTTACCCGGGCTGTGGCTGCAGTGAGGGGGCATTTGGGATGAGTTGTCTGACTCTGCGCTTGACCTCAAAGTGGAGAGCAGGGAAACAGTCCTGGTCCTGGGGCACAATGAGAAGGGACAGAGAAAGCGAGCCTTCTTCCCTCACTCCTCTCCTAAATCCTCCTTAATCTTCCCCAACACATACTGTAAATGCAAGCCAGACTCCCTTCAGTTCTGCCTGCCATTCAGACACACACACACACACACACACACACACACACACGCTTTCAGGCACTTTATTTTTCCAAGCAACCAATACTTGCACTCTGATTTCACAGGCATTGAAGAGGCAGGACAGAAAACCTAACATCAATTTTATGAATACATGGTTGCACCTTCCCCTTCAACAGTGACAGTAACAACCTCGGACAGAGACCAGGCAAGCTCAATTAGTCTGGAGATTAACAGCATGCTCTAGTCGTTAATCAAAATGAGGTTTGATTTTCCAAGCAAGGTTTTGATTACCAAATTGTTAAATATTAATACTGCAGAGACATTTTAATGGCACATGGATTAGTGGATGAAAAGAAATCATGGGGCCAAAAAAGAAAAAAAAAAAAAAAAAAGAATCTGTGTCATCAGTGTGCTGGATGCCACAGGGCAAACAACATCTAGAGGAGGAAAATGTCTGGCTTTATATTTAACATCACTGTTAAACACATGGTGTATACTTACTTCTAATCTGCTTGACAATAGGTTTTAAGAGATCCAGCCACACCTACAAAGGAAAAAACAGATTGAGACAAATTCTCAATGAAAGGATGCAAGTATTTGGAGGCTTGACTTGGAGCTGTTTAAAATCAAAATACTTTTTGAGTATTCGAGACCGTCTGTTCCTATTCTCTGCAGGCCGGCGTATCTTACATCACTGACCGCTTTTATAGTACAGATCCAAATTTGCTGGCATTATCCCTGAGCTTCAAAGCTACAATCTCTCCCAGATTCAAATGGTTAACTATGAATGTGTCTCCTGTCATCTGCAGTGTTCCACCAAAGCTAGCCACTCAGGAAACTCGGATGCATGATTGCATGTGTGGCTACAAGCTGAGTGAAATATGCAGGCTCCTTAATGAAACAAAATACGTGTACATACACACATTTACAGAACAGCACGCCTTTGAGGGATATGGGAAGGGATGTTTAGAATATTACCTCTGCACTGGGTACTCTCCATAAGCTTTTACCTCTTAAAAAAAATTTTTTTTAATGTGTATTTTTGAGAGACAGAGATAGAGTATGAGCAGGGGAGGTGAAGAGAGAGAGGGAGACACAGAATCCGAAGCAGGTTGCAGGCTCTGAGCTGTCAGCACAGAGCCTGACCTGTGGTTTGAACTCACAGACCACGAGATCATGACATAAACCAAAGTCAGCCAAGCAACCGACTGAGCCACCCAGGCACCCCACTCTTGACCTTCTGACAAGGTCAGAAGGATTTCTGCTGCCCAGGAGAGTAACCTGAGACTTGTAGGGACCAGTAATTTGTCCCGGGCTGGCAGAGCCAGGCCTGAAGCCAGGTATATCCAGCTTCAAGGTCCAGACTCTTCACATACGTGCAGTTTAGGGGGCAAGATTAAAAGAGAGAGGAGATAAACCAGCTGCCCTTATTGATAAAACATAATTTAACCGTATTATCCCATTTCACACATGCTTTTCTCTCAATTCCTGGTCATTTGAAAAGGGTTCTACTGAAGCTCATATTTGCATGTATGACAAAAGCAAGGTTAACGTGCCTAATATAAAGAGGATTTATAATAAGAAAAACCAAATACTCCCAAACTATGCAAAGAATAACAGCTAAATGACAGAGAAAAAAAAGAACAATGGCTAATGGGAAAATGTTCAAATTCAGGAGTGATTTACCCTACAAACGCAAGTCTGAACAATCAAATACCACTTCTGCCCATTACATTTGCATCTAGATATGCCTCTATGTATGCACATATTTGCATTTTATAATTCTCAGATTTAGCAAAGGTAGCAGAAAATGTACACTGTCTTACCTCTATTGGCGAATAAATGAATTGGTATGTTTCTGGAGACTAATTAAGGAATAATTACGAATAACTATCTAAAGCCTAAAAAAACGGCTCCTATGCATATTCTTTCATCCAGTAATGCAACTTTGGTAAATCATACATTTATGCACAAAGATTTATGTAAAATAAAAATGTTGTGATTAGCATTGCTGATAGTAAAAAATTTTTACAATAATAAATGAAATAAAATAAGTCTACATTTATATGACACATTATCATGCAGGCATTAAAAATTATGTTCTTGGTGAATATTTAAGTACGTGGGAAAATGTGTTTGGGAGGTTGGAAGATGAGCGACTTCCTGTCTTCTGCCTTTCTCCATTATTCAAATTAGCCTTAAATTGAGCACTAAGAATTCTTATAATGCAAAAACTAAAAATTTTAAGTCTCTGCTTATTTAGGTTACTCTTCCCCCATCACCTTTTCAAATAAGTAAGATTTTGTTTAATTAAAAATTTTTTTTTAATGTTTATTTATTTTTGAGAGGGAGAGAGAGAGAGGGAGGGGCAGAGAGAGAGGGAGACACAGAATCTGAAGCAGGCTCCAGGCTATGAGCTGTCAGCACAGAGTCCAACATGGGGCTCGAACCCACCAACTGTAAGATTGTGACCAGAGCTGAAATTGGACACTTAACCAACTAAGCCACCTAGGCGTCCCGAACTTTTTTTAATTAAAAAAAATGTTAATGTTTATTTATTTCTGAGACAGAGAGAGGCAGAGCATGAGTAGGGGAGGGGCAGAGAAAGAAGGAGACACAGAATCTGAAGCAGGCTCCAGGCTCCAAGCTGTCAGCACAGAGCCTGATGCGGGGCTCGAACCCACAAACTATGAGATCATGATCTGAGCCAAAGTCAGCTCATCTCAACATGAGCTCAACTGACTGAGCCACCCAGGCACCCCAATGTTTTTTTAATTTTTAAAAAATGTTTATTTATTTTTGAGAGATTGGAGTGGGGGCAGAGAATGCATGTGAACGCATAAGAAAGGAAGGGGCAGAGAGAGGAGGATAAAGAGAAAATTCCAAGCAGGCTCCACACTGTCAGTGCAAAGCCCTACATGGGCCTCGAACTCACAAACCACGGGATCATGACCTGAGCAGAAACTGAGAGGCAGGATGCTCAACTGACTGAGCCACCCAGGCGCCCCCGATCAGTAAGATTTTATCATGAAATTCTCATTTCTGTATTTCCTATCCTCTGCTGCTCTCCTGCTTCATGGAGCTTCTGGTCTAGTGAGGAAGCGACAGGAACCAACTCCCCCAAACTGACAAAAGTGAAAACGTGCTGCCTGACCCAAAGGGAATGAAGGGAGGAGCAGAGGACTCCCAGGGTCTGGGGCAGAGCAGTCTGACCCAGGCATGGGGGCAGGGGGACCGGAGACCCGATACAAACAGGACATTGTGAAGGGAACACGTCCCTGAAGATGCTGTCATGTGGAGATCTGAAGGGAACAGAAGACACACAGGTAAAACCTTTGTCCAGGTGCCAGAGGTGCAAGGGGATAGCTGCAGAGCAGGGCTGGTGGGTCAGGAAGAGGTCAGCCTCCCCGGAGGCCATGTTGAGATTCTTCATCCTTATCCTAAGAGCAATGTAAAGGATTTAAGCACAGGGCTGATACATGCAGATGTGCACTGTAAAAAGACTGATCTGGCAGTGTGGGAACAGACAGAGGGGCTGGAGCAGAGGCAGGCTGACCACACAAATAGTGCAGGCAAGAGAGGATGGTATTTTGGACCAGGAATGCAAAAGCAGAGTCGGGGGAAGTGGGCGGATCTGAGAAAAATTTAAGAGGTAAAATCCCCAGGGATTTACTGATGGACTGGATATGGCGGCTGAGGCAGAAGACAATGACCAAAATGACACGAGAATTTCTGCTGAGGGTATCTGGACTGATGCTGGTACAATTCACAAAGATGGGAGTGCTGGAAGAGGGGCCAGGATGGAGGTTCTAGACACTTTGATTTTGTTGAGGTGCCCTTGGATTTCATGAGCAAGAGACAGTATGGAAAAGGCGGGATGCACTTGTCTGGAGCTCTGAGGTGAAGCCTGGACAGGAGATCTCACACTAGAAGTCACCACAAGGCGCCCAGGTGACTCAGTCATTTAAGCATCCAACTCTTGGTTTCAGCTCAGGTCATGATCTCATGGTTCAAGGGTTCGAGCCCCACGTCAACCTCTGCAAGGATAGTGCGTAGCCTGCTTGGGATTCTCTCTCCCTCCATCTCTGCTCCTCCGCTGCTCATGCCCTATCTCTTTCTCTCAAAATAAATAAAACATTTAAAAAAACTAAACAACAACAAAAACCTACTAAGAAAAAAAGGAGGAGGGGGAGGAGGGGAGGAGGGGGACAAGGGGGGGAGGAGGACGAGGTGGGGAGGAGGGGGAGGAGGAGGAAGGGAAGCAGAAGCAGAAGCCGCCACCATCCTGACTCCATAGAGGATAAGCGTCACAGAGACTCAGAGGATAAGGCTCACTGAGTCCAGAGGATGAAACCTATGAGCACCGATGGCACGTCCACCACAGACCAGCCAGGTGGAAGCAGATGAGAACAGAAGGAAAAAAGGAGAGTGGTGTCACAGAAGTCATGGGAAGGCAGTTTCCAGAAGGAAATATACCAAGAACTGTTCAAATAAGATGAGAACTAAAAGTTCTGCTGGTGAGTTGACTCAGAGGTGGGGCTGAAAGTCTGGCGGGTGGTGAAGAGGCAGGAAGGACACAGACTTTTCCAAGAAGCTTGGCTGAGAGGCAGGCAGCAAGAGACTAGGGCCACAGGGGGTGAGGGATCAGATAAGGGTATTGTTGAATTACCTGTTTTTATTATTCTGTTTTTCAAATGTTTTTAAGTAATCTCTATGCCTAATACGGGGCTGGAACTCACAATTCCAAGATCAAGAGTCGCATGCTCTACTGACTGAGCCAGCCAGACGCCCCTATTTGCTTGTGAGTCACAGAAAACTGGGTGCGTCTAAAAAAGTGGAGGGATTCAGGGGCACCTGGGTGGCTCAGGCGGTTGAGCGTCCAGCTTCGGCTCAGGTTTGTGAGTTCGAGACCTGCGTCGGGCTCTGTGCTGACTGTGTAGAGCCTGCTTGGGATCCTCTGACTCCCTCTCTCTCTGCCCTTCTCATGCTCTCTATGAAAAAATAATAAACATTAAAAAAAAATTTTTTTAAAGCGAAGGCATTGAGAATATGAGCAAGAAGGGTTAGTCACCAATGTCCTAAGGGATGTGAGAAGATGGCCCTAAAACCCAGGGCAACGGCCTGAGGTAGAAGGAAGAGCTATTCCACTGAGGGAGACAGAAAGGCCAGTGGCAGATGGGAGTTTACATTTCTGTGCTGGGAGCAGGGAAGTTCCTCGTGGAGGCTTTCTGCTTCCCCAGTCAAGTGGGAGGCCTGGAGGACTGAGGCAAGCAGGGAATACTGGAAATAGTCGCACCAGACAGCGCGTTAACTGGAGAACCCCGGTGGGATTTCCCAGGGCTGCCGAGCGGCCACTCACGAGCCTGTAGGCCGGCGCTCTCCCGGCCACCTCGGGGAACCATCTCCGTGAACCTTCCCCACTGCCAGCTCTTCCTCAACTTCCACAAGCCACTCAGGACAAAACAACTGTGCTCTGGCAACATAGCCGCCAATTTTATGAATTGTTTTAAAACATCTCTCATCTGTTTTTGGCATTTCTGTGGAAAGCATCGAATACAATCACCAACTGGAGCCAACTGAGCATGTGGTTTTACAACACGCAGGTCTGGGAACATCAGACCGGCCTGAATTAGCTTGTTTGGTCGAGCTCTGCAGCAAGAAGGCTACGAGCCATCGATCACGTCACAGCTGACCCGCTGGGTGAGAACTCAGGGCCTCCGGGAACCTCACCGTTTACCAGTTACATTGATGTTTGCGGGGCTCAGAGAAAAGGTCTTGCACACACAGGACTTAAACTACTATAAATGGGGGTCGCCTGGGTGGCTCAGTCAGTTAAACGGCCGACTTCGGCTCAGGTCATGATCTCGCGGTCCGTGAGTTTGAGCCCCGTGTCGGGCTCTGTGCTGACAGCTCGGAGCCTGGAGCCTGGAGCCTGATTCAGATTCTGTGTCTCCCTCTCTCTGACCCTCCCCCGTTCATGCTCTGTCTCTCTCTGTCTCAAAAATAAATAAATGTTAAAAAAAAAAAATTTAAACTACTATAAATGGATGAGCTACAGGGAACAAGAAAAATAAGGCTGCCGCCTGACCAGAGTTAAAGCGTTGAAGTTTGCTATATGGGGAAGGCGGCTGGGAAGCATCTAGACTAGACTAGGTCATCTTAGACCAATCACTTGTTCACTGAACCTAAGCAGGACAGAAACAAGTTCCAGACAAGTTAAAAAGGCAACAAAGGCACCATCACCTATCCTTCCCCACCGATGGATCTCCAGACGGTCACAACTGTAATGATCTCCATGTCTAATCACCCCGCCCACCCCTTCCACTAGGCCACACTTCCCTGTCTTCTCTAACACCATGCAGCTAGGCTCCAGAGCACATCCATGCTACCTGACTATACAGGGATTTGGTTTAAATGAATGGATTTCTAGAAACGTCATTCCAATCAGTACAACCCACTGAATCAGGGAACTTCCCTTGCTGGGGTTTGAAGGCCCATAGAAGAGGCTGCTGGGGCCACCATGCCCGACAACCACGGACTCGGTGGCTTGGACAACAGATCTGGAGGCTCATGGTGTCATGGGTTGGGTTTCTCCCGAGGCCTCCCTCGACTTGTAAATAAATGTCTGCCTTCCGGATGTGCACACCCACGACCATCCCACGACCATCGTTCTGTGTACACATACTCCAGGTGTCTCTCTGGTATGTCCAAATTTCCTCTTTGTAAAGTGACAAGTGTCAGTGGATTAGGGCCCACTCTAATGGCCTCATTTTAACTTAACCATCTCTCTTTTTTAAAAAAATCTTTATTTACTTTTGAAAGAGAGAGACAGAGACAGAGACAGACAGACAGACAAATAGACACAGGGAGATATAGAATCCGAAGCAGGCTCCAGCTGCTCTGTCAGCACAGAGCCTGATGGGGGCTCTGTGAACCACGAGATCACGACCTCAGCCGAAGTCAGATGCTTAACTGACTGAGCCACCTAGGCACCCATTAACCACCTCTTTAAAGGTCCTATCCTCAAGTACAGTTTCATTCTGAGGTACTGCGTGTTAGAGCTTCAACACAGAAATTTTAGGAGGCCACAACTCAGCCTATAACATCTATTTTCCACAATTTGCTATCAACACAGCTTCCCAGCCCAGTGTTCTCCCATTTGCCTACATTTCAGTCAGGTTCCCTTTTTTTCCTCTGATCTTCTTCTGTTAATGTTAGTGTTAAGTGAGAACAACACTTTACTGCCTAGTTATGAAAGGCAGGGCAAGATGAGCCACAGCTCCCCAAGCGGTTTCTGTTCTTTCCCTAAACCTTTTTAGCCCCTATCATGTTGGTGAGTGACATTTTAGGCAGATTTTGCAGGCAACTAAAATATTGGAGGTATTTTGGAAAGGTTCTTATTAAAAGAGACTCAGTTACTAGATATCTTTCAGGAAGGGCATTGGGAAGAGACTGTTTCTTGGGCACCTCCTGCGTGCCAGGCACTAAACAGGTGCTCTATAAATTCTCATTTAATGCTCCTAACAAGATGGTCATTTTACACAGGCAGAAAGCCAAGCTCAGAAAGCTTATTTAAGCTGCCCAAGGTCACACATAGCTGAGATTCAACATCAAGTCCATTTGACCCCAAACCTGTGCTTTTCTGTAACATAATATGCTGCCCCTCTAAAAGCTAACAGACTCAACAAAAGCTCAGCTCTCCTCTTCAGGTTTAAAAATCAAAACTGCGGGGTGCCTGGGAGGCTCAGTCAGTTGAGCATCCGACTTCGGCTCAGGTCATGATTTCACAGTTTGTGGGTTCTAGCCCCGCATCAGGCTCTGTGCTGACGGCTTGCTCAGAGCCTGGAGCCTGCTTCAGATTCTGTGTCTCCTTCTCTCTCTGCCCCTCCCCCGCTCACGCTTTGTCTCACTCTGTTTCTCAAAAATAAATAAATGTAAAAAAAAAATTTTTTTTTAAATAAAAATCAAAACTGCATACAACAGGGGCGCCTGGGTGGCTCAGTCAGCTAAGCGTCCGACTTCATCTCAGGTCATGATCTCGTGGCTCGTGAGTTCAAGCCTCACATCGGGTTCTGTGCTGACAGCTCAGGGCCTGGAGCCTGCTTCCGATTCTGTGTCTCCCTCTCTCTCTGCCCCTCCCTCACTCATGATCTCTCTTTCTCTCAAAAATAAACAAACATTAAAAAAATTTTTAAAAACTGCATACAAAAATATTTCATCACCTATAACATATATAGGAGCCAGATAAAATGTTATAGAAAATTATCTAGTGTCTAGAATTCATTGCAACAAAGTAGTCTTTCCACAAGCTAATTCCAACAAGAAATAACTTTACTTTGAATTTGTTTGTAATAATTTGTTTAAATGTAATTTTTAATATTAATGTTAAGTGTGGCTTTCTTTTTCAACCAATTAGAGATTTTTGATTCTGTCATAGATTTACAGAGACTGGATTTATCTTCCTACAGGAAAAACAAATAAACAAAAATAAAAAAAGGGAAAAACATACTTAGCACAACATATCTGAAGGCTGAGGACAACAGACAATGAGAAACTGTGATCCCTCAGAGACAAAATAAAATCACGATCCCTACACTTGCCCTAGACTTCTGTGTACATTAGGTTTCCAGGCTGTGGTACAGAGAAGAAAAACCCGGAAAAATCCATGAGTTGAAAAGGTGGGGCTGACAGATCACCGGGGGGGGGGGGGGGGGGAGGGGGTTAAGGGGGGGCGAGTAATAAAGAGTAGGAAGCTCCCTCCAGAAAGATCATTTAGAAGAGTATAGAAGGTTCCCATTGAGTAATCAGCTGAATACTGATCAATGTCAACTTGTGAAGAAAGTACCCAAGATTTGGGAGAAAGAACCAATGAAAAGATTCAAGGTATCAGTGCCTGGTGCTCACAGAGTCAGGAACACTACCAATTCTCACCAGCAATATCAGACAACCCGAGGATTCTGGGCACTGGGCAGAGTACTGAAGAGTCATCCCTTAGCACTGAGGAATAATTAACCCCGGACTATACAGTACATGAGACCCATTTAATGTGCTTAAAAGCCAGATATGAGAGGATTAAATGGTTTCCAAATAACTTAATTGCATCCCAGAACACTCAATAAAAATTTATAGGAATATAAAACTATCCAGTACTCAACAAGGTAAAATTTACAATATCTGACATCCAATAAAGAAAAATCACCAGACACACAAGGAAGCAGGAAAACAGGACCCATAATCAGACAAAACACTCTGACCTGGAATGCAGGCATTATAATTAGCAGAAGAAGGACATAAAGACAGTTATTATAACTGTATTCCTTATGTTCAAAGTTGAGATATAGAAAACATAAAAAGACCCAGATGAAACCTCTAGAGATAAAAACCACATTGGGAGATTAACACACACACACACACACACACACACACACACACACACAATAAGATGAAAATCAGATTAGACCTTGCAGAAAAAATACTAATGAACTTGAGGATGCAGCAATAGAAACAATTCAAAATGAAATAGAAAGATAACCAAGACATTAATAGCGCATCACAGAACTGTAGAACACTTTAGGCATCCTAACATGCATGGCACTGGAGTCACAAAGGACAGGAGGTGGCAGTGGAGGGGGCAAAAAACAGAACAAAAAATGAAAAGAAAGAACAGCTGAAAATTTTCCAAATTTGGTGAAAACTGTAAACCCAACAGATTCAAAAAGCTCAGAAAATCTCCAGCCTAAGAAATGTGAAGAAAAGTGCATGGAAGCACATCATCACCAAACTGCTCAAAAACAGCAGTAAAGAGGCAATCTTAAAATCAGCCAGATATGGGGCACCTGGGTGGCTCAGTCGATTGATTTCAGCTCAGGTCATGATCCCAAGGTCATGGGATCAAGCCCCAAGCTTACGATTCTCTCTCTCTTTCCCTCTGCCTCTCTTCCCTGCTTGCAATCTCTCTCTCTAAATAAATAATATAAATAAACAGCCAAAGAAGATTATGCACAAAGGAACAAAGGTAAAAATGACAGCAGACTTCTTGTCAGAAACAATGCAAGTGGGAATGCAATGGGGCAAGATTTTAATGCCCTTGAAGAACAAAATTATTAGAATTTTATACCCAGCAAAAATGTCTTTCAAAACGGAAGGCAAAATAAGGACTCAAACATATGAAAGCTGAGAGAAGTCATTGCCAGCAGGGCTGTACAAGAAGAAATGTTAAAGGAAGTCCTTCAGGCAGAAAGAAAATAATATCAGATGGAAATCTGTGTCTACACAAAGGAACGAGGGACACCAAAATGTCAATTGTGTGGTTAATATATACAATATCTGAGACATTTTTAATATTATTCATAGACAACTGACTGGTAAAAATAACAATGTAGTGTGGGATTCCTAACTTTTGTAAAAGAAAATAATATGACAAAAATAGCAAAAAAATCAGAAAAGGGAAAATGGAAGTATACTACTGTAAGTTCTTATACTGTAGGTGAAGTGGCATAATCTCTCTTAAAGGCAGGCCCTGATAAGTTAAAAGTGTGTATTATGAACCCAAAAGCAACTATGAAAGTTACAAATGAAAGAGTTATAGATTATAAGCCAACAAAGAAGGTAAAATGGAATCACTGAAATATTTAATTAATCAAAAGACAGGCCAAAAAAAGGAAGAATGGGTAAGATGAATAGAAAATAGCAAGATGCCCCATTTAAATCATATCAGCAATCACATTAAATGTAAATGTTCTAAACACCCCCAATTAAAAAGCAGGATTGTTAGACTGGACAAAAAGGCAAGGCCCAAATGTATGCTACCTTTAAGAAACACACTGCAATATAAAGATGCAAAAAAGTTAAAAGGAAAAGAATGAAAAACGTATATTATGCAACCAGTAATTTAAAAAAATTACAGCAGCTATATTAGTATCAAGGTAAATATCAGAACAAAGAATATCACCAGGGATAAAGAAGGAATTTTTTTCATAACAAAGGTGTCAATTAATTCAGAAGGTAGGAAAATCTTAAGTATTTATACACTTAAAAACAGAACTTCAAAATACATGAAGCAAAAAGTGATGTAATAGCAAAGAGAAATAGAAAAATCCACAGAGTCTGAGATTTTAATAGTTCTCACTAGTCCTGGGAAGGGCACTCTCTTCCCAGTCAGCAAGGCCCAGATGCCAAAGCATCAAGAATACAGAAAATAAAAAAAAAACTGAAGGATATGATCAGTGGTTGTGAGGGCCTCAGAGAGGAGGGAGGGATCGGTAGGTAGAGCAGAGGACATTTTTAGGGAAGAGAAACTATTCTTTATGATACTTTGATGGTGGACACATGTCAAAGACATTTGTCAAAACTGATAGCATATACAACACAAAGAACGGACACTAATGTAAACTTTGGACTGTAATATGTTAATACTTGCTCAACAATTATAATACACATATCACACGACTGCAAGATGTTAAAAAATAAGGGACCCTGTGCATTTGGGGGGGTCAGTATACGGTACCTCTCTTTACTTTCTGTCCAGTTTTTCTGTAAAGTTAACCTTTTTTTTAAAAAGTCAATTAATTAAAAAACAAATGAGAACAAAAAACCCCACGTATCTCTCCAGCTTAAGAAATGGAAGGTTACCCATTGCTCTATTTTTCCCGTGATCCATCCTTCTCCCAGACTCTCTGCTCAAGGAAAGCTTTGCCTCCTCTGAGAACTGCCCCATCGACCCAGCCATCGTGGCCTCACACCACGGTGCTGCTGGTGATGTGTTATGACAGAGGCACCCCACGGCCTCATTTCTGCTGGGTTCCCAAACTTCCATCTGTCTGTGGCTCAGCAAGTCTTCATCCTTTACACCTGGCATGTGTCCACAAAGACCCCCTCTGGGATGTAGATGCCCTCAGACCCCCGGGGGAAGAAGCAACGTCAGGACAGGAGGCTGCTACTAAGCATACGGGAGGGAAATCTGGCCAACGCCAGTGGGGCTGGGAAACCACCGACAAGGGATGTAGCCATGGTTTCTATGGCTTCAAGCCCCTAGAAAGCAAGTCTGCAACTACAGAGTGAAATGCGTCCCTCCAAAATTCTTATGTTGAAGCCCTAACCTCGCTATGTGACTGTCTCTGGAGAAAAGGTGTTCAGAAGTTAATTAAAGTTGAATAAAGTCATAAAAAGATAGAACTGTGGCCTTATAAGAGGAGGAAGATCTCGGTCTCTGTCATGTGAGGACACCGTGAGAAGGTAAACCTCTACAAGCCAGAAAGAGTGTCCTCACCGAAAGTGACCATATAAAATATAAATATAAAATATAAACTAAACAATAAGATGCCCATCTTCTTCCTGAGCTTTATCAGCACGTATTAGACACTGGAACCATTTTATCAGATCAGTAAGCACTGTGGCTTTAACAAAACACTGGTGGGCCAACTTCTCTGGTTTCTGAGTTAGAAGGCAAGCACAAGATACAACAGATATCCGAGTACCTCCCACGCGCAAGAATCCTGCTGGGCTTGTGACTGTAAAGTATCAGAATTAATCCTCATGACAATCTTGTAAAATCACCACTTATTAATCCCATTTTCCAGATAAAGTACAAAATCAAAGAGGTTCAGTATCTGCCCAGCTGCTATACGACAAAACAAATGTTCAAACAGAGATTTACAAGCCACGATGCATGCCCTTCCCGGGATCCTCAACAGGCTGATGAGATAAATCTTATTATACACCTATCTCTACCACTGAGGCTCACACAGCTCTCTGGGAGGGACCAGTGTGAGGAAAGGCAGCCAAGTGTAGCAGAGAGCGGCTTGCTGAGACAGGCTTGTGTGAAAATCCTGGTTATAAAGATCATTGTCAAGTATCGGGCAAGTTACCTCTCTGAACCTTCTCACTGTAACATGGAGATGATAAAACACCCACCTCAGAGAAATATTTTAAAGCAGAGATTGGCCAACTAAGGCTCATGGGCCAAATCCTGACTATCATGTGTTTTGGTACAGCCAAGACCGGCCTTTACACTTCTCGTGACTGGAAAGAAAAAAAACCAAAAACCAAAAACCAAAAAACAAAGGAGTGTATTTCATGATGTGAAAACTCTGAAATTCAAATATCCATGCCCCTAAGTAAAGTTTTATTGGGACACAACCATGCACATCTATTTAGATATTGTCCATGGCCGTTTTTGTGCTGTGATGGCAGTGTTGGGTGGTTGCCATGGAGACGGTATGGCCCGCAAAACCTAATCCATTTACTGTCTGGCTTTTTGCCAACCTCTCGTAAGAAGAACAAATGAGATGCATTCAGGTGTGCAGCAGAGTCCAAGGGCAGCCAGGCCAAGGTCTCTGAGTTCACTCCAATGGCAAGCTACTGTTTTTCTGGCCTTTTACCAGCCCTTACAGTCTAGCTACCAATTAGCTGGCATATTAAGGACAGAGTCTTGACTCCTAGGATCAATAGCATTTCTGCCACGGAAAAGACCAATCCATAAAAAAAAGCTGATGAAAAGATTTCTCTGCTCCTGTGGGGCAATCTCCCGGGCACGGCTTCCTGGACTCAAAGCCAAGGGCAGGCCAAACTTGCATGTAAACACAGCAACCAACTCTATTAACTGGCAAGCCACGGGACAAGTCTAATTAAGGGTAGAGCGCAATTGATTACTAATTATCACTAGTTTATTTCCCATCCTGAGAAACACATCTTAGACCACAGAAAGTACTCCTTCTCCCCGAGGCTTTTTTCAAACCCTTGCAGAATGGCCTGCCCTGACGTGGGTGTTTCATGTGATGGAAACGAGACAAGGGGCGGAAGGCTGGGCTCAGACGTGAGCCTACCGTCTAGGCACAAAGGTCCACAATTCCGTGTGCCAGGGACTCTGGGGATCCTAGTTTCCCCCGTAACAGGCACAGGCCCATGGGCAAGGCCAGCTGTGACGGCCCACGTTCAGACATTTTGAGACCCACCAGGCTTCCCCTTGGTTTGGCAGACAAGTAAACGGCCTCCCAGAGGAAGCCCGGTAAAGGTAATAATCACAACAGTAGCATTTAAAAAACGATAATATGTCTGTGTGCACCGCAGCGTTTTTCACAACCCCTGAGGGGTGGAAACAACCTCAACGTCCACCAACAGATGAACGGGCACACACAACGTGGGACAGCCATACAACAGAATATCACCGAGCCTCAAAAAGCACGGATACCCTGTCATATGCTACACCGTGGGGGAACCTCACATCATGCTCCGTGAAACAAGCCAGTCGCAAAAAGACAAACACTATGGGAGTCCACTTAGAGGGATCTAGAGTAGTCAAACTCACAGAGATGGAAAGTAGGTTGGTGACTGCCAGGGGCTGGGGGGAGGACAAGAGAGCTGTATCACGGGCACGGAATTTCAGGTTTTTAAGATGTGGCACAATGTGGATACAGTTAACACTATCGTACTGTCCACTCAAAGGTGGTTAACACGCTAACACTTACGTTAGCTGCTCTTGGCAATTTAAAAAATGGGAATGATCAGAGTTTCTGTAACTAACACTTTCTGAACACTCAAGTAGGTCCCAGACACAGGGATTACATGTGCTGATTGACATTATCACATATGAGCCTTTCAAAAACTCCACAAGTTGGGCACTCTTCCCTCATTTCTACCCACGAGCAGAGCGAGTATCAGCGAGGCCAGCCCCCTGCTCCTGTCACCCTGCTCCAGGGACTTGAGGGCTGACAGTTGGACCTGCAGAGCTCCTTTCCTGGGCTGCTACAAAACACCACCCCACTAGAAATCGACAGAATCTCAGAAGGCAACAGAAACTACCGGATACCTATCTTAAATTCCCAAGCACCTTTACTAAGAGCAGAGATGAAAACCCAGCCAGACCCCTCCGTTCAACAAAGTCAAGACCTGTCCTTGGCTCTTCCAAAATAGATTGTCAGTCAGCCTCTGGACACTTTTTGGTCATTATTTCTGCTCCTCTGTGCTTTTATTTCATTGCGTTTTGGGGATAAAGTTTAACTGATGTCCTATTTTTATTTTTTTAATGTTCATTTATTTTGGGGGAGGGAGGGGCAGAGTGACGAGGACAGAGGATCTGAAGCGAGCTGCACGCTGACATCAGCACAGAGCCCGTTATGAGGCTCAGACTCACGAACCCTGAGATCACGACCTGAGCCAAAGTGGGATGCTTAACATACTGAGCCAACCAGGTGCCCCTTATTGACGTTTTATACACACACGGTACACACGTAGTAAGCTTACAGCTCACTGATTTTTTACATGCTGATTGCACGCGTAGAACCAGCACCCAGATTAAGAAACAGAGCACGGCCAACGGCCCCAGAATCCCTCCTCGTACCCTTCTCCAGTCACCTCTACTGCCTCACCTAACAATGACAGGTTAATTGTCGCAAAAAACAACTTCTTTCTTAAATTTTATAAAATTAACTGTTGGGTTGGGATTTTGTAATTGACAGAGAATAAAATATGGAAATATTGTCAGAATGGAAGGATGATGGACAGCATGGGCTTGTGTTTAGACAGAACTGAACTTGAATCAAAGCTATGGCATTTCCTAGCTGTGAACCTCTGGACGAGGACTTAACCCCTTTAAGCTTTAGCTTCCTCATCAGAAAAAGGGTATATGATGGGCGCTTCCTGGAATGAATGAAATACTGTAGGCAAAATTAATATGATGCCTTGCAACGAGGTATTACTCTCCAGGGCACGTGTTAGCAAACTGTGGCTTCCTGTATCCTAAATAAAGTTTTATTGGAACAAAGCCCATCTATTCATTTACATATCGCCCAGGGCTGCTTCCGCACTATAAGGGCAGACTTGAGTAGCGGCAACAGAGACCCTACAGCCTGCAAAGCCTTAATATAGTATTTATTATCTGGCCCTTTGTAAAGTGTACTGATCCTTGCTTTAGAATATGGGCCATGTTAGCTGTTGTGTCCACAGGGACCAGAACAGTCTGGCACATGGTAAGCACTCACGTGGTGGCTTTTTTTGTGTGTTACATGCGACAAATAAACACCTGTTTTTTTGGTCATCGTTACTAGGTTTTCTGTATTTTGCAGGTGAACAGATTACAAGAAAGCAGTGAGATCATAAAAATCAAGCACGATAAAACTTAAAAGTCACCAGCACAGGTGCTGGTGCACAGGAAGATGAACAGGTTTGTAAATTCTAGAAAGGCACTGAACTTGGGGTCAGAAGAACATAGTTAGAATCTCAGCTCCACCATTAGCTAGTTGGCTGACCCAGATACGGAACAGTTATGAGAATCTTAATGCCCTCAACACTACTATTTTTCGTTTAGAAAGGCCTCTCCAGCTGGCTCAAACAGGGCAAGAATGGAGTCAGGGAAGCCATTAGGACCTTGTAGTAATTCAGGCAAAGGTGTTAGAAATAATGAGATAGCATATCCTCCAGTGTTCTGAGAATCATTATGTTAACACAAAAAAAGTTTATGAAACAATGTTCCATAGAACTTACAACACGGTATTGTAATTATTTGTTTCCTTGTCTCTCTTACCAAGCTGTGCACTTTTTTTTTCTCTTTCAAGCTGTGCACTTCTAATGAATGGAAACCATAACCTCCTCTTGCTGTCACTTTGTATCACGTGTCTTCCATGATATAAAGTATGAGGACTGAGGCAGTGTAGGCACAAGAAATTTGTTGGATAAATAGAATGCAGAATTAGATTTGGCCCATCTGTGGTCATGCGCCATATGAAAAAGGACTGGGAGTCAGGGAGGCTTAAAGTTTAATTTAAGTACGAGGAAATGGCGAAGAGTATTTGGAGACAGGAATAAGCTGAGAAAACACTATTCACACCCACTTTTAGGTATGTGACAGATTGGTTCATTCACCACCTACCCACTCGCCTCCTGTGTATGTCTTCCTCGCAACACTCTCTTCCTCTGCTGTGACGAGTCCCTCTCCTGGTTTTCCTCCTCCCCATCTGCACCTCCTCTGAGTTCTTCTCTGTCCATCCCTTAAATGCTGGTGTTCCATGCTGGCTTCCTTTCTACTCTCTATGCTCTCATCCAGTTTCAGAACTTCAACTAATATTTAAAATAATCTTGCGGGGGAGCCTGAGTGGCTCAGTCAGTTAAGCGTCCAACTCTTGATTTCGGCTCAGGTCATGTCTCACAGTTTATGAGATTGAGCCCTGCATCGGGCTCCGTGCTGACGCTGAGGAGCATGGTTGGGATTCTCTCTCTCCCTCTCTCTCTGCCTCTCCCCTGCTTGCGTGCACACACACGCACTCTCTCAAAATAAACAAACAATTAAAAAAAAATAGTTCTATGAGTCTTAAATCTCCATTTCAGCTCACATCTCTTTCCTGTGCTCTGGAAAATACACCCACAGGCCCTGCCCACTGGATGTCTCCACTGGGATGTCCACTGACACCCCCAAGTCCTCATGTCTGGGATGGAAATCATTGTCTTTATCCCTTCGCAGACATGGTGAGGCTTTCATCCCCAGCGATTGGTACCACTGTCCCCCAGATGGCAAAGCTGGAAAACCCAGCTGCTCTGAGCCTGCTTTGTCTCACAAGCCCATCCATTCAGTCACATCCCCAACTACCTCCTCCTCCAAAACCTCTTGAATCCACCCATCTCGCTCCAGCCCACCACCTCAGTTCTCCCGTAATCCCTTGCCGCTACGCCTCCAAGCCAGAAACACAGCAAACCCCTAACGGCCTTCCTGATTCTAGTCTTTTCCTATTGCAGTCCAGCCCAGTCCTCTTTCTAAGCCATAAATCAGATCATACCATGTTCCCTTTAAAACACACTGACAGCTTCCCAAACACACGAGCTTGGTACAGAACTGTGCTGTCCCACACAATAGCCGCTAGCTACACGTGTCTCCTGAGCACCTGCAATGCGGATGGCATGAATCAAGAGGGTCTGTGTTGGATGCACACCAGACTCAAAGGCTCCGCATGAAAAAAATGTGAAATAGTTTATTCATAGTCTTTGCTCCTGATCACATGTTGAAATGGTAATGGTTTTGGACGTATTACATTAAGTTATACGTACTTTTAATTTCATTTTTTTTTTTTTTAAACAAGACTGCTAGAAAATGTGTAATTACATACGTGTCTCATATTTTATTTTTACTGGATGGCAATGGTATAAAAGTCCTTCGAGATGTGGCTCCCTGCCTACTTTTCAGCTTCCTCTTTCTCACCTCCTTCACCTAAGCCTCTCTCCTCCTTATCTGTCACCCCCAGCCTTCCTTGCACGTTCCTGTAGGTTGTTTTCTGCTCTTTATACATGGGTCCCCCCTCTCACTGGAACATTCTATTATTTTTAATGTTTATTTATTCTTGAGAGAGAGACAGAGAGCACGAGTGGGGAAAGGGCAGAGAGAGAGGGGGAGACACAGAACCCGAAGCAAGCTCTGGGCTCTGAGCTGTCAACACAGAGCCCGACACGGGGCTCGAACCCACGAACCGTGAGATCATGACCTGAGCCAAAGTTGGATGCTTAACCAACTGAGACACCTAGGCTTCCATGGAACACTCTTTCTATTAGGTCAACTCCTACTGGCCTCATGGGACTCAGCTTTGTAGTATCTGGGAAGGATTTCCTGAACACCAATGTTATTTGTTACCCCCACTGCCCAATGCTCCCTGGCTCCAATGGAAAACACCTGTCACATGCCCTGTGCTGGTCACTGACTAAGCTTGACACCCCGCCCGGATCATACATTCCCTGCACCTTAATTACCGGATCCCTGGAGCAGTGGCTAGCAAGTCCTAGCTACTCTGTATACAGAATGGAAGAATAAATAGAAATACAGTCAATGAACTTATAGTTGCATAGAGTGTCTAATACAAGAATCAGATACAGCCTTAAGAAAGTGCCATTAGCCAAAACACAAAAGGAACAATAAGCTATGTTCTAACTTTTGGGTTCAAATGGGCGAAACCTTTGTAAAGAGCATGACATATTTTTCAAATTTTACAATGATCAAACCTATGGATTAGGCAACCCCATGCCCTTGGATCTCACATACTGAAACTTGAACGTAAGCTTCAGTGTACTTGCGGTAGCTTCCTTTGTTGTAAAAGCAAGAGACTAGAAACAAACTAAGTACCCCATCGTCTACAACAGATGTAAATCACGGTCATGTCTATTCAGCGGAATAGCGTGCAATGGAGAAGAAGGCAGGGGATTCTATGCATGGGAAAGAAGAGATCTTCATGATAAATTAACTGAAGTAGAGTGTAAGGTACATGACATTATATGTTGTTTCCACACATTAGCGTGTTTCAAAAGTATGCGTGTGGGGCTCCTGGGTGGCTCAGTCAGTTAAGCGTCAGACTCTTGATTTTAGCTCAGGTCATGATCTTGAGGTTCATGGGATCCAGCCCAGTACTGGGCTCTGCACTGAGAGTTCAGAGCTTGGAATTCTCCCTCTGCACCTTCTCTGCTCTCTTTCTCTCTCTCTCTCTCTCTCAAGAAAAAAAAATAATAAACTTAAAAACAATGTGTGTGTACAGACACATACGCAGACTTTTATTAGAAGGGTACAGAAGCAACTGGTAATGGTGGTTTCTGGAGGGACAGGCAAGGGAAAAGGGTCAGAGGGAGCTGGTGTTCATCAAGCTCTTTGAACTTGCTAATCCTATGTACATAGTACTTTCAAAACAGTTTAACAAGGGCTTTCTGGCTGTTTTTCTTCTAGGACATGTATGCATGGCCAAAGAACCAGACTGATTCCTCTCCTTTCCCAAGCTGAACAGATGGTAAAATATCAACATTAATTTCCCATCACTTACCGTGATCTTTTTGTGGTCGGGAAACTCGAGGCCAAAATAGTCCCCTTCCACGAGGTTGAGGTGGTTGCAAACTGCATCCAGCAACACTTTCCCAGGGGCTCTTTGCTGGAAACAGAAACAACAGGAGTCACCCCCTCTGAGACAGGCAGATATGAAAACAAACCATGGCTCCCACCACCAGAAGCCTCTTCATTCCTGAATCTTCAGCCCTTCTCAGCTTGCCGCCATCCACCTTCCAGAACGCTGACCGCCTGATCACCAGACCCCCGGCCGCATACCTCTGAGCCTTTTCCAAGCTGTTTTCACACTTAGATGATAATTCTCTGCCATTTTCTCCCCAGCACGGTCCCAGGCACCACCCCCTTTTTAGAAATAGACTTTATTTTTTAGGGAAGTTTTAGATTCACAGAAAACTGAAGACAAAGTACAGAGAATTCCAACATCGCTCTTCTCACCACACACATAGAATCCCTTATTCTTTTTTTTTTTAATTTTTTTTTTCAACATTTTTAATTTATTTTTGGGACAGAGAGAGACAGAGCATGAATGGGGGAGGGGCAGAGAGAGAGGGAGACACAGAATCGGAAACAGGCTCCAGGCTCTGAGCCATCAGCCCAGAGCCTGACGCGGGGCTCGAACTCACGGACCGCGAGATCGTGACCTGGCTGAAGTCGGACGCTTAACCGACTGCGCCACCCAGGCGCCCCAAGAATCCCTTATTCTTAATCTTGCATCCATGTGGTACAGTGGTTACAAATATTGAGCCAACACTGACACATTATCATCACCCAGAGTCCACAGTTGACATTAGGGTTCACTCTGCATTGTATGGTTCTATACTTCCTGACAAACATGTGATATTGTGTATCCTAACATGTAGTATCATGGAGCCACCATCACAGGATCAAGGAGGATAGTTTCACCATCCTAAGAATCCACCATGTGCCATCTAGTCAACCCTCCCCCGCTTCTCCGAACTCCTGGCTACCACTGGTCTTCCTACTGTCTCCAGTCTCACTTCTTCCAGAACGTCATACGTTTGGAATCGTACGGTACGTAACCTTTTCCTATTGGCTTCTGTTGCTCAGCAGCACGCACATAGGTCCCTAGATGTCTTTTCGTGGCTTCCTAGTTCATTTCTCTTATTGCTGAATAATATTCCCTTGTGTGAATGTACCACAGGTTATTTATCCATTCACCCACTGAACGACATCTTGGTTACCACCCCAGTTTAGGCAATTAAGAAGAAAGCTGCTAAAATAGGCATTGGGGAGGGCACTTGTTGGGATGAGCGTTGGGTGTCGTATGTAAGCGGTGAATCTCAGGAATCTACCCCCAAAACCACGAGCACCCTATACACACTGTATGGTAGCTAACTTGACAATAAATTATATTTAGGAGGAGGAGGAGGAGGAGGAGGAGGAGAAAGCTGCCATAAATATTTATGTGTGGGTTTTGTATGGACAGAAGTTTTCAGCTCACGATTCTGTGTTCTTTTTGTGGAAGTGGAACCCCAGTCCCTGTTCCTTTTCCCTTCCTCCACAAATAAGGCAGAAATTATGGCTTTCTTTCTTAGGTTCCCCTAGCACTTTGCGCAAATTCTCATCCATACGACACCCACGCTGAAGATAAGAGCGCATTTTATTAATCTCTGTATCCGCAGAGCCTAAAGACTGACCAATTTTGAAGTGGATGAACAGATGAATAAAACTTACTCACTCCACAGTATTATATATGGTTAAGTATATACAAGCCTGTCTCTCCAATTAAATTCTGGGCTACTTTATAGTTCACCTTTATATTCTTATTGGCCAGCAAAGCACCTGACACTCAAATGCCAGCTGAAATCAATACTATACATGCATTTTCTATATACTGAACCTACAGGAAAAGGGAATATGATATATAAGACCCCAATTTCTACCCTAAATGCCTTGGTTTCTCTTCACTGCCCGGTGGATTCCTAATGACCCGCTAGTAAAATGGATCCAATTCCATCACACGGATCAAACGCTGGAAGAAAAATGTTTCAAAAACACAGTCCTCTACAGTTACTGCTTTTATACTTCCACCTTCCCTCTGAGAAGAGCAGAACATGTTAGGAACCAATTAGCAACTCAGGAGACCAATGGTCAGTAAGAGAGCCTGACTAATACAGTGATGGGCATGTCCATTAGCCCGGCTAGGCATGACCCGAGGAGGCGTCAAAGATGCTTCAGTATCCAGAGGTTTAGCATTTTTTTAAACAGATGCCACTTTATATATTCCCATATTCCTCATCACGGAAATCCAGAAGATAGCCAGAGCTATCTGAAGGTATACAATATTCTCCATGGATATCCCAAACTCACTAGGCTCTTTGAGTGCCTGGTTTAAGGGTCTCTGGCAGAATCGTTTCACGTGAACTGATGGCAGGAAATGTGAAAAACAGTAACGTCTAATGAAGAAGGAAAAGGGGTGCCTGGGTGGCTCAGTCGGTTGGTTGAGCATCCGACTCTTGATTTTGGCTGAGGTCATAGTCCCAGGGTTGTGGGATCGAGCCCAAATCCGGCTCTGCACTGAGCATGGAGCCTGCTTAAGATTCTCTCTCTCTTTCCCTCTGGCCCTCCTCTCTGCTCACACACTCTCTAAAATAAAAAAGTAAATAAAAGGAGGAAGAGATTTCACTTTCATTCTCTAAGAAAGATCATCCCTCCTTTACTTCCTGCGGTGAATTTACTCCTACAGTCTGCCCCATTGTTCCTCAATGCTTGTCTCCAATGCACGTTTTTGAACTTCACTCTAAGAGTAATTTTGTTCAGAATCACATCACAGTATGTAAAATGGATGGTCGTGTTGGTTGCATAGCACTGTGAATATACTTAATGCCGCTGAATTTGTATACTTAATGGCTAAAATGGTAAATGTTACGTTACATATATTTTATCACAATAAAAAAATGTAGGGATGCCTCAGTGGCTCAGTCGGTTGAGGATCCGACTCTTGATTTTGGCTCAGGTCATGATCCCGGGGTCATGGGATGGAACCCACACTGGGCTCCTCACTGAGCATGAAGCCCGCTTCAGATTCTCTTTGTCCCTCCACCCCTTCCCTGCTCATGCACGCTCTCTCTAAAACAAAACAAAAAAAAATGTTTTTTAAAAATGCAGAAGAGAAAAAACAGAAAAAGTAACTGAGGATGGGGTTCACATCCTTAAATAGCTGTGATGCACTGTAGAATCAGTTTCAACTTTTTTAAGAACAAGAAAATGAGTTCTTCTTAGAACGTTATATTGAGGGGCAGGACTAGCTCCTGGAAGAGTGGCTGCGAAGGCCTGATCACACGGGGTGGGGGAGGGGTGGGGGGGAGTGAACACCTATGTGTGTGCACCCAACGTTTGTTACAATTTCTCAGTGCAAAGAGACCTTTTATGTGTTTGGCATGAAATGAACGTTGCTGGAGTACCACAGATTTTGCATTTGGGTTAGGCTTTGTGCTGGAAGCCAGTGATGGGGTTCAAAGAGCTATAAAAGTGCAAGCCCTTTTGCTAACACAAATCTAGAAATAAGCTGATGAAGTGTGAAGAGGAGGAGGAGGCAACAGCATGGATAAAGCTAGCAAAGCATGAAGCAGAGACCTTGAGAAAGACTGAACCATAAAGGTATTTTCTCAAAGGGGGACTTACTTTAAGACACACACACACACAATTCGGGGTGCCTGGGTGGCTCAGTTGGTTAAGCGTCCAACTTTGGCTCAGGTCATGATCTTGCAGTTGGTGGGTTTGAGCCCCGCATCGGGGTCTGTGCTGATGGCTCAGAGCCTGGAGCCTGCTTTGGACTCTGTGTCTCACTCTCTCTTTCCCCCTCCTCCTCTCAGGCTCGGTATCTCTCAAAAATAAACATTAAAAGAATACAAAAGACATACACACACAATCCTATTCAATGCTGTACAAGCTACATTACACAAGGAAGGGAAACCAAGTAATTTACACATCGTTTGAAAACTTACATGTTAGGAAGTTTAACATGGAAAGGATCTTATGACAAATGAGTTGTGTTAATGATCACCAAGTGTTAGTATTGGAGGGGAGGAAACAGATCTCTAAGACTCCCACAGCCTCTAAGAAACTGTCAATCTGGCCAGCCCCATACTTAGCCAGTCTTGATTAAAGTATTCTAGACATGTGAGCCTTACAGAAAAGACACCAAATAGTAATTATATGTTTCATCCTGGAGAACAAATCAGCAATTAGTGAAACTACATAATCGCATTTTTCTTATTGGCTACTTTTAATGATGCTGCAAAAGGCATTTGAATTTTAGCCCAGCGCACAAACAATGTGGCTGATTTCAAACTTGGCGTCCATGTTCATTTTCTCCATTTTGAATGGGCTTTTCATAGAATCTATAAGAGTACATTTTTGGAAGAGGTTCGCATTCTTGGAGAATGTCTGGCCACTAGATATTGAATAACAAATAGTATGAACATTCACATTTGATTTTAAGGTACTAAAAACTGTGAATCAAAGCTGCTCTAGTTTATTGTACCTTTAAAAATATATCTATCCCCTCAGGCTATTTCTATTACATAAAGTTTTATGTGGGAGTATTTTTCTTCTCCAAAAGAATAAAGACAATTTTTTCTGGGGTGGGGGGGGGGGTGTGGTATTTTCTTCTCTCTCCCTAATTCCTCAAAGCATCTGAACAAATGATTTCCCCTATACTTGAGACAAGCTACGGTTCTAACCTCTCAGAAACAATCTCATAGACACAAATCTATAAAGATAATGTTTGACTAGGTTTTAAAATTTTTGCATCTGCTGAGGTTTCAGAAAGCTGTTTCTGGAAGTGTTTCCCCCCCCCCCCTTCCTGGTTTAGGATTAACGTAACCATAACAACCAGGGCACGCTCTGATCCAGCAGAGAATGGCTTCTCTCAAAGGCCTTCGGCCCCCTTTTTCTTACCATGAATACCTATTAGAATATTATCCAAAGTCCTATAACCCACCAACCCTCAACAAGTCTAATCTTAGGGCATCAGAACACTGCAGATTCCCTCATGGCCCGTTGCTAGTTTTTGGCCAGGTGGGGGGATGTACTAAGTACACGGGGCTTGAGAGACACACACACGCGCTGGGCTAAGTGCCGAAGGAACAGAAATCAATACAAGTATCCCTGAGTTGGGGCTACAGACAAACAACCAGCTAAATATATGGTAAGTGCTATGTGGGGAGGGGGAGGGGGAGAGGGGAGAGGGGAGAGGGAGACCTCTCCGGTGTCTCTTCCTAGAAAAACACTAGTCCTTTTCGATCAGGGTTTCACCTCTATGACTTCATTTGACCTTAATTACTACCTTACTCCAAATATGGCCACAATAAAAGTTAGGGCTTCAATTTATGAACTGAGGGCAGGGGAGCAGAATTCAGTCCACAGGACATGAGTCATGATAGGACTGGAGACATTATCATCCGTCTCCCAGGATCAATGTAAGACTCAAAACTGTGATTGCCAAGTGGTTATTAGCAAAGGCCCTGGCACATAAGAACAAGTTCTCAAGTATTGCTGCTTCTGCTGTGTAGGGAAAATGTTAATTTATAGAATTAACGGCAGGGGAGGGAGTTGACATTGAGAAGGAGGAGCCATTTTCCACCCCCCAAGGCATGCCTCTGCAATGTCATGCGATACAAAACTTGGCTACCACGTCAGCGGGCTGCGTGCCAATGTCCCCAAGGGCAGAGGCCATGCCAAGGATCCCTGCTGGAGGTGATTCAGAAGAGCACTTCTGACTTACGTGCCTGTCAATCACCTGCAGACATTAACAAGCTGCAGGTGCTGATTCTGGAGGCACGGGGTGAGGCCCGAGAATCTGCATTTCTAACAGGCCCCCAGGGCTGTTGCTGCTGCTGCTACAAAGACTATGCTTTGAGTAGCAAGGTGCCAGTCACCTGCCAGTCGATGAGTTGCTACTGAGTGACCTGTGGATCCTGCACACGTGGGGCAGGCAGGCTGGCTCCATGGTCTCTCTGACTTCTGCTCAAGGCTAACATCAAGGCTAAACTTGAGAGTCAACCATAGCCAAAAAAAAAAAAAAAAAAAAAAAAAAGCCAAACCTATGGGTATGGGTTGAATTGTGTCCCTCAAAAAGATATGCTGAAGTCCTATCTCCCAGCATCTGTGAACATGACCTTATTCGGAAACAGGGTCTTTGAGATAAAATCAAGTTAAGATGAGGCCATTAGCATGGGTTTTAACCCAATATGACTGGCTCCTTGAAAGAAAATGGTGTGAAGACAGACACTGGGAGAATGCCATGTGATAACAGAGGCAGAGACCGAATGATGTGGTTATGAGCAGGGAACATCAAGGATTAACATCCCCCTGCCCTGCCCCCCCCGTCAAAGCTGAAAAGAGGCAAAAAATGATTCTGCTCAGAGTCTTGGAGGGACCATGGCTCTGATGACACCTTGAGTTTGGACTTGTAGCCTCCAGAACTGTGGGAGAATCAATTAGTTGTTTTCAGCCACCCAGTTTGTGGGACTTTGTTACCGCAGCCCTAGCAAACTATGTATACAACCACCTTCTATAGGGCTGTTACTCCTCTCTTAGCCACAAGGGGGCGGGGACAATGCAGTCACATCCAGCCAGCATGGTCCCTTTGGAAGAGACTACAAGGAAACCACCACCCAATAAGTGGGTTTGGAATAACAAAGCCCCTGGCCTTCAAAATTTCTCTAACTTGATAATCAAATATATTCAGCAAGTGCTAGACGAATTATGGAAGGTAATTAATCTTTCTTGATGTTAAAAGAGGCTCCTCTTTTTACCGTGGTTGCTCTAGATGTGAGTGTTGTTCTAGAACTGAAATCCTTTTTAAGAAATACTCTCTTCTGAGACCCTTCCAGCCGTGAAGTCAGAGGGGCGGAGCCAGGTCCAAAGGGCACAGAGCTCACACGCATTCCCAACACCCCAGCAGCCCGCCCCGGGGTACCACCCCGTCCTAGCCCCTCTGCACACACTCAGGAGCTGCCAATGAGGCAGAAGTTCAAGGACAGTACAATTTGAGAAATTCCACAGGAACCCACCTAACTGTCCATAAATGCATGTTTTTCTTAGAAAATTTAGCACAAGGCCGCTGCCAGACACAGCTTAATATAAACGATGGAAAGAATGTCAGTCTGTGGCTAAAAATGGCCGACTGAACACATGTGTCTCCACTACACTCAGAAACCCCGCTTAAAAAAGAACAGTGAGAGGGGGAAAAAAAGGAAAAAGAGGAATAAATTCACAGAAAACAGAGAAAGTGAGACAAGAGACAGCAAGTGAGAGATTCCCCCCAAATTCTAGAAGATGACAGACAAGGATGCTAAAAATCTAATTACAGAGCAGAGGGAGACTCTGCAATAGGGAAACGGCTACATTACACAGAGTCCCGCAAAGGGTCCGAAGTGGGAGAGGCCAGGTACTTCTGATAATGCAGGCTAGAGGAAAACACTTGTTAAAACACTGTAATTTGGATCCCCATATAGCTAAGAGTTTGTAACTAAAACAACAACAACAACAACAACAACAACAACAAAAAGCCAACAAACCCAGAAGGTTATCATAAGGAATATTTGGATAACAAGAGCTCTTAGCAATAAAAAAAACAACAACAACACAGTGCAGAAATAAAAATTGCACTGGGAGAGTTTAAAGATATAGTTGAAAACCCCCCAAAACGAGACCTCATGGCCAAGAGATGGCAACGAGACACGGGCACGGGGCATTTGCGGGCTCAGTCCAAGAGTTCCAACCTCTGGGCGACGGGCCATCTAGACAGATCCAAGAGCAAAGCAAAATTATACAAGCACAAATGTAGGGAAATTCTCCAGAATGGAAGGGGAGAACTTTCTAGATTGCAAAGGGCCAGAGAGCATGTCCCAGAATGAATGAGCACTATCCATTTCAAGACAACTATCCGGATAATTATGGAACCCAAAGAGTGAAAAGAAGATTCCAAATGTCATGAGAGAGAAGCAAAGTATGGTATATCATAAGCAGGGCACAGAACTTCTTGATGGCACATGAGAAGCCAGAACAGAGTCCCTACCATTTCCCCTTACGGGACGGACATCAATAATAACGGCTGGATGAAGAGCTGGAGTAAACAAAGACACTGGCGGCCAGATGCAGCTCCCTGGGGACTCACCCCGGGGACGGAGGGAACACATTATTTGCACACCTGTAACTCCCTAAGCTGCAGGCCCTGAGGCATTCCAGGCAGAAGGACACAGACTTGCCAAGGTCAGGCTCTCTCACTGTGGAGCTGGGATTCAAACCCAGTCCTGAGAATCTGCTCCTAACCATGGAGTCCCCCAGGCTCTCCATTTCCCTCTCACCCCTTTCAAGACCTAGACTTGTAATTTTGAGGACTCAAATTGTCCTAGAGAAAACTTGCTGATAAAACCAAGGAAAGAGGCCCACACTTTACACGGGCCATAGCTGGTGGCACCAAAGAGGGTTGGGAGCCCACGTGATTGTTAACAGGACCGTGGTAGGACAGAGCCCCTGCAAGCTGGTGTGAGTGTCACATAAACCAACCATGATCTCCCACTGCAAAGGCAGGACTAACACAGAAATCAGACAACTGAAGTGTGGGAGAGGTTTCTCATGCTGTTTCTCCAGCCCTTGGATGACGCAGAGAGGCAGCATAATGTTCTTATCAAGAATGCAAACATCTGCCTTCTTGCAAATCCTGGATCTCCACTCCATGGCGGTGTGACCTGGGGCAAGTGACTCTCTGGGCCTCAGTTAGCTCTTCTGCAGAATGGGCCTGATGACCAAACCACTGTACAGGGCTGTGGTGAGGCTCACGTGACTCACTACACCCCAAGCGCTTAGGACGGGATCCGGTACTCACTAAACTCTACCGGGTAAGAACTATGATGATGGGGAGGGGAAGGAAGCAAAGGACTCAAACGCCCAACAGGAAACATGGCGGCAGCCTCATCAGCAGACAGCGTGATCACCATTGCTGTGAAACACCGGCCAGAGCAAGAACGGGAACTACAACTTTAAAAGCAAAGTCTGGGCACTGGGACAAAGCTTTCATTCTGGGAGAAAGGAGCTAAATGTTTAGGCCTGCCCATCTCCTTGTCCACAAACGCGGCGATTCTTCCTCCCTCGGTGGCTCCAAGGGTGGCCGCAACTGTCTGCGCGGGCACACTGTACTCGTTGTTCCCCTCCGCACTGAGCCTCAGTGATCAGAACGCTCATTAAACACACTTCAGATTGGATTTCAGAGTCCCGACGCCAGGCTGGGAAGAGAACGGGTGCTTTCAGCTCCCTGGCTGTAATTTAGCTACGTTGCAACCGCGGCGTCGTTAGTACAGAAGTCACTCCCCTTCTCCCTTGGCACCAAGACTTGATGTGCGCATGCACGGCGGAGGCTTTCTAGTGCTTTCTTGCAATCCCACAATGCAGTGAGCAAGATATGAAAAATGTTTGCGGAGAACTGGGCTCCTCCTAGTGCCAGGTTTCTCTGCTTTTGACCCTGGGCGATTTGTTGTTTTTTGATCACTTTCAGAAGTAGATGAATGGGGGCGCCTAGGTGGCTCAGTCAGTGAATTACTGGACTTGGGCGCAGGTCATGATCTCCCGATTGTGGGTTCAAGCCCCGCATCCAGCTCTGTGCTGACAGCTTAGAGCCTGGCGCCTGCTTCACATTCTGTGCCTATCTCTCTCTGCCCCTCCCCTGCTAGTGCTCTGTCTCTCAAGTATAAATAAACGTTAAAAAAAAAAAAAAGTAGACAAAAAAATTCCAAAATTTATTGAAATAAAATAATCTTGACTTAAAAAAAAACCCATTAGCCAGGGAATAAAATATCACACAAATAACGAATAAGGGAAGTACAAACCAGATCAGGACTGCTGGAGGAAAGCATTAGACCTTTCCCAGCAAAAAGAAAAATGCTTGCATTTTCCTTATGTCTATTTAGTTTGGCATCTTTCTCCTTGGGCTCAGTGGTCTAATTAAGCCTCAAAAGTACATTCAGTGCACGGAGCCTGAACTTTCTCAAAATACACCTGATACCATGCACTTAGCCTCTAAAATTATTATTCCGAAGTAAGATGGAAAGTAAATATTTTATTGAATTTAGCTTCACATTTGAACAGAAGGGTGAAGACTTTGTAAAACAAAGCCACCGAATAACATATGTGATTCTGGGTTCTCAATTCTCTTCACGTGCAGGCAGATTTCTTCTACCATGTTTTTTAAACACAGCCTTCCCCTCAAGAGCCAATGTCCAAGGTTCTTGGACAACCTCCAGGAACATTAAATGAAAGAAAAATTATTTTAAATCTTTGCAGATACTTTCAACAGAAAATATTTTTAATGTTTTTCAGTTAGGGGAGAATGGGAACATTTTCTCATCCTGAAAAAGGGTTTTATTTTTTTGTTAGATTTTTTTTTCTTAAGGGGGGAGGTGTGCAGGGGAGAGGCGTAGAGAGAGTGAGAGGATAGCAAGCAGGCTCCATGCTCAGCACAGAGCCTGATGCCAGGCTCAGTCCCACCACCCTGGGATCACAACCTGAGCTGAAATCAAGAGTTGGATGGTAAACAGACTGAGCCACCCAAGAGCCCCTGAAAAAGGGTTTTCAAATTATTTTTTATGCATAAGGCTTTTAAATTAAAAATATGTAAGCCGAAGTGTGATGTGAAAATTCAGCTTTCAGGACACTTGAAGAATTCTCAGCTCTGGAGTCCCCAGAAAACCTCCCAAATAGTACTATCTACTTTTCATTCTTTTTCAAGTACTTTTCAGGTTTAATATCCTATTAAGCACCTAAGAGATTGGGGGTATGAGTGAGCTCTGGCTCCAGGTTTGCCTATCTGCAGAAGAGGTCAGAATCAGTACGGGTGAGCTTTGAACAACTTGGGTTTGAATTTTGTGAGTGTACTTGTATGTAGACTTCCTCAATGAATACAGTGCAGTACTATATGTTTTTACGATTTTCTTACTTTTTTTCCTCTAGCTTACTTTATTATAATAATACAGTATATAGTACATAGAATATACAAAGTACATAACACCCAGTTGTTTGTTATCTGTAAGGCTTCTAGTCAACAGTAGGCTAGTAGTTAAGTTTTGGGGAAGTCAAAAGTCATAGGCAGATTTTCAATTATAGAGGGGGCTGGCGCCCCTAACCCCTGCATTGTTCAAGGGTCAACCGTACTTCTCCTCTTCTGAAAAACTGCAAAGCTCTGATTAAAGTAAGCACAGAGACTCCAGACTTAGGGAAAAGAAACTTACAAGTATATAACAAAGGTAACAAAAGGCATCCAACAGAGACAGAAAGTAGACTGAGAGTAGAATCGTGGCTCCCAGGGGTTGGAGGTGAAGTAGGGATGGAGAGCTATTGTTTTGGGGGTACAGAGTTCAGTTTGGGAAGATGAAGAGAGTTCTGGAGATGGCCGGTGGTGATAGTTGCACAGCAATGTGAATGCACTTAATGCCACTGAACTATACACTTAAAAATGCTTAAGATGGTGAATTTTAAGTCGTGTATTTTCAAACTAGAAAAATATGGGAAAATATCCAAAAGTACAAACAATCCACTATAGGGAGGGGCAAAATGGGGGGAGAAAAAGGCCCTATAGAGAGCATTTTCATGATAAACAAAGTATACATTATGATTATAAAGAAAGAAACCTAGCTTTTGCCTCATTTACAGCTGATGAAGCTATTACTACTAGGTATAAAAATGTGTGAGGGGGTGCTTGGGTGGCTCAGTTGGTTAAGTGCTTGGCTTCGGCTCAGGTCATGATCTCATGGTTTGTGAGTTTGAGCGCTCAATCTGCACTGTCAGTGCAGAGCCCACTTGAGATGTTTTGTTTCTTTCTCTCTGCCCCTCCCCTGCTCATGCTCTCTCTCAAAAATAAAATAAAAACATTTTTTAAAAAATGTGTGAGATTACATTTGAGAGCAGCACAGAATGGGGGAGGGATCCAGAGTCATCAAGACAGAACTTTAATGCTTGACTTGCCATTTACCAGTTACGTGGCCCAAGCTAGTTACATGGCCTGGGCACTGACTGTCCCATCTCGGTAATGGACTAATGATACCCCTTAATGAGGTGGTTCTGAGAATTTAATCAGGTTGACACATACAACGCCAGGCACCAATCCAGCACATAACATGAGGCTTCATTTGTAGTTGAAGGCTTCGCCAAGTTATTTCCAACTTTTGGTAGTCATGAAAACTCCCTTAAGTAGTTTTAAGCCTTACTACAAATTAACCACTGTAAGATAAAACATATACTTTCTGTTACATTCCAAAATCTTCTGAAGAGGGGATGAAGAATGAGATCATGGAAATAAGGGGAAGGGGGGGTGGAATTTTGCATGATGGACAAACTAGAAAGCCCTAAAAAGCACAACAGTTCTGTGTGTCCGCTGTTGATGACAGGTCCTTTCAGTCAGCAACTTGCTAGAGTAAGACAAAATACAAGCACACAGACCCTAGACCTAGGAAAAAGAAGCTCCTAATATACAGCAAAAGTATAGAGAGCATATCCTATTCTACTAGACGGACAGTTGACTAGAAAGACTGGAAGAATGTGAATTAAACATATTTCTCCTTTAAATTATCAGACAACAAGCTCCTTGGGTATTAATAAACCACAGTGCTGACAGACAAGATCGTTCTGCGTGGTTTATGTCAGATTCTTTAAGTTACTACAAACCTAGTGGAAAGAGAGGATGATCCCGTCAGGAATGGTTTCCAGAAGCGAATTCCAGTATCACAATGATTTTGAGGCTCACCTAGAAACTTGAAATCATCCACACCCTCTAACCCCATACATACCTGTAGTCTCACATGCATGAAGAGTTTGGAAAATAGCCCTCAAGTCTGATTCATGCACACACTCACAGTCCTTCATGACACTCAAGAACTTGGAAAACACACAGCTTTACCTTTCATGATATTCTTTTCAAATTCACCTGTTTGAGTATGTTGAGGAAATTTTTTTCTTTTTTTAAAAAGTTTGGTTGGTTATTTATTTATTTATTTATTTATTTATTTTTAAAGTATTTATTTACCTTGGGAGACAAGAGAGAGAGCGCAAGCAGGGGAGGGGCAGAGAGAGAGAGAGGAAGAATCCCAAGCAGGATTCACGCTGTCAGTGCAGAGCCTGTTGTGGGGCTCGAACCCATGCACCGTGAGATCATGACCTGAGCCGAAATCAAGATTCAGATGCTTAACCGACTGAGCCACCTAGGTGCCCTGAGGAAATTTCTTTCCATAACAACTTCTGGTTATTTCTCTGCTGCATTTGACCTCTGTACTTATGATTACCATTTGACTTACTATATAAACGGTTCTCACATCGTTTCTCAGGTCAGTTCTATCAGCAAGAGTCATCTTCTACTAAATCAGATTCTTCTTCAAAACTCAGAGTACGAGCCAAAGTCCTTACAATGGAAAACAAGGCCCCACAGGATCTGATCCTCCCTTGTGGTCTGTCTGAGGCCACAACCAAGTGTTCTCCCTCTTGCTCGTTCCACTCTAGCAACATGGGCCTCTTGCAGTTCTCAGCATATCAGGGAAAAGCCCACCTCAGGGCCTTTGCACTGGTTGCTCCCTCTACCTGGAATACCCTCTCCTCAGAAATCTTCAAGGATAATTCCCTCACCTCTTTCAAATCTTTACACAAATGTCACCTTCTCAACAGGACTGACCCGAACCCCTCTACTTAAATGTAATTTGCCCCCACACCTCCCTTTTTCCCCCTTTCTTTCCCCCACTTTCCCACTATCGGCATGATACACAGTAGGTGCCTGTAAAGATCTGCTGAATGGATGAGTGAATGAATCACTTCAAACTCATAATTCTCGGGGTGCCTGAGTGGCTCAGCCAGTTAAGCATCCGACTCTTGATTTCGGCTCAGGTCATGAGATGGAGCCCCACGTCTGGCTCTGCACTGGGCATGGCTCATAATTTTCATGGAGAGACGATAATAACATGATCTTTAACAAAAACAACTGTACGCTGGGGTCTAGATTCTAAGGCCAATTTGAGAATATGTTTTTCTTTCAAGAAACTGTTGCTCAAAGAATGGACATTTTCCAAAAGCCATAATGGGGAAACCACTCTGGAAAGGCCAACTGCGGTGAAAACATCAAAAGGGAAATAATAAAGGAAGACATTCCGTTGATGAGGAAACACGTCAGACTGTACCTCAGTGCACAACAAGGCTAGTCATGTGACCGTTACACACAGAAACGCCTACAGGGAGATGCACGGACGTGAAACTGTCCCACTGCCAATACTAAGTGGCCATGTGGCTTCTCTGCCTTATCCCTCAGACAGCTTTGATGAGTAAACTAAATATGAGAAATAAAAGGAGGGTCTGTGTTTTTTCAAATGTTGCTCAGAGAATCCACACCGTTGTGTGGCCTGCTGCTCCTGAAGCAGTGCTGTGGAACTGTCTGGAATGTCCGTTCTCTTTTGAGCTGGTTCACTAGTTTACTCTTACGCGATTATTTCAAAATCTGGTAAAAATACCCTGGAGTTAGCATGTTCTATTGATAATTCATACTGATCGCCAACTTTTGGCTCGCTCCACGCCCCTCATTCCAAAACCTCAAAGTTAGAACATCCCAGCGATTAGCTTCATTTTTCTGTAGTGTTACCGGTGCTCAGAGTGAGTGGTGGGAAAATGGAAGACAGATGTAAGGTATATAATAAAAAGCATGAGTATCGATTACATCTCTGAAATAAAATCCTGCCCAGTAACACGGGCAGCCTATGGTGTCCTAATATCAGCATTGGGAGAAAAGCAAAAGCAAGTAATAAGAATGATCTTTAAAAAACAATTCTCTACGATTTAATAGCACTCGAAATGTTCGTCTGCAGCAGCGACCTAGGCAACGGATGCGGCTGAAACCAGATCATGTTCCCTTTGCTCCAGAGTCTGGGTTATTCACAATGACCACATTGTCAGTACTGTGCACTCAGTTAAATGCACTTTGTCCCAACTTATACACAATTGCACTGATGCTAAAAACAAAATACTGGAAGGCAATAAGAACATTTTTTAAATTTAGTTTTTTATTTTAATTTTTTTAGTGTTTATTCATTTTCGAGAGAGAGAGAGAGAGAGAAAGAGAAAGAGCGTGCATGCATTGGGGGGGCGGGCAGAGAGAGAGGGAGACACAGAATCCAAAGCAGGCTCCAGGCTCCAAGCCGTCAGCAGAGCCCGATGTGAGGCTTGAACTCACCAACTGTGAGATCAGGACCTGAGCTGAAGTCGGACACTTAACCGACCAAGCCACCCAGATGCCCCAAGCACATTTTTTAAAAGTAGGCTCCATACCCAGCGTGGGGCTTGAACTCATGACACTGAGATTAAAGCCTGAGAGACGCTTAACCAACGGAACCACCCAAGCACCCCACTAAGAATCTTTTTGAAACAGATTCTGTCACCTGTTGAAAATTCAATATACCATGATAGGAGAAAGTGAGTTTACAGGTTTACCTAGAAAGTGGATCGTTAGACTCCAGGCTGGAGCACAGAGACAGGAAAACAATTTGAAAATGTATAGTGGCCTTTCATGGTCTAATTTCTTAATCACGCAAGGTGACTTTAACATGTTTTCAACTGTGATGCCACCAGGCCAAAAGAAATGCTCATCACAGCCCCCCACACGTGTGGGTACAGGCCTGCACTCTATTTCACACAACCACTGTGACAATTATGTGTTGTTCTTTCCCCCTTAACGACAGGATGAGCCCAAACTGCACTGAAACAGGACAGAAGACTTGGGGGGGGGGGGGGGGGGGGAGGGGTGGATCTGCTTGTAAAATAAAGGGGGGGAACAAATACAGAGCAACAGGAAGTATATTGGTGGTTATCAGGGCCTGGGGGATGGGGGGTTGGCAGGATTATTTAATGGGCACAGAGTTTCTGATCTGCAGGATGAAAAAGTTCGGGAGGTCTGTTTTACAACAACTTGAATATGCTTAACGCTACCAAACTGTAGACTTAAAAATGGGCGAGATGATAAGTTTTATGAGTTTCTAATCACAATTAAAAAAAAAAAAAAAAAAAAAGGAAAAGAAAGCAAGGAGGACTAAATCTCTAGGTCTGAGCCTGTGCAAAACAATCTTTCCCTAATGATACTACAGGACAAGCTGGTTTATTAATTTCATGGAACAGAAATAGAAGCCAGAAACAGAACATGACAGGGGCGCCTGGCTGGCTCAGTTGGTTAAGCATCCAACTCTTGATTTTGGTTCAGGTCCTGATCTCACGGTTCGTGGGTTCGAGCCCTGCACTGGGTTCTGCGCTGACGGCACAGGGCCTCCTGGAGATTCTTTTTCCCTTGCTCTGCCCCCTCCCCTAGTCCCACTCTCTACCTTCCAAGTAAATAAATAAACATTAAAAACATCACGACAGGCAACGCACGCACATGCCCATCAATGCCCTTCAGCATGTGCTTACTCATTACTGACGGAGCCATTCGTGACTTTATGTCTGATTTTCATTCATTTTTCAAAGCAGTCACCTACTGCTGGATTGCCCAATGGAAAACTTTCAAAAGCATTTATTGTATCATTAGCAGCTCCTTTTTAACTTGTCAACTCCATGTGCCCGGAAGCCAGTCAGGCGAGAACCCACGAAAAGCATTTCTCTGCCGAAATGCCCTGTGGCTGTTTCTGGAACACAGTCCAGCTTTGAGAGCCTGGTGGTTTCAGCTTTTTCTTTTCTTTTCTTTCTTTTTTAAACAGGAGCCATAACTGCAACCAACGGCTGCATCTACCAATGCCATCCCCTGCCACAAATTCTTTCTTGTAGGGCCGTTCTATCAAGACCACACCGGAAAAGCTACAAATATGAAGATAAACATTCTGAGAAATCTTCCCAGGATGTGTCGCAGAAGGTGCCTCTCCAGTTTATCAATGTCTCTTTGACGCACATGTGTAATTCTGAATTAAGGAGCTGATTTTGAGGTCCCAGGTACAAGATGGGTTAGCAAGACGGGGAAGGCCTGGCCTTTTCCCCCGGACTTCGGTGTGAGACCCTCCACCCGGAAGTCAGCAGCAGGCCACAGTGAAAAAGCTAGAAGCGTGTTGATAAGACCGCCCACTCCCACAACGACCAGCCCGCCCTAACTCTAACCGACAAGCCGAGGAGGCAGGCAAGAGCCTCCGTTTTTAGGAACAAGGCACGGATATTAAGCACGGGAACAGCACCCAAGAGACAGCTAGTACCAAAGGTCAACGGTTTTATTCATCAAACTGGTGGAAACCTGAGTGTAAACATGGATCCAGTGATGTTGTAAACAAATTAAATATGTATTCCTAGGAGTACTGTTCTCAGTACTCCTGGGAAGGCAATTGTTGAAACAGAGGAAAGAATTTCTCCCATTTTGGCATCAAATGTATCCACGCAGCATCACTGTGCCCTAGACTAAATGTTTGTGTCCTCCCCGAATCCACGTGCTGGAATCTAATCCCCAGTGTGATGGTGTTAGGAGGCAGGGCCTCTGGGAGGTGGGTAGGTCAGGAGGGTGAAGCCCTCAGGAATGGGATTAGTGCCCTTATATAAGAGATTCCCAAGAGCTGTCTTGTCCCTCCCACTATGTGGGGACACAGCAAGCACACAGCCGTCTCTCAATCAGCACTGGGCTCTCACCAGACCGCGTATACACCGGCACCTCGATCTTAGACTTCCTGGCCTCCAGAACTGTGAGGACTAATTTCTGGCGTTTATAAGCCACCCCGTTTATGGCATGCTCTTATTACAGCTCAAACTAACACTTCCGGTGACTACACCTAAGCAAATGCTACATTAGAAGAAAAACGGGAGGGGAACTTCACCCACGTTATCTGGAACCCCACCATCCAGGGGGAGCACCTATGCCACTGTCCTTCCACAGACAGGTAACAGCTGCCGTAGGGAGGGATTCAGGAAGAGAGGTAAGGGATGCCTAGATTTAGTAGAAACCAGCCCTAATCACATCTAGTTCGAGGATCATTCAAATGATGACGACTGGGGCTGATAACGGAGAGTCGTTCTCTTGTTTCAATGAGTGGACGCAGGACCGGGCTGGGGCCCGAAAGACTAAGGAAAAGTAGAAAATCACAAGAGAGGAGGCTTTTAGCTTAGAGACGGAATATTCTACAATAAAAAATAGTCAATAGCATAGCTGTTTGTCTTGGAAAGAGATGAGCGGTCCCCTCCAACAGGGTTTAAATATAAACTGAGAAGATGCTGGCTCTGGGGAGAAGGTTTCTCTTCCTACGTCATGGTGCTTCCTTCTCCCCACATCCCAGACGTCAGTTCTTGTCCTGCTTTGCCTTCTAGCTCTTTTCTTACTTCCTGGGGAGGCCCACGGTTAGATCTTTTTTAAAGGAAAATTAACAGATCCGAAACGTGAGGAAGGATATTCTGTATCTAGAGAAGCTCTCGGGTGTCATCAAACACTGAGATGCTGTGATCTGCTGGGAAAATGTAAAATCACTTGACACAACACGGCACAGTAGCTTAGAAGGAATAAAACAAATCTATAAATTAATGGTGATCTATATGCATGTGTGGGTTTCTATGTAACACGCCCACAAATTATTTGCACGACACAACTTATAGGTGGCCTAGCGATCTGTATCTTGCATAAGATCTTGTCTTGTGGGAGACAGCTGGTTGCCTACTATGGTCACTACAGGCTGCCTGTCTGGGGAGAACATGTGCTGATTCCAGGACCCAGGTCTTTCCACACCTCCTTCCACTCACAATCCCCCCTCCCCACAAATAAAACAATGTTATAGAACTATTTAAAGGATACCTGGAGAAGTTGGCCACTTTATATAAAAAAAGAAGTGGGGTGCCTGGTAGTTCAGTCAGTTAAGTGTCCGACTTCGGCTCAGGTCATGATCTCACAGTTCACGGTTCCAGCCCCGCGTCAGGCTCTGTGCTGACAGCTCGGAGCCTGGAGCCTGCTTCGGATTCTGTGTCTCCCCCTCTCTCTGCCCCTTCCCTGCTCATGCTCTGACTCTCTCTCTCAAAAATAAACAAACATTAAAAAAATTTTTATAATTAAAAAAGAAGAAAATTCTACAACAGGTTAGGTCCATTTAAATTCTACAAGAGGCGAAAGAACTGAAAACGTGATATTAAAGAGACGTCTGAACAAAAACTCTGAAGATCGGCGGGATTAGTTACAAAGGAAGTGAAGGACGGGGGTCTATGGTTTGGCATTTGTCATAAACTGGATCCAATTTTGGCCCAGAGGGAAAGGAAAGGAAACTACCAAGTGCATTGTTTTTATGAAAAGAACAAATGTCTTCTCTCTTTTCCAAATGAAGAATAAGGCACGTCAATTAATTACAGTCATTCTTACCAACACCGAAAAGTCGCTCTAAGTTTCCACTCTGATGGGACTCCTCAAGGCATCACACGCTACGTCAAGTGGTTTGGGTGCTCACAAATAACATGACTGAGTCTAACGAGATATCCTGCAATTCTATATTGCATGTGAGGCTGAACCCAAGTTACGTGCCCTGCATCCAACATAATGTTACCAGCTTCATAATGGGCAGGTAGATGTTATTCTGTAGAAGTATTTTACTGTCACAGAGACAAATACTGTATATATACTGTCTGATTACACTTCTGCAGTATCGAGTATAGTCAGGCTCAGAGAAACAGAAGGTAGAATGATGGTCTTTGCCAGGGGCTCAGGGAGGGGAAAAGGGGAGTTGTTGCTAAGTGGGTCCAGTTTGTTTTGCCAGATGAAAAAGTTCTGGAGACAGGCTGCACGTCAGTGTGAATGCACTTAATACTACTGACCTTCAGAAATGGTTAGGATGGTAAGTTTTATGCTACAGGTATTACATTACACTTTAAAAAATTGTAGCGTACATTATGAGAAAGACAATACCAACCATCAGAGAGGATATGACCCAACTAGCACCGCTAGGAGGTATGCTAACACCACTACTTTGGAAAACCGCGAGCAATTTCTAAGCTAAACACAGGTGTAGACTCAGCCGTTCCATAAACACGCGACAGAAATCCACTCCGAGACATGGGACAGCCCCAAGTTAGGAACGATCTGAATGACCATTGTCAGCAGAATAAACTGTGGCGTTCCAGCAACAAGGATGCATATGCATATACTATTGTCACACCACAGATGAACCTCTCCAACATAAGGAATTCCGAGCCAAAGAACCCATGCAGAAGAACGTGTATTTGATTCCACTGATCATGAATTCATTTATTACACTCACCCAGGGTACGAAAAATCAGGATAGTAGCTATCCTTGGCGAGAAGTCATAATAGGGGTGGGGAGAGGGGTCATCACTTCGGGGGGTGCTGAGAATCTTCTATCACTTGACTGGGTGGTGGACACCACGGTGTATTTACTTTGGGATCTGGGCATGTTTCTGTATGAAAATTATACTATAATAATGTTCTTTAGAAGTTACTGTTGTAACTCAATAGAACCCATTCACTTCCATGATTGACCGAACTCCACGCTCCCAAGATCTGAAACCATCCAGGTCCTGGTTTACTGCTCACCTAGCCAGGTTTCGACGTTAACACGGAACAGTTCTGACAGCGGTCTGCCACTCTGCCCCTACAAACTGCCTGCCTAAGGCACATATTCTGGGTATCCACAGGCCTGTTGATTCTGCCTGCATGTTCCCCTAAAGTAGACAGCTTTGCCTTGCTGCCTCCCCTCCCTTCCCTCCAGTGTCGGGTCTGGAGGAGGAGACAAAGAAAACCTATCTCTGTGGACTTCTGCCAGGATCCCTCCTAGGCCAGGAAAAGAGCAAAAAATGGGCAGAGAGGGAACCGCTCAGCCTGTGCCACGTCGTGGAAAGTCTATTTCCCGGTAAGAGGTGCTCTGAAAAGAGCCACCCTCCAGTACTGACTTCCTTAAGTGTTAAGTTTCATGGCAAGCAAAAATAATAGAAATCATGCACTTCAAGGATTTCTAGTATGAAAAGAAACCCCATAACATGATGAGGTTTCCAGGTAGTCGTTCATTATTCCATAATAATTTCCCCTGTGTAGCGAGCAAGTATTCATTTCTTGCCTTCACATGACTTCCCTACAAGTTGTCTTCCCATTGGGCTGGGAAATCTTCGTTATTTCTCAATGGTTCACCACAAAGTGTCCTGACTTGCTTTAACTAGCATCCATTTCATATTCTCTATCCAATTTGGCTAAGAAATTTCAATGTCCCAAAAAAGAGTGGCGGGTATGGACAATAAACAGAACCAGGCAATGCCCTCCCCAAGAGTAAGGAAGGCAGCCAAGAGTCACGAGGGTCAGGACACAGCGAGTCTTTGCTAGATGGCGAAAGGTGGAAACATGGCGCCTCAAGGACCCTTGGGATGCGACACAAGCTCATCAGGACCCAGCACTTCCAGGGGTCTTTACTGGTCCAAAGAGATAAAGGAAGAGAGTTTGGGAAGGGCTGATTATGAAGGTACAAGCTGTGCTACATGCTCAGAAACACATAGCAGGTTTGGGCAACAAATTTTGACCACGGAGAATAGACCAGGGAGGGCTTCGTTATTTTTTTCTGATGATGGTAAAATTTTTTTTCCTTTGAAGGCATTAATAAAAGAGTGCTGTAAAGGCACCAGAAAATAGATTCTTTCCAGAAAATGTCAAGTCATTCCATCAAGCTATTTAGACTCAATGAACAAATCATGAATTTCGGCTTGGTAATAATTTGCAGACGGTTATAAATAAATGTGAAAACTCTGAATACCAAGGTTACCCACTACAAAATAAATCTTATATAAGGAGCAGCAAGAACTGTACTCTCCTTGTCCCTATTGCCAAAACACACAAGCTGGATTAGATGTGGCAAGATTCCCTCATGAAAATGGGATTTCCTTCATGAAAGACTGGGTGATAAAGTATGGGGGGAACTTGGCTTTTTGTTTTTCTTTCCAAACCACAAAGTAAAACACAATGGAAACTAAGAGCCACCTGGAACTGAGAAAACATCTTCAAAACCAGCATTACACAAAAATTCAAATTTACAAATTAAATGAAGGATTGTTTTAGCCCTTAAATCACTGACCTTAGGAGCCAATTTTCCTACGACATTGACTGTATCAACCAAGTAACACAACTCTTTCTTTGGACATAGTTCAGTTGTGACATAGCTCAGAATGTACATTAGTTATAAATACAAAAGTGACTAAATTTTCTATTCTGGTCCCTGAGTATTTAATTGCTCTGAAGTTAACTTCCTTCCTTAAAGGCTGAAAAAAAAATTAAAACTGTTGACAGTCAATCAGAAGACAAAATTATAGAGCTGTGCAAATATTGTCTAAAACATTCTAGAAAAGGAGAGACCTTTCTTCCCTCTAAAGGCTGAATAAATTTATTGCAAATAGTAAAAACTTAAGTTTTTTTTGTTCTATATCTACTAGTAAAATAAGCTAGTCTTAATTTTTTTTTTGAAGACCTGGTTTTCTAGTTTCCTTGAAAAGCAAAAAATAACCAAAGATGGCCTTCAAGAATTTTCCTTTAAAATGGAAAGACCCAGAAAGAAGAGATAAACATGTAAATCAAAACAAGTATGTAACATTTTCATGTGTTAGGAAGAGGCTAGGAAATATTTCACAGGCACAAATTCAATATATTTATCGTTGATATAATAATAACGGAAGTCTTGGGGTGTCTGGATCAGTCTGTTAAGCATCTATCTGGCTCTTGGTTTTGGCTCAGGTCGTGATCTCACAGTCGAGAGTTCAAGCCCCATGTCTGGCTCTGTGCTGATGGTGCAGAGCCTGCATGAGATTCTCTCTCTCCCCAGCTCTCTGCCTTTCCCCTGTTCATGCTTGCTCTCTCTCAAAATAAATAAATAAACTTAAAAATAAATAATGGAAGTCTTAAGTGGGGGGGTGGAGGGAGCCTATCTTAACCACACCTTCAAAGCCAGCAACAGACATGACAAGATAAAGAAAAACTCATGATGAACCAATAAATTGTTCATTGTGGAGACTATCTGGACCCAATTTTAAATAAAATCTAGTAGGCTTTCTTATTTGCTACCTGGGAATACATGCTTAAACATACTAATGAGAATTACAACAGCAAGTTTAAAACCTTTTATGATCTATGTGGCAACTGCTCCCAACCACCAACCAAAAATCAACCCCCTCCCAAGGTGCTAATATACTGATCTTGTTGATTATATGCAACAAATGCTTTCTTTTACCACAGATTATCGCAGAGGCAATAAATATACCCATTTCTGGCCATGCAATTCTGTGCATTGCCAACCGTTCTGTGTGGTGCATATGCATGTGTACTCAGTCGGTTGAGTGTGGCCACCTCGTGTGCAAGATGGCCACCCCAATAAATTAAATTTTAAGATTGTAAATTCCATAGTACATAGAAATTCCTCCGTTGAGCTAGGATACTTGGATGATTCCCAGGCAACAGCCTCTACTCAAGTCAGTGCCTTCTTCCACCGTTCAAGAAGTCTGCCTCCTGTTCTCGGTAAGGGGCAACTATGCAACATCCTGCTCTTGGTCACTCGGCCTCAGAGAGGACCACATTTGGCCAAGGAGCACACACAACGAGGAGGAAGGTAGTGCAGTCAGTCCCGTGGCTACTGCCAAGCAGGGTGGGGAGTAGTCCAAATCCCAAACCAAGGGGTGTGCAGGCTGGGTCAGAGGCAGGCTGGCATTCATTCTGGGAGTCACTCTGTGTCACCGAAGATTCTGCACGTTGGCAGTATTTTTCATGAAGTGCCTTTCAGGTGTTGTTGACCATCAGCTAAACCCTATCCCGGGCACTTTCCAAACATTATCTAATGTCACCCTTGCGAAGGCCCCCACTAGGTCAGACTGCAGAAGAAACTGACGGCAGGGAAGGCAGTCTGCACCCCCAGGTCGCACAGCTATTGAGGGCAGGTCTACGACTGGAGTTCAGGTTTGCCCGACTCTAAAGCCTTGGCTGGGTAGCTGGAGAAATCTCATTCCCTCCGGGGAATAATGACATCAAGCATTCCTCTTTGCCTTAAGACTTCCAAACAGTAATGCGTAAACAAGCTATGGTTTTCTTCTAATAACTGAGAGGTTAAAACATGAAGGTTAACTGAGGCAAAGAAATATAACTGGTTTCTTAGAAGGGCCAGCTATTACCCATGGTTCATTTTCATGGTCTTCGACCTGCACTTCACATTAACATACCTCTTTCCTGCAAAAGTGGCATGTCATTTACCCCCTGGAATTTCCTGAGTATTGCTGCTTCAGCCGTACCTCTAAGAGCCCATCTGTCACCTGAAGAACATGACCACAAAAACCTTGGATGAATCAAGGGGTGACTCTTGTCCTTGCCCTAAAGCTGCTTTCCATTCTTAGAACCTTTTTTCAGACCCAAGAATGTCTAAGTGTGATTTTAACACACGCTTAGGTTAATGCACTTGGGTTTGCTTTCATGGTCTGCACTCATGAGTTTTAGGAAGTTAACTTGCGGGCCAAGGGCCGAGAGGAGTGTGTTTCTTGATGACTCGGTAGCAAGATCTTCAGCTTCAAGACACAGGGGAAGTAAGCCAACAGGTGCGAAATGATCAAAACAGAGACGAGGATCTTCTATTCCATGAGGGCAGTGGTGACGGTTCAGCTTTGCAGACCAGCGGTGGGACTGGAAGGTTTATCTGAAGCATTCACACATTTTAGCATTAAACAGTGTGAAAGGAGCCAGTGAGAGGCTGTGGTCACTTTCTTCTTAAATAATTCAAAGGGCTCCAAGTCTCAGGTCACAGACATTGAAAGGCACCTGCAGGGGGTCTCTGCACTTTCCCAAATTGGAGGTGACTCTCAGGGAGTGAATGATGGCTCCAGTTCTGCATTTAGATTCCCAGGCCTTGTACAGAGGACGCAGAGGAGACAGAGAGCAGACCCTGAATGCTCCAAAGAGCAACAGCGCTTTTGAAAACGGCCTTGGTTCTGGCAGCTCCTATTAACCCGCAGAGTTGGTGGCTCTTTAGAAAAGGGGACAAGAAGCGAGGTGCCCATATTTCTTCGTCACTGCTGGAGAAGTCCTGAAGACAAGGCTGCTTTAAGACAGGTGTATTTACAATTCAAATTGCAACAGCTCCTGAGGTTTATCTAACTGTCTAAGGTGTCACGTGGACCACAGGAAAGCAAGGTGAATCTGCTCATTCTTATCTGTCTCGAGAAAGTGCCATCGGCTGTGGGAGAAACCAGCGAAAAGAGGGGAGAATCCCTGTTCTCCTTTTCATTTCCTTTTAATCTTCTGAAGTGGATTCTAAAACTTCAGGCTCCTAAGGCTTAGGACAGCACAGGGGTCCTTGCCCAGCAGTGGCTGGCAAGCCGAGCAACCATCATCAGACAAACATCTGGCAGGAGGTGTACCGGCAGGTTGGGTGAGGGGCTCTGGAGGGAGCTGGGCAAACCTGTGCCAATCAGACCACCTTCTTGGCATCTCCCACCTTCTGCGAGGCCTGGAGAAGCAGGAATGCAGTCTGCTAATACAGGGAAGAAGGCGGGCCCGGGAGGGAAAAAGTGTGTCTGATCCGGGGGGTGGGTTTGGAAAACATCCTGGGCCTCGGATGCACTCTCGCCCTGGGGCCTGAGCTGCCCCTGTAGCCCAAGGATCTAATTCTATTTCCTGCTTACGTCATCTTAATAGGGTCTGTCATTGGGGCGCTGCCTGGGTGGCTCAGTCGGTTGCGCGTCCGACTTTGGCTCGGGTCACGATCTCACGGTCTGTGACTTTGAGCCCCAAGTCAGGCTCTGTGCTGACAGCTCAGAGCCTGGAACCTGCTTTGCAGTCTGTGTCTCCCTTTCTCTCTCTGCCCCTCCCCCACTCATGCTCTGTCTCTCTCTGTCAAAAAATAAACCTTTTTTAAAAATTTTTTTTAAAAAAGTCTCTGTCGTTTATAACCTAAGACATCCAGAGTCACTCAGAGATAAACGTAAATGCTTCTTTCCAACATATCTCAAGAAAGGAAGGTCTTTTTATTTTCCAGTGAATATAGGTATCCAGATGTCAAAAATAAAGACTGGGCCTGGATTAGCGCTTCATGCTAAGTAAAATAAGCCAGGCAGAGAAAGACAAATACTGCGTGGTATCACTTATACATGGAATCTTTTTAAAAGGCAAACTCTTAGCAGGAAAGTGGTTATCAGAGGCAGGGGCAGGGAGGGAGGGGTGGATAGGGAGAGGCTGGTAAAAGAACATAAACCTTCAGTTAGAAGATGAGTAAGGCCCAAGGATCGATGTGATAGACGTATAGCATGGTGACTACACTTAACACTGCATTGTCAACACTGGAATTTGCTAAGGGAGTAGAACTTAAATATCCTCATACACACAGAGATACACATGTGAGGCAATGAATGTATTAATTAACTATCTGGGGGGATTCTTTCATAATGTATACATCTAGCACACCACCACTACCACAGGCACTTTGAAAATCCTGCAACTTCTATGTCAATTATACCTTGATAAAGCTGAGGTTTTAAAAATATTCTACAACAGTGGATTATAACAGGTTATTTGAGACGAAGAAGAATCTGATCCTGCCAAATTGTACTTGAGAAGTTTTTTTCTTTAATTGCTCTCCTGTGGGCTGGGGAACGTAGAGAAACGAGACTTGATTTTCAAGAATGGATTGTGTTTTTTTCTCTTCCAGGTGTTTTACTAATCATTTATTTATTTTTTATTTTTTTTAAAGTTTATTTTTCACAGAGAGAGAGACAGAGACAGACAGAGACAGAGCATGGGTCGGGGAGGGGCAGAGAGAGGGAGACACAGAACCTGAAGCACGCTGCGGAGTCTGAGCCATCAGTACAGAGCCCAACGTGCGGCCCGAACTCACGGATTGTGAGATCATGACCTGAGCCGAAGTCGGACGCTCAACTGACTGAGCCACACAGGTGCCCCTTTACTAATCGTTTAAAAGCTAAACTCAACTGCTGAGGTGGAGGGGACAGGGGGTGCTCAATGAGCAGGGCAGAATTCTAGCCTCCGGAACCATGAGAAAACACACTGCATTTTTAAAAATATTTATTTATTTTTGAAAAAGAGAGAAAGAGAGAGAGAGAGAGTAAGTGAGTAGGGGAGGGGCAGAGAGAGAGGGTGACACAGATTGCGAAGCAGGCTCCAAGTTCTGAGCTGTCAGCATAGAGCCCGACGCAGGGCTCGAACTTGAGAACCAGGAGATCATGACGCTCAACTGATTGAGCCACCCAGGCGCTCCTAAACATTCTGCATTTTTTGGCCATTCAGTTGGTGGTATTTTGTTAGGGCGGTTTGAGCCGACCAACACCGCCACCCGTCCCCAAACATAAGAGGAAATCCAGTGAAATCTTCACTGTCTTTGGAAAACAAGCGGAGATAAACTGGACAATCACCTTGATCGCTGAAAGGGGCCTTAGAATACAAGGAAGGGGAATTTTGTCTCAAGAACAAATTTCCATTTCCAAATACGCATATGGAGTGGATGCATCAGGTCTAGGCAATGATGCAGACCATTCAAAACGAGGCTTCATTTTTAAATCTCTCCTGCCTTCTGTCCGGTAGCAGGTTTCTTTTATGCTTAGCCTTAGCCAAAAGAAGAGCCCACCTTTCCAGAGGTGATGGTGGGATCCGGGAGGGGGAACCAGAAGCAGACAGAAGCTTTCCTGAGCTCGATGTAGCCGTGAGGCCTCGACCTGGTGAGAAACGAGCTGCTTGCTTTCCACACAGACCCACAGAGCGCCTGCTGCAAAGGCTGTAATCCTGGGGGTATTTTTAGCATCAGTCTTACAGGTCTTCCTTCCCAGCTTTACCAATCGCAAGAACATGTAACCTAAATAGGATAGAAAGAACACTTCTATTTGCTTTCCATCTGGCTGCTTCCGTGCTGGAGTTGATTCTCGACAATGAACCTCCTGAGCGCACATGCTCAAATGTCAGGCCTAATTTTATCTCTGCCTACCTCACATCTGTGGCCACCCAAATGCCACTTGAGGGGACCAGACCCCTTCCACCTCAGTTTCCCAATAATGTAACCATCGGGTGAAATGACAAAATGCTTGCAGTGAGGGCTTTTGGAATCGGCGTGTTATTATTGAAATTTTAGCTGTGTGAACGGTCAACTTGGGCACTGAAACAGTCACTAGAAGGGGCCTGTGCGGGAAAAGAAGGATGAGGCAAATCTGGCTTGGGGGGCCCCAAAAAGCAAGAGAGCATGAGTGTACCCACGTGGGGCTGCTCCGGCTGGCTGCACCCTCAGAGGTGATGACCTTGCCTGTCGGGAGAGGGGACTCCAGCCCTGTGTCAGAGAAGGCACAGTGCCAGGAACTTCGGGGGGTTGGTTACAGCTGTTGGAGGACAGGGCCTGCCACGCATGAGCTGTGTGCCCTTGGGCAAGTTCCTCAAGCCCTCTGTGCCTTCATTTCCCATGGTAAAATTGGGAATGACAGAAGCACTGACGTAGCAGGATTCTTGTGAAGTTTAAATAGGGGCTCGGGACGCCTGGGTGGCTCAGTCGGTTGAGCACCCAACTTCGGCTCAGGTCAGGACCTTGCGGTTTGTGAGTTCAAGCCCCGCATGAGGCTCTCTGCTGTCAGTGCAGAGCCTGCTTTGGATCCTCTAGCTCCCCTGACCCCCATCTCTCTCTGCCCCTCCCTCACTTGTTCTCTTTTAAAAATAAGTAAATAGATAGGGGCTCACAGCAAATAAATAGTCGCTCATCAATGGTGTCAGGGCTGTCCTTTTACAAAGTCTGTGTCGGGAGCAGAATGGCTGTCAGAGCCCAGGTAGAAGAGAGTGTGAGGGTGTGGGATAGCTGCTCCAGCCAAAGGGGAAGGCCTTTCTCCTAGGCAGGAATCCCAAGTGCCAGAACAAAACCACGGCAAAGCCTCATCCTACAAACAGGACCAAAACAAAAACAGAACAAAACAAAAAAGATCCAGGAGAGGCTTTTAGGCTCCTGGACACAGAATTACCAAGCTGACCCCAGGGCTCTGGACGATCCCACAAGTGAGACCCTCAGGATGGAGCAGGTAAGATTCTGACTCTCTTGCTTTGCTCCAGGAGCAGTCGAGTCGGTGGCTGGAGGCTGCACGTGGCCCACAAACCCTTGGCCAGGTTCTGGGTTCCAAGTAGGAAATGTGGGGCCACTGCCTCTGCCCGAGAGTTCACCTTTCCACAAATCATCTACCTAGCCGGGAACTTCATCTAACTCACACAAGTACACCACACAGCCTCGCCTTCCTGATGCAGGAACGGCACAAATACTGAATGCAAGAACAGACTCCACTCGGTCACTGGCAACCAACAGGAACTCAATCACAGCCCGGAGAGTCCGTGTAATCCCACTGAAATGGTCGTCCACGGCCGCCCCCACGTGCCCCAGGCCCTTGCATGAGACAGCGTTTACTTTTGCAGTTGGAAAGGGTTGGCTGTGCGTGCTAGCTGTAGGAGGGAGAGGCCTGAATTTGCTCAATATCTGAAACTCTTTAAGATTATTAATGACAATGAGATGCTGAAAACCATAAAGTACTAAGAGCCATTGTATTTGAGGATAATTATGACTCAGACTTGAAACTGGAATCAGTTTGACATTTCTTACTCCCTGACTGCTCGTCTGCTGGATCGGAACTCAGAAAACCATTGGTGAATTAATTCTAATTGTAGTGAAGCAGACATTAAGAATAATGTTCCCACCCTCAATTCGCTGCCGCATGAGATAAAGGAAGGAAGGAATAGAGAGGGGGCGGGTATTACTAGGCACCTGAACCCGTGCCTATGTTCCATATCTTCACCTCCCCGACACACACGGATTCTTCTAGAACATGCAGTCCTTTTATCTCACATATCTCACATTTATCTCCCAAACTCCTTCTGGAGTGGAGAAGGATGGGGGTAAGTGAGGATATTGAGCTGTGAAGTTCACAGACTTCAATGGCACAAGCACTTGACCCGACATCAATCGTACTAATAGAACATCCTTGCTGCAAACATTTCATCGTTAATTTGCAATCAACTGTTGTTGTGCAACCATCTGAAGAGGCCCGTGGAGGCCTGCGGACGAGCCCCATCTGCTGCCCTGCCCTCAGCGCCGGCTCTCTGCGTCCCTTCCCATCACCCTGGTCCTTTTCCAGACTCCCCGCTCCAACTCGGGGAAACTGTCTGCTACCTCCAGAGTCCCCAGGAAAACAACATTTCTTGCCACAACACACGAACACAACAGGCAAATGATGGTCTCTTGCCGCCTGTTTCCTAATCTGGTCACATTCCTTCCAGAAGTGGCCTGGCAGCCCCAGGAACAGGAAGTGTCGCCCTCTATTGGAGATTTCGTTAGCGTAAACCCTGCTGTCACATCAAACTACATAGGATTCCAGCATAGGCTGTTTTTTTCCGTTTGTTTGAGCTGTCTTGAAATTATAAAACAACAATACTTTGGAAAGCATCATACCATTCATGCAGCGCTGCCCCCTACGTTATTTGATTCTTAAGTTTGTTAATGTGAAAAGGAAAACAAAAAAACAAAAAAAAAAAAACTGGCATTTATTGAGCACCTACTTACTGAATGCTGCAAATTACACTAGGTACATAATATATATTCCCTTGTTTAATCCTCCTAGTACCCTGAGAGGTAGGAATCACTGGGGGAAATTTTTATTATTATGAAGGCATGTCAGAAGCATTAGGATAAATCACTTACCTGGAAACGTATTTAAGCATGAAATGAAGCAATACATTTTGGTGCCCAGCAGAGTACCAGGTATATAGTAGGCTACTGGAAACAGGTTCGTCCTTCTGGTCTCTTGGCGAAAGTAACCTGAGTTATTCAAGTGCTTCCAAATAACACACGGTAGGCAAACGCTGGGGCTCAGCTCATGTCGACCTGCCTCTACCTGGCCCGACCTGGCTCCACCCACACACGTCCTTCTCACCACACGGGACCTTATACCCAGGTTAGACCATCGTACACATAAGGACATGGTGGCTTGGGGAGGCTTGATAACTTGCCCGAGGTCTCGGGGCAAATAAGTGAAGGTGTAGCCAGGATGTGACCTGCCTCCACACCGCCCCCTCAATCTTAAATCAGTCTTTGTTTAGACTATGAGGACTTTTTCAGGGTAGTTTTTTCTCGTGTACACCCTTTCTAAAAGTGAAATATTATGGGATCTTTGGTAGGGGCGGACGTGGGCAGAGTATAAGCAGAGAGAAGAGGCAGGTGTACTGGTTTCTTGGGGTGGCGGTGGCAAAGTAACAGAAACTGGGAGGCGTAACGCAACAGAAACGAAGCGTGCTCTCACACGGCTTAGGAGACCAGAAGTCTGAAATCAAGGTGCTGGTGGCTTGGTTCCTCTGGGAAGACTCTGAGGGAGTATGACCCTGGTCAATACTGGATCAAGGACCTACCCTCCTCCTGTGCGACCTCATCTGAACCTACTTCTTAATTACATCTCAAAGACCCCTCTTCCAAATACAGTCAGATTCACAGGAAGCAGGGGCAAGCATCCCAACACGCCTTCAGGTGGGGAGCACAATTCAGCCCCTATCACCCTGTCCTCCTGAGCGGCCATGGAAAGTCCTGTCCATTCCTCCTCCCGCCCCTTTATCCAACTTACGTTCACGATGAAGTCAGTGACAACAGGGTAAATATGTCAAGTAAGCTGGTGACACTGGCTGAGAGAGAAGGCCAAGAGCCCTGTGCGGGTCAGACCAGAGTTCACACAAGAAATGAATCAGGTCAACAGCACTCAGCTCTGATCTGTGTCAAAATCTACTCCTGCTGTCATGCAAGAGATGCTTGGCCCTTTTCAGTTTGCTTCTTATAAATAACATCCCTACTTGAAAAAACCACCCTGCCACAGCTGGCTGTACTAATTATTCCAGTGTTAGGCTGGCCTCTTTTCAAACGGAGAGCAGCATTCCAAAATTTCTTCATGCATCATCAAAATTAGAACTACAACGATAGAAGAAATCTACCTTTTCTCTATCTCCGATGTTTATAATGTGGAGAGCAAATGCAAACCTTGCCAGTAGAGCAAAGACCATCTTAAAAATGGTGCTTCTTTTGCAGGCAAGGCAAAGCCATAATTATGGAAGGCCAGTCCTGTTCATCACAGTGTAATTTTTAAAGTATAAGTTTTGGGGGCGCCTGGGTGGCTCAGTCAGCTGAGTGTCCGACTCCTGATTACAGCTCGAGTCATGATCCCAGGGCCGTGGGATTAAGCCCCGCATTGGGCTCCACACTGAGAGAGATTCTCTCTCTCCCTCTCCCCCTCTCCCCCACTTGTTTATGCTCTCTCTGAAAAAACAACCCCCCCCCCAAAACCAAAGAGGAGTTGCCAATAAAATTGTTTAAAAAATAATAAAGTATAAGTTTTCTCTGGTTGAGAGGTACATTCAAAGGCTTTTAAAATTTTTTCTAGAAAGATTTTTTTGTTAATGTTTACTTATTTTGAGAGACAGAGAGAGAACAGGGGAGGGGCAGAGAGAGAAGGAGAGAGAGAATCCCAAGCAGGCTCCATATTGCCAGCCCAGAGCCCGACACGGGGCTCTGTCCCATGAACCGCAAGATCATGACCTGAGCCGAAATCCAGAGTCGGACACTTAACCGACTGAGCCACCCCCCGAGAGGATTTTTAAAGTAGAAGAAGGATCACCCACCAAAACACTGAGAATGCATTTTAAAAGTCACTTTCCTAACACACACATGATTTGCTGTCCATTTCCCTTGCTCTCAGCTGTCAGTCACTAAAAGATGCTAAACATTTCAAAGGCTGAAATTCACCACCCGACCAGGAAGCAAACGGGTGGGAGTGCGGCTTTCGAATCTGCAATCACCAGGCCTTTTAATGAACACCTGGGATAAAACCCCACCCGACATTCCCATGCTGTGACCTTGAATAGGCATTGACCTTTTGGGGCTTCCGTGTCGGGGTCCATAAAGTGATGATGACACGACATCCCTGGCAGGTTTTAAGGTGAAAAACTAGTGGGGCACCTGGTGGCTCAATTGGTTAAACATCTGACTCTTGGTTTCGGCTCAGGTCATGATCTCCCGGTCTGTGAGTTCAAGCCCTACGTCAGGCTCTGCACGCACAGGACAGAGGCTGGTTGGGATTCTCTCTCTCTCCTTCTCTCTCTGCCCTCTCCCATGCTGGTGCTCTTTCTCTCAAAATAAATAAATAAACTTAAAAAAACCCAACTACCACATGTAAAAGTACACTGTGGGGCACCAGGCCCACAGTAGAAGTGCAACGCGGGACGGTGTTCTCTGCTTCTGGTACTGAAACGGTCACTGATGTCCACAAGTGCCAGATCCTAGGGTCAGTCTGTTGCTGAGCTTCCAGACTACCTCCCCCCTCGCGAATGGAACCCGCTTCTCACTCCAAGAACCCTGACAACGTCTGGGCCTGCCATCCCCAGCCATTTCACTTCTGCCTCGCAGGTAGTCAGGGAGAGGGATGAGCGGACCTGTGCCCCCCAGGATGACTTTGACTCCCTCTGCCAAGGGGGTGGAGCAGGAAGCAGAATGGAGATCCTTCTCAAATGGGAAATCTGAAACGAAATCTCCATAGACAGTTCCGATGTTCTTAAAAAATAATGCATTTCTTGGCAGGTAATGTTTCTGTTGGAAACAAATCATTAGGACCCATCTCACTGTTACCAGTTAAGCCGGTAGCCTAATCACACATCTCCCGGGGGTAAGGTTTCTTCCCAGCACCTAAAATCTACAAAATTTTCCTACTTGCACAGATATCCACCCCACCTTCGAATGGCAGATTAGAACCTCTATGATACAGAACCTATGCATTAGTAAAATAAGTTTTTTAAACCTCATCAAGAATAGCTTCAAATTCCTCAACGTGCTGAGTGACTGTAAGGCAGCGAGCGGCACCTGACATCCACACAGCTGTATGTAACGATGACCGTGTGTGCTTCAGCTTGAAGGCCAAATTACTGATATTCAGACTTATTCTAGCCTATAGCTAGAATCCTTAGAAGCTGTGGCATTGAGGAAATCGCAACTGGGCAATCCCTGGGGAAGCAGAGAGGCGACCTGCCTCTTTGGAGTCAAGCCAGTATCCCAGATCTAGGCCACCAATCTTAATGATGTAGAAATCAGGGCTGCTGTCACCCCAACAGAGGAAACCCTGGGATTTGGGGTGGGGTGGGGGTCGGGCTAGCACTCTGCATTCTGGAGATAACATTCATTCTCTATTTCCATCCTCCACATTAATTATCTTAAATTTAAGGTTACTATGGAAAAATAATTAATCTATTAAGTAAAACAAAAAAGCAGATTATATAAAGAGAATATACAAAGAATGGTGTGAGGCACCTGGGGGGCTCAGTCAGTTAAGCGTCAGACTTCGGCTCAGGTCATGATCTTGCAGTCCTGTGAGTTCGGGCCCCGCGTTGGGGTCCGTGCTGACAGCTCAGAGCCTAGACCCTGCTTCAGATTGTGTGTGTATGTGTGTGTGTGTGTGTGTGTGTGTGTGTGTGTGTGCCCCTCCCTTGCTCACACTCTCTCTCTCTCTCAAAAATAAACATTAAAAAAAAATTGGAAAAAAAAAAAGAATGGTGCCATTTGCATAAAATCCATACATAAATGCATGTGAATCCAGAAAGAGATCTGAAAGATGGTAATACACCAAGGTTTATGGGGGACTGTTCTCAACACTAGAACAATGGGTGATGAACAGGTTTTCCCCTTGTTTGCTCTAATTATGGTGCAATAAACAGGAATGACTTCCAAAGAAGAGAAAAACAATACAAATTTTCATCCACTGTTTGGATTCAAGTTCGCCTATTCTAGATTAAGAGCTGCCCACACAGGCTACACTCCTCATCCCTCTTCCTCTCGATGGTACCTATACTGTGTCTTCAGTCTTCCTTTTCACTTTCTGCAGTCCCTGCCTCTCCTTGCTCTTCCAAAGAAGGCAGCTCCCCTTCCTTTCTTTCCACATCTGCTTCTTTAAGCATTTGCCCTTTGCTTCCATCCTGTCGTCCCTGACCCCTTGGTTTCCTACAGCTTCTCTCTAGCCCAGCAGCCCAAGGGAAACCGTGTGAGCCACAATGAAATTTAAATCTTCCTAATAGCAACACTTTAGAAAGCAAAAAAAAACCCAAAAAACAAAAAACCTGTTGACATTAATCTTAACATTTTTCAATCCAATATACCCCCAAATATTATTTTCATATATAATCAATATTTTTAAATTGAGTTCTCTTACTTTTGGGGGAGGTGGTTTGGTACTACGTCTTTGAAATCGAGCGTGTATGTTCTACTAACAGCACATCTCAGCTTGAACTGGCCGCGGTGCCCGTGCTCTGTAGCCACACGTGGCTGGTTGGGATGGAGCTGGACAGTGAGGTTCTCGCCTTTTAGTCCGTTTTCTCTTTATCTTCCATACTTGCTTCGTGGTTCATTCAATACACCATCTGAGCAGGGACCAGAGTTGTCAGTCCTTCCAAGCCCCAGTTCTGAACCACCAGATCAATGAAGCATGTCCTCATAACTTGGTCCTTAGGCATAACGTGGCCCTGAATGAGCTCCAGATGAGCCATGATCTTGAAATCTATTTGATGACTATTTACCAAATACCCACCCTCTCATGAATGCAGATATGACCATGATTGTCCTCAAGGTCCTTACACAGAGCTTTGGGAAAAGGTACTTAAAGCAACTAGGATACATACTACAGTCAAGAAATGCATCTGTTATGGAACCACAGGGGGAGGGAAAGTTCTGTTGAATTCTGTGGGTTTCAGAGTCTAAGAAACCTTCAGAGATGAGTCCATCCACAAAAAGAGAGAGAGGGCGGTCCAAGGCAAGGGGTAGACAGCACAGAGGCTGAGAATCTTCCTGCCAAATGACACACAGCATACAATAAAGGGGGGATATCAGGTCAGACTAGAAAACATGATCCTGTAAGTAATTTGAGCCCTGTCCTGTGAGCACTGAAAAAAATCACTGAGAAGTGTTTTTGCAAGAGCCCAACGTTATCAAATTTGGGATCTATTAGCTCTGGCAGAAGAAGGGGGGTGACAAAAACCTAAGGGAAACAGGCCTCATCATTTCCGGTTAGCTGCTCTAAAGAACAGAGTGCCAGCAACAGAGATACAGGAGAGGAAACATGTGAGCACCAGGCCTTGAAGAAAAGCAGGTGCGGATGAATGAACATTGGTGTTAAATTCTTTGATGTGTATGCGGTGGAAATCTCTCAGAGGAGAGGTCTTTGGTGCTAGAACCAGAGTCAGGATAAAACCTCAGGGAGATCCACACTGTTGGGCATCTATGGTCCGAAGAGCCGGTCAAGGAGGCAGAGGTGGAGGGAAGGCAGGGAGACACTGACGGACCCAGGGCAAGGGACACGTTTCAGGGGGAAAGGGCACTTTTCATCAGGAATTAGTTCTATAGATTCCTTCCATCCATAACATGATCCATGTGAGGTATTCAAAGTCAATCTCTGACAGGTTTCGCAAAATTCCCAAGCTAATTGAGAAATCAACAGTTTATTAGCCAAAACTACCTACTGAGGAAAAAAGATCGATGGTTATAAGTAAAACCCCCAACCTTTGACTCTTCCACCTTTCTGATCTGAGCCACATTTTATAAATGAAGAATTAGCTGTAAAATAAAACCAGGGAACCACACATCAGTCGTCTGAGGAATGGCTAGTCTGTCTGTCCTTTGTAAAGCCTCACTCTCTACATTAAACAGCTGTGTTTCCAGGTTAGTCTTGTAGATTCTCTGAGGTTTGTACTGTTCCTTCCTCTGTACCATGGGGACGACAGAAGGGCTGTGAGGAACAGGAATGACCTAAGTACATGGTCCAAGCCCATTTGTTAGTGAATGTTGGCTTCCTTCTCTTCTCCTACCACAACATTTGGTTCCTTCCCCAAAGAGTGGTATAGTATAAAAAGCAGGGATTTTGAAGCAAGAAAGATCTGAGTTTGAACTGTAAAAGTTCAAAAGCCTTCCCGTTTTTTTAAAAATGTTTATTTATATTTGGGGGGGGGGGGGGCGCAAACAGGGGAGGGGCAGAGAGAGGAAGGGGACAGAGGATCTGAAGCGGGCTCTACCCTGACAGCAGAGAGCCCAATGTGAGGTTCGAACTCACAAGCTGTGAGATCATGACCTGAGCCGAAGTCGGATGCTTAACCGACCGAACCACCCAACTCCCCCTTCTAACTGCCTTCAAGCAAGTGACTAAAACTCCTGGCCTCCATTTTCTTCCCCGTAAAATGGAACATCTAGCAACATAAAGCATCCAGCACTGGAGATCCGAGAGAAGCGGACGAACTGTTCCTCCCCTTCCCTCTTCTTCCTAAGTTACAGAACTCCAGTGGGTCAGGCCATCTTCTCCTTTCCCACATTTCTGAGACTACCGGCTTTGCAGTCTGGTTAAATAACACCCGTGTCCTGACAACATGATCCGCCTTACAGTTATCTTGGTATGTTTCACGGCGAGTAACTAGACGCTAGGTCTTCAGGCCACAAAGCTCTCCGCAAAGAACAGACGTGCGTGGTGATCACCGACCAATCACACCGCGACTTCCCCAGTCTCGGGGCGACAGGCCACCGCACATCCACGACTCTGTTCCCACAGACAGCACAGCCCGCAGCCTCCCTGACTCCCGGCGAGAAACCCACAGAACATTTCACAAACACGGACTGGAAGAGACAGATGAAGGTGCAGCAGAGAGGAGAAAATGCAAACTGAAGGTAATTGGAGTCACAGGACAAAGAGCAGCGAACCACAGAATGTCAGCATTGCCACCCCTCCAGACACTCCGGGGGTGCAGCCGGAGAAACCCAGCGAAGATTCGGAGGCGAATGTCTCGGCATAAACGAGGAGAGTGAACGTGAAGAAAGGGTGAAGACATCCTCGAGGAAGGGAGGCTGGCAAAGGACTTCCCACCAATGGAATTCGGGGAGGTATCTCATGACATTGCAAACGCAAAGGAGAAAACACTGGAAGCGGACTGAAACTTAAGGAGTAGACAAGTGACCAAGCAAAGACGCTCACACCCCGTGTCATTAATTACGTGACAATTATTGTACAAACAGCTCTTGATAAGTTTTAACATTCACAGATGTTCCTGATGTTTTTTTAAATTTTTTTACATTTATTTATTTTTGAGAAACAAAGTGAGACAAAGCATGAGCGGGGGAGGGGCAGAGAGAGATGGAGACACAGAATCTGAAGCAGACTCCAGGCTCTGAGCAAGCGGTCAGCACACAGCCCGACGCGGGGCTCAAACCCATGAACCATGAGATCATGACCTGAGCCGAAGTCAGACACTCAACCGACTGAGCCACCCAGGTGCCCCATGTTCCTGATGTTTTAAATTATGGGGTACTACATAAATAACAGTTTCACTATTTTCTCCATTTCCCTATGCATTTGTAACTGACAGAGGTTTTTAAAAAATTTTTAATGTTTTTTAATGTTTATTCAATTTCGGGAGACAGAGCGTGAGCAGAGGAGGGGCAGAAAGAGGAGACACAGAGTCAGAAGTAGGCTCCAGGCTCTGAGCTGTCAGCACAGAGCCCAACGTGGGGCTCGAACTCACTAACCATGAGATCACGACCTGAGCTAAAGTCAGACACTTAACCAACTGAGCCACCCAGGTACCTGAGTTGTTGTTGTTGTTTTAAGTTTATTTATTTTATTTTGAGGCAGGGAGCAGGAAAGGGGCAGAGAGAGAGGGAGAGAGAGAGAATCCCAAGCAGACTCTGCACTGTCAGCACGGGGCCCAAGGCAGGGCTTGAACTCACAAACCTCAAGATCATGACCCAAAACCAAGAGTTGGGTGCTTAACTGACTGAGCCACCCAGGTGCCCCTATAACTGACAGAGCTTTTAATACTTTGACAAAAAGATTTAAAGGTCAGGGAACAACCATAATTTTAAATTCTGACTCTGCCTAGTTGTAGGACTTTGATCAAGTTACTCTACCTATGACAGCCCAAGTCAACTCTTCTCTGAAATGGGGACAGAACCAATGGATAAGGTTGGACATGACATGTTTACATGTTTAAAGCGACCAGCACTCTGCCTGGCACGTGGTCAGTCCCCAAATGGTGGTCAACACCGGGATTACACTTTGCCCTAGCAATACAAAGAATCCAATGATATTTGTGGATGAAGAAAGGATTTTTCCTGGGGGGGGAAGACATTTAAAAATTGTTACTTAGTAACTGCTTTCTTTTAATTGCAAAGCACAGTGAACTTTTACTTCTTTCTCTTGATAAATAAATTACGGTCATGCCTAAGAGTTCACTGCCCAACATGAAGAATATACTGGCCACAGAGAGGCAAGGTTTTAAAAAACGGCGACAAAATTAGAGAGCATTTCTTTGTGGCACATGTTTTATTTCTGAAGGTTAAATTGAAATATGGGGCTCCTGGGGGCTCAGTCGGTTAAGTGTCCGACTCTCGATTTCTGCTCAGGTCATGATCTGACAGTTTGTGAGTTCGAGCCCCATGTCAGGTATGGACAGCAAGAAGCCTGCATGGGATTCTCTCTCTCTCCCTCTCCTGCTTGTGTTCTCTCTCTCTCAAAATAAATAAATAAACTTGAAAGAAAGAAAGAAAGAGAAAGAAAGAAAGAAAGAAAGAAAGAAAGAAAGAAAGAAAGAAAGAAAGAAAGAAAGAAAGAAAGAAAGAAAGAAAGAAAAAGGAAGGAAGGAAGGAAGGAAGGAAGGAAGGAAGGAAGGAAGGAAGGAAGGAAGGAAGGAAGGAAGATACAAATACTATGTTCCAACTGGCTGACTGAGACACAAACCTGTTGACCTCTTATCCATGAATTTATGGCCAGGCTAGTGAGAGGTCATGACTTTTTAGTACTAGAAGGCAGGCTGGAAGGGGTGAACACTGAAAAGTAAATGAATGTAGGCCTTCGACTTGCAAGATGAATGTCAGCATCACAAAGCACTTCTCAGGTCATCACTTCAGTCTGTGAAAGTGACACCATTTAAAATCATGACGCCCACGGGCCTGAAAGCAGCAGACAGTACTGAGTATTCCAAGCCCCCACACAGGGCTGCTTTCTCGGTTTGTCTCTGGGCTCTGGCCCTCTGCCTGCCGTAGGCCCATCACCACCAGCCTGCAGCTACTCAAGGCAAGAAGTGTGTTACCCTTCTGGACCCATCGCCAGCAAAGCACATGGTTGTGACCCGAATTAATGAATGAAACCAAGCCATGTAAATCGCTTCAAAAGCTTTTTATAACCTATGACCTTTTTAAAAATAATTATCCTGCCCACCCGGCCCTTAGATAAAAATTACAGTTGAAAGAAAATCTTCTGATAAACACAGGTAAAAACAAGAGGCTTCAGGGGCGTCTGGGTGGCTCCGTCAGGTGAGCATCTGACTCTGGATTTCGGCTCAGGTCATGATCTCACGGTTTGTGGGATCCAGCCCCACATGGGGCTCTGAGCTGACAGTGTGGAGCCTGCTTGGGATTCTCTCTCTCCCTCTCTCTGCCCCTCCCCCACCGGTGCTCATGCTCGCTCTCTCTTAAAATAAATAAACTTTAACAACAACAACAACAACAACAAAACAAGAGGCTTCAATCTGACAGCTAGAAAGTCCTATCCCATTATGCATAATGTCGCTGACTTCCATAATCAAGCCCAGCAGAGTAAGAGAAACTTCTGGAAGTGGGGTTGGGTCCCCACTAGTTGCACACCAAGATGAAGCTACTGGGGGGGGGGGGGGTAGGGGAGCATAGTCTGTTTTCACCAGACTTAAATCAACTCTCAGCAGCCTTGCTAATAACCACAGCCTTTCCCAAAATAAACACAGGACTTTTAGGTATGGAGCTTTTTAAACACCAGGGGAGAAGGAGACTCACAATTAAATTCAGACCGCCATTACACTATGGTCAGATAATGAGTGCACTCTGATGAATGGAACTTTCTAATTAAAGGGGCATACGTGAACTGTGAGGTCTTTCAATCTGCTAGTCAAACACAGTCCAGAGTCTCTGAATTTCCTAATCGTCGGCTAGTCTTCACGCATGTGTCCTCAGCTCTTAACCTTTAAAGTCCTTTCCAATCCTGAGAGTCTGTAGGATTCCACTCCTTTTACACGTCTAGACGTTAGTAACTTGGCCTGAAGATTTTCTTGTGCATAGAAACGTATGTCCTGTATACATCAACTGTGAGTTCTTTCAAATTAAGCATTTTGGAAGATGCAATGAGTATTAGGCAGCGTCTCCTTATGAAAGCCGTGGGAGGAAGTTCAGAGAAGGACTTTGCTTAAGAAGTTGCCACTGTTAACAGCATCGTTCACAGACACATTTTCCCAAAGTGTGGTTAACATACTGGGGGACCAAGTCCATACCGTGCAAATCTTTTTGTAGGTACTCAACCCTCTCAACAAGACCCAAACAAAATCCAAGATAAAAAAATTTAACAGTTTCACCGAAGTGTAATTTACATTCTATAAAATTCAATCACTGTAAGCACCCAGTTCGATGACCTTCGGTGACTTTATAGGACTGTGCCAACACCACCACAATCCATTTGTAAGACGTCTCCACCTCTTCTAAACATTCCCTCAGGCCAGCCTGCAGTTGGTTCCTGCTCCCCCCTCACAGCTCCAGACAGCCTTCTGCTTTCCACCCCTGTAAGCCCACTTTATGTAAACAGAAACACCACCCAGTCATCTGTATCTGCCTTCCTTCACTTAGCATAACAGTTTCTGGGGTTTGTACATGTTGAACATGTCCCGTCAAGGTAAATTTCATTGATTTTTCAATGAAGACCTAGCCTTTCCAATCAAGAGCCGGCTACCCAGAGAACACATCCAAGGGAAATCAAAACCCCCACCGGGGCCAACTGGTCACCTCCAGCTGTGGAACAGATGACTCCCCAGCCACGCCCGGGGCCGACACCTCTCCCCTCGTTTACCAAAGAGAGCTATTTCACTCACCTTGATCCCAAGGCACGCTGGGCTGCAGGTGAAACTACTCCTGCTTCCACCCCATCCTGAGGGGTCAGTAAGAACCAGTTACCCAGCTCTCTTGCTCCCTCAGCAAGGAGGAATGTGCCCTGTAACTGAGAACGGTTAGATTTCTACCCTCGTGGGATCCTGAATTCCTCCTCCTCACCCTTCGCCTTACCTTCTCCCTTTCTAGAGGGCCCTATTACAGGGGAAAAAGATGGTGTTTGCCCAAGCATGTCCCTCAAGGACGAGGTCTGGCACACTACACCTGCCTGTGTTGGGGAGAAGTACCTCATGGAAGGAAAAATGACCACCTTTGGCCATTTCATAATTCCAGTGGTTAAAAAAAAAGTGTGTGCTGTAGGGGCGGGGAGGGAACGCAACAAGAGCATTCTTGGGAGTGAAGGAATGCTCATGAGATACAAATTAGTTCCCTAACAGAGGCAAGCAGACACTGGCCTCGGCCCTCACAGGCGGCCATACAGAGGCGGGGGAGCCACACTTCCCTAAGCACACTCGCCTTGTTATTCCAGAGGTGTGATCACAGCTCCCCATCCAACACTAGGCCAATTGCTTGCTGACTGGCCCGCCCCTGCTTTGTGCCAGAATGTGGCAGCTGAACCCAGAGTGTGGAGAGTTCCTTCTGGCCCTCCTCTTCAGCAGGGGACTTTAGGGTGGGTACAGAGAGGGTCTGCCTATGGGGTCAAGAGTGAGGTGTGTCTATGAGAAGTACTCCTTACAAGGAATCCGGCCTCCTTAAGGAAAAGAATGTCTGAGAGTCAATGGCTACCACCAGGCTGATGTATGTTATTTGTGAAATCTGGTCAGCCTAATGGATGAGGTTGCTCTGGGCGACCTTCCCGCCCCGGCCCCGGCTTTTGCTCAGAGGACAGTCTTCAGTTTCTGCTTTTCCGAGGTCCAAGCCATATGCCACTGGGTACATGCACCCTTAAAAAAATAAACAATGAAAACATTCGCTCCTCAAGGCAGGTTAAGTATTCTTCTGAGTGTTTTCAATGTACCGTCATTTTATAGCTTGTCCGTCACCACCCGTCCCATAACAGCCTACCAAAAAGTTGATACAGTCATGTTACTTTATTTCATTGTACTGCCTCCTCTTCAGGCATTAGCCCCTAGGAAACTCTAACCTTGCAATAAGAATCCGAGTACCAGGAATGTACTGGAAATATGGAAAAGTAAACAAAAATGCCAAGCTTCTAAGTCACTGCCAGGAAAATTCTAAGTAAGAGAATGAAATGAGCCTCACATCTTCACTGGGGCTCAGAAAACTGACGCCCTCCCCGCCCCACCCCTGCATACATGGGGACTCCAGGCTCCTCACGCTGGTCGCAGCCCCGCACAATAGAAGCACTGTTTCACCAGGCCCATCGCGCTTACCCCAGAAGCAAGTTCCTGCCTCTCCTGGCCTGGAGGGCTTTCAGGTGGGAAGGGAATGCTGAAGGGGACACACAGACCAGAGAAGAAACCCTGCAAGCCCAGCGGAGAGACAGAAAGTGCATCGAGAAGGCCAGGGGCCAGGTCCCCACACCTCCTACGGCTCCCTCCACATGGGAGCTTCTCTGCTGTGGCGCTTCTGACATTTTGGGGGGGTAATTCTTTGTTGTGGGAGCTGTTCTGTGTGTGGTCGGTCAGTCGGTGGCATCACTGGGTGTCATCAGAAGACAACCAACACAGTCTGCGCACATTGCCAGGTGGTCCCCAGGAGCAGACCCCTCATCTAGACGAACTACATAATCATCAATTGCAGGGTTGGAAAGACACAGGAGATCATCTAGGCCAAGAAGTCATCATTTAGGAGGAGTTACACCGAGTCCTTTAAAGAGTGACTCTCAGGGGCGCCTGGGCGGCTCAGTCGGTTGGGCGTCCGACTTCAGCTCAGGTCACGATCTCACGGTCGGTGAGTTCGAGCCCCACGTCGGGCTCTGGGCTGATGGCTCGGAGCCTGGAGCCCATTTCAGATTCTGTCTCCCTCTCTCTCTGCCCCTCCCCCGTTCATGCTCTGTGTCTCTCTGTCTCAAAAATAAAAAAGTTAAAAAAAAAAAAATTAAAAAAATTAAAAAAAAAAAAAAAAAGAGTGACTCTCAGGGCGTCTGGGTGGCTCAGTCAAATGTCTGCCTCTTGGTTTCGGCTCAGGTCACGATCTCATAGTTCTTGAGTTTGAGCCCTGCATCGGGCTCTGCGCTGACAGCATGGAGCCCATTTGGGATTCTCTGTCTCCTCTCTCTGCCCCTCCCCTAGCTCGCACGTGTGCACGTGCACACGGTCTCTCTCTAAAAAACATTAAAAAAAAATAATGATAAAGAGTGACTCTCCAAGGTTACTACCCCCCACTACTTATTGGCAGCACACAGGCCAGAAGCCATGGCACCTGAGCAGGCAAACACTTTCAGAGAAGCCTTTTTTCAAAGAAATGACTGAATACTAAGAGCATCATACATATTTCAAAACCATTACTTGGTAAATAAAATAGTATTAGTGATACTGTTCTGTCCCATTTTTGTAAGGGCAGAGAGAATAGGGGAGAGTGACCCCTTGGACAAGTGGGACCCCAGCGGCTGGGACAGCAGATCTGAGAAGGCCAACAGGCAGAAAAGCAAGAACAGTTTACATTTATAGGACACATTTTATATGGGTTTATAAAATTACTGTTTTATAGAATATAAAATGTCCTCTGGAAATCAACCCATTTAATAGAGAATTTAACACACACAGATCCTGGGTGCTCTACCAGGAAGGATCCCACTCATCTGCCCATCTCCCTTCAAAGAACAGCCATTCATAGAAGAGCCTGTAAAAATAAAATAATGATGTACTTTGGAGGGTTACTACCAAATCTGGAGACATACAGGGTCTGCACATCTGACAGTGGTCCAGGACCCGAAGGAAGTGTTCCCCGTGTTTGCCACATGACTTAGGGGAGAGCCTAAGCAGAAAGGTAGCACGGAGCGCTCTGTCCTTACTCAGGCACTTGCTACCTGAAGACTTGTTTCCTCTTGGGTTTTTTGTTTTGTTTTTAAGATTTTATTCTTGAGTAATCTCTACACCCAATATGGGGCTCGAACTTACAACCCTGAGATCAAGAGTCACATTGTCTACTGACTGAGCCAACCAGACTCCCCTCCTCTTGTCTTGATAAATATCTTAATGCAGATACAGTGCTCTCAGGGCAAGAGTGTGGTCAAAATCTGAGTTTGGTGGGGTTTATGGTAAACTACGGAGACCTAGAAGGAGTTGAAACAACAAATTCCTAAAAGATTATTTAGACTTAACATTAGACACTATTCAAAGGTGCCATCAGAACAAAAGAGCCATTTTCAGTGTTCCTGGAGCATTTTAGTCCCAACTGATTAGGACTATAGACAAAGCAGCAGATAATCTGGGGAACAGGAAATAGGCAAAAACATATAAACAAAGAAGTCTTCAAAGAACAGTAAAGAACAAGAGGGGCACCTGGGTGGCTCAGCAGGTTGAGCACCTGACTCCTGATTTCAGCTCAGGTCATGGTCTCATGGTTTGTGGGATCAAGCCCCAGAGGATGGCTCCTTGCTGTCAGCACAGAGCCTGTTTGGGATTCTCTCTTACCCTCTCTCTTTGCCCCTCCCCTGCTTGTACTCGGTCTCTCTCACTCTCTCTCAAAAATAAATACACATTAAAAAATTTTTTTTAAATAATAAAGAACTAAAATCAAATGCACTCATTATTAGCGACAATTTTACATGCACTCCTTGATTTACAGCCATACCACTCCAAACAGCTTTTTGTTACTGTTCATTTTCTTAAACACTCAAACAGAATCAAAGAATGACATGTCTCGCTAAGGTTATTATTCACAGAAAGAAAAAAAAAAAAAAGGAAAGAAAGATCTTCATAGACATCTTATAATTTGTGAATTCAGGTTTCCACCTTGATTATTGGAGTTAAAATCTTTAAAACAAAAATTTTTTTAAACATTTATTTATTTGTGAGAGACAAAGAGAGAGAGGAAGAGCAGGGAAGGGGCAGAGAGAGAAAGAGAGGGAGACACAGAATCCAAAGCAGGCTCCAGGCACTGAGCTGTTAGCACAGGGCCTGATGCGGGGCTCAAACTCCTGAACCGTGAGATGATGACCTGAGCTGAAGTCGGACGCTTAACTGACTGGGCCACCCACGCACCCCTGGAGTTAAAATCTTAATGTTGTGTTTGGAGGAGGGGGGCAAATCTTATCTTTATTAATATTTTTCTTTCTTTAGCAATTATGCGATCTTCCAGGAGAATAACCAGAAAGCTCAAAGCTTGGGAGTCTCTTGTCGAAGAGGCAAAGAAAGAAACAACTTGAACACATGATGTCAAAATCCTCACTGCAAATGACAGCCCTTATTTTCGTGCACTTCCACCTGCTAGGGTCCACCTTTCAAACAGAGCTGGCCAAAGCCTGCTTTTATGTCTCGTGACTGGTAACTGTTTAATTCTCAGTGCATGGCAGGGCTGGTGTGAAGAGAAAAGGCTGCTTTAAGCCAAGGTCCATATTAATAGGGTACCGCAAGCAGAGAAAAATAGACACCAAAATTTTAAAACAATGGTCAACTATGCATGGTAGAATTTCTTTTTCTTTGTGTTCAATTTTTTTTTTTTTCAAGGCAGAATAGGTATTACTTTCTTACTCAGAATTAAAATCAATTAATGTTTTGGGGCACCTGGGTGACACAGCCGGTTGAGCATCGGACTTCTGATTTCGGTTCAGGTCATGATCCCAGGGTGGTGGGAGAGAGCCCCTCATTGGGCTTATCCTGGGCATGGAGCCTGCTTAAGATTCTTTCTCTTTAGCACACTTGGGCAGCTCAGTCTGACTCTGGATTTCAGCTCAGGTCATGATCTCATGGTTCATGAGTTTGAGCCCTGAGTCAGGCTCTGTGTGGACAGCACAGAGACTGCTTGGGATTCTCTCTCTCTCTCCCTCTCCTCTCTCTGCCTCTCTCTCACTCACGCTCTCTCACAAAATAAATTTCAAAAAAAATTATAAAGGATTAAAGAAGAGTCTCTCTCTCTGTCCCTCACCTGCTAGCTCTCAAAAAAAGAAAGAGGAAAATCAAGTAATATTTTTTTTTAAATAACACATAACCAGTATTTTCTGAAGCTGGGAACTGCAGTGGCTGTAACACCTAGGCCTGTTACTGGAGCCCCAACCAAACCCATGCTTTCCCATTCTATCCCTTTAGCCAGACGACATCCACGCAGGACGCCTCTGCATTTGGCGACCCACTCTACTACAACGTGCCAGCTCCCTGACCACCAAGTCTGCAAACTCTGCTCGGAGCACACAGCTCAGTGCATGACCCAATCAATTTAAAGCCCGCTCACTACGTAGTTCCTTTATATTGCCACACCACGGCGAGAAACAGCACAGGCATTCATCAGCAGGCAGAACACCCCTCCCTCTGTAGCCCCACAGCACTACACACTCCCAGGTGCTAGAAGGACAGAAAGCTTCATTATGCTCCACGCTCCTAGAAGGCAGGGCTGTGTTTAACTCCTCTGTACAGTGCTTAGTTCCTACCCACAGAAGATTAATTAAATGTCTGACAAAGAAAAGACTCCACGTCAAAGGTCAACAGCATCAACACAGATAAAAGCAAGCCATTTACCTTCTTCCTGGGAACAGCTGGCAGAACTCACACCAATAATTGAAAACCACGGGCAAGCCAGAAGGAATTAAGCTGATTGCTGCGTCCAAACAAGATCTTTCCTACAAGCCGATGCAAAAAGAAACACGACGTGCAGTTCCACAAGAGGCTCTATTAGCTGCTCTAGGAATTGTGTTTTCTATGCTAGTCAGTTAAATTTGACAAACATCTCCTCTGTGCAGGTATGGGCCACTCCAGCGCAGTCCCCATATTGGAAGATGTCTGAACATGAGCCAGTTTAACTTTTCTTGGTAAAATGGGCAAAACGTGGCCTCCTTCAAGATGCCAAGATGATGGCTAAAAACCAGAGTCTATACCAAGTATATATGACAGGTGCTCAAAAACGTAGGGTAGACCCAACACCACTCTGTAATGCAGCTGGGGGTTGAATGGCCTTACACAGAAATCCTAATCACATTTTTCCTTGGCATCTGTTTTGTAGTTCATTTCATTTTCCACCTCTCTGCCTGTTCTCATCAGAAATGTCAAGGTCAAAAAGCAAATGCACGGGACAATGGCAAACAAGATACAGGAGAATGGATAACTGAGAAATGCACTGGCTTCTGATCTACTTCTAAGCCATAGAAGAAGACAAGGAATTCATTCAAGATCTGTCTTTAACTCCTAGATACAACTGACAACTTCAAAGAGACAGAAGACAACATTTGATACTCTCGTTCTTCAGTTGGTGGGGGAGGGATCCACAGATCCTTTTGAGAATTTGATGAAAGAAAGAGGCTTTCTTCTCCCAAATATACACATACACTGAAATTCTGCTTACGTTCCAGACAATTCAGAAACACACAACCCCACCCGAAGCCCCTCCCCCACAGCAGTAAGAAAAGAGAATCAGGCAGAGCTTCCTTAGGATTAAAATATGGAAGAAGCTGACTTTTTAAAATTATCGTGCACACAGCTGGCTGTGGTCCCAATAATTCTCTTGCTCTAGGTTGTGTTAAAATTCCAAAGAACTAAATAGCATGAAGCAAGCCTGGGACGTTTGTGAAGCCAGTCTCCGGTCCAAAATGCCTGCTGCTTCACCAAATAATTAAGCCATTACTTCATCTGTATTGCACACCTGCAATATAATTGCTTCACAAAACCACGCTCACAGATGGCTCTGAGAGAGGTGAGTCCACATAATAAAAGTCCGCAGGCAGCTTGCTTATTTGGACAAGGTTTTGGAATCATGGAAAAGCTGCCCATAGCAAACACAACATCTCATTAGCTGAGCTGCACTTTGCTCTGCGCTGTGTGTAGGAAAGCCCCACACCCAATCCTTCTGGAGGGGGACTATGCTGTGTGCCTGGAGGGCCACCAGACTGTATGCTACACAATAAATAAAGCACAGCGCCCCACATTTGGACTTGAACGAGAGTAGAGTCTACAGGAAAATGGCAAATATTCATTTGCTCTCATTTAAAGATCCAAACCAACACTAATGATAAACCACTTTATGTACAATGCTTTACAATTTCTAAGCACTTTCACATGGCTCAGAACCTAGGAAGGCAGGAATTATTGCCAGTGCACTCACTGATCAGCAAATGCTTTTTGACCATAGATTGCACTCGGTGTGGAGGAGTGAAGAGGGGTGGTCCCGGTCTTCCAGGGGCCATGAAAACCTAGAATGCCAAGTTGGCCTAGGGAGGAAGGGGTTTCCCTAAGGAAAAGAGCACAGAACTAGACTCTTAGGGAGCAGGTAATTTTTCACAGAGAACTGGGATGGAAGAGGCTGGGGAAGTAGCAGTCAGGGCAGAAAGAAGAGCCTGTGCAAATACAAAGGAGGAGAGGAGAGAACAGGCATGTTCTCACGGCTGGGGTGCCTGGAGTCTGCAGGGTGATGGGGGCTGATGATGGAGGGGGATGGGCCAGATCGAGGGAGATCTTACCTGCAGTGGATAACGGGGGTTTATAGGGAAGGACCTGAAGATCACACCTGTCTCTTGGAGCAGTGTTCTTAAACTACGATGCAGCTTTAAAAAAACAAAATGTATCTGGGCACCTGGGTGGCTCAGTCAGTCAAGCATCCAACTCTTGATCTCGGCTCAGGTCACGATCTCACGGGTTTGTGAGATCAAGCCCTGTGTTGGGCTCTGCTCTGAGCATGCAGAGCCTGCTTGGGATTCTCTCTCTCTCTCTTCCTCTCCATCCCTCCCCCACTCACGCACACACACGTGCTCTCTCTCTCTCAAAATAAACAATTAATTAATGTATCCATGTTTGGTTCCCACCCCCAAAAGATCCTGATTCAACTAGCCTGGTGTGGGACCTAGACATCAGTATTCTTTTTTTTTTTTTTTTTTTTTTTTTTTAAATTAGTACTCTTTTTAAAGAGCTCCCCAGGTGAGATTATTGTGCAGCTGGCGTGGACAAGCACTGGGCTAGAGGTCAAGCAGCCTTCAAGGCTCTTCCTTGGGCTTTGAACTGTAGCAATTATTTCCACTTAATTTTGTAGATCAATTTTAAGAATGCAAAAAAAAAAAAAAAAAAAAAAGGATGGGGATAAAGGCTCTCAGAACAACACATACCCACATACCCCTATCTTCCAGATACTAAAACACAAAGGATTCTAGCAATTGTTACTTGCTGTGATATGCAAATTGATATGCAAAGTGTCCTAATTAATGCTGATGCTAACAAATCCACAGTGACATTTATTTCTGGATTACCTGTTTGGACTGGGTAGGAAAACAATTCTGAAAGTCTCTTTATTACTTAAGTTATTCTTTTTTTTTTTAAGTTTATTTATTTTTGAGAGAGAGACAGCGTGTGTGCCAGTGGGGGTAGGGCAGAGAAAGAGGGGGACAGAGGATCTGAAGCAGGCTCCATGATGACAGCAGACAGCCCAATGTAGGGCTTGAACTCACGAACTGCAAGATCATGACCTGGGCCAAAGCTGGACACTTAACCAACTGAGCCACCCAGGTGCCCCTTAAATTATTCTTTAAGACCATGATTCTTTGCTGGACAAGATCATCAAGTCAAATAAACTTCATAAACTGATTCACCCAGCCAGCACACTATGGGGAGGAGGGAGGAAGTCCTGGATTATTACGTTTATCTGAAGAGCTTGATGCTTTCAAAGGTCATCTTATTGACAAATCTGGAGTTTGTAAGCAGAACAGGTGAACAAGAGGTAGTGACCCAGCAAAACTTCATAAATCTAAATGGCTGGCACTCCCCGGGGTCACAAGGTCAGCAAACCTTGGTCACCTCCACTGCCCCTTCGTCCTTCCCATGTCCCACAAGGACACCACTGATGGAAATTGCCTTTTCTCTTTCAACACAGTGCTCTGTCAGCCACCATGAATCAGACTAGGCAGCAGAATGAAAATCAATTTATGATTCCTGCCCCATAATTTACCACCACGTTAAAAAGAACCACTCACTAGGACTACTTTGAAAGAGTACCAATTTATACCAAGCAAGAAGCCCCAAACACTGATTCCATTCATTTAAACCAACAATATAGCCTTTTAGGTAAGCAGAAGTTGATTTACAAAAAAATGTCTGGGGACATAAATTTTGGGGGAAGAATGAAATGCTTTTTACCTTTGCCAGAAGAGAAAGAAAAAATAAGGGGGGGCGGGGAACCCCTCATCTTACAACAGCCTTTGGTACTCAACTTTGAACATCACAGCACAAATTCACCTTCACGCCAAGGGCTGGGTTTCTGTCTGTTTCATGACTTCCTGTACGACTCACATGTAAGAGTCATGAGGGGGCTGCCTTCACCCCGAGGGTTGTTTTTGTTTCTGTTTTTTAATTAAGCAATAGGACATCTAAGAAAACTCAACTGCATGGCATCTTACAAATAAAATTTATTAAAAAACATTGTATCTATATTTGCCAGTATTTGATCACAATTACCAACATTAGGTGAACGAGATGACTGTTGACTCTGAGGTTATCCAATCATCTGCCCTCTTTCAGTCAGTTGCTCTGAAAGTTTGTTGCTTTACGGGTGCTCACGACCAGTATCACATAAGTGTCCTGTGCTTCCCACAGCCCTCAACGGAGGAGGGGAACAAGGGTCGGAGGAGAGTTGAGAAGCAACCCTGTGGCCAAATGATGCCATCAAACATACACATTTATTCTGTCTTTTCAGGAGAGAAGATCAGCTTGCTGAGAATGTTCAAATCTGGGGGAAACAGCTCAAGGCCACAGAAATTTCATAAGATGGATTTCTACTATTCTTTACCAAGTAAATATATTTTTTTTTAATTTTTTTTTTCAACGTTTTTTATTTATTTTTGGGACAGAGAGAGACAGAGCATGAACGGGGGAGGGGCAGAGAGAGAGGGAGACACAGAATCGGAAACAGGCTCCAGGCTCCGAGCCATCAGCCCAGAGCCTGACGCGGGGCTCGAACTCACGGACCGTGAGATCGTGACCTGGCTGAAGTCAGACGCTTAACCGACTGCGCCACCCAGGCGCCCCCCGAGTAAATATATTTTAAGAGGCCAACATATCTTGAGGGATCATCACATTCAGCTCACAGTCAAAAAAAAAAAAAAAAAAAAAAAAAAAATTTGGAAACCCAGCCATGGTCAAAAGATTTGCTTGGGGTTCCTGGGTGGCTCAGTCAGTTGAGTGTCCGACTCTTGATTTCAGCTCAGGTCATGATTTCAAGGTTTGTGAGATCAAACCACCCACAGGCTCTGTGCTGACAGTGCCTGCTTGGGATTCTCTAGCTGTCCCTCTCTATCTCTCTTCTCCCTCTCTCTCTCTCTGCCCCTCTCCCACTCGTGCATGCTCTCTCTCAAAATAAATAAATAAACATTAAAAAAAAAAAAAGGATTTTCTGACTCCCCAGTGAAAACGACCTGGGTGAACAAAATGGCCGTCTTAGTGAAACGCCACGTTATGGCCCTTCTGCCGCGTGGACTGAAGGCTGCACAGGCTCCGTCTGGCCAGAGAAACGTCTCCGCTGGCCCAGGCTGACTTCATGACTCCTCGCCCGGCCTTCCTATTACTGTTTGTCATTACAACACCCCCCAGGCTTCATTTCAACCCACACTCTTGATAAGCTGTGAGCTCAGAAATTTCAATTACTTTTACTGACTACATTTCACAGTGTGGGGACTGTGCCATTTGGAGCCTGATTCCAAACCTCCCTGTGGGTGAACTGCATTATACCTGGAACATTTCCCTTGGGCTCTGGGGCCACCTGAGGCACGTAGCTTGGTACCTCAGAGAAGGGTCACGTTTCCTTAGTGGATTCGACTTGGAAGCCACCATACCTCCCACCAGGTAGCCTGCGGTCACCTCCTCTGAGGTATAACCTCAGGTGTCCCGGGGTGTCTGCCAGCAGTGAGGTGAGGCAGCTCTGTTATGAGGGGAATGTCGCCCACTCCTGAGCACCCCCAACCCAGACCTGCTCTCACAGGCCTACTCAGCTTAGTAAATATTTATCCAGCATGCCTGACCTAAGCAAACGCATGATAACCACCCTTGGCCTGCTCTTCACACTAGAAAAGAAAACAATCGGCTCTATTTAAACATAACTGGTAAGTAAGACAATAACGTGTCAGTAAGCCGAGAGAGTTAAGGAAAGATCCTTCCATCTGGTTAGCTTTTTTGCGAGTCGGATTCACACAATGCAAGTGGGACTTTCCAAATGTCTCCCACCTCTGCTTCCACTCTTGCTCCTGCATCTTATGGCCTCAGGGATGTCAACTACTCCATGACTTTCTTACCAGACCACGTTACCTTTCTACTTAAGTGTCTTGGAAAGAAGGGAGCATTTGCCTACATGAGCAACTCACCACCGTCCTCAACCAGAGCTCCAAGCAGGACAAAGGTCCAAACCGAAGGACGAAGGAAGGAGTCCCACACACAACACCAACCAAGACCACACCATGTTAGAAAAACAGATTTTCTTTGAGCCTCTTGGCACTTTTCCTCCCTCAGGCCTTGGGCGGATGGCAACGAGTGAAATGCATGAGAATTTATCAGAGACGGTTATTTTATAGTCTAGACCGGTACTATCTAATGCAAAGTTCTACAATGAAGGGAATGTTCCAGATCTGAGCTAATACAGTAGCCATGAGCCACATATGGCTACTGAGCCCTTGAATGTGGTGAGGGCAACTATTTTTAATTAGATTTCATTTCGATTTAAGCAGCCACATGTGGCTAATGACTACAATACTGGACGGTACGCTTATAGGCCATAGCACACACACAAAGGATTACTTTATTTCAGCGAACAAGTTTCAACAAATACCTTTCCCCCCACCCCATTTCATTCACGCCGAGGACTTACTAGCAACTCCTGTCACTTATAGTCCCCACCCCGCTAACTGAAGAAAATGTTGAGTCGATTCAATGGAAAAATGGGAAGCAGATTAAAATGTCAGATTTCAAGCTATAAGTATTGATGCTCTATTTGGAGTGAGCCTTCTTTCCCCCACCTGCACGACAAATGAGCAATTCTTGAATTATCCACAGCATGTAAAGTACGCTGAAACACGGCTGTGGGTTCTTCAACAACCACACACTTTGGGGCACACACTGTACTTTGTGAAGGAGCAGGAAATGTCAACAGAGAAGGCGTGACAGGGGAGGAGAATTATATTTTGCGTCCCACTCTCGGAAAAGCCTTTTCAATGTCCACCCACCCAAGTTTGTTTGCTCCCTTCTCCAGAGGTTCTTGTCAAGAACACAGAAGCTATTGTTCACCCCACAACAGCTCTTCTCAAACAAGGCTTTGTCTCCAGGCCTTCAGAGACGATCACTCTCCGAGGAAATGCTGCTGAAAAATTGGGCCAAACTGTGTCAACTTGGTGGTATTTACACAGATCAAGAGGGAGGTGGCAGGGTCACCTCTCCAAGAGTTGGGACGTGGAGGCAGGGTCAGTTGTCCCAAGTGGAGGGAGGAAGCAGATGGGGGTGAAGGGGACTCACCTGGAGAGCGGGGGTGTGGGTCACTAGCTCACTGGGATGGTCCAAGAGCGAGGCTCAGTATGGGGACACGGGACCTTGGTGAGCGGGAGGAGCACTCCGGCTGGTGTGGAAAGTGTCACTGGTAGAAACCTGACCATCGCGAGAGCTACCCTGTGAGCCTGGAACTCCACCCCCACGAGCCACACTGAACACACCGCACTGCGGGACCGGAGAACCCTGCCGAGGATGGAAAAAGCTGCTAAGGCCAACTTCACAGACCCAGATGATCTTGAAAATCAGGCAACGGTAATGTTTTTACTTCTACCTTCACAGATGCAAAGCATAGAGCAAAGAAAAAACAGAGGAGAATCAGGGGCCAACATTCTTCTCCCACTCACTGCCTGGTCTTCCCCCTTCCCCAAACCGGCAATTCCGTTTTGGCAGCCGCTCAGGTGACCCCTTTCGAGTCGTCCTTGACATCTTTTTCCGCTCGCACCCGAAATCCAATTCCTTAGCAAATCCAATCAGCTCTACCTTCAAAACATATCTGGGACCCAACCACTAAGTGCCACCACGGTCTCCTGGGTGACCACAGCAGCTTTCTAATTGGCCTCCTCACCCAGTCACTGTAGTCTGCTCACTCAGCAGCCGGCACAGTGCAAGCACAGGCCGAGGCCAATTGTATCACTCAGAACAAAATCTAAACCCCTTCTCCTGGCCTAGCAGACCCCTGATTGTTTCTCCAGGCACCTCACCTGTTTCACCGCTCACTCATTCTATTCCAGCGACTATGACCACCTTGGTGTTCCTCAAATACATGCAACACTCTTCCACCTCAGGGCCTCTGCACACCCTCCTCCCTCTCTCTGAAACGACTTTCACCCCAGAGTGTAGGACTTGTTCCCTCACTTCCCAGAGGCTTCTAAATGTCACATACTCAGAGGCTTCCTTTACAAGTTTATATAAAATATGGACCCAAAAGCATATACCGCTAACACTACATATTCGCTCTGGTCTCCCTTGCTTTGTTTTTCTTCTTTGCATTTAATACCACTTGACATATATTTAGCTGTTTCTATGTTTTTTTCTACTTGAACAGAAGATCCATGGGGGCAGAAGTAGTGTGTGTGTCTGGTTTACTGCTATATCCCCAGGGCCCGCCTAGCACATAGTAGGTGTTCAATAAATTTGTCTGTGGGTTGTCTCTCTGAATATTTGGGTTGGTCTTTTACAAAGCAAACTGCTCTCAAAATGAAATTCATGTGATTATGTAAACATCATGAGGAAGACTCAATTAAGTTATGGGCCATAAAATCACAACTTAATTCATACAAAGCAAATGGATTTCCTATAGTTCTGTGTGTTCGGCTGTGGACTACAGATCAGGGTCACTATTTTGTCAACCACTCTGTTCTCCCAGGCACTCCCTCGTGTTGCCTAAGGTAAGGGTACATCTTCCCCACTGGGCTGCTCTCATCAGAGGTGGGACTCTGGCTCCCCGTTAGTGGTATACGGTGAGGGGATCCCCAAATGGTTTGGGTCCTTGATCGTCCTCTCGCCCTTAAAACACAGAAATGCCTACCACACATGTATACATCAGAGGGCTTTATAGTAAGGTGTGAAAATGAGCGAGCGAGCGAGCGTGTGTGTGTGTGAGAGAGAGAGAGAGACAAACTTCACTTCTGTGTCAAGGAATTTATTCAACATGGGGCACTGGCTGGCTTAGTCAGTAGAGCATGCAACTCTTGATCTCAGGGTCATGAGTTCAAGCCCCATGTTGGGTGCAGAGATTATAAAAAAAATAGTTTATTCAACAGACACTGAATTCCCCTCTCCGCCAGGCCACCTCCCAAACTTAGTCACCCCTGGGGGGCTGTATGTTCCACATAGACACCCGTCTCTTGGTTCACCCATTACACACCCAGGGCCCTGCTCAGGGCCTGAAACATTGCAGAGGCTCAAATCAAAGTCTGCTGAGCCATAAAGATTCCAGACCAGCCACAGAGCTCCCAACGCCTGGGGACCTGTCCCCAGTAACCCTCGGGCTGAGTGGGCTCCATGGCACATTGGATATCATGCAGGACATGGTTGCTTTTACTTTTTGGAGAAAGTTGACCACATAGCAAAGTTTTCCCATTTACTTCAAGAACAGAAGTATGCATCTCACTGATGGTTCCCGTGCTCTTTCTGCACAGGCTAATTTTAATTCCATCTCACTGGGTCCCTTCGGTAATAGATGTTGACAGTCCCAGATGCCAGGCCCTCGGGATTAACCTAAACGACTTAACCTCCAGGACAGCAGGTCTCTTCCTCTCGAGTTTTGCAGAAGAAAAAGCATACAGCACAGTCCAGGCCAACAGCCCCACGAAAATCCCAATGCTGACAGCATCTATTTATCTGGACGGTTGCGTCCTCGAGAGCCAGACCTTACCTGATTCTTTGTTGGCCCGGGTGCCTCACCTAAGACCAAGCACAGTGAAAGTTCAATAAGAGCTTGGAGAAAGCGGCACCTGGGTGGCTCAATCGGTTAAGCATCCGACTTCAGCTCAGGTCATGATCTCACGGTTCGTGAGTTCAAGCCCCAAGTCGGGCTCTGTGCTGACAGCTTGGATTCTGTCTCCCTCTCTCTCTGCCCCTCCCCTACTTGTGTTCTCTTTCTCTCCAAAATAAACAAACATTAAATTAAAAAAAAAAAAAAAAAAAAAAAAGGCTTGGAGAAAGTCACCGGATGGTAAGTACATGACCTTAGACACCATACAATGCAGCCAGATTTGCACTCAGTAGGAAGGAGATTGTTTCCCATTTTATGGATAACTAACCTCTTAGAATTTCCTACGTTGTGCTTAATTTCAACATGCTGCATGGGCCAAAGTAACATTAAAGTCATTTTTTTTCCTCCTTTGGAGAAATACAGGACTGGATTTACTTGCCCACGTGTATATTTACCAGGCAAAGCACGTGGTTCCCGTCTGCCACTGGGTTCATCATGCGCCCTCATTTCTTGGCATGGGCCTAACACAGCAGGAAAGTGCATTCTAATGGTCTGTGGGATCAATTCCAGTGGTAGCTGACAGCTGATACTGAATATTTGAATACACAGGAGGACAAACATTAATGAGTTATAAAATAAAATACCCCACTGAGTCAAATTGCTCATATGCAGAAAAAAAGCATGGGGACGGCAGCTTCCAGAACACCCAGAAATAGAATTTGTAACACATGACAGGCCCAATGAAGACATTTGGGAGCTCGATAAAAATAAATAATTATGTAATGGAAAAGAAGCAGTGACAATTTAGAGTCAGAAAAAGTAAATGTCGCATAGGCCAATATCCCACCGAACACAAAAACCTCATTTGTCGGATCTCAGACACACTTGTGGAAACCAGGTGTTCCTACCTCCACCAAAACGACGTTTCCATCTGTAGACATATCTCTCCCTTAGATCTGCCGAGCATCTGTGACATAAAATCTAGCAATGCACACGACATGCAAGGATTAAATGGTAGGAGATATCATTTCTGTCCCCAAGAGTCTCAGAACCTACTGGAGGGAAAATGAATTGTGCAGGTGAAGTGGTCAGTGATGGGGCACAGACAGGCTACAGGAATGCAAAAGAGAAACATCACATGTCAGAAATCAGGAAAGGCTCACAAGAAGTAACAGTGCTTGGGGTGCCTGGATGGCTCAGTCAGTCGAGCATCTGACTATTGATTTTGGCTCAGGTCATGATCCTAGGGTCATGCGATCAAGCCCCACGTTGGGGTCTGTGCTGGGCGTAGAGCCTGCTTAAGATTTTCTCTCTCTCCCCCTCTGGGCACCTGGGTGGCTCAGTTGGTTAAGAGCCCACTTCAGCTCAGGTCATGATCTCACTGTTCATGAGTTCAAGCCCCACATCAGGCTCTGTGCTGACAGCTGGGAGTCTGCTTCCACTATGAATCCTCTGTGTCCCTCTCACTCTGCCCCTCCCCTGCTCGCTCGCTCTCTCTCTCTCTCTCTCTCTCTCTCAAAAATAAATGAACATTAAAGAATTTTTTTTAAAGATGATCTCTCCCTCCTCTGGCCCTCTCTCCTGCTCGCACATGCTCTCTCTCAAAAAAGAAAAAAAAAAAGTGGCAGTGCCTGAGCTCCACGTTGAAGTCCGCCCAAGAAAAAAGGGACCAAGACAATCCAAAGAAGCACAGACATAAAGACCAGGAAGGGCAGTCAACACCAGGGATCTGTAAGCATATTGACAGGTCCCAGTCAGTTCATGCAGAGTCTGGAGATCAGGCTAAGGAGTTTGGATTTTGTCCCCAAAATGAAGGGAAACCACTGAAGAATGACGTGCTTGGATACGCATAAATGTGGCTATAATACTGCTCACCATTCTTGACTGTGCTCCTCACCAGCTACATATCAGTCCTCCCCTGCACCCTTTAAGCTCCAGGAGGGCAGGGGTTGACTCTGTTTGGTTCACCACGTTCCCATGATCCAGTAAAGCACCTGGGGCAGAGCAGGTATCGAGTGAACAATGAAGGAAGGAACGAACAAACGAGCCCCATCAATCAATGAGCGGACTCTGGTGGGTGGACTGAAAGGGGATACGCAGGGAGGCGGGAAGACCAGCCCGTCACAGGATCCCTCTGAGCCTGGTTTCCGGAGAAACCAAAGTTGCCTCTGAAGATGGTCTGAGAGGCTAGGAAGAAGGGACAGTGAGGACAGGGATTTAAGAAATCGAAGAACAAGGTAATAGGGACAAGCGAGGGGGAGGAAATTCAGTTTCAGATATTCCGAGCTTGCGGTATCTGGCACCTGAGGACACAAAGCGGAGCTGTCCAATCATACATCCGTCTTACATACAGAGGGAGATGTGGCTGGAAACAAACACAGGCAGCCACGGGAAGGCCACTGACGGGGCCACGAGGCCATGGGTGAGGGGCCTCAATCCAGATGTTATGAAAACTGAATTGGTTTTTTGCCACATAATGACTCCCTTCAAGTTGACTATTAATACCACAAACAATGGTCATAAAGCAACAACTGATCTGACCAAGCTATTTGCTCTATGCATTTCATTTTCAACCTGTAAGAATGCTAGCTCAGTCGATTGAGCGTCCGACTCTTGATTTCAGCTCAGATCATGATTCCATGGTCATGGGATGGGCTCATACTCAGCATGGAGTCGGCCGAAGATTCTCTCTCTCTCCCTCCACCACCCATCTCCCCCGCCCCCAACCCCACCTCTTCTGCTTGTGCTCTCTCAAATAACATTTCAAAAAATTAAAGAAAAAAAGAAAGATGGCTAATAGCTGAAGCATGAACTAGACTATCTTCATAAGGGAAGATCGCAGTTTGAATGCTGGCTCTTGGGTTAAAAAGCAGTTGAGAACAAACATGCATAACAAAATTATCCCAACGTCAGATGTGAAAAGGACTGATGATCATTCTTTTCATTACAGCCAGGATCCACTTAGGTCTTGAGTTCCTGCGAGAACAAGGGAGCAGATTATAGGAAAGATAATGAGCGTGTCTTAATGTCTGGCACGCACCTGGCTTGCTCAGACTGACGGTGACATCACTGAGCAGCCTTGCATCTTCCCAGAGCCTCTTTGAGATGAAGAAAAGGCACTCAGGAAATTCTCAATGAAATCAAATGAATAGCCGATCCATCCAGTGGAAAGAGAAACGTAGCCATATAAAGAGGCTGGGATTCATGACCAGAAAGTCTAAATCAATCTGCTTTATTCCAATTTTGTTAACTCCCTACAAGTAAAAGAGTATTCAGATTTGGGGGGAGAGAGGAGACTTCTCTTCCACATTAGAACAACTTCAGGAAAAAATTTTAAAATGTGTACATGCTGCATTTTTTCCCCTTCAAAATTGTAACGGCTTTGCTACGTCTGACAAGGGGAAATATACATGGTTACAATCCGGATTACCTTCTTTATCGAATAACGTCAATGAGAACATTAGCGCTAACTTTTCAGATGCTAAAATAATGCAGGAATATTTTTGGAAAGTAGCGACATGGAAGCGGCTTTCAAAATCTTTCGTTCTGAAATCCGATCACAAGACAGACCACAATATCAGACAGAACCCCATGTGGCTTTCAGGTCCCAGGAGCTCGTCTCTGCTCTAGGAATGAAATGTTCCCATCTATCCAACAGGGAATGAGTACTTCTAAGCATTAGCAATACGCGGGGCCTTAGCTCAAGCGGAGTCCCTTGCCAGCAGCTGGCAATGAACGATGGATTCCTGGGCCTGGTTTTAATCTCATGCTTACTCAAATTACCCTGAGGCACACGGAGAGCCTCTGAATATTAAAAATTAACCTTCTCATTATGAGCCCAAACTTCACTTGCAAATACAGCCAGGAAAAGACACTGAGAGAGGGAGAGAATCAGCAATCCAGTCAAATAACTGGAATTCATAATTCTGAGAAGTCCAGGAATCTCTCACATAATTAGAATAATAAGGGCAATCTGTTCAGTCAACCAATTATTGAAGTTGTAAAGACTTAGGACTATTTTTTCCAAGTATCCTTGTGTCTGCTGAAGCCAGCTAAGCCCCCACCAAGTTTTGGGGGCTCAATTTCTAGCTCTGAGGTTGGTGTGAACATTTCTCATAGCATTAGTTTCACAGCCTGGGTGCTGGGAGGTGATAGCAGGGCTGAAGCAGGGCATAGGTAGGAAAGATCATCATGCATGTGTCATCTCTGACTTTTTAAGACATTTGTACATAGAGGGGAGGTGGTGGCAATGGTTATCCAAGTGGTTGCTAACAGTTTTCTTAGTCGGGAATGTTCTAGATGTCCAATATGGCAGCTACTAGCCATATGTGGCAACCGAGTAACTTTTTTTTTTTTTTTTTAAGTTTGTTTTGCAAGAGAGACTGAGCACACGAGCAGGGGAGGAGCAGAGAGAGAGGGAGAGAGAGAATCCCAAGCAGGCTCCATACCGTCAACACAGAGCCCGAGGTGGGGCTTGAATCCACGAACTGTGAGGTCATGACCTGAGCTGAAGTCAAGAGCCAGACACTTAACCAACTGAGCTACCCAGGCGTCCCACAACTGAGTAACATTTTAATTATTTAAATTTAAAGAGCCACTTGGGGCTGGGGGCTACCATACTGCACAATGTATACTTAGAAGACACAACCTAACTTCACTGCCAGTTGTCCATCCAAATACAAAATGCTAACCTTGGAAATTTTGGGATTTATTTTTAGGATTAAAGAAAGTGTACATCCCTAGGTATAAGTCAGCAAAAATGCATATTTGATGTAGTTTGTCACTAATCAAGCTTCGTCTTCAGAGACCTACAGACCAGCCACACTGAGCAAATTTTCAGTTAAGGGTGTATCAACGATATAAAAACACAAATCCTTAGTTTTTATTTTTCCAAAGAGTAAATACCTAGAAAAACAGAGAACCGGCTGATAAAACCAGAATGTGTTTTATCAAAAAAAATTTGGGGGGGGGGGGGGGGGAGCGGGGCACCTGGGTGGCTCAGCTGGACGAGTGCCCAAGTCTTGATTTTAGCTCAGGTCCTGACCTCATGGTTCTTGGGATCGAGCCCCACATTGGGCTCTGTGCTGACCTCAAGAAGCCTGTTTGGGATTTTTTTTTTCTCTCTCTCCCTCTGCTCCTCCCTGCCCTGCATGTGTACATGTGCATGCACGCTCTCCCTCCCTCCCCACCTCTCTCTTTAAATAAGCTTTAAAAAAACAATTTTAAGATAAAAACAAAAAACTTTAGAGTCCTGTAATGAATCTCAGACTTGGCTACCATCATGGCAAGTGACTTGGATTCTGTCCAGTTTGGTGGCCTAGCTCCTTATCATCTGCCTCTCTACACGGACTTCTGGGTGATTACACGGACACCACAGTTCCTTAGGCACCACTGGGTGTGCCATTTTCCAGAACAAATGCTTACTGCATTCTACCGTTCTGAAGAGCTTAAGGATAGGTCAAAAACCCCACCTAATTTTAGACTTTCTTGACACTCATTTTGCATAGATGGGTTCCTCTCAAACTCTCCTCTGGTTTTCTCCTCAGGATGGATAAAGATGTCCTCACTTTCCTTATGAAAATTTCAAGCTAAGTCAAATTACAGGAAAGCCAATTTTTTTTCCCCACCAAAGCACATACACAGACTACAGCATTTATGTAGAATTATCCTGTTTAATCAAGCCAAAATGATCCTTTTTAAAGTACAGAAAGACAAATTCTCTCAAGTACACATAAAGTCCTTCATTACAGAGAAATATGCATAATAACTTTGTGTGTACTTATCACCATAATTATTTTAGTAAAATGCATCTCCTAAGTAGGTACAAAATGACATCTTTTAGTTACAGCAATGTCAAAAAATAAAGCATTCGACACAATTTTCTAGAACTTCCCTTTTAAGATCAAATCCCTTAATCCTCTTTGATAGAAATCATTTCTCAGTATATTTATAATTCCTTGGGTTCTTAAACAGACAGGACTGAATTTAAAATTTTTTATTGAACATCCTTCAAAGCCAGAACATCAACTATCAATTCTCACAGCTTGCTTTGCCCAATCTCCTGGTTTATAGCTTCTAATTTCCTATGTACTAGAAGCAATAATTAAGCCTGTGTAGGTTAACTGAGTTAATCATGCTTTGAATGAGGAACCAAAGAGCAAAGTACACGGTTCTTGGGTGAAGGATTTCTGCCAAGTAAAGCATTCAGAGGTTCACCCCAGCATCCCCATCCACGTTAAAATCTTACATGTGCAGGAGAAGCTGAAGAGCCCAGAAGCATAGCCTCCAGATAATATCTAACATCCAAATTTCAATTATTATCAAATCAACCAGTTCATTTGCCTTTTGCCAGAATTAATAGGTAATTCTTGCAATAAACAGAGATGCGTCGCTCATCAACAACTTAAGGATGCCTCGGCCATAAATTTTCAAATCCTAAAGCCTTGCCATCTTTAATGATGACCGCACAGCAAATTTTCTGTTTGCAGATAGCACCTTTAATCTTTCCTGCTGAGATGGGCTAGTGCTTAATGCATTTAGGGGACGGCTTTTAGTGACTTTCTTGTGCTTATTTATAGGAGGGTGGGGCAAGAAGTGAATGTGGGCGGTACGTGGGGCAACAAGGAAATGCAAGCCAGAGGGGAGACTGGTGCAGGATGAAGACTGGTGAAGAGAAATGGTAATAACTAGACCATGAATGCCACTAGACAACGACTCCTCTGAAATCTTTGTAAACCAAAGGATTTTTTTTATCAGCTATTATCAATAAATGTAAATGTTCTCTTCCTTCTGTTGTTATTATTTACAATTATCAAAGTTTTTTCAGGGGTACCTGGGTGGCTCAGCCGGTTGAGCGTCCGACTTTTGATTTGGGCTCAGGTCATGATCCCAGGGTCCTGGGATCAAGCCCCACATAGACTCCCAGCTGAGCACAGAGCCTGTTTAAGATTCTCTCTCTCCCTCCCTCTGCCCCTCTGCCTGCTTGCTCTCCCTCTCAAAATTAATTAATTAAAAATAAAAAATTAAGACAGTATTACATGAAGTCCTTTAAAAATTCACTCATATCTTTACTTTCACTTTTCCTCGTGGGAACCCAGCCATCTACGGTCCATGAATAAAATACAATGGGCCTAAATGAGCAGGTCAACAGCACCCTGAGCAAGAATACTGTGTTCTCGTAAAAAAGAAAAACATGAAAGGAGTCAATGAAATTGAGCCATCCATGAACAAGTTTGAGGAATAAAATCCAAACAGTTGATTTTCTGTTAAAATTCCTTCACTTATCAAACCTGCGGTTTAAGGAAGCACACACAAACAGAAACGACCCAAGATCTGGGTTTAACAATTAACTTTTCAGGTTGCTCATTCACCAAACAGCCACCGAGTGTGGGCTGTGGGCTCCGTGTCCTGCCGGGCACTGCTCAGCTTTGCAGACGTAACATGGAAACAAGGTACAGCAGGAGCTAGAGGCATGCGGGAAGGACACGTGCCCACCCTGGAAGGGTCACAGGGTTTCCCGCAGTAAGAGACATCTTGGCCAACACAAGGCGTGAGCCTTGGATGAACCTTGGCAGGGTGCATCCAGGAAGGGGTGATGCCACATGTGTGCCAGAGCCCAGGTCCAGCAGTTTAGGGCACCACCGTGGCGGATCTGGGGGCTCGGGTAGGGGAGCGGAGGGGACGCTGGAGAGACGACTGTCCTGAGAGCCCCTGCGGCGTAGTGAGGAGCCTGTTTTCTCGGGAAAGCCATGGACAGTGGTCCAAGGGGGATGGGGCAGGAGAGAGAAGAGGAAGTTTCAGGCAACAGGTCTGAGGAAAAGAAGGGCGTGGGCAGGCAAAGGGGCAGAAAGTCTGGGGACCAGGACACTGATATGACAGTGGTTATATCCTGTAGGAAAGGAGCTAGCACAAAGGGAGAGGCCCAGAATACCTGAGAGGGCACCCCAGGCGTTAGAGCAAGTGACGGAGGATGTGGGTCGGGGAAGGCCCAGCGGCCGGGGCAAGATGGAGAGTTTTCTAGGAGCACCCCAGCTCTAACCCCAGAGTCGCAGCCTCCTCACTGTGGCCCTTCTCAAAATCACTCATCCCAGGCCTCTGTGGGTGCTACCACCAACGCAGGGGATGGTCGGAGTCATGCCCCCCACGGAAGAGAGGCCCCTAACACAGAACAGCCGTCACCTGCTTCTCAGCTCAGCCCAATCTCTTCTCAAGCTGCAAACAAGCCTCAAGACCTGCTCTGTCCACTCGGTAGCGCCCGGCCACGTTTGCCATTTGCGATTTAATCAAAATTAAATAAAATTAGCAGGGCGGCTGGGTGGCTCCATCAGTTGAACACCCGATTCTTGATTTTGGCTCAGGTCATGATTGCGTGGTTCCTGACTTTGAGCCCCACATCTGGCTCTATGCTGACAATGCAGAGCCTGCTTGGGATTCTCTCTCTCCCCCTGTCTCTCTGCCCCTCCTACGTGTTCTCTCTCTAATAATAGACCAAAAAGCATTTTTTTAATAAAAAAAAAGTTGAATCAGAAATTCAGTTCCTCAGACCTAAAAACCAACCACATCTTAAGTGGCTACCAAAAGTGGCAGACACAGACCGTCACCCTCATCACAGAAGTTCTGTCAGAACCCTGTGGAATTTGCTTCAAACAACATAGGCAAGAGGTAAAGAAGTTTTATTAGTAAGAAGGCAGAAATTTCACTTCATCACAGATTCCTTTAAAATTCTCAGTAAAAAGGGGCACCTGGCTGGCTCAGTACAGCATGCAACTGTTGATCTCAGGGTCTTGAGTTCGAGCCCCACAGTGGGCCTAGAGCTTACTTTAAAACAGAAAACAGGGGGCGCCTAGGTGGCTCAGTCGGTTGAGCATCCGACTTCGGCTCAGGTCACGATCTCACGGTCCGTGAGTTCGAGCCCTACGTCAGGCTCTGGGCTGATGGCTCAGAGCCTGGAGCCTGCTTCTGATTCTGTGTCTCCCTCTCTCTCTGCCCCTCCCCCATTCATGCTCTGTCTCTGTCTCAAAAATAAATAAACGTTAAAAAAAAAAAGTTAAAACAGGAAACAGGGGCACCTGGGTGGTTCAGTCAGTAAAGTGTCTGACCTCAGCTCAGCTCATGATCTCGCAGTTCGTGAGTTCGAGCCTGCATCAGGCTCTGTGCTGACAGCTCAGAGCCTGGAGCCTGCTTCGGATTCTGCGTCTCCTCCTCTCTGTCCCTCCCCTGCTCGTGTTCTGTCTCTTTCAAAGATAAATAAATATTTAAAAAAATAAAATACCAAAAAAAATAAAATTCTCGGTGGAGAGGATCAATGTGGAAAACAAATATACTGTGACATTCTCTTGAATACATAAACTATTCAAAGAACTATAATTGAAGCAATTTCAAATGTTGGCACAGTTCAGTAGGATATTTTTCTACTGTACATTTATAAACTTAATATTTATTTATTATGCCGTCAGTGTGGATAAATAATATGAAAATAGTAAGAAAAACATTGCAGCCTCGTCAGAGTAGGCGTCAAAAAGCCTTCAAAAATGTTCAAAATTCACGTTTTTATATTCATGACATAGTCCATGAAACCAGGAGGTAGAAAAACAGGATTGAAAGCAGCAGTTAGGAATCGTTCAATCTGGCAAGTCCTGTGGGCCTTCTACACAGGTTTATTGATGAATACTGGTAGTCATGCCAACAAATAAATGTTCAATATTCAAATACCACCCCAGGGAGGGTAGGGGCACTGCGGGAACACAGCGCTGGGTCGTTGGCGAGGCACTCACACCCTCGCACACGCACTCACACAACTACCCAGCTCCAGGCCACACCCATCAGAACGCAGTGCAGGGGAGGGGTGGTAGGGGCAAGCGCTTCTATTTTTTAAGGGCCACTATGGAGACACTAACATGCAGAGTTGGAAACAACTACTATGGATTAAACCAAACTTTCTCATAGTCTCTGCGCTCACAAGGAAGATGTCATAAGGGACCCATGGGAGAAAACACAGTCCTTTTAAATATTCACAATATTTTCTGTAAGCTCAATTTAAAACATCCTATTATCCAACAGGTCACTGGGTTTAAACCCACCTGTATGCTGCCATCACCTGGAAGGCTCTTAAAAAAACAAAAACCACTAATGCCCAGGCCCCCTTCAACCAACTGAATCAGAATTTCCGCCGGCAGAATTTGGGCATGTGTGTGTTTTACGAGATTCCTGGGTGATTCTAGAAAGCAGCCATGAGAACCTTTGTGCTGGATGGAACAAATGCCTTGTTCCCTGGGAAATTGAAATTGCAGCCATGTGCCTAAAATATAAGCCCTAGGGAATCAGACTCTCTCCACTGTATCTGTCTCAAGTTTTATCCCCAAGGCTACACACAGGAGGTGCTCACAATAGGCATTTGCTCAATCTCAGTACCACACCGCCCACCCTCCCCCCCCCCCCCAGCCCCCAGTAGAGGCCCAGTGGAATCAGCGCTCAAAAACTGCTTGTTGAACAAATGGGACCAATGTATGTAGTTATGGATAATCTTTTTATGAATGATGAGTGAACTTAAATGTTTCTTTCTACAGGAAATCCAAAAGCTCAGATACGGTCTGGGACCGTATCCTGATTTGATTTGACAAATCAGATTGAACAAAAGAAACACTTGTATTTATAATGTTGAGGCTTTTATATCAAGGAGCTTTTGCCATCGAAACAAATTATCAGAAAATCTTAAAATTAAGACCAGAGGAGCACATAAGCCTGCATGTGAACAGCCAAAAATCCTACCCTTCTTCTCATCTCTTCTCCCAGCCATGCCCCACTAGGCTGGACACATGCCCTGCGCCTGCAGTGGGAGCAGTAGCAGGAACCCCCCCACACACACACAGTGCTTGAGGGGTGTCGCTTGGGTCCCAGGAAAGGCATAAGGATTTGTTAAATCCTATCCAATTACATCATGGAGCCTAATCACTCCTTAAACCATTGCACTCTGATAGGAAAATTCCATCTTTGGGATTTTGAGTACTGGAACTGATTTATTTTAGTTCTTCTGTAAACCCAAATCCAACTGTAAAAACATTAAAGGCAATGTTGTTAAAGTTTATGTACTTATTTTGAGAGAGGGAGCACAAGTGCCAAAGGGGGAGGAGCAGAGAGAGGGAGAGAGAGAAAGGGAATCCCGAGCAGGATCCACGCTGTCATAGCACAGAGCCCAACATCGGGCTTGACCCCCAAACTGTGATCATGACCTGAGCTGAAATCAAGAGTCAGACGCTTAACCAACTGAGCCACCCAGGTGCCCCAAAGGCAATTTTAAACAAGGAGAAGTATTACCCATGTTCCCTAGACCCTAACACAATTATTTACAAATGTGTTTAGTATTCTACTTCACTGGCTCAGTCTCTTCATCTAGCTTTTGTCCTCAAGGCTTACTTACATACAATCTCATATTCTGCTTTCCCTCGGTTACTATTATGTTACAATAGAAGAATCAACAGCTCTATAAAATAGGCAGAGTAGAACACAGTGTCCAAGGAGGAATTCTTGTTCTACAACACTGGTTATAAATCCTAGACACCCGAGGCAAAATCTGCAGGCTCTGATGCTTTAAAATGTCTTTTTCAGAAACTCTGAACCACTCGGTAATCTAGAAACTGATCTCGTCCTTGGCATTTCGGGTCTTCATTCCATCAACTGCATTAATGAAAGGAAGGCTGAACACAGAGGTCTAGCCTCCAATTATGCTTAACGACAGCAATGACAGGCATGGAGCCATCAGTGCTGGCCAGACCTGCCATCCTGCGAGCCCCGCTCAGAATGTTCCACGGAGCTGTTAGCATCAAAGTGCGACTCTATCTGCCTTCGGGCCTTAGAAGGAGGAAGACTTCTGAGGATTAGATCTCATCCTGTCTCCCTGCCTCTGTTGGCTTCACATGCAGGTGGTTAACTTCTGCAGCTCCTCAGTGAAAACGCTTGTAAAAATGCATTAATCAACCCACGTGTGAAAGAGTGTTTTATGTTTCTCCACTAGGTTCAAACATTACGCAAATCACACTGCCTCCAACCCAGAAAGTGCCCAGGCGGGTTAAATGTCAGCCATTCATCAGTCTAAAGCTTTATTCTCTTCTCAGGCCAAAATGATCAGCCATTGGTGCCAACCACTCACTGGGAAAGTGGGACATTTTATATGAACTAATTGTCACCATAGTGTAGCTCAGTCTTTTCACAGATATAAAAAAAAAAAAAAAAAAGTCAGGGGGAATTTCCTTTTAAAATCTAAAAATGTTACGACTCTACTTGGCCAAGCATTTTCCTTCCTGGAAGCTTGTCAGATTTTGCATTTAGGGAAATAATTAAGTTCATTATTTTTGTGGTCATTGATTATAGATGATTTTTAGGACCTACCAAACTATCACCAACCTCAACCGTAATCAACTCATCGCCAGTGTTATTTCATTTATATTCCTAACAATGCTCATACACACTTATGTGGACGCATATCACAGACATCATTTATTTCATGCATCAATACTTGGGGTGTTACATGTACTTTAGTGACAAGAACCTGAATTCACGTGTTAGTGTTTATAAAATTCTGTGGCATTAGAGACAAAGTTAAAGCATTAACGTACTACACAATCACATGTAGGAAATTAAGGTAAACCGCCGCCTCTGACCACTCCTAGCCATAGAGTTCATTTGGACAGATGTTTGCTAGATGAATGCAGTCGCGGGTCACCAGCAAATTCACCGACCCACCCACAACAGCAAGAGAAAAACAGTTTCATGCGGCTAAGGTTCACTTTTTAATGAGATCATATTATTTGGGAACAAATCAGCCAAGTATCTATTATCTGACTTGAGTTTAAACTTCAAAAGAGAAAGGATTTATTTCTCAAATTTACTTGATGTGCAGATAAAAGCCTAACTTTTTTTTTTTTAAAGTAAGCTCTGTGCTCAGTGTGGGGCTCGAACTCATGGGCCTCATTTCAGGAATTACTTCTACCAACTGAGCCAGCCAAGCACCCCCAAATCCCGACATTTTTAAGGAGGCTTTTATTTATGTGAACGGTATTGGTACCTTTCTTCTGACATGTAAGATATCTGGATGGTCAAGACCAACATGGGAGCGGATTAGTAGCAATTTTGCTAGTATTTAATGTTGGAACCAAAATCCTCTCAATGGGATCTTCCAGGCCCTTCTGATTTTATGAAGTGAGAAATGGCAAAGGGGAGGGTGGGAGAGAGAAGGAATGGATTTTTAAAAGATTTGCTTCTGTGCTAATACAGTGTAAAACAAAGCAAAAATTTTCTGGTAAGCTCCTCCCCTACAAGTAGTGAATGAATAAGTAACAGCTCCTTTCCGCCCCTCCCCCACACCCGCCACCACCCCCACCAGTCTCTCTGGATCAGGAAAGGGAAACCCAAGGTCAGTTAGGAGCCCGTGAAACTCCCCATTTCAGACAAAGAGAACCTGACCGCCAGCACTGCATTTTCTAAACCAAGCATGTCTGTGTGCACACCAAAACTCCAGGGGATTTGTCTGAGTATCTTGGGGATATCTTGTATCCTCATTTATCATTTTTCAAGTCTTTTAAATCTTTCCCTACAGAGATCACACCGACAAAATGACCAAGCCTAATACAGGATGCCACCTGAATAAAGTGTGAGGAGGGAAAAAAAAAAAAAAAAAACCCCGACAAAGAAGCAAATGCATGTGTGTATTACTGGATGGTGTTCACACTGAGGGTATGCCTCCTTGGACGAGGCCAAGGTTAACAGCCACACCTAGCACACCTTTTTTTTTTTTTTTTTTTTTTCCTCCAAATCCTTGGCCATGCAAAACCATAGGTTTTGCCACTTTTTAAACAAAGGCTGATTATAAGTGGCTCAAATCTTTCACTAGCTACAGCATTCCAGCATTTCCTTTTGTAAAAGAAAGAAGATGGGTTTTGCCAGGAGACAAAGCTAGGTTCAATTCCCTGCTCTACTGGTCCCGGGATGGTTTAACCTTGAACTCCTCCCCTAGAAGTCAGAACCCATCTTCACAAAGCTTCGTGCGTGTGTGTGTGTGTGTGGGGGGGGGGGGGGGGGGGGGGTCTCTGAATTTCTAATTCCCTACACATAAAATAGTGCCCCCCAGGAGCTGTGTAAGCAACAAGCTTTACGATTTTATTCAACAGTAACAGATAAATATTTATTGAATGCCTACTGGATCAGATACTACTGTGGGCAAAATACTGGGCTGAGTCCTGGCCCTCGCATAACTTACACCTGAGCACGGCTGGGGCTCTTCTGGTTCTACCTAAAACTGAAAATATTTGTTTCTGGTGCACTCTCACAATTCAGCCAGCAGCTCCTTTCTGCTCCCATGGCTCCAGTCTGTGCCCAGTAATTATCACTAATTATGTCTGAAATGTGAGCTGATAAGAGCTCAAGTGTAAGAGTAGCAATTGTGGCTTCTCACCACCAGTCCAGCACAGTGCCTGCACCCCTGAACTCCAATGCCAACTCTCGGACAAGACACTCCAAGCAGCCACTGCCAGTTTCACAGCTGGCAAAACAGCAACCTATTCAGCGATTTAGTGATTTCCTCCCACATATGTGCACGTTCATCTGGGGCCCCTGAAGACTTCAACATAAAGATCCCGTGGGTTCTCAAACACAAAAGGAAGGTCAAGAATGGGAAATGAGAGGAAAAAACGAACAGAATACATTTCATGACTTGGTCCCCAAGTGAAAATTTCCTCTCTCTTACCTTCTAGCTTAATCATTCTCACCGTTGGGCTTTTCACTAGTGTGCAGAGAGCTATTTGTGGTACTTTAAAAATAACATACATTCGTGGGTGTAAGACGAACTAGACTCATGAGCGCAAGAGCCCAAGTGATCGCCTCGCCATCATGAAGACTCGCCGACTCGGCAAACCGGTAAGGGGAGCATTCGGCAGATGGCACCAAATGATGCCTTCACCGCTCACATCTGTATTTGCAAAACGTAAACACCTGCGTAACTGTTTGTAGAATGTCTTAATTCTTCTACACTCCAGGCCCCCTGAGGGCAGATCCTGGGTCTGTTTGTAACGTGTTTCCCCAACAGCCAGTACAGGGTCTAAACCACAGCAGACGCTGCAATATATATGAATGAAAGTAGTTTCTCCACTTCCTTGAGTAACTGTAAGAAGGCGGTTTATAACTTTTCTGCCACCCTCGCTTGTGAAATTGTGACACCAGCACAAGCGTATACTCACGTTCGCAGAAACGGAGCTTGAATAGCTGCAATCCGTCTTTTCTTACATCGTGATCTCCGATTCAGAGGACAAGAGTGTGAAGTGATAAGGAAATTCTGTGCCAATAACTACACGAAGAGAGTAGCTTTCTGGATGCAGACAACGGCCTTCTGATCTCAGGCCCCCATCTTGGCAGGTCACCATACGATCTCCACACGCTGCCTCAAAGGAGTGATTCACTAATGAAACAACACACAGACTCACTTCTGAGCCACCTCAACTCTCAGACTAAGAACACTGCTCTCACAGGGCACCTGGGTGGCTCACTTGGTGAAGCGTAAGACTCTTGATCTTGGCTCAGGTCATGGATCTCACAGTTCATGGGATCGAGCCCCATGCTGGGCTCTGTGCAGATGGTGTGGAGCCTGCTTGGGATTCTCTCTCTCTGCCTCTCTGCTGCTCATTCTGTCTCTTTCCCAAAATAAGTAAATAAACATTAAAAAAAAAAAATAGTGTTCTCATCAAATAGGAAAGTTGGCTATATAATGGATACAGACCATGACAATATTCACAATTCCTCATCTTTTCTGAGGCCCAGGATGGAGTCACCTGCCCCCAGGACTTCAGACCCAGACTTAGAGCAGTTTCAACCTCTCCAGAAGTAGAATTTTAAGCCAGTCAATTTGGAATTTTCTGGGCAACACCAATGAGGTAATCTGTCATGCAGGCCCTCTCCATCCCCCAAAGGACGATGAGAATCTACCTAATTAGACCCCCCTGCCCTTCCTCCTAAGGGAAGGTCACCTTGCCTGGAACAATCCTTTCCTTTTGCTAATAACTTCATTGACCTGCCCTCCTTCCTACAAAAACCTTCTATTTTGTGTACAAGTCCTCAGAGCTCCCCTGTACGTGCCAGGTGGGATGCTGCCTGATTCATGAATCGATTAAATAAAGCCCAATTACATCTTCAAACTCAGTCAGTTGAACTTTAAGATTCCCCAGCAGGCTTGGTTAGGCCATCGTGACGCTGGTATCTGTGAACTCATCAGTTTCACATCTACACAGCTGTTAATCCCAAAGCAACTCTCAAGACCCCATGTACCAGCCCACATCTAAGAGAGGGGCAAACATTGAGCAAAAAGGATTTTTCCAAGAAAAATACACTGAGGCTTTATAAATCACTAATAGTTTAAAAACCAAGATGCAACAAAGCCCCTGTACACACATCTGAAACCAGATGGGAAACCCTGCATTGCCCACATAAAGAATTTAGGACAGCCCACAAGAGCTCTTGGAAAATAAGCCACAAAACACATTTTGCCAGATTTACTAGTCATGTGTTACTGAAGATATGTGAACCGCTCAGTCTCCAGAGAGAACTGTGAGGGATCCTGACCAAATGGGAAAGGGTTATGATGGCTTATTACATGTCTTCCTGGCGGTCAAATGTGAAAGCTGCCATAGAAAATGGACTCAAAGTTTCTCCATGAATCACGATTATGTATTTGCTCTCCCATGCAATCACCTGTTCTCGAAGCTTTTCGATTAGATCCAGTATGGCTGGCTTGGTGGAAGTCTTAAATAAATGACCATGGACTTTGATTCCTGCCTAAAACCAGATTCTTAATAAACCCTCCACTCGGTCAATATGTGCCAAGCAATCAAGTTAAAAAAATTTTTAACTAAACTTTCCCCTCCCTGACCCCTCCCTTAACAAATAGCAACAAGGCAAGGAATCAAATAGTCACTGTAAGCACTATGTCGGCTCGTGAGAAGGACGAGACCCCTGCCCCTGATCACCCCACTGTCTCAAGAATTCAACACTAAAATAGGATGTCACGGTAAGGTGGCTACAAGAATATCCTTACCTTTGGAGATGCACTCCACAGTATTTAAGAGTAAAAGCTTTTTGGGGCGCCTGGGTGGCGCAGTCGGTTAAGCGTCCGACTTCAGCCAGGTCACGATCTCGCGGTCTGTGAGTTCGAGCCCCGCGTCAGGCTCTGGGCTGATGGCTCGGAGCTTGGAGCCTGTTTCCAATTCTGTGTGTCTCCCTCTCTCTCTGCCCCTTCCCCGTTCATGCTCTGTCTCTCTCTGTCCCAAAAATAAATTAAAAAACCGTTGAAAAAAAAAAAAAAAATTAAAAAAAAAAAAAAAAGAGTAAAAGCTTTTTGAAGACTTATCAGGCTGAACGCTTGTCATTTGTATAGTTTTCTGCATGTGTGTTATATACCTCAACTAAAATTTATTTTTTAAAAAGCAGAGTGACCGATCCTGATGTCATTTGTTTTTAAAAGGTTCAGCAAATAAACAGGTAGGATGGATAAGGGGGTAGATGAAGCAAATGTGGCAAATGTTAATTGCTGAGTACAAGGAATGGGTATATAGGGAGGGGTCTAGCTTCCTGTAGGTTTTAAATTCTTATAATAAGAAAATCTAGGGGCACCTGGGTGGCTCAGTAGATTAAGCATCTGACTTGGGCTCAGGTCATGATCTCACAGTTTGTGGGTTTGAGCCCCGCATCGGGCTCTGCACTGACAGTACGCAGCCTGCTTGGGATTCTCTCTCTGCCACTGGCTCTCTCTCTCCCCCTCTCTCAAAATAAATAAACAAACTTAAAGAGAGAAAGAGAGAAAGAAAGAGGAAAGAAAGAGGAAAGAAAGAGAAAGAAAGAAAAAGAAAGAAGGAAGGAAAGAGAGAAAGAAAGAAGGAAACCTAATTGGATTTCCTATATATTCACACACATGGTTTTGGCAAATTACGGGAAGAACGCTCATGTGCAGGCAGCAGGGGCTCTACTAAGAGGAAAGGAAAGTCTGATGTGACGTAAGGAGACACAAATGCCCCTAAATGACCATGAATTTTCTAAGCTCAGAAAGGGCTTAAAACAACCGCCACCTCTCCAAGCCCAAGGACAGAACTGGAATTTGAATTACACCAAAGTTGGAGACAAACAGGAGAAAAATGGGCAAGAGACAAAGAGTAACTCAAGCAGCTGTGACAATCAAGAGGCAGAGATGTGCATTGTCCAAGTCAAGACAATAGTAACAGAGTCTCCAGGGAAGGAAAAAGAATGATCCTTGAGGACTTGTGAGCCAAACACTCATGTCTCCATTCATCTTAGTTTTACAAAATAGAATTCTTGGGGCGAGGAGGGGTGGGGGTGGGGGGGTAATACCTATATCTGAGCCTTTGGGATCTTGATTGGAGTCCGAGTCCTGACTCGCCTAGATTTCCGAGTCAAATCCCTGTGGAACTCAAACAGCAGAGAACAGCCTCTGCTCCAGACACGCTGGAAAGAGCTGTGACGGTCAACCAGGCAGCACTTGGCTCGACCAACAGGAATGACTAGAATCATCTGGAGGGGGTGCCTAGCGTAACATCTGAACCTAATGAGTGCCGGGGGCTTTTAAATTCAAGCTCATTTTCCTCTTGTGTTGAAGGAATCTAATGGGATTTTACTGTTTACATTTGGGTGACCCACATAACTATGTACATCCCTTTTCACGGGTAATTAAAGAGTAAAAAAGTAGCTCGTGACATCTGCCTGCAATGATCATCATTAGAACTGCAAGTGAAGAAGATTCCCTTCTATGGGGTTGATTCAGACAAAGTAAGGGCAGCCTAGGTTACTATAATTTTAATATTAAAGCAAAGCCAAGAAGTCAGCAACATGGATTAGATACTATATACCCACCATAATGCCAGACACAGGGCCCCTTAAATCAATTCTAAGAAAGGATAAACAGAACCTATAGTCAACTAGGCTTGCAACCATTTCCTGGAAAGAGCCAGATAGTACATAGTTTATGGTCCACAGTCCATACGGTCTCATTGTAACCCCTCAGTTCTGCTGCTGCAACAGGAAAGCTGCCATAGACAACGTGTAATGAACGGGCCGGGGTGTGCTCCAATAAAAGTTTATTGATGGACACTGAAATGCGAATTTCCTGTCATGTTCACGTGTCACAAAGTACTCCCTTTTACTTTTCCAACCATTTCAAAATGCAAATGAATAACGAGTTTCAGTTTTACAAGATGAAAAAGTCCTGGTGATTGGTTGCCCCCAATGTGAATAGAATGAACACTGCTGAGTTATACACTGAAAAATGGTTTACACGGGACATTTTATGGTGTGTGTATTGTGCCATAATTAAAAATTGTTTTTGGGGCGCCTGGGTGGCTCAGTCGGTTAAGCGGCAGACTTCGGCTCAGGTCATGATCTTGTGGTCCGTGAGTTTGAGCCCCGCGTCGGGCTCTGTGCTGACAGTTCAGAGCCTGGAGCCTGTTTCCAATTCTGTGTCTCCCTCTCTCTGACCCTCCCCCATTCATGCTCTGTCTCTCTCTGTCTCAAAGATAAATAAACGTTAAAAAATTTTAAAAAAAAATTGTTTTCAGTTACAAAAATAAAAAAGTACAAGTACTCCTGTACTCCTGGCTGGTGGGCTGAATCTGGCCTACGAGCTATCATTTGGAGCTCCCGATATCACTTCTCAGTTTCATTTGGAAATAAGGTGTGAAATGTACTGCTGGTTAACCAAAAGTGACCAGAAACCTGCAATCACCAATCGCTGGATGGCAGTTTCCATCCCAGGCCATGGTTAACCAGAGAGCCCCAGAGTCCTTCGTGCGAGGGCACACACATTGCTTGGATTCCTGTCATATTTCTGTGGACCTTGTCTGAGGGCTTGTGAACAGAGACGCACGTCCCTTTAGGCTGTGAGTTAGCCGAACTGGACTCCTCCCCTGCAGAGGAAAACTGGATTTGATGAAGGGACCCACAGGTGCCCTCAGCAGCCATATGCTAGGCCCATGATGATGCACATCGAATGTCCTGGCATGGGAAGGGGGCAGAAAAGCCAAGAACAGAGCTGACCCAAAAAGTCTGGGGGCCGTGAGGCTGGTCTCTGAAAGCATTTACGTCACCATTAAAGGAAACGTGGGCTGCACTTACAAATCCCACACTTTCCTTGTCCACGCCATTACCCAGATAGAGGTGAGAGGCCAAGTTTTAAAGCAGTGACTGTGATACAGGAAGACACGTCCCAAGGACAACTGTGGCCTGTCTGGCCTAGGATGCCACAAAACCAAAGGGTCAGGTCAGAGTGCGAGAGATTCTGTAAGGAAACCTAGTGGCCCTTGCTTCGGGATCAGCCTGCGGCGAAAATTCAGATTACACAAACACGCTTTTTCTTACTAGGATATGAATTTGTCGGATGCCTCCATAAAACAATAACCCTATTCTCTGTGCCTCTACCCCGTCCTTTTATAGTTTTCAATGGTGGGTTTTATTAATAATTAAAGAGCAACTTGAAGCTGCTTTTATTCATTAATCTATGTGTAATATCTGGAAATTGTGGAAACCAGTTTTGAAATCTGGGACTTCAGCAAACTTTCCAAAGATGGCTGTTCCAAAGAGTGAGTCACGACTAACCTAAAATCCTCCCTTGCTAACCAGCCAGATGAGTAAGCTCTGTGTTAACGACCGGTTTCATTAACAGGAGCTGCGATTAATTTGGTGTAGACTGTGTGCTGGGCCCTCCACCTTATCTAGGTTTCCTTCACAGGACAGAGCTGGTATCGTCATTCCCATTTTACAGAGAAGGGCAACGAGGTCCAGACGGCGAGCCTGCCCACAACCACCCAGCCGGTAAGTGGTTGGACTGGGATTTGAGCCCAGATCTTTGACACCAAAATTAGTTTCCCTGCCTTCTCTCTCGCTGCCTTGCGGATAGATTAAACAGGAAATGAAGTCATTTCCTTCATTTGGGAAATCTTGGTGAAAATCACCCAAGTAAGCTGGAAAACCCTTTTAAGTAGTAACCTCTTGGTTAATTCTCACTAGGTCCCTCTGCTTATCCATCAAGGAATGAGTTGGTAAAAATGGCATCTATTAATTTCATGCCCCCTGACCCCAATGTTCCCCTCATTAGCCAGTCATGCTAGGAAAAAATGGAAAAAAAGCACTTAAGTCATTTGGCTGTTTTCACCTTATTTTTCCGATCACAGAGAATGATCACCATCACTCTTGGGAATCAAGGGATTATCCTGGCAGGGCGGAGAACCTTATAACCCGTCACAGAGAAAATCAGCCAGTGCCAGAGTACCTTCACACGCGGAGTTATTACATCACCTACCTCTGCCATCAGACTGAGTTCTGAGATGGCATCCCCACCCCCACAAGATCCAGAACCTCAAGCAGAGCAGGAGCCCAGTATACATGTGCTGTCAAAAATATGGTGGAAACAATCACCTTTAGAATGCAGCTTAAGAGCTGGGTGCAGCCCAGAGAAGCGGGATTAAAACCCCCAAACTTTATGTGCCAAAACAGCGAAGTATGAGCATATGCTCACCAGGAAGAATGTGTGTGCCACGTTGTATCCAGCACTAACGCGCAAAGCTCACATTCTATTGTCCAACACAATACCTGGACACACCCAGGGATTCAAAACACCACATTCAGATACATTCAGTGATACTTTTCATAGGCTTAGCCCTGTACACTTTTCAAAGGGCCTTGAATTCAGTACATTTCCACAATCCCTTTCTGAGCACCAAGTAAGTGCCAGGGCCCGTGTTTGGCACCTTTGAAGAGCTAGGACATTAACACAGACCAGCATCTTGCCTCTAATGAGCTGTATCTGGCAGTTATGGTGCTGAGTGAGCCAAGTACGGTTGAGTTGTGAACCCAGAATTAGGGGCACCAACCCCCATACAGTTGAGAAATCTGTATATAACTTCTGACTCCCCCAAAACTTAACCACTAATAGCCCCGATGTTGACTGGAAGCCTTACCGATAATACACCAACAATTTCTTATGCTATACGTATTATATACACCGTATTCTTACAATAAAGTAAGCTAGAGGAAAGAAATTGTGAAGAGAAACATAAGAAAAATACATTTACAGTATGTACTGTTTATCTTAAAAAACCCAACTCCACCTATAAGTTAACCCCCAGTTTCTATCCACATAGATAGAATGTTCAAGGGTTAACTGTACTCTCAATATTCTTTGTAAGGTTCAAGAACAAATCACATCTTAGATGTAGAGACAGCACCGACTTCCCAAATGAGATGATGTCTGAGCAAGGTTTAGAGGGGACTAGTTTTCAAAATGGGGGCAGGGAAGAGGGGGAGCATGAAAAAGGGATTCCAGAAGGAGAAAACAGCATATACAAAGGTCCTGCCCTAGCGCACTGGGTAAGGTATTCTGAGAACCAGAGATGAACAATTTTCGCTAGAGGGAACACTTGAGGGAAAGACAAAAACTGTGTTCTGAGGGGCACCTGGGTGGCTCAGTCAGTTAAGCGTCCAACTTCAGTTCAGGTCACGATCTCGCAGTGAGGTCAAGCCCCACGTCGGGCTCCGTGCTGACAGCTCAGAGCCTGGAGTCTGCTTTGCAATCTGTGACTCCCTCTCCTTCTGCCCCTTCCCTGGCTCATGTTTGTTTGCTCTCTCTCTCAAAAAATAAACATTAAAAAAAATTTTTTTAATAAAAAATTAAAAAGATAAAAATTTTTATAAAATGTGTTTTGACAAGACGTATAAATGCCAAGGGCATTTCCTCAGATGCTCCCTAAATCACATGTGGGAAATGAGGCAGGTATTATTAGGTCCATTTCACAGATCAGGAAACCAGGACAAAGGCAGGTAGACCAAGGGCTCAGTGAGAGTTGGGCTTATGGCCTGCCCCACACTCCACTGACCCTCCCCATCCAGGGCTTGCTTGGGGCTCCATGAATGGTAACTTATTGAAGAATGAAGGGAAGGGAAGTGATTTCCCCAAGGTCACCAGGGAATCAGTGACTAAGTCAAAGTTACAATCAAGGATGCACCAACACTTACAACAAAAGTCAATTTCTAAACCAAATAGAGACAATAAAAAAAAAAAAATCAGGGAAAAGCCCTAAAAAGAAATGGGAAAATGGCAACTAACAGGAGAATGTCACAGTAGAAAAGGTTCAGATTCATCATCAAACATGAGATCAACTCCAAGATAAATATCACAGAATGCTTGAAGGATATGGATTTACGGATGTGCTGTGATTTTCTCAATCCCATACTGCTGGACATCTATGAGGCTAGATTTCTGCACACAGACTGAACCATTCCTTAGAAGAAATTGCTTCAAAGAGCAATGACTAGCCAAAAACGTGTAAGGTTATGTACTTCTAAATGAGATCACAAGATTTTCTCTTTATATTATTTTATGACTTTTGAATAATGGGCACAGATTTTTTGAACACCTTTTGAGAACAGCTTTTAAAACAGAGTAAGCACAAAGAAAGGTAAAAGAGTAACCATATAGCCACCACCCAGAAATGACAACGTTTTGTCACATTTGGTTCAGGGTTTTTTAAGTAAAAATAAAACATAATAAAATTATTCCTACTCTATCTTCCTATTTGTCTATCTTTCCAGTATATTTTGCATACACGCATGCATACATCCCTAGGGAAATACAGAGAGCTCTTTGAAGATAGATTTTTAAATATAAAGTAAACCATACTATTATAACTTTCAAAATCACATTCTCGAGATCAGTCTATGTGGACTTCCAGAACCACAGTTTATTCCTTTAACTCTGGCATAGTACTGGTTTAAATATATCACCTTCTATTTATCCAGCCTCTTTATGGATATTTAAGTTGTTTCCAATTCTACTCTAGAAAATCAATTCAGTAATAACTACCCCTGTATTTACCTTCCTGAGAGATGGCCAAGAGATTCTCTCTAGATACCACACGGAAAACAAAAATAATGCTTAACGTGAAACTGTATCAGGAAAGTAACACGGTTACAGCACACAGAATGTTTAGTAAGAACACTTGGTTAACGCCTCTCCTCCTGAATGTTAAAATCCGTACTACGCCATGGTAACACCTGGCTTCTCCAAAAAAAAAAAAAAAAACAAAACAAAAAAAAAAATTACCCACAACCACCTCCTCAGCCTAATGAACAGTAATTGTATGATCCGGTAAATTAACTTGGGTCTGTCAGGTTATTGATTGTATTCTCACTGTCCCGGTTTTACTTGAAAAAGATTCCAACCAACATGCGTGTGCAACTAACATGAATGGCTATCACAATGCCATTGTAACACATTAATTCAACGCTGCTCAACGCCACCAGGTTGCTCCTGGTGAATACAAAGTGCACAACTTCCATGAAGTCCAATCTTTTCGTTTCATTTTAACTGGAGATCTTTTCTAGTCCCCTCACATGAGCTCAGTTTTCCATGATCTTAAGTGGAAAAACACTTGATCACCTAATGCAACACAGAGGGAAATCACAATCCTAAACTGCCCTCCGGCTGCCTAAGCGTCCCTAAAATAAGCCAAGTATGTCACGCGTTATGCGTTTGGAGCCTGGGGGAAGAGGAATCGTGGGCAAGTTGGCAAGTAAGAATAACGTGGTATCAACCTGTAGGAAGCAAAATCAGCACAAAGGAGGGCTGCTGAAGGAATCATCCACCCAGACAAATTCAAACCATGTGTTGCTTCCTTTTCCTTCTTTCCGCCCACTCCCATCCAAGCATGCTATGTATCAAAAAGACAGCATCTATATTACAGACTATATATATACATTTCTTCTAACAAACATCAATAAATGCTCTTCCTGTGACACCATAAACTACCCACACACGATTTTCCACCAGCCTCGTGCCATTCACAACAGAAAGCAAAGTTCCCCAGCACAGAAGCACACAGACATGTGGACTGATGGAAGAGGGTTTTAACTCCGTGAGGGAGGAACTTTGCCTGGTGAAGAAGGGAGGCAGTGAATAGGAGGGTGTGGAACAGCAGGTTGCATCCATGGGAGGCGAAGGCAGACAGACTCCTTCTGGAAGGCAGGAAATCCAGCCCGCTTCTCTCCAGGATGGGCCAGTTCACAGTAACTCCCCACCACTGCAGCCACCCCAGGTGAGGGCTGGCACCTCCCCAGGGGACCCCAGGCGAGACCCTCTCTCCCCCTGGGGTCTCACTTATAAAAACAAAGATAGGAGACCACACAAGTTCCATTAGCAACACAGTCCCTTAAGGTACGGGTCTCCGAACCCCATCTCCCAGAAAACTGCACACCCGTCCTGCCTGGAGTCCGAGATGGCCTCCTGAAATGCCCCCACAGCAGAGCAGGACTTAAATGTGAACATAAGCCTCGCATCGATCGTGCAGGTCCCTCCAGAGCCTTCCCATGCCGCCTGTGTTGAACTGATTAATATTGAGAGCCTGGACAGCGGGGCTCTCTCTGGCCAGCGGGGCTCTGGGATTGTGCCCGGCCCTTTTGTATCCTGTCTGTGGCCTCATTTAACACCACTCTTGGCCTGGTAAACCCGGCAAGTAGCAGAGGAGAAGTCAATTTCAAACGCTGGTCAGCTTCTTGGCAGAACAGGGGGATTAAAACCAGAACATAGTTTACGTGTCAGAACTCACTGCCTTGGGAGAACCATGAAAAACCAATTCTAGCAAAGCATCGGGGATCCAGAGAACAAGGGCTTCAAAAGGCAGGTGCAGAAGGAAGGAGTCCGGGCAGTTGTAAATGAACAAGCACTCGAAGGGCAGTTTGATGTTTACCAGCATTGTTTTGCTTTCGCAGGCCCAGGACTGAGCTGAGCCCCACACCTTTGGGTACCATAACCTTGACCTTTCAGATGCTTGGTTTATCCGGCAGGTAGTGAATACTTGTAATGGCTGAACCCAACAAGGTTGAAGGTGGCTACATGGGTTGAGCCTTGTATTTTAACAGAAAAAGCTGAAGGAAACAAACGTTTTCAGTGAAGCAGTGTTTCACCAATCCACCAGCAATAGGTTCCAACATGATTAAGAGCATCTTGAAAAGATGAGCTTTATACATTTTAGACAGCACATGAACAATAAGGGACTAAAAACACACAAAGTGGGGTGCCTGGGTGGCTCAGTGGTTAAGCATCTGACTCTTGATCTCAGCTCATGATCTCGCAATTCATGAGATCGAGCCCCCAATCGGACTCTGCACTGGCAGTACGGATTCTGTTTGGGATTCCCTCTTTCTTTCTCTTTTTCTCAAAATAATTAAAACACACACACACACAGAGCAAGAATATATTATGCCTTTTCCATGGTGTCCAGAACCACTGGGGGCAGCCAGTGTTCAAAGTCAAAAATAGTTAATTCCGTCAGGTAACATTAGAAGCAAAAATCCTCGAGCCGCCTAGGTGGCTCAGTCCATTAAACATCCAACTCTTAGTTTCCACTCAGCTCATGATCTCACAGTTTGTGAGTTCAAGCCTGCACTGGGCTCCACGCTAATAGTGCAGAGCCTGCTTGAGATTCTCTCTCTCCCCCTGTCTCTGCCCCTCCCCTACCCGCTCTCAAAAATAAATCTCTCTCTCAAAAATAAATAAACTTTAAAAAAAAATTTTTAAAAAAAAGCAAAAATTCTCAGGGGTAGAAGAGACCAATAATTTTATTAAAAGTTAAGTGTTCCCTCCCTGCAGCAGGCAGTAAGGCACTCAGAATGTGAGAGGATCATGAAGAAAAAACATGTGTTATGAAGTTTGCTGAGTGTTTAATTGTATTTACCCAATGTAAAGGCTGGTTATTCTTTTTTGTTTGGTTTTTGTTTGAGAGAAAGCACACTCACCTGCATGTAAGTAAGTAGGGGAGGGACAGAGGCTGGGGGGGGGGGGTGGTTGGAGAGGAGAGAGAGAATTCCAAGTAGACTGAGTGTGGAGCCTGACACAGGGCTCGATCCCACGACCCTGGGATCATGGCCTGAGCCGAAATCAAGAGTCAGACACTCAGCTGACTGAGCCACCCAAGCGTACCCCACCTTCCTCTTTTCTTTAAAGGATGTAAGAGATCAAGATTTCAAGAAACCATCTTGGAATATGAATTTTATTTTTTCTTTATTTCAAGTTTTTCTTTACATTCTAGTTAGTGAACACACATGGTAACATCAGTTTCGGAAGTAGGATTCATTGATTCATCACTTACATAGAACACCCAGTGCTCATCCCAACAAGCACCCTCCTTAATGCAGGTCACCCATCTAGCCCATCCCCCACCCACCTCCTTCCATCAACCCTCAGTTTGTTCTCTCTCCTTAAGGGTCTCTTGTTTGCTTCTCTCTTTCCCCTGCCCTTCCCCTACGTTCATCTGTTTTGTTTCTTAAACTCCACATGAGTGAAATCATATGGTATTTGTCTTTCTCTGACTTATTCCACTTAGCATAATACCCTCTAGCACCATCCACGTTGTTGCAAATGACAAGACTTCATTCTTTGTGATGGCTGAGTGCCATTCCATTATACATCTATGCTACATCTTCTTCTTTGTCCGTTGATCAGCCAATGGACATTTGGGCTCTTCCGGATATAAATTTTAAATGCTGCCATTTTTATAATCGAACACTATGAAACTTGGTCGAGAGGTTTGTCTGAGCTGCCAGCAGGCAGCAAACCTTGGGGACACAAACCTCCAGTCCTTCATGCCCTCTAGGGGGGCAAGTGGACACCAAGACAGGCTGCATGGTAGCTCCTCACCAAACAAAGGCTAATTATGGATGAGCAGATGTGTACGGCTTTTTTTTTTTAAAGGAAACCGGAAATGAAATTTTTAAATTCTTAATTACCAACTGAAATCACATAAATACACATGAAGAATCCCGCCAGGTAGCAATACTCCTGGGCTGCTTATCTAGAATCTGCCCCTTCATCGTGAGGCTGAGAAATGAGAGGCTGACAGAGAAGGAGCGGCCTAGCAGCCTGCTTTGGTGATTGACTTTGGCTTTCCTCTTGGCCTACCATCGTTGCAAACATTCGGGTTTTTCACTTCAACCTGTACTCTGGGAAGCTTTTACCTTCTCACACTAAATGATACCTGTTTAAGGCCACAAATTAGGAAGCATCATGCTCCGTGGTCTAATGCATTCATTACCAAGATGAATGGACACATTTCAACACAAAACCATACCGGTTGCTGATATTCTAGAGTTTTTAGAGGAAAAAGCAGATCAAGACCAGAAGGTTTCACAGTCTGCCCTTATCAAGTCTTACTCATTAGGTAAATACTGAATAAAACATCAATACCGGATAGAGTGAGTATTTTAGCTTGGATATCTTCTGAGCCACATATCACCTGGAGTTCTTCTTAAAGATTCAAATAGGTACATAAAGAACAAAAAGAAGGCAGAAGAGGAGGAGAAGGTAATGAAAGCCCAAAATGAAAAGGAAAATACATATTTTTAATCTGACATTGATCAGACTGTGTCAAGAAGAAAGATTAGCAAACCCTATCACATTCTTCCTCCCCCTTCAGAAAAATCCTACCATATTCAAAAGCTTCCAGAACACATTCCTATCATGTCAGATTACTGACATGGTCAAGGCTGGGGGAGTGTTCTAAATACTCAGATGATTCCGTCTCCAAAAAAGCTTGAGGAAGAACAAATATTGTCTTTTTTACTCAAAAGGTTTTCCCTTGTAGTCAATGATGTTAGGGAATTTTTGATAAGTATTTTCACTTGATGATGGTATGTTGGGGGGAAAAAACCGATCTTTGAAGTGATTCACACTAAAAATGTTTACAACTGGGACACCTGGGTGGCTCAGTCAGTTAAGCATCCAACTTCAGCTCAGGTCATGATCTCACTGCTTGTGAGTTCAAGCCCCATGTCAGGCTCTGTGCTGACAGCTCAGAGCCTGGAGCCTGCTTTGGATTCTTTCATTCATTCATTCATTCCTCTCTCTTTCTCTCTCCCCACCCCTCCACCACCGCTCATACTCTGTCTCTGTCTCAAAAATAAACATTAAAAAAACTTTTTAAAAAATGTTTACAACTATAAACAAAAAGCTCCTTCAAAAAGCAAAACTTTCCAAAACTTGGTGAGTGATGCCCACCCATACATTTTTTAAATCATTATTTTTCATCATTCCTTTTGTTATCACATTTCCTTTTTGGAAAAATTTGTGGTAAAATTACATAAACTTTACCATTTTTAAGCGTACAGTTCAGGTGGATTAAGCCCATTCTTACTGTTATGCAACCATCACCATCCGTCTCCAGAACTTTTTTCATCTTGCAAAATAGCACCTGTGCACCCGTTAAACACCAACTCCCTGACCCCTCCCCCACCCAGTCCCTGGCAACCACCACTCTTCTGTCTTCACCATGCAGTTTGCAAAGCTCCCTTGATTTCAAACTCAGAATAACACAATACCAAAAAACCTCCCTCAGATTTCAAATACTGATTCTTTACTTAAAATACAGTATGTATTTTATACAATATGTATTTAACTTGCAATAAAAATTCTCACCAACATTTTAACAGTTACAGAGAACTCTGTGTACAAATAAATCATTTAAGTGAATTTATGGTCTTATTTTATTATGATCGCTTTCAAGACATCGTTCGATGGGCTTGTATTTCTCTTCCTCTGTAAGAGTACTTCCTAGAAATGAAAGTGTTGGGGTAGAGCTTATGCACATTTTTAAGATTTTTGAACAGTTGCCAAATTGCCCACCAGAAGGGTTGTTGGTTTAACTTTTAGTGATGCTTCTGATATTCAGGTAGAATGTTCTGGATTTGGAGGGGTGGGGTGGGGAGGCTAGATGATACTCAAACAATGACTTACAGTTCCTGCTAAATGCCTGTACCACCCATCCTTTTCTTGGAGTTATAAGAGACCTTCTCCATGTGATCTCTGCCTGACATGGGGGAAGAAATCTACAAAGGTCACGAATGGTCATGAGCTGGGAATCAGATTTCATGAAGGAAGTTTCTTTTCTTTTTTTTTTTTTTTTCCATTAAAAAAGTTGAAGACCTAACTCTGAAAGAAATCTGCTACTTAGGACTGTAAAACAGACAACAAACCAAATACTGATTTCTCTTTTACTAATATTTTTCAAAACCAACGTCTGAAAGCAAATTCAGAAGAAGAATTTCTTTTATTCTTGAGAATAGCACAGTTTCGTAATATTTTACGTTATCAGCAAATGTGTGTATTTTAGGATTACACAGGCAACCATTTTGCATTTACAAGAAAAACTAGAAAACCAACCACATCTTCTTACATTTTAGGTCTTGCCGGTTAATTGAGCTTATTCAGGGAAGCTGAAAAAAGCCTAAAATGACCCCTGATCACTCTGGTTCCCCACCCCCCCATACACCCAAAAGCTCATTTCTCAAATCAAGCAGATAATCTCTGGTTTTAGAAATCCATTGTTTCAAAAATTTCCTCTAGAAATGAAAATGTCTTCCTTTGCTTTTCAATGCAAAGCCACCTTTTAATTTAAAAAAGGGGGGGAGGGGAATGCTATAAAAGCAACTTTGTACTCAATACAGCTTTTTTCTTTGCCCCAGCTGCAGGCAAGCCCCCAACTCTTGTCCATGAAGTGGTTCCTGAAAATCGCGTGGTTACTTTTCCCATCTCCCCACTGCCATCGGTTATGGGAACATATGTTTTCATTTATAGCATTATGGATATTCTCTAGACAGTCGGTCTGGTGAAAAGAAATTAATCCCAGCAGTGAGCTAAGATCCTGAATTCTCAGCAATTTCTTGTGAATTCATGGTAAGGCTATTTATGCTGAGACTGAATCTGAATGTGTAAACAGCTGACCGGGGCTAAACTATTATGCATTAGGCTTCTCTGGCTTAAATCTCACTCTGCATTTAGAGAAACACAGGCAGAAGAATACCTTTCTCAGTAATGGCTTCGATACAAATGAAACAGACAAAATTCCTATAAAAGCTTCGTGTCCAGATCGCTGAGACCAAATATCTCCTATTTACCGAGCACCTACTGGGTGCCAGGAATTGCCTAGCCCTTCCCGTGTGCCATCTAGGTGTCTTGCCAACTCAAAAGACCTACTGTCATGAACCAAGACTCATCATAGGTAAGTAGCTTGTTCAGAATCACAGTTGTAAGAGTGGGACTAAGGCCTGAATGTTCATCTCTCACTCCAGACCCAGAATGCTAATGCCAGTGATGGTCACATTAGTGTTTCATTGCAAGACAGCTGTTGGGGGACACGGAGGAGAGCCTAGTGCTTTTCAGGGATGGCCCCTCCAATCAACACTCTGCCCAGAGTCTCAGAAGTTTCCTGTAACAAGAGGTGAGTACGCTGAGGTGGTCTCAGGACACAAATAACGGGATGATCACGTGGATGAAACAGGAAGTTATTTTCCAAGATGTTCACAACCATCTGATAAGCCCCATTTTGGATTATGAAGAACGAGACAAAACTGACGATCAATGTGTTCCAAATCTCACTTCCAAAGGGCACACCCATACACTCACCCACATACAACAAGGAATTCAGAGCTCAAACCCAGAAATTCTGCCTCCACCCAGTACTGTATCTGTTACAGCAAACCAAAAAACCTACCACGTGGCCCAGTTTGCACAAAAATTTGCTGTGAATGGACCAGGATGGTCACGTGGAAAATGGGAAGAGCGACGCACACGGGGGCTTGGCAGTGAGCTCAACGTGCCCTTGTGCTGTGACCTTGGGTGCCAGCAGCAGCCGACACTGACCGAGGGCTTTGAAAGCTACGCGTCAGTATCACCTACATTAGCTCATTTAATCCCCACAGCCACGTCTGAGCGCGATGCTATACCCTCAACTTACCAATAGCAAAACTCAGGTCACAATTAAAAAGTGGCAGAAGCAGGATTTGAATCCAGTTTTGCCGAGCATCAAAATCTTCATGTCACCGATAAGGCGTATCATTGCTAAGCCAGACAGAAATATCGGATGCAGAGGGTTGCTGTGGTCATTTCCTGACACACAGCCCAAAAGCACTCTGCAGCAGCTACTGATGTTTTCATCACCCTTCATCATCATCATCATCATCATCATCATCATCATCTTCAGCAGCAGCAGCCAGGTTAGCGGGGCTAACGGCCTCAAACCCAGGGCTACTGCCAATAAACATTTAACAACATTCTTTAATGCTTCAGATCATTTTCATCTCCCTAAGCACCCGATCAAAGATCAGAAACTTCACATTTTTCCTTGCTGAAGTTGGCTTGAAAATCACTTTTGTTGCAGCCCAAATCCACACACAGCTATTAATTCATCACACTCTGCAAGGACAATGTCCATGCCAACCTCTGGAATTCTACCTACTCAGAACCCAGGAGCTGGTTTTATTTTGATAAAAGCTACTTTAAAATCTCAGGTCTGTGCCTGCCAAAATCAAGTTGAAAAAATGTTGGTGTCAAACGATTTGGAAGCGTTCTAAAACTAATACTCTGAGAATCGGGGGCAGTTAGATTTTTCCTCTGAAGTATAAATTATCACCACGGCTCCCTGAGTCATTGGACTTGCCTATCTGGGCGGGCTAAAAGAGAACTTTCTTTTAAGACCAACACCAAATGCTGCCTTTAACGCCAACTCACACACACAATTTCAGGCCCTTGGAAGGCACAGGCGACTAAGTGGCTTGGTATGAAAGATAAAAGTCTTCAAAAGTGTTGCAAAGTATGAAGTACAGAGATAGCTTAGATTTTCAGAAGGCAGCCTGTGAACACACAAGTTTGGAGCATTTCTGTCAGACCCAAGGGGTAAGGCCTGCCATGACCGCTCTCTTGCCCCCCCTACTCTCTGCAGGGCACCATTGGCTTGTCTTTGGGTTCATGTCAAAGTAATGGGACAAAAAAAAAAAAAAAAAAAAAAAAAAAAAAAAAAAAAACAAACAACAACAACAACAACAAAAACCCAAAGCAATGGGACAAAATCATCACTCTGTGTGTGTAGGGGGGTGGGGGCGGGCATGTTAGGGCAGCAGGAGGAGGGAAATCTTCAAATACCAAAACTCAGGCCCTACTCTTTAAAAAATGCCATCTTTGGATAAATGAATAAAAATTCAGGGGGCGCCTGGGTGGCTCAGTTGGTTAAGCGTTCAACTGCAGCTCAGGTCATGATCTCACGGTCTGCAGGTTCGAGCCCCGCGTCTGGCTCTTTCTTGATTAAAATCACCTTGGGGGCGCCTGGGTGGCTCAGTTGGTTAAGCATCCCACTCTTAATTGCAGCTCAGGCACCCTTCCCCAACTCATCTGTGTGTGTGCACATGCATGTGCACACACGTGCAGGAAAAAAAGAAAACAAACTTGAGAGTGCCCTGTGGCCTGGCAGAATCCTAGACAAGGAGGAGAGACAGGTATTACCCTGGCCTCTCTGTGGCCACCATTAGCTAAAGGACCTTGGGCAAAATGTTTATCACTTTTCTCATTTTGAAATGTGGATATGGGATATGGGATGGTTCTAACCGTCATCCAAGTTTACTTTCCAAGAATAAATTTTGATATTACCTACCTTTCTTTCATGATTATTCAAATACACAATTACGTGCCTTAGTTGTAAATTAGAAACCTCATTTTATAAGAAACATTCTTATATTTATTCATTCAATCCATAAACTTGATTTAAATCCCAATTATATGCCAAGCACTGGGTTTGAGGCTAGGCACAGACCAAAGACAGAATCCAAACGATTTCTCTCCTCCCAGTTAAGTGGAAAGACAGGCACTGAACAAGTTAGAGACCAAATGCACTACTGTTTAGAGTTGTACACATGTGTGCCAAACTATAAAGAGAAGCAAGGGAGTGATTAACACAAAAATCAGGCTGTGATTACTTCTGTGGCGAAGAAGGTTGAGCAAAGGGGAAGGGGCCCATACTGGGAATGTTAATGTTTTTGTAACTTGGATGTTCGTTTTCTTTGTTGTTAATCTATACTTACGTTTTACAGCCTCTTGTGCAAATATGCCCTATTTTGCGATCTAAAGCTTTAACAGATTATGGAAGAAACAAATCATGTACAACCTCAATAGACAACCTCAATAGACTGGCATTATAAAACATTTCTTTAGAATCCAAAGCATTCAAAACCTACATGGTTTCAGATTTTAGCCTAACAGCTTTGATGTGATTGGAGGTGACATTTTAAAGAACAATATTTCAGTCTGGTTTTGTTTTAAGCCTCCTTTTCCAAGTACCAAAGCTTTTCCAATTAAGCCAATGGACAGCCCCAATGTTGGGTGTTTGGGAATCGTTGGTAAATCTCGTAAATTAATTTACACTAATGTATTACCTAATACATACAAGTCACATACTCTTTTCTCAAATGCATCTCCACATCTGAGGCTCAAGAGCTTGAAAACTTACAAACAAAAATTAGGTTTTCAAAAAGGTCAACGGCCTAAACCCTGCGTAATTTTGAAGACTTCCAAAAGACAGGTGGGAAAGGTGCCGTCCAACATCACATACATAAATTGAAAGAATGGAGGTGGGTAACCGGAATGTTCATTTCCCACTGGAATTTCCTTTTTTAAAAACCACCACTGGAAACTGTCACTAAGAAACAGTATTGCTTCAGATTTCCTTTGGTCTTTTCTATGACATTCAAAGGCAGGTATAAACACGAGGCCCCTGTGATCTTTCTTTCGTAGACATTCTTCTGGTTCCTGTTCTGCCTTCCCAAGATGTAGCCTTATGTGGCATTAATCATTTCAATAGCCAAACAATTTATGTGTTGTCAAAGGAACATAACTTGGATGGAGAATGTGTGCTGGGGAGGGGGACAATAAGATTCTCCTACTAAAATATCACTGTCACCATAAGGAAAAACAACTCAACTGAAAGCTATTTTTAATGCTATACGCCCTGAGCAAAAATGAAGAACTCTTCCTTAAATAAAGGTGTCAGATGCAGACCCTTGTAAGAAGGACTTTGTATTACAAGTGTTTACGTTCTTACCATGTCAAGTAAAAGATGTACCACACCATCAAAAATACCATCTTCCCCAAAATTCCCTGAAACGTTAACAAGGAACTCTATGCTCGCCTAGTTCCAAAGGCACAGTTGTAACAGCAAAATCAATGCAAGCATCACCTGATCGGTGCCATTTGTGTGAAAGTTCCCTGGAAATCCCTATTTCTCTGATTATTAGATGTCCTATGAAACCTGGAACGAACGAACACACACCAATTATAGCTTAACTTGGGTGTTCCTTAACTGAATTAGGTGATTCCCATTCTTTGCTATAGTCTGTTCTATAAAGTTGCTGTTTAATTAGCAACTTAGCCACTGCTCCTAGGAGAAACACAGGGTTAGACAGAAACCTAATCCTAAGCCTCTGGTCTTAGCATTTTCACCAACCTACCAACCTATCGCTGCAGAACCTTGTTTAATGTGTTTCTGTTTAAAGACACCTTATTTCACATCTATCATTGATTCCTTAACGCTGATCTCCTGGCCAACAGCACCCTATCTCATGCCCGCACAAAGCTCATGTAAGGTACCTCCCAGCTTTCTTGTGCTTGGGAACACCAGACAGCACTTCAGCTCTACACCGAGGGGCCATCAGAAACTGCAAAATCACCAATGAAAAGCACAGAAATGTGGAAAAGGTGATACTAAACAGACTGTGAGAAGGACAGCGGTTTAGAGTGACAGCTGAAACAAGAAGGCAAGTGCCGCCTCGTTCAGCCTCCACTGGGAGTGGGTGGCTCAAAGTTCCCACCACCATGTGTGTGTTCATGAAGGATCTCAAGAGCAATGCAAGTAGTGATTTGGGGTTGGTTACAGATAAATTTCGGGAAGTGAATTCACAAATACTGGAACCCACAAATAATGAAGATCAGCCTGTAGTTCAAGTCATAACTTGACATCACAACTTTGACAAATTAAAATCTAAAAATGTTTCTGAAGCTTTTATCATGTTTAAACTATACCACGTATTTCTTTTCCTGACATTATTCCATCCTATAATGGAACAGCCTAATACTTCTTCGGCCGTAACAAAATATTATCTTGTGTGAGCCATCGGTCCTAAGAAACCCCCACCCCGTCTACTGTGCGGGCATTTTCTCATTCCTCCATCTTTTCTCCTCAAGTCTACTCCGGAATCTCCTTCCACCCAAATACAGTCTAAAGAGCTCAAAACTCATAGGATGTTTCAAACACCCAGAACCAGTTTGTTATTCTTCTAGTGTATATAATCTACACTTAACCCAAGCTAGAAATAGATGTGTAGCTGACACATTTCCCCCATTAAAATGGTTATTACTGGGTGGGGGTAGGGTGTGCCCATCCACCTATTAGGAGAAAACAGTCCAGAGAAACCGTCTCTGTGACACTGAAGGTGTTGACCGTTTCATTATGTGAGGTTCCTTCATAAGGATTCTTAGATTCATTTCTGGTCTGAGAGTGAGAAATCAGTGAGTCTTCTGAGAATTAGCTTGTTTTATTTTTTTTTTTAAGTTTTATTTACTTATGTAGAAAGAGAAAGAGAAAGAGAGAGAGAGAGAGAGAGAGAGCGAGCACCAGCAGGGGAGGGGCAGGGAGAGAATCCCAAGCAAGCTCCACACCGTCAGTGTAGAGCCAGATGTGGGGCTCAAGCTCACAAACCACAAGATCATGACCTGAGCAGAAACCAACAGTCGGGCACTTAACCAACTGAGCCACCCAGGGGCCCCAAGAATTGGTTTGTTCTTATCACACACATTGTGGGTCAAGTACCCAATGTATATCGCTCTTCATAATGACTGCTGGAAAGCTCAGGGCCACATTAGTGGCTCACCTTTAGGACTAAACAGTATTCATTTTGGGAACTGGCCTCATTTCTGGATCTGGTTTATTATCTTGTCCTTGCTCTCCCTTTGTTGTGACGTTTTGGTTTTTAACCCTCTTCCATTTCACATTATCTATACTCTGTAACTACCTTCAATCCTTTGTAAAGTTGGGGGAGCAGGTAGAATAATCTGATCTTTGCTCTGTCCTCCTAACTTCCCCCAGGAAAGGTTTCTCTGCTGCTTTTCATTCCACCAGAACCCCACACTTATCTCCTGTTGGATGTTTTTGGCCTGCTGTCATCCCTCATTAGTTCAAACTGCTCTTGGCCATCCACCCGCCCAGTATGCTCTAAACTGCAGGGCTGTGGGTAGTAACAGCCCACGCCAGTCACACCGAGCAGTGGCCTGTCCATGGAAGTGACCTGGCCTGGTCATGTAGAGCCCCGTGTGACTTTCTGAGAGAACAGTTAAAGAAATCCTGTGTGAGAACCGAAGTGGGCCGAACCTTGTCGGCCAGGTGTGTGGAAGGCTGCACATCAGCAATAAGCCACACACCTTGGGTGTGACACCATTAGCAGATGGCAGGCACGCTCGTCGAGGTGTGCAAAGGAAAGGCTGTCCCCTTGAGAAGGCAGGTGCCCAGAACCCAGGAAGCCCCGCTTCTCAGTTCTATGCAGAGGGTACACAGCCAGACACGGGTTAAGTCAACAGCTGGATTCCTTAACCTAATTAACAATTAATGTTCCATTTCAGTGCTCTGGGTCTAGAAAAACAATGACAAAGCCTCTATTCACTAAAGTGCTGTGGTGTCTTAAATGATGTCATTCTGTTTGTTTACAGCTAAAGTACCTGGTTAAAATTAAACTTTTCTAAATACCCCCTCATAGCATTGTTTCCGTATGTGTGACTAAGGACTCTGAACTTTCAAAATTATCCCCAGAGAAGAAAAGGAAGGGGGAGAGAGTATGTAAACACACACACACACACACACACACCCCATCTGACTTTTAAGAATTCGCTAACAAAATTATAGTCACTTTTCCTAGACAAAAGAAGCTTTTTTTTTTTTTAAGTTATGAGAATAAGAAGGCTAAATTTATTCTCCCCATCTGTCCAAGATAATTAAGAATTTGTTTCAGAAGTTATAAGACCAGGATGCATCTCGATCTTCTGTGTTATTGGAAAATGCTACTTCCAGGCAGTGTCGCACCTTTGTAATTACCAAACAAGTCGTTCTTTTACAGAACTGTTAACCCCGAAAGATTCCTCAAGAATTAATAACGGCATAACCATCTGTTGTAATTCAGGCCTAACCGTCCACCTAATTCTGGGAAGGAAAGATGGAGACTTTTTAAGACAAAGCGCTGAGTTTACACAAGTAGAAAATGTCCCACATGTGACTAATCAGGTGTCGGTTAAAGTGCTCTCTTCCTATTATTGAGGTACTAGGTGTTCTGTCATATACCAAATACTGAACGAAATACCGGAGCTGAAACTTTGTTTTCGCATCAAAATTCACAGGGACAGAAACGGCTCGCAACATGCTTATCAGGAAACTGGGGAAACCAACGGTGATTTAAGTAGATACTTGGTTTTATTACTCTTCCTGAGAAGCTTCACAATCAATAATCCATTATTTGAATGAAAAAAATGTGATTCAGCAACGACCACGGAGTCATCAGAACACAGTAGTAGGGTAAATGAGGTGTTCCTTTTAAATTTAAAACCTTTCAGGAATTGAACTGCAGCAATCCCAATTAACATTTTGAAACTAATGAATCTAATTAAGAGACCACATGGGAAAGAAATGGTTTTTAACTTCAGCACTAGGCAATAAACCAAACTCCTCTCTTTGGTCTAATTTACGTCAGGAACAGAAGTGGATCTTCCCCTGGCATCAAACACGGCTCAGCAGAAAGATCTTGCTTCCCCTCCCTCTACGAGGCACCTAATCCGGGGAAGCCCCGCCCCCGCGGCTGTCGTCTCAAGTGGGTCACCTTCTCCCACCTGCAAGTGCATCGCTACTACAGCCACCCAGCAGAGAAGCGCCTCACTTGCCACTGAAATGCGGTCACATCACATTTTAATGCAGCCCCAGCCACCTCCAATCATTTGCCTCAAACGAAATCATGAAACAGGACTTTGAGTCTAAACTCAGCAGAGCATAAAAAGCTCTTCAGCACATGCTATTCCCGAGCTCCTACTTCAAATCCAATTTACGATAGAAACAGAGCCTTCCGTTCAGGAGTGATGAATACAGTCCTCTCCATGCACTTCAATTATGTGAAAATGGTGGTTCCGTGCTCGGGCCACAGACTTACCGAGTGGATGGGGTGCTCGGCGGATGGGAACACGTAGGACGGCATCCGTGGAAGGGAATAGAGCCAAGGTTATTTCTCTTGGAAGGGCATTTGCTGGGAAAGCCAAACTGCCAGCAAACCATTGAGCAAAGTTGGGCTCAACTGTGTTTCCATCACAAATTTTGTGCCTAATTCTAGTCCGCTTTCCAACTGTGCAAGATTCTCTGGCATTTATGTCAATATATTTGATTAATGAAAGGTCTCTCTGAAATTTCAATCAAGCTCAGACTGACCCAAAGGATCCTCATCGTTGATATTCAAGAACTTGTTAAAAAAAAATAATAATTCTAGAAATAAAGTGCTGTGGGAGTGGAGAGGGGACTTGTTTCTTCTGTAATTATTTAGTAATGGGACCGTAAGTTTCATGTACTTTAAAGAATTTGTTTCAAGTTACATTGTAACCCAACATATGTGTGCAGGGGTAAAAATGTGAAACCTCACTACAAAAGCCAACAGTGAAATCAATTTTAGGTAGTTTTCATTACAAAGATATCTGATGGTCGATACTGAGGGATTTTATCAAGCTGGAAAAAAAAATTACCTAAAAAAGCAACGCAAATTATACAGATTCTTTTTTCTCAATGGAATAGAACAAAGTAGCTCTTTGTGGCTGATTTTTTCATCCTACAGAACTCAAAAACACACTCAGGTGGACAAAGGTCTAAACTCGGAAGTTTTTCCCACAGAAAATACACTTTAAAAACAGATGTAGGGGTGCCTGGGTGACTCAGTCAGTTAAGCATCCGACTTTGGCTCATGTCATGATCTCATGGTTCGTGGGTTCAAGCCCCCAGCTCAGAGCCTGAAGCCTGCTTCGGATTCTGTGTCTCCCTCTCTCTCTCTCTGCCCCTCCCCCACTTGTGTTCTGTCTCTCTCTCAAAAATAAACATTAAAAAAAAAATTAAAACCAGATGTAGAAGCTTTGGCTTCATGAAATTCATAGATACACATATGAAAATTTGAATCTCTAAAATATATTTATATAATTAAAGATAACATTAGTCTTTCACAAGCTTTTGTGCATTATATAAAATATTCCTAGTGTTTTTATGCTTCAATTTTTATATCTTTGGAACAAAGGAGATACTATATATGCACATATTTTGCAAGGTATTTCCACTATATTTGAGTAAATAACATCTACTAATATATTACATATACACACATATATACAGGAGCATATCTACTCACTGAACTTATATTCACAGAGAAAAGTCCAGATTTTTAAGAATCTTCTTTAATATGAAAAGTGATCCCCCTGAAATAAGTTTTCTGTTCAGCTAGTGAATGCATATGATTATTCCAGACAAAAGCTTTTAGAAAAACAGTTTCAATGTGGACAGTAGACACTAATTTTCTCTGTTGCCTTAGGGCAGGGGAGAACACTCAAAATATTTATATATTAAAAAAATATGCATCTTTTGTAGATCTTGAACATAACGTTCAGGGTGGTCCGTGCAAAAACAGGTCCCGTTTAATACAAAAGAGTGTTAAGGAGAGCCTGTCAATGCAAGATACACGGCTACATGGCTCCCCATCAAATAGAAAAATAAACGAGCTGTATGGCAAAGAACAAAACAGAGGCTTGTGTTTCACTCCAGCTGCATGGAATATGTCCCCCCAAAGAGGTTCCCCTCCTGCTTCTGTGGAGTCAAAGCCATCAAACAGAACATGCTGGTAAAGTAGGGCCTCACCCATCAGAACTGCTCAACACCTCCTCACTGGGTACTTCTCCCACGGGTCCTTCCAGCCCACACCAGCACATGGCATGCCTCTCTCTGGAAGCATTCTGGGCTCCTTCCTGCCAGCACACACGCGGGAGGCCCCTGGAACGCTGCCCACTCTGGCCATAGATTTTTGGAAGACTTCACTTTGGGCTTATCTGAGGCAGAAACCCAGAAACCCACCCTAATCCCTCAACTCTGCCCAGTTCTTAAGGTTGCCGGATTCTGCATTCCCTCCGTGCTTCTGAATTTAGCTTATTTTCTTCTCTGGTCATTTACAATTGTCCACGTTCTCACCCTAGGACTATTCGTCAACCATTGTACTGGATTAAAATCCTCACTACCATGGAGATCTCTTGTCTGGTGCTTTCGTCCTGCTGGTTCATCCTCTAGATTCCTGCCATAGTATCTAGGACCATAGATACATCTCCCTTAACTCACAAAATGTCTCAGGAGAAAAGGCGATGCCTGATTTAAAGGAATGTGGAGTTTCCAGAAAATACACTTTATTCTTTCCATTCTGCCCTTCCCCCGAGGCCTTTACCTACCTCCTCCCATCCTAAAATTTCCACCATGAACAAAGGGGTACTGGAAAAGTTCACACTCTGGGGTAATATCCGTCAGTATGGTGATTTTTTGTGGTTCAATGAATTAAGATCATCATTCTCTATTGAACAAGAGGTAATGTCATCACGCAGTGAGAGTTTCAAAGCCACAGGCCCACCTCCACTGAACAGCTCAAATTTTCCTCTTTCTTGTTAAATAGCTTCTCTCCTTTAGATCTCAGCTCCGATGTTTTTATTTTCTTTATTTTTTTAATGTTTATTTTTTTTTTTTTAATTTTTTTTTTTCAACATTTTTTATTTATTTTTGGGACAGAGAGAGACAGAGCATGAACGGGGGAGGGGCAGAGAGAGAGGGAGACACAGAATCGGAAACAGGCTCCAGGCTCCGAGCCATCAGCCCAGAGCCTGACGCGGGGCTCGAACTCACGGACCGCGAAATCGTGACCTGGCTGAAGTCGGACGCCCAACCGACTGCGCCACCCAGGCGCCCTTAATGTTTATTTTTGAGAGAGAGAGAGAGAGAGAGAGCGCGCGCGCGCGCACATGTGGGGGAGGGGCAGAGAGAGAAGGAGACACAGAATCTGAAGCAGGTTCCAGTCTCTAGGCTGTTAGCACAGAACCCGACACGGGGCTTGAACTCATGAGCCATGAGATCATGACCAGAGCCGAAGTCGGATGCTCAACCAACTGAGCCACCCAGGCGCCCCATGATGTTTTTATTTTCTACCAAAAGACGCAGGGTATCCACTAACGAATTGTTTCATACAATCAGTCAAAATTGTGTTAACTTGTCAGCGGCTCCCTTTTTATTTGTTCACCACCCAGAAGCCCCACACCTTCACCCTCCTCTCCAACAGCTGGAAGAAGGGCAACGTATCCATGTTCTGACACATGAGACACCCCCACCACTTTCTCCGGCTTTGCTGCAGAACACCACTTGAGTAATCGCCGTGGAGACAAGAGTCACGCAAAAGCGAAGGCGGCCAGCGCCTTGCCTGTCACTGGCTGACCCTTCCAAGGCCTCGGACCTAATTTCTTATCCATAATTTCATATTCATGTTTTTTAAAAGGCCCCACAAAACGTGCACCTGCCCCATTATTAAACTCCTGCTTCAACCACCAGACTGGCCAAAGCACCTTCTTGCCCTCAGCCAACGGCAACCCTGCCCAGGGTGGGGGGAAGAGATGGAAGAGGTGACGACGGGATGGACTCTCTCCTGTACTCAAGGCTGTGCCAGAAGGAAGCAGACAAGCCTCCTCTCCTACTAGGTTCCCTGCCCCGGCCAATCTCCCACCGCAGTGGCACGCACCTTACCGTCTCTGAGGAAGAAGATTCTCCTTCCTCCTGATAAGATGTCCTGTCCAGGAAGACTTTGGGCTCACCTCCGGGAATGGAGCCAGCAGCCCCTTGCTCACCCCGGTCTTCCCTTCCCTTCTGGAAAAGCTCCAGTCCAGCACAAACGGGCACTACCATGTGGCCAGAACTCCAGTTGCGCATCCAGCTCAGACCTGCCATCGGCCGCCCACCTTCCCCACTGACATCTCATCTTAACCCAAAAGGACCTTGCTCTCCTCCTGCATCCTCTCCCTGGGCTGCCCTCTCTAGCCAATGCCATCGGCCATCCAGCGGCTCAGCCTGGATGCCAGAGTCCTGCTCTTCCCTGCACCCCCCAGGCTCCCCTGGCCCCAGCGCTCAGCTCCTTCCGTTCCCCTCGCCAGGACCAACTCCTTCAAGAACTTCTCAGCATCTGTGCCTTGCCCTGACTTCCACCCTTTCCACCCTAGAGGATCAGCCCTTTAGCTGATTAGGCCTCTTCTCCCTGACTATTTGAAGTTACTCCACTTGAAATAACCAACAATGCTGGATAGAACATTAACATCTTCATCAATGCCCTGCCGCGATAAAGCAAGGATGCTCAGGTCCAGAGAGCTTGAATCGCAAGCAATAAACAGGCTACAGATGCAACTCCTGCCTTGGGGGCCTTTGCTAAACCTGGGGGATGAGGGCCTCCAGCTTCTATGACAGAGATAAGGGAGAACACCACACCCAGGGCCTGTCCAGAAGGAGCCAAAGGAGACACAGGCACCCCTCTGGCGTCCTTTCTTGACATGGTAGATATTTTAAGTTTTCCAATGCACCGAATTCTGGTGTTCGTTATTTTCCCAGAGCTACAGAAAGGTTTCAAAAATATGCCACAAACAGTCTGAAGATACATCAAGCCATCAAGAAGCACAGTTCTCTATGAGGATTAAAAAGGTAAGATCTCGTCCATAGCACTAATCCGGCACTCCCAGACAGCATGATTTTTTCCTGGAAAATAACAAAGGCAACACACACTGTGTTACCTGCTTTGCATTCCCGGGTATTATTTTTAGAAAAGCACGTACGAGAGGTTGGCAACATTTGTTCATTTTCTGTTCCAGTTTTACTTTGTCTTTGACCAGGTAGAACAGGACTAGATTTATGGCCCTATATGGTTTTAATTAAATCTTCTGTTTGGAAGATGTCTTTTCCGTAAGTTCTAGTGGCCCTAGAAGGAAGTCCTGATATCCAAGCAAAGTCTGTTTTTCCTGGCTACAAATTAAGATTTTTGAAGGGGAAAAAAAAAAAAAAAAAGCCATTGGATTGACGGTTATGGTTAAACAAACTTTTACCATGCTTTGTTCTTCAGTTTTACAATGAGCTTATTAATGATTCTTCTTAAAAAGGCTTTTGTGAAGCCAGTTACAAAAAGGCCACACACTATAGGATGCCATTTATATGTAACGTCCCAGAACAGGCAAACCTGTAGACATAAAAGCAGGTCAGTGGTTGTCAGAGGCTGGGAAGAAGGCAGTAGGGAATGATTGCTAATAGGTGTGGGATTTATTTTGGGGGTGATGACAATTCTCAGAAATTGACTGGTGATGGCTCACAGCTCTGTCAATACTACGCTAACACCCAATGAATTATTATATGAACCTTGAGTGAATCGTATGGTTTGTGAGTTATAGGAAATAAAGCAGTTTTAGAAATGAGCCTGGAGGGTTGCCAGGAACTTGGGAGAGGGACATGGGGAGCTGTTCCAGGAATCCAGCTGTAGTCTGCTTCAGCTCGGTGGCTCATTTGCACAACAATGTCAATGTACTCACCACTCATCTGTGCATTTGAATGTAATCAAGATGGTAAATTTATGTTATGCAGGTTGTTTTTCTTTTGCTACAATTGGAAATTTCAAGAATTTTTAAAAAATATTTTGAGAGAGAGAGAGAGAGAGAGAGAGAGAGAGAGAGAGAGAGAAGGCACGCGTGCACATGCATGAGAGGGGGAAAGGTAGAGAATCCCAAGCAGGTTCCACGCTATCAGCATGGAGCCCAACATGGGGCTCAATGTCACGAACCGTGAGATCATGACCTGAGCCAAAAATCAAGAGTTGGACACCCGACCGAGCCACCCAGGTGCTCCTCAGAAATTATTTTAAAGGGGAGGGGGATACTTGGAAAAACACCTGATTCAAAGCTCCTGTTATGTGTTTGGTCTCCTGCCCGGGAACGGGCACAGCATTCAGGAGCTGCCCTCCACATGGGGAGAGGCAGCTTCCGTCTCAATAGCACCTGTTTGGCTCCCTTTACTACACCCCCAGGAGTTCTTTCACATTAGACATTACCAGGCAGGGGTGCCTGGGTGGCTCAGCAGGTTAAGCATCCGACTTCAGCTCAGGTCATGATCTCACAGTCTGTGGGTTCGAGCCCCATGTAAGGCTCTGTGCTGACAGCTCAGAGCCTGGAGCCTGCTTCGGATTCCGTGTTTCTCTCTCTGCCTCTCCTCTACTCATGCTCTCTCTCTCTCAAAAATAAATAGACATTAAAAAAGAAATTAGCAGGCATAATCAAAAAGTTATACACGAACTACTTTAGCACACTCTTCACATAGTACCTTCTCAAGTCACTGGTGGCTTTTTGAGGACTTATTTCCATGAGAATGTTACACTAGATTCCATGGGGCTGACAGCCTGGGTAGTACAAGGAGGTTCCCACGCCTGTACATGTGCTGCTGGCAGTCGGCGGGAGGGGGAGGGGCGGTACTACGCGGGGAAGACCCCAGAAAGTTCTCATACAGTTGATGCTGAAATTGGGGCATGTGAAATTCTGAGCAGCTACACAACATGCTGAGCAAGCCTGAAGTTAGACAGAGAGGACGCAGGCCATGGGCCAAATGCTGGAGTCCACGAGACTCCACCCCTGCCGGCTCAGCGTGGCCTTGAGCAAGTTTCTTAGTCTCTCACCACCAGGTTTTTTCATGTGAATGGGCATAGTAATAGCACTTCTGAGACCTTAGAATAGTACTTGCCTCTTTAAATCCAAATTCTGTTATTTTTTCATTATTAATCAATGTTTTGTTTTTTTTTTTTAATTTTAGAGAGAGCAAGCACAAGTGGGGGGAGAGGGGCAGAGAGAGAAAGAGAGAGAGAACCCCAAGCAGGCTCCATGCTCAGCACAGAGACCAACATGGGACTCGATCCCAAGACCCTGGGATCACAACCTGAGCCAAAATCAAAAGTCGGACGCTCAATTGACTGAGCCACCCAGGCACTCCAGCGCTATGGTATTTTTTTAAGATGTCATTCTATTCATATGTTGAATTACTCTGCTCAGGTTGCCATAACAAAGTATCACAGACTGGGTGGCTTCAACAAAGGAAATGTATTTCTCCCAGTTCTGGAAGCTGAAGGTCAAGATCCAAGCACCCTTGATCTTGCAGGTCTGGTCAAGGAGATGTAGCTCCTGGGAGCACGCTCTTCCTGGTGTGGGATGGTATCCTCTTGCTGGGTCCTCTGATAGCAGAGGAAGACAGAGCAAATGCTCCAGGCTTTTAGGAGGACACTGACCCAGACCAATCACTCAGAACTCCATCCTCAGGACCTCATTTAAACCTTCGTTACTTCCTTACAGCAATACAACCACGCTGGAGGTTAGAGCTTTGATGCAGGAGTCTTGGGGGGGGGGGGGGGGGGGAGGCCGCGGGGAACACAAACTGGTCCATAGCATAGATCACGAAGGGTAAATGAACAACTATGGGTTTTGTGCCACACAGTAGTCACAAAAATAGTCCATCTATGGCCAGACATAGGAGGGAATGTCAACCACCTGGTAAGGACACGCGCATGTGCACACACACACACACCCAGTGACGTAAGTACAAGGATCCTCTAAGCTCTGTCCACCTTACTCATGAAGGCCTAGTTCAGAATTTATTCTTACTTTGCACAGATTTCTAACATTTGCTATCTTATGTCCCAAAGAATGGGTTAGAAGTAGCAAATCAGAGGCTTAGAAATAAATGCTTCTAAGTCCAAGAACACAGAAGAGTGACAGGAAGGAGTAAATAGCAATCTCTCAGAAGCATTTTTTCAGGGGTGCCAGGGTGGCGCAGTCGGTTAAACGTCCAACTTCAGCTCAGGCCATGATCTCACGGTTTGTGGGTTCAAGCCCTACCTCAGGCTCTGTGCTGACAGCTCAGAGCCTGGAGCCTGTTCTGGATTCTCTGTCTCCCTCTCTCTCTCTCTACCCCTCCCCTGCTCATGCTCTGTCTTTCTCAAAAATAGACAAACATTAAAAAAAATAAATATTTTTTCAAACACTACCCATCCACTTGAAAGTAACAGCAGTATAATTCCATTCATTTCCTGTTTAACAGGAATTTAGGCACCTGTCATGGTTGAACTGCGTCCCCCTAATATTCATATGTTGAAGCCCTAACCCCCAAGATCTCAGAATGTGGCCTTAACTTGGAAACAGGGTCATTGCAGATGTAACAGGTGGAGGTCCTACTGGGGTCGGGTGGGCTCCTCATCCAGTATGACCGAGGTCCTTACAAAAATGGGAAATTTGAACACATGTGCACACACAGGGTTCTGCTGTATTTCTGCTGCCACAAGCCAAGAACCATGACTGGCTTAGAAACATACGTTTTCCCTAGCACCTTCGGGGGAATACGGCACTGACGACACCCTGATCTCAGACTTCCAGCCTCCAGAAGCCTCCAGAATGGTTTGGAGGTGTTTGAACTGCCCAAGAGATCAAATGCCAGGCTCTACTGAAAAAAAATTAACACTCCATAATGGAAACGGATTTTTTTTTTGGACTTGGACAGTATGATGGTGAATAAAATACATCAAACTGATGGTACCATTGGGTGCCCAGGTATCTGGTCAAACACTCTCAGTGCGTTTGTGAGGGTGTTTTGGATAAGATTAACATTTAAATAAGTGGACTGGGTAAAGCAGATTGCTCTCCCAGTGTGGGCGGGTCTCATGCAATCATTTGAAGGGGGGTGGGATGGGAGTTGACCCTTCCCCAAGAAAGAGGAAATTCCCTGAGCCCTAACTGCCTTCAGACAGGGACACCAAGCTTTCTTCCTGCCATCAGACTCAAATGGAAACACTGGCTCTTGCAGGGGATCAAGCCTACTGGCCTTCGGACTGGAACTCACACAATTAACTCTGATTCTCAGACCTCCAGACTCAGACTGGAGATTCGCTATCAGCCCTCCAGCCTGCCGATTCACCCTGCAGATCTTGGGACCTGCCAGCCGCCATTATCATGTGAACTAATTCCTTACAATCAACCCCTTTCTAGACGCACACATATATGCATCCCGTCCGTTCTGTTTCTCCAGAGAACCCTGACCAACACAGACCGATCTGGCAAGCTAGTGGGAGGCACGATCCATAAAATGGGAGATAGAACTGCCCATCCTGAGAGTTGTGTAACTCAGCGACAAAGCGGACTGTCAGCTAACACCTCCAGGCTCAGTCAATGGGGACCTGGGGAGCAGCGGCCACCGCCACCAAACCCAAGCAGCCCTACACGAAGCACGGTCACGAAGCACGGTTTGCTTACCTGAAAGCAAATGCCATCTTTTAAAAAAGCCCAAATGGAAAAAAGGAAAGAGCCCAAATGGTTGTAAATACATTTGTTAGACTAATACAGAGAGAACCCAAGAGAGACAAAGAAGTACAGAAGCTCAAAACACTAACAGACATCAGCAACCCTAAAAACCCAAGGTGTGAGCAACCACCACAAGCGACAACTTGAAACGTTGCTTTTAAGTTTATTTAATTTTAAAGAAAGAGAGCACAAGCGGAGGAGGGGCAGAGAGAGAATCCCAAGCAGGCTCCGCAGTGTCAAGGCAGAGCTCGAACCCACGCATCGTGAGATCGTGACCTGAGCTGAAATCAAGAGTCAGACGCTTAACTGACAGAGACACCCAGGCGCCCCTGTATTTTTTTTTTTTTTTTGGATGTATTAAAATTTCTGTCAAAATGACATTTCAAGGGGTGGCCGGGTGGCTCAGTCAGTTAAATACCCAACTCTCGGTTTTGACTCAGGTCATAACCTCACGGTTCATGAGTTCAAGCCCCATATCAGGCTCAGGGCTAGCAGCTTGGAGCCCGCTTGGGATTCTCTTTCTCTCTCCCCCTCTCTGTCCCTGCCCCACTTGTGTGTGCTCTCTCGCTCTCAAAATAATAAACTTAAAAAAAAAATACATCCAAAAACCAGATGTGAAAGTATGAAAAAGTGAATTCTAATATTATTAGGACACAGGTATTTAGGTGCCTCCAGTGAAAAGAAACCTTACTTCTCGGGGTGGGGGGGGGGCAACAGTTACTATACACACCTGTAAGAATAAAACAGGTGTGGACAGGATCAGAGTCCGCTTCAGAAAACGCTTTATTATTTCCTTGTTGCTGCTACTTCAAAGAAATGATGAACTTCACTTTTCAGCATACTTCGGACAAGCTTCCCAGGACAAACTCTGCCACGGAAAACTGCTAACAATACTAGACATAATTTTAAAGTGATCTTTTTAGCTGCCCTGCTAAATTGGCAAGGAAGCAGAGACCCAAAACAGAAAGAATGGGGGACGCAAATGAGCACGGAGAGCAGCCAGCAGAACTGGGTCAGGGGCAGGACGGCCCTTGTCTACAGATGGAGGGAGGTCAGAGGAAGTGGGGACGAGGGAGCACCAGGGTCCCAACCCAGCCATTCCCCCAGCATGTGAGGGAGCTGGGCTCAGATACTGAGTGCCCAGACACCTGCCACGTCATCTCCCACCCCCATTTCAACACTGAAGACCAGAGCTCTTCATTCTTATTATTTGCCACACTGTGGTATTTTTTTAATGTTTATTTATTTGTGAGAGAAACCAAGAGAGAGGGGGAGAGAATGAATGAATGAACAGGGAAGAGGAGAGAGAGGGAGACACCTGAAGTAGGGTCTAGGCTCCAAGCTGTCAGCACAGAGCCTAACATGGGGCTCGAACCCACGAACCTTGAGATCATGACCTGAGTTGAAGTCAGATGCTTAACCGACTGAGCCGCCCAGGCACACACTGGGGTGTTCTTAGAAGCCCAAGAACGTAATTAATTAATGGCTTTAAGGCACTCAAGACCCCAGGCTTGAAATTTTCCATATCTTCCCAGCAGTAACTACAGAAGACTTGTACTCACGTGGTTCCAAATTCCACACCTGACTCTGCCCTAAAGGGCTCCTCTCCCCCTCCTCTCCTCCCCAAGGTGTGATGCGGCCATCTCTCCCAGCAGTGGGCCTGTCTCCAGCATCACCTAGAGATGCAGACCATCAAACTGGACACGAGGACTTGAGATCTGACACCCGACACCCACCGTCCCCAACCTCAGCCCTGGAGTACGTGGTGCACGATCTCTTGTACTTATGGTCAAGGGCTGTGCTCTAACAGGAAAGGGAAATAAATGAGGAGGCTGTCTCCCCACCTTCTGTCAGGACAGCCTGCTCAGGGGCGCCTGCGTGGTTCAGTCGGTTAAGCATCCGACTCTTGATTTCAGTTCAGGTCATGAGCTCACCGTTTGTGAGTTGGAGCCCCACTTCGGGCTCTGCGCTGACAGCGTGGAGCCTGTTTGGGATTCTCTCTCTCCCTCCCGCTCCCCAGCTCATTCGCTCTCAAAATAAATAAATAAATTGGGAAAAAAAAAAAAAAAGATGGGCACCTGGGTGGCTCAGTTGGTTGAGCGTCAGACTTCAGCTCATGATCTCATGGTTCATGAGTTCAAGCCCCGCACTGGGCTCTGTGCTGACAGCTGGGAGCCTGGAGCCTGCTTCAGATTCTGTCTGCCTCTCTCCCTGTCCCTCCCTTGCTCACGCTCGGTCTCTCTTTCTCAAAAATAAATAAACGTTAAAAAAAAAAAAAAAGCCTTCCCTTCCAATGACTTCCTTTGTTATCAAAAATGGGAAAGGAGCCCACATCCCAGAAAAGTGAAAAAGAACAAAGACTAAAGAAAAACAACTAATTTGGAGTCAGTTGCAGTGGAAGACATTTCTCAGGCAGTTGACAAAGAATATGATCAGCTCCTAAAGCAACAAGGGAGGATTGCGTTATGCAGTTAAGTACAGACAACGTCCGCCAGGAATCCAAGTTAGCAGATAGAGAAGAAACTTGTTTGGGGTCCTTTGGCCTCTGTGGTGGGGGTGGCGGCTACCCTAAGAGGCACGGGAGGAGGGGACAGTGGACAGGTGGGGAGAGGGAGGCACCAGTAGCTCTGTGGCTGAGACCAACACGGAACACATTCTTTGCCTCTGCAGAAATGAGCTGAAGACTTTTGAGAACACAGAAAACCAGAGACCAAACCGGAATGAGGAGACCTTCTACCGTGTCTCTGAGACAGAAGCGAGTACGTGTTCTAACTTCTCGTCCCTTCCACATCCCTCAAGGAGCATTCTTTTGGATGCCTACATGAAGTCTGAGTCTCAGTAATCATGTGGAACTCCAAAGAGAACTGCTTAGTTTTAAGGAACAGTGCCAACTAATTACTGCTTACGTTTTTATATGTGGCACCAGAGGAGTCCGTCTGTGTGTACATACATGCGTACTTTTGTAAGAGTGTTTACTATTTCGAGGATTACTAGGTGTAAATCAAAAACATCAGGTGCATTCCTGTTCCACCTATTCTAGCTTCCCACCATTCTTCTCCCTAACCCCCATGAGTGCTCCATAGAGCTGCACAATCTTAAGTGGCCAAGAAGACATTTTAGTGCAAATAAATGAACATCTATTAATTCTTCCTCTCTCCTTGAATCAGAACCCCAGTCTAAAAGTAGATTATTGATGGAGAACAGAGGCAAAACCGGTTTCAAGAACAGACAGAATTTAAAATAAGGCTGAACAAAGACCTCCCAGAGAGCTGTAAGGTCTATTGTGTAAATAAAGGTCAAGCCAGGTGGATAATGCTCTGACCACTGGATCAGGAAGAAAGGAAAAAGGTGACCACGTGCCCAGGATACCCCGGGGAGGGGGGGGGGGGGAACGGGACAACATTAGCTCTTCAAGTCAAGAAGGGCTTTCCCAAATCCATCATCTACTTGATTTGCTCCCAAGTTTCACCCTAATTTTGCAATTACAAATGAAATTTAATTATAGGATTCATGGAACACCTTCAATCCCTCTGAGTCTACAGCACCCTTGGGGAACTGTTTTCCTGACATTAAAAGTAGTGTTTGTTAAAAATTTATAACATGGAGAATTATTATAGATACAAATGGATTAGGCCATATGTGTCCTAGTTAATAACCATCCTGGGATGTAGAGACAGTCAAATGAGGTTGAAGTTCAAGCATGTCTCTGGAAACTAATGGAAGGAAGGGAGGGAGGGAGGGAGGGAGGAGGGGAGGGAGGGAGGGAGGGAGGAGGGGAGGGAGGACTTGTTGGTATTACTCATCTTTTCCCTTATGGTCTCAGAGTTTCCTACCTAACCCAAAGGCTATATAGTTTACCAAATGTCTTCCCAACGTTTTGTTTCTTTTTACATTTTGAGCTAGGGCTTTAACCCACCTCACAGTTTTTCCTTTAACTGGTGTAAGATGAAAAATCTAAATTTTTCTTCCCAACGTGCGGCCCAGCACCATTTATTAAGTAAACCATTCTTTTCCCACCGGATTTAAACGTGCGTTTCCCATATATGGTTTCCTGTAAGTACTCAGACTCCTGATTCTATTTCTGTGCCAGTACCTGCTATTTTAATTACAGTGGCTCTAAAATTCTACCCTCTGAAAAAGCAAGTCCCATTTTACGTATTTCAAAAACGTCTTGGTGATCCTCACACATTCATTCTCCCTCAGGAACTTAAAATCACTTGGTCTGCTTCCCCATCCCCCAAGAAACAGCAGCGCTCTGCTGGGAAGAAGATAAAACTTGTAAATTCCTGTGGAAAGAACTGGTATTTTAGGATATGGTCTCTCCATCCAGAAGTACGTTCCTCCACTATTTAGATCTCATTTTTAAAAACTCTTCTGTAAAGTTTTACATTTTTCTTCTTATGTTCCTCCTAGTAAAATCTCTAAGTATTTTTCACTCTTGCTCACAAGTTTTAACTTTGTCCCAGCTCTAAGTGGTTATTCCAAGGATGAATAAAAAAAGCCATTCGTTTCTATGTATTTATTTACTCATAAGTTTACCTAATTCAAACACACTTAAAAGATTACCTTGGTTTGGGGCGCCTGGGTGGCTCCGTTGGTTAAGCATCCGGCTCTTGATTTTTGGCTCAGGTCATGATCTCACAGTTTGTGAGTTCGAGTCCTGTCTCAAGTTCTGTGCTAAGGAGCAGGTGGAGCCTACTTGGGATTCTGTCTCCACCCCCTCCCCCGCCCCTTCCCTACTTGCTATTATCACTCTCAACATAAATAAAAATAAACTTTAAAAAAAAAAAAAAAAGATTACCTTGGGTGCAGTGTATCATGACAACCTTTGAAAAAAAATAATTTCCCCCTCCCAATCTTCCCGATTTCTTCTTGTAAGTTAAAATTATTCTTGTTATAACTTATTAGATATAAGTTATAAGTTATGAAAGTTATAACTTATTCTTAGAAGTTAAAACCTTTAAACTACTATTAAGTAGTGAGAAGGCAATCAAGTATTTGATTTTAATGGGAATAGTTTTCGTATTTCGCCGTGTAATTGAATGTTGCTGGGTTTTGTTAATCAGTCTTCATATTTAAGTACTTTCTATTTATTCCTATTTTATTCACATGTTAAAACCCACATCTAAAAACAACTATTAGGCATTTTTAACATCTAATGGCATTAAACAAATTTTTTTTCAGGCTTTTGAAAGATTCCAAAATGTTGAACCATCTTTGAATTCATGAAATAGACCTTAGTCATGCTGACCTTTACCTGGTGCTAATTTGTAAATTTAATTGAATTGTGTTGTATTTATACTTGTATTCCTCAGTAAATCGACCTACATGTTCCTTTTCCATGTAATCTATGTTAGATTTGGGGGCCACAGCCTATATTAGTCTGTATTATATTTTATTTTTATATTTTAGAAAGCACCTGTTCTTTCTAGACTGGCTGTAAAACTATCTAGGCCTGGGGCTTTTTTTGTCTTGTTTTGTTTTCCTTTTTCTTAACAGATGAGCTTAGTAAATTGACAACCTGCTTGCAAAGGCAACGTTTTTTTCTGATTGGGGAAGAAATCCTCAGAGTTGTACACAGAGATACACAGACACCCCAAGGGATGTTAACTTTCTCAACTTTCCAATTTCTGACTTGAAAAGAAAATCTAAGAAACACCTGACATTTGAGCACTGGAAAAATATAGCATATGAGTTAATACCATAAAAGCTCAAAATCCTATGTCATTCCTTGAAGTTTGTAAGGGAAATAAAAATATCCCTTAGCAATTTAAAACTTCCCAATTAAATTGAGTGGTAAGTTGAGCCCCAAAGCTTTTCGGTTTCTTCCCCCTAAGAGGACACCCGTTTTACATCTACTGAACCCTCCTACACGACTTGTAATAACATTTAAATGCCATTACCTTATAGTGGTTCCTTATGTGGGGGCTCTGGCTGGCCTCTCTCTGTACCCCTCACTAGCGCCTTCCCTAGGGTGCATCTGTATCTATCAGATGGGTAACTTTTGGGGAAGGTGCTGGGCATGCCAGTGACTGGGTGGGGAGTCTAGTTCTGGGCACAGATACCAGCATGGCCAGCCAGCACAGAAGCCTGGTGTTCATCAGTCATAGGACTAACGCTGTGACCATCCCATGGACAGCACGCCTCTTTCTCAGTTGATTCTGAACTCAGGAGAAAAACAGGTTACCTACTAATACCACTCACTCTTAAAGCTAAACCATCCCTTTATTTCAACAAAGAACTCTATGTAAACATAAAGAGGGCCAAATGACATTTGCCAATGTCCTCAACCATCTATCTGTACCTTGCTAAGACAAGCTTAACCACAGTACCAGAGAGTTAAACCCAGGGCAGCAATGCTCATTTAGAACCACAAAACTCGCCCTCTCTCTGCCCTTCCCATGCTCGTGCTCTGTCTCTGTCTCTCAATAATAAATAAACGTTAAAAAAAATTTTTTTAAAGGGGGCACATGGGTGGCTCAGTTGGTTAAGCGTCCAACATCGTCTCGGGTCATGATCTCAGATCGTGGTTCGTGAGTTCAAGCGCCGTGTCAGACTCTGTGCTGACAGTTCAGAGCCTAGAGCCTGCTTCAGATTCTGTGTCTCCCCATCTCTCTGCCCCTCCTCTGCTCATGCTCTGTCTCTCAATAATAAACGTTAAAAAAAAAATTTAGAACCACAAAACCTGCAGGCATCAGACCCAGGAGGACATGCAAACCTACAAACAGAAGCCCTTGAATATCTGCGCCTTCTACATCATGTTAACAAGCAATGATTAAAATGAGCTACTATGACGGTTTCATGGATAATGACAATTTTTCAATGATGCCCAAATCTCTTGGGGGTGGGAATGGTACCCAGTTCTCTGAGGCAAGTAAGAGGCAGTGACTCACCTGCCCCACAGCCCCACGGCTCTTAGGCATGCCCTGTGACCATTACACAACCTGCTAGGAAACATTATATGGTCACAACCTGGCTTTCAAAGAATGCTTTCTAATTCTTAAAACACTCATACACTAAAATTATACATTCAATCAACTTTTTCCATTTCTCTAACCTATAACAGGCAACACAGTAGAGAAAAGGGGGCCTCATAACTCAGGTAAGTGTGCTGACATCTCCCTTCTGTAGTTTTTATTACTGTCCTGTGACCTTATCCTCTAAGAAAAACACTTGAGATTATGCTATCATGTCCTGTCACTGCCATAAGTTAATAGTTTACATTGTCACTCAGGGGCCTCAAGCTATGAATAAAATAGAAGTTAAAAGGGTTTCATGACGGGAAAATTTACCTGAATGCAGTACACGGGGGACACAAATTTAACATTTCTTATATAAAAAAAAAAAAAAATTCTTGCCTACAGGTTTCTAAGTGCTACGACACAAGCAGAATAAATATATTTTTTTGACTTGTTTCATGTTCACTATCAGATGAATCTCTGCAAAGGAGGAGAAACTGTGGGCAGAAGGGCAAAGAATAGAAAATTTATCATTTGCAGAGAATTAATTAGAACAAGGTCCAAATGGTATGTCTTGGCAGCTCTTGACTGGGAACGTCATACGTTACTCTTAAAAACAATATTTAATTGCAGATCGGCACGCCAAGTACGGCAAGGAGCTATCACTTGGCTTGCTTACTTGAGCTTTTGTGCAATATTAAAAGATTTGGTATGGGAGAATCTTATTCAACCGGTCAGTTCACATAAAAATTGCTAGAAAATAAAGATGCATTGGCATCGCTGAATGCTAACACCTTTGGTAACTTCAGGATCGTTTTTGAAATGGTGTCTTTGAAAGTGTTTCTCAATCCTCAGATAACCCAAGACCCAGAAGACAATGCACCTAGAGGTGAAGTGACAGTTAGGATAAAGTGATTTGCTGAAGGTCCGCCAAGTGGATCAATGGACAAGAAAGATCCATTAACTAATTTACTCCTGGGATGTGCAGGAAACACACAACTGCTGTGGAGGTCACCAAGACCCCAGCCTTAAAAAAAATAAAATAAAATAAAATAAAATAAAATAAAAAATAAAATAAAATAAAATAAAATAAAATAAAATAAAATAAAATAAAATAAAATAAAATAAAACAAAATAAAACAAAATAAAACAAACATCTCTGTGGGAGGCACGAGCCATTAAAATGGTAATTAATGACACGTAACCAAGTGATAAATGCCAACATCAAACGATGCCTCCAGTGTTATTAGTGAAACTTTCGAGTCACCTTGAGGTTTTCAGAGGATCTCCACCAGTCATCTACAGAGCAGAGGTCCCATACTTAGCAGCTAGGATTTTTATTTGAACAAATCTGTTCCCACCTCCAAACCTTTTCACCATGGTTGAACCTACTTCCATATCCCGAGCCCCACCTGGTACACTGTAAGGATTCACCTGAAACATGGTGGAAATGAAGGGCCAGCCTATTTTTCCCAAAGTGGAAATTGGCTGTGCCTATTTTAACTAGTTTCCAATTTTTTCTAATTGTGGTTAAAAAACCCACATAACAATACTCTGACCTTAATTCTCTTTAAGTGTATAATTCACTTGTGTTCAGTACATTCACACAGATCTCCAGAACTTTTTCATCTTGCAAAACCGAAGCTACATTTCCCTTAAACGGCCTTCCATTTCCCCTCCCAGAGTCCCCAGCAACCACTGTTGTATTTTCTATGAATTTGACTACTCTTGGGACCATATAAGTGGATTCATACAGTATCTGTCTTTTTATGACTTATTTCACGTAACATTCTCAAGGTTCATCCACGTTGCAGCAGGTGACAGGATCGCCCTCCTTTTAAGACCAAATAATATCCCACGGTATGTATATACCACATCAGCCATTCATCCATCAACGTACATTTGGGTTTTCTCCACCTCCCGGACACAGTGAATAACGCTGTAATGAACACAGCATACCAGTATCTCTTTGAGATCTTGTTTTCAATTCTTTTGGATATACACCCAAAAGTAGGATCGCCAGATCCTACAGTAATTCTATGTTTGTATTTTTGAGGAACAGCTCTATTTTCCATGGCAGCTGCCATTTTGTATTCCCAGCAACAGCGTACAAGGGGTTCAATTTCTCCATATCCTCACCTAACACTTGTTAGATTCTGGGTCTTGACAGCAGAGAGGGGTATCTCACCGCTCTCTTGATTTACATTTCTTTGAATGGTTAGTGATGTTCTTTGGCTTAACTGTCTGACTGAGCAAACACTGGGAGCAGTCAAGGCTTAGGTTTTCAACCTGGACCAAGACATCAAGGGAAGGGATACTGGCCCAAACCAGTGAGTGATGTTCAAAGTGCAACAGGACGATGGGGGAAGGTGCTAGGCAGGGACTCTCAGGCTAGCACTCTCCCATTACTGATTCACTGAAAAATGCCGGGGGAGGAAGGAAAATTACTCAAAACCAACCTACTCCTATGGTTTACCTGAATGAAACAGCCAAGATTTCTCATCTAATAATGCTGCCCATACTACAGGCCTCACTTTAATTATGCATACGTGTGATTTAAGAAGAGTTTGGTGGGGGGGGGGGGGGGGGGAATAAAAGTCTCCTCCACTTACTGAGAAAATGTCCTGTTGTACGTTGTGCTCCGAAGGAACCAGAGCAGAAAACTGGGTACAGAAGTTGCAAAGCTAGAAGTGACAGCACCAAATGGCCCAACCATTTCTCAAATGAGGTTTCATAAAGAAGCTGAACAATGAAAGCCACTGTATCTATGGGCTGAATTAGGTTTCAACAAAATTCGCACGTTCAAGCCCTAACCCCTGGTGCCCAATGACCTTATTTGGAAATCGAGCCTGTGGACACTCAGGTTAAGATGCGGGGGGTGCTAAACCAATACGATTGTGGCCTCAGAACGAGAAACTGGGAGACAGACCTATGCAGAGAATACCATGTGAAAATGAAGGGGGAGACAGAGCTGCACCTACAAGCCAAAGAACACCAAAGATTGTCTGCACACCGCGGGAAGCTGGGCGAGAGGCATGGAAGAGACTCTCCCTCACAGCCTCGCAAGGAAACCAACCATGCTGACATCTTGATCACTGGCTGCCGGCTTCCAGAACAGCGAGGACACACGTTTCTGTTGTTGCAGCTGCCCCATCTGTGGTCCTAGGTCACGGCTACCCTGGCAAACTAACACGTTCTATTTCAACAAATAGCAAATTGAGTCATCAAGTGACGGAAGAGCCCAGGAAACGGACCACATCTAAAGTGTCACCTCGATGCCTCAGCAGAACAGGCTGCCAGTAGGGCCTTACAAACCACCGCCTGCCCGGAGGGTTCACGTGGGTATACAGGGCACAGAGAAAAAGAACTTTGGCCTAGGACCTTGTGTACCACTCAACAATGACCAAAAACAAAGCCAGCTCTCCAGGCCCCTCGTCAAGCATTTCTGGAGCCAGACAGAAGGCAAAAATAGGTTTGGAAGCTAAGCAATGCGACTCATACCCACATAAAACCTCTCTAAACAGCTCTGGGTTGGCAGGACGCCCAACGGCTGTTGGCAGCATCTCGGTTTCTGTTGAACCAGTTTTCTGCAGAAAATTAGAGCTTTATGTTCAAAGACTGACATGTACCTTTCAGGAGCTTCAGAAAAGAAGTCAGCGGTGAGCACTCACGGGGAAGCCCACCTTAGAGAAACTGCCCTGGGAATGGAAGGGAAGGGGGAGGTAAGAAGGAGACAGACCACCTTTGTTATCAGGGGTTCAAGAAGTTCACGGTTAGCAAACGCCAAGACTTGGAGGGAGGGTTTCCTCTTTAGAGGTGAATAATGGGCAAGAGCCTGACAAACCAGGAGAGCTCTGGGTAGGGCGGCGGCCGGGAGCCCAGACGCTTCATCATGTGGGCAGCAAACAGGGACACTAATCGTCCCTGCATGATCCACCTGGACACAAGGAGCAAATGCAGCCGAAACGCAGCTCACAAGAAGAAAAGAGGACTTCCCAGCACCACGTTATAAAACCAGATGTCCCATTTAACAGCTCCAATAAAACCTTGGTACTTACAGAAATCATTAAATCAGGCTAAGGGATCATCAGACGGCTAACGGTCAGATAGAAGGTTTTGTTTCAACTCACATATTCAATATGCACGATAACCACACACAACTTTGGCCAGCTTTTTTTTTCTTTATCTTTGTTATTTGGATTATACTGAGAAAATCATCTACAAATTCAATAAAAGCATGCCCGTGGATCGCAGGATTCATTTGTGAATGAAGGGATCCATGTTGGTGTATGACAGGTAGAGCAATGTCCTATGGAGGTGGGATTAGCGATGGAGGTGTCAGAGGGTATAAAGAGGAACCCCTCACCCAGGGCTGGAAGTGAAGGCACAGAAGAGAGACCCACAGAGGTTTAGAGGTAGGAGCCTGAGGAAGCCACATCTGGTGGCCTTAACCTTCTCTGGGAGGTGGCTGGCTTGGTCATCCCCTAAGAGAGATGGTGTCCTGGCTCTTCCCCCACTGTTCCTGCTGACTGACCCGGACAGCTCGCTCACCGTGGCTCCCCTGCCTGCGGTCAGGCTCTTCATCACCCACCCCTCCCCTGCTTCCCTCCTGGCCCTGCTGGGGTCCCTGGCAACAGCCATCGATCCTGCTGGCTGGTCCCTCCTGCATGGCCACAGCACGAGTGGACTAGGACCCAGTCCTTCTTCTTGCCCCATCAAGCCTAAGGATGACAGCTCCTGTGGAGCCGCAGGAGAGCTGGCCGGGAGGGACGAGGACAGCCTGCCACAGCCACCTCGGACACAGCAAAGCAATGATTAAGGGCTGTCCATTAGAGGAGCCAGGAAGCTCCAATGACCAGCTGAGATCAGAGGTTGCAGGTTTATAGTGGCCACAGCCTCTGCTATGGTAGAATTATTGCCAACAACCGTTTTCTGGTGTTGCAGAAAAGAAAGGAGCTGTGGTCACTGCTAGAATCAAAAGCAAGGGACAGGCACCCTCCATGACAAGCCACTGTGATCTGAACCACAAGCACGTCATCAAGGCAGGAGAAGGGGCCACTCCAAGGGTGAAGGGCAGAGGTCACAGGAGGGACAAGAGAGAGGCAGGTCGGGTAAGTGTCACAAAGTTGACTCAGTGCCACTACTGGGAGGGAAAAAAATATTATCACAGAATACTGAAAGCATAAGCTTTCATGGAAGTGTTACCAAATATGGACGACTGGACATCTAGCCCATTCAAGTGTGCCCTGTACCCTGAAATCAGTCACACATGCCTTTTCTTATTTCTGCTGTTCCTAGTTAAGGGGCACATATTCAGAATCAGGAATTGAGGAATGCTTTACATTATAAGTCAGAGTCTCCGACACAACGAGTTTTAACTGCCTTTTCAAAAACATATCAAAAAGGAAATCTTTCTACTAACTGTTCAGTGAAAACAAAGAAGTGTTTTATTTTTAACAGGTGTGCTAATAAGGAAATGGGCGTCTTGAGGCTCAGGGTGAAACAGACTCTTTTCCCTTCATTCTATGTTCGCTATGATTTTGCTATGGGTTGAATTGGGTCCCCCAAGATTCAGGTGTTAAAGTTCTCACCCCCACTATTTTAGAATGTGACTTCATTTGGAAATAGGGCCTTCACAGAGGTAATTGAGTTCAAATGAGGTCATTAGGGCTGGGGCCCTCATCCCGTGGGGCTGGTGCCCTTATAAAAAGAGGAAATTTGGACATGATCACCAACACAGGGAGAATGCCACGGAAACATGGAGGCAGAGATGGGGGCGTCCCATCTTCCAGCCAAAGAACACGAGAGACTGCCAGCAAACCACCAGAAGCTAAGAGAGGCATGCATTCTCCCTCAGAAGGAACCGACCCTGGGGGCACCTGGGTGGCTCAGCTGGTTGAGTATCCAACTCTAGATATCTGCCCAGATCATGATCTCCTGGTTCATTAGATGGAGCCCTGTCAGCACAGAGCCTGCTTGGGATTCTCTCTGTCCCTCTCTCCCTGCCCCTCCCCTGCTCACTGTCTCTCTCAATAAATAAATAAAGCTTAAAAAAAAAAAAAAAAAGGTAACTGAGCATTTGTGTGCTGTTTTAAATTCTGACAAATGGCCACCGGAACATGACCTAATAGTCAGATGCACTTTTATGCTACACCTCGTAACTAAACTGCATCAAAGTTAAATAACAAGCTGATGACCGCTATCACCCCCTTCCTCTCAAATGATTCTGAGCAGGGTCCTTTGAAGACACCAGATTTAAATGCTTTCCCAGCCCAGCCTTCACTTCAGTGTGGCAAGCAGAACACCGTAGCTTCTGGATGACAAGGAAATGGAAATCCAAGGAGTAAATATAATTTTCCTAATATAAAGGGAAACCAAGCAATCAACCTCCATTTGATACTTCCACTCGGTACAATTTACATAATCACTACCAATCTTAGAGGTTCATTTACAGAGTTCCGGATTCCTCTTTGTGATTAAAAATAAGCCAGTGCCTTTTATTAGCAACACGCCTTCCCGTCAACTACAAAACGACACCATTTCTAGTACAACAGTTGTCATGGAAAGGCCTGCGCCTGTGGATTTCCTAGTCCTCTGTGACAGCACGGAGCCACCCAAGTGCAAATCTAAGGGCTGTTCGGTCTCCCAAGTGCAAACCTAAGGACTGTTCGGTCTCCCAAGTGCAAACCTAAGGGCTGTACCGTCTCCCAAGTGCAAACCTAAGGGCTGTACCGTCTCCCAAGTGCAAACCTAAGGGCTGTACCGTCTCCCAAGGGCAAACCTAAGGGCTGTACCGTCTCCCAAGGGCAAACCTAAGGGCTGTACCGTCTCCCAAGGGCAAACCTAAGGGCTGTACCGTCTCCCAAGGGCAAACCTAAGGGCTGTACCGTCTCCCAAGGGCAAACCTAAGGGCTGTACCGTCTCCCAAGGGCAAACCTAAGGGCTGTACCGTCTCCCAAGGGCAAACCTAAGGGCTGTTGGGTCTCCCAAGGGCAAACCTAAGGGCTGTACCGTCTCCCAAGTGCAAACCTAAGGGCTGTACCGTCTCCCAAGGGCAAACCTAAGGGCTGTACCGTCTCCCAAGTGCAAACCTAAGGGCTGTACCGTCTCCCAAGTGCAAACCTAAGGGCTGTACCGTCTCCCAAGGGCAAACCTAAGGGCTGTTGGGTCTCCCAAGGGCAAACCTAAGGGCTGTTGGGTCTCCCAAGGGCAAACCTAAGGGCTGTACCATCTCCCAAGGGCAAACCTAAGGGCTGTACCGTCTCCCAAGGGCAAACCTAAGGGCTGTACCGTCTCCCAAGGGCAAACCTAAGGGCTGTTGGGTCTCCCAAGGGCAAACCTAAGGGCTGTTGGGTCTCCCAAGGGCAAACCTAAGGGCTGTACCGTCTCCCAAGGGCAAACCTAAGGGCTGTACCGTCTCCCAAGGGCAAACCTAAGGGCTGTACCATCTCCCAAGTGCAAACCTAAGGGCTGTACCGTCTCCCAAGTGCAAACCTAAGGGCTGTTGGGTCTCCCACTCTGTGCTGCCAAATCTTATCAATTCTACCTCCTCCATTTCTCCTGGGTCAGCTCTTTTGTGAGCATTCCATCTGGGGTCCGTGCTGGTACCTGAGCACACGACACCACAAGGTCTCTGGTCACTGGGTGTTCCACCCGCAGGATGAGCCTGTTCAATCCATCCTTTCCAATTCGGGGCGCCTATCGCCAGCATGTGTTGGGGGCCAGCACGACTGACCCGCTAGGTTATCCTAAGGGCTACTTCTGGCCCTGGACGAGCTCACAGCGTGAGGAGAGTAGGGCTTACGTGGAGAATGTGCAGGGCCAGGACCCAGCTCCCTCCCCCCAGCTTTGTGACCTAGACCAAGTCCCTCATGCCATCCCAGCCTCACCCAGCTCTTTCATGCCTGCCTCAGAGGTTCACTGCTCAAACGCAAACGAGGTAACAGAAGGACAAACTCATTGGCACAATGTCGGGCACATGGCAAGGGATTTTTAAAAGACCTTTTTGGTGGGTGCCTAGGTGGGTCAGTCGGTTAAGGATCCAACTTTTGATTTCGGCCCAGGTCAAGATCTCATGGTTTGGGAGTTCAAGCCCGGAGTATGGCTCTGTGCTGATGATGCAGAGCCTGCTTGGGATTCTCCCTTTTCCTCACTCTCTGCCCCTCCCCCATTCATAATCATTCATTCCCTCCCTCTCTCTCCTTCTCTCTCTCAAAATAAATAAAACTTAAAAAAAATAAAAAAATAAAAGGTAGTCTTTTTTTGTTCACTTAACCCAGCAGCACCTCGCCTTGTGTGCTCATAAATATTTGTGCAACTCCTATCGTGTTTTCCAGATCACATTCCACAAACACCAGAGCCGCACGGTTCCACTGTGGGGATCTAGCCTAGCTTCCTGTTTATACAAATGAGGGAAGAGGAACCCAAAACAGCTCTCGCTTACAGTTACAAAGTGTTAAAGACTTTGAGAACTGCTCACCTACAGAAGACCACAACTGATTAAAATCATCCCACGCCTTTCTTAGGAGTTAAAACTAACGTCCGACTCAAATGTTCAAAGAAATGGCTAATACGTGAATCATTAAAGAAAGTAGATAATTTAAAAACCAGTGTGATTTATGTTAATATTTCATATTAACATTCAAACACAGGAGTATCTCACCATCTAAGCACTTCCTTCAAAGGGACCTACACAGCCTGCACCGAGGAGAGCTGTCCTGTAAGTCTAAACGACATTCATCCACCTTGAAATCCTTCATCTGGTCTGTGTATAGGGCAGAAATTCAGCAAAGCCAGAATGCACATAAAAATTAAGCTAAAAGAACAGCCCTGTCTATTTCAGAGCTAACCAAACTGAAGCACAGAGAAGCTGCAGATATGTTGGGGGGAAAAAAGGTGGGGGGGGGGGCGGGTGCAGGGAATAAATGTGCTTGTCAGAAACTGAGAATTCATCACAGCTGTCCAGGTGACACTTCATTCTTACAGCCCTTCAGAAGCCACCTGGGATACATCTCTATTTTAGGAAAAACCCTCCAAAGAGAGCTCAAATTGAATGTGAGACTGTACAAAGAACTATGGGGGTCCGTTTGGGGGGGGGGGCGGTGGGCATGATTCCTCCTGCCATAAGCATGCTATTTTCATTTTTTTTTAATCTTAAAGTGCTTTCGTACTTTTTTCCCCATTTCACCTCGCCGACAGCTCTATAATGAAAGCACAGTCTCAATTCTGTTAAAGAACAATCCAGAAACTAAAGCTTAGCAGGAATGGAAGGAAAAAAGAGCAACTTTCTTGAGAAGCCCATAGGAGTCCAGGGCTCGGCAAGGTGTTTTTCCAACAGAGCTCAGCCCCAGGAGGGAGGCATCCTGCTTCCAGACTTCGAGAGGAGACAGGTGGAGAATGGTGATCTGCTCATCCAGGGCCACACGGCCAGTGAGCCATGACGCCGGGATCCACACTCCTGGATTTTGCCCTCTAACCCCTCTGTTTCTGGGAATTAAAAAATTTATTATGCCTACTTAAAAGGGGCGGGGGTGGGAAACAGCTCTCAAACTCCCTATGTTTTCTCAGCATACTGGCGGATTTTAACGTCAGATACAGACATTCTCAATTACAGGTTTTGTTGGGGTTTTTGTTTTTTGGGTTTTTTTTTTTTAATTTATTAGGTTCTGAGAGACTCTTTTCAGGGAGAAAATAGCCAACAGCTGTTAGAAAATCCGTGCAATCATGTCAGAGCTACAGGACAGACTTTGATCACAAGCATCTAAATCAAAGTTGAAAGGGGCGCACACAAACGTTTTGGGCCAACATCTGAAATCTACTCTTGGCTACAAGGAGCTAAAAAGGAAGGCTAACAGTATTAAGCTGAAATGATTTATGAAAAATTTTTTTTCATCCATTAAAATAGCTTTTAAATTGAACCTCATGAGGCCAGACCCAGACAGCACCATTTATCATTCTAGTTAAACAAAACACAGAAAGGGCTATGCAAAGCAGAGTGGACATAAATACTATTTCAGAAACTTTGCTGATAAAATGAGCCAAAAGCAACACAGATAAGGAAAGAAACACGGATTTATTTTTTAAAAGCTGAGTGACCTGGTGAGATTCCTACCCCTCATTCTGGTCCAAACTGCAGCTGCTTGAAAGCTAGCTCCAGGCATACACAGCTCTCTTCTTGGTTTTAAATGGCCAATTAAATTTTATTCAGGTCCCACCACCAACTCCTCCCCCACTGCCTCCCTCTCCCCATCTCCTTCTAAGTGCATTTCATGCAAAAAGAGAAAATAAAGTAGCCGGGACCCCACACCTGCCTTCTAATACCACTAGAATCTGATCACCTAGAGGGAATAATCCACCCCACCACGAGGGACTCAGAATTGCAGGGGAGTGAGAAACAGAACACTTCTAAGAAAAGAAGATTTCCCCTCCTCAAGACCTTCAGTTAAATATATATTCCCGCTCTCTGGGGACAAAAGAAAAAGAAAAGCGACTTTCAGTGGCTTATCCTTTCTATGATGGCTGAAATGGGGGGGCGGGGGGAGTGGAATGGGGAGGGGAGTGGAGTGGGAAGGGGAGAAACACACAAAATTCATTAAAAACTTAAAAAGACCAAGAGAAAAGGAGCATGTTTTCCAAAGACACAGTTGTTATGAGTGAGGCGTAAAGTGGAAGTCTACAAAGGAAATGTGGAGATTTTTTCTTTCTTTTTTTTTCAAGTAGGCTCCAAGCCTAGCCCAGCCCAGAGCCCAACTCAGGGCCTGAACTCACACTCTGAGATCAAGACCTGAGCTAAGATCAAGACCCGGTCGCTCAACCAACTGAGCCACTCAGGCACTCCACTATCATGGAGCCTTAAAGACAAACTCTGTCCTTTTTCTGAGCTCAGGCTTATGAAGAAGACAGCTTTAAAATTCTAGGACCATTTAAGACCTTTCAAAGCACCAAAGCACTTGGAGAACACGAGCTCTCAACTGACGTCAAGCCCAGCTTCAGGGGAAATTAGATCTTAAACGAGTTTCATTTCACAAGGTAAGAAAATGAAATGTTTAACCACTTAAGGATGGACCGTAAGAAACACCTAAGTCGGTCTGAGCTAACACAGGCAATATTGCCCCCAGTAAAAAAACCTCGGGTCTATTAGGACGTGCCAACTGGTTCTTAAAAAATTTAGAGGTCTTCTGTTTTCAACAAATGAAAAGTGTGTGGTCTAGAAAATAACAGAGTTCTTTCAGTCTTCTCTCTTCCATTGTCAACTCGATGTAGTTTGGCCCAGTTTCGTTCAGTGAGATTTATGTAAGTAACCCCCCCCCCAACACACACACACACAATACTGACATTTCCTGATCTCCATAAATAGTATATCATGTGTAAACCCCAGCATGCTTCTTTACGCTCCTCACGTGTTTTGTTTTGTTTTTTTTAAGTACTTATTAGGTAACAAACTACTGCATCTGATCAGTTTGGGGGTTCTTTTTTATTTAAGGTGAAAAGTTCCTTTTCTCAAAGAGTTTACCATCTGCCCCGGCAATTAACAAACACTAATCATGAGAAGTTACACAATCCATCAGCAAAGATGTCAACGCAGAGTCCCAGCTCCCAACAACGGGAGGAAAAAAGCCTTTAATATCATCTAGACCAAACACCTCATTTTGCGGATAAGCAAACTGAGTCTCAGCAGGGACAGAAAGGAGCTAATTAGGGAGAAAGGAAGATTGGAGCCCATGGTTCAAGTCTAATTAGAGGTGCAGATAACAAGCTGTGGTGAAAGAGAGGGCCCCCAGCAAGAGCCCGGGGTCCCGGGATGGTTGATGGGATGGAGAGAAAGTGTCAGAAGGGAGGCTGGGAGGTGTTTAGAATGGGGAAAGCACCAGAGCAGCTCAGAGGTGAGAAAGTGGCAACCTTCCCTTTGGGAGCCGTGGGAGAGGTGAGGCTAAGGGCAGGGAAGGGGGACAGTATTGGGGATCATGAAGGCTGGGTTCCAATACCGGTCTCGTCGTAATGCGTACAAAAATGAGGGAAATGACCAGAAGCTCTTCAAGAGGCCACCACCACCCACCACCCCTCAGATTCGGGAGTCAGAGGACAGAACATAGGTGTGGGCAGTGGGTAACACACATCGGGCGTCTGCTGGGTCCACACAGCTCCAGGTGTAGGACCCGGTGATAAACACGAACACAGGAGGCCCTGCCCCACGGAGCTCCCCTTATACATGTTGGAGCCCCAAACAAGCTTCCTTGGTATCAACAAGGAAGAGCAGGTGTGGCAGGAGATGCTAATACGGAAGGTGAACCACCAAGGACAGCGGTGGAGAACCAGGGGCCGTAGCCCCAGCTCGCCCAGCCTCCCCAAACTCACAAGGCCACTTTATCCTCAGGCACTTGGGAGCTCTACACGCTTCTGAGGGAAAGTGGTGACAAGACACAAACACGCAGAAGGCCCAATGATGGGACCCTGCGATAGCTGTGGCCGACACCGAATTCCTTCTGCCACAACCAGCTCCAGGCTCTGCTTCCGGAAGGTTCCCACCACCACCGGCCTCCCTGCACCTGGCCACTCCTACCAACTCAACCGAGACCAGGGGGCTTCTGGTCTCGTGAGCATCTTCCCCACGTGTTTTTACCAGGGCTGCTCAAAACAGCAAAAATCAAAAAAAAAAAACAAAATAAAACGGCTTCCTTTTATATCCCCTGATCTCAACGCTTCCTAGAGTGACCTTGCTAACGAAAACAAACTGAATAAACACTTGTAGCATGAAGCAAATGGCTTCTCCTCCAAGTGTCTGTAGGAACAGTGTTTGTTTACCAGCAGGGTCAGGAAGGCAGGACATAGAAAACCTTCTCAGAGGTCTTAAGCGAGGGAGGGTGGCCCTGGCTGGGGTGGGGCACAGGGAGAAGGGTCGTTAACCCTTTCAGATCTGCGTGAGGCACTTCATTTTGTCCCCTCTGGCTGGAAGAGAAAGTTGCATATATCATAAACCACGGGGGAGGCTTATTGGCACAGCATTTTCCACATGAAGGTGATAAAACGCTGTACAAGAATTTACTACAAATACTGCATTTGAACTTTCTACTTTACGGAGGAAATACCGAAGTGGACCGTCCAAGCTCAAGAGCAAAGGTGGTTGGTGGGGCTACAAGCAAAGTGGAAGAAACTGGTGCTCATCACGGAGGCTTTTCAAAAGGCTCTCACATGACTTTTTTAAAGGCTAGATATCACAATAGAGACAACCATGCGGACGAGGGTTTGGTTATCTGTGCTCAGAAGTACTTAGGGCATTTATTACTGAAAATCAGGACTTGGGGGACACCTGGGTGGCTCAGCCAGTAAAAGTGTCCGACCCTGGATTTCGGCTCAGGGTTCATGGGATTAAGCCCTGCCTCAGGCTCTGCACTCACAGCACGGAGCCCGCTTGGGATTCTCTCCCTCCTCTCTCTGCCCCTCCCCCATTCTGTCTCTCAAAATAAACTTCAGAACAATAAGATAAAATGATGACTCTGCCTGCATTCTACTCTAAAACAAAAACAAGAAAAGGCCCGGGAAATTCAATCCCCAAGGAAATACACGGTTCGTACAAGAACCTTAGCAAAGGAAACCACAGGGACCTCTGGCCCCGTGCCCTGCTCATCTGTGTGGCAAATGTGAGTGAGAAATGAGAATGTATTCCTCTCGGGGCACCCAATCAAAGGAGGGATCACACATGGGCGAGGGGGATCCTTCCAGGGCCAGGCACCCAGCCTTGATGAATTCACAGCAAGAAGCTGTGGAGGCAGGTTTTCCAGCAGTTTCGGACGGCTGCATCTTTTGCAATCCCATGTGGCTGTGATCCCATCCTGAGGACTAAGACTAAGTCACCACCGCCAGCCTGATGCCTTCCAGCTGCGTGAAGGCCTGGCCGTTTCTGTGCTTAAAGAACACAAGGTAGCAATTTAGAATCAGTTCCGTCAATAAAAACGCTGATATCTGCCTTTCTACGGGCAGTTACAGAAAACATCTGGTTGAGAAGGAACATTCTGGCCCAACTAGGAAAATCAAAGTATGAATGGATGGGGCATGTGAAAAAACTAACAATGACATCAATTCTACTTGTAAAATAAACTCACTCTAACATTCGGTCAGCAAACATTTTAACATGCCAGGCGCTGGGAACGGGACACAAAGGCAAAGGCACCACTCCCGACACTTGTATTAAGTGCTTAGCATGTGCCGAGCTGTTACAAATAGTGTCTGGAACAATTCTGTTGTTATCATAGTACGAGACAGGGTTTATCACTAGCCTCATTTTACAAAGGAGAAAGCAGAGATACAGAGAGGTATCTCGTCCAAGGTGATCAAGAAGTCAGTAAAAAAAGGCTGAAATTTGAACCCAAGAAGCCCAGCTCCACCCTGATGGGTATATAAGAGGACAGAGGGAGGGAAGAAAAAGCTACAGTCTCAGTCTCAGAAGTTAGTGTCTGGGTAAAACTGATAGGGTCTTTAAGGGTGCATAGGAGTTTATCAGGGAAGAAAGGAGAAAAGTTCTTTCCAGACAAAGGGATTATAAATGCAAAGCACAGATATCAGCACTTATCAAGTAAAATACTTTTAAAAGATGAAAACAAACTCCACTCCTATTTCTTAGGCAGGGAGATCCCATAGAGCTCCTAGAAAAACAACAGCTAGCAACAGTCTTAACATGTTTTGGTTTAGGGCACCTGAAGAAATGCAGTTGAATACAGTACAGTACTCCCTGTAGTCCATGCAGACAACAGCAATAGCTGATAGCTTGTCAGTCCAAACCACACACGGGAACACGACTTAATAGAATGTGTTGCCAGAGATTTGGGCTCCCAAGTCCTTAGCACAGTAACAACAGGAAACCCTGAAACTAAATACCTCACCAAACCAGTCTGGCAACAAAGAGAAAAAAGCTGGAAAGGGGGAGGGAGTACATGTTCCAGAAAGCCAAATTCTAACAGGCTGGCAGGTGCACTCCTCATTTATTTTTACCGTTTCAACAGACTAGCAATGGCTTTGTTCACCAGAATACGGACACGTTCCCAAGACTTTGAAAGACAGGAATTTCCCCAACAAGAAAATAAGAGCTGTGCAATGAATTGGCAGTTCTAAACATGGCTATTCGGGAGGTTTATCTTTCCCTGAGACACTTAATGGTAATTCACATTCTCTGAACAATATTAAGATGAATAGAATTTAGTGAATCATATCACATAAATGATTAAATGATAGGTTACAGATGTTAATGTCATGAAGTTCCAGTCCCTCCAGCCAACAGGAACAACAGACGGATCGTCTCCACTTTAAAGACAGGTTATATTCCCAAAGTTTTGTTGTTAAGTTGGCTGTTTAGAGCAGTTTTCTTCCCCACCAACAATGCTACACGCAGTGGATGGTACGTAAGACAGAACACAGAAAACCAAATCTAAACTGGGCTACTAGGTAGGTCTAAGGACCCCCGCCCACATAAGGCATAAGGATTCCGGAGGGAGGTGCAGTCCAACTTCTGGAGAGCCGGACATATTCCTCTCACTCGGCCTGCTTTGCGCATGAGAAACCCTCCACCTGCGCGTAACTGCTGCTAGTTCCCTAACCTCCAGCAGGAGTTGTATTTAAGGAGGAGATTGGGGAGGAGGAGAAGGCAGGGACTCAAGAAGAAAAAAAAAAAAAAAAAAAAAAAAAAAAATCACAGAATCACGGGGGTGAGGGCGTGAGAGCCAGGGTGCAGGGCTCCCACTGATGCAAGAGGCAAAGGCTGCGGATTCTTCCTTCTCTGAGCGGCCCCCAGACACCCCTCAGACACCCCTATTTTCCTCCCCTGGATGGTGGGCCTCTGAAATTCCAGGGCTGTAGCCCGGTGGGTCTGGATCAGGGTTTTTCTACACCCCCTACACTTCCCACTCTTGAACACAGTCGTCCACTTCCCTACAGACATGAAAACACGTGTGTGGCTCTGATGATTTTTCTCAGGCTTTTTCTTGCCCGTACACTAGAGAAGGGGCACACACACGTGCACGCACCAAGGAGAGAGGAATACATGTGGAGACGCATCCACAAGACCCACAGTTCTATCCAGTTCAAACAGATACACAGAGCATGTGTGTATTACATACATATATATATATTTGTATAGGAAAGACCGTACGATTCAAGTGAACTGCGCACTGAGACCGCTACGTAGGCAGCGCATGTGTGAATGTAAAAGCTGGACAACTCAAAACCAGAACGGGTCAGAGGAACGTGCTGTGAGTGGAGAGGGAGGTATGGACCCTTGTCCTGCCACCTCACATCACTGAGAACAGGGAGAAGATGAACCTCCCAGTGCTGAAGCCCGCCCACACTCTGGAGTTCATGGAGACACCCCAACTTACTGGAACTTCAAATGCCTCCTGGGTGTCGTCCAGCATCTGGATTTTAATGGACATGAGTTTTCCTGAAGGTGTTGGGGGCGGCTTCTGTCCATGTTCCAAGGTACTGATCCCCGAATTCTCCGGGGCCCCCAGTCGCGATCCTGGACTTGGCCTCTGCTCTATTTCTCCCATGGTGAAAGCAGATTATACAATATCTGCAGAAAGCAGTGAGAAGGAAAAATACATCAGAAGAGGACACTCATTTCAAGCACCTAAGGGGACATCTGTGGTCTCCGACCCTTCCTGGGATCCCTGGAACCACAGCTCGGTGGGCTCTCTGTCCCCTGCACAGCAATCACACGTGGGGAAGCTTCATGCATTCACAAACAATAAGGTCACCTTCAACCAACCAAGGCATGCAAATAGTTGTGCATATTTTAACATATTTTCTAGTTTTACAGTCAGCTCTTATTCATACCATAGATTCAGTTGTTTTCAACATATTATCAGTGTCTGCAGCAAGCAAGGCACCACTTTTTACACATCTTGAGTCTGGACAGGAGATGATAAACAGTGCCTAAGCCATGCCATTAGCAACCATTAATTACCTTTTATGGACACACCAACATACTAAGTAATGTGGGTATTACAAAGATAAACAGATAAAACACATGGTGGCTCTCAAGTTTCTAATCTGTCAAAGCTAAACATGCATTCACACAGGGGTCTTTCTCCTGATTTCTTCTCCTAATTCATTTCTTTCCTGCCATCCCCCCCATCGCTCCCCTTTTCCAGAAAAACCATTCTACATATAGTAGTATCAGCGACAACAACGTTATTTCCCTAAAAACAAAACCCAATCCTCTTTACAAATAGCCGGCTCTTCTCCCACCATACCCACCCCACCCTCCCCTACCCCATGCCACGGTCTTGCCCCCCTACTGCCTCGGTCTTGCCCCCAGGTCTTCACATGTATGGCTCGCTCTGGATGAGTGCTTTGCACTCCACCTCCATCCGGAAATTTCTAGTCTAGCTTTCTGGAACTCAGTTCCAGTATCACATCCCTGACACCTGGGCAGGGCTCAGGTACCGTATCCTCCTCAGTGTCCATGACTCTGTCAAGCGTCAGCATGGTGTTCAGTCTTATGTGCCTCTGCCTGATTATGTCCCCCATAACCTCATGACCACCCTAAAGCCGGAATCAAATCTTAGGTATCTTTGGATCTCAGCACCTACCTAGACACAGTGCGGGGTATAGAAAGTTCAACAATGACTGCTTGTTGACTGGCCCTGTCTGGACGTGAAGGGTCATGGAGCACAACGGGGTGCTTCCATCATGGAGAAGGCAGGAATGGTCCTCAATCTGGTCTCTAATGTCAGGGAATACTTGGAAGGAGACAAGTACACAGAAGAAGACACTGCAGGAAAATGGAACGGCCCCAACAAAGCTATGGGACAGAAACGGGGAGGCAGATACAAAGAAGAGTAGGAATTAATGCTGGAAATGCGCTTGGAAAACAGGGTGGAACAAACTAGAAGGACTTCAGACACCTTGCTGACAAATACAGTCTTTCCCTGCAGTCAGCGGGGAGCCACTAGAAAAGAAGGACATAAGAAAAGCAGAATTTTAGAAAAATGCATCTGAAGAAGATCTGTTCTACAGGCTGGAAAAAGATGGACGGCAGGGGCTGGGCAGGGGGTTATTCGGCGACAAAGCTACAGCAACAATCTGTGCCCAAGGGGATAACTTAGACAGTGGTGACAGAAGGGAAAACATGAAGCCGTAAAACCCACTGTTCTGGAAAAATTACCCCAATGTTGTTAACAGTAGCTGCCCAGAGGAGGATATAAAAGAACAATGACCAGAAAATGTTCTATCAGGGCAGAAGGGAGGGAAGGTGTGAGTTTCACTGGGGGCACCGTTCAGGGTTACAAAAGGCCAGCCAGGGACGTAAGGGGGAGGTGGAGCTGGGTTTGGACTGAGAGTTCAAGTCCATCTTACTGTGTAAGCAAAAGCCACAATGAAAGCAAATGGCGGAAGGTGGAGGGGAGGAGCCAACCAAAAACCGATGGCCCCATCATGAGGGTGCTCATGGGCTGAATACTGCTCCTCCAAAAATCTTACCCCCAGTATCTCAGAGTGTGACTGTATTTGAAGAAAGGGTCTTAAGAGAGGGGATTAATTTAAAATAAGGCCATTAAGATGAACCATAATCCAGTGTGACTGGTACCCTTATAAAAAGGGGAAAACTGGACACAGACACCAGGGATGCTCAAGCACAGAGGAGAGGCCATGTGAGGGCACTTGGAGAACGCGGCCATCTGCCAGGCCAGGAGAAAGCCCTCAGGAGACCCCGACCCTGCCGACACCCCGGTCTGGACTCCCAGCGTCCGGAACTGTGAGGAAACACACTTCTGCTGTTTCACCCCCCACCCCTAAACTGTGGTAGTTTGTTACAGCCGCCCTAACAAACTATACAAGGGTTCATGCAGAACCCGGAAAGAGGCACAGAAAAAACAACCTGGGGCACCAAGTGACTGCAACAGCTGCAGAAAGGGCACGGAGGGGGGGGGGGGGGTCACCTGTGGTGTGAGGTACAGACCTGAGTGCCGTGTCTTACACATTTGAGATCATGTCACCCTTCAGCTCTTTTGTGCAGGAAAAACCATCCAGTTTGTAAATCTTACTTGGTAGATTCTTCCTACCCAACTCCTGCTCATCCTCCTCTCAAAGAGTTGAGCCCCTAGAAGCTTCCAACAATATTCCATATGGAAGCCCCTCCCCGCCTTCCTCTCAGCAAAACCTGTGACACTCTCACTGTGACACCAAAGGCTGTCCTGGAGGTCAGCAAATCAGACACTATGGAGTCACTTCAACAACCTGGTCATTGACTCAAACCACCCTGGCCTAAAGAGATGTGTCCTTTGGACAGAGAAAGGGTCTGAAGACCACCTCAGAAATACCACTTACTAAGTATTTTTCCACAAACTCTCTACCATACCAAAGTCTAAGAGTATTCTTTGTTTCTCTACAGTCCTTCAAGGTTGGGTTCTGTGGCAAGGCAATACCAGTTAAGGACGGACTTTTCTTTTTTGAATGCCCATGTAGGACTTCACAAATCTGTTCTGGAAGTACCTTTCCAATTTCTGCCCCAAGTAAGCTTTCCTTAAGACCCAAATTCTAATTTGTTTGTTGTGTGATCTGTGCTTTGCTTAATTCACCTATTAGTCTTGAGACATCTGACTGGACCAAGTTCATCTATAATGCCTAAGCACAGGGCCTTATACCAAATGGAAACAGGTCGTCTGCTTGTTCAAGGAATCAGATGTGGCTGTATATATCTAATTAGTCAGGAAATGAGTTGTGTTGAAAACAATCTTCACAAACCAGGCAAAATTATTTTCCTGTGTTTTCTGGTTGGGGTCTCATGGTTAAAAATACAACCTCCAGAAAAAAACATGACATCAGCCCCATTAGCCTTCCCCATTCCCAGATTCCTGTCTGTACTTTTTCCTACTCTGGTCTTGATCCCTCCTTGCCTCTCGAAGCATCCTCTGCTGCCTGCCTCACTTCCCTGCACTCAGTCCATCAGGATGGACAGGCCCTGTGCTCGATCACTCATGCTGGGCCTGGCCCCCTAGCCCCCTACTGCAGAGTCAGGGAGATGTGGCTCAGATGCCCAGGCATGGAGGTGAGGACAGGGAGGATGGGCCCCTTCCTATTAGCACCTCAAAGGTGCTGGGGTCCCTCCTTGCAAAAGCACTTCCTCTCTGTCCAGCCTGAGCAAAGGGCAAGGCCCCTCATCCCCTAAAACTAAATCCTCTCTCCCCCTCAGGCTCAAGATCCCCAGATGAATATGTATGGTCATTTTTAGCACCTTGGCATTTAAAAAATTTAATTCAGTTAGTTATTAACATATATTTAGTACCTTAAATTCCCTTTTCCTCAGTCTTCACAATGACCTCACGCCTGTATTATTTCCACTTCTGGTTACTGACATTTCAACAACGTAGTCATGCTTTCTGTTTTCCTAGCTGCATGAAGACTATTGCTGTACATGGAAAGTCCTGCTGAATTCAAATATAAATCCAGCCAAGTGGTCTGAATGGAGCATCCGAGGAATGTCACGGGAATATCCGAGGAACGCTGGCAAGTCATAAATGGGTGAGCACGCTGATGCTGGCTATCAGAATCGGGGAGTCTGGTAACACAACACAGCCTTCTAGGTGAACACGTCCGGCAAACGTAAAAGCCTTTTGTTTATACAGATCAATCCGCGCTCTATTTGGGCTTTACCTCCATAACTACCCCCCTGGCTTCTGCATTCCTTAAGGAATGGCCAAAGGAAAGGAAATTAACGTCTCTGTCCTTGTGATACATGATTAACTTAGCATGATCGTTCCAGACCTACAAGCAAAAAGCTGCTTGAGAAACGACTTTATTCATTAGCTCTATTTGAAAAGCTAGTTAAAAGGAAACAAGAACAACAACAGACACAGCAGTAAAATCGTTAACTGGCAGAGAAAAGATGAAAAAGCTAGAGTTGCCCCGGCTTCAAGACTTCCTCTTGGAATGCACCCGAAAGCAAGCAGCAGGACACATGCAAATGCCAACTCCATCCCGGAGGGACTGAAGGACCTTTGCAACTCCAAACCACAAACGGGGGTGAGGGGGGGGCGGTGGGGGGTCAAGAGCTGCCAAACTGCCCTCAAGGTCAGACAGAGGAGAAGGAAAATGCTTGCAGAGGCTGCCCACGCCTGCAGAGCTGTGTACCCTGGACAAGTATGGCATCCTGAGCAACGACAAAGCTAGCGAGAACTTTCTGGGCACAAGGGGGAGAGATGTGCAGGTTAGCACGGACAGCCACCCTGGACACCGCGGTGGGAGATCTCCTAAAGGTGGAGTGGACAGAAAACAGCAGAGGAAATGCACATTAGCAGGACATCACCAAGGGCACTGGGAACACGACCAGCCCAGCAAGCAGAGAAAAACAGAGGATGAAAAGATTATATATACATACACACACATACACCCTCAGGCCACAAGAGTTCCTACTAGCATGGGACACAGCCCTGTCTCCTGGCTCTCAGGAAGCTCCTACAAATAGCTAGTTCATAAAGAACTCACCAAACAACAAAGGACCTTTACTAAGATGCTACAAGAAAGGGGAAAAAAAGTGAAAAAGACGGGCGTCCGGGTGGCTCGGCTGTACATCCAACCTCAGTTCAGGTCATGATCTCAAGAGAGTTCAAGCCCCACATCAGGTTCTGCCCTTAGTGGTGCAGAGCCTGCTTGGGATTCTTTCTCCCTCTCTCTCTGCCCCTCCCCAACTCACGCATACGCTCTCTCTCTCTCTCTCTCTCTCTCTCTCTGAAAATAAATAAACTTTAAAAATGAAAGGACAAAGAATTCCAACTTTTCCCAAATACGTTGTCCTCACTTAACAAAACAATGAAATAACAGATTCCATAAACAAAAGCACAACAGGATTTACAAGAGTTCAGGGGAGCTATGGGAAAAATAAGGAAATAGAGCATGAGGGTAGACCTCAGGGGGAAACCAGGATGAATAAAAACATCACTGCTATAAAACAGACGTCTAGGTTGCCCCCAAATTCATATGTTGAAACCGAACCCTGATGTGATGGTATAGGGACCGGGGGTGTGTGTGTGGGGGGGGGGGGGGGGGGGTTGGCAGGTGAGTATATGGTGAGGCTGGAGCCCTCGTGAGTGGATTCATACCCTTATGAAACGGGCTTCAGAGCCATAGTCCATCCCCTCTGCCATGCAAGGACCCAGTGGGAAGTCAGCAGTCTATGAAGCAGGTGCCTTCTGGGGCACCTGGGTGGCTCAGTTGGTCATGATATCCCAGTTTGTGAGTTTGAGCCCATGTCGGGCTCTGTGCTGACAGCTCAGCGCCTGGAGCCTGCTTTGGATTCTGTGTCTCCCTCCCTCTCTCCCCTCCCCCACTCACACTAGAGCACATGCACGCTCTCCTAAAATATTTAGAAAAAAATTTGAAGCAGGTGTCTTCGTGTTGGCTTTCCCAGCCTCCAGAACTGTCAGAAATAAAGTCCTGCAGTTTATAAGCCACCCAGTCTACGGTACGGTTATAGCAGCACAAACAGACTAAAAGAATCACCAAAATGGAAGTGGCCAAAAGGAAACACACACAAGTGAAAATATGAGGGTCTGGAGGGTAAAGACTGAGAAAAGGGAGCAAAAGATTTAAAATGGAGTGAAAAGTGATAGCTGTGGAAGACAGAGGACATCCAGCTCACCCACAATCAACAGCCCTGAAGAAAAAAAAGAAAAATCAAATAATGGAACAAGAAAACAAACAAAAGAGAAAGGTCTAATTCAGGAAAACATTCCAGAAATAAAAGGGGACTCTCCATAGTAAATGAACGTCTATTCCAGAGACAACAGGATGATCAACACCAAGACATCTCCTGTATCATTGCTGATCTTCACAAATTAAGAAGGAATCACTCGGGGGCACCTGGGTGGCTCAGCCAGTTCGGCATCTGACTCTTGACTTTGGCTCAGGTTCTGATCTCTTCGTGAGACAAAGCCCCGCATCAGGCACTGTGCTGACAGTGTGGAGCCTGCTTGGGATTCTGTCTCCTTCTCTCCCCTCCTCCCTCACTAGGGTTCTCTCTCTCAAAATAAATAAGTAAACTTACAAAAAAAAAAAAAAATTTTTTTTTAAGGAATCATTTGGGCACGTATGCACAAAGTTCAAACAAAACACAAAGGGTCAAATTCAGGCTCGCAAACAGCAACATTTAATGCTTACATTGTCAAAACGATCCTGAAATAAATAAAAGGAATCAAAACCTTAAAGCCAAATTTTCATCCAATAGAAAAGCCAAACACTATTTTTTTAAGGTTTATTTTACTTATTTTGAGACAGAGAGAGCAAGCGTGGGAGAGGGGCAGAGAGAGAAGGAAGAAAGAATCCCAAGCAGGGTCCACACAGCACAGAGCCCAACTCGGAGTCGCATCCCATGAACCGTGAGATCAGGACCTGAGCCAAAATCAAGAGTCGGACGCCCAAACTGGGCCACCCAGGCGTCCCGAACCAAACTAAATTCTAAGTAGTCAAGAACTCAAAATATTATTGCCCAAGCCCTTCCAGAAGAAACTACTGGAAGGCTAGGCATCAGCAAAACAAGGGGCGAACGTGGTGAAACACTGGAAAGGATTACTGGTAAACTTTAAATCCAGGTATACCCTTAACAGGAAGACTACAATAGTCGCAGAATATGGTTAACTCCTGACAACGCAGAAATACGAAGAAACTGGCAGAAGAAAGGGCCGCGATGTTTGAGAGGCATGGGAAATTAACTGTTAGCACAGGCTTTAAAATAGATAAAAGAAAATTTAAATCTCCAAAGGTATGCAAATGGTTAATAAGCACACAGAAGGATGTCCAACACCGTTAGTCATTAGGAAATGCAAAGGACATGGACTAGGAGACAGTGAATTTGGATATTTCACATCCACTGTGATGGACGGTAACAAATGTTACAGAGTGTGGATAAGCTGGAATTCTCCTACATTGCTGGTGGGAATATAAAAAGGTGCAGACACTTTGGAGAATATTTTGGTAATTTCTTTAAAATTTAATCAAAAATTTTGCATGCAAGCCAGCAACTGGGCTCCCCTAGGGAAGCCTAGGAGTCCTCCCCAAGGGGCAGGAAAACGGAAGTCCACATACAGACTCGTACATATGCTAATGTTCGTAGCTGAATGAGCCAGCAGGTGGAAAAGAAACAAGTGCTCAGGAGCTGGTGAATGGATAAGCAACGTGGTGTATCCAAACAGGGGACTGTTATTCACCAACAATACAGGACACGCTGACATATGCTACAACGTGGATGAACCTCAAAAAACATTTTAAGTGAAAGAAGCCAGATGCAAAAGATTATATAACAAATGACCCTTTTTGTAGGAAACATCCAGAAGAGGCAAATCTAGAGAGTGGTTTCCTGGAGCTCTGGAGAGGGGCTGGGCTGGCAGCAAAGGACCTGAGCGATGGAGATTTGGGGGGGGGGGGGGGGGAGGTGCTGGAAATGTTCTGAAATTAAATTGTGGTGACAGTCACACAACTCTGTAAATGTACGAAAAACCTGTGAATTGCACACTGAAAACACTTCGGTTACGTTGTGTAAATTATACCTCAATAAACAGCATAAAAAATGTGCACAACTTGTAATGAGCAATGGGTGATTTATGGAATTGGTGAATCACTATATAGTACACCGGAAACTAATATAATGCCGTATGTTAACTGGAATTTAAAACTTTTTAAAGAGGTGTGTGCATCCACACAAATATCCTTGGGAACACACAGAACCTCTCTGGAAGGACAGAGCAGTGACTGGTAGGAGAGCAGGCTCCTGGTTAAGGACAGGACTGAAAGGGATATTACCCATTCAGAAATACACAATTTTAGAGGCTCCTGGATGGCTCAGTCAGTTAAGCGTCCAACTCTCGGTTTCAGTTCAGGTCGTGGTCATGGTTCGTGGGTTTGAGCCCCACCTCGGGCTTTGCACTGACGGTGTGGAGCCTGCTTGGGATTCTCTCCCCCCGCCAACCCTCCCCCACTCACACTCGTGCCCTCTCTCCCTCTCTCTCAAAAAAAAAAAAAAAAAAAAGGAATAGAAAATTTTAAAAATTCCATCTACTAGGAGGACATCATCCTCACTCTCCTGGCCCTATTTAGAGCATGAAACCCAACGAGAAGACATCACTGTCAAGAAGGGTCACAATTCTCAAATCAAAACAGGATGACCAAGAGGAATTTTTTTTCGAGAGTTTCTCCTTCCAGTTTTACATAGAAGCCACTTAAAAATGCTGGGTTAGGGGGTGCCTGGGTGGCTCAGTCAGTTAGGCGTCCAACTTCAGCTCGGGTCACGATCTCACAGCTCATGAGTTTGAGCCCCGCGTTGGGCTCTGTGCTGACAGCTCAGAGCCTGGGAGCCTGCTTTGGATTCTGTGTCTCCCTCTCTCTCCACTCCTCCCCCACTCATGCTCTGTCTCTCGCTCTCAAAAATAAATAAACATTAAAAAAAATTTTTTTTTTAATGCTGGGTTAGGGCAAACTCACAGAAAACTGTTACTGAAAGGGAGGAGCCCAAGACGTGGATCCTAGAGCCCCCAAAGTACTTCTGCAAACCTGCCACTGTGTGGGGACCAAAAGCAGCTGCAGACACTCGGGAGCACAGAGGGCACAGGGTGCATAACCCGGGCTCCGCTGGGTAACAAAGCCACCTTGTGCTCAGTCCCCGGGGAGCCACCAGCCAGGAGGGAGGGAGGAGCCACCCCAGAAAGGCTGGCGGCCAGGAGCAACTCAGGAACACAGTCGGCCAAGTTTGGCTTTTCACAGGGGCTTAGATAAGGGGTTTTGAGAAAAGTTCAAAAAACAGCTATCTATTCCAATAGATTTGCTCACTTCAAAAAAAAAAAGTGTGTAAGCAAAAGAAACAACTGCGGATCAGCTGTTTTACATCAACCAGAGACTTCAAACAGGAGAGAGACTGCTTGGCCTTGTTTGATCATCTGGGAGGAGAGCAGGACATTAACCGGCTCCGAGCTGGGCCCCCCCCCACCCTGATCCACCAGCGCGGTCAGGAAAACAGAACAAAGCCATGTCAACTACATAAATGTGATTTCTTCGCCGTCTTTCCTCTCCAACCTAGTAAAAAGTAATAAATTAAACAGGCTATCTTAAATACCCTTAAGTCTCCAGAAGGTACTTCAAGGAAAACGCAGAGCAGTTTTCTCATTTCATAGACGTTATTTCAAAAGTCCGGTTTTAACCTATCCCTTTTTACTCCAAAACCTGAGCCTGATCAATGCCACGTTAAATGTGACCATTCCTAGCCGGGCGTTTCACGATCCTCCCTCATTTCTCTAGGTGTGAATAAACATTTCCAATCCAGCTGGCCCCTGCGGGTCTGCACGGCTACGTCCTCCTGACGCTGTGCTATTGCTGCTTGGTTACTTCCTTCTCAAATATCGCCCTCTTGACCTGGCTCCAATGTCACCTCCTCCAGAAATCCTTCCCTGATATACTCTTTCAGGGGGAAAAAAGGAGCCTCACTTTCTTCTCTCCGGGGTTTTGCTTGTATTTCACTTGCTTTCCAGGCCTTTCTCCCCTTTGCCTGCGTTGCCAACTAGGTTACAAGTACAGAGGGGCTGCGTTACCTGGAAGCGAGACAGGCTCCTCCCGTCTCAGTGCAACAGACCTCTCTGCCACAGGGACTGTGAGAACTTCAGCCAGCGCATGCGCACATGTCCCTTCTAGATTATCCGGAAAACGCAAAGCCTGCCATTTATTGCAGAGGGGCTTTTAAACCCGGTTGCAAATCAGCAGCAGCAGCAGCAGCATCACCTGGGAGCTTGTAAGAAATGCAAATTCTGGGCCGCGTGAGTGGCTCAATCGGTTAAGTGTCCAACTTCCGCTCAGGTCATGATTTCACGGTCCGTGGGTTCAAGCGCCGTGCAGGGCTCTGTGCTGACGGCTCAGAGCCAGCTTCTGTGTCTGCCTCTCTCCCGCTCATGCTGTCTCTCTAACTCTCTCAAAAATAAACATTAATTTTTTTTTTTTTTTTTTTTTAAGAAATGCAAATCTATCCCAGCACTGGTCCACTGAATCCTAAAGGCTTGGGTGCCTTCCAGGGGATTCTCATGCAGGCCCTGGCCTGAGAACCACCGCTCCACCTCCCAAGGTCCCAATCAGGATCAGCTAAAATAAGTAAATTCACCTAACAACAAACTGGCAGTAACTTCACCAAGAAAACACCTGTCGACCGCCTGTCACATGTGCACCTGCCGTAACGAGCGCCTGATTTTTTCAGTAGCTCTTGACACTTGGCATTTCTTTTCCAATCACATTTTCACGTATTTAAGACACTGCAATACTTCGGTTTGCATTTTCACTGATTTGGTAGCACAGGTTTCCAGCATTAGTTAGATAGGCAAAGACAAAAGCCTGTAGAAAGGAAGTGGAAGTAAAAGGTGCTGGGAACAGAAGTCTCTTTTTACCCTGGGGTGGGGGGAGGGGGGAGGAAAATCAAGAAGGGGGCGGATCTCTAATTAGTCCCGTGTCAATGACGTCAATTTCTTGATGACTTTGAGGGTACAAAATTAAACGTGAGCTCCCCTCCCATTCTACCTCTAACGCAAAGGCCGGGGTAAATAAAATGTCAGGAGAAAGGCGGTCTTCTTGAAGAGAAAAAACAAAACAAACAAACAAAAAAAAAACCAGGCTGCAGCCTCTTTCAAGCCCCACACCTGACGCAGCTGCAGATGTCAACAGAGACTGTGGGCTGCCGTCAAGCTCGCTCTACTTAAAACACATCATTCTCGTCCACTTACTACAGAAGGTCCTCTTTCTTTGTCTCCAGCTGACACTGGTCAGCCTCTCCAAATATTTGTGGAAAACACCCGACCCTTGACTAGCCCAGAGGGAGGGTGCAGTGTATTATTACAGGATCTGCTTACTCAACGTCTCTGAAAATCACATTACTCTTCAGACTATCATTCCCGTGTCACGATCGTTGGGATCCTCACCGTTGAAGGCATTTATAAGGATCTAGTATGTTTCAGCAACTACACTCAGCACGACAGGGGACCCGAAGCCACGATACGGCACCGTACGGTTGGTCTTCATGGGATGTATTACCCATCAGGCAATAGAAAACAGGTACTCAGCGGTGAGGGTTGAAGGCAACGTGTCTGCTTCTGACCATAGGTATTATGTCAACTTTAAAAGCTACAGAAAGGTGTGGATAAGACACGCATTCTAGGCGGAGTTCATTCTGGCATTCAATAAAAGTGCTTGCCATATGCCGGGGGCCCTGCCAAAAGTGGGTACTAACAGAGGCAAGATGATAGTGAAAAGAAAAGGAGATGAGCAGGTGTGAGGCAGATCCCAGTCGGCCTGAAGTAGGTCAAGGTGTAAGAGGTTCATCTGTGGATCAGAATGAGGCACTAGGGTTTTTTTTTTTTTTTAATTTTTTTTTTTAACGTTTTATTTATTTTTGAGACAGGGAGAGACAGAGCATGAACAGGGGAGGGTCAGAGAGAGGGAGACACAGAATCCGAAACAGGCTCCAGGCTCTGAGCTGTCAGCACAGAGCCCGACTCGGGGCTCAAACTCACGGACCGCGAGATCATGACCTGAGCCGAAGTCGGCCGCTTAACCGACTGAGCCACCCAGGCGCCCCGAGGCACTAGCGTTTTTAAGACAGGGTGAGACCCGGGGCAGTTTTAAGAAAATACTCGTGGGGCGCCTGGGTGGCGCAGTCGGTTAAGCGTCCGACTTCAGCCAGGTCACGATCTCGCGGTCCGTGAGTTCGAGCCCCGCGTCAGGCTCTGGGCTGATGGCTCGGAGCCTGGAGCCTGTTTCCGATTCTGTGTCTCCCTCTCTCTCTGCCCCTCCCCCGTTCATGCTCTGTCTCTCTCTGTCCCAAAAATAAATAAAAAACGTTGAAAAAAAAAAAAATTAAAAAAAAAAAAGAAAATACTCGACAGTGAGATGGGGGCTAGATTAGGAGACCAGTCAGGAAATATCTGTAATGCCCTGTGCAAGAAAGGTCATGACAGCGAGACTAGAGGGTAAGGAGGCATATTTCAGGAATACTTTGGCATTAGGAATCTGTACAAATGGATGACAAATCAGAGGCAGGGAAGATGGTAATAGGGGAAATCGAGAACTCAGCTGCAAGTGGAGACGGAACAAGGGAAGGCCAAGAGGCCCAGCTGTGGCTGCCTGAGGGTGACTGCCGAGCATGGAGAAGGTAGCATGGCCAGCAATATTCTGAAGGGCACTGCTTCCATTTTCCTCAATGCTCACCATTCCTCAGCCCCCACTACCTCCTCTCAAAGGCTTCCTCCAAAGTTCCACTCTGGTAAGCTCAGTAGAGGGGCCTGAGGTTCAGGAAAAGGAAGAAGTCACCTGCACACGAGTCAGAGGTGACCCCGTGCCAGCGGGTGGTAGGTATCAGAGAGGATGGAAAACGCACAAGAAGAAATAACCAAGATGGTAGCCCGGAGTGAAGGCCACGGTCAAGGGTGGGAGGAGGAGAGGACTTGGCGAAGGAATCCCAAGTTCTCAGAGTTGGAAGGGCTTCTGATGAACATTTAGGACAACCTTCTTCCTGATGGGTGAATCCCATATTTTTAAAAGAGCTGAGTCTGAAAATTCATTCTCAAATCACAGCAGAAAGCCAAGGAGGCAAGCGCATCAAGAACCAGAGGCTACACCACAATGCTGGATGTTGTCAGGGCAACACGGAAAATAAGGATTAAGAAAAGTTCATTCAGGGGCGCCTGGCTGGCTGAGTCGGTACAGCATGCGACTTTCGATCTCAGGGTGGTGATTCGAGCCCCATGTTTGGGTGCAGAGATCGCTTTTAAAAAATTTATTTTAAAGAAGCTCATTCGTTAGATCTGGTATGATCAGGTAGTCACTGGTATGAAGAGAAAAAATATCAATTGAGAAACGGAGGAAGAAGCCAGACTGATTATTAGTAATTGAGATAGCAAATGTATTAATCCGTTTTTTTACTAGACTTTTTTTAGAGCTTTATGTTTCCAAGAAAATATAGAGGGCTCGTAAATACCCTCTCTTCTCACACAGTTTCCGATTATTAACATCTGCATTACTGTGAAAAACATTTGTATTTGTATTTGTATTTTCTGTCCACTGACGGACCAATACCGACATATTATTATTAACTCAAGTCCAGCTCAAGTGTACCTTTTGTGATGGGGGTCAAGGGCAAAATGTCATGCATCCACGATTATAATATCACACAGAATCATTTCTCTGCCCCCCAAGTCTCCTGTTCTCCATCTATTCATCCCTGCTCCCCTTCTCCATTGTATTCCCTGACAACCACTGGTCTTTTTACTGTCCACCCTTTAGCCTTTTCCAGAAAGTCATATGGCTGGGATCATACAATATGTAACCTTCCTGTCTGGCTTCTTTCACTAAACAATACGCGTTTGAGGTTCCTCCATGTTTTTTCACGGCTTGACAGCTCGTATCTTTTCACCACTGAATAATATTCCATTGTCTGCAGGCATCACGGCTTCTTTTAAAAAAAATTTGTTTTTTTTTATTTATTTATTTATTTATTTATTTATTTATTTATTTTTTAATATATGAAATTTACTGTCAAATTGGTTTCCATACAACACCCAGTGCTCATCCCAAAAAAAAAATTTGTTTTAATGTTTATTTATTTTTGAGAGATAGAGAGACAGAGCACAAGTGGGAAAGGAACAGACAGAGAAGGAGACACAGAATCCAAAGCAGGCTCCAGGCTCTGAGCCGTCAGCACAGAGCCCAACGCGGACTCAAACCCACAAACCGCAAGATCATGACCTGAGCCGAAGTCAGATGCTTAAGGCACCACAGCTTCTTTGCCCATTCACTCAGTGAAGCACATCGTGGTCGCTTCCAGTTTTAAGGCTACTCTGAAATGCTTTTCAGTTACAGAAGTGGGAGGGGGTAGATGTTACTTCCAAAGGGGGCTGGCTCAGCTTGGGGTGAGAAATAACAGCAAGTCCCGCTGTTTAGCGAGCAGACGTTGCCTGCCAATTTCTGGCGCAGTCAAGCCCACACCTTGGCAGGTAATGCAGAGGGTCCTGTGAGATCACTCTCCTTCACTTCATGAGAAAATGACTGGACTGAATAAATTAGAAGAAAAAGTGTTTCTGGAAAGAGAGAGAGAGAGAGAGAGAGAGAGAGAGAGAGAGAGAGAGAGAGAAAGAAAGAAAGAAAGAAAGAAAGAAAGAAAGAAAGAAAGAAAGAAAGAAAGGAAGGAAGGAAGGAAGGATGAAGAAAGAGGGAGGGAGGAAGAAAGAAAGGAAGAGAGACAAAGACACAAAGGAAGAGAGAGAAAAGGGAAAGGGAAAGGGAAAAGGAAAAGGAAAAGAAAGGAGGGGTACCTGGGTGGCTCAGTCGGTTAAGCCCAGGACATGATCTCATGGTTTCATGGGTTCGAGCCCCGTGTCAGGCTCCGTGCTGACAGCCCAGAGGCTGGAGCCTGCTTCAGATTCTGTGTTTCCCTCTCTCTCTGCCTCTCCCCCACTCACACTCTGTCTCTCCCTTTCTCTCTCTCTCTCTTTCAAAAATAAACATTAGAAAAGAAATTTTTTTAAAGAAAAGAGCACCAAGTATATTCTTTAATAGACTACAAGGCATTAAGTTTGTGTTCAAATTTGGTTAAGATAGTCTCAATAGCTTCATTGTTAAATAAAGAAATTTTTAGTAAAAAAATTAATTCACAATCTATTGTTCTCTCCTGAAGTTTCTCTGGAAATGATGCTTAAGAAAACAAAAAATGCCAAAATTTAAATGCAGCCTGCATCTTGTGGAAAATTCTACTGACATCTATCCTATAGTGAGTAACAGCATGTTTCATACAACTTTAAGAAAAAAAAGAAACCATTTCCTAAAGCTTCCAAATCCCATGAATCAGAAATGACAGAGCTTCCCTTCAGGGTGGGAAAAGGAAAGCAATTTCTATTAAAGCCATTAAAGACTAGACTGTTAAATTGTCTCACAGTTCAATATTATTCAAGAAATAAACGAGGCAGTATTATCGTGGACCAAATGATATAATAAAATTCAACAGAATTGCAAAGGGTATATCACATCTTGGAACACTTCCCCCAGAATTAATCATTAATTAAAATAGTAAAATGTCAAGGGAAAAAAAAATGTACGTAATAAAAAAGTGAAACCCCTTGTGAAAAATGAAAAATTTAAATGTCAGCCTGGTTAATAAATAAGGTATTTAACTAAACAATACTGTCCATAAAAAAAATAATTGGAGCGCCTGGGTGGCTCAGTCAGTTGAGCATCCGACTTCGACTCAGGTCATGATCTCATGGATCGTGGCTTCGAGCCCCGCATCAGGCTCTGTGGTAACAGTTCAGAGCCTGGAGCCTGCTTCGGATTCTGTCTCCCTCTCTTTCTGCCCCTCCCCTGCTCACAGTCTGTCTCTCTCTCTCAAAAATAAATAAACATTAAAAAAAACTAATAAATAATAATAATAGTTAGGAGTAATAGTTTTTGCCTTGCATCACTGAGAGGGAAGAAGAATGATATAGATACTATCAGATTGTTCACCGGATTCTAAATCCTAATTTTTGACATTTTTGAGCACATCGTAAAATGAACTTGATCCTTCCTGGATTTTAGGCTTCTGATTCACGGATTGTGGAAAAAATATACAGGTATTATTTCAACTTAGCCAACATTTATATGGCACTTTCTAGAACAGAGCAGGCATTATTCTAAGAGTTTTATAAATACTAACTTATTGAAGCTTCACCCACCATGAGGCAGACACTATTACTGACCCCTTTTACAGATGAGGAAACTGAGGCAATGAGATTAAGTCAACTTTCCCACAGTCACCCAGCTAGTAAAGTGGCAGATATGGGACCAGATGGCAGAGAGGCTGGTCTTCACCACCACATCACAGGCTCTCCTGGACGAGATAATCTCTAAAATTGTCACCCTCTCTAATACTCAATGACCTGAGGGCTCAGTATTTTAGATGCAATCAGTTTTCCCTGCACCCCTCACCTTTTCTAGCCCAAAGGTGCCAAGCAAGATACCAAGCTAATTACCTATGTGGGCTAGTAAGGATCCCAAAGGGACAAATCCATCAAATAATCAAAACGCTCACTGAATTATTTACTACTAGAGTATAAAAAGTATGGTGTACTGCCTTTATGGTTCTATGTTATGAATTTTTTAAATGTCTTAACACCCTTCTCACTTCTCTGAGCAAGGATTTTTCACAAATGTGTATTCATGCAGTAGATAGAACATGCAATAAACATCACCCGTGAATTAGCTTAGTTCTTAAAACTGAAGATACTCGGAGCACAGGCAAAGACACTGCCCTGAAAAGTGCTGGGAAACCACCAAGCTCCGAGGGATATTGAGACACTCGAGGCAGACACTTCCAGGCAAAGTCAAAGACAGATAACCGGCCCTCTCTCTCCCAGGGCGAACACTCGGTTCCCACGGATTACACTGCTGGGTTAAAACAGACAGAACTCTATCGCGGCCACTTGTCACGAAAGAGAAAAAGCGGACAGTGGAGTGGGGCTGCGGAATCAGCTCCAGGTACTCTCTGGGCTCAAAGGACCAGGCATGGTGTGAAATGAGACATCGGAGCACAGTACAGCCTTTTTTTTTTTTTTTAAGGGAGATACCTACTGCCTCCCCTTTTCCTTTTTTTAATTTATTTTTTTTTTCAACGTTTTTTATTTATTTTTGGGACAGAGAGAGACAGAGCATGAACGGGGGAGGGGCAGAGAGAGAGGGAGACACAGAATCGGAAACAGGCTCCAGGCTCCGAGCCATCAGCCCAGAGCCTGACGCGGGGCTCGAACTCACGGACCGCGAGATCGTGACCTGGCTGAAGTCGGACGCTTAACCGACTGCGCCACCCAGGCGCCCCTTTTTAATTTATTTTTGAGAGAGAGAGAGAGAGAGAGAGAGAGAGAGAGAGAGGGAAAATCCCAAGCAGGCTCCGCACTGTCAGTGCAGAGCCCAAAGCGGGGCTCGATCACATGAGCCCTGAGATGACGACCTGGGCTGAAATCAAGAGTCAGATGCTCAACCAACTGAGCCACCCATGTGCCCGCGGAGCACAGTACTTCTGTTTCTGTTGAGAAATACACATTTTTTCATTCTTGTCTCTCAGCGCTTTCACATAATAACATGTACCATTTATTAATAAGCACTTACTGGCACTATTTCTTCATCACTATGGAACCACCATGTGAGACAGCTATTTGCAGGAGAGTCTGTGGAAGACCAGGGCTCCGAAGAGGAAAACGAGGCCCAGCAAGCTTGTGGCTGAATGGCAGGGCTGGTCTGTGTGACCCTTCATGGGCTGGGTCTCCCCGATCCTCCCCGCAGCCTAAAAGGAGGTTACTGTTAGCCCTGTTTCCCAGATGGGGCACCTGAGACTCACTTAGTAGCAGCCAAAATCCAGGAGGTACCAACCAACAGTCTATAATCCACTGGAACAAGCCATTAAGGAAACACAAACCCGCCTGGGACAATATATAAAGGCAGAAATAACAATATCGGGACAGCAAGAAATGGTAAATAAAGAACACACATTCTGCTCTATTATACTCTAGTTTTTCATCTAACAGTGATTTTGCTGAAGTGTAAAATTCACCTATAACAGAAGTTCCATGTGCATGTTATATATTCTCAGATTGTAAAGATCATAAAATCAGAAATAAAGAACAAAGTGAATCTCCACCAGGCATCTGTAAACTTGGATACCCTGTGTCACAGCAAGGCAACAGTTAGAAGGGCATTTTTCTTAAAGTCACTAAGAATAGTTTCAACATTGAAAACATAAGCAAGGGCCACCTGGGTGGCTCAATCGGTTAAGCATCCAACTCTTTATTTTGGCTCAGGTCAGGATCTCACAGTTCATGGGTTCAATACTTGAATCAGGCTCTGCACCTGAGTGACCAGCCTGCTTGGGATTCTCTCTTGCCCTGTCTCTCTGCCTGTGCCCACCCCCTCAAAATAAATAAATAAACATTTAAAACAAAAAAAGAAAGGAAAATGGATTGTTCTCTATACCAATATAAGCAGGAAGAATGAACAGTCTTTATCTAAAGAATTCTGAAACTGACAAGAACATAAAACCAAATAAACTGAGAGTAAGTAAAACTTAAGCAACAAAAGAAGTATATCATCTGTTACAGAAAACATGAAAAAAAAACAAAAAAAAAGAAAAAGAAAAAGAAAAGGAAAACTCAGGGGCACCTGACTGGTTCAGCCAGTGGAGTGTGTGACTTTTGATCTCAGGGTTGTGAGTTTGAGCCCCACGTTGAGTATAAAGATTACTTAAATAAAAACTCTGAGGGAAAAAAAAGGGAAACTTAAAACATTAGTCTTGAAATTTACATCTCCCCCAAGTCTATAAAAGCCTGGGACATTTTCCCAACATTTCACAGATAAACAATCCTTTTTTTTTTTTTTTCAGTTATATTTCTAAACTCATTTTAGTTGAGCCCAAGCAAAAACAAGAACATTTTAAAAGAAAAATTAAACTCAAAAATCCTTAATAAAATCCTACTGAGGGGCACCTGGGGTGGCTCAGTCAGTGTGTCCGTTCGAGCCCCATATCGAGCCTGCTTCAAATCCTCTGTGTCCCTCTCTCTCTGCCCCTCCACCGCTCGAGCTCTCTCACTCTCAAAAAAATAAATAAGCATTTAAAGATTAAAAAAAGGAAAAAACCCGGGGCGCCTGGGTAGCTCAGTGGGTTAAGCATCCGACTTCAGCTCAGGTCATGATCTTGAAGTTCGTGAGTTCGAGCCCCATGTTGGGCTTTGTGCTGACAGCTCAGAGCCTGGAACCTGCTTCAGATTCTGTGTCTCCCTCTCTCTCTCTGCCCCTCCCCCGCTCATGTTCTGTCTCTCTCACTCTCAAAAAATGAATAAATGTTAAAAATAAATAAATAAATAAATAAATAGAAAAAATCCTACCTTAAAAAAATCTTATCAAGGTGGCAAAAAACACACAAGAAGAGTATCTACTACGAGTAAGTTAAGATTTAAACTGGGAATTCTGAGATGGACTAGACCAGGGGAACCTATCCACTGTGCATTATAACCAGAAACGATAGTATCATATAGTACCCATAAGATCTCAAAAAACACCCTCAAAAATTGAACATGGTCTTAATACTTTTCTATATATGAGCACTGAACAGCAGCTGGTAGCAGGCACACCAAACAGGTCTTCTTTGGGAGGTGAGATTATAAATGCTTTTGATTTCTCTTCTTTTAAGAAGGTGCAAAGGTCAACATGAAATGGATACCCATCTAAAGTCAGCACGGAGAGTCAGGGACAAATGGCAGAGACTCTTCGTAGCCAACAGGGAAAGGCAGACATGTGAGCCTCTGGAGAATATCCAGAAGAGTTTGCTCAGTCATCCTCCAGAGCAGGTGAAGGACTCCCGGAAAGGCCCTCGCCACTGCCAGGCGTGAGAGCTGGGCATTCAGGGTATAAAACCTACGTCAAGTCGGGACATGTAGAGGCTGCCACGGACACAGGACCCTCTGGTTGGGGAAAAGAAACCACAAGTGTAAGTGAGCTCCAACCCCACTGCACTAAGGAATCTAACATCAACTTAACGTCTTAAAGTTGCCACTATTTTGAAACCAAAGTCTAGTGAGCTTAAGTATATATACATATATATGTATGTATATACATATATATTATGACCTATAAATATATATATGTATATACATACATACATATATGTGTGTGTGTATATATATATATTTATAGGTCATTTCAGTGGTCCCATATGTGCAGTTCAGACATTCAGAACTTAGCATCAGTGACTTCAGCAAGGAACAGAGAGCACAGTGATCCCTCCTCTCAAACCTTTGACTCTCAGACCCAAAAGTATATGAAATGTGGCCAAATATATCATATATAGTAAAGGATATTTAAACAAGTGGGAGAAAGATGAATTCTTCAATATGAGGTGTTGCAACAAATGGGTGGCCATTTGGGGAAAAATTAAGTCGGACCTACACTTCTCCCCAAACTAAATTCCAAGTGGCTACAAGATTTAAAGGTAAATAATGACATATAAAATCTTTGACTCTCAGGCATTCTCAGCTTCCAATGTCCATTTTTGCTTTAGCTACATAAATTACTCAGGAAGGCCATGTATATTCTGTATATCACGCACCTCATGTGTCATCTTAAGTTGCCCTCTAAGTGTCCATCCTCCGATGGGCAACTGTGGGGAGCTCCCCTCCTGATCATCAGCAGGGACTAATCTGTATGTGCTCCAGATGACAGAACTGCAACAGTGGTTTACAAAAAAGAGCAGTTTCAAAGCTGAAAATCATTACAGTCCCATATTTATTACGGCCATTATAAAAACTATTACCATTCTGACATGAACTATTTTATTTCTATTCAATTTTTTTTAATGTTTATTTATTTTTTGAGAGAGAGAGAGAGAGAGAGCACAGGAGAGCGTGAGCGGGGGAGGGGCAGAGAGAGAGGGAGACACCGAATCTGAAGCAGGCTCCAGGCTCTGAACTGTCAGCAGATATGGGGCTAGAACCAATGAACTGTGAGATCATGACCTGAGCTGAAGTCAGATGCTTAACCAACTGAGCCACCCAGGTGGCCCTATTTCTATTCAATTTTTAAATTGCAATTAATAATTATATTAATCAATCCTGATAAGCAATTATGCCTAATTAGCAATTAAAGAAGACAAAGGTAGGGGCGCCTGGGTGGCGCAGTCGGTTAAGCGTCCGACTTCAGCCAGGTCACGATCTCGCGGTCCGTGAGTTCGAGCCCCGCGTCAGGCTCTGGGCTGATGGCTCGGAGCCTGGAGCCTGTTTCCGATTCTGTGTCTCCCTCTCTCTCTGCCCCTCTCCCGTTCATGCTCTGTCTCTCTCTGTCCCAAAAATAAATAAAAAACGTTGAAAAAAAATTAAAAAAAAAAAAAAAAAAAAGAAGAAGACAAAGGTAAATGGAAAGAAAACCCTACCAGAGTTCAGAAAGAACCAATATGGTAGCCGTGACAGTCTTTTTTATTATTTTTTAAAGTTTATTTATTTATTTGGGGGGGAGGGGGGTGGGGAAAGAATCCCAAGCAGGCTCCATGCTGTCAGCACAGAGTCTGACACAGGGCCTCATCTCACGAAGAGATCAGGACCTGAGCCGAAATCAAGAGTTGGATGCTTAACCAACTGAGCCACCCAGGCGCCCCATATGACAGTCTTCTTTAAATGAATATATAAACTTTCTGCAATACAAAAACCCACAGAGTATTTATGGAGCATGACAGAGCAATAGAAAATCCACTCAAGGAAATAAGCAGACAGTGAAACTAAGAGAATATATTAATTTCATGTAGTTCCAGAATTAAAAATGCACCTCTGGGGTGCCTGGGTGGCTCAGTCAGTTGAGCATCCAACTTCAGCTCAGGTCATGATCTCGCGGTTTGTGGGTTTGAGCCCCGTGTCAAGCTCTGTGCTGACAGCTCGGAGCCTGGAGCCTGCTTCAGATTCTGTGTCTTCCTCTCTCTGCCCCTCCCCTGCTCATGCTCTGTCTTTGTCTCTCAACAATAAATAAATGTTAAAAAATAAAAATAAAAATCAAATGCACCTCTAAGGGATAATTGTTAAATGGGTCGTTATCAAGAAGAGGATTTGAGAAAGGAAGCTAGAAGCTAAGATGGCTTTATTAAGAACAAACCAGGCCATAGTAACCTCCTTTCTGTTTTTGTCAGAGTTTTACTCTGGGAGATCAGGGCATTGTCAGAGCCACAGAATAGCTGGATTCCAATGAGGCATTCCAAAGAAATGTTCATGACATGGCTGTGTATTAGGTGGGAATAAGGGCTGGGTGACAAAAAAGCTGGTTGCTACCGAACAATGTACCAAAAAAGTTTTGAAAAATTAAAGAACATCTCCCTAGACCATGAGTCCCAGAAAATGGCTCCATCCTTGCAACTTATCAGATATCCTTTATTAGTTGCTTTAGTGAAGGTTTCAATGGCATGCAAATAATATTTATGGATAACAAAACACTAACAAAAAGAAATGTCAGGATATTTAATAGGAATGTCCGGCTAATATAACGCTGTATGTTAATGATATTTCAGTAAAAAACAAAACAAAACAGGAATACACCAAATACTTCAATGTTACAGGTCTTCATAAATTGCTCTGACGGGTCTCTCTAAATAAAGAAGTCAGCTGGTTTCTTCCGCTGGAGCACACATTTTCCACGGGGTGAAATAAACAAATATAAGAAGAGCTTGGTTTTCTGGTGACTCCGCAGCATAATTATCAGAAGTTATAGAATGTCATCTTACTATAATAGGCTACTGAGCCCTGATCTGTCAATCGGTCCATCCATTCATCCATCCATCCATCCGTGACTTCCTGCTTCGGTAAGGAACTAGAGAAACACAGACGTTTCATAAAATCTATTTTGCTTGATAGAATATCCACTAAAGACTTAGAGGGACAGAGTTATTACCAACATAAGCAAAATTCTCTGGCTTCCTCACGTTTCTTGTCCGTTTAAAATATCTGCCTATAATCAATGGTTTTTCTTAAAATGCCAAAAGAAATTTTTTTGGAGATTTTTTTTGAAAGTAGACTAGGAAGTAAAACTCAATGTTATATGCCTGGTGTTGAGGGAAATGTGATACAACACTTCTAGAAATCAATACCATAAATACTGTAGACTCCCCCTAATTTGCCATTTTGGAGAATTTATCTTTGAGAAATCATCCCAAGGAATAAAGAGGCCATGAGCACAAAGGTGTTCTTTGACATTAATGTCAACTCAAAATACCCAAAGAAGAACTAACCAAATTATGGAACATCTGCTGCTTGGAATTATAAACATGAAGACTATGCAACATAGGAAAAGTAACCTGTTACGGTGTTAAAGTTAAAAAATGCAAAAGTAGTGGGGGGGGAGGGGGCTGGCTGGCTCAGTCAGTTGAGCAGGTGACTCTTGATCCTGGGATCTTGAGTTCAAGCCCCACATTGGGCATAGAGCTTGCCTGCCTGCATATGCACACATGAATGAATGAATAAGTAAATAAATGCAAAATCACACTTGCACAATGATTATGGATGCCACAGACAGGGTCTCAATGTCACAGGCAAAGAATGTGATTTGTTGGGACTTCAGGACTATGTGTCCTTTTTCTCCTTCTTTTAACCCAGGGGTTGGTTTTACTGGTACACTGCAGGAGGGGGAAAAAAGAAAAATTAAAAGAAAAGAAAGTAGTACAGCGTCCTGCAATGCCTTCGTAATCGGGATGAAATTCATCTTGGTATCTACAGATTATGAACAAGTTATATTCCTAATATTTATTCCCATTTTGATGAATATTTGGAACCCAAAAAGCATTGTCCACTGTTACAGGGTGGAAAGATTCTCAAGTCAGCCCCGGAAAGCCATTTTAGCACACCAAAGCTTACCAACAGTATTAACAAGAGCTAACTACTACTTAGAGCTCCATTTCTGTTGAAAAGTATATTCTTTTGTTCTTTTTCTTTTTGGAAAGTACATTCTGTAGCCCAAGTCAATGTCCTCAGCGCTCACTTCACCTGTTTCAGAGACTCCTAAGGTTACTCCCCTAGAGATAGATGGTGGGGGGTGGGGAGCCGGGGTGAGGAGGTGGGGGTAGACTAGCCGAGTAAGTGTCTATGTTGAGAATCCTGGCAGAGTCTCAGGGGTTAGTAGGGTCAGAGGTGATGCAGGTCAAAGCTCTTGGGAGCAGGAAGACCAGGTCCACAGTGGGAACCCAGCCAGGCAGCATCAGAGGTTACCATGACAGCTGGGGCAGGACTGCGAGTTCCTATAATGCCTCCAGCAGTGCTGCGTGGGGAGCATAAGGTCCTGGCCACACTGTGTATGTCAAGTTTCCACTCTTAGAAGAGGTGGGGGGCACAGGAGAGCAACAGAATCGGGAGCCGGTCTAGGTGAGGTGGCAGGAGGCCAGTGTTGGTACATTTAGAGCATTCGAATGGATACTCTGGAGTCAAGTACTACCTATGTCAAAGTTTGTTTTTAATGGGGAAGAAATAGAAACCATATGCTATGAACTGAAGTGAGCATTCCCATGCCACCCCACCTCCTCAAATTCGTATGTTGAAGCCCTAACCCCCCAATGTGACTGTATTTAGAAACAAGACTTCTACGAAATAATTCTGGTTAAACAAGGTCACAAAGGTGGGGCCCTAATCTGATGGGATTGGCGGCCTTTATAAACACAGGAAGAGAGAAAGATCTCCTCTCAATAAACACGCATCTACCGAGGAAAGAGCATAGGGGACACAGTGCGAAGGAGGTCATCTGGAAGCCAGGAAGAGCGCTCTCACCAGGAATCAAATTAGTCAGTGCCTTGATCCTGGACTTCCCAGCTTCCAGAACTGTGAAAAATACATTTGTGTTGTTTAAGTCACTCAGGTCTACGGTATGTTGTTCTGGCAGCTTGGGCTAAGACACTGTTGTTTATAGAGCTCCTGGAAATGTCCTATTGCATTTGTTACCTATCAATTACCTGGCTGGGAAGGAACTGGACTCCGCAAACTCTCTATCAGTCAGTCTTAATTTTGCTTGCAATCAGTTTGGGTGGAAGGAAAAGGTTCACAATAAACACATACAGAGTTAAAGACCACAGGGTTGGATCTTCTTCGAACACTGATTTATAATGAAAGTATTCCCAGAAAGAACAGCGAAGAGAAGGGAAATTTTTCAGACTTTCACCATTCATTATGACGGTGCAGAGACACAACAAAGAAAGCATGCGGGTTTTAAAGGTTTTGCAGAGAAACTGCCCACATATCGATGTAAAATATCCTCGCAGGAAGGAGACAGTTGTATAATATTTTTAAACGAAAATAACAAAAGAGTGGAGGCAGCTTCAGGCGCCCCACTGCAGACACCTGGTCATTGCTGAGCAACAATTCTTTAGTAGATCAGCTCAAGAAGAGAAAAGCTAACACAAAGGCTATTACAGACAGGGTCAAGAAAACCAAAGGGACGTGGACAAGAAGGAATGACAGCACCAACAGGCAAAAGAAGACAGGGGCAAATCTCGGTCACAAAATATAGACACTCCAGTGTAGAAAATATCGTATGTAATATGAAGACGGAGAACTTCAACAAGAAAGCAAAAAATAAGCTTTTAAACAGGAATCACCCAAAAGGTTTCTGTTAACAGAGATCACCAACCTTGGCTGTTGTTCATAAAAACTGTGATAGTATACTACATCTGAACTCTTTTCTGGGTAACTGAAAATCAAAATCTGATGCATATTTATTATATGAGGCCCCAAACTAGTTTTTAAATTAAAAATTCAGCTATGCCTCACTTGAGAAATCTCTGTAATATACATGGCAATAATAAGTAAATATTGTCTGTATTGAATATGTATTTTACTTTACTATTACATTTGGTTGGTTAGGGAATTTCTACCCCTACAATTTGCATAATCTGGTGAACTGATTCATCACTTATTCAAATCCTTTTCTGTACTGCGGATTATATCAGGTTTATTAATGGAATCTTTTATTCTCACATGATCAAAAGCTGTTACGGTCTACTTGTGACAATGACCAAAATGTGGCAAAAAAATGAACAGGTATCCTCTGTGAACTTGGCCTAAAGGAGCCAGTAATAATCTAGGCAGACACTGAACATTTACGTAAGAATGTATTAAAAATTAAAGGCCTTAGCAGCACCTGGCCAGCTCAGTCAGTGGCGCATGTAACTCTTGATCTTGAGGTTGTGAGTTCAAGCCCCACGTTGGGTGTAGAGATTACTTAAAAATACAATCTTCAAAAACAAAACAAAAAAAAAAGCAATTAGGGGTGCCTGGCTGGCTCAGGGGGAGAATGCAACTCTTGTTCTCTGGGTCATGAGTTCAAGCCCCACACTGGGTGTAGAGATTACCTAAAAAAATTTTTTTTAAATCTTAAAAAAACAAAAACAACAAAAAAAAAACTAATGGCCTTAAATAGAATTGAAATGACTTTCTTGTACCATTTTGTAATTTATTTTTTTTTATTTTTTTTAATGTTTGTTTATTTTTGACAGAGAAAAGGCAGAGCATGAGCGGCGGAGGGGCAGAGAGAGAGGGAGACACAGAATCCCAAGCAGGCTCCAGGCTCTGAGCTGTCAGCACAGAGCTGGACCCAGGGATCGAACTCACAGACTGTGAGATCATGACCTGAGCTGAAGTCGGACGCTCAACCGACTGAGCCACCCAGGCGCCCCTACTGTTTTGTAATTTAAAAAAATAAAAATACTCATTTTCCTGACAATCATAACCTTAAGAAGCCTGCCTCGGCTGCCAATCTACTTCAAACCCTTCAGACGGCATGAGTTCATGCATTGGCCACCCTACCACCTAAATCTTCCCCCAGGTAATGATCACTCCTCCATCAGCCAGCATCCAGCAGACCACCAAGTATGGTCACTCTCTGGGAACACAATGGTAAGTGGCCCTGCATCACACAACAGGTAGAAGTGCTCTCTACCGCCCCGGGGGGTAGGGGGGGGGCGGGGGGGAGGGGGGTGTTGCACAATGCTGGGAAGCCGGTGGTAGTCTGAACCCCGACAAGGCTGGCAAATGTCCATGGGCCATATCATTTTACAGCCAACCTGGAGTTTCGACCTCAAAAACATCCTGATGCGAGAGACCAACGCTTTTCCCCACCACGTGTAAAGTCAGCGCCAATTAAAGAAATCAGTCCCGGCCCACTTGTGTATTTTGGATATCCAGGACAAGACCTCCTGTTTAAGACCGCACACCACTTTGAAGGAAGAAGACTAGGGAACTCATCTCTAGGAAAGGAGGACCTTCAAAGGGCATTAACTGTGGCCAGCTCAGCCCTCTCTTTCCTCATGGCCACAGTGAGGCCCACATCGGGCCCCCAGGTAAACTTGGACAGTCTAGGGAGTACTCAAGGCACCAGGACATTACTATAAACCTTTAAGGTACTGTCCTTGCTGTTCATTCTTGAAACTCCATTCACTCAACAAACATTGATGACGCTTCGTTCTTACAGGAACTGCTGCAGACCCCTCCTGGGTGCTGCCAAAACATGAAAGGTCAGCCTCGCCAGAAGAGCCCACACCCTGAAGGATGACCAACGGCCAAGTTCAAGTTGGTAATCCTGCCAACTCATGTTCAATAGAACACACACTGCACCCACTGGGAGGAACTTTGGAGCCTGGAGAAGATTTGCCCTCACAGCTTGAAATACCACATTTCCACACTTTTCCCCTCAGGATTTTTATTTGACTTTTCTCAAGTCACAACTAATCATCTCAATGATTTGATGGACTCCCTAAAGAATGTTCAGTGTATAGACTAATATGTCATATTTAATAGAATAATGTAAATAAAAGTAAAAAGGCGACAGACGAAACTGAACAAAACTCTGGTCATGGACATTACCTCAGCAAGAGGAAAATGGAAATAAGAGAACTAACTTTCCATTTCCCCATAAGACCTTTCAGCTAGATTAGTTCAACAGCCAAATGGCTTTTGCTAATACAATCTCCAGCTCCACGAGGCAATCCATCTGACCGCCCAGATCAGAATGTTTTCAACTCTGGGGCGCCTGGGTGGCTCAGTCTGTTAAGCATCCGACTTTGGGGCGCCTGGGTGGCTCAGTCGGTTAAGCGTCCGACTTCAGCTCAGGTCATGATCTCATGGTGTGTGAGTTCGAGCCCCGCGTCGGGCTCTGTGCTGACAGCTCAGAGCCTGGAGCCCGTTTCAGATTCTGTGTCTCCCTCTCTCTCTGCCCCTCCCCTGTTCATGCTCTGTCTCTCTCTGTCTCAAAAATAAATAAACATTAAAAAAAATTAAAAAAAAAAAAAAAAAGCATCCGACTTTGGCTTAGGTCATGATCTCACAGTTTGTGGGTTCAAGCCCCGCGTTGGGCTCTGTGCTGACAGCTTGGAGCCTGGAGCCTGCTTCGGATTCTGTGTCTCCCTCCCTCTCTGCCCCGCCCCTGCTCACACTCTATCTCTCTCTGTCTCTCAAAAATAAGTAAACGTAAAAAAAACAAAAACAAAATATTTTAGAATGTTTTCAACTCAACTGCAATTCTGTTACAGAATTCCTACTGAAAGCTTTTCATGGCTCTGCATTACCTATAAAACTGAATAAATTATTTAGCATCACATCGAAGGTCCCTTATGGTGACCCAAACCTACCTTTCCATACTTTACCTCTCTCTCTCCTCAAGACACATAGCCCCCTTTCCTTACCTCCTTTTCCAAAACTCCACCCGGCCAGATTTTATTCCTTTACCAAAGATTATCCAAAATGCCACATCCTCCACAAAATTTTTCCTGTTCCTCTCCATGTGAGCACTCAGAACATATTGTATTTCTCTTCTGGCACTCAGCATATTATGCTTTATGTTATGATACTATCTTTACATTTAATTGGGCTATCACATCACACTGAGACATTCAAATATATGATGTGTTAACAGAACACCATCACAAAAGATGAACTCATAGAAAGATACGCTATCTGCTTGGGAAGGGATACAATCGACAAGAATGCGATCGTTTGGGGAAGGCATACTGATTTCCAGGTCAAAAAAACCAATGAATGAGCAGTATAAAAGAGTATGGCCGTACCTCAAAAAATTAAAGAATTACCAGACAATCCAGCGACTCCACTTTTGGGTATATATCCGAAAGAAGCAAAAGCAGGGCTTCGACCAGATAGTTGTACATCCAGGTTCGTTGCAGCGTTATTCACGATCGCCAAAGGGCAGAGGCAACCCAAGTGTCCACCAACAGATGAGCGGACAAACAAAACGAGACATGTACGTGCAGCTCCACGTCACTCAGCCTTAAAAAGAAGAGATTCTGACACATGCAACAGCACGGATGAACCTTGAAGACATTATGCTCGCTGAAATAAGCCAGACGCAAACGGACAAATAGTGCATGACTCCTCTTAGACGACGTATCTAGAAGAGGTAAATTCACAGAGGCAGAAAGCAGAATGGAAGTTGCCAGAGGCTGGGGCAGGGATAAGGGGGGAGTTACTGCTTCCGGATGCAGAATGTCAGTTGAGAAGATGAAAAAGTTCTGGAAATGCATGGCAGTGATGGCTGTACAACAATGTCAGTGTATTTAATGCCACTGAACCACACGCTCGAAAATGGTTAATACGGTAAGTTTTATGTTACGTATGTTTTACCAACACAACGGTAAAAGATGAATGCATAAATTTCAGAAAATCAAAGTCATCTGGGATGAAGCTACTCCCAAAACCTAGAGCACACTGTACAGACTGTATGTTAGCTAACTTGACAGTACGTTATATTTAGGAAAAATAAAAAAAGTCTCCTAAAGGATGATATGCCAAGAATGGTGTCCACCAAGAAAGTACCATCCTATTCCAAAGGCCAAGAAATTACACACTTGGAGCACAGTACCGGATTACCTCCCATCTTCTGCTGGTATCCTGATCGAATGCAACCTCAAGCGAAAAAGCAAGTCACGCCAGAATAAAATTCTAGATCAAAATCTAGACCAAAATCAGAATAAAATTCTAGATCTAGCACCTGGGGGCACCTGGGTGGCTCAGTCAGTTAAGCATCTGACTTTGGCTCAGGTCATGGTCTCACAATTCGTGGGTTCGAGCCCTGCATCGGGCTCTGTGCTGACAGCTCAGTCTGGAGCCTGCTTCAGATTCTGTCTCTCTCTCTCTCAAAAATGAATAAATGTTAAAAAAATAAAACAAACAAACAAACAAACAAAAAAAACAGCACCTGAAGGAATCAGATTAACCCCAATGCCTGAATGCTTTTTTTTTTTTAAGATTTTATTTTTAAGTAATCTCTATCCCCAACATGGGCTCGAACTCACAACCGCCATATCAAGAGTCGCAGCGAGGTGCCCCTTTACTTTCTTTACTTGTTCTTTCCAGTAGTAGGCTGGAGCCAGTTTGTATCGGCTTATGAGAGCCATTGTTAAATGTCTGGGAATTTCTACCAGCCAGTTGTTAAAAAGACATCATTAAAAAATAAATTATATACGCTTACACTTAAAGTATATTGGAAACAAAAGTAATAAATACTCAAAGGTCATCACTTCCTAATTATTTACCTACATTTTTACTGTTCTCTATACTCGAGGTTACTTTTGCCTAGTGTATCCGTATAGTGAGGATATTATAGGACAGTAATATTTTTGCTACTGCAAAGCCCCTTCTCATTCTGTGTTCAAGGACATCACGTCAGGAGCCTGCAATCAGCCATGGTGGGAATATTTGCGCCACGGGAATCCGTGAACACTATGAATGAGAGTGTCGTTTTCGTTTTTCAAGAGAAGTGGTTGTTAAACTAGTTCTTCCCCATTCAAAGTACCTCATCGCCAAAATCAGGAACCTTAAAAAACAGTCATCGGCTTGAAGATGACCAACTGTTTGTGTTAACCAAAAACTAAGAATGAATTCAAATCCACAAAAGCAGAGTAAGTAGGGTAACTGAAACAATCCTTCAGAAAAGATTGTTTCTCACAAATTCCTATTTGAGATTATTACTGAGATACTGGAAAGGACGCAGAGCCGGCTACCACTCCCCGTGATCACCACAGCAAGAGTAGTAATGGACTTTAGAAATCTGGACAACAACATTTTGGTATTTTCCCGTTCAACATTTTAATGCACCATTTTTAAATTTTTTTTTTTTGAACGTTTGTTTATTTTTGAGAGAGAGAGACAGAGCACAAGTGGGGGAGGAGCAGAGAGGGGAGACACAGAATCCGAAGCAGGTTCCAGGCTCTGAGCCATCAGCACAGAGCCCGACGCGGGGCTCGAATGCACAAACCATGAGGTTATGACCTGAGCCGAAGTCGGATGCTTAACCGACTGAGCCACCCAGGTGCCCCTTTAACGTACAGTTTTTAAAAAGTAAAAAACAGGATCACACCACACACTGTTTTATAAACTGCTTTTAGATTCTAATAGCATAAAAAAAGTCCCACTTATCATATAATCTCCCACACCCCTATTATATAGGATATAACTTTAAAATGACACATTAAAATACTTGTTAAAACTGAAGGAAGATTATTCTCAAGGTAGATGTAAAAGGAATCGTAAAAAAACAAAACAAAACAAAACAAAACAAAACCAAAGTGGATGTAACGAATAGGAGTGGATATTTTACAATACACCCGACCCCAACCTTCTGACCTTCAACATACCCTACACATCAGTGTCTTTCGCAAACAGCCCAGCCTCATTCAAAAATGAGGAATCGTCGAGTAGGAACCCAGGCAAAACCCAGGTAAAAATAACCAACAGGAGGGGTGTCTGGGTGGGTCAGTTGGTTGAGCGTCTGACTTCAGCTCAGGTCATGATCTCATGGTTGGTTCGGGAGTTCAAGCCCTGCAATGGGCTCTCTGCTGTCACAGCAGAGCCCACTTCAGATCCTCTGTCTCCCTCTCCCTGCCCCTCCCCTGCTGGTTCTCTCTCTCTCTCTCTCAAAATAAATAAAAATAAAACTTAAAAACAAATAATCAACAGGAGTGGCTACAGTATGAAAATACAGGGCCCCTTGTTCCAAAATTAAGAATTTCAAGACACAAGCAGCAGATCATTAACCCAAGTGCAGGGCCCTTTCTGAATGCACAGGTTGAACGCCCATGGTGTGGCCATGAAAATCAACAAAGGTAACAGACTCAGAGTTCAGAAAAAAACATCCCTCCACTATCTGAAAAATACCAACAATAAAATGGTCAATCTAAAAGGGGGCTCCACTCAACCTCAGCTCAGGTTGTGATCTCACGGTTCATGGGATCAAGCCCCACGTCAGACTCTGTGCTGACAGCTCAGACCCTGGAACCTGCTTTGGGTTCTGTGTCTCCCTCTCTCTCTCTCTCTCTCTGCCCCTCACCCCTGCTCTCTCTCTCCCTCTCTCTCTCAAAAATAAATAATAAACATTTTAAAAAGGGTCTCAGAAACTAGATAGGAAGCTTCCAAAAAATGACTATCACTTATCTAAGAGATTTTAGGCAAACTGATAGAGCAGAAAAAGCAGATTAGGAAAAAATTTACAGAAAAGGAGCCACTCAGCTGCAACAATAAAACAAAGCAAGCTTCAGAAAACACAAAGAGACACAGGGAGCAAACTTGAAGAAATTACTCACAATTAAATGGAAAAAAAAGATACATAAATGATGACAAGAACAGACATTAGATTTGGAAAACAAAAGAGAGAGAACACAGCAACTACAGTTCTTAAAAAGTGAAGACTGTTCAAAATATGTGCAGAAATATTAACAGATCTAATGGAAGAAAATTTTGTGATGCAAAAACAGATCTGGGATCTACAGATACTGTCTGTGGTACAGAAAATCCCAGGAAAGTGACCTAAAACAACCAATGCTCAGATGGGCTAGTAAAGCTCTAAGCTCTAAAAAGAATGAAAGATCCCACAGGCCTGTCCGTTGAGGAAAAAACCAATCCCGTGTAAGAGAGAAGAAACACTACCCTGGCCTTAGCTTCCTCCTCCAGAAATACCCAATGCCAGAAAAAAAAAAAAAAAAAAATGAAGAGCGACACCTGAAATTCTGAGGGCAAGAACATGTGACCCAAGAACTTGATACTCAGCCAAATCATCCTTCAAATATAAAGGCAAGAAACAGCCACTCTCAAAGCTGCAAAGAACTCAGGGAACACAGTCCCCACGAGGACTTCTTTAAATAAAACACTCCGACCGTGCAATCCTGCCAACCCAGAATGAATCAAAACGAAAAACAAAACCTCAGGAACAGCAAAGCCACATTAAGAAGACTGGTGATAAGCACTAAATAAAAGAGTTACGAGAAACTGGGATATTAGGGTAGAATATAAATGCTACAATCCTTTGCATTATTAAAATTCATAATTGAGAAACATTTGCAGCTAAGGGGAGGAGAGGTGGCATAAGGTCAGTGCTAATTTCTTACAAGTTATGGTAATTTGTTACAAGTTACAGTCGGGTTTTTTTTTTGTGGGTTTTGTTGTGCAGACACGTTTTCTGCAGTAAGCATGTATTACTTTTAAATCTTTAAAGAGTATACGTTGTAGAATAAGCATTACTGGGGTGCCTGGGTGGTTTAGTCAGTTAAATGTCTGGCTGTGCATCTTGGCTCAGGTCATGTTCTCATGGTTCATGAGTTCAAGCCCCGCACCGGGCTCTGCACTGAAGGCAGAGAGACTGCTTGGGATTCTGTGTCTCCTTCTCTGCCCCTCCCCCACTTGTGTGTGTGCACGCACTCGCTCTCTCAAAACCAATAAACTTTTAAAAAAAGAGACTAAAACATTAAAACAAAATAAGCACTACTGCAGGGGAGTGATCCCATTGGAAGCCTTGCCAGAACATGTTGGAACTGAGGAAATTAAGCCACAAGCAAAAAGGATTCTTCCAAGAATCCATCTAAGAGGGCGCGAACACATCAGTAGAAGGAAAGGTTCGGGAAGGAGATTTTTTAGCTCACTTTTGTTTTTTAAGATCGCCAAGGCTTAAATCTTGTTCACAGGCTAGGAGGAGCCAGTTGAAGGAGATTAGAGAGGGAGGACAGCTCCAGCAACTGGAATTTGGGTATATTTCCAGCTTTCCCTTAAGATGGCAACTTATTTTTTCCAAAGACAGATACAAACGTGCCGACACAGAGTTCCTTGTGAAGAACTATGCCTTATAATATAGAAATGTTCATAGCCGTGTATCTCACATCTCAACTTTGGCCTCAACTCCTTGAAGACAGAACCAATGTTACACTTTTGTGAATGGCCTTCAGGTGCCTCAATAAAGACTGGTTGGTTAGCAAAAATTTAATTAAACCAAGCTGTCCAACACCTGCTACAGAGAGAGCTTCAGCAGAGCCTTCTACCTAAACTTAACCACGAACCCATGCACCATCCCCACTGGTGCCCAGTCAAAGGCAAGGGAGTGGTGTAGAGAGAGCACAGCCTGGGTTCAAATCATGCCTCTACCGATTACAGCTGTGTGACTTTGTGTATACTGCTTGACCTCTCTGTGCCTCAGTTTCCTCACGTGTAATGGCATCCACCTCTCAGTGTTATACTGAGAGAGCGATATATGTAAAGTGCTCAGGACCGTGCCTGACATAGAGAATGTTCTCTAGAAGTGTTTGTTGGTTATTATTATTCAAGGGGGGGGGGGGTGGCAATCAGATGGGAGACAAGGCAAAGGGTTCACATGCCCCATAAAAGCGAGTCACTTCACAGAGCGTTCTCTAAGAACGGTCTTTGCCAAAGCTAACAACACAGTGCTTCTGTACAATGACTCACTGGGTTCCCCCCTTCCCCCCAGACCCCTCAGTGTCTGTCAGTTCTGTCAAAGGGCTGTTTTATTCACTTTCAAGCTTTCCAGAAACATTTGGAATCTGCACAAAAGAAGAAACAGGAAACTTTCGGGCAGCGATAAGCAGAAAGCCTAAGCTTCTGCTCGGGGGTTTTCCTTGCAGCTCTCACCGGGCTTTTGGCCACAGCACCTCGCCTGTGTGTGGAGGGCTCCTCAGGTGTGCTAGCCTCACACCCCGTGACCTTCATCAAGCGCTCTGAGTCATCAACCCTCGCCCACATTCCGACACACACCAAAAATACGTATGTTCCATCCCACTTTAAACTGACACAACAAACCTCGCTACTGACCATTTTTCAAAATTAAAGCAGAAAAGCACTCACCGCAAAATGTTGCTAAATTTGGTAACCAGCGTGCAGCTGGCAAGCAAGAGTTGTTAACGTTTTGGTCAATTTCCTTCTAGTCTGTGTATTTCTAATATAGATATATATATATTTTTAAGTTTTTTAAGTTTATTTATTTACTTTGAAAGAGAGAGACAGCAAGCACAGTAGAGGAGGAACAGAGAGAGAAGGAGAGAGAATCCCAAGCAGGCTCCACGCTGTCAGCATGGAGCCTGATGTGGGGCTTGAACTCATGAACCATGAGATCATGACCTGAGCCGAAATCAAGAACAGGCTGCCACTCAACTGAGCCACCCAAGTGCCCCTAATATATATATTTTTTAATGTTTTCCTTTTATTTTTGAGGGAGAGAGAGAGAAAGAGAGAGCGCCAGTTGAGGAGGGACAGAGACAGAAAAGGAGACAGAGGGTCCGAAGCAGGCTTTGTGCTGATAGCAGACAGCCCGATGCGGGCTCAAACCCACGAACCGTGAGATCATGACCTGAGCCGAAGTCGGACGCTCAACCGACTGAGCCAGCCAGGCGCCCCTCAAATATATTTCATTAATAAACACTTCGGAGTTAGAAAGAAAGGAAGCAGCCAGGACTCCAGTAGAATCCACCCATCCCCCAGCAGTGCAGACCTTTTCTGTCACCACTCTCTGAGACCACAGCCATGGCGGGTGCCTGGGTTTTGCTTAAATAACTGCAAACAGGGATGAGAACACTCCCCCATCAACCATCTTACTGGCAAACATCCTACCTGGGGAGTGAACAGGGTAGCACAGGGACAGGTGGCCTTCAGCTAGGACTGTGGTCACTTCTCTCTGGATCAGGGGCCCTGACACTTGTTTCCCACCACACCACTCCCCAACCCCAACCCCTTGATCAAGAGAACACATGTGCCAGACTGCAACACTTCCCCATCATGCTTAAAGACACATGTGATGAACGAATGGTCAGTAAGTCCTTGTGACCAGCAGGAGACTGCATGTTTCCACACCCCGATGAGAAAGATCTGGCCAAGCCCAACAGCCCTGATGCTTCTGTTAATTTGTTAATTTGCAAGGACTTAATGAGATGGCCCGCCTCCCACCCCTACTCCCACTCCAGGCCCCTGTGCGATTCTGCTGGTTGGCGTTCTGAAATCCTGAAAATACCTCACAAACCTGCAATCCACAGATGCAAACCCCTTAGGATTCCAAAGACTGCAGGCTGAGAGGCAAAAACCTAGAGTAAATGAAAATCAAAACCTGAAGAAATTTTACCCAGGTCAATTGATATCCTGAAATCTACAAAATTCTTTAAGAAGGAATTTTCGTAAGTACCACCTGAAATTTGAGCCAACCGTGGAACGGCTGACTTTTTTACTTATGCCAACGGCCCATGAAAATTCCTCTCCTTCTTTGCAAGGACAGAACTCTCAAGAACAAATGACCTAATTACACATGAGATTTCCTGGCTCACAGCAATGCACAGGCTATAATGCTAAGAAATGATGATGAATTTGGAAGGGGCTGTGTGCCAAGCTGACTTAGCGAATTGAGTTTGCTTTTTTTTGATGTGCACACCCAACACCAGAGCTAGAAACCTGAGTGACAGCTATCCTTAACCACGGCCAGAATGCCTATTTCCCCACTAATCTACTGCACGTTTTTCAAAATGTGATTATAAATGCATCTTTTTGGCACAATTTGCCGGCCTGCCTTGGCTACTGGGTTGGCGCCATGGTGCTACAACAGAGTGGACCTGTGATCTCTGCAGCTTTCAGGAACATGCTAAATTACCCCATACTCTCCCTGGGCTCTAAACCCTCCACCCTATCTGATTTTGCACAGATGTTCAAGGAGAAAGAATTTTTTTTCTTTAAACGAGTGTCAAGGGCCTGACAAAATACTATACAAAGAAATGCAAAAGCCAGCATTGTGTTGAAAATCTGGTTATTAGCTCACTTCCTTCAAGCTCCAGCTTCTCCATTTCCAAAAACAACAACAACAACAAAAAAACAAAAAACAAAAAAAAAAAAAAAACACCAAAAAAAACATGGAAATTATCGCACTTGTCCAAGGTCTAAAACAAACCCAGAACATGGGCAGGTCACGGACTCACGGGTAATTTCTCTTTGCTCCTTTACGCTGAACTTGGAGGAGCTGTCGGATTTGTGGGTCTCTTTGGGAACTCCGCTAGGGGCAGCCTGTGATTCTCATTCTTTTGGCTGCAATCCCCGGGGAGGTGAGGTCATGGGGAAATTCCAAGGGGGTCACATAACTGCTTGGTGGCACTGGTAAAGTAGCTGTCTGAGCTGAGTCCCACCGTGCCAACCCCCATGACACCCTATTTTCAGAGTCTGGCTTATTCTGACAGTTTCTCCCTCCTTCCCATCCCTTCCTTCATCCCCACGGCCACCAAGACCCCCCTCAGCAGCCAAACTCAGATCAATAGCCTGGCATCTATCTGCTGGATTCCTGCTCAGAAATATCTCATTCGTGGCTCATCAGAACCGGAATTCTCCTACTTTTCCCCACCCCACCCGACAGAACAGCACAAACCAGAAAAAGCACAGCAGGATTGCCACGGCCCTGAGCCGTCAGGGACACCTTCTCTTTGTTCCATCCAGAAGAGAATTACTAAACTCACTGAGGCTGGCACACCCCGCCCCCACCCCCCCAACCCCGGAGTGAGTGAAAACACCTGTGGTCAAGAGATTTAAAACAACACAAAACAAAACAAAACACAAAACACAAAAAACAAACCTCTAAGACAGACTGAGCTTCAGTTCCTGTGTGAAGGTGAGGAAATGAGAGAAAAACCCGAGTGAGGGTGTGGACGTGGGCAGGGGCACTTCCGTGTTTGCAGGACAAACCTATCATCTAAGAAATTATATCAATTCTTAGACGGACCCCCACGCATTGGACTAAATCTGCACCCGTGGAAAGTGAAAATGTGACATAATTTTCTTAACAATTTAGGGCTGGGATTTTTAGTGCTTCTACAGTAAATTTTTGCCCCTTGGCAAAACAAACTTTCGGTTGAACATGGCAGATAAACCGCCTTGCCTGTATTACTTCTGCCATCAAAGATCCACCAAAATCACAGCAAATGTATCTGTTCAAAAGGACAAAATGATACGCAGCAAAGACAAGAGCAGACAAGACATTCAGCGGACTCTTGGACAATGGAAAGCAGAGAAGTAACTGATGATGGCCCTAAGTGATGCTACGAGGGGTTCTAACAAATAGGCCAATTCCCTCCCAAAGCCCCTGGGAGGCCCCTCTGGAAGGGAGGCTGAGGGGCAGGCTGGAACAGAGGGTGCAGGCCAGATGCAAAAAGGGTGGACCTTGGGGCCCTAAGTCCCCTCCTCCATCTGCCCCAACCGCCAATTAAAAGGCTTATGATCCAATGAAATCGAATCGGGGAGATCAGAAACTCAAAGTAGTAACAGGCACAATGAAAAAGAGAGATGTGATTCTGGGCTGAAAACGCAGCCAGAGTTGGTGGGCATTGAGGAAACATCTACTCACCACCCCCATAGGACACATAGTCCCCTTCCTCCATCCTGCTTCCAGATTACTCTTAGCCTATCCCAGCCTTATTCCAGGCAAAGCTGGAGGAATTATTCTCCGAAGAATCTGAAGGAACACACATACTGACATTTGAGGGTTTCATCCAACAAAAAAGACCAATTTCTGCTTCATCGCTTTAAAGAAAAATCAACAATCGACAAGCCCCATCCACGTACGCAGAGATTCAGATCTGATTTTTTGTATCTTATTCTTAGTATCTGCTCTTAATAAACAGCCAAGGATCAGCAAACATTTAAGGAAAGCTTACAAAATGAAAGTCTGGACCAAAATGCAGAGGAGGAAAAAAAGCCTTCTGAAAACATGCAGACTTTACAGGGAGCAGAGGAAAATGTTTTTAAATCTAGAATGAAGATCCCCAGAGAGAACATCATGTCTCAAAATATAGGAAGAGATGCTATAAAAACAGGCCTACAGCTCTTGAAAATTAATAATACGGATAACTGAAATTTTTGTTTCTATAGTTAGCTGAAAGGTTAATTTAAAGAAATTCCATAGAAAATAGAGCAAAAAAAATAAGCAGATGGAAATTCAAAAAGTAGGCAATCTTCCATAAGGTCTAATCCTTAAATAATAAGAGTTACAAAAAAAGAGAATTAAAAGAAATTATTATTTTTTTTATTCCAAGAAATGTTCCAGACTGACAGACAAGGGTTTCAGACTTAAAAGAAAAGCAAATGTCCAGCAAAATAATTTAAGGGGCACCTGGGTAGCTCAGTCGGTTGAGCATCCAACTCTTGATTTCGGCTCAGGCCACGATCTCAGGGCTGTCGTGGGATCAAGCCCTGTGTCAGGCTCCACACTGAGCCTGCTTGAGATTCTTTCTCTCTCTCTCTCTCTCTGTCTCTCTCTCTCTCTCTCTCCCTCCCTCCCCCCCTTTGACCCTCTCCCCTGCTTGTGCTCTCTCTTTCCCTCTTTCTCTAAAATAAAAATTTTTTAAATAATAAATATTTTAAAAGGGCCCTCCGAGATATATGCCAAATATTGTGAAACTTCACAATTTGAGGCATTAGGTGAAGTTTCTAAAATGTTTCAGAGAGAAAGAGAAAGAAAACAAATCACATACAAATGATGCGAGAAGACAAGGCACCAAAGTCTTCGAACTTTGAAGGATCATATCTTCAATGTTTAATTGCACGTGTAGTAAAATTATCAAGCAAATCTCAGCATTCATTGAAGGCATTTTTCCAGGCAAAGATTCTAAAGCTTCCTTGTAACTTTGAGAAAGCGACTGTAGTATGTATTCTATCACAACAATGGAGTATAAACTATAAAGGTAGAGAATAAAGAATCCAGAAGAGTGGGTCCAGGATAGGAAAACAATAAAGGAAAGTCTCTGAATGATGGCTATGTACTAGGATAGGGGTGTTGCACACAGTGGTACACATTGGAGGAAAAAAAGATGGGAAAGGTGAACGATTATACAATGCATGCAGAATTGGGTAAAAATTAGTTGAAAGAAAATTGACGGGGCTGTTGAAGTTATCTGGAAGAAACTAGCCATAGGTACATCGAAAATCAAACAAGTTTTTAAGAAGTAAATTATCTCTAGGAAAAACAAAAGAAAGCAGTCAAATGAAAGAATCTGGCTCAGCCATGAACACTCCCTGCAGTGATAATATATAATGCACACATAGAATTAATGTACTTAACCACATTGGGAGGGGGAGGGAAGGAGAAACACAGGTGAGGTAGGGGTTCAGAGAGCTAAGCCTCTGTCCCAGTAGGAAGTATGGAAGAGGATCCAGAAGCTTGACTACCTTTTTTTTTTTTTTAAGTTTATTTATTTATTCTGAGAGGGAGAGAGAGAGCACTCTAGCAGGGTAAAGAGAGAGAGAGGGAGAAAGAGAATCCAAAGCAAGCTCCACACTGACAGTGCATAACCCGATTTGGGGCTCGAACTCATGGAACCAAGAGATCATGACCTGAGCCAAGATCAAGAGTCAGATGCTCAACCAACTGAGCCACCCAGGTGCCACTGGAGGCTTTAACTACTTCTAAACAACCTCCCACCTCATCATCCTGTTTTCAGATCTTCTCTGAGCCCATGAGGTCTCCTCAGATACTAAGAGAGGAGTTTCAACACAATGACGGAGAAAACAGGCAACAAGAATGACAGAGAAAACATGGAAACAGAATGACATAGGTTCCAGAAAACAGATTTCAGGAAGAGAGGCAGTACTCCAGGAGCGATCCCCAATGCTGACCAGGCCAGAGATCCTGTATCAGGTGCTAGAGGCAGACGGGGGCCAGGGTAACTGTAGGAGACACAGAAGGGTGCTGACCAGGCCAGAAAGCTACATAGCCCAGACCAGAGCAGCTCAGGAGACTTCCAGACAAATCTCACTGATGAGAAAACATAGACTATCTGAGCATCTGATGAATTTGTATACGTATTAAAGAGATTTAGGTAAGAGGTAAGGGTTTTTAAATAAATTTGCTAAGTACATGGAAAATGAGGCAAAGGAAATGCTACATAATTATTAACCCCAGGGAAAGCAAAATTGGGCACAAAGGAACAAACAAACAAACAAACAAACACGGCATAAACATGAGCCATATGGCTAACAGCATGGCTCAGTTGTCAACAGTCACAGCAGAAACTATAACAATAAAATGACCCCAAATAGTAATCTCCTGGGAGTTTGTTTTTTATTCTTGGATACCTGCATGTCATTACCACTGACTGTTATTAGAAAAAAATAAAGTTGGATCCCATGCTACTCTTTAAACCAACATAAATTTTTTGAAAAAACCATAAAGTTCTAATATGAGATTTTTTTTTAAATGCTCTCAGATTGAGGAAGATCTCTCTAAACATAACCTAGATCCCAGACACCATGGAGGAAATGGCTGATAAAGTACGGAGCCAAAAAGGAAACTACAAAGTAGGACAAAGCATTTGACTAAGGACTAACTTCTCCATATGCAAAAGACCTCCTGCTAATCAACAAGAAAAATACTTGCAACCTATTAGAAAAATGGGCAAAGGCAGGGACAGATCGTGGATAGACAGCAAAGAAAATCCAAATGGCTTGTTTACGTGTGAAAATAAGTCCAGCCTCAACTATTAGTAAGAAAAATGCAGAATGACAATTAAGAAAGCCTGACATCTCAGTGGTCAGGTTAGGAAAAATGTAAACATTTGACATCACTGTGGTTCCCCACTGTGACAGGCAGTTAAGCACCATGGTTAAGAGGGGATTCTGGATCCAGACCGCCTGGGTTCAAATCCTGGCTCACCACTTACTGGACACGGCCTTAGGGCAGATTACATCATTTCTGTGGCCTCAGTTTCCTCATCTATAAAACCACAATCATGAGAGTTACCTCTAAGGGTTGCTATGAGGATTAAACCAGTTAATATTTGTTACTATTACTAACAATAACAATAGTTCCTAGCAATGGTAAGCACTATGTAAGAGTTAGTAAAACAAACAAATGGGGATAAACTCTTGGAGGGCAATATGGCCGTATCTATCTATTTTGAAAACAAACATACCTTTGACACACATCCCACTTCTAGGAATTTCTATTTCAGATATACTCGCAGAGACACCAAGGATCCTCACTGCAGCACTGTTTATAAGACCAAAATATCTAAAACAACCTAAATGTCTATCATCGGGGAAACTTCACAGGGAAGTGAAGATACCCCTCTAAAATGGCTACTATGTGCCAATAAAAAATGAGACAGATCTGTATGTATTACTATGGAATCATCTTCAGAGTGTATGGAGTGAAACGAACAAGATACAACTCAACATAGTATACACGACCATTTGTGTTAAATGTCTATGCATAAAACATTTCTGAATGTTTTACTTTTAAATGATGGGGGATTGTCACAAAAAGGTCCTACGGGGCCTGTCTTAATGGGTAGAACCATGAATGATTCTTTCCCAAGTATGGGAAAAGTTTCTTCTCTTAAAGGGAATAAACTTTCCTTATGTAACTTTATTTTTCCTATTTGATTAACAAACCTTTTTCCCATAGCATCCTGTTAAAACAAACTTCAGCCTCAGGGCACCTAGCTGGCTTAGTCAGTAGAGCCTGCAACTCCTGATCTCGGGGTTGGGAGTTCAAGCCCCACACTGGGTGCAGATATTACTTAAAAGTAAAATCTTAAAAAAACAAAAACAAAACAAAACAAAACTTTGGCCTGACCGAGCTCAAACTGCCATAAACTCTGAATTACTGGGATTGAAAACCAAGGCACAGGGCACCTAGGGCGGCGCGGTCGGTTCAGCATCGGACTTCGGCTCAGGTCAATGATCTCACAGTTCCTGAGTTCGAGCCCCACGTTGGGCTCTCTCGAAGAGCCTGTTTCCGATCCTCTTCCACCCTCTCTCTCTCTGCTCCTCCCCTGCTCACTCGCATGTGTGCGCACTCTCTCTCTCTCAAAAATAAACATTTAAAAAAAGTTTTTTAAACCAAGGCACAACGGGCCACGTGCGTGTTCACGGTATTGCTTCAAAATAGTCACAGTTCGCCTTAAAATGGTTCCTCACAAAACGTTTCCTTTCCTTTAATAGCCACACGGTTGCCACATCACAGTACAATTTTACCAATTGTTAGCGATATCACAAACTCAAGCAAAAGATTTTTAAAATCAAACTCAACTTCATAGCATTTTGAAGATAAATGATAGGATTAAGCAAAACGCCTGTCATTCGCTTCGGACAGTCCTGTCTGGGGAGCCTCTTGCCCTGCCAGGCAGGCTCTACATCAGAGAGATGGCGAGAGGCTTCCCCTCACACAAAAAGGTACATGTGAGGTAGGACAGAGGAGGAAGCTAAAGTAACAGCGATGAAGAACGCCATAGAACTCTTAAAACTATTAAGAATAGGACACTTGTTTCACATGAAGCAAAAATCTCAGCTCTCTAAAAGATTAATCATGCCTCCCCTGGAGTCAGAGTTGCAGGTAAAACGGCCTGTGGGGGCGCCTGAGTGGCTCAGTCGGTTAAGCGGCCGACTTGGGCTCAGGTCATGATCTCGCGGTCCGTGAGTTCGAGCCCCGAGTTGGGCTCTGTGCTGACAGCTCAGAGCCTGGAGCCTGTTTCAGATTCTGTGTCTCCCTCTCTCTCTCTGACCCTCCCGTGTTCATGCTCTGTCTCTCCCTGTCTCAAAAATAAATAAAACGTTAAAAAATTAAAAAAAAAAAAAAAACCGCCTGTGAAGTGAAGGCCACGGAGGTGTGGCTCTGTTGTGTAATCAAACACAAATCAAAAGAGCCAAGAGGTTCAATTAGGAAGAACTGAGAGATTTCAGCATAAACCCACCAAGAGCACCCCAGACTTCCTGGCTCCTTCAGTCTCAAATTAAAAAGCCCTTCTCTTCATTCTCAAAACAAGACTCCCTGAAATGCTGCCCAGTGGGTGTCAGGGAAACAGAGTCCAGATGTTCAACCAGCCTGTGTTTCAAACAAACGATACTCCCCCCACAATGGCCAAGGTAGCCTGCAAACAGACAAATATTAATAGAAGTAAAATACCCATATGCCAATTTCCTGATTCTTTTTGTTTTCCCCTCCTCTCCCCCAGAATCTCGAATGCTCGTAGGTGCACCATTCATTCAAAGTGAGATTGGAGTTGTCAGCAACAGCATTACTCAGAGTCAAGCAACCCAGTAATTTATTCAGGATTCACCTAAAGAGGGGTAATCAGAAGGATTCAATTTATAAGCCACTAAAGTAGGATATCATGGTCCCCAAGTAAGCTCTTTCTTCCCCTAAGTGGGCATTTGTTCTTCAGATCCCCCAGCTCCTGAGCTAAAAGACACCTCAGCCATTCCTAGAACATTGTTAAGGATTCTCTAACTTCACAAGAGGCTAACTGGGCCGGGCCTGGGTGTGATGGCACCTGAAATGAAGTCCAGAAGGTAAAGGCGGGTACTCTACAGGAGAAACAGGTGTCTGAGGGCCAGGGTGATGAATAAATTTAGATGTACTATCAATTTGGGACTATAAATCCAAGGCTTTTACAGCCATGTGGGCCAAACAGTGGATGAAGTCAGTCGGCTCAGGTTTGAGAGGTCCAAGGTAATTTTACCAAGAAGCCCCAAAGGGGGTCTCTCAGTTCCTTCATTCAGCTTAATGACCACTGACAACGGGCCATGACCGGTGCTAGGCAGCAGTCACACAGAAGTGAACAAAAGAAGCCAGCGTCTACTCACTAGAGAAAGGTGCTCTTTTCCCAGAGCACCCTCACCGAGAAGGCAAACATGTTCCCACTCCTCACACAACCCCCTCTTGGAAATCCCACACCACTTTGCGACCCCCAGCTGTCAGACAGGCTTGCCCCACGGGAGTATTAACTGCCAGAAGCATCCTTCAGAGTTAGGTGTTTCCTTTGACACTCAAGACTGTTCTGGAAACACTCCTGCCACAGTTCTATTTTCTACCTCATGAGAAAGGCTAAACGCTTCTAATGGAAAGTAGATCCCAGACCCCCTCCCTCAAATGCCATTAAAAACAAAAACAAAAACAAAACAAAAACAACAATGATAAAAGACACAGGAGGGACAGTCTTCATAGCCCCTAAATCCTTCTAAGCACATTCTGGGAAATATCCACATGGTAAATATTCAAAGAGCAAGTGGTCTGGGGACCTCCCCCTCCACACTGTGAGCTCAGCTACATTCCTCAGAGGCAAGGTCAACAGGAAATGACCTCACAAGACCTTTTACCTTAATCATATTAGTTTAACAATTACTGAAGCAAGACTGAGGGGGAGAAATTCATAAAACATATGTAATATGAAAAAAAGTAAACATTAAGGAAAATGCTGGAAGTTGATAACAGGGGTACAGGGGGACAAGGCGTATATATATGGAACCCTCTGTACTTTCTGTTCCATTTTGCTGTGAACCTAAGACCACTCTAAAAAGCAAAGTTTTGGGGGCACCTGGGTAGTGCAGTCAGTTAAGCGTCAGACTCTTGATCTCAGCTGAGGTCATGATCTCAGCCTGCAAGATCGAGTCCCACACCGGGCTCTGCATTGATGGTGTGGAGCCTGCTTGGGATTGTCTCTCCTTCTCTCTGCTGCTCCCTCCTTCTGCTTGTGCGTGCGCTCTCTCTCTTTCTCTCTCTCTCTCTCAAAATAAACTTTAAAAAACTTTAAGTTTTTTTTTAAATTAAAGCAAAAAAAAAAAACCCTAAATAAAGCAAAAATAAAGAAGAAAGCAATCTGGGTGTGTGTTTTAGTCAGACTACTTTTCAAAGTTTCTACCATGACCCCTATTATTTTTGCAATTTAAAAAAGGCTCATGGGGGCATCTGGGTGGCTCAGCTGGTTAAGCTACCAACTTCAGCTCAGGTCAGGATTCATGGTGAGTTCAAACCCTGCATTGGGCTCTCTGAGGTCAGCAGAGAGCCCGCTTTGGATCCTCTGTCCCCCTCTCTCTGCCCCTCCCCTGCTCAAGTTCTCTCTTTAAAAAAAAAAGCACACACACAAGAAACAAGGTTATTTTTTAATGTTTTATTAAAAAAAAAAAAAGACTTCAAGAAACACGGCCAATTCCCACGTGAAATACACGAGGCTAGCCTTGTGATCTATTCAGGACACCCAGGCCACCCAATGCAGGCAAGATTCAGCAGTCTGGCCCACGGTGCAGCCCCGTGATCCCCAGACCCTGACATGAGGTCAAAAGCACCCACCTGCCAGAGGGCTGGCATCAGCATTCAGGGAAAGCCTTCTTCCACGGCTCCTTTATTATGTGGCTTCAGTTTGACAAACGAACTCCTCCTTCCCACCCCCAAACATTAGAACCCAGCTACAAAACACCAGCCACCACCGGTGACTCTAACAGGTTTTCATCAGACCTGAGTTTCAATTTCTCAAAGCTGAACGGCTATAAGTAACCCCTGGTACCGACGACTGTGTCTATCAGAGGCAGAGCAGCATCTTCAAAGGTGACGCCGAGATATGTCAATACGACTGTGACTCATCCCCCCCAATTCCTTGAAGGAAAAGAAACTTGTATTACAATGCTGAAACAATGATGAAATCCTCTGGTGGCTGCTGTCATCATTCTGTCTCCGGAAGTGCCTGCTAAGTCCAGATGAAACTCGGGAGAGGCAAGGGAGGCACTCACCGTGGGTGCAAAATTTAAGGGGGCACCAAGACAACTCAGTAATTAAGATGATCATTTTTAGTGACTGTTTTTTTGTTTTTTTAATTTTTTTAATGTTTATTTTTGAGAAAGAGAGAAACAGAGTGCAAGTGGGAGAGGGCAGAGAGAGAGGGAGACACAGAATCCCAAGCAGGCTCCAGGCTGTCTGCACAGATTCCGATGTGGGGCTTGAACCCACGAAGCATGAGATCATGACCTGAGCCAAAGCCAGACGCTTAACTAACTGAGCCACCCAGGTGCTCCAGTGACGAATTTTTTTTTAAGTTTATTTACTTTTGAGAGAAAGAGACAGACAGACAGACAGACAGAGCAGGCAGGGGAGAGACAGAGAGAGAAGAGAGAGGATCCCAAGCAGGCTCCACACTATCAGCACAGACCGCGAAACGGAGCTGAAACTCACAAACCTTGAGATCATGACCTGAGCCAAAAATCAAGAGTCAAGACGCTTAACTGACTGAGTCCCCAGGCATCCCTTTAGTGACTATTTTTAAAAACCAAAAGTAATTTTTAAAAATTTACAATCAATAACACATCACAATTTTAAAATAAAGGCAGGACTTGACCCTGAACTCACAGGATCTATCTGCCCTGACCCCGGTTCTGGTGGGCTCAGTTAGAGCTGTACTATGGGAAGATCCCAATCTGGGCCACTTAGAAGAGTGTGGACTTTAGGAAAACCTCACTTGGCCGATTAGCTAGCTGGGTGACCTTGGGCTCGTTACCCAATCATCTAGGTCTCAGTTTCCTCTTCTGTAAAATGGAAATAGTACCTTCCTCACTGAATAAATGATCAAGTAAAAATAAATGCAAAGTGCCACTCCCACTGTCCAGCACAGGACCCAGTATGAAGCTGGCAGTCCTACAGCCTCACACCACGTACCTGGACTCCAAGGAGAAGCCACAACGTGTTTCCTGTGTGCTAAGAGCTCATACAGTAGACTTTCAAGCAACTTTCAGGAAATGGATTTGACAGGTTATTGCGGTTTCCCTACTAGTCCTGAAGACAATCTTTTCTTCTTGTCCTTTCCCTCTTCAGAACGGAAGACCAACCCCAGCACTGAATCAGTGGGGGGGTGGGGGGGTGGGGGCAAGGAAGAGAGTGGGGGAGGGGTGGGGATGGAGACCTAGAGCAGTGCTCACCCCACACCTCACCCCCAAACACAGCCCCCCCCTCCCGCCTCCATGGGTCAACTCCTCAGGATAAACAGGCAGGTAGGTGATACCCCAACAGCCTGGCATGACTAGAAAACAAAACAACCTCTGTGTTTCTCAAGAGTTTTTCTTCCTACAACAAAGCATGGCCATTTTTAAATAAAAGGAAATCAAACCCCAAGGACAATTTCTTATTCCCTTCATTCCTTGCTAATCTACCTTTGAGCCTGGAAGAAGCAACTTGTTCCCGGTCACTGTTGTACTGCCAGAGGCATTGAACCTTACCACCGACTTTGGACCTGGTAATGCTGACTCTGGGAGTTATGTATGTGACCTTGAGATTATTATTATAACTGTTCTCAGACTCTCAAAGTCTAAAGTCTGAGTTCATCCTTATGAATTATTCTATCTCCAAAATAAAAGCATCCCATGACCGGGACCACAGACCTCAGACAACCTTGAACTTCCACACCACAAATAAAGAAACACCTGTCAATCACCATCTCTCACCCAAGTGTCATGAGCACCTATATTTCTTTGTTATGCACCTTGGAAGCACTAGGAAGAACACAATATTCAGGGAGATGGTTTCAATAATACAACAGGGGAAGATGTGTAATGCCCAAAGCATGCCTCACACATTCACATATGTGGGCAGGCTCTGCTTAAGGTGCAGCAAAAAGTCTTAAAACTTTTCCTCTCTTCACATCTCTGAAAAATAGTTTACTTTTCTCATTTTAAATAGCATGACTGGATAATTATCAAAGCAGTAAGAATGTAGTACTGGGAAATTTACAAAGCACAGAAAGTTCAAAGGAAAAAAAAAACCACTCATGTCAGTCCTATCCAAAGAAAAACATCATGAATAAAAAAACCTTTCTCAATGCACATAAGTATATATAAATGCGGATAGATAGACAAATAGATAGATAGATAGATACTCGATCGATCTTACGTAGAAGTTTACATATATGTGCTCATCCCTAAGTAGCAAACTAAGTGTATAATTACAAAAGAGGTAAGTGACCAGACACAAGAATGTTGATGAATAGCATAAGATATAAACTCAGAACCCCATCATCCTGCAGAAGGCTAGGAGAGGGACATTTTACAAAGAAATACAAGAAATTATCTGTCACAAAATTTGCTTCTTAAAAGAGTTAAGCGTCAGCAAGTATTTATTGAGCGCCTACCAAGTTCCCAGCACTTTGTTAGGCACTGGGAATGCAGAGGTGTAAAATAGTTCAGTAGAGGGGCGCCTGGGTGGCTCAGTCGGTTAAGTGTCCAGCTTCAGCTCACGTCATGATCTCATGGTTCATGGGTTCAAGCCCCGCATCGGGCTGTGTGCTGACAGCTCAGAGCCTGGAGCCTGCTTCAGATTCTGTGTCTCCCTCTCTTCCTGCCACTCCCCCACTCACTCTCTGTCTCTCTCTCTCTCAAAAATAAACATGTAAAAATTTTTTTTAAAAAATACTTCAGTAGAAGGGGCTCTCCCACAAGTGGGGAAAGACTTCCTGAGCCTCTTCTTTGGCTCTGCCAATAAGCTGTATGACCTTCCAGCAAGTCATTTAACTCTCTGTGCTTCAGTTTCCTCATATAAAATGGGGATTAAACATGAGGGCAGTTGGGATGACTAAATGAGTCTGTATACCTAAAGCACTTAGGACTCAGCCTGAGACTCAGAAGCGCTCAATAAAAATCAGTGCTCCAATAATAAAATGAGTGGGGAAGACAAAAAACACACTGTAGAGACAGAGGGTCCAGGTGAGCCCCTAGGAGGAGACCTAAGCCTTAGAAAGGCTTCTGAAAGGGAGTGGGTAGGGACTGGGTGGACGTCTAACGGGAGAACTGGGTGGAGAGCCCTTGCCTTCCAAGCTGAGGAATCAGCAGGTATGGAGGTGAGAGGGTACGAGACAGGAGGGCTCCTGTGGCTGGATTTAGGGGCAGTCCAGGGGGAGGGTGAAATAAAGGAGGTAGGAACAGAAAAGGAGGCCAAGACACCAGAATTCGTTCAATCACCTTCTTTTCGGTGACAGCGAAACAGGTAGGCTATCCCACATCATGATCACTTTGAACAGGAAAGCTTTCTGGACTATTCCAATAAAGTCAAAGCATGCTGATTTATGTATTTTTAAATTACTCTTACAAGTAAGCATTTTCTAAAAACTCTACAAAGAGGCAGAGATGTAACGAGCTGATCCTTCACACCTGCTCTCCAGACAGCCCTAAACTCATCACAAAGGTCCCCGAGTCCTTGCAGCACACATGGTAAGACCACTAGTAATATATTTCTCACTGGGGGTATTACTACAAACAAAACAGAGAGCGAGACTAGATGATGAATTTGGTCTTCACTATTTCACAATGACTGGGAAAAAAAGGAAAGGAAAAAAGTTTTCAACATACGTAGAATATAAATGTGAAAGGAGCTGTGACCAATACCTTTTCTTAAAAGAAACCTTTTATTACCTAATGCGTTTGTCTTTGTTGATATGTTCTGCACGGTTAAGATTTTTTTGTTTGTTTGTTTGTTTGTTTGTTTAACTCCAAGCGACTTAACATACAGAGTAACAATGGTTTCAGGAGTAGAATTTAGTAATTCATCACTTACATATAATCCTCAGTGCTCATCCCAACAAGTGCCCTCCTTAATGTCCATCACCCATATAGTGCACCCCACCCACCCACCTCCCCGCCAGGAACCCTCAGTTTGTTCTCCATATTTAAGAGTCTCTTCTCTTGGCCTCCTGCACAGTTAAGATTTAAAGCTTCATAGTTTAATAATACAAATAATACCTACGATGTCATGAGCTTTTTATAAATCACCAGGCAGTCCCTTTTTATATACAGTTGACTGCTGAACAACGTGGGGGTTGGGGTACCGACCACACAGGCAAAAATCGATGTATAACTTTTGACTCTCCGAAAACTTAACCACTAATCACCTACTGTTGACTGGAAGACTTACCAATGACATAAACAGCCAACTAACACATATTTTGTCAGTCATGTTATGTATTGTATTCTTACAATAAAGCAAGCTAGAGAAAAGAAAATGTTACTGAGAAAATCATAAGAGGAAATATACTTAAAGTACTGTATTTATGGACAAAACTCTATGTGTAAGTGGATCCACACAGTTCAAACCCGTGTTGTTAAAGGATCAACTGTATTATCTCCAAATCCCAAAAGAAATGCCAAATTCTAAAAAATGCTGATCACCAAGACTTTTTACAAGCAAGTTATTTAAAATCTGTGATTTATAGTTCAATAGGTATTAAAATATGACAGGGAACTGAGAGTCAGAAACTAAAAGACTTGCTCCAGACCACACAATGTCTGAATGGCAGAGCTAGGATTTGAACACAGGTCCTTCACGTGCTATGGTAGCCAGCTTCCAATGATCCTTACCTCCTGGCATCCAAACCTTTCTATAGTCCCCTCCCTCTGAATCACAGCTGGCCTGTGTGACAAAAACTACTGTGGAAGTGACAATTAATGACTTCAAAAGCCTACGTCATAAAAGTCATGGCAGCATGTACCTTGGCCTCCTCATAAGTCACTCACTCTGAAAGAAGCTAGCCGCCATATTGTGAGGTTACTCAAGCATCCTACCCAAGGAGCCTACAGGGGTCCTTGGAAGCGGACCCTAAAGCCCCAGCTGACATCTTTGCTGCAAAGAGGTGGACAGAAACCACCCATCTAAACCACTCCCAAAGTCCTGATCTGCAGAAACTATGCAAGACAATAAATACTTACTACTGGTCTAAGTCATTCAATTTGAAAGGAATTTGTCATGCAGCAATAGATTAATAATTAATACATGCCTCAAGCCTGCGTTCTTTTCTCCATATCTACACTGTCATTCAGGAGCTTCTGTAACTTTATCTTTTAATTAGTATCACTCAAAATAGTTACTGAAATCAAAGCTATATACCCTATCAGGTCTCTGAGAAAAGCACCACCAGAACTGACATCTTACATCTATTTCTTGCTGGCATTGTTCCATTCTGGGACTCAGGTGTTGTTGTTTTTTTTTTTTTTAAGTTTATTCATTTTTAGAGAGACATTGTGGGGGAGAGGCAGAGAGAGAGGGAGGGAGAGACAGAGAATCCCAAGCAGGCACCGAGCGGTCAGCGCGGAGCCCTACGTGGAGCTTGAACTCACGAACTGGGAGATCATGACTCGAGCCAAAGAAAGCCAAGAGTCGGATGCCTAACCTACCGAGCCACCCAGGCCCCCCGGGACTAAGATTTTAGATACACAATTATTCTTGTTGATCTACCCCTTCACAAAATAGGCAGCTAACAGGGTTCATTAAACCTGTGCCGGGGAGTCTAGGAAACCATTTAGCCAGGTCTTTTAAAGGTGTGTTTTGGGCATGTTTTGTTTAAAAATAAATAAATAAAATAAACATAACCGTGCTGAGATACTGCTACGTGTCTATTCAAATGGCTAAGATAAAAAGTGTTGACAATATCAGGGTCTGGTGAGGATTCCGCTTCTGGGTATTTGCCCAGGGGAATTCAAAACTGTGTTCACGTCAAAACCTACAGTGAAAGTTTATAGCAGCTGCAAGTTTACAGCCACTACCGCCCCCAACTGGAAACAACCCGAAAGTCCTTCGACTACCGAATGGCGACACAAACTCGAATACGTCCACACAGTGGAATACAGTTCGGCAGCAAAAGTGAAAGAATCCTGAATGCTCCCAACAGCTTAGAGACCTCAAAGATAGCATGCGGAGTGAAAAGTCTCAAAGGATTACACAGTCCATGATTCCATTTATACGATGTTCTGGAAGAGACCAAACAACAGTGACAGAGCAAAGATCAGTGTCAACGGTGGCCGGAGAAGCAGGAAGGTGAGTCCAAAGAGGCAACACTCGGGAATTTTTTGAGCCGAATGACACAGTCCCTGTCCTGAGTGTGAGGGTCACGGTCGCCGCACACACTGGTGCACGTGGTAAAACTCACAGAACCGTACAGAGAAGAAAAATCGCTTTTACTCAAACTTGATTTAAAAAAAAAAAAAAAAATAGGGGCGCCTGGGTGGCTCAGTCGGTTAAGCGGCCGACTTCAGCTCAGGTCATGATCTCACGGCTGGTGAGTTCAAGCCCCACGTCGGAGTCTGTGCTGACGGCTTGGAGCCTGGAACCTGCTTCGGATTCTGTGTTCCCCTCTCTCACTGCCCCTCCCCACTTGCACTCTTGTCTCTCTCTCAAAAATAAATATTTTTAAAAAAAAATGCTTTTAAATAGATGCACACATACTTTTCTTTTGAGGCAATTTCATTTCCTTTTTCCCGTAAGAAGAAATACATGCTTCCTTAAATCACCTTCAGGGCTTAGGGTCGTCTTGATTTCCAAATCTTTATTTAAAAACAAACACACAAACAAAAAAACGCTGATCACAAGCAAGTTATTTAGAATCCATGATTTGTAGCTCAAGAGTCTACCTTCTTTCAAACAATTATCATTCATTATTTTCCTGTATAGCTGAAGGTCCCCTGGCCCCTGCCTTATGTCCCTATAAACATTCTTGCCTGGGAGCAAAAGACCTTTTAGACAAACACAGACAAAACCACACAGGTTCTCAATAAATGTCTGCTGGCGTGTATATGGTGAGGTTCACCCCTTAAGCCACAGATTAGCTGGATCTGTCTCCAGACTGTCCCAAAGGTATCCGATGGCCCCTGGGAAAAACGAGCTGCCCACTTTGAGTTGCACTCTGAGCATGAGGGTGACCGTCCGCGTAGCCCCCTCCTGTCCCGGTGCCCCATGCAGTTCACACCTCCTTCCAGTATCAAAAACGCCTCCATTTGGACAAATAACATACATGCGCTTCCTTTGAAGACAAGAGTGTTTGTCTGTTTTGTGCACTGATGTGAATGCAAGCATAGCCCCTACCTTATGAAAGGTGCTCCACAGATCTTTGTGAAAAGTAAGATCAGTTTTATTCTTCCTAACTGGTGAAGACATTAGGAATTTAATGAGCTGTGATTTTCCAGATGCCTATGATCCTGTGATAAGACTTCCATTAATCCGCCAAAGAAAGGCTCTTTTGTAAGGACCTGGAAGATAAAAGGGAAGCCGCATCCACGGCCCCTGACCCCAGGAGCTAACTCTGGTGAAGAGTGGGGTTCACACATCGGGGAATAAGGCCTTACGCATCCATGTAAGATCCGTTATGCCCACGGGCACCACTGCCACTTGCCCTGGAAGGTCTCCACGTGCTTCTGGGTGCACCGTTCCAAAAGGTGTGCCAGTGGAACTCAGAATCGGGCACTGCTCTACTTGGGAATTTGAAAAATAGGCAAGACTTGGATGTTTCACAAATGTTTTGCTGGGGGCTGATGAGGGCTGTGAAGAATCAGCACCTTCACTGAAGTGCTTCCGACCCACAACAGAGAAAAGGAGGCAGATAAAAATGCTCCTCGAGTTAGAAGAAAATAAAGCAGTAGGCACCCCTCCCATTTCAGCCTGGCCTCTACTCTGGGCCTTTCTCAACCTCCAGATACAGGCCAGTTATGCTATAAACTCGCCCCAAGCAAGCTCTACCACCGTTTTTTCCCCCGCCCCAGAAGGTGTGTTCTGATACAAGCAAGAGCCTCGTGGGGATAATATATAAGGAGTGACACACGGCTTATGACACTCTTCACAAGGGATCATTAGGTTAGAGCTGCTGCTCTTGGGGCACAGACATCAACATCTATGTGCTCGTGAACTTCTGAGCTTCGCACAGCCCCAGGAGGAGGTGGGACAGAAGCTTCTCTTACATTTCTGCTGCTCTCGTTCCTGCTGGTCTCCTTCCACCCCCACCCCGGGAAGGTTTTTCTTCACTTCTCTCTTATTTTTGCCCATAAATCCCATCCATCTGGAAAGGCTCGTGCTGTCTGGGCACAATCTCACATCACCCAGTGCCCCCGCCCCTAGACGCACCCCCCACCACAAGAGTGGTCCCTCCTGTCGCCTAAACAAGAGTCCTTCCCTAGGAGGAGAGGTCGGAGGTTCACGCTCCGCTAGGCGATTCTTCATCATAGTGGGAGCAGTCTGAGCACCTCTTCCACGGGAACGGAAAACGCTCTAAGGTGTGATGAATTGTCAGGATGACTGGAGGACAGCTTGCATTTTAAGGCAAGAGCCATGGATGCTGGACTTCCTGCCCTTCCCCACCCCCATCCCCAAACTGTCCTGCTCAAAACACCAGCAGAGAGGGTAACTGAAACATCAAGGCAATGCCGGCCAAAAAACAGAGTCTGGACACTATGCGGGAAAGCCCACGGGGCCGACTCTGGACCCGGGTCTCCGTGCTTGAGACCGACCCACCTCCACCCTTTCTGAGGTTGGTGCTGAGAACTAAGAAATACTCCTTTATTCTGCATCGTATGGCTCAAGCTGGGCATCTGTCGCTTGCAACAAAAGAGTCCTAGGGACCCTCCTACCATAGATTTATGTACACATGGTCACTGCAAGCAAAACAACAACAAAAAAAATGACCAATATGGGCACCTGAGTGGCTCAGTGAGTTCAGAATCCGACTCTTGATTTCCACTCAGGTCTCGATCCACGGTGGTGGGAGCGAGCCCCAAGAGGGGCTCTGCACTGAGCATGGGGCCTGCTTAAGATTCTTCCTCTCTCCCCCGCCCCACCCCACCCCTCCCCTACGTGCACTGTCTCAAAAAATAAAAATAAGTCTTAAAAAAGTGACCGCTAAAGGGCAATGTTAGTTACATTCTGTAGAACCATGTAACAGTAACATCACAGAGGCATCATTTTCATTTCAAAGAAAGCTCCATGTAGAAAACACTTAGTGTTAAGGAGGAAAAAGTGGCTTCTCAATGTGCATGCATCATTCTCTCAATTTTTTAATAAAAATGGACATTTGCACATATAGGTGATAATACCGGAAATACACCGAATATTGCCAAAAGTTAAATGGAAATCAACCATTTTTTAATTTTCATAATCTTTAAATGGCAGGATTCCAAGGAATTTTTACTTTCTGTTTTATATGTGAGTACTTTTCTACTCCTGTCACAATAAACACACTACAAAGTGACCACTAAAATAAGTCAACAAAAACAGGCTTCTTTAAATTAAAGCTCCATTCAAATGCCACCTCTTCCAATCAGAATCCACTATCTTACCGTCCTGAACACTTCCACCATTACTATACCTTGTGCAAGGTTCTTATATTTCACCTTTTATTATAATTACCTAGACTTTTCCCTCATCCCCCTGGATGTCATACTCCAAGAGTAAGGACTGAGCCCTATTTTTGTGTCACCAATGGTAACCAGTATATTCAACAAAGATACTCATAAATATCCCTTGACTTGACAGGCCCTTACATAAACTAAAGTAAAAATAAAACGGCCCAGTGAATAATGAAATTACCCTGGTCAGTTGGCCACCATCATAGTAAGGGGAGAGTGGAGGGGCTGATCAGACTTCTTTTTAAAAGTTGAATCAAGGGGCGCCTGGGCGGCTCAGTCGGTTAAGCGTCCGACTTCAGCTCAGGTCACGATCTCACGGTCCATGAGTTCGAGCCCCGCACGCCTGGGTGGCTCAGTCGGTTGAGCATCCGACTTCGGATGCATCCGACTTCGGCTCAGGTCATGATCTCGCGGTCCGTGGGTTCGAGCCCCGCGTCGGGCCTGTGCTGAGAGCTCAGAGCCTGGAGCCTGTTTCAGATTCTGTGTCTCCCTCTTTCTCTGGCCCTCCCTCTGTCTCAAAAATAAATAAATGTTAAAAAAAAAAAAAAGTTGAATCAATTAAACGAAAATAGAAATATTGCTCTCTGTTCTGCATTTTGCTCATCTGGATAGTTTATATTCAAGTTATTTGTTTAATATGAAGGGTATCATGAAATCATTTAACTTTTCCTTACAAATATTTGTGTCTAACTTTTCCATTTGGTAAACCTCTGGTTTACCCAAATCCTGACATTTTCAACTAGCTTGCTCCACTAATAACATTGGCCCCCAATAAGACCCGATACCAGAGAACCAAAAGCTCTGGTAAGATTATAAAGGAAGATATTAATCTCTGATTAATGATGTCCTCACAAATCTCCTAAGCAGTATTGTACGTGCAGAGAAATGCCATTCTAGGGTGACAAAAACGGCCAGTGCTGCCATCATTGTTTCTTAAGGAAATGTTATTCTCAAGCGTGTCCTGTAATCCAAACTGCCAAATGATCAATTCTAAACAAATGTCCTACAAAGCCACCTTAAGAGGAAAGGCAAAATTCATGTTGATTTAGCCGCAAGATTTACACACAATATCAAATAGCTAAAGTCCCGAAATAGAGTTCATCTCTCACAGAGATTTGATATGACCACGAAGTCACTCTCCACATAATCAATAGAGAGAAACATGTTTTGTCACAGATAACGGTACATGGCAAAAGAAAGATAAGGTCTTCCAACTGATGTGCCAGTCAAGAAGCTTTGGATGGCAGTAACAGAGTTAGAAAGTAAGTAAAATGATCATTTAGCACACGAAGCCCATGTTGGTATTATTTAGTATACAAAATTCACTATTCTTTGGTATACTCAGCTCCAGGGGCAGGAAGATCAATGACTCAATGACACCCACAAGGACTCCGGTCCCAGGGCATCCGGGTGGTTCGGTGGGTTAAGTGGCCGACTCTTGATTTCGGCTCAGGTCATGATCTTACAGTCGTGAGACTGAGTCCCACATCAGGCTCATACTGGGCATGCAGGCTGCTTAAGAGTCTCTCTCCCTCTGCCCCTATGCCTCACTGAGGCGTGTGCTCACACTTTTCTCTCCCTCCCTCCCTCCCTCTCTCTCAAAAAAAAAAAAAAAAAAAGTCTCTGGTTCCATCTTTCAGCTCCATCACCCTCTTGCCTTCATCCCAAGGTGAATCACAACATGGCTGCTGTGGTTCCAGGCATCACATTCAGTCTAGTCTTTGGGTCTCTTTTTAAGAGCACAGAAACGTTCCCCAGAACCCCCTTCCTAGACCTCCCAGATGTTGGGGTCTTCTGGGAAGGGTTTGGCCTGATGACGAAAGGAGCCTGAAGAAGCCTGTGCCATTACTGACCTGCCAACAAACGTGGGAGACGATATAGCTGCGGCAGCCATGAGTCATAACAGCTAATTAGGAGGCAAGTCTGATTAACTGCTCGGCAGCAAGCCTAAGTACGAAGAGCAACGTGCTGGGGATGGCGGGGTGGACAGACAGAAAGAACCTGGGTCCCCGATGACACTGTGAGCTGAGACACCCAAGTGGGAACCCCTTATTATTACTTGAGGCAACGAAAGGTTTGATGGGTGGTTAGCCAGACACTGTACCATTTTAAGATGAAAATACTCTTAAAGATGCCCTTGAAGTTTGAGGGAAAGAGCACCAGTAACTTGCCCCACATCACAAACATGGCCAGCGTGGAAGGGCAGGTCTGTCGGGTCCCGGTGCCTCCGCTCCCAACTCCTGCCACCTCTGATACCACCCTCTACCTCCCGTATTGTCAAATGTCACAGGGTGTTCGCCACACGCATTTTAGTTCGGATCAACCAAGATTTATTTACTTTCTCTGGGCAGGAGAAACAAAAATTAGGAACACATACTTTCCGACCCTAATAATGCTTATTATTTGGGTCAGAAAATGAGAAAACACAGACGGCAAGATACAATTCCTGCCAAGATAAGGGGAACTAAAGGCATTTCATAACTACCTACATGTGCCGCTCTGACCTCTTTTTAACGTGTTACATCTTGGGGCGCCAGGTGGCTCAGTCAGTTAAGCATCCAACCCTTGGTTTCAGCTCAGGTCATGATCTCATGGTTCGTGGGATGGGGCCCACATGGGGCTCTGTGCTGACAGTGTAATGCCTGCTTGGGGTTCTCCCTTTCTGCCCCACTCATGCATGCTCCCTCGCTCGCGCTCTCTCTCTCTCAAAATAAATAAACTTTAAAACATTAAAACTAAATAAAATGTTACACCTTGCTACTACCCAAGGCTTCCTTTCCGTATCGCTTTCAAAAATATTTCTTTCCCATCATCTTTCTGTGTGCCGAAAAACAAATACAACTCCAGTTTGAATTTTAAAAATCGATTTATTTGATCATAATCTCAAACATAATTGTTTCCTCATATTTTCAAAATAAGCAGGTATTTTCTCTTTCATTTTTAAGCCTCTTCAACTCCGTTTTTGGGAGGAAGGAACAAAACTGCTCCTTCACCCTCAAAAATGGAAGCTGACCACTTGAACAGAGCAATACCAGTAAGCCTTACACATAAAAAATGTATTATTTTTCCAAAACTGAGTAAATTCCCTGGCCTTTGATAAGTTTAATAATTACGCCATGTATATAATACTTTGCCAATAATTTTTGCTTTTCAAGAGATACTATCAAAAAATAGAAAGGTTAAAAAATAGACTGGTGAAAATATTCACAACACACAGATCTAACAGAGAACTCATATCCAGAATATATAAAGAATCCCCACAATGAGACAAGATGACATTGAGTATGCGCAGTTTATTATATGTTGATCGTACTCTAAAGCTATATAAAATGATCGGACAAAAACATAATTAAAAATACAAAAGATTTAATACACAAAGGAAGATATGCAAACGGCCAATAAGCACATGAAAAGCAACCACTGGCCATCAGGGAAATCTAGAATGAAATCCCTATGACACACTGTGACACACCCACCAGAATGGCTAAAATGAAAAAGACTGAATTTCCAGTGTTACTGAGGATTACAGTAACTGGAATGCTCAGATGTCATCGGTGAGAATGTAAAATGGTGCAAATACCTGGGAAAACAGACGGTAGCTTCTGATAAAGTTAAGCGTATACTTATTATAAGACCCCGCAAAAGAATTAAAAACAGATCTCCACACAAAGACTTGTTCGCAAGAGTGCACAGCAGCTTCATGCATCAGAGCCCAAAGCAAACGGCCAGAGCGGCCAAAGGCGAAGGAACAAAGGGTGGCGGAACGGACCTTGAAATGGTACCGGGGGATAGAAAGAAAGATACTGGTGAGAGGCTGGGAGGGAGGAGTAGAGAAAGGGAAGAAAGGGAGAGCGGGGAGGAGCAGGAGGAGGAGAGGAAGGGGCGATCAAAGTCAAGGAGAAAAGAAATTATACCCAGACATAGTGAAGGTGCAGAACTCCAAAGAACCTTAAAGCAGCCGGGGTGCCTGGGTCGCTCAGTCGGTCGACTCTTGATTTAGGCTGAGGTCATGATCTCACAGTTTATGAGTTCACGTTGGGCTCTGTGCTGGCAGGACGGAGCCTGCTTGGGATTCTCTCTCCCTCTGCCCCTCCCCGGCTCATGTGCGCGCACGCTCTCTCTCCGTCTCAAAATAAATAAATAAGCTTAAAAAAAAAAAGTCAGCAGACAGAAAAGACAGACTACTCACAAGCAACAACCAGCCCAGAGGCGGATACTGCAGCTGCCACAAAGGAACCAGAAGGGAGCTGATTAATACAACGTCAATCTGGAATCGCGCACCCAGGGCATTTATCATTCCAGAACAAAGATACTTAAAGGCACACAAAAACGGAGGTTACCACCAAACAGATGTTCACTAATGAAGCCTCTAGAAAATAGATGCCAAGGAAGAAGGAAAATTCTTGGAGAAGCTAGCTTTTCAGAGAAGTTTTACTTTCTTCTTCATGCTTTTAGACCTAAGTTTCTTCTTAATGAGACTGTAACTTTTTACAATATTACCCAGCTTTCAAGGTTGATTGCAATTGTTAAATTCGAACAAAATGGAAACAAAATCAAATATCATATCTTCAAGTTCCCAGAACAGCAACCTTAAAAACTTTAAAGACTAACTGTAAAGGACATGAAAATCCAGGTTTATTCATTCACAGCCAGTTATCTACCAAGGGATTGCTATGTGCTAGGCATATACTAGATCCTGAGTTAACAGGATGAGAACAAAAAATGAAAATCACCATATTCCTGGATTTGTAAGTCTTCCTGTATGAGATACTTTTATGGAAAGCCGAAGTCTGTGTGTAGAGTGGCGTTCCTCTTGTGGCAAGAAATATTAGCATAATAGAGTTAAAAGCAATCTGGTTTGGCTGGTGGCTCCTTTGTTTGAAAATGTATGCACAAATATGACAATTTTTCACATGAAATTAATTCAGTGTAAATGATGAATTCTCACATCATTTATTTGCCAATCTTACAGTTTGTCTATTATTTCCGTCCCATGTTAAAATAAGAAAACTGCCAATGCCTAGCCTGCACTGGGCATGCATTCAGTTTTAGTCACATTGTATTTGATGGTCCCTGGCTTATTTCAGAGATATCAAAAGCTTAGAGCACCATATTTAATATCTATCAAGTGCCCACTTTTGCTTCAAGTATCCACTTGGCAAAACATTTTTTAACTGCCTTCAACCAGGACTAGGGCAGCCGAAAAAAGCCAGCTTCTCCACTTTAAAATAAACATTTTCCGGGGGCTTCTTGATTAAAAACAAAGGCAGCATTTGGCATAAAAAGACTGGTGAAATCAGTATTTCAAGTAATTTGAATGGAAACATTTGGGCTCTGATCTTCCTGGACATGTGGAAATGGTTAACGCAGTAACCTGGAGGAAAACAGAGGCCGTAGCAGAAACTCTACCCATTAAAAAGCAAGAAAAAGAACTTGACCTCCCGCTTCCCATTCAATAGCCAGGCTTGAAGAGCCTGGCCTTTCCATCGAAGGTACCCAAGAAAAGGAAAGGGCAGCCATGGGACCTAAAAGCCTGCCCCTTCCCCTCCCAGCCAACACCTAGAATGCCTGTGCACCCAAAGTGGAAAGGACTCAAGCCGGCAACCATATCTGGGGGATCATAGGAGCACCTCTCTTTTCTGTAGCATTTTCTCTTATGGGGGCCAGGGCATTTCTCAAAAAGCTTAGGCAGTTCTCTGCAATAAGCAAGGCCAGTCATAAAGGGTGTGTTTCAAACGCCAGTTCCACTGGCCCAATACCTACAAATCCACAGAACTTGCCCCGCCCTCCGGGAAAAGTCACAATGTCTTTCCTAAAGGGTGTTCAGCACACAAAGACTGGGCTCTTGCCTTTTCTCCAATGTTCTCTAACCTCTTCCAGGATGGAAAAAGCTTTTCTCTTTCGATGGACGTTATCCCAAGCACCCTTCTTAAAAAGCTGTATCGTTTTTCCAAACGAATTAAGCTCTGCTATGTGCATCAAGTATTAGAGGACAAATTCCACTTTTTAAGAAAGGAACCCCTTTGATCCTGTATTTAATTCTTAACTTTCTTCAGTTTCTGTAACGAAATACAAAACAAAAACATTCACCCAGCTTTCTTTTAGTCTCAAAATAATTATAAACTAAATGCAACCCACCAGAAGAGAATTGTCTAGGATAGATTTTTCAATCTCCTTTTGGTAAATTTGGCTACAGAGTAGTATTACTGTTCTATTATGACCCAAGGAATTAAATCCCTACACAAATTCCAGGAAGAGACTATCAATGTGAAAAGGGGCATTATAAACCCAACTCCAGGATTTCCCTAGGGACAGACTCCTTAACACGAAACCACACACCAACTCACAAGGGTTGTGCCACAGAATCTGTGACCCTATGGGGCACAACTACATCATCCCCAACTATGTCAAGTTTCCTGTCGGCTTCAAAGAAACAAGAGATTCTGGGAAGCCCTGGGGTAAGGGAGGCATCAACTCAGCATCTCTACCAACCAACACTTCACCCAGTGAGCCAGCCACTGGCCAATAATGTCTATTTATTTTACCCAGAGGCAGATCTATTAGCCAGACATTCTAAAAACACAAACGTTTTGTTGTGCTTGGAGGAACTCCAATATTGGTGCCTTGCTGCAGAACGATGCTGCGGGAATATAAAGTGAGCCATGTGGATGCTGAACCCACATAGGAAGCCATCCTCAGAAACTGTCACACCAGAAGACCAACCCTTTGGAAAGGCCGAGGGGTAAACCCCCAGCCAGAAGGCTGTGGAATGAGGGAAGAAAGCCAAAGCTAGGAGATATCAGAAAGGCCCACCCCATGGGAACAACGAGGGCAATTTTTAAGGCAACTCCCTCAAAGCTCTCAGCACCAAAAAGGCCTTTCCCCTCCTCTTCTTTTTCGACTGAATGAAAGAGCGAGACAATGCTAAAGGACGTTCTGACATGGGTTTGGCAAAGTCACCACGTGCAAAACACATTAAACGTAACCCATGGGGGTTGGCTCTCCCAAGACCGCCGGCTGGGTGAGGGGTGCTGGGGGGTCCACAAAAGTCATGGCTCAGGGGGAATCCGGGAAACAGGGCAGGGCCGGCGGCGGAGCAAATCAAACCTGGGAAGCGAACAAGGGAAGGCATTAACAACAATAATAAAATGAAACAGCCAGAGGCCACCATGGTACTCCAGAAGGCTGAGACAGGCTGAGACCGCTAAACTCCTCCGGACGAGAGGCGATCTCTCCACAGCTCAGGGAGCTGACCTGGTAGCAGCGTCCTCGATTCTTTTGTAAGCCTCACCTCCCTCCTTTCTGAGGTCCTGCACCGATCCCGGGAGTAGCGGGGCCCCAACTGCCAGGAACTAAATCCAGAACGATGACCGGGAACTCATCCCTCCCCCCCCCCCCCAAATAACACACACACACACACACACACACACACACACACACACACACTCTCTCTCTCTCTCTCTCTCTCTCTCTCTCTCTCTCTCAAGGGTCTGGCCAGATCACACAGCTAAAGTTTCCGGAACTTAAATCGTAAAACCACAATCAGAAGTTGTTGTTTTAAAATGCTCACCACAAAAATCTGTGTCCCTTGCTGGAAAGAAAAAAAAAAAAAAAAAAAAAAAAAACTTTGCTCTCCGTAAAGGCGGTAAAGAGAGACAAAATCTAACTTAAGCGGAGGGTGTGTTCCTCTTTGTCACCTACCCGGGTGCTCGCGCCGCGCGTGGGCGAGCGGCAGGCACCCGGCAGCGCCGCGGCACCCGAGCCAGTGGCCACCTCCCCGGCCCGCGATCCGCCTCTGGGGCCAAGACTGCGGCCCGAGGTCCGGAAGCGGCGTCCGGCGCTGTCACTGTGCCGGGTGGGATGGGAGGAAGCGGGGGGGAAGGGCACAGCGGGGTGGGGGAGGCGGGGGGGAGCCGCGCGCACAGCCGCGCAGCCCGGGTCCGCGGAGGTGAGAGAAAGGTGCAAAGGGCGGCCCGGAGCCCGGAGGCCCCCGAGCTTCTGCTATTGTTGCCGGGGCTGCCGAGGGCCCGATCCCACCCGCCGCCCGCCTCCTCCGGGCAGGACCCCGCGGGCACGCAACCCGCCTCCACCCGCGCCCCCCCGGCGGGTGGGCCCCGAGAGCCCGGACTCGCACAAGTTGCCGCCCGCCCGCCCCGCCGCGGTCATTGTTCGCCCCGCGCCTCCTACCTCCACGGCGCCGGCGGCTCCGGCTCCCACTCCGGGCCTCCGGGCTCAGCAGCTCCGAGCCCCTGGCTGCCGAGGGCGCGGCGGCTCCGGGCTGCGCGTGCAGCGGGGCGCTCGGCTATTAATACCCGCGGGCGGCGGCGGCGCGGGAGCGCGAGCGGGGCTGGCGGTGGCCGGCCGAGGTCCGAGCCATCAAAGGTGGCGCGGGGCGGAGGGGAGGGCGGAGCAGGCGGGGTGGGTGGGGAGCGGGCTCAGGGTCGCCATGGCCGCCTCGACGCCCGGCCGAGTGCCACTCGCGCGGGGAGGAGCGGCGCAAAGCGGGCGGCGGCCGCGTCTCCGCCCCGCGCCCCAGCCGAGCGCCCGCAGCCCTGCGCCCGCGCGGGACCCGCCGCCTCCGAGGCCGGCGAGCGGGAAGTGAAGGCGATCGCGCCCCTCCCCGGGCCTGGGCCGGCCCCTCGGCGGCGGGGGGAGCTTGGGCGCCGCGCCGCCGGAGCCGCGGGGACAGCGGGAGAGCCACAGCCCCCTCCAGCGTCCGGGCCGGCGACCTGCGCGCCAGCGTGCCCCGCCCCGCTCCGCCCTGGGGGGCAGGTGCGCCAGGGGGCGGCGGGAGCGGGGGGCGGGGGGGGGGGACACCAGCCTGGAGAGCCCCTCCCGGACCCCGAGAGCCCACCTCGGATCTGTGCCTTACTTGGTCCTACAGCCAGAACCCGAGTCTCTGCGCTGCGCCACCGAACCCAGCGCAGGAAGCGCTGAGGAGAGCGCTGCGCCACCAGGGACACGCCAATCCTGCTGCTGTGGTTGAAAGCGATCTAAGGAGAGCGGGAGACGAGCGCACCGGCTTAACCAGGAGCTGCTGCAGGGCGGTCGGCGGCGCGGACTCTGCAACTCACTGGCTGAGGTCATGCAAGGGGGTGCCTGTGTGCCCACCTAGGACTTTACGTTGTCGGGCGGGAAGCGGCGATTTGCAGGGACCCACGAGCACCTTCCCCTCCCAAGCCACACGAGCAGGCTTCCGGCACCACCCTGGGCTGCGAGCGACTTAATCCCGAAGGGGCGGTTGCCACCTCCCCCCGCCACAGCCCAGTGTTTTCCACCCAGGCGACTCCCAGTACAGCCCCCACCTCCCCACCCCCACCCCCCACTTGCCCCACCTCCAGGAACAGGAGCAACGCCCAGCGGGGGAGAGGAGTGAAATAGGTTGGGAGCTGGTTTGCGGAATTTAATGGGGGAGGGAGTAAGATGGATTGAAGAGGCAGGGACTTAGGGCGGGGGACACAGTTACTGTCCCCACCCTCCAGCAAGGAGCCCCCGCTTCACCGTCTCCATCTCCCCCTTCCCGAGCCCCTCGTGCAGCCTTTATCTCGCTGTAGACTTTCTACTCGTGGAGGGGAAAGGGCGGGCGGCAGCAGCTCAGAGACCAAAGCAGCTCTCAGCTAGATCCCGAGGCTACCCCGGTCGTTTTGTGCCTCTGAGGAGTTCACAGTCCTCAAACCTGATGGACAGGTTTCATGGGAGAAGCCACAAGGGAGCGGGCAGGAGCCCTCAGTGGGGGTTGGCACAAGAACAGGACGCATTAGAAGTACAGGGGGTACCTGTGGCAGCAGGTGTGAGTAATTCCTGGAGAAGAGCAAAGAGACATATTTTGAGTATAAGGTGCTGACCTGTTTGGTTTTTTGTTTTGGGGTTTTTTTTGTTTTTTTTTTAGCCAAAGGCTTTATTTTTTTTTCCCCAGAGAGAGCCCGAGAGCAGGGAAGAGGCAGAGAGAGAGAGAGAATTTTCAGCAGCCTCCACACTCAGTGCAAAGCCAGAGTCGGAGCTCCATCCCACGATCCTGGGATCAAAACCTGAGCTGAAATCAAGAGTCCGATGCCCAACTGCCTGAGCCACCCAAGTGCCCCCCTGTATTTTTTTTCTTTTTTTTTTAACCCTTGCGTATCTGGTGACAGTGGAAGTAAAGAGCAGGGGCGTGTTGTTGGGTCAGCCTGCTGAGCGTCGGACTCTTGATTTAGACGGTGAGATCCAGCCCCGCCTCTGGCTTTGTGCCCACATCCAGGAGCCTGCTTGGGATTCTCTTTCTCCCTCTCTCTTTCTGCCCCTCCTCTCTGCTCAGGCTCTCTCTCTCAAAATAAATATATAAACTTAAAAAAAAAAAAAAAAAAAAGAGTTCATTGCAGGCCTCTGACCAAAGAAGAAACAGCAGATGGGCTGAAAAGAAAGTGGGTTCTGACCAGCTGTGTGGCCTTTGATAAACCATTGATCAGAGAGTTTAGGCCAGTGCTTCTAAGTGTGGCTCTCACACACCTGCAGCAGCAACACCTGGAAACGTCCAGAAAGGTAAATTGGGGGGCCTGTACCCTAGACCTACCTTATCAGGTTCTCCAATCACCTGGAGGGCTGATTCAACTTAGATCCTCAGGCTGAGTCTGTAGATCTGGGGTGGGGCTGAGAATTTGCATTCCTTTAACCGGTATGCTGGGCCCACACTCCAGCCACTGTCTTAGCATGATGGTTTGGAGTCCTGGAATCACCTCAGATTTAAAAAAAAACATCACCCAGGCTTTACTTCAGATAAGTACATCAGGATTTATGGGGTTGGGACCCAGGCCTCAGGCTTTTTAAAGTTCTGTGGGTGATTCCAATGTGAAGCCAGGTTTGAGAACAATTACTGTTTTCAAGTATACCTGAATCACCTGAGGATCTTGTTAAAATGTAGATTCTGGGTTCAGGTGAGACACGATTTTTTTTTTAAGTTTATTTATTTTGAGAGAGAGAGAGAGAGAGAGAGAGCACAAGCAGGGAAGGGGCAGAGAGAGAGTAAAGCAGGCTCCACATTATCAGCACAGAGCCCAACATAGGGCTGGATCTCATGAACCTCGAGACCATGACCTGAGCCAAGATCAAGAGTCCATCGCTTAACTGACTGTGCCCCACCCCACCCCCCACCGCCCCTGGTTTGGGACACTATTTCTACCAAGCTTTCTGTGTTTTCTGCTAGTCAAGGGGCTACTGCGGTGAGTGGCCAGCAAGGTGCTAAGCCATACCTCACAACTAAACCAAAAACCTATAGAAATCTGAAAATTAGAAAAGTGACATTTTCCCAGTCCTTCTCTTTGGAAGACACACATTTCTGCCTTGCCCTAGGTCTCTTTTTCTTCTTTCTAGGTCTGAAACAAGGTTTGTGTTGTTTTGCTCTTAGCACATGTACGATCACCCTACATCGAATGCTGTTTTATTACCTTAATATTACGAGCGTTTTTGAGGCAAGGTGACTTTTCACAGAGGCAATCTGAGAGTGTCTGCAGGCCTGCGGAGAGAGTTAATACAGGAGAAGAGAGAGGAGGGCAGGCTGAGGGCTCCAACTGAGAGAGGCTGGAGAACCACCCCCCCACCCCACCCCACCTCTAGCTTCCTAACAGCTCTTTAGAACATTCTGTGCTTTGTACTTCATCTCATTGAAAGCACTTTCTAAATTCCTCTACCTGAAAAGCCAGGGACATCTGTCCTGCAAAATCTGCCACCTGCACAGTCAACCTGTGAAAAAATTGATGCCCTCGCTTATTTTTTCATTTGTGCTTCCCTTGCAGGCTATACAAATTTGTAATTAACTAGATCCCCTTTTTATCTCGTGACATGGGGTTATTTAGAAGTCTTTCCAGGGGCACCTGGGTGGCTCACTTAAGCATCTGACTCTTGATTTCGGCTCAGGCTATGATCTCATTCATGGTTCATGAGATCAAGCCCCTCGTAGGGCTCAGCGGTGACAGTGAGGAGCCGGCTTGAGATTCTCTCTCTGCCCCTCCCCTGCTGGTGCACACGTGTGTGTGCATGCACACTCTCTCGTGCTCTCTCTCTTTCAAAATAAATAAATAAACTTTGAGAAATCTTTCTTTCTTTTTTTAACTTTATTTATTTATTTTGAGAGAGGAAGAGTGGGGGAAGGGCAGAGAGAGAGGGGGAGAGAGAGAGAGAGAGAGAGAGAGAGAGAAAGAATCCCAAGCAGGCTCTGCACAGAGCCCGATGCGGGGCTCAAACTCACAAACTGTGAGGTCATGACCTGAGCCAAAATCAAGAGTCCAACACTTAACTGACTGAGCCACCCAGGCGCCCCAAGAAATCTTTCTGAATTCAGTGGTTACCCCATTCTTAACTTTTCTCTTTGTTAATTTTAGCTGGCTTTTATTACAATAAATGTGTGTACGTGGTAAATTAAGAAATAAGCAGGACAGAAAGGTATTAAGTAAAACATATGAGGGACCCTTCCCTGAATTCCCAGACCCACTTCTCAAGAGATCAGTTTCCCAAGGGTTCACAGTCCTCAGAAATGTTCTAAGCTTGGACAAAAGTGTGAGTAAATCTTTTATGCTAAAGCCATCATGTGTCACAGTGAAAAGAAACTTCTTATTCCATAGTTACCATCACCGAGAGACACAAAACACAGCACCATGGGGCGACCCCACCTTTCCGGATCAGGGCAGCCTCTGGGTTTAGGGCAATGCAAACCTCTGGATGTGAGAATATGCACTGTCAGTGACATGAGAATCCACACTAAAACCTGTCAGGGAACAGGGGATTTGCCCATAGCACTTGTGGGCAGCTCCAGCCATGACTCCTAACGCTCCCATTCTGCGCATTCCCCTCACCCTGACCAAGGGTCGGTGAGTTCCTCACTGCTCATGTACAGAACATGGAACCGGGACGTGATATCACTCCCATGATTAGCTTACAAAAGACACTCTCTCTGGCCTGCCTTTGATGAAGTCAGCGCCATATTGGGAGGTGTCCTATGAAGGACCCATATGGCAAGAAACAAAGGGATCTGGTGAAGAAATGAGGCTTTATTTAGGCCCCTGAGGCACTGAATCCTGTGATAATATCAGGAGGGAGCTAGGAAGGGGATCCTTCCCAGTCGAGCCTTGAAAGGATCGCAGCATTGTGAGAAATCCAGAGCCCAAGGACCCAGCTAAGCCATGCCTAGCTTCTTGGCCCACAGAAAGTATGAGATGATAAATGCAATTGTGTTAAGCCCTGAGTTGTGGAGTAATTTGTTATGCAGCAATGGATAACTAAAAGCACACAGCATCCTATAGTAAGAGTAGTAGAATTAGAAGAAGCACGTCCAAAGGTAAGTCAGTAAGGAGAATATGAATCTCCCTTATAGTAGAGAGGAAATAAAATCTTGGGATTTCGAGCAGAACAGAGCCCTACTCTTTCTGGAGCCCTACTACCCATGGGGGCAGAGTTACCACATGCTCAGAGCTGCTCCCCTTTCATGGAACCAGCAGATACTGAATTGCAGAGAAGGAATGGAGATTGTAAAATTCATACAATCCAAGAAGGGTTCTAGAGATGAGGACTTAATTATGTTGCAGAGTAGGTTCTAGATCTAGGAAGGGAAGGGATCTTAATGGTGGCAGCAGAAACCAGGTAGAGAAAAGGTTAAGGGGAGACTGTGGAGGAAAGGTAGAGAAGATAGACCCAGCGACTATCCATATAGGACACTTTTGGCTCAAAAGGTAGTTGCATATTAAATCTTGGTAGAGATTGCAAAATTCCCCTCCAAAGATGGTGCCAGAATTTCTTCTTCCACCGTGGTGTTTCTTTTGTTTTTTTTAAATTTTATTATTTTTTAATATGAAATTTATTGTCAAATTGGTTTCCATACAATACCCAGTGCTCATCCCAACAGGTGCTCTCCTCAATGCCCATCACCCACATTCCCCTCCCTCGCACCACCCAGCAACCCTGTTTCTTCTCAATTTTTAACAGTCTCTTATGGTTTGCCTCCCTCCCTCTCTAACTTTTTTTTTTCCCCTTCCCCTCCCCCATGGGCTTCTGTTAAGTTTCTCAGGATCCACCTAAGAGTGAAAACATATGGTATCTGTCTTTCTCTGCATGACTTATTTCACTTAGCATAACACTCTCCGGTTCCATCCATGTTGCTACAAAAGGCCAGATTTCATTCTTTCTCATTGCCACGTAGTATTCCATTGTGTATATAAACCACAATTTCTTTATCCATTCGTCAGTTGAGGGACATTTAGGCTCTTTCCATAATTTGGCTATTGTTGAAAGTACTGCTATAAACATTGGGGTACAAGTGCCCCTATGCATCAGCACTACTGTATCCCTTGGGTGAATTCCTAGCAGTGCTATTGCTGGGTCATAGGGTACTTCTATTTTTAATTTTCTGAGGAACCTCCACACTGCTTTCCAGAGCGGCTGCACCAATTTGCATTCCCACCAACAGTGCAAGAGGGTTCCCATTTCTCCACATCCTCTCCAGCATCTATAGTGTCCTGATTTGTTCATTTTAGCCACTCTGACTGGCACGAGGTGGTATCTCAGTGTGGTTTTGATTTGTATTTCCCAGATGAGGAGTGACGTTGAGCATCTTTTCATGTGCCTGTTGGCCATCTGTATGTCTTCTTTAGAGAAGTGTCTATTCATGTTTTCTGCCCATTTCTTCACTGGATTATTTGTTTTTCAGGTGTGGAGTTTGGTGAGCTCTTTATAGATTTTGATACTAGCCCTTTGTCTGATGTGTCATTTGCAAATATCTTCTCCCATTCCGTCGGTTGCCTTTTAGTTTTGTTGATTGTTTCCTTTGCAGGGCGGAAGCTTTTTATCTTCATGAGGTCCCAATAGTTCATTTTTGCTTTTAATTCCCTTGCCTTTGGGGATGTGTCAAGTAAGAAATTGCTGCGGCTGAAGTCAAAGAGGTTTTCCCTTGCTTTCTTCTCTAGGGTTTTGATGGTTTCCTGTCTCACATTCAGGTCCTTTATCCATTTTGAGTTTATTTTTGTGAATGGTGTAAGAAAGTGGTCTAGTTTCATTCTTCTGCATGTTGCTATCCAGCTCTCCCAGCACCATTTGTTAAAGAGACTGTCTTTTTTCCATCGGATATTCTTTCCTGCTTTGTCAAAGATTAGTTGGCCATACTTTTGTGGGTCCAATTAAAACAATCCTAAAATTTATATGGAACCACTGTGGTGTTTTCAAAACATGGCCACAGATTCTTTGACACGCCTCTCATGAAGAAGTGGTATCTATGTCTGCTCCCTCTGAGTCTGGACAAGCTTGTGACTCAGTCGGTAGAGTGGAGGTGATGCTATGTGACTTGGTCATAAAAAGCCATGCAGCTTCTAGCTTCTTCTCTGTATATACTTGCTCTTGGAGCCCTGACCTGCCATGTAAGAAGTCCCAACTATACCAGGTTGCCTAGGTGGCTCAGTCGGTTGGGCATCCAACTTTGGTTCAGGTCATGATCTCACCATTCAATGAGTTCGAGCCCCGCATCGGGCTCTGTGCTGACAGCTCAGAGCCTGGAGCCTGCCTCAGATTCTGAGTCTCCCTCTCTCTGCCCCTCCCCTGCTCATGCTCTCTCTCTGTCTCTCAAAAACAAATAAAGGTAAAAAAAAAAAAGCATTAAACAAAAAAAGAAGAAGTCCCAACTATCCTAAGACCACGTAATCAAGAGGCCACACAGTGGTATTCCAACTGAAAGTCCCAGATGAGCCCATCTTTCACCATCTCAGCCCACGTACGGGGAAGTGAGTAAGAAGGGGTTCTCCAGCCCCACTGTGCCTATCCCAACTATCTCAAGCCTTTCCGGCCACCCCAGCTTTTGGGTCATACCAGCTAAGGATGCTGTGAAGCAGAGAAGATCCATCGCCATTGTGCCCTTTCCAAATTCCCGATCCACAAAATCTATGGTAAAATGGTTATTTTATGCCATGAAACTTTGCAGGGCTGGCTATGAAGCAGTGGATAACCAGAACACCCACTAACGGTGCTTGAGAATGCTTACTGCTTACACTTTGACCCACTCTAGGTACTGGCAGACTTTTAATATTTGTCAATCTTGTACATACAGCGGAATCCTATTCTTTAATCATCCCTGGACGTTTCTTCGTCCATGAATTGACTTTATATCCTTTGCTCATGTAGCCATTGGGTTGTCTGTCTTTTTCTTGTTGATTCATAATATCTTCATAGGTTAAGGAAATTAGTGCTTTGCTCCCATATAGTGGGTATTTTTTTCTGTTTTTATATTTGTTTATGATACCTGTTTTTGCGACAAGAAATTCTTAATTTTTATATCGTCAGATTTATCACTGTTGGCTTTTTTTTAAAGTAAACTCCATGCCCAACGTGGGTTTCCAGCTCATGACCCCGAGATAAGAAATCATATGTCCCACCAACTGAGCCAGCCAGGTGCCCTGACCATTGTTTGCTGTTACGATTTCACATGTTTGCATCATACTTGAAAAGGTTTTTCCCAGCTTTAAAAAAAAATCACTATATTTTCACACTTTAACAGTTTATTTTCATAAAATTGATCTATATAGTATTTATTTTGGCATAAGAAATAGGACATAGAACCAACTTTGCCTTTTTCTAAACTATAAACACCATTTGAATAATAATAAAAATAATCATATGCAGAGTAATAACCCAGATAATAATAATCATCTCTATACACTTGTTCAAAATGCCAATTCTGGCTGCCTATTCCTGTCCCAGTAACAAAATGTTTGTGTTCATAGCTTTGTACTATATTTTAGTATGTGATAGAACTTATACCCCATAATTTCAAAGGTTTCCTGGCTAGGTTTACATAATTATTTTCCAGATGAATTTTGTCTGGTTCTAAAAACTAATCATATTATACCTTGGTAAGAGTCACTGGGGAAGTTTTACCTTTAACTACAGGGTTTTTTCTATTTATAAAGATAGTAATGGCCAAAACATATGGCTGTTAGTGAATATTAGCTCATTTAACTGACACATCAACCTTAGAAAGTAGGAGCTGTGTTATCCCCATTTTACAAATGAGGAAACAGAAGCGCAGAGTGGCTAAGTAACTTACTCAAGCTCACACAGCTAGTAAATGGCAGAGAAGGGAATTCAAAGTCAGTCAGTCTTCAGAGACTATGCTGTACTTCCGCATTATGCTGCCTTGTGCCTCTATATCCGTATGTCTGGGACAGCTGGAGAAAAATATTAAAAACATACTTCTTTTAGGATAGAAAATGGAAGAGGATAGAAAGTAAGTGCCCTTTGTGACGTATTTTTTCCAGTTCACTTTCGAAAGGAGAAGTTTAGGAGGAAACCAGAGGAAGGTCACAGAGCGCAATGATTTTGAATCTGGCCTGTGATCTTGCCTTTTGATTCTCAGAGAATGAAATGAGGTATAAGGGGATAGTGTATCACTGTTGATGGTTACTTGAAGCATTTTCACTGTTCAAGATGCACCGAGAATTGAAGTAGGAATGGGGTTGGGGAGGGTATCTCTATCTGTATGTCTCTGTCCCCATGTATCTATGTGCACATACACATGTGTATGCCCACAGTCAAGATAGCAAATCTCTGTCTCATTTATCTCATGTACGACGGCCTATGCAAAATAACTCTGATGTTTAGTAACCTGTGGTTGGAGATCCATATGTATTGCATAATTATCCCCTTATTTAAATTGGATCTTCACACACTTTAAGGCAAAAATAAAGAAAAATGTTCATTTCCCCCTCAACAATTGCTGCTGAAGATCCATAAGGATCATAAGAAGAATGGGGCACCTGGGTGCCTCAGTCGGTTAAGTGTCCGGCTCTTGATTTTGGCTCGGGTCACGATCTCATGGTTCATGAGTTCAAGCCCCATGTTGGGCTCAGAGCCGACAGTGTGAAACCTGCTTTGGAATCTCTCTCCCTCTCTGTGCCTCTCTCTCTCTCTCTCTTTCTCTCTCTCAAAATAAATAAACTTTAAATATAAAATAAAATTAAAAAGAAATCACCTGGATAAGATGAGGGACAGTTGGCCCACACGGACGCATCCTCAAGCCGTACCCTCCCAGCAGCACAGCTGAGAACATTGGGTCCTCTTAACCCTCAAATTACCACCAACTCTGTCGGGGGAGGGGGGAGTTTTTTCACAAATTGGGCTTTAGCAGCTTCTTTATCCTCCTGCATTGGATCAAGGCCACTTAAATACAGTTTTTAATCCTTGAAAAGAAAGCAAATCCTAAATACAACCACACCTTTGTCCTAAGCAGTGGCATGTGGCTGTTCCCAGCAAGAGCCTGTTCCGCGGATCCTCAGGAACGAAGTCCAAGGAGGACACACAGAGCAGTAAGCAAGTACTTAGTTGAATGATTCCTCTAAGCTTTCATACAGATTAAGAATACTGGGGGAAAGGAGCAATAAGGAGGAATTATTCATGAAGTAATTTTCATTCTTTAACAAATTAAAATCCCCATTACACATCCAGGCATAGCCTACCTAAGTATGCAATGCCTGACCACAAATTATCTCTAAATATCACTGTTTTCACTCTGAATGAGTTAAACCGAGAGAACTGGACTTAAATGACAGTAATCTGAAGCCCATGAAGTTCTTGCAGTTAGAATTTATGCAATACCAAAAAAAGGGGGGGATAGGGGAGGAGTTGGGGAGAGAGAACATTTTCCTTTCCTAGACATGCTTCAAAAATAGAACAGGTTTGTAGATGATCAGTGGTTCTTCAGGACTGCTCTATAATTCAAGAGAGTAAAACTTTTTAAAAATATTTATTTATTGGGGCACCTGGGTGGCTCATTCGGTTGAGCATCTGACTTTGGCTCAGGTCATGATCTCAAGGTCTGTGAGTTCAAGCCCCACGTCGGGCTCTGTGCTGACAGCTCAGAGCCTGGAGCCTGTTTCAGATTCTGTGTCTCCCTCTCTCTCTGACCCTTCCCCGTTCATGCTCTGTCTCTCTCTGTCTCAAAAAAATAAATAAAGGTTAAAAAAAAATTTTTTTAATATATATTTATTTAGTTTTGATAGAGAGGACGTGAGTGGAGGAGGGGCAGAGAGAGGAAGAGAGAAAGAATCCCCAGCAGGTTCCACACTGTCAGTGCAGAGCCCCACGTGGGGCTCGAACTCAATCATGACCTGAGCCGGAGTCAGGCACTTAACCGACTGAGCCACTCAGGAGCCCCAAGAGAGTAAAACTTTTAAAAATGATCAAAAGATTTGAACACTTAACGGAAGGCGGTGTATGGAAAGCCAGTGATGAGAGAGCTTCTTCTCAGTCTGCAAACCACAAATAGGAGACACTCTATTCATCCGCTAGGATTGCTAAAATTAAAAAGACTACCAACATCAAAATGTGGTGAGGAGACAGCAGCTCAAACTCCTATATTGCTGATGAAAACGTAAAATGGCACAACCACTTTGGGAAAAAGTCTGGCAGTTCCTTATAAAGTTAAACACGCACTCACTGTGAGACCAAGTAACTCCACTGCTATGCATTTAGGCAGGAAAAACAAGAACATATGTCCACAGAAAGGCTTGTACAAAATGTTCACAGCAGCTTTATTCATAAAACTAAACAAAAGTCAAATAAAATGGGGGTGGAGGGGGCAAAGAGATGCCCATCAACAGGAGAACGGAAAAGTAAGGTATGGTGCATTCATACACAATGAATTTATATATAATTCAACAATAAAAAGGAATAAACTATTGACAACGTGGGTGAAACTCAAATACATTTTGCTGAGAAAGGACCTTCACACACACAAAAGTACATATTGTACTTTTCCATTCACATGATGCTTTACGGTGGGCAAAGCAAATACATGAAGGTAAAACTCAGAATGGAGGCTGTCTGTGAAAGCTCTCCCTCTGCGGTGGAGACTGGCTGGGAGACCAACATGAGAAAACGTCCTGAAGTGATTATAATGTACTTGTCCTGACTGAAGTTTGGTTTACATGGAGGACTTTGTGAAAATCTAGTGAATATAGACTTTGAGATTTGTGCATTTCATCATATGTAAACAGTACCTCAAAAGGAAATGAAACAGAGCAAATATTGAACTCTAGTGAATGCTATTAATGCTGAAGTACTTAGGAGAAAGAGGACTTATGCCATTTACCTTGAAATAGATTTAAGATTAAAAAAAATTTTTTTTAATCTTTATTTTAATTTTTGAGAGAGAGACAGCATGTGAGCAGGGGAGGAGCAGGGAGAGAGGGGAGACAAAGAATCCAAAGCAGGCTCCAGCCATCAGCACGGAGCCCGACGTGGGGCTCGAACTCACGAACCGCAAGATGATGACTTGAGCCGAAGTCGGACGCCCAACCAACTGAGCCACCCAGGCACCCCTGCCTTGAAATAGATTTAAAAAGGCCAGTTGATGGATGGCTAGAGAGATAGATAGATGAATAGATGGGTGACAGAGAAAGGAGAATAAGATGTTAATTATAGACTCTTGGTGGTGGCTAGAAGCATGTTCACTATAAAATTTGTTCAACCTGTATGCTTGAAATTTATATGATAAAATGATGAATTCCACTCCTCGGCATATACCCAAGAGAAATGAAAACATATTCCACCTAACAACTAAGTGTCTGTAGGAGCATTACAAAGAATAGCCAAAAAGTGGAAACAACCTGAATGTCCATCAGGTGGTGAAAGGGTAAACCAAACATGACCTACCTGTAAATGGAATATTGTTGGTGATAGGAAGAAACCTATCCATGAACCTTGAAAACATGATGCCAAGTGAAAGAAGCCAGTAGACCACATAGCATATGATTGCATTGATGGGAAAGCTCAAGGATCTATGGAGACAGAAAGATCAGAGGTTGCCTCAGGCTGGAGGAATTAGAGGGAAATGTGGACTGAATGTTAAGGGGTGGGGCGTTCTTTTTGAGGGGATGAAATGTTCCCAAGTTGATTGTGGAGATAATTATGAAACTCTCTAACTGTATTAACAGCCATTGCCTTGTACATTTTAAATGGGAAAAATGTATGGTATATGATTTATAACTCAATAAAGCTGTGATAAAGAATAAAATACTGGAAAAAATTATTAGGATCAATCGTATTATCACACGATTAGTTGCCTGATTAACTACAGATCTCTCACTTTGCGTGAAAACACCCTTGTCATATGCCCTAATATGTATTTTTAAGTTTTTAATGTTCATATATTCTAATATGTAGTTTAAAATTTTTTTTTTTTAATTTTTTTTTCAACGTTTTTTATTTATTTTTGGGACAGAGAGAGACAGAGCATGAACGGGGGAGGGGCAGAGAGAGAGGGAGACACAGAATCAGAAACAGGCTCCAGGCTCCGAGCCGTCAGCCCAGAGCCCGACGCGGGGCTCGAACTCACGGACCGCGAGATCGTGACCTGGCTGAAGTCGGACGCCCAACCGACTGCGCCACCCAGGCGCCCCTGTAGTTTTAAATTTTTAAATGAGTTTTAATTCTTTTTTTTTTTTTGAGAGAGAGAGTGTGCAAGCAAGTGGGGGAGGGGCAGGGAGAGAGGGAGAGAGGGAGAGAGGGAATCCCAAGCAGGCTCCACGCTGTCAGCACAGAGCCCAACACAGGGCTCGATCTCACAAACCATGAGATCATGACCTGAGCCAAAATCAAAAGTTGGACACTTAACCAACTGAGCCACCCAGGCACCACTCTAATATGTATCTTTTTAACATAAATTTCTTAGAAAGGAATTTCTAAATTCATGGAACATTTGAACTTGGTATTCATCTTTGATTTGTCAAGCTAATTCCAACTGGAGGACTCTGATATTCTAAAGCAGATGGCTTTGGGGTCTGTTTTTTGTTTGTTGTCAACAGTTACTAGTGACAGATGTCTCAGGCAAGGGAGTTAGAAATGCCTGAACACTCCCTGCTGGTCACCCCAGGTCCCTGTGAAGTCTCAAGGGACAGAGTGACCCAGGGAATGAGTATGTGTGAAACAAGGAAGTTGTTATTTATATAGGCCACCGGTTCTCAAACTTGGGTGCGTATTGGAATCACCTGGGGGCTTTTTCAAAAATCACTGACACTTCTTATCCCTCCCAGAGATCCTGCTGTAATTGCTCTGGGGTGCAGTATGCGAGCCGAATTTTTTTAAGCTCCCCAGGGGATTCTAATGCGTACTCAGGTAGCAATCCACTAAACTGGGACCTACAGCGAGCTCTGGGAGAGCCAGGTTGGAGCAGAGGCTTAGCTCAGAATCCAAATCCAAATGGCGGACGCTCACCCCTCCCTAGGTGGCCCCAAGATACAAGAACCCTCAGCAAGGGTGACCAGGTGTGACGCCGTCATCCTCTTTCAATTTTTCAAAAGAGAACACATTACATGATTCCAAGTCAAACTCTATTTAAAAAAGGGATTTCGAGGGGCGCCCGGGTGGATCAGGCAGTTGAATGGCCGACTCTTGATTTAAGCTCAGGTCATGATCCCAGGGTTGTGGGATTGAGCCCCTTGATGGGTTCTGTGCTGCGTGTGGAGCCTGCTTGAGATTCCCTCTCTTTCTCTCTCTCTCTCTCCCTTTCTCTACCCGACTTGTGCTCTCTCACTCTCTCTCTAAAAACACATAAAAATAAATAAATAAATAAATAAATAAATAAAGGCATTTCATGACAAGCTTCCTCTTACCCTGACCCCCACGGCTCAATTCTCATCCCATCTCCCAACCCCAAGGAGGCACCACTGCCAATGGTTTCTTCTTTATCTTTCTAGGGAATTCAAACCAATCCAGATACATGTTCTTTTTTCCTCCTTCAAAAAAAAAAAAAAAAAAAGAAAGAAAAGAAAATATAGAACTTGGGGCACCTGGGTGGCTCATTTGGTTGAGTGTCCGTCCAACTTTGGCTCAGGTCATGATCTTATGGGTTCATGAGTTTGAGCCCTCATTGGGCTCTCTGCTGTCAGTGCAGAGCCTGCTTGGGATTCTCTGTTTCCCTCTCTCTCTGCCCCTCCCCTGCTCACTCTCTCACTCACTCTCTAAAATAAATAAACATGGGGGCACCTGGGTGGCTCAGTTGGTTGAGTGTCCGACTTCGGCTCAGGTCATGGTCTCGCAGTTCGTGAGTTCGAGCCCCGTGTCAGGCTCTGTGCTAACAGCTCAGAGCCTGGAGCCTGCTTTGGATTCAGTGTCTCCCTCTCTCTCTCCCCCTCCCCTGCTCATGCTCTCTCTCTCTCTCTCAAATGTTAAATGTTAAAAACATTTTTTTTAAATAAATAAATAAAATAAATAAACATTAAACAAAAAGAAAATGTCAAACTTTATGCTATTTTTTTCTGGGAAAATCTTGGAAATAAATTTATCTCAATACTTAAAGATCTTCCTCATATTTTTACATCTGGTATTCCATTATGTGAATGCACTGGAAATTATTTATTTATTTTTTTGAGAAAGAGGGAGAGAGAGCACAAGTAAGCAAGAGAGAGAGAGAGAGACAAGTGGGGCTCACCCGAAGTGAGGCTCATGGTTTTTTTTTTTCACCCAAAGCAGGGCTCATGCTCGCCGGATGCAGACTTGAACTCACAAACCCTGAGATCGTGACCTGAGCCGAAGTCAGACGCTTAACCGGCTGAGTCCCCCAGGCGCCCCAGAAATTATTTTTTTTTAATTTTTTTTAACGTTTTATTTATTTTTGAGACAGAGAGAGACAGAGCATGAACGGGGGAGGGTCAGAGAGAGAGGGAGACACAGAATCTGAAACAGGCTCCAGGCTCTAAGCCATCAGCCCAGAGCCCGACACTGGGCTCGAACTCACGGACCATGAGATCGTGACCTGAGCCGAAGTCAGACGCTTAACCGGCTGAGTCCCCCAGGCGCCCCAGAAATTATTTTTAAATGTATTTATCGACGGGCATTTAAGTCATTTCCTATCTTGTATTACAGGCAGTGCTCCCACGAATAACCCTGTGTGTGCCGTGTTGCACAGGCAGGAACACGACCATTGGATAAATTCCTAAGAGCGGGATTGCCGGGTCAGAAGGCTGTGCCTTTCTAATTTTGACGGACATTGTGCGATTGCCCTCCAGAAGGTTGTTGCAATTTACCCTTGGACCAGCGACCTGTGAGAGTTCCTCCTTCCCCATCGCCTCACCACAGAGTGCGGTGCCCCCCTCTATTTCACTATTTTCCCCTCCTGATAGGATGAAAAATGACATGTCAGTGTATTTTGGTTTGCTGGTCTTTCTTCTTGTGACCTAGAATGCCTTTTCCTGTGTTTAAAATCCTCGGTAACTCCTCCCCTATGACTGTTCACTCACATCCGTTGTGGTCCCACTAGCAGCACAGAAGCAAAGTAACCTCACAGAGCGTATGGTTTCGCTCACTGTCCACACAACCCGTTAAGTTAGCGATTCTCCTGGGAGGAACAGGGAGGTGGGTGGACAGATGGACAAACAGAGAAGGAGAGGCCCTCTGTCCTCAACAAAATGATCTTATTGCTGTAGACCTCTTTCCACCAATATTCCTGCATTTCTTTTTCTGAGTATTGAGGCGCCATTATACCATCACTAGCCATAATTAAACTACCATTTCGTACTTTCCACATTTTCTTGGCCTTAAGCTACTCCAAACAGAGCTAATTATCCAAAATTTGAAATGATGCTTCTATCCTATGCAACCGTTATGCTCTCGGCATTTTGTCTGCAAACCTAGGAGTACAAAATCTCTGATTTACACTTTACTGTTTCCCCAAAGCCCTTTCTGACTGGAGAACTTTGCGAGTGTCAATCCTCTTACTTAGTTTGGTTTCCTTTGGTGTAAGTCAGAAGACCCAATAAGGACTTTGTAATGGCATCTATTCAATCCCGCAGGCGTCTTGCAGGACAGAGGATATCAATTTCTTCTTTTAAAGCATTTCCAAGGAAAGATCCTGCATTTCCTCAAAAATTCTCTGATTCCAGTGTTTGTGATCTAGTCATCACAACAGCTTTCCACCAGCTACTGCCTCAAAATGATCTCATTGACCATCCTGACGTAATTTGATGCTGATCACTCCTACATTTTTCTCCAGTTCTCACAAATCAGTCATCAAAACAGATCCACGCTGTAATTAACTTATGACTTTGATTTCTTCCATGGTAGAATGAACAGACTTTGATTTTTTTCCACGGTAGAAACAACTCTGTATTTGCTTCCAAATTCAGGCGTGCAAAAATTTCGCCTGAGTCAATTTCTATTCCAAACTGCACCCCACCAGGCAAGAAGAAACTCAACCCCAGCCCGGGTGAGGGGGGTGCGTGTGCTTAACACCCTCCTGCCTCCATACCTCTTAGGGGATAGTAGAGTTCCAGGAGCTCAGGTCACATCAAGGTGTGAGGGGGCCCTCTGGAAACCACATTCTTGTCCCGGGCTACAGTTCTGCGACTTCTATGTCCTGCTGAGGGGCAGGGGCTGTTGGCAAAGCTAGGGGGCACAGGTGAGGCAGGGCTCCCACTGCCTGTGGGACCACAGACTCCTCTTTCCTTTTTAGCTTGGGGGAAATCCCTTCTCTTTTCTCATTTCCTTCGGGGGCACTAGCTCTCTCCCTCTCTCCTGCTGCCACAGAACATTGACCACAGTTGGGGTCTCACCATTTGAAAATCTGAATATCTCAAACAAAATTCCGCCATCGATTTATTTATTCCTCAGTCGTGACAGATGCGTGTCAGGATGTGTGCGAGCAGGACCCCGCCCAGGAAAAGCCCTTGGCGCAGCCAGGAGACCCCGTGGTTAGCAGCAAGCGCTATACTTACTTCGAGGTAAGCACCACAAGGATGGCCCTGGGGACCCGGCAGGAAGTGTACCCAGGAGAAGGCGAAGGGGGCCTTCTGGGAGGGAGGGAAGGGAAGGTGTCACAAACAGGTGGCGTGTGGGCCCGCAGCGGAAGAGATGGCTCCAGCAGGTCTCATGCCACAAATGGCTCTTTTCAATCCTCTTTACTCAAATATTTTTGACATTAATCATACTTGAGTTATCTCAGCTCTTCCTCGCAAGTGTCTCTAAGAAAGTCTCCGGTTTAGCAGACCCCTCCTTGCTGTCCCATTGAAATGTTTCTGGTGTTTTCTAATATAAAAATGTATGTTATTTACTACTTAATATTTTTTCAAGTGCCTTCTAACTTGATGGGACATCAATTCGTTTGTCCTTAGAGAGCCATCTCTCCTGAAACTAAAAGGTAACCTATCTCAAATTTGTGTGTGTCTTGTGGGGGTATAGTTAGTATAAGGTACAACTAAGCTCCTTTTATTATTTGTCTTACTCTTGTATTACTGAAACCCTGAAAAAAGTTGGATCCAAACTCCATCGGTGGATGAACATTAGAATGATAGAATTCGTGTATCATTACTTAGATGACTTCACTCGGTCCTTTTATGTGAATTCTATTTTACAGCGTTTTCGTGATGGGCAAACTGAGTCTTCTCTATTGCCCTAAATCACAGGAATTGCAAAGGGTTGATTTGGGAATGGCACAATTTATTGTCAGTTTACCCAAAAAGTTCTATAATGTAACCCAGAAGAGTGTGTTGGGGAGAGGAGAGATGGATGCTCTCTTAGCAAAATAAAGCCAGAGTATTTTCAGCAGATCTGGCATTAAAATGATGTTAATTCAAGGAACGTGAATCTCTCTAGCGAACCAGGCAGGCTTGGGGGGGGGGGGCGGGGAGGGGATAGAGAGGAGAATTTTCAAGGAAAATGATTCCTGCAGGGGTGGGGGGGAAGGGTCGGTGTTAGCTGACTAGAGGATGAGTAGCTAAAGGTTGCACCCCCATTTTCAAACTTTCCCCCAATGCCCCATTCTCAGGAGCAAGCTCACCCTTGTCCTTCACGGGAAAGGCCAGAATACACTAGACCCAAACTCACTTCTTGGACTTTGGGGTCTCTGTAATTAGGCCAAACGGAAAAGCCACGGATTGATGTCTGAGACTTCAAAATGTGCAAGAGACAAGGAAGGTTGGAGGGGACTGGAATGTTATTATTTTCATTGAGAGGGTTGGCAGGACCTGGGTAGAGGGCCATGTGTATGAGGAGGGGGTCAAATCAGAGATTTTAGGGAGCAAAAGTGGCCCATGAGGGGGATCAGGGGACTTGCATGTGGGACCATGTATCAGGAGCCCTGATATATCCAGGAAAGGGTTAATATCCAAAAAATATAAGGAATTCATACAACTGGGTAACCAAAAAACAAATAACCCGATTAAGAATTGGTCAGAGGACTTGAACAGAGATTTTTCCAAAGAAGACATACAAATGGCCAACAGGCATATGAACGGGTGCTCAACATCACTAATCAGGGAAATGCACGTCAAAACCACACTGAGATATCACCTCCTACCTGTTAGAGTAGCTATTATCAAAAAAACAAGAGTTAACAAGCATTGGGATATGGAGAAAAGGGAACCCTTCTACACTGTTGGTGGAAATGTAAACCAGCACAGCTGCTAGGAAAAACAGACGGTGTTCTGTTCCTCAAGGAATTAAAAATAGAACTACCATATGATCCAGCGACCCCACTTCTGGGTAGAGGGTAGAAACTGTCACTTATAAGATGAATAAATGTGAGGACCTAATGTCCAGCATGGTGACTACAGTTAACAATACTGGACTGTAAACTTGAAATTTGCTGAGACAAATTCTCACCGCGTACAGGAGAAAGTAACTATAAGAGGTGATGGATGTGTTCGTCAACCTGATTCTGGTAACTGTTTCACAATATATACATGTACTGGATCATCACGTTGTACACTCTAAATACGTATACTTTTTACTCGTCATGTATATCTCAGTAAAATCTGGAGGGGTGGCTAGGGGGAGGTGTCAGCAAGGTTTATGTTCTCTGAAGGCTCTAGGGGAGAATCTGTTTCCTACCTTTTATAGCCTGAAGGAGATACCTGCATTCCTCGGCACATGACCCCAACATCACACTTCCTTGGTCACACGTCCTTCTCTCACTATGACTCTCCTGCTCCCTTTGATAAGGACTCTTGTGATTACATTGGCCTACCTGGATAACCCAGGATAATCTCTTGATCTCAAGACCCTTAAATTAATGACACCCGTGAAGTCTCTTTTACCACGTGACACAACATAATCACGGGTCCTAGAGATCAGGACAAGGACATCTTTGTGGGGGCGGAGGGTCATTTTTGTACCTACCACACCCATCATCTCCTCAACTTTCCATCCACAGAGAACAAGAGACAGAAAATTAGGACTTAGTCGTTCCCTGAACATTTAGCACCTACTATGTGTTAGCTATTGTTTTAAACACTGGAAATAGAGAATAAAACATAAAAATCCTTCACTTCAAGAAGCTCATGTTCTGGTACTGGGAAAGACAGAATATGCATAGTATATATACAAAATCTGTAGTAATTGAGATGATAAAGAGTTCTAAGGAGAATCAACAGTAATATGGAACGCAGGAAGTGAGTCCACTCAGGGCTTGAGAATTTGGATAGAGTGGCCAGGAAGGCCTTATGACAAGGGGAAGTTCCAGAAAAGACCAGAAGACAGTGAAGGAGAAATATGATAGATATCCATCTATAAGTAATACAAGAAGTATCCATATGGATATCGAGTCGGGGGTGGGGGGGGAGCAGTCTAGGCAGAGGGAAGAGCCACCGAAAGTGCCTGGTGTATCTGAAAAACAGCAAGGAGGCTAGTGTGGCTGGGGCAGAAGGAGCCATGGACTCACAGGCTTGGGGACACAGAGGTGAAGGAAGCAGGACAAGAGGCAACGACGGGACTTTGGCTTTGACTCAGGGTGAGATGGGCAGTGGTTGGAGAGTTTAAGCAGAGGAGGGACACCACCCAACTCATTATAAAGGATCTCTCTGGTTGTTGAATCGAGAGTTGATTAAGGGCTGGAAACAGTAGTATAGGCAGGAGATAGTGGTGATATAGACCAAGGGGTAATAATGGAGGTGGTGGGAAGCAGTCAGAGTCTGGCCATGCCAACAGGACTCACTGACAGACCACAATAGGGAAGGAGCTTTGGGGGACGGATGGGTTCCATGCTGAGCATGCTGAGTGTGGGTTGTCCGTTAAGTATCTAAGAAGAGATGCCAACAAGCAGCTGGGCATACAGTTTCAGGGGAGAGGTCCTGTCTAGAGTTAAAAACTTAGAAGTTGTTATGGACTGAATGTTTCTGTCGCCTCCAAGGTCACATTTTGAAACTCCAGTCCCCAATATAACCATATTTGGAGATGGGGCTCCAGATTAGGTAGGTGACTAGGGTTAGATGAGGTCATGAGGATGGGCCACCGTGATAGGATTAATGCCCTCATAAGAAAAGGAAGAGAGAGAGATCTCCCTCTCTCCATACACAGGAACCTAGGATATGCCATGTGAGGACACAGCAGGAAGGAGGCCATCTACAAGTGAGGCAGAGAGCTCCCCACAGGAAATGAATTGGTCAGCACGTTGACCTTGTGCTTCTAGCCTCCAGAATGGTGAAAAACAAATGTCTGCTGTTTGCATCATCCAGTCTGTGGTATTTTGTTATGGCAGCCCGAGCTGACTTAGAAGTTAAAATCACCTAGATGACGTGTAAAGCCAAGGACCCGATGGGCTCACTGAGAAAGTGAGTGAAGCTAGACATCCAAGGACTGAGGCTTGGGCCTCCCCTGGCTCACAGGAAAATGAGGAACGCGTTTCCCTGATTTTCATGCTACTAAGTCATCTACAGGAAGTAGCATCTATGCCATATGGGAGGAAAAATGGACACGGCGACAGCCATTTTTGTCAACCCCGCGCAGCAATGTTTGTTTATTCCCAATTTGATGCTACTTTAAACGTCCTCAAATGTGAGGGCCACCTTTCCGTGTGAGTTTGCTCAGCTGCTATAATAAAGTACCAGAGACTGGGGGCTCAAACAACAGAAATTAATTTTCTTACAGTCTGGAGGCTGGAGGTTCTCAGACTCAAGACATTGGCAGACTTGGTTTCCTCTTAGGCTTCTCTCCTTGTTTGCACATGGCTATTTTCTTTCCTTTCCTTTCTTTCTTTTTTTTTTTTTTAATATTTATTTTCATTTTTGAGAGAGAAAGAGACAGAGGAGCAGAGAAAGAGGGAGACACAGAACTGGAAGCAGATTCCAGGCTCTGAGCTGTCAGCACACAGCCCTATGCTGGGCTCAAACCCACAAGCTGTAAGATCATGACCTGAGCTGAAGTCAGACACCCAACCGACCGAGCCACTCAGGTGCCCCACAGATGGCCATTTTCTTCCTATGTCCTCACATCATCTTACCTTTGCCTGTGTCTGTGTCCAAATCTCTTCTTATGAGGACACTGGTGTTATTTGATTAAGCCCCACCCTAATGACCTCGTTTGAACTTAATACCTCTTTAAAAACTCCATCTCTTGGGGCACCTGGGTCACTCAGTCAGTTGGGCGTCCGACTTGGTTTTGGCTCAGGTCATGATTGACCCCTGCGTCAGAGCCTGTTTGGGATTCTGTCTCTCCCCCTCTCTCTGCTCTTCCCCTGCTCGTGTGTGCTCTCTCTCTCTCAGAAAATAAACAAACTTAAAAAATATCAACTTAAAAACTCCATCTCTAAATAGTTGCATTCTGAGGTGCCAGGGTTTATGACTTCAACATATAAATCTCAGGGACACACAACCCAGCCCATAATACTGCTTCAAGAGATGAGTTTTGAGGTGCCTGGGTGGCTCAGCCAGTTAGTTAAGCATCCAACTTTGGCTCAGGTCATGATCTCACGGTTTGTGGGTTCGAGTCCCGCGTCGGGCTCTGTGCTGACAGCTCGGAGCCCGGAGCCTGCTTCGGATTCTGTGTCTCCCTCTCTCTCTGCCCCTCCCCCACTTGTGTTCTGTCTCTCTGTCACTCAAAAATAAATAAATGTAAAAAGAAGAAGAAGAAAGAAAGAAATGAGTTTTCCTTTAGTCATTGTGTTCATATAACTTCTCACCCCATCTATGACAGAGACTGAGGCACCCTAGACCCCTCAGTGTCCAGTGCTGCCTGGTAAAGGGACCCTGTCTTCTAGGAACACTGCAGGGTCCACTTGAGTGACCGTGGACTTGGCTTGTAGCTCCTTGGGCATATTGTTCAAGGGCTGGCAGACACCCAGTGGGCTGAGACGACTTGATAAGTCTTAGAAGAGGGTATGACCTGCACATGTCACCTCCTAGCTTTTCCTTAATGCCACAGCAGCAAAATCCTGCCATGGGACTTTTGTGGTCATCATCATACTCCCTTGCTCTGCCTTTGCAGGGGAGAGCCCTGCTGGGTGGATGGACAAAGTCACCGCAGAAGCACTAGTCAGGCAACGGGAACACTTAAGACAGGTGGGTGAGTTTTAGTGACTAACTGGCCATTTTGCTTGGCCCCTTGATCTTATCACCTCTTTGTTGGTAAATGAAGCTATTAGCCTCTGTCTTTTGTGTCCCTAAACTGATTTTTTTTTTGCTAAAGCAGAATATTTAGGGCCCAATGTGTACGGCATAGAGGGATCAAGGCACTAAAACTTAGAAGAGGGTCCATAAAATGGAGACCCTGCTTTGTGTTGAAAGCTACAGTTGTGTGACACACACACACACACACACACACACGAAACTGTATGTTTTTAAGAAATCTGAGAAAACAGCCACAGAGAATGACATGGGAACGAAACGGAAATCACAAAATAAATGGTAGAAAAACAAAACAAAATGGAATCCAAAATCTGCTCTCAACCTAATAATCCTTACTGGAAAAAATAGGCAGAAAGCTCCATGCCTTGATAGAAGTGGTAAGATGCCAGGCATCTCTAAAGTAGACACTCTCTAACGTACTGCAATTTGAAATTTTGATATTTAAAAGATAGAATAGTGGAAATATTTGAAAGAGATCCATGTCTATTAACACCAGTAGTTCTGCAAGATCAGAATGTGAATATTATTTTGCCTTTTTAAAAATATTTTTTGTATCATATTGAATTATCTTAGGATAATATAGAAATTCAAATGGGAATATATGAGAAATACTTTAAGGTATTCATAAAAACGATACTACATGAAAGTAAGTATTGTGACTAGGCTATGGATCAACATTCTTAGAACTTGTAGAGTTTTTTAGTAGACCACAGAATTTATGCTCTCCAACTTCCCATCATTTGCCAGAATTTCTTGTATATTTATGTGCTATCTTGGCTCAGTTACATACTAGCAATGTAATCTTGAACATCTAACTTCATTTTTCATAGCCTTTGTTTCTGCATTTGTGGAGATGAAAATCGCTTTCTCACATGGCTTTTTGGGAGAATCAAATAAAACCATACAACTAAAGCATCCTTCTTTTGGAAAAAAAAAAAAAAAAAAGCAGATGAGGCACCTGGGTGGCTCAGTTGGTTGAGCGTCCGACTTCAGCTCAGGTCATGATCTTGTGGCTCATGAGTTCAAGCCCCACATCAGGCTCTCTTCTGTCAGCACAGAGCCCACTTCAGATCCTCTTTCCATCTCTCTCTGCCCCTCCCTTGCTTGTGCTCCCTTGAAAATAAATAAAATATTTTTTAAAAAAGAAAAAAAAAGCAGAGGTGGGGTGGGGCAAAAGAGAAAATTCTGCTGGGGAGTGGTGCTTGACCTGGTCGGTCATATGTGCCTCCTTGGGGTTTTCACACTTCAGGGACTGGTCTCCTAGGGACACCCAAGTGGCATGGGGCCTCCCGCCTCTCCTCCATTGAACTTATGTGTCTGGTGGACATCTGTTGGATTATTTGACCAATAGGCCCAGCCTCTTCCACAGATGCAATCCTGACCCACCCAAGGAAGTACTTGATGGGCCTGAGATGGGCACTCAATCCCAACAGGACCCTAAGTCCTTTCCCTGAGAATTTGGAGGAGGAGGGAAGAGAAACTATGCAGTCTATCTCAATTGCTGTATCATGTAAATTTGGAAGCTGTTGTTGACAACTGTTTTCTACTATTTGAACTAGAAAACAGAAACATTTAGTTGGCAGTATGAAAGAAGACAGAGATATTCCCAGGGAGGCAAAGGCAAGAGGCAGAAACGTGTATTCTTTTCCCAAAGCGGCCATAACCGAACGTCTTTGACTGGGATGGCTTAAAATATAAAAATGTATGTGTCAAAGTTCTGGAAGCTAGAAGCTGGAAAGCAAGTGTTATCAGGGCCATGCTCCCACTGATGTATCCAGGGAGAATCTGTTCTATGCCTTTCTCTTCACTCCCAGTGTTTATTGGCAATCCTTGCTATTCTTGGTTTCTAAAGACATCACTCCAGTCTCTCTACCTCCCATCTTCACATGGCGTTCTTCCCTCTGTGTCTGTTCATCTCTCCTTCTCCTTTTCTTATAATGATACCAGCCATATTAGGTTGTTCCCCACCCCCCCATTCTAATATGTCCTCGGCTTAGCTTGATTACATCTGCAGAGACCCTATTTCCAATATAAAGCCATGTTCACGGACCCCAGGAGTCAGGTGTTCAACGAATCTTTTGGGGGACACAATTCAATCCAAAACAGGAGTTCTTGGATTCTCTACTGCTCACCACCCCTGGTTCCATTTCTAAAGCTAGCTGTATCCTAGCCTTTGCATTCCTTGCGGTACCTGAGTAACAAGGCCCATCGTCACAAGAGCTAGCCGGAGCTGAGTTGTGCTATTTACCGTCAGAGAGTCTTCATTAATGTGCTAAGCATGTTCCAATTCCATTATTGTTTCCTCTTTTCACACCTGAGATGTGCCACAGCTTTTAAATTTTTCACTAAATGCCAAAAGGGTAGAGGAGGGTCAAACAGGAAAACGATGTAACTAACAATATACAGGTTTCTGACCCAATCACCTCTTCTGAGAGTGAACTCACCGATGTCCAAAGATAGCATTTTCCAAACCATATAGTACAAAGTGATATCTCAGGGAAAAAATTCGCAACAAAGAAACAAAGGTAGTTGTACTTTAAATTTTATTTATTAAACTTTTTTTCCCAATGTTTATTTATTTTTGAGACAGAGAGAGACAGAACATGAGTGGGGGAGGGGCAGAGAGAGTGGGAGACACAGAATCCGAAGGCTCCAGGCTGAGCTATCAGCCCGACGTGGGGCTCGAACCCATGAACTGTGAGATCATGACCTGAGCCAAAGTCAGATGCTCAACTGACTGAGCCACCCAGGTGCCCCCATAAATTTTATTTTTGTAAAGCATTACAAAGGAGGACCCTGAGAGGTGAAGAGATTACTGATTCGCCCAAGAGCCATGACCAAAGCAGCAAACGAGGGATAGGAAATTCTTCTTCTCCATCTCGCTTCACCATACCTTGTGATTGAATGTCTCCGACTTTGGCTCAGGTCATGATCTCACAGTTCGTGAGTTGGAGCCCCTCGTGGGGCTCTGTGCTGACAGCTCAGAGCCTGGGGTCTGCTTCGGATTCTGGGTCTCCTTCCCTTGCTTCCTCTCCCCTGTTTGTGTTCCCTCTCTCTCTCTCTCTCTCAAAAATAAATAAATAAACATTAAAAAAAAAAGAGAGAGAGAGAGAGTGAGAGAAAAGTAGAAAGCAGATTCTAATTCAGTCAAGGTCCCACCCAGCAAGGTCTGTGCAAGAAACCAGTGAAACTATTACTGCCTAATTCTGCATTTCTACGTGCTTTTAAGAAGACCATATTTCTACCGTACATGCAGATTTCACTCTTGTCCCCCATTTGTTCTTTTTTTTTATTTTTTTTATTTTTTTTTAAATTTTTTTTTTTCAACATTTTTTTTTTTTTTTTTTTTTATTTTTGGGACAGAGAGAGACAGAGCATGAATGGGGGAGGGGCAGAGAGAGAGGGAGACACAGAATCGGAAACAGGCTCCAGGCTCCGAGCCATCAGCCCAGAGCCTGACGCGGGGCTCGAACTCACGGACCGCGAGATCGTGACCTGGCTGAAGTCGGACGCTTAACCGACTGCGCCACCCAGGCGCCCCAATCCCCCATTTGTTCTAATCTGTGCTTCTGAAATAAACATTTTAGTTGAAAAAACATACTATGCAAAAAATGGCACAAACGAAAAATGAAAGGGGACTGTTTTAGATTAACAAAGACTCAAGAGACAGAACCAAAGAACATGTGTGGAATTTGTTTGGATTCTGATTCCAGCAAAACAAATGTAGAAAGGCTTTTTAATACAACCAGGGAGTTTTTATTATGATCTGGGTATTACAATTCCAAGAATTATTGTTAATTTTGTTAGGTGTGATAAATGGCCTATGATTATGTAAGAAAATGTCCATAATTTTTAGAGATACATTATGAAGTATGTAGGGGTAAAATGTCATGAAACCTGAAATGTGCTTTAAAATATTGCAGCGAAGGAGAAAAAGAGAGACTCTATGTGATAAAATCTTGGCGATAACTTACTCTGTGTTTTGTTTTATGGAAATTTATTCTTCTATCTTTTATACTTTTGTTTTAAATTTGTCATGGTAAATTTAGAAAGTACATATAAATAAAATATCTATAGAGTTATCACATGATAACCTGTCTTTATCATGTGATAATCGCATAAACTCAAACATACATTTTGCGTTAGATAGTTTCTTAAGTGAGTTCCTGGTGCTCTTGGCCATGGCAGCACATTTTTTTATTTAATAAAGTTTAAAGCAAATCCTAGACATCATGTTATTTCACCCAGGCATCCATTTGGGGTGGTTTGCTCCAAATAGGAAGGAAATAAAAATAATCACTTCTTTATCGAGATTTCGTTCTGGTGCAGGCAGCTGGGGGGCGGCCAGTGAGTCAAGAAACTAATAAATATAAGCGTATCGAGGGGTGATAAATGCTAATGAGAAAAATAAGTGGGGTGAGGGCACAGAGAATGATAGGGAGGGTGCAGTTTTACAGTATGGAGGTCAAGGATGTCAGAGCAGAGGACTGAGCTATGTGGAAGCCAGTCTGGGCAGAACGCTCCAGACAGAAGGAACAGCATGTGTTCAAGAGTCTAGGGAGAGTAGTGGGGTAGGGCATTAGGTGATGAGGTCAGAAAGGTGCCTGGACTGGGGCGCCTGGGTGGCTCAGTTGGTTAAGCGTCTGACTTGGCTCAGGTTGTGATCTCCTGGTTTGTGAATTGGAACTCAGCATTGGGCTCTGCGCTGACAGTACAGAGCCTGCTTCTGGTCCTTTGTCTCCACCCCACCCCCCTCAAAAATAAATAAACGTTAAAAAAAAAATTAGATAAAAAAGAAGGATGCCTGGACGAGATGAGGTAGGGGTGTGTTGGGGCAACCCCAAATCCACCCCAGGTTCAAGCGATTCATAGGGGGACCCACAGACTCAGCATATAATCGTACTCATGGCTACAATTTATTACGTCCAAAGCAAAATCAGCAAAGACAAAAAGGTGCATGGGGCAAAGTCAGGAAAGCCAGGTATATGCTTCCAGAATCCTCTGCCCGTGGAGTCACACAGGACATGCTCCATTCCCCAAGCAAGTTGTTGTGATGACACGTGTGAAGTGTTGCCTACCAGGAAAACTCATTACCGACTCAGTGCCCAGGGCTTTTATTGGGGGCTGACCACATAGTGCCCTCTGCCTGACACCTGACATGTCTCTAAATCCCAGCCTTCCAGAAGAAAAGCAGACGCTCAGCATAAACCATACTGTCTGTAGAAATAGTTTAGGTCCAGGGAGCTCCTCTTACCAGTTAGTGGAGGGAACCTTCCAGAAAGTCTAAGTTCCTAGTTGCCAGCCAAGGGCTAACCTTGTAATCAGGCCCCTCTCAGGGCACTGGTTGCACCTGCTGTGCTTACTGTCATCTGCCCAAGAGCCTGGTAGGCAGCGGTGAGGATTCTGGAATGTGGGAAGGGGAGGACAGAAATGCTGTAAACAGGACATCAGGCTGCTCATGTCTTCCCCCGAGGGTTTGTGGAGACAACGAGAGAGAACAGAGATCCCTGGGAATATCAATGCCAGTGGTACGCTTTGCTGGGCAGAGCCTGAAACCCCGCACCCCTCCTGGATGAGGTCCGGCTTCAGCAAAGCGTGTGAGTGAGTAGCCTGCACTGGGGAGGGAGGGGTTCCCACCTCCCCGTGGCCCAGGCATGCTTGCAGGAGGTCCCTAGGTGCTTGGGGCCTGCTGGGCTGGGGAGCTTCTGAGACCACCCTTTGGCCAGTAGAGACCTGGGGAAGAACCAAAGGAGGTAGCCACCTTCTAGGGTTCAGGGCCAGGTGTCAGCATCCAAGAAGGTCAGCTCGGAGGGGGCCAGTCACATTTCAACGGTTTACTAGCATAGGGACTCGAAAACACTAGGTAATCACAGCAGGAACCAGCACATACCTAGAGGACAGGGTATAATTCTCGGGTCCCTTCCCATCCTGCCACCATGGGGTCAGGTGAAACCCCTACTATGGACCAAATTCCCATAGTATACTTCCCCCCCCCCCGCCCATTCATGTGTTGAAGTCCTACCCCCCAATGTGATGGCATTTAGAGGCGGGATCTGTGGGAGATAATTCAATTTGGAAGAGGTCATGACGGTGGGGCCCTCACGATGGGATGAATGCCCTTATAAGAAGAGAGAGAGCTCTCTCTACCCCGATTGCCCCCCATGTGAGGACACAGCAAGAAAAGGGCTACCTGTAAGCCAGAGAGAGGGCTCTCATTGGAGCCTGACCATGCGGGAACTCTGATCTTAGACTTGTGGCCTCCGGAACTGGAGAAGCTAAATGTGTGTTAACTCTCCCACACCCATCTCTACTATTCTGTTATGGTGCCCAAGCTAAGACACCTCTTCTACACCAGATGCCAGGAAGGCAGGAAGAAAAGGAGGAGGCCAGCATTGAATTCACATAGTTTAAAACCCTGGCAAGTATGAGCATTTATCCCGAAGAAATCAAGTAATTTCAAAAGATACCTTTCTTTTTACAAAAATAGCCTTTGTTATTAAGCTTTGAAAGTCCATAAAGCCTATTTAAAAAATCCCCAATGGAAGCTTCAATTTTAGCGCCTTTGCCCTTTTTTTCTTTTTTAAGTAGGCTTCACGCCTAGCACAGAGCTCAGTTCGGGGCTTAAAGTCACGACCCTGAGATCAAGACCCGAACTGAGATCAACAGTTGGATGCTTAACCAACTGACCCGCCCAGGTGCCCCACTTATAGTGCTTTTAAAATGTAGTCTTCAGGGCACCTGGGTGGCTCAGTAGGTTGAGTGTCCGACTCTTGACTTCGGTTCAGGTCATGATCTCATGGTTTGTGGGCGCGAGCCCCTCATCAGGCTCTGTGCTGACAGTGTGCAGCCTGCTTGGGATTCTCTCTCTCCCTCCATCTCTGCCCCTCCCCCACTCTCACACACGAGCTCTCTTTCTCAAGATAAAGAAAATAAACTTAAAAAAATAAATTGTAGGGGTGCCTGGATGGCTCAGTCTGTTAAGCATCGGACTTCAGCTCAGGTCATGATCTTGCAGTTCGTGAGTTCGAACCCCATGTCGGGCTCTGTGCTGACAGCTCAGAGCCTGCAGCCTGCTTCAGATTCTGTGTCTCCCTCTCTCTCTGTCCCTCCCCTTCTTGCACTCTGTCTCTGTCTCTCTCTCAAGAAGAAAAAACATTAAAAAAAAAAAAAGCTCTTTGAACCTGTTTCCCCATCTATAAAATGGAAAATAAAGAAATAGTATCAAATAAATAAATAAATAAATACATAAATAAATAAATTGTATTCTTCAATGTCAACACAGTTGTTTATAGCACTTTTCCTAGAAAACCTTAAAATTTAGTCAGAATTTTGGAAAATGTTTAACAAAGAACATAAGCAGAATTTTCATGTTCTGATAGTTGACATAGTAGGAAAACATAATGGAGAACCGTATGAACTTCATGGGAATTGAAAACCATATAAACTAAAGGATGTCTGGGGTGCCTGGGTGGCTCAGTCGGTTGAGCGTCCGACCTTGGCTCAGGTCATGATCTTTCAGTTCGTGGGTTCGAGCCCTGCATCAGGCTCTGTGCTGACAGCTCGGAGCCTGGAGCCTGCTTCGGATTCTGTGTCTCCCTCTCTCTCTGTCCCTCCCCTGCTCATGCTCTGTCTCTCTCTGTCTCAAAAATAAATAAAAACATTAAAAAAAAAAAACAACTAAAGGATGTCTTTTAAAGTCAGGGTACAAGGTTAGAAGTTGCTTCTAAATCATTTTGTTTGGATCATTTCTTCCGAAATGACATTTCTAACATCCAGTGAAGACAAACAAAGGAGCCAGAAATTATAGAGCGACAAAAATCTACCATGCTATGGTATAAAAAAAGGGGAAGTATATCTATCATGTTCTTGCCCCTAGAAACATTTGTTGTAATTATTTCTTGTGTATTAATTTCCCCCCCGAAAGAGACCATTCAAACAAGAAGAAAATGACACAGTGAAGTAGAGTTTAATGTTTTTCCTTCGACAACTCAGCAGAGTGGAGTGCTCACAGGAAGATCTGATTGGTTGTAGTAAACTAAAGAAGCTGCATTTCCTTGTACATCTGAAGGGTGTGCGTAAGAGTGTGCGTAAATTTGCAACCCCGCGTGCATTCAACAGATACTTATGGGTACCTGCCATTTGCTAGCACTGCAGGGAGCTAGGGAGCTAGGAATTCTTGTCGGGGGTAAGACTGACTCCATCCCTCCTCTCATGGGAATGAAGCCCCACAAAGTGGGGCTGAACGTGGCAAAGGTGGTCAGGGATGACAAGTCCCCGTGAGTGTCCATTAGCCTGAGACCCTACACGAATGCATGGAATTTAATCAGGCAAGAATAGGAAGGACAGTTTCTTCTGAAGCCCGAGTCCAGAAAAAAGAGCAAACCTGAGCACACACCCCTCAAAAGCCAGGGGCAGCATATAAGTCAGGGTTCATCAAAGAAACAGAACATGGATGTGTGTTAAGGAATTTATTTCAAGGAACTGGCTCATGTGATTGTAGGGCAGGCAAGCAGGCTGGGAATTTTCTACCTGGAGCTGAGGCTGCTGAGATAAAACTTCTTCCTCAGGGAGACTCTGATTTTTGTTAAGACCTTCAACTGATTGGATGAGGCTCACCCAGATTATCAAGGGTAATCTCTACTCTAAATCCGCTGATGAGAGATGTTGGCCACAGCTACAAAACGCTTTCACAGTAACATCTAGATCAGTAGTTGAATAAATTAGGCTAGGTCGGATAACTACGGCCTAGTCAAGTTGACACATATAAGTAACCATTACAGATGGGACCAGCACTGTAAGCAAGTCAGAAGAGCTGATCTCCATGTATACCCAGCAGGCTAGTGGATTATGGTACAACCAGGTGAAATTGGGCTGGTCAAGGGCTAAGCCCAAGAGTGCTGTCCAGGCCTGGCCTTTGACCAACACCTTCTTCGGATTATTCGAGTCAAGAAAGACAAGGTCCTAGGCACTCTGTATTTCACCTGAGGTTTTCCCTCCCCATCTGGCTTCTGCTGAAGGTGAGGCCCTCCCAGAGAACCGGGTCTCAGCTGGAGCTAACTAAGCCCTAGCCACTAACATAGAAGAACAGGGCTTTCCCCTTAAAGGTCTAGGGGACCTGTTTCCTATCCGTACATGCACCTCTCCACCCAGCCAGCTGAATTCAGAGGCAAGTTACCTCATGTGGCAACTGGAGGTTAGTTGCTTCACAACCTAACACACTTCTTGGCACCTGGTAGCTGCTAATTAAATGTCCATGCTCCTCCATAATTCCATGAGATGATATTTAGACCATGCTGGGTATACTTATCTTGGCTCTAGTCACTCTAGTTTGTCAGTATTTTTCTTAAAATGTGTGGTACCCCAAAATCCAGTATCAGTGTTTACTAAAAACATCGGGGGAATTATTATTTTCTGAGATCAATTACTAGATGCCTATTCAAGTAAAGAGGCCACTGGGTTTTATTTTAGCTCTGCATTTGTTCACTTAGAGAATATTTATTGAGCCCCTATGTACCAGTGACTGCTCTAGAAACCAGGTAGAGAGAGGCGAATGCAGCTTACCTTCTAGCAGGGAAAACAGATGTTACACAAGCAGACAGGTAAGTGCCTCAGAGAGTTTCAACTATAAAGTGCCCGGAGGATATATTTAAACCGGAGAATGCTAAGTCAGCCTGTCCTGCCTTGCCTTGTCTCTCCTAAGGACACCACAATATAGGCTCTTGCCCACGTTTTCTCCTGTCCCCTCTGCTTTCTGACCGACTGTGGTGCTTCCTCATGTGGCCCCGCATGTGTGCTGTGCCTCCTGTTTCCAGGAAAGGTTGAGAATAATAAAAAAAACTTCTGCCTTTATGACAGTCATTTCTGTGTCTATATGTCTTACCATACCTAATTAAAACAAGTCCCGGGTACATTTTTTTACCTAGATATTTTTTTTTTAAGTTCATTTATTTATTTTTGAGAGAAAGTACAAGGGGGGGAGGGGCAGAAAGAGAGGGGAAGAGAGAGAATCCTGAGCAGGCTCTGCACTGTCAGCACAGAGCCTGATGCGGGGCTTGAACACACACACTGTGAGATCATGACCTGGGCCGACGTCGGATGCTTAACCGACTGAGCCACCCAGGCGCCCCACAGAACTGTTTTTTAAAAGTTATCTCAATTTTTTCAGCTTCTACTCCCACTTCAAACACAGTGGAATATTTTAACATTTCCCATGAACGTTTCTGAAATTAGAATATGGAAAGTATTAGACTAATGCGTGTTTTTATTAAAGCAATGAATGCTGCTTTTAAAATAAAATTAGTCTCTGAAAGGACCCGGGAGTTCATTTTTCTTTTTAATTTAAAGTCTAGGAACTAGCTACTTTACTTCGATTAAAAAAGAAATGATTATACTCTGACCATTCCATGCTTTTATGTGGTTTTGTTGCATTTGGGGCTGTATTTTTTTCTCAGCACAACAAAGAAATATCAAAAAGGATCTCAAAGCAAGAACTTTGGCATTCTTTCCCTTAAAAACAAATTCTCAAGTTCTGGTTGCTCTTAAAAATTTGGGGCGCCTGGGTGGCGCAGTCGGTTAAGCGTCCAACTTCAGCCAGGTCACGATCTCGCGGTCCGTGAGTTCGAGCCCCGCGTCGGGCTCTGGGCTGACGGCTCGGAGCCCGGAGCCTGTTTCCGCTTCTGTGCCTCCCTCTCTCTCTGCCCCTCCCCCGTTCATGCTCTGTCTCTCTCTGTCCCAAAAATAAATAAAAAACGTTGAAAAAAAAAAAAATTTAAAAATTAACAACCATTTCTCCCTACCGCAAACATGTGCTTTCTCCTCGTTATTGTGAAATGAGGGGACGGCTGACTCTGGGAGTAGCTGCTGGGTCCTGTGAAGGAAGCCAGAGGAATCACAGGTAGGGTTTCAGTGCCAATAATTCACGGGAGCCCCACAACTGGGCTGAAGGAGAGAGCACCGTCAAAGACTAAGTAGGCCAACGGCATGGGCATGAGGAAAACAAGGAAGAACAAAAATCCACCCTTGAAATATAAATGCTGCCCTAATTTCAAGGCAGGTTGATGGTACAAATGTTGAATAACACCCAGGACATCACACAATATCTATAGTCAAGTGAGCCATGCTGAAAACCGTGGATGTATTTAAGACCCAGAGAGTAAAATTATGAAATATTTAAGAACCAGATGGTATTTATGTGTGGATTGATTCTGCCTCATGAAATATATAATGAATTGCTTTTAAAGGTTGATGGGATTTGAATCAATACAGGTGTTTGTTCTAAGTGACTTAGAATGGGAAAATGAATGTCAAGGCTTTGCTGCCCCAAGTTTTCCGTGGTTTGGGAGAGGTTACAGGGAAGGAGCAAACCATCAGGGTTGGGAATACTCGGAACAGGGAAGCAGCAGAATCATCCTGAGATGCCGTCCCTTCTGGAGGGAGGGGGGGCAGGGGTTTTATTACTTTGCTCATGTATTCTCTCATTCATCATTCATTCTACGCTCCATTATGGAAGATTTCAGCATACAGAGAAGCAGAGAGGCTGTTATAGCAAACCTTCATTGGCCAACTTCAACATTTCCCAACTCTCGGCCAATCTTGTTTCATCCGTAATTCACGAACCCCAACACCCATGGATACACACAATCAGGTACTGTTTTGAAGCGAATTCTAGGTATCGTCTAAATTCATCTGTAAATGTTTCGGCCTATAATGTACACGCGCGGGTGTGTGCGTGACTCTTTTTAGATGTGATCACGATACCCTTACTTTCACCAGAAATATTCACATTCACATTTCCCCAGGTGTCTCATAAATACTTGTACCCTCGGTCTGTCTGACACTGGGTCCAAACAAAGCCTGTACATTGCGTTTGGTCAATGTGTCTCTTAAACCTCTTTTAATGTAGGTTCGCCCTCCTGTTGTTTGTTTGTTGTTGTTTTCTCTTTGCAATTTTTTGTTGTTAAAGGAATCAGGTCATTTGCCTTATATAGTTTTCCACATTCTGGATTTTGCTGATGACATCCTTGTGGTATTAATATGTTCCCCTGACCCTGATATATCCTGGACCTGGTAGTTAGACTTAAAGACTTGATTCAGGGGTGCCTGGGTGGCTCAGTTGGTTAAGCATCCGACTTCGGCTCAGGTCATGATCTCACAGTTAATGGATTCGGGCCCCACGTCAGGCTCTGTGCTGACAGCTCAGAGCCTGTTTCAGATTCTGTGTGTCCCTCTCTCTCTCTGACCCTCCCCCGTTCATGCTCTGTCTCTCTCTCTGTCTCAAAAATAAATAAACGTTTAAAAGAAAAAGTCTAAAGAATTGATCCAATTGAGTTCCTTTTTTTTTAAATTTTTTTTTAATGTTTATTTATTTTTGAGACAGAAAGAGACAGAGCATGAACGGGGGAGGGTCAGAGAGAGGGAGACACAGAATCCGAAGCAGGCTCCAGGCTCTGAGCTGTCAGCACAGAGCTCGATGCGGGGCTCGAACCCACGAACCGCGAGATCATGACCTGAGCCGAAGTCAGATGCGTAACCGACTGAGCCACCCAGGTGCCCCACATTTTTTTTTTTTTAAGGAATACTTTATTTGCAGATATTGTAAACTTCCAACAGGAGGCGGATTATATCCGCCTTTTTTTTTATGTGGTTTGTACCCATTGATGATTCTCGCTTAAATTCTTTGTTTCATTTGCAGACACTTGGACACTGACCGGATATTTTTAGATGCAGTAATGAAATCATGGTTATGCATTGAAAGCGAGCTATTATCTTTTAGAGATACGTACTGCAATATTTACAGATATTCTGGTTCTATTATTCCTTCTTTATTTAGAGAAACTGAAATATTCTAGGATGAGAAACGTCTAGAGGAATGCAGTTCATATGGGAAAGGCAGACCAAAAGATTCATTCTTCCCCCTTCTGAGATTTCGAAACAGTAAGTGGGTTCTCTAGGGCCTCTTAGGACTAGTGAGTTGGGTTTTTCTAAAAGCTGCAATATGGGGGTGGCTCAGTGAGTTAAGCGGCCCAGGTGGTGATCTCAGAGTTCATGAGTTTGAGCCCCGCATTGGGCTCTGCACTGACAGGGTGGAGCCCGCTGAGGATTCTATCTCTGCCCCTCCCCACCCCAAAAATAAATAAATAAACTTAAACAAAATCGCTGCAATATGGACTGATGAATTTTAACACATTTGACATGGGACATGGTCTCTTTCACCCAAAAGCTTTAGGCACTGCAGCTCAACTGTAAAAGCAACTTTCTTATTAAAGAAACAACGGTGAAAAGTAACAGGGTGACAAGAAAAGGGACAGGAAGAAAGGGTTTTACAGTGCCGCACGATGAGGAAATGCATTAGGGAAAAGCAAGGAACTTCAGAATGAGAAACTCCAAAGTTCAGTTTCCCAAGGATGGCGTGTGGCGTGGCTGGAAGCCCAGCTCGCCCGAGAAAATGTGACCCCTGATCCCCAGCTGCTGCAGGCTCCGTCTGTTTGGGGCTGGACTGTCAGTCTTTCCCCCCTTTATTCAAGTGGTCACGTGCGACAAGAGAGCTAAGCCCCAGAGCTCCTAAGTCTCTCTGTTAAAGTGGGGGTGGGGGTGCTGCGGAGGAAAGGAGATGTACTGGCATCCAGCCAGACGACATCTAAGAAGCACGAATAGTAAGACAATGGTGACTGTTCTTTGCTGATTTTTCTATCACCCAACAAATGCTGTAAGTCACCTAGAGTGACTCATTAGCATTCTCTATATCCAGCTGGGTGCACAGAACCTCCGGGAGCCAGGGCCAGAGGGGACGTGACCCCTGCAGGTCACCACGCGTGCAGCTTGCAAAACCCGGGCACCTGGAGGCTTTGAGAAGCCATCCCACAGGCTGCTGCAGAAAGATGAGCAGACCTTTATTAAGGGGATAATTAATTAGTCCTGAAACCTCATAGCAAATTATGCATTAATGATGCATTAATAATTCATAGGCAGCCACTCACGATTCCCCACGCCACCTCCTGGGAGACAGCTTCCTGCATCTAGAACTTCTTGAGGGAGCCCCCAGTCGAGCAGTTATTAGGGAAAGCCGGGCAGTAGCCTTGAGCCTGGCTGTGGGAAAAGTACAGAAATCATGCGTGGCCCATTGGGACTGGCTGCTTTCATCCCACAAGGAAAGCAGGCAGGAAATTAAAGATGCGCAAAATACCAAAATGAAGAACATCCTAGAAAGAGGGAGCTGTGGGCTACAGGAATGTTTCCCCCTTCCTTACATTTGCTAGAGGCGGTGAGAGCAGATGAACTGAAGGAAATCTAGGCCAGAAGAAGCCACGCTAATAACTGATAGCAATATCTATATAGCCCACTAGCGGCTTGTTCCCACAAACCATGAGATCATGACCTGTGCTGAAATCAAGAGTCCCACACTTAACGGACTGAGCCACCCGGGTGCCCCAGCAACATCTATATTTTTATATAGACCTTTACCATTTTCAAAGTGCATTATCTCATTTGAGCCTACAAACATCTCCTTGGGGCATCTGGGTGGCTCAGTCAGTTAGGTGGCCGACTCCATTTCAGCTCAGGTCATGATCTCATGGTTCATGGGTTCGAGCCCCAGGTAGGGCTCAGTGCTGACAATGTGGAGCCTGCTTGGGATTTTCTCTCTCTCTCTCTCTCTCTCTCTCTGCCCTTCCCCTGCCTGTATCCTGTCCCTCTCTCTCTCAAAGTAAATAAATAAACTTGAAAAGAAAACCACAAAAACAAACAAAAGGATTCCATCTCCTTAAAATAGACATGAATCTGTCTTCTTTCCAGATCTATTTGTTCAACAAAATATTTATTGTATGCAGGCACCGGATGGATTTCAGAAGACCCATATATCAGATGGCTGTGTCCCAGGGTTTAGGTGTTTCTCTTGTAGTTTCTAGTCGTACAAGCCTGAGCTATTTAATTATAAATAATTAAATGATTGTGGCTAAGGCTATTAGTAATTGTAGAAGAAACTGATTAAAAATAATGTGTGCAAAGTCATGTTCACAGCAGCGTTTCTCACAGTAGTCAGTAGGTGGAAACAACCCGAGTATCCATTGACAGATGAGTGGGATACACCCAATGTGGTCCATCCATGCATTGGAGTATTATTCAATCTTGAAAAGGAAGGACATCCGGTCACCTGCTACAACATAGACAAACCTTGAGGACGTTATGCTCAGGGACATAAGCCAGCCACAAAAAGACAAATTCTGTATGATTCTCCTCACGCAAGATCTTTAAAGTAGTCAGACGCATAGAGACCGAAAGTAAGGTGGTGATTGCCAGAGGCTAAGGAGAGGAAGAAGGGGGGGAGTTATTGTTTAATGGATACAGAGTTTCAGTTTGGGAAGCTAAAAATGTCTCAGAGATGGGTTACACAACAGTGTGACTATACTTAACACTCTGAACTGTACACTTAAAAACAGTACAATAGCACATTTTGTGTCATGTATATTTTACTACACGTAAAAGATAATCATGTGCACAATTCACACAACTGAAAGAGATGCCCGAATGATCACACCTTGAATGATGACAGTTGGCGGGAGTCGTGATTATTTACGCTGATCTATCATACCTGTCATCATTTATTATCAACTCTCCTACCAGATCCTGAGACACTATGGCACCTCCTGAGTAATCGCCATGTGCCACACCCCGGGTTCGGGGCTCTGCATTGGTGCGGGAACCCCGCAGCAGCCCCGCGGAACAGCCATCACTGTTGTCAATAGTTTACAGAGGCATGAAGCAGATAAGCAGTGTAGGGAGGAGAGATCTGAACCCAGATGAGTGGACTCCAGATTCCTGGCCCTTAACCAATATACGTCCTGCCTCTCTCAAGATTAAAATGACTCTCGCCTTAAGATATTGGCTAATAAGAGTAGTGCACAAGGACAATGTATAAATAAATAAATGAACATTATTGAGTACATGTCCCCGAGCTTTACATCAGAAAAAGACGGAGACCAAAATTTATAGCTGGGGTGTACTTAAACTAAGGCCTTCTTTGCCTGGGTATCCTGTGTTTCCATTTGCTAAATCTAACAGCTTTATCTCTACTAGATCATCAGACCCTCAAAAGCCAGGATTCTGCCTTGTTTTTGATCCCCACTACCTGGTAACAGTAGTTAGCACATTGTGTGGGTCTTCAATAAAATTTTGCCAAATTTGGCAAAATACTCATGGCAGTTGCATCTAGGGCCCTGGGCCAGCTACTTAATTTACACAGGCCAGTGCTAAATGAAAATGCAAGGCCCCTTGTTGAGAAATTATGAAGAATTCCCAGACAGCAACAGCAGAGCATTAAACAGAGCCTGGGGTCCTCCTGAGCACAGGGCCCTGTCACAGTTCCTATGCCCATGAAGCTGGCCCCGCCACACAGTGATACGCAGGGATCCATTCTGCTCTTTTCTCTGCTTGGCTATATTTAAATTTTTTTCAACGATAAAATGATTTTAAAGTTTGTTGGTTGACTAGATTCTCATTTGTAGGCAAATAGCATATAATGATGGTTCTCAAAGTGCAATCCCCAGGCCACCATTATCAGCATCACCCGCAAACTTGTTTAAAGGTGCAAATGCCTGTGGGGCGCCTGGGTGGCTCAGTCCGTTGGGATATCCGGACTTCAGCTCAGGTCACGATCTCACCGTTCATGGGTTGGAGCCCCACATCGGGCTCTTGTGCTGACAGCTCAGAGCCCGGAGCCTGCTTCGGATTCTGTGTCTTCCTTTCTCTCTGCCCCTCCCCCACTCACACTCTATCTCTCTCTCCTTCAAAAATAAATAAACATTTAAAATAATAATAATCACAATAATAATAAAAACGATGCAAATGTCTGAGCCAGCCTCAGGCCTACTAGATCAGAGGTGGGGCCCAGCAGTCTTTTAATCAAGACCTCCAGGGGATTCTGGCTGCTGCAATTTGAAAACCACCGATATATGTGGTGCCTAAGGCCATACATTTAGTTGTTAGCCGAACGGACTCAAGCCCTGGAGTCAGGCTGCGAGCTCAATCTTTCTCAGTTACACCATGTAATCACGGGACAAGAGGCAGAGCTAGAGAAGCAATTATCCAGCACAAGTCTGCACAGTGTGTACTATCCTGGTCTCTGTCCTCACTGAGCAGACAAACCAAGCCCTAAAGCCCCTGAAGATCACTGTGCAGGTATATCTGCTCAGTGTAGACCACTTCCTGAATCCCAGTTTAGCACACGCATCGCAGGTCGGAAGGATGGCTGAGTCATTCAACATAACATTAACACTTGTTGACATTCAGAGGATTAAAACCTGTGTTCCAGTCTTAACCCCGGGGCTCTATGAGGGTGACCTTCCATGGAAATGGGTCTTTGCAGATGTAATTAAGTTAAGATGGGGCCATGTGTACCGGAGTAGCCTGGGCCCGAATCCAATATGACTGGTGACTTTATAAGAAGAGCAGAAAGACACAGAATTGTTATGGACTGAATTGTATCTCCAGCAAATTCATGTGTTTTAAGTCCTAACCTCCAGTGTGACTCTTTTGGATAGGATCTTCAGGAGGTAATAAGGTTAAATGATGTCAGAAGGGTGGGGCACTAATCTAATCAGTCTGGTGTCCTTAAAAGAAGAGGAAGAGGCCCCAGAGAACTCCCTTTCTCTCTAGGTGTATGCAGATGAAAAGGTCATTCGAGGACACAGCAAGAAAGTGGCCATCGGCAAACCCGGAAAAGAGGTCTTACCAGAAACCAACGCTGATAACACCTTGATCTTAGACGTATTGCCTCTGGAACTGTGAGAAAATAAACTTCTGTTGTTTAAGCCACCCAGTCTGTGGTATTTTGTTATGTCCACCCTTGCAGACTTTAAAAAAAAAAAACAAAACATCTAAAGATGAAGGCAGAGATGGGAGTGATATATCTGTAAGCCCATATCCACAGGACTAAAACCCTGCAGATTAGAGCCAAGCTAACAAAGTGCCAAGTTAAATATGTCCTAGCCTGCTACCTTGACAAATATTCCTTCATAATAATCTGAAGGCCGGGTTCTAACAAAACATTCTTGGACTCTGCAGAATATTCCAGAAGCTTGGAGGAATAACCAACTGACTGGAAATACCTCAGCTTGTTAAGAGTTCATTTCTCTCTGGAGACTCTACAAATGACAGTGGATAACAAGCGACAGTGAGAATCAGAGAGACCAAATGTGGCCGCTCTCCCTACACAGAAACAAACACGGCGCAATTTTCCCTGAAATAAGACGCAGCAAAAAATCTCTAGTTTTCAATTTAACAAGGGATGTGAGGCCCTTTTTAGAATGGTTTAATTATTCCTCTAGGTCAGATTCCCTCTTTCAAAATAATTAGATTATGATGACACATTGAAGCTAGCTTTCTTCCTTAACATTTTTATTTTGTAACAGTTTTAATAGAATTCAAATGTTTATTACTACCTATTTTCTATAATGTAGCTCACTTAACCAATTTAAATTAAAATGCGAGGGGCGCCTGGGTGGCTCAGTCGGTTAAGCAGCTGACTTCGGCTCAGGTCATGATCTCGCGGTCCGTGAGTTCGAGCCCCGTGTCGGGCTCTGTGCTGACAGCTCAGAGCCTGGAGCCTGTTTCGGATTCTGTGTCTCCCTCTCTCTGACCCTCCCCCATTCGTGATCTGTCTCTCTCTGTCTCAAAAATAAATAAACGTTAAAAAAAAATTTTAAAAAAATAAATTAAAATGCGAATAGGCTAGTCAGTAGTTAGGGGGCCTTTTAAGACATTCAATGTTTGGGGAAGACTTTAACAAATATTCATATTAGAATCATGCTCTATGCAGCCTATATTTATATAAATAAGCAGAGGGCAGAGAAGCAAGCCAGCATTTCCTTCTACTTTGAATGAATACCTGTAGATGTTATATAAAATCTAATGATTTTTGACAATCAGAATAGTGAAAGGACAAGCATCCCCCTGAGGAATAACATCAGAAATTCGGAACGTGTCACAGATGTTTGTTGAATATTGCTTTTACTGAATGAGTCTGAGAAGTCACATGCACGTTACCTAAATGAACTTAGAATTTGGCTTGTGCAGTGCACGAATCCTGGCCCTCTCACAAAGGGAGAGACAAGGTGACATGACTGCCATAGTTTGAAAGAAGCTCGGGGAGAGATGGGGACTGTCCCCAGAAATCTGCATGTAGAGTGCACATCATCTTAGTGATTTGTCGGCACCCAGGACCTGGAGGCTGACACCTCATCTTATATACATTAAAGCACAATGCTGTCATCCCACAGTTGGTCAGCTTGGTGCTGGCCACATTTAGAAGAGACAAATAATATAGAGCCCAGACTGCCAGTTCTCCAGTTTCTGATGATAATTCGAGTGATTTACTTGCATCCCTTTTCTCATGCCCCTGAGGAGTCTTACCAACCTGGGTACTCATTTCCAGGCACCTGGGTTCTTGGAAAGCCCAAGTGAGTAACCAGAAGGTGGCCCAGTAAACGCGGAATTAGAGCCAAGAGCAGTGGACGTTTCTGAGCGTGACTCCATTAACCTTACGGTGAGACTTGGAGCAGATGTCTCCTGATCAGATTGCTACTGTCCTCCAGGAGAAATATTTTATAGCTTTTGAAAGTCCTTTTCATCTTTTGTCATGGCCCGCCATCATGACCAGAATGGATTCGTATTTATTTGAGATTCAGCATATCTAAGTGAACATACTTAAAGCTTCAGAGCTAAATCACATAAGGCAAAACCATGTATAGTTAGTTAGTTAGATTTGACTCTTCCAGATTTATCCTGGGTGACCACAGATGGAGCAGACAACTCCAACAAGACACTAAGTGAGTGCAGCACTAAAATACTGAACACCTAGGGGCGCCTGGGTGGCTCAGTCGGTTAAGCGTCTGACTTCGGCTCTGGTCATGATCTCACAGCTCTAGAGTTCGAGCGCCGCGTCAGGCTCTGGGCTGACAGCTCAGAGCCCGGAGCCTGCTTCGGATTCTGCCTCTTCCCTCTCTCTCTGTCCTTCCCCTGCTTGTGCACTCTGTCTCTCTCTCAAAAAAAAAAAAAAAAAAAAAAAACATTAAGAAAGATTTTTTTTTTTAGATACTGAAGACCTAGAACTTCCGTTGACAGACTGTAAGGGACCAGCGTATCTCAAGGAAGCAAAGGAATCCTCCGGTTGACAGACTGTATGTACAAAAGGCCAGCCCTTCCGCAAAAAGATGAAATTGTTGGGGGAGGGGAAGAAGCCAGAACTCTGAGAAGATCAGATCAAAGGAAAGCTTAGAGACTGGAAGGGGAGACAGAGATAGCCAAATTGAAGTGTCAATGATGGACACAAAGCAGTGCTCATTAGAATATGTCACAGAAGGGAGAGAGTAGCAATGGAGAGACCAAGAGAGGAGGCTTGACATCCGGAAACAAGGGACACGCCATGCCCCCTATAAGTCCCAAACCATGTGGCACCTCTAGGACGTGGCATAGGAGAAAACTTAGGCTGTTTTATTCCTTTTCTGTGCGTTCTCCTTCCTTTTGTGTTTAAGCATGCTTAATAGTTTTTAAGACTCTTTAAACATAGAATTTGAAGGGGGGGTTAAAAAGATATGGAGTAAGAGAAGACAGTAGGGTGGTTCCTCAAAAGTAGAACATAGAATTACCATATGATCCGGCAACTCCACTTCTGAGGACATGCCCGAAGAATCGAAAGCCCGGTCCCAAACAGATGTTCACACACCTGAGTTAATAGCAGTATTATTCACAATAGCCAAAAGGTAGAAGCGACTCAGGTGCTCCATGATGAACGGATGGCTGGACAGAAAGTGGCAGATACAGACAATGGAATGTTTATTCAACCTTAAAGAGGAATAAAGCTCTAATACATGCTTCAGTATGAACCTTGAAGACATTATGCTAAGTGGAGGAAATAAACCAGAATCAATAATTGTAATAATAATTGTAATAAAAAAAAAGTGTGGGGTGAAAACAAAAGTCTTCCTCTCATTTCACTTCCCCCCAGTCCCAATACCACATGAGTGGGGGTTCATCAAAGCCCCTTTGGGCAGAACGGGATTTGGTGGGTTTTTTACTGCATCATTCATGAGATTAGATGACACTGCTGGTGATTTTACTCTTCAGGTGATGGCTCTTCCATGTGGTAATGGGTTTTTAATAGGTTAGTGAGTAGGACAGCCTTGACAGGACTCGCCTTCACACTCTTGAAGGAAAGCTCCTGCTTGTTCCAAGAAACAAATGTTCTTTTTACCCTGTTGTGCTCTGCGTCTTACCTCCTACTTAGGGCAGGCAATGACCATTCTAGACCAAGTGGTGACTGGCTTCCCGCACATTCTCTTTGCTGTGAATCACCTCAGTCATGGCCAAAATAAAGCTTACACCGGGGGAGAGGCCTCAGTGCCTTGCCCGTGTCTCCTTGGCGGGAACCATTTGCAAAAATGCTGGCCCGGCTTTCAACTGTCAGCACCTACAACTCTTTACCAGGAGGCTCTCTGGCTTCAGCACCTCGCTGTGCCTGCGCAGGGCAGGATGGACGTGCCAGTGAGGGAACGTCCCCAGAAAGCGGCCCTCAGTGGTGGAAGCAGCGGACGAAGGCTCCGGCCCTCTCTCGCCTCTGGGTTGTTGGGAGGCGAGGGAGGGGGAACCGAGGTGCATCTCTGCACGGTACCCAGCAGGCTTGGGTACAGGCAATTCCCATCGGGACAGTTGGTTTAAAGCATCACTTTTGATTGGCTTCCTTCTCGTTCCTGCTTCATTTTGCCACTCCTTGCCCCCACCCAACATTTCCTAGAACCCCCTCCCAACTACTTGCACGTGAATCCTCTTTAGAGGGGCCTGTTTCCGGGGGACCCTGTGTAAGACACGCACACCTGGGACAGACTAGTGGCACATCAGTGTGCTGACACAGTCTATACCTTTCTAACAGTCATACCAGGACCGTAATTAAAAATGTCCTTGGGGGCGTCTGGGTGGCTCAGTCAGTTGAGCATCCCACTTCGGCTCAGGTCATGATCTCACGGTTCGTGGGTTCGAGCCCTGCGTCGGGCTCTATGCTGACGGCTCAAAGCCTGGAGCCTGCTTTGGATTCTTTGTCTCCCTCTCTTCCTGCCCCCCACCCCCCCTTGTGCACATGCATGCTCTCTCTCTCTCTCTCAAAAAGATATAAATTAACTTTAAAAAATGTCCTTGGAGAGGCTGTATTTGGCTGAATTGTGACGCCCAACATTTATATGATGGATCCCTAACCCCCAGTACCTCAGAATGTAACTGTATTTGGAGAAAGCATCTTTAAAGAGGTAATTAAGTTCAAATGAGGTCATTAAGTGGGTAGGCTCTAATCCAATAGGACATGACTGGTGTCCTGATAGAAAATGTAAAGAAAAATGTTTTTAACATTTATTTTTGAAAGACCGACAGAGACAGAGCACAAGCAGGGAAGGGGCAGAGAGAGAGAGGGAGACACGGAATCTGAAGCAGGCTCCAGGCTCTGAGCTGTCAGCACAGAGCCCAATGTGGGACATAAACCCACGAACTGTGAGATCATGACCTGAGCCAAAGTCAGACGCTCAACTGACTCGGCCACCCAGGTGCCTCAGGAAGAGGAAATTTTGGAACACAGACATGTGCGACATGCACGGGCACAGAGGAGTGACCATGTGAGGACACAGCAGGAACGCGGCCATCTACAAGCCAAGGAGAGAGGCCTCAGAAGAAACCAAACCTGCTGACCCCTTGATCTTGGACTTCAGCCTGCAGGACTGTGAGAAAATAAATATGTTGTTCAAGCCACCCAGTCTGTGGCACTTGGTTATGGTGGCCCCAGCAAATCAATACAGGAGTCTCCACCTTCTAGTGGCAAGACACCCCATTTTTGGACTCTTCTGGTGGTTGAAATGTTCTTCTCTCTGTGGAATAAAATCCTCCTCCTAGAACTACTTTTATCCCTGCTTGTTAGAACAACTCAGAAGAAATCAGCTTCCACTTTTGTGTGAAAACGCTCAATTTTTCACAGAACCAAAGAACCTTAAAGCTAGAAAGTATCTGAAGAGACGGGGTAGTGAGGCTCACATCCCTCTGCTGGTACATAAAGGCAGGAGACCCACGGTTTTTATATCAACCATGAAAGCATAATAAGGAGGCCGCCAACACTTAACCATCCTTCTTAAAAAAAAAAATAGAATTTTGGTTTCTGTCTTGCTGTAACCTGGTCCTTTGATAGAGTGATTGGAGGCTTTAAGTATTAGGAAGTATTGGTTTAGTCCGTCATTTGGACTCAGGAAGCAGAAGCCAAGATGGCGTTGAGGAGTGTCAGCAAGGCGTTGGGGGTGGGGTGAGTCATGCCTGAGAGATAAGGGGGAGGAATGAGCATGAAGCTGGGGAAACCTTCAGGCCCCCTCCCCCCATGCTAATGTGACCCCTGGGGAAGGAGTAGGAAAACAGGCAGCAGCTCAGACCATGCTGGGGGCCTCAGAGTCTCGCCCACCCAACCAGGAGCTCAAAGCCTGTGCAAGAGGCCAGTCCTGCACCGGGCAGAAATGGCCAGGTGCCTGGACCCCCACTGAGCTCGGTCCGGGGCTGGGGGCGGCCTGAGCACCGAGTGGCTTCGGTCAGAAAGCAGAGTAGAACCTGAAGATTACCTACGTTCCCTGCTGTTGGATGGCGATAGCCAGTTTTCCTCGAAGGGAGATGCCAGCTGTGTACCCCATGGCTGCCACACGGGGCCACAGTCTGTGCTCTTGTGGTCCCTCCTGAACTAGGGTCCTTGAGTCTTAAGATGCGATTCAGGGATGATGAAAAGGAGAGCAAGCTGTCACCTACTTCACCTCCTCTGCTCACATCTGGTGATCTGGCCTGAGACCCCGCTGGATTTTCTAGCCTCATCACCAGGACACCCCCCCACCCCCTGCCTCCCAAGTGTCCCTCTGTCCTTTTCTTGCACTGAGTTCAGTACTCAAATACAGGCACTTCAAATTCCAGCCAAGACTCCCAAGTCATGTCTAACTAGCCACTGAGGCACGTCAAGACTTTTTTTTAAAATTTTTTTTAATGTTTATTTTTATTTTTGACAGAGAGAGAGAGAGGCAGAGCATGAGCAGGGGAGGGGCAGAGAGAGAGGGAGACACAGAATCTGAAGCAGGCTCCAGTTTCCAAGCTGTCAGCACAGAGCCTGACTCGGGGCTTGAACTCATGCTGTGAGATCATGACCTGAGCTGAAGTAGGATGCTAAACCAACTGAGCCACCCAGGCGCCCGTCAAGAGTTTTACTTAGCTTTTTATTTGTATTTGTAAAAAAACCCAGAATTTTACAAGTACTAAATGCTTTCTGTTCCTCAGTTTAAGAGAGTTTGCACAGATCTTTAGTTTAATAGAGATAGATTAGTGAGGACTTAGGACGTTATTATAAATGTAGTAGGTAAAATGAGGGCCTGCTCTAATCGTGAACTTGATATCAACTATAAACTTGAAGAGAAGAAACAGGTTTCTCAACCAAAAATTCTAGCAAACCAAGTTTCACATAATGAATGTTTAAATTCTAGATTACAAGTGATTATCCCTTAGATCTACAAAAAGTAAACTCTTAATGTATAACTTTTTAATAATAACCTTTGTGATTCTTAGCAAAGAATTTAGAAGTACAATGTTAAGGTAACAAGATACATAATAAATACAGATTTAACTTAGGTTTTATGGTAACAGGCTTGTAAATATTTGATAACTTTTCCTTGTCTATTTAAAGAGGCGAATGGCTGGCTGAAAGCTCGTCATCTCAAAGAACCTATATCAGCTGCCCCATTTTTATAAGTTTTTAAAAAGTCTTATTTATTTATGTTGAGAGAGCATGAGTGAGGAGCAGAGAGGGACAGAGAGAGAATCCCAAGCAGCCTCTACATTGTCAGCACAGAGCCTGATGTGGGGCTTGAACTCACCAACCTGTGAAAGCATGACCTGAGCCAAAATTAAGAGTCAGAGGCTTAACTGACGGAGCCACCCAGATGCCCCATTCTTAAAATTTTTAAAAAATTAAATTGTGGGGGCACCTGGGTTGCTCTGTTGGTTAAGTGTCCTACTTCAGCTTAGGTCATGATCTGAGAGTTCCTGAATTCGAGCCCTTCGTGGGGCTCTGTGCTGGCAGCTCAGAGCCTGGAGCCTGCTTTGTGTTGTGTGTGTGTGTGTGTGTGTGTGTGTGTGTGTGTGTGTGTCTGCCCCTCCCCCACTCATTCTCTGTCTCTGTCTCTCTCTCCCAAAAATAAAATAAACATCAAAAAAAAAATTTTAAGTTAGGGGCGCCTGGGTGGCGCAGTCGGTTAAGCGTCCGACTTCAGCCAGGTCACGATCTTGCGGTCTGTGAGTTCGAGCCCCGCGTCGGGCTCTGGGCTGATGGCTCGGAGCCTGGAGCCTGTTTCCGATTCTGTGTCTCCCTCTTTCTCTGCCCCTCCCCCGTTCATGCTCTGTCTCTCTCTGTCCCAAAAAAAAAAAAAAAAAAAAAAAAAAAAAAAAAAAAAAACGTTGAAAAAAAAAAAAAAATTAAAAAAAAAAAAAATTTTAAGTTAAATTGCCAACTAGGGCTTGTAGTTTCTGGCTTCAGTTATAATCTCTTGCCAAGTGTGAATGAAAGAATATGGGGCTTATAATTTTGTTTCCACGTGACCGATAACATTTGTTGGCTCTCTGTTCAATTTCATCCCCGTGTTGAGCTAAAATCCATTGCATGTTGAGTGAGCTGTATCTTGACAGTAAGACTGTAACGGTCTAGGCAGAGTTTCTGAGTCGAGTGGATGATATCTGGGAAGCAGTCGCTGTGAAAAGGTATTCATTCATTTCCCCTCGTCTGCTCTTTGCCATTACCCTCATTTATAGTGGATTTGGCAAAAATAAACTTTATCTTTTGTTTTTCTTGAAAAAAAATTTTTTGAATGCTCATTTATTTTTGAGAGAGAGACAGAGTGTCAGCAGGAGAGGGGCAGAGAGAGAGAGGGAGTCACAGAATCGGAAGCAGGCTCCAGGCTCCGAGCTGTCAGCACAGAGCCCGAAGCGGGGCTTGAACTCACAAACCCTGAGATCATGACCTGAGCCGAAGTCAGACACGTAACTGACTGAGCCACCCAGGTGCCCCATTATTTTTCTTATAATTTCACTTATCTAATTCAATTTCATACCCCTACTTGCCCTTACATATGTCATTTACTCATGGTTATCGAAAGATTCTCCTACTCAGTATTAATAGCTGTTTTTGAAATGAGTTCTCTCTTCTGCTTTATACCTTTCCATTTTTTCTTATATTTCTAGAGTCCTCTGGCCAATCAATATTACATCTTCACCCTGAATCCTCTTGGCAAGAATCAAAGTTATAAACAACTCTATGATGTTAAATGATAAATACTTAAAAGCCAGACAGCATGAAACCTGGAGTCAGAAGATCTGGTTTCCAGTTTCCACTATTTTTCATCCAGCCTGGGGCAAGTAATATAAACTCTCCAAACTTCAATTTCCACAATCATAAAATTGCAGTTATTATACCTTTTGAAGATCACATAAAATAACAGTTAATATCTGCCAAGTAATTACTAAATACCAGTCTTTGATCTAAGGGCTTAAAAGTATTAACTCATTCAAATTTCACAACCTCATGAGAGGGCTATTATTATCATCATTTTGTAGATAAAGAAAATGAGGCATATAGAAGATTAAAAAAAGAAAACCAGGGGCGCCTGGGTGGCGCAGTCGGTTGGGCGTCCGACTTCAGCCGGGTCACGATCTTGCGGTCCGTGAGTTCGAGCCCCGCGTCGGGCTCTGGGCTGATGGCTCGGAGCCTGGAGCCTGTTTCCGATTCTGTGTCTCCCTCTCTCTCTGCCCCTCCCCCGTTCATGCTATGTCTCTCTCTGTCCCAAAAATAAATAAAAAACGTTGAAAAAAAAAAAAAAAAAAATTAAAAAAAAAAAAAAAAAAAAAAAAAAAAAAAAAGAAAACCAGTCTAGAGTCACATAGATAGGAAGTCGGAGAACTGAGAGTTGAAGCGTAGGGGAGGAAAACTTTTCCTTTACTGTCTTATGTTTAACCACTGGGGACCTACAAACTAAACTAACAGCAGACAGATTAACAGGAGAAAAGGGATGCAGTTTTTTAATAACATTTATATACATGAGAGTTTACAATGAAGAATCAAAACTCAAAAAAGCAGACTAATGGGCTAATATACCATCTTAACAAAAGAAAGAAGATTTGGGCTTTGAGGAAGGATAAATCATGGGGAAGTGGGTAGGAGACATTTGAAATAATTGATGGAAGGGAAGTATTATTTTTATTTTCTAATTGTTATTTTTAATTATTTTTAATGTTTATGTATATTTGAGAAAGAGAAGAGAGACAAGGTATGAGCAGGAGAGGGGCAGAGAGAGAGAGAGAGAGAGAGAGAGAGAGAGACAGAATCAGAAGCAGCCTCCAGGCTCCAAGCTGTGAGCACAGAGCCCAACGCAGAGCTCAAACCCACGGACCCTGAGATCATGACCTGACCCAAAGTCAGACGCTTAACTGACTAAGGCACCCAGGTGTCCGGGGAAGTATTATTTTCAGTAAGGTCCGTTTATGCAAACTTGTCTTGGTGTCAGTTCTCTCTCTCCATTCTTGAATATTCCATGGGGAAAAGACAGGCTTTTCAATACATGGTGCTGGGAAAATTGAACAACTGCATGCAAAAGAATGAAACTAGATCACTTTCTTACATCAAACACAAAAATAAAGTCACTAAGGATTAAAGACCTAAATGTGAGACCTGAAACGATAGACTCCTAAAAGAAAACAGAGGTAATAATCTTTTGAACATCACCCTTTGCAGCATATTTATGAATATGTCTCCTTGGGCAAGGCAAACAAAAGCAAAATTAAACTATTGGGACTACACCAAAATGAAAAGCTTTTGCACAGCAATGGAAATGATCGATAAAACAAAAAGGCAACCTACTGAATGGGAAAAGGTATTTGCAAATGATATATTTGATAAGGTATTAATGTCCAAAATATCTAAAGAACTTACACAACTCAACACACACCAAAAAACAAACAAACAAACTCTCGAATAATCCAATTGAAATGGGCAGAAGACACAGACATTTCTCTAAACAAGACAGACAGATGGCCAACAGACACGTGAAAAGATGCTCAATATCACTCATCATCGGGGATAAAGCAAATCAAAGCCACAATGAGATATCACCTCACACCTTTCAGAATGGCTGAAATCAAAAACACAAGAAACAAGTGTTGGCGAGGACGTGGAGAAAAAGGAACGCTTGTGTGCTGTTGGTGGAAATGCAAACTGGTGCAGCCACTGGGGAAAACAGTACGGAGATTTCTTAAGAATTTAACAATAGAATTAGCATATGATCCAGTAATTTCACTACTGGCTATTTACCCAAAGAAAATGAAAACACTAAATCATAAAGATATATGTACTCCTATGTTTATAGCAGCATTATTTACAATAGTCAGCCCAAGCAGCCCAAGTGTCCATCGACAGATGAATGGATAAAGATGTGTGAGATATATATATATACTGTAAAGATGTGATATGTAAAGATATTACCCAGCCATAAAAAAGAACGAGATCTTGCCATTTGCAACAATATAGACAGACCTAAAGGGTATCATGCTAAGTGAAATAAGTCAGGCAGAGAAAGACAAATACCATACGATTTCACTTACATGTGGAGAAAAAAAATAACAGACAAACAAAAAATGGACCTTAAGTACAGAGAACAAATGGGTGGTTGCCAGAGGGGAGGTGGGTGGGAGGATAGGCAAAATAGATAAAGGGGATTAAGAGGTACAAACCTCCAGCCATAAAGTAATAAGTCACCAAGATGAAAAGTACAGCCTAGGAAGGTAGTCAATATTGTAATAACATTGTATGGTGACTAAACTTATCATGGTGAGGACTGAGTAATGTATAGACTTGTGCAATCAATACGTTGTATGATTGACACTAATATAACATTGTTAATTATACCTCAATAATAAAAGAGTTGGTTTTTGTCTCGTATGGATGGGGTAGGGGGGTGGGGAAGACATGTTCACAAGGGGAAATTTATGCCCTGCTTTTAGGCAGATAAAGGAAGGCAGAAAACACTTGCTGCATCTGGTGATTCTCAGTTGCCTTCGGCTCAAAATAATCCTTGTACCAAAGTGGCATATACTGGGATGAAGATTCTGATCTCCTTCAGAAGCTAAGCAACGTCTGACTCTGGACTCTATTCTTGACCACGACACGTTATTGCCTCCATTATAATATCTGCAAATGCCTTTTATTAACTATAAAAAGTGACACACATATGAGTTATTGTTTTATGTATTATAACTCACATGGTCCATATAAAGGCAGCCTGATGTATCTTCAACTGTGTTGTAGGGAATTTCATCATTTATTGGCTAATTCACAAAAGCACAATTAGATGAGTCAAAAGTATGTAGGTAAATAGATTAGGATAAATCAAATCAATGGTATACAAACTTGGCTGAGCCACAGAAATTAGTGGTGATAGATTGCAAATTTGGGGTCCCAGCCCAGGACTACCGAATTTTTAGGGAGGACCCAGCAATCTGTATTAAGAACAACAACAACAACAACAAATGACCCCCAGATGATTCTGGTGACCAGTTATATTCAGGAACAACTACACCAGCAGACGTCTTCAGATCCCTTACTACAATCTGATTCCATAATCCCCAGGAAACTTTTTGGTTTAGTGGTCAATTTGAAACAATTTTCAACTGCCCAGATTGTCACATCATTCAGGCAGCTCATTCATGAATAACTTTGAACGCTCTCTAGGGAGTATAGAAGCCACGTGATGCATTTCTCCTTTGAGACACTGGAGGCAGGACCGACTCACCTGTGATCCATCACAGCCAGTGAATTAGAAGGCTGTTGGTCACATTTAGGTTTCCACTGGGTCATATCCCAGACAAAACAGCAACTTGTACACTGCTCTTGTGATACGCCGTGTACAAGTAAGTATTAAAAAAATCTTTCTCTACAGTGTTGAACTAGGGTTAGTAACCGGTCTATGGAACTAATTGTAATTGTTAGTAGAGGGGAAATTATTTTATTTAGCATATTAAAATTACAAAAAGTATGCCAATTCTGTAGTTTTAAAAAGGTCTCATTAAACATAGCTAAATATAATAAGGCACTTTCACAAGAATTCTTGATTTGCTAGGGATTTAAGGTCAATGGCAGGCTGAGTCAGACTTTGAGTTAAAAAGTGAGGGGTAGGGGGCATCTGGCTGGCTCAGTTGGTGGAGCATACGACTCTTTATCTTGGGGTCATGAGTTTGAGCCCCAAGTTGGGCATAGCGCTTACTTAAAAAATAAAGAAATAAAAAGTGAGGGAAAGAAAAGAAAAATATTCCACACAGTAGAGTCATGGATGTTATATTTCTACTGGTCATGTTTGTCATCTTTCATAGCATGTGACTTTTTATTTTATTATTATTCTTATTGAAGTAAAATTGACATACATTATATTAGTTTCATGTGTATAACATGATTCGATATTGGGTATATACTGTGAAATGGTCACCACAATTAGTCTAGTTATTCTGCCACCTGACTTTTTAAAATGTACTAACATTTTTGTTCTTTGAAAAAAAAAACCATGACAAACACTAATAACACAAAAGGTGTTCAATAATAATTATTTTGTGGGCGCCTGAGTGGCTCAGTTGGTTAAGCGTCCGGCTCATGATTTCAGCTCAGGGCATGATCTCACAGTTCATGAGTTCAAGCCCCGCATCAGGCTCTTAGCTGACAGCGTGGAACCTACCCAGGATTCTCTCTCCCTCCCTCTCTCTCTGCCCCTTCCCTGCTTGTGATCTCTTTTTATCTCAAAATAAATAAATAAATGTATTATTATTTATTATTATTATTATTATTATGTTTTCACCTAATGTATCTACTCCTTATGACTTTCCCTCCCCAAGGGCAACCACTGATAACTTATTGTCCATACTTATGTCCTTCCAGAAGTGTTCAATGCATACATGAGTGCTGTATGTGCCTGTGTGCATGCGTGTGTGTGTGTGTGTGTGTGTGTGTGTGTGTGTGTGTGTGTGTGCCTCTTTACGGTGAAGTGCAGGGTTATGGCATTAAAATGCCTGGGTTTGAATCCTAGCTCAGCCACCAACTGTGCAACACTGACCGAGTTCAGTTTTCTGAGTTATAAAAAAGTGAATAATAATGGAATCTACCCACAGGATCGTTGGGGGATTAAATGAGCTAAAGCATACGAAGTGCTTGGATCTTAGTCTGGCATATGACAAACGCTTGTAAGCATTAGATATGCTGAGTCCTTGTGCTTACAGAAATGGGAGCACATCTCAACTTACCCCACTTGATCTGTCACCACTGACAGACTGACCTCATTTTGTCACAGTGGCATGGTGGCCCATGACGTGGACGGGACCCATGACATCCCCCATCCCCCTATGACAGACATTTCTTCCATAAGTGAGATTCGGCTTTTACAAGCCATGCTGCACCCACCTTCCTGCATGTGGGTCCTTCAGGACATACGCCAGTTTAGGGGGCAAATTCTCAAGGAAGAATTTCCGGGTATATAGCACCCACTGCTCAAATCAACATCAAACTACACGTGAGGCCGTAAGTGAGTACAAAATATGCTTTTCAAGCCGCTCTCTGGACTGGAGGGAAATGGCTGCAAGATTTGTGATCAGAACCTTCTTCCTATGAAAGTGAAATCAGTGAAAAGACGGCATGCAGACAGGACAAGTAGATCTGTGGCAGAAGGGGGGACTTCGGACACTTCAGGAACTTTCTAGATTCCTGGTGGTGGCAATTTAAGAATACCAGCATTGCCACCACAGGAAGCCACAAACTCACCAGGGGAAGCATCGCTTGTTAAGGGCCTCTCGGCCCCCAATCAGTGCATCTGGCACATTTTCTCATCCACACGATGGGGCTGATGTGGAACAATGTGGGCCAGTTGTGAAAAACATGATGCTGATAAGACCAGGGTCACATCACCTGCAGGCCACTGGGCCATAGATAGGGTCATAGGTGGTTGCTCTGGGGAGAGACCTTAGTCATCGTGGAAATTGCAAGTACAGAACCTGAGGCCCAGGGAGTATGTGATTTGCCAAAGTCTTGGAACCCATACTTTCTAACTGCCATTCTAATCATCTTCCTGCCATCCCACAGTGGTCCCACTGTGCCTAAAAGGACACCCTGAGTAGAGTATTGCGACTGGAGAGGTGTGTATGTGTGTGCGTGTGTTCATGCGCACACACACGCACAAGTATGAAGTGGCGAGGAAGGAAGTCTTGCCACACAGAAAACTTCCCTTAGACTCGATTAATATTTTGTCCAGTATGAGGAGATATTGGGGAGTGAATATCAATAATTCCACACAGCTGACAGGCAGGATGGTAGGATGAGTCTCTCTTATTCCCTTCCTTTAAAACATGTTTAGGGGCACCTGGGTGGCTCAGTCAGTAAAGTGTCTGACTTTGGCTCAGGTCATGATCTCCCAGTTCGTGGGTTCGAGCCCTGCGTCGGGCTCTGGGCTGACAGCTCAGAGCCTGGAGCCTGCTTCAGATTGTGTCTCCCTCTCTTTCTGCCCCTCCCCCACTCATGCTCTGTCTCTCTCTCTCTCTCTCTCTCTCTCTCTCAAAAGTAAACCAACATTTAAAAAATAAATTAATTAAATTAAAAAAATTTTACTATAAAAATTTTTTATTATAAAATAATAAAATTTTACTATAAATTGTATTTGACTATAAGAAAATTTACAACTACGTAGAGAAAATTTGCTTGAGCAAATAAACTTATGTACCAGTCATCATTTCACTTAGTCACCGGCCATTTTTGATTCATCTGTATTAGGTGGGGCTTTCATAACACATTTCCAAGCCCACGTTTTTTTTAAGTTTACTCATTTATTTTGAGAGAGAGAAAGAGAGAGAAAGCATACAAGCAGGGGAGGAGCAGAGACGAGAAGAGAGAGAGAATCCCACGCAGGCTCCACGCTGTCAGCACAGAGCCCAACACGGGGCTCGATCCCACGAACCATGAGATCATGACCTGAGCTGAAATTAAGAGTCAGATGCTTATCTATAAACACTGGGGTGCATGTACCCCTTTGAATCAGCATTTTTATATACTTTGGATAAATGCCTAGTAGTGCAATTGCTGGGTCGTAGGGTAGTTCTATTTTTAATTTTTTGAGGAACCTCCATACTGTTTTCCAGAGTAGCTGCACAAGTTTGCATTCCCACCAACAGTGCAAAAGTGTTCCCCTCTCTCTGCATCCTCACCAACATCTGTCATTTCCTGAGTTGTTAATTTTAGCCATTCTGACAGGTGTGAGGTGTATCTCATTGTGGATTTGATTTGTATCTCCCTGCTAATGAGTTTGTTGAACATTTTTTCATGTGTCAGTTGGCCATCTGGATGTCTTCTTTGGAAAAGTGTCTGTTCACGTCTTCTGCCCATTCTTCACTGGATTGTTTTTTGGGTGTCGAGTTTGTAAGTTCTTTGTAGATTTTGGATACTGATCCTTTATCCAATATGTCCTTTGCAAATATCTTCTCTCATTCCATCAGTTGCCTTTTAGTTTTGCTGATTGTTTCCTTCGCTGTGCATAAGATTTTTATCTTCATAAGGTCCCAATAGTTCATTTTTGCTTTTGTTTCCCTTGCCTCTGGAGACATGTCAAGTAAGAAGTTGCTACGGCCAAGGTCAAAGACATTGTTGCCTGCTTTCTCCTCTAGGATTTTGATGCATTCCTGTCTTACATTTAGGTCTTTCATCCATTTTGAATTTATTTTTTGTGTCTGGTGTAAGAAAGTTTTCCCAATACCATTTGCTGAAGAGACCGTCTTTTTTCCACTGGATATTCTTTTTTGCTTTGTCAAAGATTAGTTGGCCATACATTTTTTGGTCCATTTCTGGGTTACTGAAAACCATAAAATGCCTAGGAATAAACTTAACCTAAGAGGTAAAAGATCTATATGCTGAAAACTATAGAAAGCTTATGAAAGAAATTGAAGAAGACACAAAGAAATGGAAAAACATTCCATGTTCATTTACTGGAAGAACAACTATTGTTCATATGTTGATACTACCCAAGGCAATCTACATATTCAATGCAATCCTATTAAAATAATACCAGCATTCTTCACAGAGCTAGAACAAACAATTTTAAAATTTTTATGGAATGAGAAAAGACTCCAAATAGCCAAAGTAATGTTAAAAAAGAAAACCAAAACTGGAGGCATCACAAGTCCAGATTTCAAGATATATCACAAAACTGTAATCATCAAGAAAGTATGGTACTAGGACAAAAACAGACACATAGGTCAATGGGGAGATATTTTCTAATAAGGAAAGAAGAAACCTAATATGTATGCAAATGCTGAGAGATGGGGTGCCTGGGTGGCTCAGTCTATTAAGTGTCCAACTCTAGACCTTAGCTCAGGTCTTGATCTCAAGGTCCTGAGTTCAAGCCCTACATTGGGTTCCATGCTGGGCATGAAGCTGACTTAAATAAATAAATAAAATAAATTTTAATAAAAATAAAAAAATGGGGTGCTTGGGTGGCTCAGTTGGTTGAGCGTCCAAGTCTTGATTTTAGCTCAGGTCATTATGTCACAGTTTGTGAGTTCAAGCCCCACATCGGGCTCTGTGCAGAGCCTGCTGGGGATGCTCTCTCCCTCCCTCTCTCTACCCCTTTCCCCACCTCTCAAAATAAATAAATAAACTTTAAAAAATGAAAAATCATCAAAAAAAAAAAAGAAAATTTTGAGAGGTGATTTACACAAACTGGGGTAGGTTTGGGGATAAATCGGTGGTGAAACTATAGAAAACCTAGATTATTGAAAAACAACCATTATCATCTTCAAAGAAAACAAAAAGTTGTATAGGAAAACAAACAAACAAAAAAAAAGCAGAGCACACTGCATAGCTCACCTGTCAGTGGCATTTGCGTGGCCCCAGGAACGGAACACTAAATACTGTTTTAACCAAAATTATAATATTGCCCTATGAGGCAGGTTGGGGCACAGGGGTGTAAGAAAGAGTTCAATCATCATATTCCATAGGAGGAAGTCAATAGGTATGGAAAAATCAAGAAATATCAAATATAAATGTGCTATGTAAAGAGATGGAGAAAAAAAATCAGTTAAAAGAAATAAAAGTAGTCGTCCCTGGAGAACGAGAAGTTAGCGGGGGTGGGGCAGTTGGGGAGCCACTGTTTTTCATCACAAGCTTCATATAATATTCAATGGTGAAAATTCTGTTTATGTATCTCTTTAGTTAAAATGAAAAGTAAGTACAAGTAAAACTATTAAAAACAGAAGAAAGTTGACGGGCTCACAAATAGAAAGATCAGCAAAATGGACATACCACTCTCACACTTGAGGTTTTATTTCCCACAAGCTGCTTGGACCTCAGCTTATAAACACTTCTCATGTTGGTATTTGCACAGCCGTCGATGTGCAAACCGCAGTGGGCTTTGTGAGTCACGATGTCATAAGGGAGAACATGCTAACATTGGAAGGTATCCCGCCAGGGACTCTCAAGCAGGGAAATAGGAGGTGGGAATCAGGGTTGGTAGAACATCACTAATGGGGGGTCAGAAGATATGTATAATCGAGAAGAGCTGATTAAGTTTTTCAAATGCGTTAAGCTAAGTGAAAACAGCCTGTCTCAAGAGGATACATACTGTGTGAATTCATTAACGTGACCTTCTAGAAAAAGTAAACTATAGGAACAGAGAACAGACCGGTAGTTTTTTAGGAACTAGGGATGGGGAGGATATTGACTATAGAGGAACACTGGGGAATTTATGCGGATGATTGGTAGTTCCAGAACTATACATATTTGTCAAAACTCGTGGAACTAAACAGTGAATTTACTACATGCAAGCTATTCCTTGGTGAAATGGACTTTCAAAACTATATAAAAATCAATTGAAAATAGCAACCTGATGATGAAGCAAGGAATGAAAATGTGGTCTGACCATAGAATGGAACATTGTTCATCCATAAAGAGGAAAGGAGAGTATGGACACAAGCTATAACATGGAGGAACCTTGAAAATAATGTGCCAAGTCGGGGTTCCCGGATGCCTCAGTCAGTTAAACCTCCGACTCTTGATTTTGGCTCAGGTCATGATCTTGTGGTTTGTGAGTTCAAGCCCCATGTCAGGCTCTGCACTGACAGTGTGGAGCCTGCTTGGGATTCTCTCTCTCCCTCTTCTCTGTCTCTCCCCCACTCATGGTATCTCTCTCTCTCTCTCTCAAAAATAAATATTTTAAAATCCCGCCTGTAGTAAGTAGCCAGAGATGTAGTCAAAGATAGATGTCTAAGGGTGTTTTTAGCATTCCTTAATAGGAAAATAGGAAAAATGGGACCAGTGATATCCATTTATTGGGTAATGGCTAAGTATGATAAAACCATGTGGTGGAGTATGGTACAGACAATGAGAATACATTTTTTTTTTTTAAAGAAAAAGTACAGAAGAGAAGCATGGCATCTGAAATTTTATATACACAGTACAAATGGAAAAATAAAATTTGTGATAATTTGTAGCATTATGTGAAATTTTTAAGAGTAAATTAGTTTGGAAGACATCTCTGATGTTGTATGTTAAACACTTAGTGAAAGGATTATTGACCATTAAAAACAGAATAGGAAATATAAGAAGTTCAGATTAATTAAGCGTTCTGTGTGAAAACAGGTCTTACATCAGCTAGAATACTAGGTGAACTTTTTTTTTTTTAATTTTTTTTTTTTTTAACGTTTATTTATTTTTGAGACAGAGAGAGACAGAGCATGAACAGGGGAGGGTCAGAGAGAGGGAGACACAGAATCCGAAGCAGGCTCCAGGCTCTGAGCTGTCAGCACACAGCCCGACGTAGGGCTCGAACTCACTGACCGTGAGATCATGACCTGAGCCGAAGTCGGACGCTTAACCGACCGAGCCACCCAGGCGCCCCTAGGTGAACTTTTTAATATACTGTTACAAAATCAGGGCGAAGACACAGTTCTTTTAAAATGAGACATATCAAAGCAGTGTAATTTGCCCAAGGATTAATCATATTTAGTAATATTCCAGGTACTTGCCCTTATATAATTTTTCTGTATTTATGTACCTAAATTCTAAAAACCTTTACATTTTGTTGAAGATCTCTGACATAGTCATAGTATTTTCTCTCTTTTTCTGCCTGGTAACAACTTAAATGTTTCTTGCTTTTTCTCTTATAATTTAAGAACCAAGGCCAATAATTTAATTTATGGAGATTAATAAATGCTTGTATAAATCAAGATCGCATAATTCGAGAATACTCAGGGAAGAAACAAATTTTAACTCCACATGCTTTAAGAAAGCTGGTCCTCTGAAAAAGCTTGAACACTTGATGAATTGTAACTCAGAAAACTTTTTGTATTGCAAGTGTTTATCCAGCTCTACAAATCAATCAGAATAGGCCATCTTTTAATGGAAGAGATTTTATAGTCCAATTTATTAACTTCCTCCAAAAGTAGCCAGATATAAAAGTCTGTTTAGAAATCTCTCCTCAGTGGGACACCTGGGTGGCTCAGTCGGTTACCTGTCTGACTTTGGCTCAGGTCATGATCTCAGTTTGTGGGTTCGAGCCCCATGTCAGGCTCTGTGCTGACAGCCTGGAGCCTGCTTTGAATTTTGTGTCTCTCTCTCTGCCCCTCCCCTGCTCACACTCTGTCTGTCTGTCTCTCTCAAAAATAAACATTAAAAAAAAAAGAAGAGGAAATCTCTCCACATTCACACGATGGAACAATCTCTTCAGGCAAGATAAGGTGACTCTGGAAGCATCTGTAGCTGATTCCTGCTAGTTTGTTTTGTACTCTTCCCTGTTGTACTTGCTCAGAAAGAATGTCAGTCACATTAAGGGCTCACATTTATGATCTATTTAAACCTTGTTATCTAATCACTTCTAGAACGATTGTGTAGGAACCTCTGAAAATCCAGTCTTCCATTAAAGCCACCAAAACACCAGCAAAAATAGTCAAACTCAACTTTTGCAGCAGTCTGGAAATTAACCAAAGTCTTGCCACGATCTAGGGCCTATTTATTCAAGAAAACGGACTGCATCTTGGTAGGAACAATGGCATTTTAATTTGCCCTATTGCACATCTCCTTTCTATAACCCCATGGTAGCCTGGGAACCCAACAGTCTTGGAATCAGTCAGTGTGGGAATAGCAGCCTGTCAGCCACTTGAGGGAGAAGAATGACCCTGGAGCTCCCCCAAACGCCACGTGCCCAGAGAATTGTCATTGTGTGATCTGTCTGGCAGTTCCTCTGTCCGCAGCCCCCCCCCCCGCCGCCCCCCACAATAGCCACAGGCACAGCAGAAGTATAACCAACACTCGCGAGCCGAAGAACCTGATTGGCACACACTGACACTCACCAGGGGGACAGCGAGAAGGCAAGTCAGGACTCCAGGGGTCCGTATGAGAGGTTCACGCCAGGTGCAGGCTCCTGTGGGTACATTCCGATGAGCAGATCTCAGTGGGATCTCCAGAAAGTACTGTTGACAATAATTCAGAAAAATGAGTACAGTTAAAAGCCTAGCTGAAACCTAACTTGTGTACGAGGGGGATCAATTATCTGTAAATCAAATGTCACTGGGAAAAGTCACGGCAAGGTTTATGAAAGTAAAAACTGCAGGCCATCTGTGGACCAGAGTTTGCCCTTATTTCGTTGTCTTTGGAGGCGCTGATTAGCTGAAAACGATCAAGGAAGGCGGTTTGCCCTGGAACACACGGACATACTTATGAGGGAAGACAATTTTAGTTATTTATGGGTTTTCCAAGAAACCTTGTGATTTCAGCTGTGGCTGAATGTGGAAGGCATCTATGCCTTACTTACATCAGATTGTGTTGTTTTCTTGATTCCTCATAGCAGAGGCTTGGGGTCCACTAGACCAGGCTTGTCATTTCTTACCTAAGCAATACTGAACGCTAATTTCCCCATCTGGAAGTGGAGAAAATGATCCCGACATCATGGCACGATTGGTAGGATTCACGCAGGTCATGTTTCCAACATGCTTAGTATAGCGTCTCCCACATCAGAGACGCTCAACAACAAATGGTAGACTTTATCATCAGTTATTATGGGAATAGCTCACTGTGTCAGTCAGTGTCCGTTCAGAAGACAGAAACCACACTGAACAGGGCGAGTTTAATATAAAGAATTATTAACCATAATGGGGGATTACCTACTAAAGGGTAGAGAGAACTCCGAAGAATACCGGAAAAGAAGGTGTAGGGAACAGCCACTACCTCCAGGGGGGAGTTGGGGCATCTAAAAAAGGAAGAAACCTGACAGCCGCCCCCCCCCCCCCCCCCCAGCAAGGGCTGAGATACGGACCGTGTGAACGACATTGGGTGTCCTACAACCACAGCAAACCAGGAACACCTTCCTCGAACTTGGTCTATCAATGGCGAAGAGAAATGATACGAAGGGGGAAACAAACGCCATGATCATCCTTCGTGGAAAACTCTTGCATGTGTACCTAACCCTTAGTTGGGTCGGGATTGCACAGTTTCTTTCACTAATTGTAATTCCACGTGATTCAATGAAACTCATATAGATGTATTTTTACACAATTATAATTACAATGCCAGTTGTAATCCTTGAACTCCAGAAGAAAAAAATGATTTTGGAGGACCCACTATGCCTCTATGAAAATTCAGTGAGGTAAAACCTATTGTAAGAAATCAGATTTTATTCCTACAAAATTCCACCAATCAATTTTTGTTGCCAACAACTAACTTTCTGGATGTTTGTTTATGATTCTTTTTTTTTTTTTTTAAGTTTTATTTAAAAAAATTTTTAAACGCCTATTTGGTTTAGAGAGACAGAGCCTGAGCGAGGGAGGGGCAGAGAGAGAGGGAGACACAGAATCTGAAGCAGGCCCCAGGCTCCGAGCTGTCAGCACAGAGCCTGACACGGAGCTCAAACTCACAAATCATGAGATCAGGACCTGAGCCAAAGTCGGACGCTTGACTGAGCCACCCAGGCACCCCTAGATTTTTTAAGTAATCTCTACACCCAACATGGGACTCGGACTTACAACCCCAAGATCAAGAGTCACACGCTCTACTGACTGAGCCAGTCAGCCTCCCCCAAAGGAACTGCCTTTTCATGAAGGTTAAATTTGTTAAAACCCACACAGTGCTTAGAAAAGGACAGGCCACAAGTTAGCACTTAGTTTACCGGCTATTAGAGAATAATTAACTGTTACTATCCTAATTGTATTATTATAATAATTATTATAAATAGCTAAATATTAATGCATTAGCAACGTGGCGTGTTATTCCTTTCAGATAATTTTTGAATCTAACTAAAGTATCACGATTCTCATGGTGTTTTGTGATGACACATTTTGGGATATATTTTTTAAATGTTTTTTTATTTATTTTGAGTAAGAGAAAGAGTGAGATCGGAGGCGGGGCAGAGAGAGAGGGAGTGTGACTCACGCTGTCAGCTCAGAGCCCCACACAGGGCTGGATCCCACAACCCTGGGGCTCATGCCCTGAGCTGAAATCAAGAACTGAATGCTAAACCGACTGAGCCACCCGGGCACCCCTGAGATATATTTTTGGGTTTAGATCCTATATTTCCCAGTTTGGAAAGACATGAAATTTGTCTTACATTATCAATCTGATGAATCACAGTCATGGTTGTTTGATAACAAATATCTAAAATATTGGGCAGGGGCGCCTGGGTGGCTCGGTGGGTTAAGTGTCTGTTCAGGTCATGACTTCCGGGTCAGTGAGTTCGAGCCCTGCTCACGGTTCTTCTCTCTCTCTCTCTCTCTCTTTCTCTTTCTCAAAATAAATAAACATTAAAAATAATTTAAAAAAAATAATATTTTAAAAAGTTGCAATGTCCTACTTACAAGGTGTTGAAGGCTTCAACACCTCTTTCTGCACTCTGCTGTTCCCCCTCCTTTCTACACACCCCTTCTTGGTGGGGACCCAAAGCGGCAGGACTTAAACACCCAAGCCACGGGCGGCTCTCACTCACTCAAGAGGAACCCTTGAAACCCACAGGGGACCATGTCAGGACAGAGCGTAATTTGGGTCTGTCTAGTGCTGCTGTGAATACTTTCTCTCCTCTCTGTTCCGAGGAGGTGAGAGTCTGCCTTTCACTGCTCCAGGGGTTCATTACTGGTTTGGGGGATGCTGAGTCCAAGGCAGAAATGCCAGGCGTGCGGGGAGAGTCCCTGCCCCATCGTTGGTTGTGAGCACCCCAGGCTCTAAGAGGTGGTGTGCTGGACTGAGAAAGGCTTGGGGGAGGCAGAGAGGAGAGAGGGGTGCTTTGAGCTTCTCCTGAAACTGACCAGGGTGGTGGTTTGGGGATTTCTGCATTCGGCAGACACCCCAGTAGCGCCAGCACCAAGGGGTGGGGGTGGGCGAGTGGAGGTGGAGTGCGAATATGGAGAATGGGCACAGAACCCACCCCGCCCAGGAGCAGCAGTGAGGGGCCCTGGGGTCAGCGTGGGGGCCACTAAGTAAGTGCCGGCTCACCTCAGAGGACCCTGCAGATTCTCCGGCACCCCGATCTGACCCGTTGTGGAGAGGTTTCCATCCTGAGATTTGAGTATTCTGATTTGTAACTCCTGGCAGGTTTCTTTAACAAGCGCTTAAAAAAAAAAAAAAAAAAAAAAAAAAAAAAAAGCGGAGGAATTAGCTGGTGAGAGGCGAAGATACAGTGTGGCTTAACCATACACAGATTTAATAAATGTATAATTTAAGCCTATAAGCACAACTAATCCATGAATTTATGTTACACAGGTGTGGTCCTATTTTTACTGCTAATTCCCTCCGCTTGTGGAATTAATAGCTTTCTCACTTTCTTATTTCTTCTTCTTTTAAATTTATTTATTTATTTTGAGAGAGAGAGAGAGAGAGAGAAGTGAGCTGGAGAGTGAGGGTGCAAGCAAGCAAGGGAGGGGCAGAGAGAGAAGAAGAGAGACAGAATCCCAAGCAGGCTCTGAGCTGTCTGCACAGAAGCCCATGAGGGCTGGAATTAACAAACCAGGAGATCATGACCTGAGCTTAAATCAAGGTCGGATGCTTAACCAATTGAGCCACCCAGACACCCCCTAAGTTTTCTATTTGTTTAAGTGTCTGGTTTGTTAAATGTTGGTCCATTAAACAATGCTTAATTGTTTTGTTACTTTTCTAAATCCTTTATATTTTATATAACTTCCTTTTGCCTTCTTCTTAACATATTTATTTAGAGAAATATATTTTCTTCTAAATAACACTTTGCACTGATGAATTTTGGTGGGTAAAGTTTGTTTTTATTAAAAAAAATTTTTTTTAACATTTATTTATTTTTGAGACAGAGAGAGACACAGCATGAACGGGGGAGGGTCAGAGAGAGGGAGACACAGAATCGGAAACAGGCTCCAGGTTCTGAGCTGTCAGCACAGAACCCAATGCCGGGCTCAAACTCACGGACCGACCTGAGCCGAAGTCAGACGCTTAACTGACTGAGCCACCCAGGTGCCCCTAGAGTTTGTTTTTAAAATAGGATGTTAGTAATTTTTGTGGACTCTCTCTGTAACTCTATTGCTATCATGGGGAGTGTTTTAAATTCTGTGGGGAGGGGCGCCTGGGTGGCTCAGCTGGATAAGTGGTTAAGCATCCAACTTCAGCTCAGGTCATGATCTGGCAGTTTATGGGTTCGAGCCCCGCCTTGGGCTCTGTGCTGACAGCTCAGAGGCTGGAGCCTGCTTTGGATTGTGTGTCTCCCCCTCTCTCTGCCCCTCCCCCCCTCTCAAAAATAAATAAACATTAAAAAAAATTAAATTCTATGGGGATATCAGTTAAGGCTCCTCCGGGTACCGTGTAATTTAGGCAAACGTGTGAAGTATTGGAAGGAGCCTGGGCAGCTCTAGCAGCAAAGGACGAGAAGAGCCGGCCCTGGGATACAGGTGCCAGAAGTCCAGCCCAGGCTGTATCCTCCAGGGCTCCCTTGCCCCACCGGGACCCAGCTAGGAAATCACGTCAAGCCCCCAGATCTCTCTGCATCAGGTTTCAGTTCCTGGGAGAGAAAATCTATTGATCTGGCTTGGGCCAGGCGTCCAGTTCTGGGTCCAGGGGGAAGATACAACACAGACACCACCGCTGAGGACTCACCATCTGAGGGTCCCTCGGGCTCCCAGAATGGAGAACCATGACCTGAGCAGCTACCCCTCCCGGTACACAGTGGACCGTGTACTGTCCAGTCACTTCCGAGGGAGGAATTTGGCCCATAACTTCTCTCTGCTTTAGTTTTCTCATCTGTAGATTGGGGATCCTAATACTACCTACTTCAGAGAGTTTATGGTGCAAATGAAACGAATTAGCATTTGTAAACACACAGAACAGTCTGTCACAGAACCAACACTGTTTATGTGCTTGCTATTATATTTCTAATTTGGTCAACATAGGGCCTGTCGATTCTATGGATTCCAAACTTCTTTTTTTTTTAATTAAAAAAATTTGTTTTAATGTTTTATTTATTTTTGAGAGAGAGAGAGACAGAGTGCGAGCAGGGGAGGGGCAGAGAGAGAGGGAGACACAGAATCCGAAGCAGGCTCGGGGCTCTGAGCTGTCAGCCCAGAGCCCGACGCGGGGCTCGAACCCATGAACTGTGAGATCATGACCTGTGAGATCATGACCTGAACCCAAGTCGGACACTCAACTGACAGCCACTCAGGCACCCCATGGACTCCAAACTTCTTAACCCAATATACAATTATTTGGAGTGTGAGACAGATTCATATACATTTTTAAAAGGTAGATTCTCTAATTTTGCATCTTGTTTTCTGAAACTTTGTTAATTCTACCTTACTGGTGGTGATGTTCAGCTCTGTGATTTTTTTTTAATTGTCTTTTTGTTTATTTGATCTGCCATATTCTGAACACAGGGTACTGAGGAATAAAACTGAGGAATAAAACTGAGGAAGTTTTATGTATTTCTTCTTGGATAACTGTCACCTTTTCATTTATATATTTTGTTGTTACGAAATGTGTAGCACCTAATGAATATTGCTGTGTTTTCATTACTCACTGTGCCCTTTATCATTCTAATGTGCCAACGTGGATGTTTCCTCGGGGCTTTTGTTTAAAGTCTGTTTTGTCAGAGATCACGATTAAAACTCCTGCCTCTCTTACATTTGCACAGGCATTATTTTTAGTTTTGCCTTTTCTCTTTCCTTTAAATGCATCTTTGGACATAATCCAAAATCCATCAAATCCTTGGGTTGGTTTCTTTTTTTCTTTTTTTAATGTGTATTTATTTTTGAGAGAGACAGTGTGAGCAGGGAAGTTGGCAGAGAGAGAGGTGGGGGAGAGGGGCACAGAGGCTCTGAAGCATGGGCTCTGTGCTGATAGCAGCCAGCCTGGTGCGTGCGGGGCTCAAACTCATGAAATGAACCGTGAGGTCATGACCTGAACCCAAGTTGGACGCTCCACTGACAGAGCTGTCCAGGCACCTCAGCCTTGTCAGTTCTTAATCCCGAGTAGATGCTCCTTCCTTGCCTCCCTACATTGCTTGACTAGAGCCTCATGACATGTGATACAACCTTGTTTGTCCATCTTCCCTGTAAGCCTATGAGCAACCTGAGGGCCAGGATGGTAAACTTGACCTCTGAATGCCAATGGATCCTGGCCCATAGTAGGCACTCAATAAATGGTTGTTGAATAAATAAATGAATGAGACATTAATCTTGCTATTTATGGATTTTAAAATGGTTTGGGGGCTCCTGGCTGGCTCAGTCAGTAGAGCATGTGACTCTTGATCTCAGGGTCATGAGTTCGAGCCCCACATTGAGCATAGAGATTACTTTAAAATAAAATAAAATAAAATAAAATAAAATAAAATAAAATAAAACAATAAAATAATGTCAAATCATTAATACTGTTGCTTTGAAATCATTTTAGTTCCTCCTTATTTTTTTTGAAAAGTTTATTTATTTCTTTTGGGGGAGAGAGAGAGAGAGCACGCACCTGCACAAGCAGGGTAGGGGCAGAGAGAAGGAAAGAGAGAATCTCAAGCAGCCCCTGCACCATCAGCTTGGAGCCCGATGTGGGGCTTGAACTCACAAACTGTGAGATCATGACCTGAGCCAAGATCAAGAGTCGGACACTGCAAGCTGGTGCAGCCATTCTGGAAAACAGTCTGGAGCCTCCTCAAAAAACTAAAAATAGAACTACCCTACAACCCAGCAATTGCACCACTAGGCATTTACCCACGGGATACAGGTGTGCTGTTTCAAAGGCACACATGCACCCCCATGTTTACAGCAGCACTATCTACAATAGCCAAAGTATGGAAAGAGCCCAAATGTCCATCGATGGATGAATAGAGAAAGAAGATGTGGTATATCTATACAATGGAGTATTACTTGGCAATCAAAAAGAATGAAATCTTGCCATTTGCAACTACGTGGATGGAACTGGAAGGTATTATGCTAAGTGAAATTAATCAGAGAAAGACAAAAATCATATGACTTCACTCATATGAGGACTTTAAGAGACAAAACAGATGAACATAAGGGAAGGGAAACAAAAAAAGTGGGGGGACAAAACAGAAGAGACTCAAATGTAGAGAACAGAAGGTTGCTGGAGGGGGTGAGGGAGGGGGTATGGGCTAAATGGGTAAGGGGCATTAAGGAATCTACTCCTGAAATCATGGTTGTGCTATATGCTAATTTGGATGTAAATTTAAAAAAATAAAAAATTAAATAAAAAAAAAAAAGAGTCGGACACTAAACCCACTGAGCCACCCAGGAGCCCCCTTTTTAGTTCCTTTTTAAATACCTTGTTATTATATACTGTATTTCCCTTAAGACAAAAGATAATAATTTACACCATCAAACGTTCCCCATTAGTCATACTGACAAATTAATCTTTTCTCTGAGTCTACCTTTGAAATGCAAATTAAATTGTCCATTTTTAATGATCCTCGAAATGAATGATTTTTAACTGTAGCCCTTTCCGTTCCTGAGGATTTACAAATGTTGCTCTTCTACTGTCAAAGCAGAACAAATGGACGAGGTAACCGACCTGGGATTATAATGCTTCGTCTGAAATTGCTCCGTAAATGTCTTCCCTGATTTTTCACTTGTAAAATTGAGGCTTTTCCTGTCCGCATATCTCTGAACAGCAGCTGCCTTACTCTGCTGCTTGCGGCAGTTTTTAAAAAATATTGTTTCGTTATAGAATGTAACGGTAGAGAAGACCCCATTTACAATAGCAACAAATAAGAGAAACCAGTCAGGAATAAATTTAACAAGATATTGCATCGTAAAGCCTGAAATTCTATGTGCTGCCTTGATGTCTTTGAGCCTCATGGGGCCCCGGAGCCTTAGTGGTAAGTTCGGCTCTTGCCGGATACGCCCTACCCCCCACCCCCGCCCCACCCAGTGGGGTGTTTGTTCAGACAAGCCAGTCATATCCTCTTGTGGGAACCATCATCACCTCCTGTCACTGCAGAGCCTGCCTCCCACCACACGGACTGGGTCACTCTGCTCCCAAGTGTGGCCCCTGTGTGGCCCTGCATGGCCTGGATGTCCTCCTCCCCGGACTAGGAATGCAGGTGACTAACAAACCACTGTCCGTCTTATCTGTCCCGGTGCTGGTGTTGCGTGAGCGGTGATCATACGCTAGGGCGCAGAATCCTTCCTTCACCAGTGGGGTGAATAGGATGTGATCAGAGCAGGCACGTGCAAAGATTGCATGAGAAAAGTTTTAGAATGCTCCTGAAAGACACAAAAATAGGCTTCAGCAAAAAGGAAAATGTCCCCTATTCTTGGACAAGATGACTCAACGTTTAAAAGCTGTCTGTTCTCCTAAGTTAACTTATGAATTCAATGCAACCTGACCCAGTAAGAATATCAACAAGCTATTTTATAGAGTTAGATACGTGACTCTAGAGTTCCTATGGGAAAAAAACAAAACATGCAAGAATAAGCCAGGAAAACAGTGAAAGATAAAAACTGTGAGGGCAAATTAGCCCTGGCAGACATTAAAATGTAGGATAAAGCCTTTATGATTAGCAGTGTGGTGCCGGCATGTGAATGGAAAAATGGACAATGGAAATAGAATGGGAAGTCCAGATTAGACTCAAATATACAGGGAAATTTAATATATGACAAATGTGGCATCTCAGATCATTGGGTCAAAACGAACTTTAATAAATGGTGTTGGGAGCGTGGCACAGCCATTTGGGAAAAGATAAAATTAGATTTATATTCCACTCCACACACAAAGCAAATCCCAAATGCATCAGGACTCTGGAGGTAAAAATAAAAACCAATACCATCCATTTTTGAAGGAGACAGAGAGACAGAGTACAAGCAGACGAGGGGCAGAGAGAGAGGGAGACGTAGAATCGGAAGAAGGCTCCAGGCTCCGAGCTGTCAGCCTAGGGCCCGACGTGTGGCTCGAACTCATGGGTGGTGAGATCATGACCTGAGCCGAAGTTGGACGCTTAGCCAACTGAGCCACCCAGGCGCCCCTGATGGCACAAATTTTTACACGTGACAACATATTCTGTTGTCGAGGTTGTGGGGAAACAGACGCTGGTGGTAGGCATGCACCCTGGCATAACCCTTCAGGAGGAAAACTGGGCAGTGTCTAACAGTATTATACATCACTTCTACTTCTGGAGCTGGCAATTCAGCAATTCGACTTCTAGGACTCTATGCTATGGATATGCCTCCAACAACATGAAAATATACATGCGCAATATTATTCATTGCAGCATTGTTCCTAATTGTGAACCACCAGACACAACTTAAGTGCCTTTATGCAGGAGATTGGCTGAATAAACCATGCTACGTCCACACAGTGGAGTGCTCTACAGACATAAGAAAGAATGAGGAAGATCTCTGTGACGTGATAGGCAGGGACCCCCAGGAAAAGAGTACCCTTCCTGCAGAGAGTAAAAGTTACCTGCAGTATGCTAAATTTCATCTAAGGAAGAAGGGATTGTTAAAAAATACACATGTATCTGCTCATTTGTCCAAAAAAAATAGAGGAGGGGTAAATCAGGAACTAAAGACACCAATCACCTATGGGGGGGGGAGAAGTGAGAAAAAGGGGTGTGAAATCGGAGTATCAGGGATAAGGAGGGAGTGACATTTCTCTGAGTATACCTTTTGTATGGCTGTGACCCTTAGAATGACAGCAGTGTTTTATACACCCTTCAAATACCTAAAATGAAACACAAACACCAACGAATCAACCTTAACTGTGTCACAAATGAATCACTAACAGCACAAAGGGGGACAGGCAAGAAAATGCCTAACCTGGGTAGTTTTGGTAACCCATGTCCTTACTGGATACCAACAGAATGGTACATAAATGTTATTGTTAGTAAATGTGTTACCCACAGGTGTATGAGGTAACAATTCTGAAATCACTATGGGTGTATAAGAATGGAAGAAATAAGTAAGGGCACTATAGATAATGAAAGCCAGGTTTTGGGGCACCTGGGTGGCTCTGACCAACTGGTGGCACCCAGTTAAGCATCGGACTTCTGCTCGGGTCACGATCTCGTGATTCATGAGTTTGAGCCCCGCGTGGGGCTCTGTGCTGACAGCTCGGAGCCTGGAGCCTGCTTGGGATTCTGTGTCTCCCTCTCTCTTCCCCTCCCCAACTCTCACTGTGTGTCTCTCTCTCAAAAATAAATAAAACATTAAAAAAAAATTAAAAAAATAAAAAAGAAAGAAAGCCAGGTTTCTCACCATAGGAAAAAGAAGTTCCAAATAAAGGCTAGAATGTACCCCATAGCAGTGGATTTGAATCAGAGATATCAGTATAAATTCATAGTTTTAAATATATACACAGAAAGATAGATATAAAAATACACATGTCAGGGCGCCTAGGTGGCTCAGTCGGCTAAGCCTCTGGCTCTTGATTTCAGCTCAGGTCATGATCTCGCAGTTTGTGGGATGGAGTCCCGCACTGGGCTCTGCGCTGACAGTGAGGAAGCTGTATACACACATATGTACATACTTACACTTCCTGGCTCTGACTATTCAGAGGGCTGAAAAGCAATGACACTTCTGTGACAATGAGAACATCTAGCACCCCAATCTTGGTTTCTAAATGCCATTCTCCAATAAAAGGAACCAGGGATCCTTGGAGAAGTGGTTAGTTCCAGGACTGAGCAGGGAAAACACAAGATGATGTTGGAACATCTTATAGTGCCTGAAATAAGGAAGTGATCACAAAAGAATGGGGCCTTGAGGAAAGATCATAGGACTCAATCCAAAGGGGATCCTGGTAGTAAAAGCTGCAACAATTTAACAGAGGAAGGGAGGGAAAGAGGTAGAAAGAAAGAAAGAAAGAAAGAAAGAAAGAAAGAAAGAAAGAAACCAAGGAAGGATGGAAGGAAGGACAGAAGGAAAAAAGGAAGTTGGATTTTAGCTCATAGAATAAAATAATATCCACTCTTCCATATTGATAGAAATCAAACACATGGAGAGAAGGGACTGCTCTTCCTTACAGAAGAATTCCAACTGTAGAAGACAGAGGGAAATAGAAAATCGTACTAATTATTCCAACGTAAATTGCCTGCTTTTGATTGTTGCACTATGGCTCTGTAACGATTACCTGGGGTTTCTGGTGGGGAAAGTTGGGTGAGAGGTTTACAGGAACAGTAAACTATTTTGCCAACTTTCCTAGAAGTCTAAATAGTTCAGGAGGGATGAGCTAAACAGGTGATGGGTACTAAGGAGGGCACTTGTGATGAACACCAAGCTGTGTGTAAGTGATGAATCTTTAAATTCTACACGTGAAACTAATATTGCACGGTATGTTAACCAGCTGGAATTTAATAAAAACTTGGGGGGAAAAAGAGAAAAGTAGGATGTGTGCTTTTGGGTAAAATGAGGAATGAAAATGCATTTTTTCACTGAGGATAAAAAAAGTAATTTTGTCTTAAATTGAGGCTGGTTATTTAAAGAGGAAAAACTTAGGACAAAATCTGGGGGAAAAGGTTAAAAAGATTTGTGGAAAAACCGTCTTGAAATATGCAGTCAAGCTGGTTTAGATTAAAATAAATATGTTTAATGAGGTTTTTTAAATTTTTTAAACATTTATTCATTTTTTGAGAGACAGAGAGAAACAGAGTGTGAGCAGGGGAGGGGCAGAGACAGAGGGAGACACAGAATCCGAAGCAGGCTCCAGGCTCTGAGCTGTCAGCACAGAGCCCGATGTGGGGCTAGAACTCTGAAACCGGGAGATCATGACCTGAGCCGAAGTCAGATGCTTAACTGACTGAGTCACCCAGTTGCCCCTATTTAATGAGTTTTAATATTAGAAGTAAACTGATGCAAAATTAGGATTTGGTTTTCTCTCTGTTAAAAAGAAAACGTTTTCTGGGGCGTCTGAGTGGCTCAGTGGGTTAAGCATTGGGTGTGGAGCCTGCTTAAGATTCTCTGTCTCCCTCTGCCCCTCCTGCCTCCCCCTACCCAAAAGCAAATGGTTTCTTAAGAGTATTGGTCTGCTATTTGCAAGGAATTGTAAACACATGTTTTTCTTTATCTTTCACATAATCTACCTAGAAGAAGATTCTACGTTTTGTCTTTATCAGGTCTTTGATTACTAAGGGGGAAAATCTGAGTCTATTCCTATTAAGGAGCTAAGACCTTTTAAAAAATGTGTATTTATTTTGAGAGAGAGAGTAAGCATGCATGATGGGGAGGGGCAGAGAGAGAGGGAGAAAGAATCCCAAGACACGTCAGAAAACATGAGAGGTGTTGAGGGCTGTGATGCCAGCTCCCCAGGTGTCCCTGGAAGGAGATAGAAATCTCAGTTTTCAGAGTCACCGTGGGAGGCAGGAATGACCCACACGGCAAGGAATGGCTTTCTGCCACCAACCATGTGAGCTCCGAAGAGGACCCTGAGATTCCCTGAGACCCCATGACTGCGGCCCCAGGAGACCCTGAGCAGAGGACCTACCAATGCTGTGCCCGACTCCTGACTCCAAGAAGCTAAGAGATAACAGATGGGGCTTGTTTTCAGCCTCTGAGTTTGTGGTCATCTGTTACACGGCAGCAGAGACGAAGACGACCACCCCACAGGGATGTGACTGGCCCTTCAAAACTTAAAACCAGGGGCGCCTGGGTGGCGCAGTCGGTTAAGCGTCCGACTTCAGCCAGGTCACAATCTCGCGGTCCGTGAGTTCGAGCCCCGCGTCAGGCTCTGGGCTGATGGCTCGGAGCCTGGAGCCTGTTTCCGATTCTGTGTCTCCCTCTCTCTCTGCCCCTCCCCCGTTCATGCTCTGTCTCTCTCTGTCCCAAAAATAAAAAAAAAATAAAAACGTTGAAAAAAAAAATTAAAAAAAAAAAACAAAACTTAAAACCAGGCCCAAGTGGCCACTAACATTAAACTCGCCCTACCTTATCACTCAGCAACTCGGGGACAAATGAGTAAGGCCTCTAGAAGCCACATAAGGGTGGGCAATGCATCACACCTGTCAGAATGGCTAGTATCCGAGAGACAACGGTGTTGGCGGGGCGTGGAGGAAAGGGAGCCTCGTGCACTGTTGGGGGGACTGGAAATTGGTGCAGCCGCTGTGTAAAACGGCATGGAGGTGCCTCAAAAAATGAGAAATGGAGCTAGCCCATGGGCCAGCAAGGCCATTTCTGGGTACACGGCTGAAGGAAATGAAATGCCCATCTTGAAGAGAGAGCTGCACCCTGCCCCTCCCCCCGCATGTTCATTGAGGTCTTATTCACGATCGTCAAGACCCAGAAACAACCTGACCCGGCCGTCTGTAAATAAATGGCTGAAGCGAATGTGCTATTCACAGATACACACGATGGGCCATCACTTGGCCATAAAAAAGTAGGAAACTTTGCTATTTGTGGCAACACGGATGAACGGCTCTTGAGGGCCATGTGCTGTATGATCTTCCTCATATGTGGAATCTAAAAAACTCCTGACTCCTAGAAACCGAGAGTAGAATGGCGGTGTCCAGGGTCTGGTGGGTGGGGAACTGGAGAGATGTTGGTCAAAGAGTACAAACTTCCAGTGACAAGATGATTAAGTTCCAGGGATCTCCTGCACTGCATGGTGACTGCAGTTAACAATACTCTCTCGTGTACTTGAAAGTTGCCGAGAGAGTAAATCTTAAATGTTCTCACCACACGTACACAAAAATTGTAACGACACGAGGTGATGGATGTGGAGCCGTTAACTAAACTTACTGCGGCAATCAATCTGCAATAGATCCGTCTATCAGACCGGCCCGTTGTGCATGTTAAACTTGCACCACATTGTGTGTCAGTGATATGTCAATAAAACCGAGAGAGAAAAAGAAAGCTAAAAGAAGAACGAGCAGCATTCCTTTTTCTCCCTTGTATTTTTATTATTTTTTTTTTTTAATTTTTTTTTTCAACATTTTTTATTTATTTTTGGGACAGAGAGAGACATAGCATGAACGGGGGAGGGGCAGAGAGAGAGGGAGACACAGAATCGGAAACAGGCTCCAGGCTCTGAGCCATCAGCCCAGAGCCCGACGCGGGGCTCGAACTCACGGACAGCGAGATCGTGACCTGGCTGAAGTCGGACGCTTAACCGACTGCGCCACCCAGGCGCCCCTCCCTTGTATTTTTAAATGTTGATTTATTTTTGAGATAGAGCCCATGGGGGAGGGGCAGAGGGGGGGAGGGGACAGAAGATCCAAAGCAGGCTCCATGCCGCCGGCAGCGAGCCCGACTTGGGGCTCGAACTCACGAACTGCGAGATCGTGACCTGAGCCGAAGGTGGATGCCCAACCAACTGAGCTACCCAGGTGCCCCTTTTCTCCCCCTTTCCTCCCCCTTTTAAAATTTGTAGCAAGGTACACAAAACATACAATCTGCCGTGTTGACCATCTTGAAGTGCACAGGTGAGTGGCATGTAGTACATTCACATGGCTGTGCAACCGTCACCATTATCCGTCTCCAGAGCTGTTTCTTTCTTCCCAAACTGAAACTCTGTCCCCATCAAACAACAATTCCCTATTCCTCTCTCCCCTGCTGGCAACCGCCACTCTACTTTTTACCTCTATGAGTATCTTACATGGTATCTCATACAAGCAGAATCATATGGTATTTGTCCTTCTGCGACTGGCTTATTTTGCTGAACACAGAGTCTTCACGGTTCACGTGTGTTGTAGCACGTGTCGGAATATTCCTCCTGTGATGTAGCACGTGTCGGAATATTCCTCCTGTGCACGGCGGAATAATATTCCATTGTCTGTATATCCCACATTTTGTTTATCTGTCCATCAGTAGACACTTTGGTTGTTTCCACCCTTTGGCTGTTGGGAATAACACCGTGTTGTGCTTAATTGCCTCCTAGAAAGAACCACGCCATTCTTCAATAGTTGAAGAGAGGAATCGTGGCACAGTTATTCAACGCAACACTCCGTGACAAGAAAGAATGAATTACTACTGCAAGCACAGCACGGATGGAGTTCACAGACATAACCTTTGAGAAGGGGGAACGGGCAGTGGCGCTCCATGAGGGGCTTTCTCAGGTGTTGGCAAGGATTCTTCATTGAGTGGGAGGGTGGTTTCATGGGTATTCACTGGGGAGCACATATGGAGCGTTATCCATGTATGTTCTGCCCATTGTTCTGTGAGCAGTGACTTCAACTTTAAAAGTTGAAAGAAAAGGGGGCGCCTGGGTGGCGCAGTCGGTTAAGCGTCCGACTTCAGCCAGGTCACGATCTCGCGGTCCGTGAGTTCGAGCCCCGCATCGGGCTCTGGGCCGATGGCTCGGAGCCTGAAGCCTGCTTCCGATTCTGTGTCTCCCTCTCTCTCTGCCCCTCCCCCGTTCATGCTCTGTCTCTCTCTGTCCCAAAAATAAATAAATAAAAAAAAAAAAAAAAAAAAAAGTTGAAAGAAAGGGGCAGTGGGGTGGCTCAGTTGATCAAACGTCTGGCTCTTGGTTTCCGCTCAGGTCATGATCTCGTAGTTTGTGAGTTCAAGCCCCATATTGGGCTCTGCAAGATGGGGCAGAGCCTGCTTGGGATTCTCTCTCTCCCTCTCTCTGTGCCCCTCCCCTGCTCTCTCTCTATATCTCTCATAAACAAACAAACAAACTTTTAAAAAAAGAGTTGAAAGGGAAAGGAGCACCTGGCTGGCTCAGTCAGAAGAACGTGTGACCCTTGATTGTGAGTTGGAGCCCCATGTTGGGTGTAGAAATTATGTAAATCAATGAATCAATCAATCCCTTGCACCATTGTTTCCTTGTTCTGTTTTCTAGAGGCAAACAATATAATCAGTTTCTTTTGTTTCTTTCCAGTTATTTTGTGCTAAGTACCTGTGTATATATTTTCCAGCATACTAGAGCCAGTGGTTTTGCACTGTCTTTTAAAAAGATTTTAAGTTTTGCTTAATAATCTATCTGGTATAGTTTCCGAGAGCAGAACACAAAGATTTTCCTCAATCTCCTCTAGACATTTGGGTTTCCAATAGTTTGCTATTAAAGACAATGGTGGAAGATGAACCTCAACATAAACCTCACGCCTTATGTAAAACATAACTCAGAATGGATCACAGACTTAAATGTTACAGAAGTTGCTAAGGACAGCCCACATTCAAAGGACACATTAATCGGGGCGGGTGGGGGGAGGCAGGATGCAGCGTGGGAGAGAATTGGTTACAGCACAAAAGAAAGCCATTCCTATACGTGAATATAAGTAAATAATATAAGTTCAGTATGATTATCCATTCAAATGCATCGTATTGCCAATGATTTTATGTAGTGGACGTTGCAGTGTATTTTTGCAATTTTTGCCTGTGGATAGTGTGATTTAAACTTGAGTATTATTAAAAAAAAAAAAAAATTAGCATTAGCAGTCTTCCCAAGCCTCATCATTGTGATAGCTCCCCTTCAGATTTTGGGTCCACTCTTGGATTCCATCATTCTGGATCACGCACAGCTGACATTTCCTTTGCCTTCAACGGCCACATGGTCTCGGATTGTGAGGCACAGTCTTGTGGGGTCTTAGTGTTTCACAGCTTTGCCCCCTGATCTACTGCTAGCTGCGTGACCTTACAGTGTTTCCCTGTTCATGGTGCGTATCTTTATTTGCCATACAGGACCTGCTCATGTCTCCAGCGATCCATATCTACCCAAACCCTTGACAGTGTTGGCTCTACAAAGGCGAACACTTGTCTGTCTTCTTTCTGTCTTCCAGACCTGGCACAATGCCTGGCAAATAGTAGTCATTGAAAAAAGTATTTGCTCATTAAATAAATAAATGCTTTGCCAGCAGAGTTATAGTCTAATGTAGATTCGATCCATGTGTATGGCAAGACTTCAATTTACATTTTTGTTTCTTTCTGGTAATCAACTTTTTGCCATTTATTAGTAAATTTTATCTTCAAAAAAAAAAAACCCTCAAGAACCATTCTTTAATGTTGCAATGTATTGAAGTGTTGCAAGTAAAACGTTTGATGTCTGGGATTTGATTTTTTTTCCAGTTTTTATCTTTGAGGAGGAAAAAATATTTAATATTTTTGTTGTATAAGGAATAGTCTCCAAGGCAGGTACTTATACTCCTGACCTTAACCCCATACACTCCTGTTTTATAAAGCTATAGTACAGAGCAAAGTTGGAATTGAAAGGTATGGTAGAAGACACGACAGATAAATCGAAAGGAGCAGGGGGGTGGGGCTTGATTTTGATTACTCAAGGAATAAAAAGTTGGGAGGAAGTAAAACAAGATGGCAGAATACTGTTAATTATTGAATCTGGTGGTAGTTACATGGAGGTTCATTAGGATCTTTTCTTTATTTGGGGGAATCTTTAAAATTTTCTATAAGAAGGGCACCTGGGTGGCTCAGTCGGTTAAACATCTGACTTTGGCTCAGGTCACAATCTCACGGTTCACGAGTTCAAGCCCCGAGATAGCTCGGAGACTGGAGCCTGCTTCGGATTCTGTGTGTGTGTCTCTCTCTCTGTGCTCCCCTGCTCACACTGTCAGTCTCTCTCTCTCTCTCTCTCTCTCTCTTTCAAAAATAAACAAATATTAAAAAATAAATTTTTCTATATGAAAACATTGAAGTGCACTTAAATAATAAAATTAAAAAAATTGCCTGCCATCTTTACAGAAGCTCCAAGTGTTATAACCACATGGAAGATTATTTTAAAAATACCTGGATTGAGGGGCGCCTGGGTGGCTCAGTCGGTTAAGCAGCCGACTTCGGCTCAGGTCATGATCTCGCGGTCCATGAGTTCGAGCCCCGCGTCGGGCTCTGTGCTGACAGCTCAGAGCCTGGAGCCTGTTTCAGATTCTGTGTCTCCCTCTCTCTGACCCTCCCCCATTCATGCTCTGTCTCTCTCTGTCTCAAAAATAAATAAACGTTAAAAAAAAAAATTAAAAAAAAAAATACCTGGATTGAGGTGCCTGGCTGGCTCAGTTAGAAGAGGAAGCGACTCCTGGTCTCAGGATTGTGAGTTAGAGCTCCACGTTGGGTGTAGAGATTACTAAAAATAAATAAATAAATAAACTTAAAAAAAAAACACAAAACTTGGATCAACAGACTTCTTGCCTGAATATTCAATTTATCTTTGATTATCTGCCAAACTATTCCACATAGGAGTAAGACTATATGAGCATAATGCGCTCAAGCAGGTTTCCCTCAATTTTTCCCCACCGCTATATTCACAATTTTTTTAAAAAGTCTATTATTTTCTATTATTATTAGGCGACACTAAATGGAACCCTTTTCCATGACTGATGTAAAGTTTTCTAAGACAAAAATGACAACCCTTGGGTTCGTCAAAACATATGGATTATGACAGGTTAAGCAAATATTTTGCAGATGAAGAACGTAGTAAGTGGAATATTCTCTAGCCGCTCCCCCCCCACCTCCCGCCCAAAATTCTTAGCTCAATAGAAGGGTACTCTTAAGAACTAAAAGCCTTAAGATGTGAGTGGCCTAATTCTATCCCCTTAACGACTGAGAAATTCTTTCCATAATATCACTTCGTCAGCTTTTGGTTGGACGTTAACAGTGATGAAAGACTCCTAAGTCTTGGATCCGTTCTCCTTCCTGGTAACTTATTCCTTCTCTAGACACCACCCAGACTCATAGCTCTCGGCCACTTCTCTAGAGCTGCCATTGAGGACCAGGCGGAACTGGCCCAGTCCCTGTTGGAGACAACGGGGATCCCCTCCCAAGATCTTCAACTTACCACATCTTTCCTCTGCCTGGTGCAACCAGATTTTATGATGCTGGTGGAGATGGTATTCCCCTTTCCCCAGAACTCTTCTCAGAATGCCGCCTTTTCCCAAAACTGCTTTTAAGAATCAGTAAGGGGTGTGGGTGGGTGGTGGGGGGGAGGGGGGGGATTCATGTCAAAATCCCAGAGGAAACATGAAGCCTTAATTTCAATTGTGAGACAAAATAATGTTGCCTCTTATGAAAGAAGTGTCCAGCCTCAACAGACATAAGAGTATGGCTTGTTTTTGTAGGGAACATGATGGGGAAGGAGAGGAGATTGAGAATTTGGGTGCAAAGAGGCTTCCTAGTTTTTCTGGGATCATGGTGCCTTGGATATAGGCCCATTATCTATGAGGTGGTCTTCTTGTTCCCCTGGCCTGGCATCAAGCCCTTTAGAGACAACTTGGATATGTGGAAAATGCAGCCTTTCAAGCAGGGTGCAGCTACGTGAATAGATGACAACATTACTGAGGACCTACTGAGTGCCGGGCTTTCAGCCACATGCTGGCAAAATAGCATCAAACCCTATGCACAAAAGTTACGGGCATGTTTCTTTCTTTCTTGCAGTTTTCCAAAATGAAAATGGCATCACTGTTGTTTTTGATAACAAAAAAAATGCATATTATACAGAAAATTCAAATAATACAAAAAATGTAAAGAAGGGGGAAAAGTGATTGGTTTTCTTAGCATCCTGGAAAACTGGAGGTAAGAGCAACCACCTCACAAGATTGTTGGGAGGGTTAAATGAGAGAACGCATGTGAAAATATCTAGCACATAGTAGGTCCTCAAAAGCAGGGGTGTAGTTATAGCAAAACCAATGGAGCTTAAGCTTCAGGTCTCCACAGTGACATGAGCTCCTTCCACGGCCCCTGGCAGTTTTTCCTTTGGTCATCGATTTTTGTGAAATTTGCAAAAGTGATCTATTTTTGTATTTTTTTTCAAGTGCCACAAAATCTGGAAGGTCTCCTGCTAAACAATTGTAGTTACTTTCCTTCCCTTGACGAACAGTGAAACCATGTTTTCCATCTACTAGGAAAGGCCCGTGGAAGCGTCTGAGACCACCACGAGTTGGCAAGGCTCAGCTCCAGCGACAAATGTCATTTTACCTTTCCCTCGAGGATTACATGGCTCCATCTTTGTTAGTGAAGCCCGCTCCTTCATTCTTCAGAACGATCAAAATGGCTGGTGCCTTCCTGAGTCGAAGAACAGTGCCTCGGCAGCCTGCTAAGCCGTGTGCTTCCTAAATTTAAGAAGAAAGTGGTCCCTGCCTCCTCCCTTCCCTACACCACAACGGAAAACAGCCTCAGCTGTCAGCAAGTTGAATAAACAAAGTAAGGGATTATTTCTGCCTTTGTACCACCTGTGTGACTGATCTCTGACACCAACAGCTCTTATTATGAAATCTTATTTTGAGGACGCTGAGGAAAATGATTGCATTTCAGTGCAGAAAAACAATCTGAGCCTGTTTTGTTGGCTTCAAAAGATTGTTTTGGTCACTAAGGACCCATGAGAGGAGAGAGTCTGTCTGCACAGCTAATTATCTTCAGCCACAGGCTGCCTCCATGGCTCAGTACTGGCAGTAATGAGGCCTAGGTCTTGGGTTCGGGCCCCTTGTGGACAAGCTGACTTTGCTCCTAACATGATTACAAAATGCATCTGGACTTCGGTGCTCTTAAAAATGCGCATCACTTATCTAAGAGGGCCTGAGCGAGACGGTACGGGTATGCTCCTCACACAATTGGATGAACACTGTACAAGTACATGGTTCATTTTTTTAAAACGTTTTTTTTATTTTAGAGAAAGAGGGAGCATGTGCATGTGTGTGAGTGAGGGAGGGGCAGAGAGAGAGGAAGACAGAGGATCCAAAGCAGTCTCTGCGCTGACAGCAGAGAGCCCAATATAGGGCTGGAACTTGTGAACTGTGAGATCATGACCCGAGCTGAAGTTGGCCACTTAATCCACTGAGCCACTCAGGCGCCCAAAGTACGTGACTCATTGATCTTGGGGTTGCAGTGCTTTCTTGTAGGTGAGGAACAGACTTAGAGGTCTTTTATGGAACAGATGGGAGAATAACGTAAGAACAGATAGTAGTAAGTACAGTAAAACCTTGGTTTGCAAGCATAATTCGTTCCGGAAACATGATTGTAATCCAAAGCACTTGTATATCAAAGCGAATTTCCCCGTAAGAAATAATGGAAACTCAGATGATACGTTTCACAACCCACAAATATTCACATAAAAATGATAACAATACTGTAATACAATACAACATAATAAAGATAATACAAAATAGAAAAATAAACAAATTAACCTGCACTTACCTTTGAAAACCTTCGTGGCTGGTGTGAGGGGACAAGGGAGGAGGGTTATTGCATAGAGTGACTTTCACTATCATTAACAGAATCAGTGCTATCGTCACACTTCTTTTCATGCGACTTTAACAAAGAACCTATCCAATGACCTACAATGAAGCAAAGCATTCCTAAGCTTACTCTTGCATGGAAAAGCAAAGGACTGTCCATTGGTGCTTTGAAGGGACAAAAAATACTCTAGTGCCAGTTGTGGGCACTTCCCAACGTTCTGAAAATGCACTGCTTTCTGACAAGCACCGTGGCCTGAGACTGAGCATTTGACCATGGGAGACAATCACCGATAATCCTGGAGAGAGAGAGAGAGAGAGAGAAAACCATTGACTCAGTTGTGATCATGTGACAACTCAGCGTCACATACCAGTCGTATTGCAAGATATCACTCGTTTATCAAGTTAAAATTTATTAAAAATGTTTGCTTGTCTTGCAGAACACTTGCAGAACAAGTTACTTGCAATCCAAGGTTTTACTGTATTGTGGGTTGAATGTAGGTCTTCTTTCACTTTTGTTAGAAAAGCGATATATATATCCATTAAAACTAAAAAGTCAGAGTTACATCAGTACTTGGATCTATTGCGGTAGGAATTTCTGGTGACGACAAAGCAAGATGTAGAAGGAACATATGGTGTGATCTTGTTTTATAAGATAACTGAAAACCCTTGGCTATAGCTATGTATAAATGCATAAATGCCTTTTCATTTCTTTGTTTGTTTTTAAAGATTTTATTTTTAAGTAATCTTTACACCCAACATGGGGCTTGAACTCACAACTTTGAGATCAAGAGTCTCATGCTCCGACTGAGCCAGCCGGGCACCCCAAAATTCCTTATAATGTGTAGAGAAACACTGTGTTAACATTAGCTACTCTGAAGAAGACACCCACCAGTTGGACAACTACCAATCTACACTTTGTCTCTATGGATTTACCTATTCTAAACATTTCATATAAATGGAATCATATAGTATGTGGAGTTTTGTGTCTGGCTTCTTCAGTTAGCATGTTTTAAAAATTTTTTTTTTTTTCAACATTTTTTATTTATTTTTGGGACAGAGAGAGACAGAGCATGAACGGGGGAGGGGCAGAGAGAGAGGGAGACACAGAATCGGAAACAGGCTCCAGGCTCCGAGCCATCAGCCCAGAGCCTGATGCGGGGCTCGAACTCACGGACCGCGAGATCGTGACCTGGCTGAAGTCGGACGCTTAACCGACTGCGCCACCCAGGCGCCCCATCATGTTTTTGAGATTCATCCATGTTGCATGTATCAATGCTTTGTTCCTTCTCATGGCTAAATAATATTCCATTGTATGAATATACCACAATTAGTCTGTTCGTTCACTGAAGGACATTTGGGATGTCTCCGCCTTTTGGCTGTGATTAGTGCTACTTTGATCATGTATTTGAGCACTTGCTTTCAATTCTTTTGGGTACATACCTAGGAGTGGAATTGCTGGATCATATGGTAATTCTGTGTTTAATTTTTAAGGAACTATCAAACTGTTTTCCACAGTAGTTGAACCAATTTGCATTCCCACCAGCAATATAGGAGGGTTCAGTGGAATGTTTTAATTAAATAAGGAAAGGCACTAGAGAGGCCATAAATCCTTTTTTGTTTAAATTTTTTTTAACATTTATTTATTTTTGAGAGATGGAAAAGACAGAGTAAGACCGAGTGCTAGCAGGGGAGGGACAGAGAGAGAAGGAGTCACAGAATCCAAAGCAGAGGCCATAAATTCTTAGAGCCCATTAAGGGGAGTGATCACAGGGAGAACAGCAATATCAGTGGGTTGAAAATTACCTTTGGCCTTGGGCCAATTCCTTACTTTCATGGAGCTTCACTTTCCTCATTGGTGAAATACCAAAACCATGACATCACCAAATACTTGAGTATTAAACGAAAAAACATGAAAAAGCATACTCACTGGTACAGTGTGGACACAGTTAGCTGAATCTCAACGTTCTTCACTAACAGATACCTTCAATGTAGTTGAAAAGTTGGTGGAAGCTATGATAGATACACACATGACAATTTCCCAAAAGGGGAGAGTTTCCATAGAAAACGTGTCTCTAGGAAGTAGAATTTCAACCAGAAGAGGGCACTCATAGTGGGGGCAGTAGGTCACACGGTGGTAAAAAGCACAGCCTTTGCAACCAGACTGTCCTGGGTCTTCAAACTAGCTTTGCTTTGAAGTAGTCAGAATTCCTTCCATTGCAAGTGGCAAGAACCCAACTCAAACAGCCCTTCGAAGAAAGGAGACTGACTTGCTGGCTCTGGCAGAGCTTCCCAAACAGTGTCTTGTGCATAGGCTATAGGTGGGTGGTGGTCCTCCTCCCCTCAGCCCTGGTGAGGCCGTGGGGTCCACCAGGGCTGGCATCTTGACATAAGAACATGCAGAACCGGTCTCTCTGCTTCCCTTGGCAAGCTTTCTCATTGCACACCTGCTGTCTCATGTGATCACTGCCCCTTATGGGTTTCTATCCTCACATCACATGGTTGGAGAAGAAAGAAGGCTCCCCCCCCTCCCCCCCCACCCCCCCGGGCCACACGTGGAAAACCCCAGGGATGGTCTGATAAGCCTGGTTTCCATCATGTGTTCAAGTTTTCCACCAATTCCCATGACCAGGAGACTATGTATTTCAACTGGCCCAGCTTGGGTCAGCTGTGCCATCCCTTGTAGCCACAGGGATGGGATCATTGAAGATAATGGAAGCTCCCATCTCTACGGAGGGAGGGAGAAAGAATGGCTCCTCAAAAGGAGATGAACACAAACATTTTAATGACATCTAATTTAATTAAAAGTTTTTTAATGGCTTATGCTTTTGGTGTCATGTCTAAGAACACTTTTCCTAGCCATAGGGTCCAACGACTTTTTCCTCAGTGTTCTTCTATAAGTGTTAGAACTTTACATTGTGCATTTAAATTCATGATCCGGGGTGCTGGGCTGGCTCAGTCGGTAGAGCATGTGACTCTTGATCTCAGGGTTGTGAGTTCAAGCTCCACATTGGGCCTGAAGCCTATTATAAATTAAAAAAATAGAATGAAAAAATAAATTAATTAATGATCCATTGTTGAATTAGTTTTTTCATTCAGTGCAAAGTTTAGGTTGAACTTCCTTGTTTGTCTCTGGATGTCTAACTTTCCAGCATCATTTGTTGAAGACACTGTCCTTCCTCCGTTGAATTGTGCCTTTCCTAAACATTAATTGGACATATTACATTGATCTATTTTTGGGTTCTCTTTTCTCTTCCATTGATCTATGTGTCTATTCCTCTTCCAGTACTGTGCTGTCTTGGTTACTAACACTATATACTAAGTCTTAAAAACAGGTAGAGTATTTCCTCCCACTTAATTCTTTTTCAAAGTTGTATTGGCTATTCAAGTTCCTTGACCATTCCGTATGTATTTTAGAATTGGATTGTTTATATCTGCAAAAAACAATCTTGTGGCGATTTTTATAGGAACTATGTTGAATCTACAGATCAGTTTGGGGGAAATTGATATCTTTAGTATAATGAGCTTTCCAACTCATTAGTGCCTGACACCTCTCCATTTATTTAGATTTTCTTTTATTTATTTCATCAATATGTTGTGATTTGTCAGCATACAGATTCTATCCTGTTTTGTGCTGCAAAAGACCCTGTCCAGAGGGTGAAAGATAAGCTCTTGACCAGGAAAAAGTATTTGCAGACCACATGTCCCACAAAGATCTTACATTTGTAATATTTAATATAAAGAGCTCTCAAAACTTGACAGTAAAGGAAACTAACAATCCAATTATAAAATAGGCGAACAAGCACATGACAAGCTGTTCAACATCAGTAGCCACGTTATATTTTAGTACACACAAGCTTGGATCATGCACAGAAATCAAGAGATTGAATGTCCATGTTGACTTCTTAGTGTGGGAGAATTAAATGTGCTCATATTGGCCATCCATGATAAAGGATATAATTGGACAAATCCAGTGTTATGTCAAAAGTGTGTGTGTTTATCACACAGAAAAGCTACTGTTTTCTCCAGAGGCATATGCCAAATTTATAACAGTGTAAAAAGTATTACTGTATGGTACATGTGTTCCTTTTCAAAAATGTGTTAAGTACATAGAGCCAGCTTAATCTGTATCTTAAGGTAGCAGATGTTAATTTTCATATTTTCTAATATTTATCCTCAATGATCCCCCTTAATCCTACCATGCTATTATTTTGATCGTAAAACTCTCATGGTTTCTCCAATTTCTTTTTCCTTGTTTGTTTAACCATATTGTACCAGGCCATCATTCAGATAGGAATGTGTAGAACCTGGGATCTAAACATTGCTTTAAAGACTAATGCTATGTAGCAGTTAATTATCTGCCATATATGTATCGAAGGTCAATTAGTTGGCATTTATCAGGCACTGACTATATAGAAAGTTGTTTTTTTTTTTATGTTTATTTACTTATTTTGAGAGACAGAGAAAGAGCACATGAGTGGGGGAGGGACAGAGAGAGAGAATCCCAAGCAGGATCTATGTTATCAGTGCAGAGCCTGATGTGGGGCTCGAGCTCACAAACCGTGAGATCATGACCTGAGTCGAAGTTGGACACTTAAATGACTGAGCCACCCGGGCGCCCCAGGAAGAGTTTTTAAAAATTCCTCCAATGTGGAAAAATTTCAAAATAATTTTACATAAATAGTAGCTCAGGCCTCATGCTTTACCAAGTTTGTGTTGTTAATCAGATTATTTGTCCCAACAATGGAGGAGGGTCAGAAAAGATAATACAGTGCAAATACACTGATAATTAACCCAGGAGAGGACCAGTCCCCAACGGCTCTGATTATTCACAGTAACCTGTGTTTCTTCCTTGTTTATGCTCTGAACGTTGACCACGGAAGGGGCGAAAGTAGAATCCTGGGCAGTAACAGAATACGTTGAGGTATTTCTAATAGAACTGGTACATTCTTTAGAAACTGCTTCAGGATGGGTTAGTGTATCTCTTCCCCAAAATGACGAAACTCCTCATTGTTCTTCAACTTTTCAAGTTGTGATGCTCCTTTGCTGCCCCCTCAAGGTTCTCGGAGTTTTCTCCAGGAAGACACATTTTTAAGTAACCCAAGATGCCACCCAAAACAGAGTATAAAAATCTCACATAAGCTGCTCATAATGCAAACCACTGATAGTCCCAATGATTAAGGAACAGTAATGTTATCTTCCGCACAATGATTTCGTCGGGGGCTATTTACTTGCTATTAGTATCATTCGGGATGATGGATCTTTAAGATCTAGTCATTAAAAAATATATTTTGCATACATCTTAAGGTAAAAGAGCAAAACCTTTTTTTGATATGTAATATTCTTGGGCTTTTAGGACACCCACCGTGTAATAAATGAGTCACAGATTCTGTCTTGGTTATTGTTTCACTGTGTCTACCATCAACCTATCAACTACATTTTTGTTCTGAGATATAAGGATTTGCCAGCATTGTGCTGGGCAGGAAGGGCCTGTGGGCGGGCAGGGCCCACCTTGCTGTGCACCTAGGAATTCCCTGGCCTTTGCGCCCTTGACCTCACTTAGCCCTCACTGCAACTCTGTGGAATAGGCATTTATTTCCCCATTTCCCAATGAGCAAACCGAGGTAGGAAGCTTGTCAATGCCAAGTACATTTTCCAAACCCACCCACTTAATAAAGCACATGGACAATTCAAATGCCTTCAGAGTCCATGCTTTTCCCCACCCAGCGCTAGTCTCAGGAGAAAACATGCACTTGCTCATTCTTTCCTTAGGCTTCTGCTTTCCATTCATGCTCCTGTCCAAGCCGTTCGTTGTGCACCTGTTCTCTGTGGGCCCTGAAGATAAGAGTTTAAATCCTTCCGGGTTAGAAGGCAGATATAATGCACGAACCCCCAGACTCCGATGCTGCACGGCAATGAAAGCGTACCCCACAATCCTCAACTGCTCCCTTAAAAGTGGCTAAGATGGTAATCTCGACGTTTTGTGTATTTACCACAGTTGAAAAAATGCAATTACAAAAATGAGAGCGAATAAAATATTGGTCACATAGAGACATTGGAAGGCTGAAAGAGTAAGACACAGAATACTCAAACATCGGTAAATTCACAAAGCAGTTGTGATGCCTGGGGCCGAGGTAAGCGAGATTCTCCTACTCTGGGGAGCAGCTACTACCCAAGGGCTAGGGGAGCAAAGAAGGGCTGGGCTGGCTGGAACCAGAGCTCAGGGGGCTGGCGCCCCACTCCCAAAGCTGGGGTGGGAGGCGGGTGGTGTGCCTGACGCTGGGAAGCCCTCGGGAAGCTGGAGTTTGACGTGCTAGCTTCCTCCTACTCCTTCCTTCTCCTCTCCCTGCCACGTCTCCCAGCGGGGCTCCCCTTGGTAGAGTCCCCACAGGAGCTAACTGGCAAGGGAGCCCTGCAAATGCACTTGGCAAAGTCCCAACCCCAGTGTCAGAGAGCAGAGCAAGGGAAGCTTGGAGTGAATGAGTGAATGAATGACCAGCACAACTGGTGAATTTTCAACATGGATGTGACATTGGACACTATTGTGGTGATGTTAAGTTTTCTGATGGTGATGATACTGTGGTGTTTATGGAAATGTCCTTATTCTTGGGAGATGTGTGCTGAACTGTGAAGGAACAGCAGGTTAGGATTCTGTAACTTTTGCTAAAGAAAAGATTTTTCATGACACTGGCTAAGAAGGCAAGGTGGACTTTATTCAGGGAGGCCGTTGTGACAGGTGTAAGGTCCAGGACAGTGGGTCCATGCTGTGGCAGAGATCGGGCTCAGCTCTGACTCCAACGAGGACAAGTGGGGATTTCCAGGCAAGGGGCAAGGTGGGGCTTGGTGGATGGAAAACCGTGAAGAGGGGTACGTGGGGTTCTGGCTGAACTGACCTGTAGGACCCTGAACCTGACCGGATATTGGATGTCCAGCGGTCCCACTGATAGCACGATTCTGGCAAGATTGGACAAGGCGGAGAGGAAGTCTGAAAGTCAAGGTCTGTGTGAAGAAGTGCTCAGAGGAACCTGCTCAGAGCTTGGTCAAGGAGGCAGGTTCCATCACCCTCAAGGGATTTGGGAGGTAAACATTCAAGGTGGTGAATCTGGAGAAGGGAGATATGGGAGTTCTGTGTGCTATTTTGTACACTTACCTATGAATTTGAAGTTGTTTTAAAACAACACAATTTAAAAAAATCCCCAAACCTGTACAGTTCTTTAGTTTTTGGTCCATGCCTCCAAGTGTCGTGTGGGCTGAGCCTATTGCTGAATTTTGTTTGTCTAACCTGACAGAACAACCATGGCATTGCATTTCTCGTAACAAAGGACAAAACTTGTCGATCCTGCAGGATTTCATTGCAAACCTTGGTCAAGAAGGAGTATCTCAAAGACTTTAATCATGAGTACCATCTGCATGATTTTTGCTGCACCCTCACGGCAATGGTGTCTGTATTTGCATTATAATTTAAAAAATCAACTCGCTTTTTAAAAAGTGCTTTAAGAGAAAATTTTAAGTCATTACCCCAAATAAAAAACTGGTATCGTTTGCTATAAATAGCAGGTAACCACAAAACTAAACACATTAAGAACAGAACTATGTTATTAAATTTTTAAAAATAAAATGGAATGCTAGTAAAGATAATTATTTTATGAAAATGCATACTTGAAAATATTCTCCCTAATGAGAGCGAGACTTTATGTTGATTTAGCAATAAAAGGATTTTTGGCCCAATGCCACTTAGTTTAAAACGAAATGAGGTTCTAAATCAATGTGATGACCTCATTTTACCAATTTGATGATAACCAGTACTGAGCGTTTCAATTTAGAGGGCAAAAGATCTTTAACTTCCACCTTTAGTAGAGCTGGTTATTGATAATTCCTAGTGAAAATGATGTACTTTCATTCCAAAGATCCATTTGAATATTCATCACCTTGGAAGGATACATAAGATGGAAGATGGCTTAAAAAATCCTTTTCAGACAATGTAGTATGTTGGAACTGTAGTATAAATTTACTGCAGGAACATAGATCTTGAGCAGGCCAATTTGAAAGATTTCTTTCATAGCAGAGGCATTTAGAGGCAAGAAAAAATTAGGTTAGATAATCACTGTTGGCTTAGCAAAAAATAAAACAAAATAAACCAAATGTCTGATTAGAATTCAGGCTGGGTTAACTAGGTAGGTGGGTAGTTTTTCAGAAGAGTTTTTTTTGTTTTGTTTTGTTTTTTTGAACTACATTAAAAAAAAAAATCTTTTTTTTTTTTTTTTTTTTTTTAGTAATCTCTGCACCCAACGTGTAATTCGAACTCACAACCCCCAGATGAAGAGTTGTGTACTACTTCCTGAGCCAGCCAGGTGCCCTTCTCAGAACTGTTCACCTGACCCATATCCATCAGAAAGCATAGGCTTTTCATCTGGAATGCTGATTTCCTTCCAGAGGGAGGTTATCAAATACAGGACAAAAAAGTCCTGTTGGGACCAAGTCTATGAATTTTTCTTTCACAAGGAAAACTCAATGGGGCCAGCTGAGGCACAAGAGTGAAAAGAGACTTTTCCCTGAATCATCTTTTAAATAAATCTTGAAGTTTGAACCAGGTACAGGTGGCCCTTTGTGTAAAAATAAGTTAAATAATTAAAAAAAAAAATTTAAGACTCCGCAGAATTTGAGCCTCTTCTCAAAATACCCATATGCCAACTGAGGAAGAGACCTTTATTTTTTTAAATAAGCAAACAGTGATTATCTACCCATTCCTTACTTATCCACTGCCATCTGCTTCAGAAAATGTCAAGGACCTTTTCATAAATAATTAAAATATTTCCAGCAAAATGTTCACCTGAGTTCAGAAGCAGAAAGCTCAGATTATCAGGTTTTCCAATCTTGGTTGGTTTTGGAGTAATTGATTAATTGGCGGCTGGTCTCCGGGACCTGGGTGTAGGTGTCATAGTAAAGCCACTACCCTGAACCACGTAAGCACTTGGGTTACATCATTCCATTGAACTGTCACCAGCACTCTCCACCGCACAAAATTAGAGAAGCCTTTGGAGCATCCAAGAGCAACAATTCAGAAACCATGTCATCTATTCTAGTTAGATCAGATAAAGGCCAGGTTGAGATGTTTGCAATGAAAACAGGCCCAGGCAAGAAGCAAATGGTCTAGTACAACAAAGTAGAGAGGGGGATGAGGGAGACAGCACCTTACCTGCAGGTCTAAGCAGTTTTCATAACAGCAGAAGTCCGTGGGTCCAGGGCTCCCTTCTCAGAAGGGAATGGGGTTCGGGCTGCTCGGTACTTGGGGAGGCAGGGCTGTGGGGGACCGTGGATCAGAGCCGGAAGCAGGCCCTGCTGCCTGGCCCCCAGCCTTGCACACCTCTGGGAATGACTTGTCTGAGCTGGCCTCTGCACTGGGATCGCACAGGCCATCTAGGGAAGCAAGTAGCTTTGGGGTGAGTGGGATCCCTGAAGGCTGTTGCAGGGCCTCCCACTCACTGTCTTTGGTGGCAGAGATCTGGAAGCTTCCATCTCGGGAGGGAAGGGGCGATCTCTATTGTGAATCAGAAAGTACCCCCCCTTAGTATCTTCACAGGGGTACTGGGTGGCTGCTGGTTAAGGGTCCAACTCTTGATTTCCGCTCAGGTCATGATGACACAGCCATGAGATAGAGCCCCACGTCAGGCTCTGGGGCTGACAGCTTGGAGCCTGCTTGGGATACTCTCCCTCTGTGTCCTTCCCCTGCTTGCTTTCTCTCAGAGTAAACTTTTTTAGAAAAGGCCCCTCACTTAGTATCTTCAAAGGCAAAGTTCATTGTGCCTCGGAGTCCTTTCCAACTGCTATCCAGAAAAGCCATCCCTCTCTAAAGAGACAATTGTAATTGCAATCCATTTTTAGGTCTCCATACTAGTGTTGGCTATTTTGTATTTTTAGTCTCTTTAAACACCATCTACAATGTGACTTCCTGGTCTTACGACTTACTGATCTTTTATATAGTAGTGGTAACCTTTTCTCTTGAGACAATTCAGGAACACTAAAAATTGACAGGTTGTGTTTTTCTCTCAAAATAGAGTGCGAGCGGGGTGGGGGGTGGAGAATCCCAAGCAGGCTCTGCACTGACCCATGCAGGGTTCAGACTCACGAACCATTAAATCATGACCTGAGCTGAAACCAAGAGTTGGTACGAAGCTCAACTGACTGAGCCACTCAGGTGCCCCTTTAATAAACTTTAAATATTTTTATTAAAAATTTTCAAAAATATTTTTGAGACAATGTGAGCGGGGGAGGGGCAGGGAGAGGGGGAGACAGATTCCAAAGCAGGCTCAAGGCTCTGAGCTGGCAGCACAGAGCCCAACATGGGGCTCAACTTCATGAACTTTGAGATTGGACGCAACCAACTAAGCCACCTAGATGCCCCATAAACCTTAAATATTTTTAAAGCACAAAGTGCAATATGGCCACAATCCTGTATTTTCCCCACTACTTGCAGTCAAAGGGTGTTTGTTATAAAGGCCAAATTTTAGACCTATGCAAGACGTGTCAGCTGAAGCCGAAAGGAGTTTAGTAAAGTCTGGGAGTGTGAAATTAAGTGGTAAGGGGCAGTCATGTACACGTGGGACACACAGACACAAAAAGCTCACCTGCCCCACTAGGTTTCTACATATTGTGAAACAAGAGTTAGCTGCAGTTGGGGATTGGGACCAGGTTTCTAAAGGGGAAACAAATACTTCGGCATTTTTCACGGTCAACCAGATTGTGATTTACTGGCAATACTTCCCTTAGGAGTTGTGCTCGGTTGCGGGGAGAGGGTTTGGGGACCCGACAGGCTTTCTGTGCCCGGCTCCTTCACCCTCCAAGAGAGCACATGCTGGTCCGGTACTCTGGGCCATCTGTGACACAACCCTAGCACCAGCTCCACGGTGCCAGCAAGGCCAGGCAGAAAGCTTCAGCTCAGGGGTTTCTTCAGGGACCAGGAGTGGGCAGTTTAAGGCCACTGTGCACATCCCCTATTTGCAGTACTTGATATGTTAGTTCTCTTTCTTCCTATTCTACCTTCTACTTTTCCTTGTTATGTAACTGGGTGTCCCCCTACCTAAAGGCAGACGTTTTGCTCAGCACTTGCACTGAAGCTGGTCAGTGTTTGTTACACAGCTTAATAAAAGTGACCGCATTCTCGCTGGGAAGTACTACTCCACGTTCCATGGAGTAACTATGACGTAACTAGTTGTAAAAGCAGATACTGTCCAGATTTCTTTAATTCTACCTCTTCAAACGTGTACTCAAATAGCAAACCTGCACCGCTAGGCAGTCTCAGGTGCTTCTGGTGTTGTACTACCTCAGGCCTCACAACCATCCCGTGTGGTAGATCCGTCGACAGACTGTTTTACAAACGAATACTGAGGCACAGAAATGCAGGGGCTCTAGGAGGGCCTAGACTAGTAAGTAGTTGCAGCCAAAATGCGTGTGTGCTATTGCTCCCACTTTTGAGAAGGCGACTAAGACATAGGTTAATTTGTCCAAGGTGTCAATACATGTACAGTGAGACTTTTGAACCCAAGCAATGGTTCTCATCAGATGTCAGCAAGCCACGGCCAGCCTGTTTTTGTAGATTAAGGAGACACAGCCACACCCTCTCGTTTGGTATCGCCTATGGACCGTCTGGCGCTAGAATGGCAGCTAGGTAGTTTTAAGAGAGACCTTTGGGCCTGCAAAGCCTAAAATATTTTTTGTCCCTTAGAAAGTTTGCTGACCCCTGGTTTTCATCACTCAACACCATGATCTTTCTTTCAAGGTGTGCCTGAAAACATAGGGTGTGGTCAGGCTGCAATGAAAAACTTGGACATTTTCTACCCATCTGTCACAAAGTGTCCAGAGACAAAGGGGAACTAATTCCTTATCCACAGCAAACGGCGCAAGTCTTGATTTCCATCACAATCTGAATGACAGTCAAGGAGGACAGACTTATAGATTGAGGAAACAATGAAAGATCAGAATCACCAAGAAACATTTCAGAATCACTCTTCTGCCTTAACTAGAATTAAAGCATTTGGGAGATGTTTTGTATAAAATCCATACATACCACACCGCTTCTGGATTCAGTTTTTAGAAAGTAACAACTGAGCTATAATTTTATCTTCTAAGTGTTAGTATTTATCCATTCATATAAGCAATATAATCTGTATAGTCTAGGCAATGACTGTCTGGACTAAAGGTCTGTGTAAAAAAAAGAGGGGGTAAGGAGGGGGGTAAGCAAGTCTAGTCCAGAATGGTTTGTTACCCCTGCCCCTCTGCTTCAGAAGTTCAAGTGTTGGAAATGAAAATCCCAGCCTCCTCGTTGCAGTTGGTTCACACTCTTCTGAAACAGTGGTACTCCCACGTTTGGAACTAAGGAAATCAAAGACGGCAGCTTCTGGCCATCACTCCTTTGAGGCAAAGAGGAATAGGAGCAGTGATTTCTATGCAACAAGATGAAAGCCAAAAACCTGTTTTATCCAATACCTGTAGGCAGAATGAAGCCATACTAAATAAAACATTACCTTGCTGTGAGGGGCTTCCAAATTGCTTAAAATGCCTTAATAAAAATATAATGCTCACACCACTATTAATATGCACCCCCCTTATTTACTATGAGACCAGGTGCATCAAGAATGTTTATTTGCGTATTATTTAGTGATGGTTCGGTTAGTCAAACTACAACTCCAGAGTTATGATAAAGTTGCCTCCCATTACAGAAGTGTCAAATTAGCTTTAAGACAATTTTACTTTTCTTTAAATTTACAGCATTAAAAAAATACTCCAAATAAGTTTTGCTACAAATTTCTAATACTTGTGCAGGTAACTTAATCCTTTGTTACAAAATACCCAGAAAACGTAAGAGCCACGCACATGATTTTCCTCCAGAAATAGCTTGGATTCATAAATATACCATTGTTGGCCGACACGCAAGGCCACCAGGCAACTAAATTTGGTACAAAAGGAAAAAACATGAATTTCCATCTTGTGTAGATAAAATGAGGTATTAAAAATGTGTTCCCAGATAATTCCAAAGAACCGTTAGTTCATGAACATATTACAATTAGTTACGAGCCCTGGATTTCCGGATCATGGCACAGTAACAGCCTTTAATACCAACCTTTCCCTGATGAATGCGATTCAGTTTCAGTTGTTTCTCTATTTCTAGCCCGAGGATGGATCTGCACCCATTTACTTCTTTCAGGGATCTTACTGACTCTTCACTGGTCCATCTTCTGACTTTCCCATTAGTGTTTAAACCAGAAACTACGAGTCTCACCCGTAAGCACTTAGTACAGAGCTTTGCAGACACTAGATTCTCCAAAAACATGCAGCCATCTTCTGATCACACTTCCATTTCAACTTAGGCAGGCGCGCCACATTTTTAACATGTTTTAAGTGTTGTAATAATTTAAATTAAAAACAACAGCGAAACTGCTATTGCAATCAGTACACGATTCGGCCTTCCAAACTCTATTCTACATAAGAAAGCACAAAGGAGTTGTCTTGACACATTTTACTCCAACAGGAATACAGGGTATAAAGTAGTTCCAAGTGTTACCCACACACGTTACAAAACAGTCGAGTAGGTGCCCACTGAAAGCAATGATTGTGCTGGTGAAGTCATTCAATGCTGTTCTGCAGGATACTGAAGCTTCTGGGCTAACAATGTGCTGAAAGCTGAAAATATATTTGAAGGATATTTGCTACCAAGTGAACCATCTTAATTTTAACTCATTCTTTCTATTCCATTTCAGATTTAATTTTAATAAAGTAATGCAAATCACTTAAAGAAAAAATCTTTAATTTTAAATTCTGATCTATGCATAAAATTCATTTTTGTATCACGGTTAAATTTAGTACAAACTATAAAAGTGTTAACACTGAAGTTTCAACAGAAATCTATTAAGATCCCCTAGAAAAATTATGTAAAGAAACAACAGCAAGTCATTCACTGCTATGAGGTTAACACACAAGGAAAAAAATTTCATACATTTTACTGAATTTATCAGCAAATAATTTTAGGCATAATACTTATCATAAAAATAAAAGTCTGAAAGTTGTACGTGGCTCCCTATCAATTACAATTTGCAGTGAAAATACTAAGCCAGATCTTTTTTATCTCCCAGAACAACACTAGTTTAAAAAAACTATTGGTTGAAATTTGCAAACTTTAAAGGGATACCAGTTGTGAAGGAATAGGTATATAACTTAGCTTAAATTAAAGTGGAAGATGGTAAAAACTAAATGCACAAGGAAAATATTAGGGGAAAAAGAAAACCTTCGAAGACATAGTTGCTACTCTAAAAAAATATTAGCTTATTCTTATATTAAAAACATTAAATGAATCAAAGCCAGACAGTACTGAATTTCTACACAGATCTCTTTGTACTTCAATGTTGTTTATTGAGTGAATGAGACACTACTGCCAGACATGCCAACGACACTTCACATTCAAGGGCTGGAAGCTGGAGAGCTTTCCAGATTGAGTCACTGCATAAGCCTTTTGGGAAAAAACTGAAAGTGACATCAAATATGACATCTTCATGCTTGTTTTTGTCTTCAGCTTTTTTTTTTCTTCCAATTTTTAGATCTACTGGTTTGTTGGGTAGAAGGCTTCTTTCTACCCTACAAAAAGACTCACATCCAATTAAGAGAACACTAGGTGTATAGCAAATTGTTTTAGTACACATCTATACTGAATAACTGATCTTAAAGCTGTTTTGTCTTAAATTTCCTTAAGTCTAATGAGAAAAATTAATTTTCCTTCCCTTTCACCTTCACGTGGGTGGCTTATACCAATAGAAAAATACTCTTCAGTGCTGCTGTAGGGCTTACAGGGAACCTCTTCAGTGGTACCATAGAAATCCTTTCAAACCCCACTCTGAAACCCAGTGCTTCTCTTCCTGCTGTTGTGGCTTTGCAGAAGAATGGCCTACACAACACAACTCTACCGTTCTCTTTTGCTCAAAAACAAAACAAAGAAACCTAAACAAAAGGGTAAACGTTTATTTGGAGTTAGTTTTCTGGTGGTGATATTAAGGCCCTTCAAGCAGAGTTCAGGAGCTCCTGTATGGCTGCCTGCTGCTCGGGACTGAGCTGTGCTATGCACTCAGTCCACAATCCTCCAGAAGTCTAGGAAAAAACAATTTCAAACATTTAGATTCAGTGAAATGGTCATTTAGAAGTATTTTACTAATCATCATTAGGTAGACTATAATAATGCCAAATACTTTCTGTCGAGGTAGTTTGAGGAGTGCCATCATAAAAGCAAGAAATCTATGCATTTCTTTAAAGTTCATTTCACTCACACTGTTTTCTTCATCCAATCTAACCTGAAAAGCTATATTAGATAGAGGACACAGTCAACTAAACAACACAAAGGAATAAGGAGCATAATTCACTTAAAAAACTTTGGTAGCTGACAGCTTATTTACTATTAAAATCTCATCTTTTTTTCTTCACAGACAATGCAAAAAAAACCTTCTACAGGAATATGCGCTAAGCACCAAGTGGAAGGTTCGAAGTATCTCAAGTTTAAGACAAACATTTTAGTACTGATAAAAGATGAGAACATATAGACAGAGTATACATTAAGTAATCTGAAGGCTGGAGACAAGAGAATATAAAAATGAAACTTCCTTTGCTCATTGGGTACCTATTTTTTTCCTTGTAGAAAACAAAACAAAACAAAACAAAACAAAACAAAACAAAACAAAACAAAACATCTCCCCAAGAAACTGTTTTATTTCCGCAAAACAGCTTACCTGTACTTGGCGGACTACATTAGCCAGACGTTTGGCACAAGGATCTTCATGTTTAATTGCCTCATGCATTTCTCCTTCTGCAATTATACTGAATATTTTGGGCAGATTGGTATTGTTGGGGCCAAGAACGATTGGATGATTACTGACCAAAGAGAAGAAAGCCATTATAAATGAAAATTAAGGAAAAATTACGCAAGCACTCATATTTTCCTATATCCTTCCCCTAATATGGAATTCTGCTATAGGATCTTTATAAAATGATTATGCATTCATTAAAATCAAATTCAGTGGCAGGAAAACCAGCTAATTTTATTTATTAGCTCTTCAGTGTTTTCCCATGTAAATTAAGAAAAATACTTGGCTCATCTCTCAGGTTAGTTTCAAGGGCCAAACAATAAATAGGACGTTCTAAGTGCCTTCTAAATAACTTGTGACTTATTAAAAAAAAAACAAAACAAAACAACAGAGCTATTACTAAGAATAGCAGTTTCTTATATGGCAAAATGATTTCCAAATAAATGTGAAGTTCAAAAGGATTTATGGGCATTTTAAGAGTAAGCCAGGGGGTGTCTGGGTGGCTCAGTCGGTTGAGTGTCCGACTTTGGCTCAGGTCATGATCTCGTGGTTTGTGAGTTCGAGCCCCATATTGGGTTCTGTGCTGACAGCTGGGAGCCTGGAGCCTGCTTCCGATTCTGTGTCTCCCTCTCTCTCTGCCCCTCCCCAACTCATTCTCTCTTTCTCCCTCTCTAATAAAAAAAGAAAAAAAAAAAAAGAAAAAAAAAAAGAGTAAGCCAGGAAATAAACGTCAGGCAAGTTTAATGGAAAGAAACATAACAGTGTATTTAACTAGGATTCCAGTCTTTGTCATTAAGAGAATTTCACAACAGTCCTTTCCAAGGGAGATGATCAAAGAGCATGATGGAGAAGTGGTCACTTCAAAGGCAGTAGTAGATAAGGAGTGTGCAGTCTCCACCAGGGTTAGCACATCCCTTAATGACAGTTCTCAGTGGGAACACACAAATACACTTGTGTGAACCTGAACTTAAACAGATATGAAGGAATATGTCACTGGCCTATTTCTACAAATTCCAGATGAGTGGTTGTAGCCCTTGGAGTTATTCATGAATAAAAGCAGTAATTAGTAGTGACAGAGCCTCGATCTGATTAACATTTAGGAGAACTTGGACTTAGAAAAACACACCACAGAACATGCCTTTGATTTGATAGCTTCTGTAGCCTCCAGGTTGTTGCAATTCTTAGATATACTCATGGACACAAAAGAGCATTAATAATGCCAGAGCCCAGGGCCAGATCTTGATTACCCAACTGGAATACTTTCCTTATACCACTGATTCTTGAATCCAAAAACCATGGTGCTAATGATACTTTGATCTCATTATACTAACACATGATACATGTCAATTCTACTTCTGTAAAGTGGGGATTAAAAAAAAAATATAAAGCCAAATAAATAAACAATAGATAAATGACGTGACATTTTGGTGACATAAACGGGCAACAACATTAAAAGGGAAACTTTTTTTTTTTTTTTTAAGTAGACTCCAATGCCAAGTGTGGAGCCCAGTGTGGAGCTCAAACTCATGACCCTGAGAGGGGACCCAAGCTGAGAGCAAGAGTCAGATGCCTGGGGCACCTGGCCAGCTCAGTCAGTTGAGCATCTGACTTTGGCTCGGGTCATAACCTCATGGTTTGTGAATTCGAGCTCCATATCGGGCTTTGTGCTGACAGCACGGAGCGTGCTTTGGATTCTCTCTCTGCCCCTCCCCTGCTTGCATGTGCACGCACTCTCTCTCACAAACAAACAAACATTAAAATTTTGAGAAAGAGTGACAGAGCGTGAATGGGGGAGGGAAGACAGAAGGAGACACAGCATCCAAAGCAGGCTCCAGGCTCTGAGCTGTCAGCACAGAACTGACACGGGGCTCGAGCTCCCGAACTTTGAGATCATGACCTAAGTGGAAGTTGAACACTTAATCAACTGAGCCATCCAGGCACCGCTATGAACGGTTAGAAAAAAAAAAAAAAAAAAAAAAAAGAGTTGGGTGTTTAACCTGAGCCACGCAGACACCCCTGAAAGAGAATCTTCTTAAAACATTATGTTCTATAATGCCTCATCTGTTGAATTCCATAAAGAACAAGTCAAACTAGATCTAACTGTAAGGCAGCGTTAACTGTGATACGGTTTTAAAGACAACATTATTAGAAACCTATACATCTGGGGGGCTGTGCACAGGAAACACTGTTTAGAGAGGAAGAAAGTGAGGTCTATTTGTCCTTTTTCTTACCTTTCGATCAAGTCACACAGATAATTGAAAGTCTGAACAGCTTCTTCTTTATCCTCATGAAGTGGAAGCCAAGACAACCAGTGAGGCAGGACTTCTTCCACGTTCACACAGTCAGGCTTGAACTTCATAATCTTCCCCACTGCTGAGATGCAGTTCTCTGTGGCATTGACGTTTTCTTTGGTCTTAGAATCAGCAGACTGAATAACTCTTACCAGCAGTGGAAGTGCTTCTAAAATAAGCAATTGCAAAAAGGTCAGTTTTTTAAAACCTCACATTTTCATGCAAAGTCAGTATTTTTTATATAAATATTTCTTTTTATCTTCGGTCCAGTTATCGATTGTAGTGAAGAATTATTGAAGTTTCCAGCCCGTTTTGTTTTCTTGGCTGCAGAGCCAGACCTAAGAAGGAAAGGAGGATTGCCCCGGCATGGGCCGGAGCATCAGTGCTCCACTAACTGGGAGCCCAAGAGGTCGGCAGACTCAACATTCAATTCCCGATCATCTCAGGGTACTTCAAGCTTTTAAAAGCCTCCAGCTGTATTCCTGCGCTGGCTTTACAGGGACCCCCATATGTTTTAAAAGTCCTATGCCGCAGCTGGGGTGTACCTCCCAAGCCCAAAATGAACTCTATTCTGGAGGATGGGGGTAGGGAGGCTCTGATTCCACTCAGATTTCATTTCCATATCTCCGAGAATAAAGACGGTCAATTTGTGTATGTTATAGGTGAGACGTTTGAAAAAGGGAAGAACAACACAGCAGAAATAGCTATATAATGTTTGGGGATGTGGAAAAGAGAACGAGAGCGCGATAAAAGGGATGCCTGGGACCGAGCAGAAGAAAGTACCTGTACAGAAAGGCCGGTAGTTCTCTCCACCGTACTGTGCCATGACACCCAGGCCATACGCAGCTGCTTGCCTCACTTCGGGGCTGCTGTCGCACACATATTGGAGCATCGGCCTTAAAAAATATTCTGCGTATTTAAAAGAGGCTGGACTACAGTGTTCTATGACATCATCAAAGATGCACAATCCCCATTGTCTGTCTGGCCATGGTCTATGTGGACACTATAAAAGAGATAATCTTTTAAGCTCTGAATACTGGAGTACACGAAGAACGTTAAAAAAAAATTCACTATAGGCTATCATGTAAGTGATAAGCTTACATGGATATTCCAGATACAGGCAACGAAAAACACAGTAATAATCACTTCTTGTGAATCCTCAAATTACAACACAGATTTAAGGAAGTACAGGTTTAAAAGACTTTGTATGATTTTTTTATAAAATCCCACAATTTGGTATCAGCATAAACCGGAAGAACCAACAGCAGCAACAATGTGGGTACATTTAATTCACAAAAAAGACAATGATAATGCTGTATTTAAAGAACAACAATAAAAGTTATGAAGATGTTAACTTTATATATCCACTCAACAGGCTAAGTCCTATGTGCCTAAGTTTTTAAAAAAAACGTGCTGCACTACTAAATACAAGATTAAAAGCCAAAGTGAGACAAATTTCTATTGATTGCTTTTCATGTGTATTTTAAAGACTGAATACATAAGGCCATCATCCAGAATCTATGATTGCTGGCTGTATGTAACAAGGATTTTAAGGGAGTCCTCTAGGGTCCACTGAAAAAAACTAATTATGTTGATAACTGAGCAGTGCACGGATAACCTGAAATAATGAAAAGTCATTTGTATGTCTTTGGAATGCATTCTGATTTAACTGAACTATGGAAAACCTAATTAGCAAACTTCTAGCATGTATCAAATGAGAAAATATCAAGGGCAATGCAATAAACCTGATAAAATCATGGAAACTCTTTAGGATTTCTAAGGTCTATTTTAACCTAGAAGTGGGTTTTCAAGTGCTGCACTGAAACAATCCCAGGTCAACTATCTAAAATAACGGTCAAAGAGAGGTAACACTTACAATTAGGTTGACAATTAATGGGAGCAGCTGTTCAAACCATGGTAACACCTTTTCCTTGTAGCTACTGAATATTGAGTGTAAAATGTCTGACACTTTGGTCAGAATATAAACATCGTTATCATCCTAAAAACAAAAACACACACAACACCCATATGTATCAAAAGGCATCTCCACTATTACTGCTAACAGTAACATTCATTTACAAAAATCTAGGAAATGCAGAAATTAAACTACTCATCACCTCTACACCTACGTAAGGGCACCTCTACGGCCGGGTGTCACGCCTCCCACCTGCCGACAGAAAGAGAAGTGCGGCCAGTACTGCACTTCCTCCAAAGACTTTCCTTGGAACATACTTACATTTCAAATTCTGAAACAGAAGTGTTTTTACTTCAGTAGTATTTTTTGCTTTCTGCAAGAATGTTTCTAATTTTGGAGCATCTGGGTGGAGAGATGTGGGGTCAGTTAACTGACAACACCTCATCCCTGGGAGCAATTTGTGTGTGTCAGCATGGGAGCACCCTGCACAGAAAGGGATGGACCACGCACGGGAGCACCCCACACAGAAAGGGGATGAGCCGTGTGCGGGAGCACCCCGCACAGAAAAGGGACGAGCCACGCTTGGGAGCACCCTGCACAGAAAGGGGATGAGTTGTGCACAGGAGCACCCGCACAGAAAGGGGATGACCCGCGCACGGGAGCACTGGTCCACCAGGATGGCTACGTGCCACATCCTGGAACCTAAATATGCAGCTGAAATACATCTGATGGCATCAAGTGGTTTGATGAGGAGAGAGCTGAACAAAGCAACGTAGAAGACTTATTTCAACCACTGCATGTGTATTATTTATAAGGAAATTCTCACTATCCTGTGATCTGGTAGAAAGACAGCTGTTGTTACAAAAAGATCTGGCCTCAAGCCCTAGACTCGCGGCAGTGTGTGGCTTTAGACAGTCATTTAACACCTGATTTTGAGTCCACTAATCTTTAAAACAGTGAATACGCCAGCCAATAAAAATTTGCTGAGAGGCATATATAAAAGAAACACTAGGTGAACTTAGAAGTGCTGTCATGTGGGAGGTATTGCAGCAAAAACACTCACACAGCATCCAAAACACAAATCAGCTAACTTCAATTACTTATTCTCTAGATTAGTAAATGAAATACATGTCAGATTCTTCCGCTAAAAATTACCGATAATTACATCAGAATGACAAGTCACAAATGAATTAGAAACTTAAGCATTTAAAAATGTTCCAGATGCAAATGATCATATAAATTAAGTTCTGAAGGGAATAATTTACCTCATCTTGTAGTGACTCTTCCACCTGTTCATCATAGTCTTCATCTTGTCTTTTAACTAAAACACACCCAAATAAATGTCTTTTTAAACGGTCGCCAAAACGGTCAAGGATTACATTCAGAAATAAAAGCGTGGAGAACTTACCTTGCCGTAATTCTTGATTTTTAAAATGTTCTTCGAGTTTAGCTTTCAATATGCCTCCCAATTCTTCAAAATGTTCATTATTAAGGCATCCATCTCCCATTACTTCAATGCACTAATGATGAAATTGAGGAAAGAAAGCAACCCATGAGATTTAAGTGTTTTAAGAGTCAAAAGTTCTGTTAAGAATAACACGGAAGCATGAGAAAAATTAACATAACTCAGCACGGTCGAAGACTAACTTAGATTAAATGAGTAGATTACACTTGCTTGGTGTATGTTCGTTACAATGACAGTACTTCAAAGAAAATAATTTAAAAAATATTTTTATTTTGAACATGTCCTGAGCAGATCTTAAATGCCAGGCATTACTGCTAGGAGCTGACATCTCAAAGATGGAGCAGACTATCCAGTTTCTGAGGAGCTCAATTACCACACACACACGCTCTACACAAACACAGTGGGGAGAAAGGACAAGGGGGTGCTGGGAGGGCACTACAGGCCGAGGAAATCACATGCACAAAGGCCCAGGGGGGCCTCCTTTGTTAAAATAGAAGAAATGTGAACTGTAAGAGTGTAAATGGGGACAAATGAAAGGTAATGAAGAACTTTTAAACCAAACTGTGGAGCAGACCATGGAGCCGTGAACAATGGGGGTGACCAGGAATATTGGGAAGAGGAGTGCAAGTATCGAGGAAGTTCATGCCTGAGAAAAGGAGAATGAACTGGGAGTGAAAGAAAGGAGAGAGACATCGGGAGCAGACCAAAGGAGGCGATCTCAGCACAGAGAAGACATAAGGGAAAATGAAGAGCAGAGGCATCTAGGAGAGAATAGGACAGAAAGTAGGTGTGAGCTGGAGATGAGCCAAGATTCTGCAGTTGGATTATTAGGTAAATGACGGTGGCAACTTATCAAGACTGGACTAAAACGTTAAAATAAGAAAGAAACATTTTCAGTAAATAAAAAAAAATCACTTGTTATAAGATCGAATTTTATTTATTTTTAGCAAGACTAATATATGAACATACAACCTTATACATACTTTTAAGAGAAGAATATTTACCTTTGCAAAAGAATGCATTATTTCTGAGAGGACATCTGAGTCTGGTTCTGTGCCAATGGCCTTGATTAGAGCATCACACATAAAATGCCACATCTGTGTGAGATACTCAGGACCACGAACTCTCGCACATTCCAGGAGAAGAGGCATGGATTCTGCTGCCGCCACTCGAACACGTTTTATTGTTAAGGAAACGTAATCAATACTTTCAGACACACTTAGTGTAATTCCTCTCCTTGAAAGATTGTTCTCTCATTCTGCTTACGTAAATGTTAAAGTGTTCACCGAGTGCCAGTCACATGGCCAGATTATCTGAGAATGCTATCCAGGAGCTTGTGTTAAATATATCGTGTGTATAAAAACAGACATCTCCCTGGCCATATGACTTATCCCTGTCTTTTCTGTCACCTACAATACAGCAGTGAGTCTCAAATGTGACCTGCAAACACAGAAATGATTGTAAAAGGTTCTGGGACCCTTAGAGCATATCTTAGTATGTTCTCATCCCCAAACTTATGCAATATATATTTCTAATGGGAAGCCTGGTGGGGGGATGGCACTCAGTTGGTAAGTGTCTGACTCTTGGTTTTGGCTCAGGTCATGATCTCACAGTTTTGAGTGTGAGCCCCATGTCAGGCTCCACACTGACAGCGTGGAGCCTGCTTGGCATTTTCTCTCTCCCTCTTTCTATACCCACGCCCCCTCCGCCCCCACCGCTCATTCTCTCAAAATAAACCAACTTTAAAAAAGAAAATTTAAAAAAATGTTACTAATAAATGCAACCAAAGCTATATTTCTCCTGGGAACACTAATTAAGTTCTCCTGTCAGAGCCTTTTCAGTTTCAATGAAGACCAAGCTGTCCCTCCCTATCTAGTGTCAGTTGTGACATCAGGTCGTGAGACTTCCCTTTGTCCTCTCTCATCATGGTAAGTTTCTCTTGGGCAAAAGCCATCTTCTGTAAAGGATACCACTACAGGATACTGCATGAGGAACTAAGACAAAGGGGCTCTGGAGTCAGGAAGATCTGAGTTTGGGTCTGGGCTCAACCACTCTGTTGGGCTGTCCCTTTTTTTAAACCCATCTACGAAATTGTGTGTGTGTGTGTTAAGGCCTAAAAATGTTTCCATGTATTAATTACGACAATCATGTTAGGAAGGAAAACATTTAACATGCAGATTTATCAAGAAAGGTTTCTCCAAGGTGACACCCACATTTGAAATGTAGGACTAGGCCACAGAAAGTTATCAGCGGGTCTCTTAACCTATTAAGAAAACTCTTAGTTTCAGGGCACCCGGGTTGCTCAGTCGGTTAAGTGTCCGACTTCGGCTCAGGTCATGATCTCACCGTTCGTGAGTTCGAGCCCCGTGTGGGGCCTGTGCTGACAGCTCAGAGCCTAGAGCCTGCTTCAGATTCTGTGCTTCCCTCTCTCTCTGCCCCTCCCCCTCTCGTGCTGTCTCTCAAAAAAGGAACATTGAAAAAAAAATTATAAAAAAGTCTTAGCTTAACACCAACAGATATTTGAGAAAAGTTCTTATATACAACTACAAACATTTGCTAAAAATATCAATCCTTAAAATCTTTCCAGTGGTTCACAGAAAAAGCTGTCAACTAGAAAATAGGTAACATTTTCTTCTTGTTTTTGGCACAAACAAAAACCATGACACTAAAGCACCTGCAAAAAATGTAGTTTACAATCTTAAATTAGTTAGTGCAAACAATCAATCACAGTGAAGCACACATCAGTTAACACAAAGTCAAACACTCAAGCTACAATTTAACTAATTCTAGAAATGTTTTGCATTCAAAAATTATAGGATATCATCATGGAAATAAAATTTCAGTAGAGGGACCATCAGTTTGACAACTTGTTCAGTGTATTCCACAAAGCCTTCCTTTAACTCTTTAGCATAGCAAACCTGAAACCAAAGTATCAGAAATCAAGATCCATGTTAGTTTTTAGGTACTAACATTTATTAAATAGCAGAATTGTAAGGACCACAGAATGCTGCACCCTGACTGGAAGTACACTTAGAGCTGCATGCAGGACTGTGACAAGTATCTGGGAAATACAAATATAAATGTAGAAAAAGCTGTACAAAGGGAAAGGGCCTTGGCGTGACTGCAGTATACGCTGTCATTCAAAGACCGGAACACCCCACGTTTTTAGTGTTGTGTGTGGGAGAATGGTGCAAAAGTTTCAGCACTCTGAGGTACTTCAAGCAAAATATATCATTGAAGAAAAATACTTTAAAAAGATATAAAAAACCCGAACACTTAATTGTAGCGTATCACTGTGTAAATCTGCAAATAGGCTTATGTTATTTTGTAATAAAAAAATCATTTCATCAGTGAAACAGAAAAATAATGCTGCTTTAAAAATAATTGTTTCTCGGGGCGCCTGGGTGGCGCAGTCGGTTAAGCGTCCGACTTCAGCCAGGTCACGATCTCGCGGTCCGTGAGTTCGAGCCCCGCATCAGGCTCTGGGCCGATGGCTCGGAGCCTGGAGCCTGTTTCAGATTCTGTGTCTCCCTCTCTCTCTGCCCCTCCCCCGTTCATGCTCTGTCTCTCTCTGTCCCAAAAAAATTAAAAAAAAAAAAAAAAACAAAAACGTTGAGAAAAAAAAAAATAATTGTTTCTCGGGGTGCTTGAGTGGCTCAGTCGGTTAAGTAGCTGACTCTTGGTTTTGGCTCAGGTCACCATCTCATGGTTCGTGGGACTGAGTGAGCCCTGTGTCATGCTGTCAGCACGGAGCCTGCTTGGGATTCTCTCTCTCTGCTCTTCCCCTGCTCGCGTGCTCTCTCTCAAACTAAACAAACTTAAAAAAAAAAAAAAAAAGTTTCTTTACTTTCTTCCACATTAAAAGATTTGATAATTTTGTTTAGAGATGTTACATTTACATTTACTCTCTAGTTGAAAGATACCACAAAAATCCAAAATGTCTATGAATTATATTATAGGCATAAATGTTTACAATATATAGTAAGTACTGATGATAAAAATAAGTTCAAGAAATACAAGTTTAAATGAACTGGTAAATACAACAATGTTTTATTAATGCAAGATAAAATTTAAGTTATTAACTTTTATTTGGGCTTACTCATCTGCTAAGTTTGTAATATACCATAATTTCTTAATTCTACCTTTAAGAAAAATAGATTATTGTCCCTGTCTGTAACACATGCTCATAAAGGGGAAGGGGAGGGAAAAAACCAAACAAAAAAACAACCTCAAAGAGAACTTGCACACAAGACCTCATAACACTGCAAGAGGTAATTACTGTAAACATTTTGATGTCCCTACCATGTTTATATTTTTTGTATGACTGACATCATACCAGTTATATTTTCAGTAGCATGAGCACATTTCTGTTCATTCATTCATTCAAAAAATATTCCTTGGTCATCTTATCTACTATACACTAAGCACAGAACAGACAAAAATCCTTGCCCCAACATAGCTTTGTATCAGCTGGGTACAATAATTATTATCTTCCTGATAACAGGCATTCAGGCTTTTCATTTTTGTTGTTGTTATTAGAAACAGCAGTGATCATGAAGTTTACCTACATGATTTCTTTATCCAGAAGTGGAAATGTTGGGTCAAAATGTTTCTACATTTTATTTTTTAAAGAATATATTCCTGCTCTTCAAATAATTTCTTTAACATCTATGGGAGGCACTCCTCTGAAATGTGTGTATGAATGTGTTCTAAGAACTCGTCAACTGAAGTCTGATAAACACTATACGCACTCACCAGCATCTGACAAGCAGTGGACTTTTCTTCCAGTCCTGCAGTTTTAATACCAAAACTTTGCTGATCTCCAAGGTTCACAAACTCCCATCCGTCATCATCACTCATGTTTTCCATGTCTTGGGCTATTAACAAGGAAGAAAACAAATTCACGTTAAAAATAATCACGGGGAGGAATTTTACAACTGTTATGTCTTCATGAAGACACCTACTATCTAAAAGGGCTACTTCAGGCTTAATTGAAGCGGTCTTCATTAAAGGCCCCATAACCACTGGAAGGTACTGCTGAAATTCTTTTCCAAGAATTTTGCACATTCTGGCCCATGCTGAGATCATGTAAGAGATCTGGGGAAAAAAATTAAAATTGATTTCAAAACAATGGTAAATAGACAATCACAAAGAAGCCATTTCCCTATTTCATACAAACAATGTTTCATTTCACATTCATAGCCCTTCAAGCAGAAAGTACATTTCCTAGGGTCATATACTTAAAACATTCGGAAACAAAATCACTGTGAGCCTTTGCCCTGGGATAGAGAGAGCAGGTGAGGGAAAAGAGGAACACCAGGACTGTGTCTTATTTTTTTCTTACTTTCAAGAAGCAATATATAATTTTCTCTAATAGCATCTGAGTCACATATATAAAATCTACTTACCATTTTAACTCCTAGGCCCTATATTTTTTGAAGACAAGAACATATTTTATCTGACTGTATCTTTACTGCCTAGCATTCCATTCATTAAACATTTATTAACACCAGAGAGAACATCCCTTTCTCCTAGCTGTTTCAATTTTCTGTGTAAGTGGCTGGGTGTTTTTAAGACACCTCTTCTACTACTGTGTTTACATAGTCTGAATCACCTGCAAACCATCAACAGAGGATCTAGTTCTAATTCATCATCCCTGTAACCCAGAAAGTGAGTTGATTTTTACTAATATATCTCACGTGCGTATACACACATATTCTCCACACCTACTCTAAAACAAACACCCCCCCCCCACACACACAAAAGAAAAAACAATCTAAGTTCATAGGAAATAATGATAGCATGGCCGTGTAAAGTCCAAATGTAACCCAGCAATTATTTATGGAGTCGCTGTTATTCATTAGGCATCATGAATACTATTAGGACCATGACACACACACACAATTTACAACACTGTGTCATAAGGACCCACTATCAAGACTTATACTGGCCTTGAAATATGAGCTGGGATTAGTCAGGCTGCATGGGGCAGGGGTGAAATGAATGTGTGCTCATGGGCAGAAAGAAAAAAGCAGAGCAGGTTTGTGGGAAGTCATGTGGCAATGACAGGGCCGAGAGATGTCCAAATGGAGATGTCTAGTAAGCGGGGGGATCAATGAACCCTGAATTGAGAGAAAGATCTGGCAGTTACAGCACACGGAGGAAAACTGAAGCCATGGTGTGGATGACACTGCTCAGGAGGGAAGAGGGCCTAGGACAGAACCCTAAGAGCATAAAAATACCCAAAAAACCAAAAACCAAAAGCCAGAGTCAGGGGAGAGAGCAGCCAGAGCAGACTGAGAAAAAGATGGCATGAGAAGTAGAAGGAAAGCCAGTGAAGAACATCTCTGCAACCAGGGACTATCTCAAGAAAACTATCACTCAATTTCTTTTTTTGAGTACTTTTAACTTTATACTAGATGTACATCTAGGCCAACATGTGAAAGCTGCTTTACCTGGGGATCATCATCTTCCATATCGCTAAAGTCCGTCTGGGTCTTCAACAAGAGCTGCATCACATCTGATGCATCTTGCATGAACTGGAAGAAAATATTTGGGAAAATCAACACCGGTGTTTCTCGTGGCTACAGAACAGAGAGGTGCTCACCACTACCCAATTTTGGTTCTTGTATAATAACACAACTTTCCAAAAGAAAATCTATTACATTTCCCACATGGGTCATAACCCCTTAGACAAAAGTATCACACTGAAAAATTTTCATCTATGTTGCACACACCTAGTGCTCTTTCTAGAAAAATAGATTCTCCAGTGAAGGTCAGAGTGAACTGCAGTATAAAGGAATTTCTAATGATATCAAGTTTTGGTCTATAGTTTATGTATTTCCAGCAGTAAAAAGATAATCCAAATCCAGAAAGAAAACTTTGGATTGCTCCCTAGAAGTATAGGATTTTCAGGTAACTCTGTGTAGTTCTGCCAATCCCCACTGTATAAACAGGCAGTGTTTCAGAGACAGTTTGAAAATCAGACAGAGTAGGAACATGAAAACATTGTATTGATTAGGTTCTCAGTATCTCACAGAAAATAATTTCTAAGGTAAAGTTAACACTGGTGCTGGTTTTGGAGGAGACCAACTGGAGAGGTTCTACTGTTGGTAGTTCTGAGAATTAGAGCGCAAGAGGTCAATGACAGGGGGGACTTCATTTGGATCAGCTTTGAGACTCTGATATGCTGGCTGGAAGACAAATACATCTGCCAATGGTCCTTGCTAATTATTTTCTGCAGAGCTATATGTATAGAGATTTCTCTTAGGACACCTGATGGTTTTTGGATTAACAAGAAAGCAAACGGAATGTTACCAAGTACGTGTTTAAATGAGTGAAGCTAAACATATGGATCTTGAACTCCACACGCCTCCCAGTAGACTGTACATGTGGTAGGAAGAGGAGGAGATTTCAAGAGCATAAATGAATTAAGAAAAAAACCTTAATATTAATGCTGAAAAAATGAATTTCTATATAAAGCTAGAATTACAGGAGAGTAAGATAATGGAAAAAAAACAAGTATCCGGAAAACCATTTAGCAGAAGGAAAAGGCCTCTAAGTACCTCCCTCAATGCCTCCACAGCCAAACTACAGACAGTAAATTCAGCCTTCTACAAATCACTTACTTTTTCCTTCCCAACGGCTAGACCAATGAGGCTGATGCACTCAATAGTTTTTCCTCTGAGAAGTCGGAGTTCCTTCTGAACTGCGTTCTCGACGATGTGCTTTAGTGATGGCATAAATAAGTCATAGTAGGGGACAAATTTTTCCTCTGCGGTATCTGCAACTGATGCGATAGATGTCACAACTTGTTCCAGAACTAACTTGGTGCCTTTCTGAATCAACTAGGAGAAGGAAGACACACAAAATAAATCATGCAAACGAGAAACTGGAAGAAATACCTGCTCCGAGTTCTCACAGGCTTCTCTGAGACAGCCAGCGGAGACCACCCTCCAGCAGCCCGAGTGGAGACCGTAGGTTCCGGAGCAAATTAAAGAATCCCTGCGGAACTACTGATGTGGGATCTCCTCTCTCTTCTGTTAATGGAATGCTCCTTACTCAGGTCTGCCTTAACTCCAAGCAACCAATTCTCAAGCACAAATCTGATTCCTTTTCCAATTTTTGTATCCCAGCTTGACACCCGTATTTCTCGGTCCTTTTACCTCACTGACTCCCACTACTTACCGTACACTCTGTGCCGTCCTACCATGCATGAGAGAATCCCCTTCATGGTCCATTCCTTTATCTTCTCATGTGACTCTCCCCAGAAGGTAGCACTAATGACCCCATCAGAGCCAGAGCTTTTTAGCCAACTATTTCACTGTCTTGGTGAAACACATGAGCTCCCCTTTCTCCTGCATTCAAGACCTACAGGTTCTCTGACCTGGCTAGTAACAAACACTGGGTACTTGCAGCGGGGCTCATGCTGTCACCTGGTAACATTTTCTAACCCTTGAGGATTCACAGGAGTACCTGACCCAGGGACTATTCCAGATTTGTTTCATTTCCCCCCAATCAACTCCAGCCACTCTGAGCAGAGTTCTTCCCCCTGCACGACCACTTCCACTGCCCCATAAGAGGGTAATTTACTCCCTTCTTCTGCATCTGCTCCACGTTTCAGGTCTTGACTGCTTCTGATCTCCAAGGAACGTTGTTCCTCATCAGCTACCTTCTCTTTGCACAACTTTTGCTCACATACTTTAACTTCTTCCCCAGGCCATCTTAACAATTCCTTCTTTTAGTCTTTAAAAAATCTGACCTGTTGCCTCTTTGGAGTAAGGGGATGCAATTGAAACTCTATTTACACTTCAGCCCTCTACCCAAACACACTTGTAAAGTCACGTTTGATCCTTCCGTTCCTGATTTAACCAACAAACTCATCTGCCTTCAACTGGGGTCTACCCGTCTTCAGATTCACTCCTGTTCCTTCCTGGTCTGCTGTCACCGGACACTGAACACCGGAACACCTGTCATATTTCAAAAGCCCCTTTCTTCGCCTTCGGAGACACTGTATCTTGTCTCCACCCCGTTCTCCTTTAGAACATGACGTGAAGTGTGGTTTACTAACTCTTCCTGGTTCATAACGAATTGATGTGTGGGAATTGAGTTAGTAACGTTAGAAACTTTACTTTTATAGCAATTTGACAGTAACTTTGTGTCTGCTAAACACAGGAGTTTTCTTAACAGGTTTTTATTTGTCCTTTTTATTCATTTCACGACAAACTGAGCCTGAATCTTTGCCTTTCTCACTTGCATCCTCTCCTCACACACTGCTATACTAACATAACTGAGTCTCTTAGGTTCTATTTCTTATTTAAGCTATCACTGTAAACCTTCTATTTGGACAGCCAGGCCTGATTTTAAAATTCAACTTATTTAACGTAAAAATGATATTCTTTCTCATCTGTCTACTTCTGTCATCCAGGTGAGAAGGGTCAACTTTTTTTACTTATCTTTCGTCTTTTTTTTTTAAGTTTATTTATTTTTAATTTTTTTTTTTTCAACGTTTTTTATTTATTTTTGGGACAGAGAGAGACAGAGCATGAACGGGGGAGGGGCAGAGAGAGAGGGAGACACAGAATCGGAAACAGGCTCCAGGCTCCGAGCCATCAGCCCAGAGCCTGATGCGGGGCTCAAACTCACGGACCGCGAGATCGTGACCTGGCTGAAGTCGGACGCTTAACCGACTGCGCCACCCAGGCGCCCCTAAGTTTATTTATTTTTGACAGGGGGTGGGGTGGGGGGTGGTTGGGGAGGGGAGAGAACAAGCAGGGGAGGGGCAGAAGGAGACCGAGAATCCCAAGCAGGCTCAGCACTGTCAGCACAGAGCCCAACGTGGGACTCAAACCCACAAACCACGAGATCATGACCTGAGCCAAAACGAAGAATCAGACACTTAACCGACTGAGCCACCCAGGCACCCCCTCTCTTTCATCTTTTAAAATTCAAACTGGTAGAAACTGTTACTGCTTCCCAAAAAAGGACTTTTAGAATCATCTTTCCCCACTAATTTCCACTATTACCACCAGAGCTCTGTGAACAATAATCTTGACAGTCTTAAATTTTCTCCCGTTTTGTTTACGCCTCACAATGCTCCACAGCTAATTTCTTACAATCACATTATCAGGATTTCCTGCAGCAGTTAAGAACAAAATGGGTCTTCCAAATTTACACAAATCAGAATTCAAAATAACTGCCTTGTTTTCAAGGCAATTCACATACTGATTTTACCTAACGTTTAGGCTATAACTTCTTTCCCAATTCCAATGTTGGCCTATTCTCTGGTCAAAACTGAATTATTCCACTTCAAACAGCCTAACCTGACTTTCTATTCTTTATGGCCAGGCTGAAAAGTCTCTTTCTCCAGGTCTTACCCACTAAAATAACCTACATTAATCTCTAAATAGGAGCTTAAAGACCTTGAAAACCTACCTCTTGAAGTTTAAGTACCATGATGGAATGTAGATGTTTCACCAAATTGTCTAAATATGGAATAAGCAGTGACTTGGGACAGTCCTCAGTGAAGTTGATCAGAGCGGCAGCAGCATGGGCCTGCACTCGCTGATTGCCCTGGTCCTCCATGGTCTGCAGCAGGGCCGCGATCACCTGGAAAATGGAATCAGATAAACACACATTTTGAAACACCACATTTCCAAGCACACCTCCTCTGTTTGAGTGTTTGAGGCATTGTTACTTACCTTCTCATGAAATTTCTTTTGGAAGCCAGGTGCAAAATCTGTAGCCATCTGTCCCACGGCATTACAGGCTGCGTACCTTACTCTTGGATGCTGCAATAGGGGACTTTGTGTAAGTAAAGGTAAGGGGTTCCCACATGGGAACTATGGTAATAAGTATGAATCAGGTATTTACTGGTACTTACAGGATCCTGAAGAAAAAGCAAAACAAAATTTACTATCTCATTTAAAATTCCTTCCATTTGCTGGTGGCATCCTTCACCAATGGCAGATAAGGCCATTAATCCTGCATGCCGGTATTTCCAGTCAGCTACAAAAAAGAATTACAGGTGAAAGAACAGTTAGCCAGTACAAACATGTCATTCTGGTAGTCAGAAGCATAAAAAAAGCTCTCCTTATTTAGAAAAGACCACCAAAATATTTTTATACATTAATTAGAAAAATGGACAGAAAAAAGTGCCCGACTGGACTATTTCACTATGGTAATGGTTATGTCAGACGAGCATTTCTATTCCAAAAGTAGTGCAAAGGCAATATGAAAGAAAAGAGTTTATTAGTATTTATAACAACTACTGAAAATAAGCCTTTTCCCCCTAAGATTTACCATTAGCAACAAATACCTGGATTTTGTGCCACACACTGCTATTTATTGAACATAGAGATTCACTATTGTCCAACCATGGAAATTTACATTTCTTTAAAAAGAACAAAAGCCAAGGAGAAGATACTGCTTTTAAAGAATTTTTATGTAACAACATGGTAAATGAATATAGATGAACATTACATGTATTCTAATATTACTAATGGCTACTTGGTTTTAGACTAGAATATTAGCTAAGCAGTATTTATTATACTGATCTTCATATCATATTCTAATATGTAATTTCCCTGACTCTCATTTCGAAATGTTTATGCTCATTACATTATCGTTCCCTTTAAGCGGTTTCACACAACTTGTGGAACAAAGCAAGACATACATAAATACAGAAAGCTAATATCTGTGTAAAGCAGTGGCTCTCAAGGTGAGACCCAAGAACCCTGGGATTACTGTCCTGATAATACTCTTTCACTCTCACTCTGAGGGTCCAGTGGAGTATTCCAGGGATTACAACACATGTATGATCCACTGACACCGAATGAAGAAGCAGAAACAAGAACTCAGCTAAGACACTTAAAGATATTTACAAAACTGCATAAGACGACATTCTTCTCGCTAACATATTTTTGTTTTGAAGTCATTCTTCACGAAAAATGTTATTTCTGTTCATGTGTAATGGGTTTATTATGGCTATCTTTAAATGAACATTTTAAATGTTTTTCATCTTTAATAATACAAACACTGATATAACCCACATAAACAAAAGCATTCTAGGATCTTCAGTTGATTTTTAAGAGTGTAGGGGCGCCTGGGTGGCTCAGTAGGATAAGCATCCGACTTCGGCTGGGGTCATGATCTCACAATCCATGAGTTCGAGCCCTGTGTCAGGTTCTGTGCTGACAGCTCAGAGCCTGGAGCCAGCTTCAGATTCTGTGTCTTCCTCTCTCTCTCTGCCCCTCCCATGCTGGCTCTCTGTCTCTCTCTAATATTAAAAAAAAAAAATTTTTTAAGAGTGTAAAGGGATCTTAAAAACAAAGTTTGTGAACCACTGGCATAAGAGTTAACAAAAGTTGTAGAGAAGCCTAAAATTATATCAGAATTAATAATTTTTCACTTTGGGGAGCCCAAGATGAACTCCGTTGCAATATACTACTATAAAGAATTTTTTTGAGAGGGCACCTGCACTCCTGCACACCCTGCATGAGCAGGAGACAGGTAGAGAGAGAGGGAGAGAGAATCTTAAACAGGCTGCATGCTCAGTGCAAAGCCCAACATGGGTCTCAATCTAATGACCACAACCTTGAGATCATGACCTGAGCTGAAACCAAGAGTTGATGCTTAACAGACTGACCCACCCAGGCACCCCTCTAACATAAAGAATTTCTGAAAGTTTCCTAATTCTGCTGTTAAGTATTAAAACTTTATTATTAACATTAAATATTTATTTTTAATGCATTTCAATTACTTAATATACCAATAATCCAACATTTTTCAACTAAGGAATAATCATCCTAGGAAATCAGTAAATCAGATGCTAACCTTTGCATATTGGATTTACTAAGTTTTTTTTTTTTAATGTTTATTTTGGGGGGAGAGAGAGAGACACACACACACACACGAGAGAGAGAGAGAGAGAGAGAGAGAGGAAGGGAGACACTGAATCTGAAACGGGTTCCAGGCTCTGAGCTGTCAGAATAGAGCCTGTCGTGGGGCTCAAACCCACGAACCATGAGACTGTGACCTGAGCTAAAGTCGGACGCTTAACCAACTGAGCCACCCAGGCGCCCTGGATTTACTAATTTAAAGAAGAGATGCAATAAATACTTACTGATACAGAAAGGTGTCCTTATTTGGATCAGAGAAATAAAAATAAAAAGATATGTCTGTATATCTCTAATAGGCAGAGTTCCTGAAAGTATGTTCGGCAGAATGTGATGGTATGCTATGGGGATTTAGAAGTGGTTTTTCTCCTTTAAATTTTGCTATTTATTATTTAAAGTAAAACCAGTAAAACTATCTTTAAAAATAAAGTGTTAAGTTACTAGGAGATACATATCGTTGGCCACTGTTTAAAGCACTTTTCACACACATTAGATACATCTTCGGATCTAATCTCAAGCCTGGGCATAAAGCAAGCATCAGTTTTGCCTCTTTTACAAACAAAGAGATTAAGGTGCAGAAAATTTGCTCAAAGCCATACAATTAACAACAACAGATCTTTACTAAGAGTTCATTGCCATATATAATAAAGCCTCTTGCATCCAGCTGGTAGGTGTAGCAAGAAAAACTGAAAAGCCAAATTCTTTAATTACAAATCACAACCACATCCACAACCGATCTATCTGAAGATCACCATCAACCAATAGTGAAACAGTGACTACAATCTTTTATGTCTGTAGGCTACCTTCTTCATCTTAAAAATGGAAAAGCTAGATTCTTTCTCTTAAGCAATCTGTGAAGCTGTCTCTATTCCTTTGGGGAAAAAAAAACCCTCAAAAAATTGAGGAGCTAAAAAAGGAAAACTGGGGCACCTGCCTGGGTGGCTGAGTCGGTTAAGCGTCTGACTCTGGACTTTGGCTCAGGTCCATGATCTCATCGTTTGTGGGATCAAGTCCCCCAATGGGCTGCGTACTGTCAGAGCAGAGCCTCCTTGGGATTCTCTCTCCCCCTCTCCGCCCCTCCCCTGCTCATGTTCTCTCAAAATAAACCGTTAAAAAAGAGGGGGGAAACAACTATTCAAGACCCATGTATACAATCACATCATTAAAAAGAGTTAATTGTTTTGGGCCATGCCTTTTCAGAAGAACTTTATAGGATAAGAATTAAGTAAATTGTATAAAGGGCTACAGTTCTCAACATTTCCTTTCATTTGAAGCTGGTATTATGTTATTACCCTGCTTTACTACTTTAAGACCTTGAATCAACTGTCTGACCCTTAAGTGTGTCTCTTGAAATGTACCCTATAGATAGGACTATCCATACTTAAGTAAGTCAGGATATCTGTGGAAGAGTATATGCATTAGCATTATTTGTATCAACAAAAACTATTAACATTTAATGGGGTATTACGGAATGCTATGAGGGGGCTTTTCTGTGGTGATATGATATACCCTGGGGTAAAAGCTTAAGTATGGTGTATCTATATGGTATGTTCACATTGTTTTAAAAACTGCATATATGCACGATGGAGGTCAAAGAAAAGTCTCAGAAAACAATTAACAGTGGCCACCTCAAAATCTAATAAGTTAAGAGACTTTTAGTCTATATATCTCTGTTTTTGAATTTTTAAAAAAAGTCAAGCATAGGGTGCCTGGCTCGCTCAGTCGGTGGAATGTGCAACTTTTGATCTCAGGGTTGTTGAGTTTAAGCCCCATACTGGGTATAGAGATTACTTAAAAATAAAATCTTAAAAAAACATAAAAATATAACATGTATACAACAATTTTTGATATAGATATAAATTACAGGTACAGAGGCTGACTGACAAATGACCAGATATTTGTTATGAAAACAATAAAAGAAATAGAAGTGGCTTCTCTTTTTTTATTCAAAGTTTATTTATTTTTGGGAGAGACAGAGATAGCGTGAGTGGGGGAGGAGCAGAGAGAGGGGGAAAGAGAGAATCCCAAGTAGGCTCCACACCACCAGCACAGAGCCTGATGCAGGGCTCGAACCCACGAAACCATGAGATCATGGAGCCAAAACGGAGTCGGATGCCCAACCGATTGAGCCACCCAGGGGCCCCAGAAGTGGCTTCTCTTCTGATTATACATATATTATACATGAATTTTTTAATGTTTCTTTATTTTTTGAGACAAAGAGAGACAGAGTGCAAGCAGGGGAGGGGCAAAGAGAGAGGGAGAGACAGAATCGGAAGCAGGCTCCAGGCTCTGAGCTGTCAGCACAGAGGCGAACGTGGGGCTTGAACTCACAGACCGTGAGATAATAACCTGAGCCAAATTTGGGACACATAACCAACTGGGCCACCTACGCGCCCCCTGATTATATATTTTTAAAAATAACAGACAGTGGCTAAGGAAGATCATATGAATCAAATGTGCTAATATTTGTAAACATCAAATGACGATGTCTTATTTAAATTAAAACCTAGATACTTCTGGCTAGGGAGAAAATCTATAGTTTTTCCTTGGTATTGTAATTATCTCCTATGCATTGAAGCCAGTTCTACAGAGGAAATGGAGTATCTGCAGTCGCGAGAAAAAACATTCTTTAGCATAAAACTGGATGGTTCCAAAGAGGACTAAATAGAATTTTATCAGTATAACACAAAAATTAGGCTAAACATTGGATATAAAAAGGCAAAGAAAGATGAAGTCTAAGCATTTGTCAGTTTGAGACTTAGAAAGCCACATGCACTATGCTAGCATCCGAGGGAGACACAGCTTACGATTTTGGAGCATCTGCATAATGTGTTCCTTGATCATCGGCAGCACCAGCTTCCCACCAAGTCCACAGGCCATTCGGTCCAGAGCGCTCTCACCAGCAACCGCATTGCTGCACACAAACCAGAACGTATCCAACATGCTCAACACACACAGTGCACTGTGCACATGTATTTCTAAATATGCTATGAAACTAAGGCTGAGAAAGACCAATTTAAGCAGTCTTTCAAATGCATGAAGTTGTGGGTTCAAAATCCTCAAGAAAAGGAGAACACATAACATTTTCATGATTCATTCACCACGATGTAAAAAGTCCTGTCTCAATCTTAACTTTCAAGACTTTGCTCTTTCTGCACACACCCTTCACTGGCTAACACTCAGCTTTGGTGCTCTCAAGACTCAAAGGTATGAGCAGCGTGTTCAAGAGAGCCTGTTACCTCATTTCCCGGACATACATCCTTCAAACTCCATCAACAGAACACAGAACACTGAAAGCGGTGCTCAGACTCAGGGATGCCTTCTCTGCAGTGAACTTACCTACTTTTAAAGGAGTGCTAGCTTCATAGCTAACATTTATGCACCGGTGAGACTCAATTCCAGTGTTTTCACTGAAAATGGAAGAAACTTGGGTATAAGAGCCTTTTGCCCTGGCTTTGAACTCTAAGATTGGTAGTGAGTTTGTCATGGGATCATCTTCAACTGTCCAGTGAAGAGACTATAAAGATGAAACTATAAATGATTTTTAGAATATATCTAAACTCACCTTGAATATATTCCTGGCCTATTTACCCACAGATAAGAAAATCTTACTCATCTAGCCCAGAGAAAGTAGCTTCATAAGCCATATAATTGTAAGTGCCTTTTACAGGGCAAACTAAAGGCCAGGGAGCAGCAGCACATTACAGTAACTGAACCAGGGAAAGGAAACCCAATCTGAGCCTGGTCTTCTCTTTAGTCCTACGAGGTAATTTCCAGTGAAGGATTATTTTCATATACTTCAAAACGGCATTTAAGCCAGGGTAGTCATTTTTAATAATGGCACTAAGCCGCAAGATGCACTGTACATTCTGCAAGTCAAATGTCTTTCATTTTACCTAATTCCTGTTATAGTAGCTTATACCAACTACCAGTCTTTCAGGGCAATACTTTCAGCTCTTTGAGAAAGAGAATATGACACACTGGCATTAAACCTTCGTCTACAGACGGGCTATACAAACCCTGGACAAATTACTCAAATGCCCTCTCCATTTCTGACTCTACCTGAGAATGTATCTGTAGGAACACTGAAAGAATCAGTTAAAATAACAGAGTTCTAAAGTGCTACTTCTCACATGCGTGTAAGAAGAGGCCATCATCACCACTGGACAGTGAATAAATAGATTCTGGTGGACTTTTCCAGGAATTCCAAGGAATCTCTGAAGTCTAAACAAGTAAAACAGTAGCTCCAGTGTCACAGTAATCTAGTGTGCAAATCTTGCCACTATCTCGTCTCTAGCCTATGGTTAAATTGAATGAAATTGGGAAAACGTCATTTTGCAGGGAACAGTGTGGAAACAACTATTCTAAGTGAGGTCTATGCATATAAAGGCATTTTTCACAATAAAGCTTCTTTATACAGACTTTAAGATACTCTTACACTAAAAAAAAATCTTGAAGAAAATTCAGAGTAAAATGGGGAGGAAAGATGGCTACTTAATTAAAAGTAAATAAAATATAATTTGTAAAATTTGACACAGAAAGCCTCAGTGTCCCATGTTCCAAACTGACAAGTTTAACTTTAGATTACAGAATACAGTGGGAAGACATGGACCCTGGAACCCTAAACTCTTGTCACCACCGGAGCTCTCTCTGTTCTGTCGAGGAGCCTCCACACAGTCTCTGGCGCATGCGATTACCTGTCAAAGTCATCATCTTCCAGCTCATCTGCATTCGCCCAGTCCTCGTCCTCTTCAAGATCAACCATCATCGCTAACATCTGAGGAACTAAAGTAAATCATCACTTCACACCTGAAGGCTGTAGCTTTTTTATTTTATCAGTATCACCATTTATGAACAAGAATTTTAAGAAGTAAAAAATGAAGGATTTACTTTGCCTCTAAGAGACAGAACAATTATTTGCCTGTGCCCCCCAAAATTTGTTAAATTTTAACCTTTTTGCCACATTTGCTTTAGACCTTGTTCTTTTTAAGTACCACTAAGGATAAAAGTCAAACTTTCTAGATCCTATCACACTCTTTTTTACTCACCAGAGGTGAGCAATGAATAAAACCGACGCTTCTCATTCCCAAACTGTTTTTACACTTGAACTACAGATTTCCCTATATACAAAAAACAGCACCATTTCAAGATTTTAGTTTTTACACAATAAATGGTACCATACTACATGTAACCTTTGGCAATTTGCTTTCTTTTCAACACATATGGATTTTATTTTAATTACTTCACAGTATTCCACTACGTAAACACACTATTCCATCGATGGACATTCTGGTTGTTTCCAATTTTCTTCCTATTAAAAAATTTCCTTTGATGAGTTTTCTATACACATATCCTTGAAATGTGTGAGTTCAGGGCATGAAACTGTTACAGGTTATCTTCAATATTATAAGAAAGACTAACTGCTCTGCATAGTGGTTGCATAAATTTGCATTCCTAGAGGAAGTTTAAAAGGATAACTGTCTTATTTCACAACAATGTGTGAAGTGCCCTGAAGCTGTATGAGTCCTGCCTGCTCAACACCTTTCATCAACACTCAGTATTGTCAAACTTTCTGACAACTTGGGACTCCACAACTACTCTGGTATTTGAGACTGACCAGCACTCATTAACTAGTTCAGATTCCTCCTCTGTGAATTTCCAGTTCCCTAGCCTTCATCTATTTTCTAGGTACTTAAACTTTGTTGACTCTGTCCACTGCAGCTACTTTTCCCCAGCCTGCAACTTATCTTTTAATTTCACTTACAGAGTATTTGGTCAAAAAATTATTTTAGTATTTGCAAATTTAGCAATATTTGCATCTGTGGTTTGTGATTCAGTCTAAAAAAAATCAAATCAAGATTTACTCGTAAAAATGAACTATTATTTAGGTGTTTAATCCACCCCAAATTAGTGTTTATAGGATATCTGAAGTTGGGATATATTTTTGCTACAGAAATGACCTTTGATCAATTATCTTTTTTTTTTCCCCCCAATTAGCTATCTTTTCAAGTCAGCTTTGTTTCCATGTGAGTGGATCTGCTTATAGGTCTTTTTGTTTCAGATGATTCACATGTCTACACCTGTGCCACGAAAAAATTCTAAATCTTCATAGTTGAGAGGGCAAGATCTCCACTATGCTCATCAAAATGGTCTTGGCTACTTCAGGCCCTGTGTTATTCTACATGAATTTTAGGATCAATCTTATCATGTCCAACTCTATTGGGATTCTGACTGAAATTGTATTAATTTATAGATTAATTTCAGAAGAACTGGTATTTAGCTCCTCTATTAGTCTAGTCTTTCAACATGTTATCTAACTTCCCCATAAAGGTCTTCTGTGTCTTTGGATTTGTTTCCAGGCATCACATGTCTTGCCTATTATGGGATTTCAAGATGTGTGCAGCATAGCCACCATGCCCATAAATATGTATAGAGATGTATATCTCCAGATTCATCTGTTTTGAAAGGACATCATATTCTCAACAAATCTATGAGCTTACACAATTCTCAGCAAATTCACTGAAGAGTTTTTCCACATGAACACAAATTATTTAAAGATCTTTGACTTACTAGTCTGTGCAACAATATTGGTATGTTTTCTTAACATAGCAGCTGCAGTCTCAGAGAGGGTCACGATTACTTCAAGGGCGAGCTGGCGTTGCATATTATTGAGGCTGGTGTCTCCACACAACTACAAAGGAGATGTATTTGTACACATTTCGTAGTTTAGATTATTCACTGAAAATAATAAACAGAACATTTACTGAAGTACTTAATTTACCTTTAGACTTAGCTGTAAAGTAGCTTCTAAATGAGGACGCAAATACTTTGGAACGGTATCTGCAATCTCAACGAGGGACTTTAAGACAGAATCGTCATTCTGGTAGCATGAGTCATTCACAGCCTGGAAAAAATAAAATAGAAAAGGAAAAAAGGTCTGGGTTCAAGAGTCACTTTATAGATGCCTCACTGCCAAAACAGTAAAAGGCAGACAACAAAGTGGCATTATCAAAGAGTATTTTTCGTGAAATAATAACTTAGCAATCTATATGATGAAATTTTACCTACAGTCACATGTACACCTTCCTTTTGACTATCAACTAGAAACATATAAAGATTTAAATCTAGTTCGGAATTATAGCATCCAGCACAACAAACTTGAGGCTGTCAAAGAATTCTTTTCATAACTAGAAGGAATCCCTTTTCTCTGTCCTTCCAACATCCACATCCTAGTCTTTTTCAGACATACAATAAATACTAGGCCCTAGGATACATTTCAAATGTCCAATATTACTCAACTTATTTCTCTATGACATCGAGTTAGCTCACTGTGGTATTTAAATATACATTCTGTATCAACCACTGACTATTTAAGAGTGACAACTCCTAGAAGTTTTGGCTAACATTTTAACTTACTCTAAATTCAAGGGAAGAAAAATCTGAGATTAGATTTCAACAGTAACTCAAAATTTTTAGGTAATAAACGACTAAAACGATAGAATGGAAAAGTTAATGTTTTTTGTCATTGACCTAAACTATCTTTTCAATTTGATAGCACTGAGAGAAAAGTTTCTACTAAATCCTACAAAATTACTCTGAATCATGTACGATTCACACAGGATTTTTCAATTTTAGCTCTTCTGAATCCTCTCTAACCTGGTGGTTCTCAACAGGACACTATCTCTCCCAGGAGTTTTCTTGGTTGTCACAATGACTCAGGAAGGGCCAAAACCAGGGTTGCTAGACGTCTGCATCTGTGACACAAATACTTACGAGGAACTCACAGGACCTTCTTACCATGCATCTCACATGATAATGTCAGATACTTCTAAAAATGAAAAACTCATTTATAATGATCTGAACCTAAAACCTAAGTCACAATTAGATTTTGTCTGGTTTTAATGTACCATGATTCCCCCCACCCCCAAAAGTAAATATTGTATAAGTCTAGAATAAATACATAGTTTTGTTCAGAACTTTGCCATTTCTGGAAATCAAATCATCAATAATAACAGCATTTGTGGTGTTGGCCTTGCCAATGATATCTATCAGTCCACATGTTTAGCTACTGAGTTTGTATAGATCACTTAAAAATCACCTAGTCTGGGGATGCCTGGGAGACTCAGTCGGTTGAGCATCCAACTCTTGATTTAGGCTCAGGTCATTATCCCAGGGTGGTGGGATCAAGCCCTGCACTGGGTTCTATGCTGAGTGTGGAACCTGCTTGAGAGATCCTCACCCTGCTCCCCTGCTGCCCCTCTTCCCCAACTGCGCATGCTCTAAAAAAATAAATAAATAAAATAAAAAACACCTAGTTTACTATGTCTTTCATTGTAGTCAAGCCCTACCATTTATATATTGAAAAGCATGCCATTTTATTGCATATTACTTTCTTCTTATTTCTTCTTTGTTATTTTAACTTAGGGCAATATAATTTTATTTTTAAAATTTGTGCATATACATATGTACATTACCTGTGCATTTCAATATTTCAAAATGGAATATGCAAAGTTACAAAATCTGCGTCTAACAAGGTTGACAGTAATTGTTTTAACTTACCCAATCATATTTTATGCTCTGATTGAAGCAGATGGTATCCCTAAAATAATAACACCCTTAGGATCCAATAGTGACAGTTAACCACAAACTATTTATAGTACAAACTATCATAAGCCCTGGGATTAAGAGTAAGGACTTCGGTCTGATTTGGGTTTAAATCATGGTTCCATCACTTACTGACACTGTGACCTTGGGCAAGTTTCTTATCCTCCCCTCTTTAGTTTCTCCTTATGTAAAATGGGCATTAAATTTCATAGGTTTTTTTGGTTGATTCAGTGGCAATAACCTATGTGATTACTTAACAAATTACTTGTATCATACATCATAGAAAACTTTAGAAACCCTAACCTAGGTATTCTAAGAGATTAAGAGTCTATGAAAGGCAAGAGATCTAGTTCAATGGGGACAAAGATCCCCTCTAGTGCTAGCACACAGTAGCCAATGACTTGACTGAATAAATGAAAGCATTCGAGAATTCTGGTAAGAATTTGAAACCACAGAAAACCAAAAAAGGATATAATTTTCACTGATTTCATACCGTGTTCTTACCTGTAAGAATCCGGGTAACAAGTCTGCAAAATGTTTGAATAGAGCAACATTATGCTCATTTGCAAGTATAAATGCAGCTGTAGCTCTAGCAGATAATGTCCTGATCTAATACGAAAACAGCAAAAAACGTCAAGCATGAGAAATTACTGATGGATGCAAGGTCAAGATTTCTTACTCAAGATGAAATTTTTCATCAGTAAAACCAGTACTTATATTTTGCAGTATTAAAACTAAAGATAATCTCCAAATACATAAATCCCGTTCCCAAGTTAAATGTTATATTAAATTAGGTGTTAATATTAGTGGAATTGAAATTATTTACCGATGGATGTTCCTGATCTTGCATACACTGAACTAACATCCGTTTGATAACGTCTAAATAGTGCTGCTGTTGGTTCCCAAAAATTCCAGGAAAGTTCCTAAAAAAGATCCAAAGTACTCTTTCAAAATGACATATTTCAGTAAGGTGTCAGCGAGAACATCTCATGTTCTAATCTAACCTTAAACATCAGCCTGACTTAAGTGTGCATTAACTCTGATGGCTGAACACCATCCATCCATCTTCCAAGTAATCCTCTTTGGGGGTTGGGCGAATGGCAACAAACATTAGCAGAGAGGATTATGCTGGATGCAGAGGTGACCCAGGTGCACACACACTACTCAGCAGCCCACCAGCCCTGTACTTTATCCTTATCACTCTTGTCCCTGTAGGAAGCTGACCTGGAGTGCAGGACAAAAGCAAACACGAGGCTGCAGACGGTAGCTGCAGTCACAGAGCTACCTGACAATCTGTGCCTGGGCTCAGTCAGTGACCCAGGGAGTCCCGATTCTGCTCTACTTTAAATGTAGCTAACAAGTATATTCAATACTTGCAATTAATTCTCTACTCCGGGTTACCGATACAAATGAGATCCATTTGACAAATTAAGTAGAAGGTGGCATAATGTCTACCCTTATCCGCTTCTGATATTCAAGGTGTATCTCATTTCTTAACAAGTATATAATCTTGAAACGTTATAAATCCAACTATATTTTTAATGTAGAACTGTATGGTAACACCAGACAAATTTTTCTTAGTGCAAATCATCTTTTAATTCTAAACTGAGACCATTTGCTTGTAAATATACAGGATTTTATTAAAATAATGTATTTTTATGAAGTTTGGTCATAGAAGACCCAGAAAACAATGGGGGTTCACCAGCCTTTTCTTTCTTCTTCAAGATTTCATCATTAAAGTGGCTTTCTAAAAGATATATTTAATACTGTGTCGATCTCCAAAAAAGGGAAAAGAAACCATCTTGTTTGGAATTATAAAAGCCAAAGAATAGAAAATAAATTGCAGACAACCACTGTGCACAAAAAGGAATATAATATGAAATTAAAAGCTTTGTGTTTTTTCAATTTATTTCCAACACAAATAGAAAGCTCATCTAAAGGCACTATTTAAGTCTAAAAAGTCAGACTAAAACATCCATTAAAATGTGCTTTGTACATTCATGACACTTAAGTTTTTCAGGAAAACAAGATCAATGTATGTACCAGAAAATGTGAAGGGCAGCTTCCCGCAGTCCCATATTTTGAGAGCTGACTGAATCAAAAAGGAACTTCAAACCTTCGGGCCACTGGTTGTTGCCATCCTCATCTAAAAGTAAAGAAATCCAGGCATAAAGTAAGTAAGTCAAAACTTCAAAGAATGAAGGGTGAATCCTTTCATTTCACAAGCCTCCAAGTATGTTAGTAGTAGAAAACGTCACATTTTTAAAACGTCCTAAGAAAATTAGGTCCTTTAACCATAAACATGGCATTCTAATCTTGTAAACAGCAACTGTGCATCTGGGTTGCATAAGCACAGATACTGGCAGTGGTTATTTTCTAAAGAGCTGGCATTAAAAGAAACACCCTTAAATCAGTCCTTTTAACATAAAGATCCTGCTTACGGGTGGAAGGGAATGAAATCATGGTTTAAAAAAAATAATTGTGGACAGCACTTTGAAACATTTCCATTATTAAGTGATTTTGAATTAGAAATGATGTCATTTATAAAGTTTGGTCACAGAAGACCCAGAAAACAATGGGGGTTCACCAGCCTTTTCTTTCTTTTTTTCAAAATTAAGGGGCACCTGGTGGCTCAGTGGGTTAAGTGCCCAACTCTTGATTTCAGCTCAGGTCATGATCTCACAGTTGGTGAGATCAAGCCCAATGTTGGGCTCTGCCTGACAATGTGGAGCCTGCTTGAGATTTTCTCTCTCCTTCTTTCTCTCTCTCTCTCTGCCTCTCCCCAGGTCACGCTCTTTCTCTCTCAAAATAAATAAATATTTTTAAAAATTCAAAATTAAGAGTTTCAGTGGGTTTTTTTTTTTTTAACGTTTATTTATTTTTGAGACCGAGAGAGACAGAGCATGAACAGGGGAGGGGCAGAGAGAGAGGGAGACACAGAATCGGAAACAGGCTCCAGGCTCTGAGCTGTCAGCACAGAGCCCGATGCGGGGCTCGAACTCACGGACCGTGAGATCATGACCTGAGCCGAAGTCAGACGCTCAACCGACCAAGCCACCCAGGCGCCCCAAGAGTTTCAGTGGGTTTTGAACTTATTTAAAATAAAAAATTTAGCACATTTCCTATGTTTTAAAAATATTTACTTTTTTGACAGAGAGAGAGAGGGAGAGCAAGCAGGGGAGGGGCAGAGAGAGGGAGATAGAGGATCCAAATCAGGCTCTGTATTGACAGCAGACAGCCTGATGCAGGGCTTGAACTCATGAACTGTGAGATTATGACCTGAACCGAAGTCAGACGCTTAACCGACTGAGCTGCCCAGGCACCCCAACACATTTCCTGTTTTAAGGAATCAGTTGATATCTGTAAGCTGACTTGAACAAGAATTTCTACATTCCTGGTAGTGGAGATTAAAAAATCTTATCTTAGTGAGGTATCCTTTTCAACCTTTAAAAATGCTGCCTAAATGAAGTTTACAATCACATCTATGAACCTCCCAAAAAAAAAAAAAACCAAAGCATATTCAATTACATTATTAATGTTTTTAGTGTGACCAAAAAAGGTTTGACTGTTGGCAAAGTGCATTTTTAGAGATTTTCTTTTTATTTCATCATTTAAAAATATTTTGGGGTATTTTAGAAGGTATACAGTATAGTGGTATAATAAATAGCCTATTGCAAAATTTATTATCATACAGATGTAACACCAAATCTCCTGGAGTCCACTGATTTTTACTTCCGTTGGCAAGTTTAATCTACAAAACGGGTTATAAGTTAGACTGTGCTTTCAAAAATTAACAGATTAGGGGGGAAATAAAACTGACTGATTTTCAAGCAAACTACAAAATTATTTCTCCACACAGATGCTCTGAAAACCAACAGGTAAGTATTATGACTGCACTTCAAAACATCAGATTTTTGGCTCTAAATGCAGAATCCATAATCACTCTCATTCTGAACAGAATAAATGGTACTCAGGTACTTATAAGTCTTCCTTTAAAAAGACTCCACCAGGGGCGCCTAGGTGGCTCAGTCAGTTAAGTGTCTGATTCTTGATTTCAGCTTAGGTCATAATCTCACAGTTTGTGGGTTCAGGCCCTACGCTGGCAGAGTGGAACCTGCTTGGGATTCTGTCTCCTTCTCTCTCTGCTCCTCCCCAACTCTCTCAAAAATAAATACATAAACATTTTAAAAAAAATTTTAAAAAGACTCCACTTTAGAAAAAAAAAAGGAAGAATATACTCATTTTCTTCCAAAACGTAATAATGAATGTATTTGCATACACACCTATTAAATTCCTGGCCAGTTCTGCAGCAATATCACAGATTTTTTTCCTCATGCTAGACTGGGTTTCCATTTGAATAATCATCAGTAGCTCACTCTTGATGGCAGTCTGAACATCAGAAGGAAGAGTTGGATAGACTTCATCAAATGCAGAGGACAAAAGACGTCTTAGGAGAACGGCAGCCATTTGTCTAGCCTATAAATGGAGAGCATGGTTAAGAACTTGGTATCTTTCAAGAGAAACAATTTTTCACAAACTACATTCACTCCACCATGGGTTATTTTACAATTCATTTCTAAAACACTTTGCTAGATTCTTTTTAAAAAAGATAAAATACATAAAACTCTCTCTAATCACATTAGTCTACTGTACTGACATGCTACCCAAAAGCTCTTTTTGTTAATAAGTAAGGAAAAGCCCTGAATACATCAGATCACAAATTAAAAAATATACCTTAGCAATGGTAAACTTATCTTTAATTGCTATTTTTAATAGATTTTTTGAAGAAAAATAAGTATTAATATAAACTGCAAACTCTAGAATGCTCTTGTCCTACTTCTCATTCCAGTATACCTAATCTTACTCCCAGCCTGGCCTTATCTCACTGTATCACAGCCCTTTCATTAACCTTTGATAACATGCTATCAAATCCATTTATCTTTATGCTTCATTCAAGCAGACAAACATTACAAGTTCCTAATGCCTACAAGTGCTAATCAATATCAATGTGTACATTCTTATCCCAATTAAAAGTCTGTAGACTATATTTAAGTTTGGCGTTTTTATATGATATTCCTTTAGATTATAATGAGTCAAGAAAAAAATCATTCTAAAATTTTATCATACTAAATAAATAAGCCATTAAAACTATTAAACCCAATTTTTCATGGGCTACTCATTATCACTATAATTACTTTGGGACTATGACCAACAAAAAAAAGTTAAGCTATACAAATAAAATGTACCAATTTTTTCCTGAAGTTATTTTTCACTGAATCTTTTTTTACTTAAAAAAATTTTTTTTAATGCTTGTTTATTTTTGAGAGACAGAGACAGAGAGTGAGCAAGGGAGGGGCAGAGACAGAGAGGGAGACACAGAATCCGAAGCAGGCTCTTGAACCCACAAACTGTGAGATTATGACCTGAGCCCAAGTTGGATGCTTAAAGGACTGAGCCACCCAGGTGGCCCTGAATCTTGTTTCAATTTTGGCAAACAGCAAACTTTTAAAGAAATTTCAATGCTCTAGAAAGGGTTCAAAATGGTTAAAATCCCTGTAAAAGTGCCTAAAATTTGTGCAGTTCTCACACACTGAAAACAATGAAGCCATAATGAAGACACTGAGGCTAGTTCATAATCATCATCTAATTCAAGATTTAAAACAGGTTCAATGTAGGTTTTTGAAAGTAAAATTCGACAGTTTTAGTATTGTTTATTCTTGGCTTTAAAATGTGTTTCATAATTAACTTGATTCAATTTTCAAGAATTAAAATAGCCAATTGTTTCTAGAGATTTGTTACTTCATATTTCTAGAGATTTGTTACTTCATATTTTAACATTCATTTGGAATTAAAGGATATATTACAAAGGTGAAGAAGCACCTTTTGTCATCTATTTTAATTATTTATTTATTTATTTATTTATTTATTTATTTATTTACGTTTATTTACTTTTGAGAGAGAGAGAGACACAGCATGAATGGGGGAGGGTCAGAGAGAGAGAGGGAGACACAGAATCCAAAACAGGCTCCAGGCTCTGAGCTGTCAGCACAGAGCCTGACGCAGGGCTCAAACTCACGAACCGTGAGATCATGACCCGAGCCCAAGTCGGACGCTCAACCAACTGAGCCACCCAGGCGCCTCAGTTGATTAAGCGACCGACTTCAGCTCAGGTCACAATCTCACAGTTTGTGAGTTTGAGCCCCATGTCAGGCTCTGCGCTGACAGTTCAGAGCCTGGAGCCCATTTCGGATTCTGTGTCTCCCTCTCTCTGCCCCTCCTCCACTCACACTCTGTCTCTTTCCTTCAAAAATAAATAAACATTGAAAAGAAAAATTAAAAAAAAACAAACTGGGATACTTTCATACTGTTTTTAAGTAATACCACAGAACACTAAATTGCCAATTTAAACCGACTGACTACAAGAAGTCACGTGTAATAGTATGTAGAAATTTAGTGTGGCTTTGTTTCCATCATGTTTTAATATTAGCAAAAGTCTCACTTTACAAATTCTGTCACTTTTTTATTTTTTGAAAGTAACCTCTATTCCCAATGTGGGGTTCAAACTCATGATCCTGAGATCAGGAGTCGCATGCTCTATCAACAAGCCAGCTAGAACACCCCTCACTTTACACATTCTAAATTCCATGTTTCATAGGTGGGATTAGTTTTCTAGACTTGGATATTTTGACACCTTTTCTGAAATAAATAAAATATTCACTTAACGTTCAATATATGTAAGGATATTACTTTGGGCAAGAAAAAAAAATCAGCTGCTAATGCATATAAAACCAGTAAGAAAAACACATTTGAATTTGGTACAGTCATCAGGTCATTTGCTAAAAACCAGTTTATAAAGGATTCAACAAAGTGTCTCTTTGTTCCTAAACATCTTTAACACATCTTATTCACCACCTAGGGATGATTATAATAAGCATAAGAATTTTAAAGACAGACAAAACATATTTTTTCAGAAACATCTGGCAACATAGTAAAACAACGAATGAATTAAATTTCCTCCTTTAGGATGGTTTCAAGGAAGAAATATTTTTTATAACCACAGAAATCACTTAAATTTAATAAATTTTTATGTGATTATTTAAAAACTATTAACTCAAATATCCTGAACACATAATCTGACATGGAAAAGAGAAATTATTTAATAGAGTACTTAAAAAAAATGTAACTGCAAAGTAGCTTTTCGCAAATGTAAGTTCAAAGTTCTGGTACCATCTATGCAGTAATCACCAGTTCTCATCACCCACATGGACCACCATCTAATACCCAACTTTGTATTTTGTTTTGTAAGAATGTCATATCCTCAAATATTAAAATAGTACCTCCTCAGCAGCTGTTGTATTTCTGATGGCTTGTAAGAGGAATGTGATCTTTGACTGGCCTGGGATATTCTCGTAGGTTTCCTTCAGGGAAAAGAAAAACATTAAAGGTTAGAAGATGTTCAAAAACTTCACGAGCACACCAGTGAAAAAAAATGAAATAAGACTGGGAAAGGTCTGTGCATACGAAGTCATGTAATCTAGGTCTGGTGTTAAAATTTTCTCCTGGTAAGGAAAGAGAGGATGTCCAGGGAGTGACTTTCAAGCTCCTTTCTACATTTAGCTCTTAGATTTTTCTAATGTAAGTGCATATTTTCCCAACTTTTGCTTCTGTGAATAACAAAACTCAAGGCCTATGAGGGCCAAAAAATTCTTAAATGTGACCTGAGCCACCATGCTGTAAAGCAAGTGCTTACCCAGTATCCCTTTACAACATGGAAAACTACTTATCTTGTAACATTTTCTAGATCAGATGATGTAGAATTGGTTTATGTTACCACTACTTACAAACTACCAGAAACATACCTCAGATGAAGTAAATCCAAGAAAGGGAAGAAAGTATTCAAATTCTTCTTTCGAGAGAGGGATTATACTAAAGCCATATTATATACACAAATAAATGAATATGGCCAGGAGAAATTTGGCCAGGAGATTTTAACATAATTTCTTTAATACTGTTTTAATATTCTAGAAATCTAGTTTTGTGATTCAGGGCACTGCTTCCCTTCTCCATGAATAATGTAAAATGAGCAAATTGGTTAACAATAAAAAGTTGACACCAATTAAAAGACAGATTGTCAGAGTAGATCAAAATATAAGATCTAAGTATATATTGTCTACAAAAGCTAAAGAGTAGTATAGATTCATGTGTATGTATTCTAAGAATTCTATAACAGGGGCGTCTGGGTGGCTCTGTCGGTTAAGCGTCCGACTTTGGCTCAGGTCATAATCTTGCGGTCCGTGAGTTCGAGCCCCACATCAGGCTGTGTGCTGACAGCTCAGAGCCTGGAGCCTGCTTTGGATTCTCTGTCTCCCTCTCTCAAAAATAAACATTAAAACACGCTCTGTCTCTCTCTCTCTCAAAAACAAACATTAAAAAAATAAAATAAAATAAAGAATTCTGTAATAGTAGTCTTTTACTGTGCAAAAAAAAATCATTATTTGAAGTATAGAATTGTTCTCCCAAAGACAACTCTTCACTTGTCTACTCTCTAATAGCCACTACCCCTATAACCTACCTAGTTCCTCTGGGCAGAAGTGACAAGGAAAAGGGTGGGAAAACAGGGTCTCCCCAAATGCACATCTACCTCGTAATTTCTATTAAGCGCTCTGTGGCATCCCTGAGATATTGACAGATACTGAAATAAAGGCTCAGAAGTTAAATGACCTGCCCAAGGTCAAATACAATAAATGCTGGAGAGAACTCTGGTTTCCTAAGGCCAACCGTATTCAAAATCTCCCCAGCACCGAATGTTCTTTCTGGGTTTTGCTCCTGGGGTCTGACTCCACCAACCAGTCAGTTCTGTTTATGCAGTGCTGCACAGTTTTCAAACTTCTCAAACATATCTCAATGAAAGAACACATCTGGGGGGAAGAGGAGAATTCAAAATCCTCTGATAACCTCAAGTTCCTCTCAAGCGTGTAAGCACAGAGGAATACAACAATGCCGAAAACTGTGACAAGCATTCACAGCTGAGGAGAGAAGATGGTCTGAATTTATGTATACAGAAATGAGATAATTTATGTAGAGATATTCTTAAGATGATTGCAAAAATGGAAATGTACCTTGAGGTTTCTCACTTAATCTTTATGAATGCAACTGAACGACCGGTGTAGCCTTTCCATTTAAACACAGTCTCTCAGTGTATAATAAAAATGCCTTTTTATTTTTGTATCTAGCCTAGCTCCTGATGCACTGTATCTGCCATAAGTGTTAAACAGTTAAATTTCCAGTGGTCTAAATCAAGTTTCAGAAAAAAATTCTTTATTAGGATATCACTCTCGGAAAACCATGCCCAGCTGGGACTATTAGTGTGACAGTTATACTGTGCTAATTCTAGTAGAGACTTAGAAATATTAAGTCCAATACTGAACTCTATTCCATAAGGAATTAGAATTAGAAGTCAATGGAGAGAGAGTTTGGTATGAGTGACATCTGACTCCTGAGAGAGGGTTCTCCCATTTGTTATGTTCCACTGTAGCAATCCAGATATAGTATTACATTTATACCGGAACATTGGTCAAGGATAATAGTTTGGCAAAAAGAGCACAACGTTAAAACCCTAAACAGACAGAGTGCCACCAAGACAGGGCTGGTATCTCCTTGTATTCCAGCACTTAGCACATCAGAGTGCAGCAAATGTAAAGAATATCTATATAAAGAATATATAAACAATCTTTCGAAGAATATTCCTAGCCCTAGGTCAGGCAGGTTCAATGAATGTTGCCAGTTTCCTGGCAAACAGAATTTCAACTCCATTTGATTTCACCATGCACATTCACACAATGCAAAGTATTTCACCTCCCCCTTTTCTGTCCATACAAAGGAGAAACGCTAATAAATACTCATTTCACTCATTCCGTAAATATTTATGGTGAGCCAACCTTGCATATGAAAAGAGGGGGCAAGTTTTACCTGGTACAATTTTTACCTAGTAAATAAACAACCTGGTTCCTCAAAAATCAGGTATATTTTTCAATACATTACCCTCCTCCAATTCAAATCTCATTGATGTAGTTCTATACTACAATCAATGAAGAACAAAGTCAATGGAAAAACTAAGAATATAAAATCCAAGCATATGTTTAATAAAATACTTAAGCTTGTGTCACATAAAAATGTCCAGTCATGAATGCCATGGACATTCAACTTTGTACTACCTGTCAACTTTTTATTCAAATTGCTTATTCATGTTCATCATTGTATTTTTAGACTTAGAAGCATTTAAATCATTTCTTCAAGCATCAGAAACATTTTTTGTAAAGTTAAAGAGAAAAATTCTTGAAGATTTAAAAGAAATATAACATAAAGCCTACCAGATAGTTTATATAATGGAAATTTTAAAAACTTTAAAAACTTTTCAAGACTTTCAATGATTTCAACAATATATTACAATGAGTCCTTTACTGTACTTCATTTCATGTTTGAATGCAAGTTACCTTGGTCAACAGTTCAGTATTTGTGTCAACTAAGTATTTTTATCTTGACTGAGTAAATTACAAAAATACTTACTGAGCTTTTGCCAATTTTTAGTTAAAAAAATTTCTATATTTGCCATATCAGACTGTAATACTCAATTTAATTTGGCTTCATTACTTATAAACAGCTCATTTCATAAGGCAAAAAAAGAGGCATTAAAGTATCATTATGCACAGCTATTTACTTTTCCAACTAATATTTTGCTTTCTTAAGCTCTATTTACAGTCAAACTTTGTGTTATGTGACATCAGGAAACTTCCCCTCTAACATTTACCTTTTTTGGTGTCAAATTAAGAATATTCTGTTTTATAAGACTTACTTCACACATTAACATATTCCTGGGATATACAAAGAAAGTAAAAATGTACTACCTAAATGTTTTCACTAGGAATAAAAAGACTGACAGTACAGCTGAACCTTGAACATGGGTTTGAACTGTGCAGGTCTACTTATATGTGGATTTCTTTCTGAGGGGGATAAATACAGTACAGTACTGGAATGTATCTTTTCACCTTATGATTTCCTTAATAACGTTTTTTTCCTCTTTCTTTGTTGTAAAAATACTGTATATAACACACATACAAAATATGTGTAAACTGGCTGTTTATGTTATTGGTAAGGCTTCCAGTCAACAGGAGGCTATCAGTAGTTAAGTTTTGGGAGTGTTAGGGGGGTGGGAGCTGGTGTCCCTAACCTCTGTGTTGTTCAAGGGTCAACTATACTTTCCAATTGTTCTTTATGAGAAAATGTGCTGAATGCTGCTAATTATCCCCAAAGTGATGCAAGTGATAAAAGATTTACAACAGGCACCAATCGGAATTCAAGCTGAACCAGACACTGGTATTTAGTTCAATAGAAGAGAGATTCCCCACTAGGCTTGACAATAGAGACTTAAGCAACTGGAGGGAAGAGGGAGAATTAAACTAGCTTACTAATTACAATGCTGTTCTGCTTTGTAACACATGGCAATTTCTATTATGGTTTGGGATTAGGAACTTATTTTGGTGAAAAATTACCCCCAGAGTTAGCAGAATGCATTAAAATGTTTTCATAGGCATCATCACATCCCACTAATACAGGAGTGCAAATTGATGCAACTAATAAATGCACTTTACTTCCAAGTTCAAATACTACTTTTAAGTATTTCAAGTAAACCTGGCAAAGTCTGAAAAGATAAGTATGCATGTACTCTTATTTTTAGGATGTACTCTTATTTTTAAAAGGACACTAGAAACCTTAATGTCCTTTCATAGGTGGGTTGGTTGAATAAATAATACATCCATATTATGACTACATAGCTGCTTTAACAAAATCTTGTATGTGACAACGTGAAATATATGGAGTGAAAAATCCAGGTTCACAGCATATGAATTATATGTGTATGTGTATTAAGGTCCATTCATGTAAAAATGAATGTATACATTTACACTTGTGAAGGTATTTTCAGGGATAACTCACAAGACACTTAAAAGTGGTTACCTTTGGGGAAAGGGATAAAAAACTATTTGCACTGTTTAAAATTTTACCCTGAACACATATCACATGTATAATACATGAAGCAAAAATCATTAAATAGTTGTTTAAAGCGCGTTCTCATACAGAACTGAACTTCCAGTGTATTTACTTCAAATATTGTAAAACCACTAAGTATAACCAGCATATCCTAATCTACTCAAAGTAAGTACTAACAACATTGTGATTCTAAAGTTTATCTATAAAACCCATGAGTACAGAAGAGGACTCGTCCCCCAATTTTGTTAGCTACACGTAAAATGAATTTTGCTCCCTAAAAACATCTGGTTGAACATCTTTTGCTGAATCTTATAAAAATCTTCGATCACATGGTGGCAGAGAACTCCACATATAACCAAGTTTGAAGACAGGTTCTTATAATGCACTTAAAAGAAACTGGAAAGTTTCTGCCCTTCCCTTACACTGTCTCACGTATGTATTGTGGTCTCAACACTGACAGCCTTAACATCAGTCTTCTACTAAACCAAGTGTTTCTCACTGCTACTTGGTAAAAGAACTTGCAGATACATCTGAAATACTGTCTCTTGAAAATATCCACAGCTCCACATTTTGGAGGCCAGCAGTCAGAGGAGGTTAAAAAAAAAAAAGAGAGAGAGAGAGAGAGAGAGATTGATTGACTGATTGATTCAGGTTGGATTTCATGAAATTAAAGACTTAAACATATGGTGGCACTGGCCCACTTAAACAACGGAAGTCCCAGGACATCGCAGTAATGAGACCACAAATCTCTACAGATCAAAGAAAATTTGTCTAAAGGAAGAATAAAGTAAGGTGCAAGCGGCTTAGAAAGAAACCCTAAAGGCAACTTTACAGAATTGTGGCGAGGGCCGGGGGCGGGGGGGGGGGGGGGCGGGGAGAGGAGGGAAATCCAGCTTCCGATGGATTGTCAGGAAACTAGACAAGAGAAAGAGGACTAAATGGAGTGAGTGGAAAGGCAAGAGAGCAAGACACACATTTCGAAAGGAGGGGATGGGGGAGGGAGGGAAAGACTGTAGCGAAGAAAGAGGGGACAGGAGAGAGGCCGGGGTGAAGGGTCAGGTAGCGGGCAGGGTTTGGGGACCCAGGAGGGCGAGGCCGGCTGGAGACCGAGGCTGGAAGGGCGGGGGGAGGCTCCCATGGGGAGAAAGCGGGAAAGGGGCGAGGGGAGCCCCGCGGCCCGCCCCACACCCCACATCCCTCCCCGCCGCCCGGCTTCCCCATCTGGGCGGGGGCAGCGTGTCAGGAGTGGCCGCACGTGTGTGCGAGGGGTGGCGGGGAGGTAACTGGCTCCGGGCGCCGCGGCAACAAGGGCCGGGAGGGCCCGGGGGCACGGCCGGGAGCCGCGGGCCGCCCCACACGTGGGCTACGCGGCCGCCGCCCGGCCCCGGCCTGCGCGGCCGCGGCTGAGCGACCGAGGCCCGGAGGGGCGGCGTCGGGGGCAGGCCGGCGCGCCGGCCGGGGCACGGAGTCAGGGGCGACGAGCTCGGTTACCTCTGCCTGTTTCCGGACCACATTGTCGGGGCTGAGCAGGTTTCCCAGGAGCAGGTAGAACTGTTGCTGCTCCGCCGCGGCCGCCGCCATTGCGCTAGGCGTGTGAGAGAGAAGGAGGGAGGGGAGACAGGAGCCGTGAGGCGCGCTGGCGGGCCGGCGGGAGGGGTGGGGGCGGGCCCAGCGCGGGGACCTGCACCAGCCGCGGCGCGGGGCTGGGGGGGGGGGGGAGGGGGCGGGTGGCGGGCGGGAAAGGGCGGGGCAAAGGGGAAAGGGGAGGATGGGGCGGGGACTCGTGACCCCTCACCCAGTCGCGGCCCCCAGCTCCGGCGTCTCATTGGCTCTGGGCGCGGGAGGCGGGGCGGAGGCCGCCTCCTCCGGGGCCGCGCCGATTGGCCACGCACCCTGCAGTGCCGTCACTGGCGACTCGCGGCGGGCGGCCCGGCTGGTCGCGGGCGATGTGGGGCGGGGACTCTGCCGGCCAGCTGGGGCCTGGGGTGACGTCGGGAGGGTGGCGGGAGGGAGGGGCTGGCTGGCGGGCCGCGCCGCGCCGCGCGGAGGGGCGTGAGGTTCGGCTGGGGAGGTGGGGCCAGCTCCAGAGCGCGGGAGATTTCGGCGCCGCGGGCTGGCCGGCTTCCTCGGCTGCCGCCCGCCACCCTGTCCCTGCGGCCCGCGGAGAGCCCCCCAACTCCAGCCCCCGCAGTCTCTAGGACCGTAAACCCCCACCCCCCAGGGAGGAGCTCCTTCGAAACCCACTTCCCATTCAATTCCACCCCCGGGTTTACAGACTTCTCTATCTGTCAGACCCTCCGACCTCCCCCAGGGCTGTGACTCAGGCCACCCCTTGCTCCAGCCGCGCTCACCAGTGACTCACACCTTCGGCTTGTCCGGGAGAGGTGTTACTCAGCCCTGGGCTCTCCCGCCAGGCCTCCCTCCCCTGCCCTCCTCTGCCCTCCCCAGCCCAGGGTCGTCCTGAGTTGTACACGTAGCACACAGGCCTCCATCCCCTCCCCACCCGGGATCCCAGACTTTTCCCTTGAATTCCTTGTTTTGGGGTCCCGTTCTTTCAATGATTGGGAGAAGCTAAGACAGATCACCCCTCCCTAACGGAATCCTGGTTTGTAGGGCTCATCTAAATGCTTAAATGATTCCTGCCGGTACTGCGGGACCCAGAGACCTGATTTCAATTGCACAGACAATACACCCAATCTTTCTTCGCTACTGGAGCTGCCAAATGGGAGAGGGCAGTGTTCAAATCAAAGGGCACTTCTGTTGAGCCCCTACTGTGTCCAATGTTTTGGGCTAAGGGTGACAGTGGAGAAAATAATTCATCATCTTTGCTTCAAAAGGACACTGGTAGGGAGGAGATTCCAGGTTGGGTGAGATGGACCACACTTCTGGCAGCCCGAAGGGAATTTAATTTCCTGTTGACTACTCGGAAATTGTGTTCTCTGGAAGTCTACTTAAAACATTTGCTTTAAAGGGAATGATTTTAAACCTTGGCTGTATATTAGAATCCCAGCCACTGCGTCCAGAATCTCTGCGCCGAGGCCCCGGGATCGCTATGCAATTGTGATTGCCAGCTAAGATCTTTTAAAGGATTCTGATTCGTGGAGGAAAAAACTCCCTTAGAAAGTTTTAGCTGTGATAGTGATAAGAGTTCTCTACAAGAGGTCTGCAGACCTATCTTTGAAGAATTGATGCTCCTTAGAGGTGACAATTTGTTGTTCTTATGACACATTATTTCTTTAAAGATAGAACATCACGTACATTAATTTGGGACAGGTTTTTGTTTTTGTTTTTGCTTGTTTTGTATGTATGTATGTATGTCAGCAGTGGTCATGTCTGGACTCTGGGAGGCTTTTTGCTCACCCAAGGTTATTAAGATTTGGGGAATTACTTATCCAGCCTATTTTATGACTATGTTACCAGTGAAATAAGATGAATTGCCTGGAGGCTTGCTTACGGTAAGTCCTGATCTCCAGTTACTTTATAACACTTGCTGTGGTATGTGTTTTATTGGCAATGACTCTGTAGATTACATACATTTGTTTAATAATTACTAAATAATAGAAATTACAACGTATGTGTACGGATTTGTCAAGATAGGGAGCTTGTTTTAATTTTTAAAATTATTTATTTTTTTAGAGAGATTAAGTATGAGAGCTATCAGAGGAGAGGGGCAGAGAGAGAGAGAGAGAGAGAGAGAGAGAGAATGTGTGTGTGTGTGTGTGTGTGTGTGTGTGTGTGTGTGTGTGTATATGAGCCGAGAAGAGGCAAAGAGACAGGGGGAGAGAGAATCCCAAGCAGGCTCTGCACTGAGTGCAGAGCCGAGCTCTATCCCACCAACCGTGAGATCATGACCAGAGCGGAAAACAAGAGTTGGATGCTCAACCGACTGAGCTTCCCAGGTGCCCGAGAGAGTTTGATTTTTTGGTGAGGCAAAGCACAAACTTATTCAGACTACAAATAAAACAAGTCAGTGTTAGTTGTGACATCAACTGCTACAATATGAAATGTCAGCCCAGCTTTATTTTAATATTCTAAGTAAGAAGGAAGGAGATTTTTATGGGTAATGAAAAAAGAGATCCCCAATGGGAGAAATTCCTGTAAACTTGGCATGGATATCAGCCATCCTGACAACGGAGACCAGTTCTTGTGTCCAGGAAACCTCCTCCTAAGTGGGGACTGCATTTTCAACAGCAGGCCTGCCAGTTTAGAGAGTTTGTAATGCTCAGCCTTCAGGGAATGTATTGCACTTAGAAACCTATTTCCCATGGAGAGAGTCCTATTTGTTTTATGAACATAATCTCCCCCTGAGAAAATAGCTCAGATATTGTATCATGGCAGTCCATAAGAATATAGGTTTATTTCCCAAGGAGATTAGATGGTAGAAGGTAAAGAACCTTGAATTTGAGTGGATGTGGGTCTTTAGTGTCTTACTAATGTGAACTTGAGTGAGCACTTAATGTCTTTAAGCCTCAATCTCTCATTATAAAATGGAATAATAATGGCTGTTAAAGTATGCTATTATTAATCAGAAAAGTTCTGACATTAAATTATAATTGGAAATGAAATGGAGGGGTAGAACGAAGTCTTGCTCACTCCCGATTAGCCGCCATTGCTTTGGGCGAGTCAACTGTGAACAGCCAGCTCCTGATGCCTTTCACTTCAGCTTATTAGACCTGACCCTACCTCTATTAAGTTCTGGAGGCATATTTGCTCAGAGCATTTATAACCCCTTGCGTAAAAGGGTGAGGTTGGGAAAATGGAAGGCTGGAAGTTTCTCTCAACTGAGACTTGAAATCTAGGGAATTTAGGATTCTTGATGTTTGTCAGAAGGTACTGCACAGCCTGGCCATGCCCTCTTTATAATAATACAGGAGGCCAGACTCCTTAACAAGAGAGCAACAGAATCTTCCTTGGGTACTGCTCTTGATTTTATAGGTTTTGTGTTGATGGGAGTGGCTGGAGAAGTTAGGCTTATAAAACCCCTGCGAAAGCTTCTTTCAGCTGGGGTAGAATTTGGTCTTGTCTGTCATTTCTGGTTTATTGGGTTCTGAATGTAAATAAGATTCTCCCGAGTGAACAATCTGTAAATTTTTAAAAGTTGCCCTGGGACTCCAACATAAGTTCCGCTACCTGTCCTGGTAGTGGTAAGCACAGGTGCTCTCTATAGCACAACTTATTTTGAGGAGCAGTTTAAATAATAGAAGTGAAAGTATTATAATCTATAACTACACAGATATAAGCAGATGGTATTATTTACAGGTGTTTGTATTAATAGATAACATGGTATGACATAACAAGTTGTCTTTGTTTCCCCATCTGTAAAAGGGGAATAATACTTCTTCATAGGGGTGTTGTAGAAAGTAGGATAATATTTGTAAATGCACATAGCATGGTGTCTGCAGACACCGTAGCACTCAATAGTTATCAGCTATTATTGGTTAGATGGATTCTAGGGTTAAATAAGAAATAGGCCTCAGACAGGTGATTACTCTTAAGGCTACATGTGATATAGATGTATGCATCGCGTTTGTGTGTGTAATAAAGTGTATTTGTATATTTTCTATTAGTCTCCCTCCCAATTATGCAGAGTAAAATGGTATGTTGATGGATTAAGGATGGTTAACAAGCATTTGGCTGATAAATAAAATTTCTAATGCTTCCTAATATCGATGCTCTTTGTTGCTTAGGTAAGAGCCAGCAGAAAAGATGAGAACTGTTGAGGAAAGTTGTCTGCTGAAAAGAAAATGCTAAGCTGTTTCCACATCTTCAGCTGCCTTTTATCAAGATTTTTAAGCCCCTGTCTGAAGCAGTCTGTTACAGTCAGAGCATGCAGGCCAGGGGCAAGTGAAACCTTGTATTCCCAAAGGGCACTAAACACACAAGTCAGCAAACTGTGGAATTGAACACAGGCAGGGGAAATTTGGATTCGGTTAGTTTCTTTTGCCCTCTCTCTCTCATAGTTTTATATATGAAATTCACTGAATGTCAGCTGGTGGTTGGATACATTTGAAGGACGTGTAGAATTTGGAGGCTTAGGAGCAGAGGCTCCAAGGGCCAGCCAGAATGAGACTTCAAATTATGACTTCACAACTTACATGCTGTGATCTTGCCCAAGTTATTTAACCTTTCTCAGCCCCAGTGTCCTCTTCTGTGAAATGGAAATAACAGTAGTACCTTCCACCATGCATCAAAATACCTGGCATAGTGCTGGCACAGAGTAAATGCTTAATAAAGTTAGCTGTACTTAATCATGCAGATCAAAACCTCCAAGATTTGTTAGTTTGGATTGCACATCTACTTGTTAGGTTATTACATTTTTATACTCCTATTATATAAGCAGTCATGTTATAGCAACGTATAATGTTAAGGAAAAAAAAATTTACGGGGCGCTCGGGTGGCTCAGTCGGTTAAGCATCTGACTTTGGCTCAGGTCATGATCATCATAGAGCATTCTAAGGTCATTTTCACTTTTAAATGTTACAGTTCTCTGTCCGAGTGTAGCCACTAGCCATTGTGGCTATCAGTCACTTGAAATGTGGCTAGTTTGAAATTAGGTGTGCTTTAAGTGTAAGGTGCAAACTAAACTTCAGAGAATTGGAAGAAAATGAAGAGTAACAATTTCATATTGGTCACATGTAGAAATGACAACATATTGGGTTAAATAAAATATGTTAATTATACTTATTAATAAATGATAATTATTAATTATATTAATTTTTCTGTTTTTACTTTTTAAAATATGGTTACTAGGAACCTTAAAATTACATATATGGGGGGGCGTCTGACTGGCTCAGTCGGTTGTGTCTAACTCTTGATTTCGGCTCAGGTCACGATCTCAGGGTTCATGAGTTTGAGCCCTACCTGGGCTCTGTGCTGACAGCGTGGAGCCTGTTTGGGATTTTGTCTCTCCCTCTCTCTCCCCCTCCTCCACTTGCATGTGTGCTCTCTCTCTCTCTCAAATAAACATTTAAAAAATTTACAAATAAGACTGGCATTTGTGGTTTACGTGATATTTCTATTGAACACTGCTTTGCTTGGGAGCAAAATAATCAACTAGTTACACACAAGTGTGCTACATAGTTTGTTCATTTATATTTAGGAAATGACTTGTCACAAAGTGAGGATCAGTTACCTTATAGTGCTTTCCGTTGCTTCCAGTTTTCTGACTTGATTCTCAGGGACCTGGAGACATGGTGCAGTACTTCCTGAGCAGTGTTTCTTGCTTAGGAATGTCCTTTCCCTGCTGGTTTGACATTGAACACATTTGTGAACCTTTCGAAGGTAAGGAAGACTCAAGATTTGATCCCCTAGAATAAATCCTTATAAGTTAAGTCAAGAACTGATGAAGAGCTGGAGGAAGGAAGAATATCTTTTATTTTTTATGTTGATTATTTTCATTTAAATGTGAATGGATTTTATTTATTTATTTTTTAATTTTTTTTTAACGTTTTATTTATTTTTGAGACAGAGAGAGACAGAGCATGAACGGGGGAGGGGCAGAGAGAGGGAGACACAGAATCGGAAGCAGGCTCCAGGCTCTGAGCCATCAGCCCAGAGCCCGACGCGGGGCTCGAACTCACGGACCGCGAGATCATGACCTGAGCTGAAGTCGGCCGTTTAACCGACTGAGCCACCCAGGCGCCCCTAAATGTGAATGGATTTTAAAAACCATCATTTGCTGCCTTTTAACACCTGAAATAAAAATATACTTAGCAGAAGAATTTAGTGTTAAGTGTATTTTTTTCCTTAGAACACAAATAGGTTGAAAATGAAAGGATGGAAAAAGATATGCCATCCAAAAGAGAGCCAAAATGGCTATACTGCTATCAGACAAAATAGATTTTAAAATAAAATTATCAAAGACGAAGAAGGATATTTTATTAGGATAAAAGGGTCAATCAATCAGGTAGACACAAAAATCATAAACGCATGTATCCATCAACAGAGCCCCAAAATACATGAAGCAAAACTTGACAGAATTGAAGGGAAAAGTTCAGCAAAATAGTTGAAGACTTCTATCTGCGCTCTTAATAATGAATAGAACCACTAGGCAGAAGACAAACAACAAATAGAAGATGTGGAGAACACTATACACCATCTAAACCTAACAGACATCCATAGGACACTACATCCAACAACAGCAGAATACACATTTTTCTCAAGTGCACAGGGAACATTCTCCAGAAGAGATCACATGTTGGGCCATAGAACAAGTCTCAATAGGTTTAAAAAGACTCAAATCATATAAAATATCTTCTCTGTCCTCAGCAAAATGATATTAGAAATCAAGAACAGAAGGAAATTTGAGAAATTCACAAATAAGTGGGAATTAGCCGCATCCTTCTAAATAACAAATGGGTTGAAGAAGAAATCACAAGAAAAATTAGGAAACACTCTGAGATGAAAGAAAACAGAAACACAAGAGACCAAAACTTACGGGATGCAGTGAAAGCAGTGCTCTTGGGAAACTTTAGAGTTGTAAACATCTTTGGTAAAAAAGAAGAGAGCTCAAATCAATAATCTCACCTAGTTTCTTAGAAACTAGAGGAAGAGCAAACTAAACCCAAAGCAAGCAGAAGAGACAATAAAAACAAGAAAGGAAATAAGTGAAATTGAGAATTAAAAAATCAACAGAGGGGGGAAAAAAGTTGTTTCTTTGAAAAGATCAACAAAATTGACAAATCTCTGGCTAGACCCAGAAAAAAAGAAGACTCAAATTACTAAAATTAAAAATAAAAGACAGACCATCACTGCCAAACTTTCAGGAATAAAAAGAATTAAAAGGAAAAACTGAACAATTGTATGCTGACAAATTAGATAACCTGGATTCAACAGAAAATCCTAGAAAGTCACAACTGCTGAACTGAATCCAAAAAGAAATAGAAAATCTGGATAGGCCTATATATAGCAATGAAAGGGATTGAATTAGTAATAAAAAAATTTCCCACAAAATTCTAAGAAAAGATATGGCCTTACTGGTGAATTCTACCAAACATTTAAAGAAGAATTAACACCTGTCCTTTTTAAACTCTTCCAAAAAATAGAAGCAGAGTGAACACTCACTCTATGAGGCCAGTTTTAACTTGATACCAAAACCAAAGATATCACAAGGAAAATGCCTACCAATATAAATATGGATGCAAAAATTATCAACAAAATCCTAGCAAACTGAATTCAGCAACATGTAAAAAGGATTATATATCATGACTAGGTGGGACTTTTCCTAGGAATGCAAAGTTGGTATAACATAAGAAAATCGATCAATGTGATGCACCATATTAACGGAATAAAGTATAAAGACCACATAATTATCTCAAGTGATGCAGAATAAGCCTTTGACAAAATCCAACACCCTTTCATGATAAAAACACTCAACAAACTGAACAAATTGATTGCCACTTATGAAAAACCCACAGCTGATATCATACTTACTGGGGGAAAACTGAATGCCTTCTTCCTGAGATCAAGAACAAGACAAGAATGCCCATTCTCATCATTTCTATTCAATATTGTACTGGAGAGTCACAGATGGCATGAACTTGTATAGAGAAAATCCTGATGAATCCACAAAAATGTTGTTAGAAAAATAAATGCATTCCACAAGGTTACAGGATATAAGGCCAATACACAAAAATCATGCACTTATACGCTAGCCATGAACAATCAAAAAATGAAATTAAGAAAATCTCATTTATGATGGCATCAAAAAATATAAAATAGAACAAATTTAACAAACATATAAGACTTCTACACCGAAAATTATAAAACATGGCTAAAGAAATTTAGAAAGATCTAAATAAATGGAAAGACATTTTATGTGCATGGATTGGAAGACTTAGAATTAAGATGGCTATACTCCCCAGATTGATCTACAGATTTAAGCAATACCTATTAACATTTTAACCACTTTTTTCTTCAGAAAAAGCTGGTCCTAAAATGGATATGAATTGCAAGAGACTACCAATAGCCAAAATAATTTCAAACCCAGCAAAAATTGAAAGATTCACACCTTGATTTTAAAGCTTACTTTAAAGCTACACTGTGATGCTGGCCCAAGGATAGACCTTTATAAAGATCAGTGAAATTGGATGGGGAATTCAGAAATAAACCTTATATTTGTGGTCAGTTGATTTTTGACAAGGGTGCTATGATGGTTAATTTTATTTTTCAACGTGGCTTGGCTATGGTGCCCAGTTGTTTGGTCAAACACTAGTCTAGACGTTTCCGTGAAGGCGTTTGTAGATGTGATTAACATGTATAGTCTGTTGACTCTAAGTAAAGTAGATTACCCTCCATACTGTGGGTAGGTCTCATCTAACCAATGGAAGGCCTTCATAGCAAAGACAGGTTTCCAGAGGAAGAAGCAATTCGGATCTGGCTTAAGACAGATGGCAACACAGAAACACATACTGGCTTCCTCTGCAAATTTCAGACTCCATACTGCAAAATCAACTCATGCCTAAATTTCCACTTGTTGCCCTGCCCTAAGGATTTCAGACATGCCAGCCCCCACAATCACATGAGCTAATTCCTTAAAATAGATCTCTTTTTGGGGATCCTACTGATTCTATTTCTTTGGAGAATCCTGACAAATATAGGTGCTAAGGCCATTCATGTGAAAGAATAATCTTTTCAACAAGTGTTGTGGTACAACTGGATATCCACATGCAAAAGAATGAAGCTGATCTGCTACCTCATACCATATGCAAACCTCAACATAGGGTGTAGACCTAAATGTAGGAGCAAAACTGTAAAATCCTTAGAAGAAAATGTAAGATAAGACTTCATGGCCTTTGATTAGACAATGGTTTCTTAGTTATGGCACTGAAATTACAAAAGACAAAAATAAGAGAAGTTAAATTGGACTTCATCAAAATTAAAAATTTTTGTGCTTCAAAGGAAACCATCAAGAATGTGAAAAGACACCCCATAGAATGGAAGAAAATATTTGCAGATCATACATCTGATAAGGGACTTGTATCCAGATTACATAAAGAACCATTGCACTCAATAACAACAACAACAAAAAAACCCACCCAATTAAAAAATAGGCAAAACAGACATTCAAATAGACCTTCCCCCACAGAAGATACATGAATGCAAATGACTAATAAGTACATTGAAAGATGTTCGATGTCATTAGTCATTAGGGAGATATAAATTAAACCCCACCCCCCCCCAAAAAAAAGGGGGGTATACTGCTAGTATGGCTACAATAAAAAAGACAATAGCAAGTGTTGATGAGGGTGAGGAAAAACTGGGCCCCTCATATGGGAACCCTCCTGCATTGCTGATGGAAATTTAAAATGGTGCGGTCAATTTGACAGTTTGGAAGTTCTTCAGAAGTAACACATAAAGTTACTATATGAGTCAGCATTTGTGCTCGAGAGAAATGGAAACATGTCTACACAAAAACTTGTACATGAATGTTCATAGCAGCATTATTCATAATAGCCAAAATGTGGAAACAATCCAAAATATCCATAAACTGATGAATAGATAGACAAAATGTGGTATATCACCTTGGCAATAAAAAGAAACAATACTGGTACATATTGCAACATGGATGAACCTTAAAAATATGATGCTAAGTGAGAGAAGCCAGACACAAAAAGTCACGTATTTTTTGGTTCCATTTATGTGAAATGTCCAGGAGCAGCAAATCCATAGACACAGAAAGTAGATTCGTAGTTGTCAGGGGCCTGGAGGGGAGGGGAAGGAAGGTGGAATGACTGCTAATGGGTATGGAGTTCCTTTTTGGCGTGATGAAATGTTCTGGAATGTGATAGCAGTGACGGATGACTAACTCTGTGAATATACTAAAGAATTGTACATTTAAAAAGTGTGAGCTTTATGGTATGTGAATTATATCTCAATAAAGGTGTGATTTTAAAAAATGCTTTTCCTTAGCTATCTGAAGGAAATTGATCCGGACCTCAATTACTATTTTTTTCTATTTTCACACTATTTTTAACTCAATTCAGAGTACATAGATGATAGCATTCATAACCTTGAAACCTTCTGAGCATTCCTAAACCATTATTTTGGAGGAAAAGGACTGGGGAGATACAGATATGATTCAGTCTATATATTTTCCTCTCCATATATTTGCTATTTATAGTAATTATCTCATAGTTTGGATACTATGACACGCGAATTTTACCTCATGCATTATGATGACGTTATTAGTGGAATATCAATTGTGACATCAATGTACAGCTCAAATTTGCATCTACTTGCAACAGATTTTTAGCTGTAATTAATGAGGTAGAAACAAAAAGGACCTCGTAATACAGTTCATACTCTTCAATTCCACCCATACTATGTGTTTATCACTTTATGCCTCACTTTACTATATTAGCATTTGTTTTTAACATTTACTTATTCACTTATTTAGCAAATATTTATTGGGCACCTTCTCTGCAGTGGACACTGATTGTGAGATTCAGAGGTGAGTAGGACTGGGTTCCTACCTCCATGGAGCTTATCTTTTGGGAGAAGTCAGACAATCAACAAATCAACTGCGTAGATTAGAACATTCTATAGTGACCAGTGAAAGGAAGATAATGGGATCAAGGTGTGGAGTTGGGTGCTACTTCGGTGAAACAGTCTTTTGAGGGAGATATCTGAGCTGAGACTTGAAATTTGAGCCAAGGTGAAGAAAGTAATGGGAGAAATTCCTATTTCCACCAGAGGAAACAGCAAGTGCAAAAGCCCCCAGGCGAAACTGGTCTGGTGTATTCCAGTGAGGAAAGAAGGGTACAGCCAGAGAGGAGTAAACCTTGAAGGGAGGGCTGAGAAGCAAGTTGCAGGGGGGGGGGGGGGGAGGGCACATCACCTGGGGCATTGTGATCGTTCAGTAGTATAACTTATTCTAAGCAAAACGGGTTAAGTAAAGGGTATGACCGTTTTTCACAGATCATTGAACATTTAAACAGTTATAAAAGGTCATTTTGCTGCAATATAGGAAATAGTAGGAGGGAGTGAGGAAGCTGGGGAAGCATGAGGAGGTCACGATAGTACTCCAGGCAGGAGAATAATGTGGCCTGGAGTATGGCGATCAACGGTGTCCAAAGTGGTCTGGTTTAGATGTTTTTCTTTTGGAAATGGAGCAGGACATAGGGTGCAGAGGCAGATCCAAGTTAAAAACAACTGAAACTTGACACAATCTGAGGGCCCTCTGTAAGACAAATTAAAAAATTGAACATAGAGTGAGGTTTCTTGGAGGGGCTCTGTGCGAGTGAATGGGCTGGAAACTCAAGCTTCATGAGCTCCATGGTGAATCCTCCTCTGGTCAATTGGAGTAAATTGGAGACGTCGAGAATGCTTAGGATTTGGGTCTGAGCAATGGTAATGCCACTAAAAGGAGGATGGGTTTGGGAGAAGGTGTGGCAAGAAGAATTCAAGAGGGGAATTTCAGTCATAGTCAGTTTGAGATGCCTAGTAGACATCCAAGTGGTGATGTCCAGTAAGCAGTTGGACAGGGGAGCCTGGAGCTCAGAAAGAGCAGGGCTGGAAATACCAACTGAGTCATCACATTCATGGCATTCAAGACTGCTGAAGTGGATAACGTCGCCTGGAGAAGAGAGAAGATGGTCAAGGACTCAGCCGTGAGACATCCCAGCACTTGGGGGCCAGGCGGAGGAGGTTTATAATTCATATAATATAAAGATAATCCTAAGAGGGAACTGATGGTACTACCTACACTGAGCATTATTAGTCACCTTAAGTTCAAATTCCCTGTTGCTCTCCGCTGGGCAAGGGGTTAACACCTAGGCATCCACTCATGAATGTAAAGCTAGTTGGAAGAAAAAGTGGGCACAGATGTTAAAGAAAAACTCAATCCCATAGCATTTTATTTGAAAGGGTTACTTTTTATTTGTATTTTTTTTTTTCTACTCAGGAGTAGTAGTATTTATTTGGTGCTAAGGAAATACTACTTTCTCTAAATTTGCTTCAACTACTCAGCTCTCTTACAACCTAATCTACCTCTTTGCCTCTCACTTAGAAACTAGCTGTACTAATGTGGAATGAAAATAATTACTTAAAGACATTAGTTCAAACTAATACTCAGATGTCAGATGCTGTCTTCCACCTCAATAGACGCACGTATCTAGTTAACTTTCTTTATGCAGAGAGATAATAGTTACTGCCCTTTTAAAGAATGTAGAAAGGGAGTGGGGAAAAGCAGGAATGTGTTTTAAGTTCTCACTGCCATGTAAAATAAGAGTGATATTGGAACTGTGTTTTAAAACGGCTTGTTTGCCTGGATTCAGCTGTAAGTCATGTATTTTAAAACATAACTTCATATAGAAAATCTTGATACAGCACAGCTTAAAACAGGAATATTGCTTGGTAGAAGTCAAGGGAAAGAGACAGAAAGTGAAAGTGGTCCTATTTTCAAAAGGGTAGTCAGGGGAGACCTTTCAGGAGACGTAATACTGTAACATCTGAGACTGGATTGCTTCATGGAAATTAATTTTCCAAAAGAGCAAAGTTATTTCAAAGATTCATATTAAAAATGCTCAACCGGGGCACCTGGGTGGCTCAGTCGGTTGAGCGTCCGACTTCAGCTCAAGTCATGATCTCACAGCTCGTGAGTTTGAGCCCCGCGTCGGGCTCTGGTGCTGACAGCTCGGAGCCTGGAGCCTGGAGCCTGGAGCCTGCTTTGGATTCTGTGTCTCCCTCTCTCTCTGCCCCTAACCCACTTGCGTTCTGTCTCTGTCTCTCTCAAAAATAAATAAACATTAAAAAAAAAGTTACAAAAATGCTCAACCATTCTTTATATCAGATTTTTTATTCACAATCACCGATAAAACTTGGCTCTCTTTCCATGTCTGAGTGCTAACCTTCCGTACATTATTTCATTCAATCGTTGGGTTTAAGCAATGAGGCTTCAACCGTTTTTTTTTTTTTTTCCAAGAAAAAATGCATTGGGGTCAGGGGATCCTGGTTCCAATGGGAGCTCCACCACTAGCCAGCTATGATCCCGAACTGGGCCCTCAAGGCTTCTCTAGCCTCCACTTCCTCATCTGTAAATTGGGAGTGTTGGACTTGATCCCTAGGGTATCTTCTCAGCCCCAGCATTTGAGGGTCATTAAGTCAGTTATCATACGGCGCTGAAATAGGGTGATGACTGCAGAAGCCACTTAGGTTTGCTCCTCCTGAAATGAAATTGCTCTGGGTCTCTGAGATTTGAGGTCTTACGTCACTGCCTGCTTTTCTCAGTTTTTTTTTTTTTCATTTTTCCTTTCAGGCATCTGCCACTTAATGTATCTGCCAACAGAAAATGATGGCCGTCTCTGCTGGTCAGCTCCTCTTATCATCTGGTTTGCTGTGTGCTTTGGAAATCAGATAACCACATGCATTAAAAAGGATATGAAATAGACACAGAGAAGAGAGTAGAGCATATTTCCTGTAGAGTACCCTGCATGAGCCTTAGGACAATTACTATTTGGCTGCCCAGGTATTTTTAGTTTGGTGGTTCATAACTCTGTTCCAATGGTTTAGCTCTACTCAGATGCTAACACAATGCTGTCTCCCCCTACTAGAGTTATGGATGTTCTAACATATATACACATAAACAAGTGACAGAACAATAGAGCAAAACTGGTTAGAAAGGTCTAAATTAAACCTTATGTAATAAGGGCATTGCCAGTGACAAGTCCCCTGCATCTAGTCATTTCCTTTGTTAATTTTGGCTTTTTTATACCTATTTAGGGGATTAAGTTCTAGGAGAAACAGTTAAGTAATGTAATCCATTAGGTTAGTAGTCTTTTTACTACACAGTGGTTGATTTAGTTTTCCCACAATGAAAATAAATTATATTTTCCCTCACTTACTTGACTAGTGATCTCTGCAAATTAAGATAAAATGTGATCAGCCCCTGAGAGGACACCACCATAATATGTAGGGGCCTAAGGTGGGACCTCGAAAGATTTTAAACAGAACTTATTTTGAGACACTTGAGAAATTAAGAGTGAGCCCTTAGGCGCGCCTGGGTGGCTCAGTTGGTTGGGCGTCCGACTTCGGCTTAGGTCATGATCTCACAGTCCATGGGTTCGAACCCGCATCGGGCTGTGTGCTGACAGCTTGGAGCCTGGAGCCTGCTTCGGATTCTGTGTCTCCCTCTCTCTGACCCTCCCCCGTTCACGCTCCATCTTTCTCTGTCTCAAAAATAAATAGACATTAGAAAAAAAAAAAAAGAGCCCTTAAAAGTCAGACTTTTAAGACTTCTTCTATAGGAAAGTAGGATAGAAAATCCTGGTGGATTGGAGTTTGGTTAGTTGGTGAACAAAAGGTGAAATGATCATGGATATCGCAATTGTAGGAAAAAGGGGGACTTTTTAGCTTTAAAGGAAATAACGCAATTAGCAGTGGCCAGAGACAGAACAAGATCTAGCTGATAATTATAGTCTTACTTGGGTGCTGCAAAGATCCTGATCAGGGAAAACAGCTGTGCCCATACGTGGGTCCTGGCAAAGTTTCTCCCTGGAACCACCTAAATGAAATAAAAACTCATTTTTCTTTTCTTGTTTCAGGATGCCTATACACAGTTAGGACAATGGTCTACATTCTTTTGGTCACCTCTGCTCAAGGGGTGCTTTCTTAAGTACATGGAAGCAGTCACCAGCTAGTTTAAGACACAGTGTCAAGGAACAATGACCAGTCGTGGTATTCTCATTCTTTCATTCTTGGTTTCTGTCTAGTAAGTTCTCTCTCCTTTCCCTTCCCCATAGACACTACTGTGGGGACTCCAGAAGGTACGAGGGCTAAAAGCTCCTCCTGGATCTCACACAGAAAGACTTTCCCTCTAGAATCACCCAAATTGGTCCCTCGGTATGGATTAAGTTCTTAAAGTTTTTCATCTAAATTTGAGGTTTAGGGATTACTTACAGTAGTCAAAGCTGTTCTCGGCACTGTGGTTGCTCCAGTCGTGGGATGTTAATCCCACAGTTCCGGCCTCATGGCTCAGAGAGGTCACCATGGAGACATCTGACTGCAATTGTGACCCGCAGCAGGTAAGCAGTGTCATTGCAGCTGGCCTGTTTCAATTTGTCCACCATGCCAGCTTTAGAGGCCATGTAGGCATTTAGATATTATAGGCTAACTCGTCTATTCCCAAAGCCATAGGAGGAAAGGGAGCTCAGACCTTTGAGAACTCAAAGCCCATGCTGTTGAGGGCTACTCAGATTGGGTATACATGTGTCATCAACTTAAGCCTTGAAACTGTATGATTAGTTTCCTTACCTATGGATTTCGCTTCTATTCTAGTAATTAATACCGAAAAGAGAAACTGATCTCTACAACAGACAAAGATAAATTTCTAGGAAACAAAAGAAATCTCTTATTAAATATGTTTTTTGGCATTTTTGGTTTGTACTTTAAGTTCTGACATGATATATTAACTTACCAAGTTTGGCCTAGATTGTCCTGGTTCTCCGTGACCTAGTTTTGCTACATCTAATATTCCATTATTAATTTTCATGGATAATTAATTAAAACTAAATTTTTTCATTTTTAAAATTGTTTCATAATACATGCTCAAACCCTTTAGGATGGGTCATAGTTTTATTGGTGAAATGTGAGGTCTACGCACTTTCAAGGTCTCTGTAAATCCTGAACGTTCCTCAGCTCCACTCCTTGCTTCATTGTTTTCATTTCCACCAATTATGTTGTTTGTTCTGATATTTTGGCTCATGGGCAGGGGTGATGGCAGTGAGATATCTTCATGCCTTTTTATTCAAGGGTCCTGCCAAGAGTCCCACACCTGAACCTTTGCAGCTTAAGAGTCAGTGATTGAATGGTAATAAAGTGATTATAAGGTGTATGAAGAACACATTAAAAGAATGAATTCCAGGGGTGCCTGGGTGGCTCGGTCGGTTGAGCATCCAACTCTCGATTTTGGCTCAGGTCATCGTCCCAGGGTCTGTTCATTTTATGGAGGGTGCTGGCTGACCTAGCCTGCCCTGGCTGACCTTTGGGCATTATGAACCTACACCAAAGCCTGGATTCAGGGGAATATCTATTGGTTTGTTCATTAGCAGACACAACAAGAGGAAGAAAGTTGAGTAGGAAGCATCACGGTGGAAAAAGGAAGTCTAGAGAGTCAGGTGTGGAGAGGACTGTGGGGGATGTTGTGCCTTATGGCTCCGTTCGCCTTTTATTCTGCTCAAGATCCAGCCAGAGATGAGCTGTGAAAGTCTTGGGTAATCAGAAAGCTCAGTGACTTGTTTTTCCTCTCCTTTTTAAAATGTAAACTTCCTAGTGATCACTTAGATATGTTGCCCTTGTTCAGTTAGCAAATTCTGATCCTCCGAACTGTTCACGTGGCCTTCACAACATTATTTGGGATGGATGATGTTAGTGAGCGATAATAGAAATGGCCTTGTGTCTTAAAAAAAGAGAAACTCCCATCCTCAGTTCTTAAGTATTCAATGAACTCATACTGTGCTCAAGTGATCAACTGTGGTGCCTTCAGCTGCCCCAGAACTGGTCATAATTTTTTACTCTAAACTCTCAAATCTTACGTCAACCCAACTCACAAGTGGGTACATACTTATTTCCTTCCTACCATCGTGAGACTTATTTTGGGGACTGTTAAGCCCACAGACTTAAAAAAAAAACCTTAAAAATATTTTTGAAATGTTCATATTTAAATGAAGCAACATGGTAAATTATTATAGAGATGAAGGGAAAGGTCCAGAAGCAAAGTGCTGGCTTTTTCCACCCGTGGCTGTACCCTTCAGGAACACGTTCACACTGAGACCCTGCTGAATTGGCTATCTTGAGATGCACAGTTTCATGTAACGTCATTTTTTACTGAAACAGCTCAGCTCTATTCTCAGCTGGGGTGGAAGACGGATCATCTCATAATGTAATTCAGACAAAAACTGGGTTTGTTTTTTCAGGCAATAATTTCAAAGTGTCACAGAAAATGAAGCACATTTGCCCACTGGCCCGTTTCTGTGTCAGTTTTTGCACCGATGTAGAGTCTGCTTTGCAGAACTCGTCACTCCAAGGGCCCTCCTGAAATGCATCTCCATGAGGCTGCACTCAGATTTCATCTCTGCAGGAAGTGGGGACCCTTTGTAGCATTTTATCTTCAGCTTCCATTCTGTAAAAATCCACCTTAAGATATGAAAATTCTTTCAAACCATAGATTCATAGAACTAGAAAGAATTAGAATAAATCAAATTCATTTGGATGCAGGTGCCAGGGTGGCTGAATTGGTTGAGCGTTTGACCCTTGATTTCAGCTCAGGTCACGATCTCAGGGTTGTGGGATGGAGCCCCACATGGGGCTCTGTGCTGAGCGTGGAGCCTGCGTGGGATTCTCCGCCCCTCTCCCCTGCTTGTGCTCTCTCTCTCTCTCTAATTAAAAAAAAAATTGAAAAAATCAAATTCATTTGATTAGGACTCATATAATTTATAGAATGGAGGCTTGGGTCTGAAGCAATCCAGAGATTAAGAATATACACCTAAACTTTCAAAAAGAAATTTTTCACGGGCAAAGGATCTGAACAGACATTTCTCTAAAGAAGATATATAAGTATTAGCTAATATTCCATTAGCACATGGAAGGATGTTAGTCGCCATTAGTCATCAAAGAAATGCAAAGCAAAACCACAATGAGATACCACTTCGCTCACTAAAATGACTATCATAAAAAAAGTCATAATAGCAACATTGGTAAGGATATGGAGAAATTTGGAGCCCTCGTTCACTGCTGGTAGGAATACAAAACGGTGTGGCCGATTTGGAAAACAGTCTGTTTTCCTCGAAAAGCTAAGTAAAGAGTTGCTATTTGACCCGGCAATAGCAATACCTACTTCTAGGTATATACCCTAGGAAAATAAAAGCATATGTCCCCATAAGAACTTGCCCATGAATATTCATAGCAGCATTATTCATAAAAGCCCAAAAAGGTGGAAACAACTCAAATGTCTAACAACCGGTGAATGGATGAACAGAATGTGGTATACCCATACAATGGAGTATTATTTGGCAATAGAAAGAAATAAAGTACTGATACATGCCACAATAAGAATGAACTTGGAAAACGTTTTGCTATGGAAAGAAGACAGAGAAGACCATATATTATATGATTCTATTTACATGTAATATTCAGAATAGGGCAATTCACAGAGACAAAGTAGATTAGTGGTTACCTAAGGCTGGGGGAAGATGGGGGTACAGGGAATGATGGCCAAAGTGTATGGGGATTTTTGAATTGATTAAATGTTCTAAAATGGGTTCTGTTTATGGTTGCACATATGGTTGTATATTCATTTAGTATATGAATACACTAAAACCGTTGAAATGCGTACTTTACTTTTTTTAAACAAATGATTTCTTAAAAAAAAATTCTTTTTGAGAGAGGGAGAAGAGAAGACAAGTGGGGGAGGGGCAGAGAGAGAAAGAGAGAGAGAGGGAAAGAGAGAATCCATCCACACCCAGCATGGAGCTCCATGCAGGGCTTGATCCCACGATTTTGAGATCATGCTCTGAGCTGAAATCAAGAGTTGGACGCTTAACTGACTGAGCCACTCAGGTGCCCCACAAATTGTGCACGTTAGGTGGGTGAATTGTAGATCATGTAAATTATATGTCTAGATTTCCTATCTCAGTTTTTGATTATCCTGACTGCCAGAAATTCTTTTTTACATTCAGCCTCATTGTTTTTGCTCACCGTAATCAAAACTGATTCCTTCTTGTTTTGGTTTTGGTAATGAAAAAGAGAAGTAAAAAAAAAAAAAAAAAAAAGTCAAAAAACAACTTCCTTACCTCGAATCATAATTCTAATACTCGAAGGTCATTATTGTCTGTTTGGAGGAAACAACTTCAGTGTCTTTAGCCTTTTCTCGTGGAATCCATTTTTATCTTGTTGGTCTTGCTGCTTCACCTCTGGGCGTCAGTGTCTTCATCTATAAAACGAGAATGTTGGACTAGATCTCAAAGGTCCCTTACAGTTCTGAAATTGTGTGAATGTCTATATACTTTGAGAAAACATGGGCATATAAGATAAAGATGTTTTCCTGAGCCATTGTAAGCATAATTAATAAGCTATGAAAAGAATCTGGAAATGCATTGAAGTAGCTGTGATTTGAAATAAGTGAACCTAGTGTGAAGTGGACACAGCAAAAGACTAAGAGGACACTTGATTTCTTTTAAAAAAATTTTTTTTAACGTTTATTTATTATTGAGAGACAGAGCGTGAGCAGGGGAGGGGCAGAGAGAGAGGGAGACACAGAATCCGAAGCAGGCTCCAGGCTGTGAGCTGTCAGCACAGAGCCCGATGCGGGGCTCAAATTCACGAACTGCGAGATCACGACCTGAACCGAAGTCGGACACTTAACTGACTGAGTCACCCAGGCACCCCATAGGACACTTGATTTCTGCTTTTATGACTCATGGTGAGAGTTTGGAGAAGTCACATGACCTCTCATGTGCATTTTCTTTCAAAAAATTTTTTAACTTTTAATGTTTATTTACTTTTGAGAGAGAGAGACAGAACATGAGCAGGAGAGGGGCAAAGAGAGGGAGACACAGAATCCAAAGCAGGCTCCAGGCTCTGAGCTGTCAGCACAGAGCCCAACGCGGGGCTCGAACCCACGAACCACAAGATCATGACCTGAGCCAAAGTCGACTGAGACACCCAGGCACCCTTACCTTTTCTTTTACATAGAGGGGGCATCATAAAACCTGCACACCTCACTCTAAGAAATGTTTCCATTGAATGATTAAATGAGTGGATATTGTCAGGCAAAAATTTTAACAATGGTTTATATTTTGTTCAAAACAAAAATGCTGTCATTGACAGATTTCTTTCCTTCAGAAAAACTATGTCATCTAATTTTTTTCGACCCATTTCACTTTGGTCTTATCATCTCCTCTTAAACTTAATGAATATGGCATAGTAAAATTTAAGGCAAACATGAAAATGAAAGCTTAATGAAGTCACGATGTGAATAAAGCTAAGAATATAAAAAATTAACAAAATATTCTCCTTTCAAATTTGGCCTCGTCAAAGCCTATGTGAATTATAAAAAGTGTTAAGGACATTTCTAGTTGACCCTTCCCCCATATCTCTATAGATCTCATCTTTAAGCTCTCTTATCTTTTTGGTCAGATCACAGACACCAGAAGTCGAGGGACCATGTCTGATTTCTTCTTTGTAACACCTCAGTGACTGTAACAATACATGTACCTGGTATTTACTCAGCAAGCACTGATGTTATTTGTTGCCTGCCTATTAAACTGCTAACTATAAATACAAAAATGAAAGTTTTCTAGTCCAGATAGATTATTATTATTTTTTTTGTGGGCCTAATGATTTCTGAGGACCTTGAAAGCTAATTAAAAGCATCTTAGGCAACAAGTAGGATAGTCATGAGGCCAAGTACATAACGACAAGACTTAGAAAGCTGAACAACAGACATGAGAGTTTATACACCTACATGAAGGCTGATCTTCAAAGCTGCTTCAAAGCAGACTGTATGCTTTTTCCAGCGGTGGTACCATTGCTCAAACCTATATGGAAATTTCCGTGTTAGGAATTTTGTTCAGTGAGATTGCCATGTTTGGGAGAATCAACCTCATCACTTACACTCACACAATGTGGTTAATTGTGGTTCTTTTCCTTTCTTGTAAACTTCTGAGTCATCGGCCAATGGGATGCTTTGTACAGGTGACGTTGGCATTCTGCCAATTACTGTATAACTGGAGTTATAAGAGGAAGGAAGACGGACAACCATAGAGCTGAGCTTGACATTGTTCTGGATGCCTTCATTGTACCCTTAAAAGAGCCGTTGGAGATGGGTGGCACTTTGCTTAAGATTTGGGGTACATTCAGGAACATACGCACATGTCCTGGGCCCTGGACAAGCCCAGATGGGCTGTGCAAATTCTGAAGCTGCTGACAGATGTCCCTGCTGCTAGGGGTCACCTGGCACATTGTTCACTGTTGCTGGGAGGCCCTCTTGGGGACTCAGCAAAACCACGGCAGCTTCTTAGCATAGCAACAAGAACCGCTCATGAATGACAGTGGTGGTTGCTAGCTTTGGCTGAGGTCCCAGCTCACTTACAGTGCAGGGACTAAAGGTGTTCATCTGGATAGGGCCAGGAGCTGGGGACCCACCCTCTCCCCTTCTGAACCCTCGCTGGTTTTCTCGTGCCCCCCTAGGTGATCTCATGTGAGCTCTTGTTTAAGGATAAACTTCATGGATGGCCTCTTCAGAGCTTTGCCTTCTGACTTAAAAAAAAGGGGGGGGGGGGGCGAAGGAAAAAGAAAAAATAAAAAGAAAAAATAGGCTGTAGTTGTTTTAAACTATTATTTTAAAACAATTGCTACACGTTTAGGTCAACTGGAAAAAAATTTAATGTAGAAATATAGAGATCATGTACGCATTAAAACAGATTACAAAACATGGGTACAGTATAAGGCCATTTTCAGATCTGCAAGACCACTCTGAGGGGCTCTGGATGCTGGAAATGTAAAAATTGTAGTTATTCTTACATGTCTATTTTTTTCAATGCACAGATATTCTTTCTATATGAATAAAAGATCATTTTAAAAATGATTCCATAGGTATTTTTTTATCGTGATAAAATACACATAAAATTTACAGTTCTCATCATTTTTAAGTATCTAGTTCTGTGGCACCAAGCACATTCACACTGTTGTGTAACCATCATCGCGGTCCATCTCCAGAACTATTTTCATCTTTCCCAACTGAAAATCTGTACCCGTGAAACAGTAACTCCTCATTTGCCCCTCTCTCCAGCTCCTGGCAACCACCACTCTATTTCTTGTCTCTGTATACCTCATCTAAACGGAATCATAGAGTATTTGTTCTTTTTTTTTTTTAATGTTTATTTCTTTTTGAGAGAGAGAAAGAAGGGGCAGAGAGAGGGGGAGACACAGAACCCGAAGCAGGCTCCAGGCTCCGTCCGAGCTGTCAGCACAGAGCCCGGTGCGGGGCTCGAACTCACAGACCGCGAGATCATGACCTGAGCATACGTCGGACGCTTGACTGGCTGAGCCACCCAGGTGCCCCATAGTATTTGTCCTTTTGTAACTAGTGTATTTCACTGAGCATAACGTCTTCAAGGTTTACCCATGTGGTAGCACGTGTCAGAATGCCCTTTTTTTTTTATGGCTGAATTATATTCCAGGGTGTGTATATGCCGTGTTTTATTTATCTACTCATCCATCAGTGGACACTTGGGTTGCTTCCACCTTTGGGCTATTGTGAACAACACTGCTATGAACATAGGTGTAACTAATATGGATGCAATAATCAATTTAAGAGACCAAAAGCTGTATTTTTCTCAATATTATTGATTATCTTTCTACCTGTGGTAATGGATGCGTTTGACTGAAAAGGTTAGCGTCATCCATGCTGAGTCGGGGAAAGGAAAATAGGAAAAAGAGAAAAGAAAAGCCACAGACAAAATGTTAGTATTCAGAATTTGTAAACATTCCTACCAGTGTGTAAGGAAAAGATACACAGTAGAAAAGAGGCAAAAACTTGAGCAGACACTTCACAACAGAGAAAATCCCAGCAGCCAATAAATGAAATAAGGCCCAACTGAAGAGTATCAGGGAGATTCGAGTTATAGCTGCAATGAGACACAGTCATGCACCCACCAGAATGGCTAAAATCTGTCTTTTAGACTCAGAAAGAGCAATAAGAAATCATCCCATGGCTGATGGAATGAAGAGTGGTACCCACTCTTTGGAAGATAGTTTACCGTTCTCTCGTCAAGTCAAAAATAAACATACCCCAGGACCCAGCCGTTGCTTTTCTGGGTATATTCTCTAGAAAAATGCATTCATATGTGCACCAGGGTATAAGAATGTTATGACAGCGTTGCTCCTAAGAGCCCCAAACTAGAAACAACCCCAGAAGCCAACTGTAATAAAATGGACAAATAAATTGTGGCCTATCTGTTTGATGGAATACAGGGCTTACGGCCACCAATGTTATGGATGAGACCCACAAACATGATGTTAGGTAAAGAAAGCCAAATTGAGAAGACTCCATGTGATGGCTTCCATTTGCGTAAAGCTTAAATTAGGCAAAAAAAAATACACTATGTTTTTAGGGAAGCATGTAGAGATGGTGAATATATAATAACACAAAGCCAAAATTCCCATTAGCAATGTGTGGGAATCCAGTGTCTCTGCATCCTTGCTGGCATTTGGTATTGCCAATATTTTTATTTTTTTGTATTTATTTACTTACGTGTTTATTCATTTTAAGGTTTATTTTTTAAATTTATTTTGTGAGAGAGACTGAAAGTGGGGGTGGGGGAGGAGCAGAGAGAGAGAGAACCCCAAGCAGGCTCCACACTCAGCACGGAGCCCGACGTGGGGCTCAATCTCACGAGGGCGAGACGACGAGCTGAGCGGAAATCAAGAGTCAGTTGCTTAACCAACTAAGCCACCCAGGCGCCCTTGCTGTTATTTTTAAATTTGAGCTGTTTTGATAGAGTGGGCAGTGATAGATCGTCACGGTCCTAGTCTGCATCCTCTTAGTGGTTGGTGATGTTGAATATCACTGGAGCAGGGCAATGTTTGTTCTTCTGACTTGGGTAGTGGTTACTTTAGAATCACACGTATCCTGGACACATAGCTCTGTGCTTGCTTTGCATCTCATAATGCAATCATTAAGATAAGAAGAGAGGAAGAGCATTGAATTTCGTGTTTTGAGATATTAGTCCCCTACATCCATTGTGAAATTAATAACCATGAGTAAGGCATTGAAATAGCCCGGCTAAGTGGCAGATAGAGTAGGGGGCCAAGTGGCCTGAGCATGAAGCCTCTGCTATTTGCACTTGGCCGCGGCACCTCTGGGTGAAATAGGTTTACAAGCTTCCAAAAAACAAAAACAACAAACCTCTTTCCAAAGGAGACTGACTTGGAGTAGTTCAAACACAGAAAAAAAAAAACAAAAACCCATCTATTATGACAGGCGTGGCATAAGAGTTTCCTGTGCCTCAAAGGGAAGCATTCATATCAGAGTAATTTGACTAAAAATGAGAAACCCAACAGCTCATTTCCAGGAAGCTGGGAAGGGCTTTGAAGAGGGGACCATATAAGAAGCTTTTAAAAGGCTCTTTCTGGGGACGCCTGCATGGCTCAGTCGGTTGAGTGTCCGACTCTTGGTTTCAGCTTAGGTCATGATCTCAAGGTTGACGAGTTCGAGCCCCACATCAAGCCCCAGATCGGGCTCCCTATCAGTGCAGAGCCTGCTTGGGCTTCTCTCTCTCCCTCTGTTCCTCCGTTTGCCTGCGCATGCACGCATGCTCTCTCTCTCAAAATAAATAAGTAAACTTAAAAGAAAAAGCCTCTTCCGGGTGCAACAGAGAGGAGGGATGGGGTGAGAAGGTGTTCCTTGTCATTATAAGCGCTTTGCTACTATGTCTTACTTTGATTAGAAAAGAAAAAGCTAGGAAAGAAAAAAATGGTCCGATATAGTATCTTGTACTTGTTTCCTGTGGCTGCCATCACGATGGGACCGCAGACTGGGTGGCTTAAACAGCACACATGTATCGTCCCATAGTTCTGGAGGCTAGAAATCCAAGAGCTAGGAATTAAATTCCTCTATTTTAGAAAGATGTTGAAGCAAAAGAAAAGTTTTTGGAGTTGGTTTCTTAGTTATCAAGAAATTCAGGCATTCAGGGACTTTAGTTCTTCATCCCAGTTTCTTGGAATTTGCAGAGTGTGTAGCAAATGGTCATTCTTGCTCCCGTGCATCATGACATTTCCCCCTCATCCTCTTCAGCTACCAACTATCTTTGACGTAGATACTATTTATTGTAACAAAACAGCACTGTTACAAGCACTTTACAGTGCTTGTTAACCCTTTGAACTCAAATAAAGCAAAAACCCAAATGAAGTAGGAGCCAATATTCCCACTTTGCAGATGAAGAAACAAAGGCATAGAGAATATTCCTGCCAAAAAAGGCCTCGTTTCAGAGTTCATTACCTGCAAAGGTGGTCTCTTTCCAGAGCCTGCGTTCCTAGGCCCTAAGCTGTAGCATTTCTTGGGAAATTGATATGACAACAGGTATAAGAAGGTTTCATCTAAATGTCAGCAAGGTACTTTCTGCAGTTCCTTGGCATGTGGCATGAATTGTTTTTCCAGCTTTATCAAGATATAATTGGAATGTAACGTGGTAGAAGTTGAAGGCGTGCAGCGTGGTGATTCCATATACATATATATTGTGACGTGATTACCACAGTAAGGTTAGTTAACACATCCATCAGGTCACATAGTTAACATTTTATTTCTTGTGGTAAAGACATTTAAGATCTGCTCTTGGCAACCTTCAAGTATACAATACGGTATTGTTAACCGCAGTCACCATGCTGTACATTACATCCCTGGAACTTATTCATCTTGTAACTGGAAGTTCATGCCCACTGACCAACATCTCCCCATTCCCTCTGTCCCCCAGCCCCTGGTACCCACCAGTGTACTTTCTGCTTCCGTGAATGCAACTCTTTAAAAATTCCACACGTAAGTGAGATCACACAGTCTTTGTCTTTCTTATATGAGTGTTACTTATCCTTTCTCCACCTTCTAATATCCCTGTACTCCCTTTGACTTATTAGTTTGTGAGACAGACACATTTGGGAACCAGAGAGTTAAAAATTACAGTGTTTGTAGGGGCACCCGTGTGGCTTGGTCAGTTGAGCCCTGCACTGGGGCTGTCAGTGCAAAGCCTGCTTCAGAGCCTCTCTCCCCTTCTCTCTCTGCCTCCCCCCCACTCGTTTTCTCTTTCTCTCTCTCTCTCTATTGCAAAAATAAATGAATATAAAAAAATTACAATGTGGGGTGCCTGAGGCTTAGTCGGTTAAGTGTCCGACTTCAGCTGAGGTCATGATCTCACAGTTTATGGGTTCAAGCCCTGCATTGGGCTCTGTGCTGATGGCTCAGAGCTTGGAGCCTGCTTTAGATTCTGTGTGTCCCTCTCTCTCTGACCCTCCCATGCTCTAACTCTGGGTCTCTCTCTCTCAAAAATAAATAAACATACACAAAATTACAATGTTTATCTAGAAATTGCCTAGACCATTGACGTTGGACAGTTGTTGGATTTTTCTGTTGCTAGATTGATAAGTGGCCCAACAGATAAAATTTTCTTGAAGAGAATACACAATTTTCAACAATGCTGTAATATTTCTCTGAATCTGAGGCTAGGCCAGCTCTGGAGACATGCAATAACGTGGGTGCAGAGTCGTTAATATGATTTGTTTCAATCTCTGAATTCTGATGTAGTCTTGAATTTTAAAAAAGTTTGCTGCCTCCAATCTTATCTTTGGAAAGTCAGATTTTGGTAGTGTTAAGTCAAGATTTATTTATTTATTTACTTGCTTATTTTAAGTTTATTTCTTTATTTTGAGAGAGAGAGAGAGAGAGAGAGAGAAAGAACTGGGGAGGGGCAGAGAGAGAGAAGAGGGAGAGAATCCCAAGCAGGCTTTGCACTGCAGCACAGAGCCCAACGTGGGGCTCTAACTCATGAACCGTGATATCATGACCTGAACTGAAATCAAGAGTCAGATGCTTAAGCAACTGAGCCACCCACACACCCCAAGTCAAGATTTATTGAAAGCTAAATGGAGAATGCCTTCTACAGTCTGGGACTTGATGCTCCCTACATACAGGCCACAGGAGATGAGCCTGTTGCTGTTTTGGAAGTGCTGGCAATAGAGACAGATTGCTGGGGCTGAGATAGAACACTTTATTATTCCTGGAAGAACAAGCAGCATGAGTATCCACACATTTGCCTTGGTCCTCCTTGCCCCTAAGTCCTGGGGTCAATGTGGTATGGCCCAGATGAATGTGATCCATGCAGTGGGTTTCAGATGCAGCTGAGAAACACAGAGCTTGGGGAACCCGCCTCTTTTCTTTTTTTTTTTTTTTTTTTTTTAATTTCTTTTTTTTTTTTTAATTTTTGGGACAGAGAGAGGCAGAGCATGAACGGGAGAGGGGCAGAGAGAGAGGGAGACACAGAATCGGAAACAGGCTCCAGGCTCCGAGCCATCAGCCCAGAGCCTGACGCGGGGCTCGAACTCACGGACCGCGAGATCGTGACCTGGCTGAAGTCGGACGCTTAACCGACTGCGCCACCCAGGCGCCCCACCCGCCTCTTTTCAAGCAAGCAGCAACCAAGCCTGCTTCTTGTCTCCAGGGAGATCTTACATCTCTCAAGGTTACCAGCTAAACAGACAATCCTGCCCCAGAGAAAGATTAGACAGTGATGAGAAAACTTCTGGTAAAGGCTGGATGTGTGCAAAGCTAGTGTTAGCAGAGACTGGAAAAGCTGTGAGGAAACTCCTCTGGGAATCTGTGTAAATGGCAAAGGGCATTAGGTAGTGGTACCAAAATTTGCAAAACTGTTGTCTGTAATAATTTGGAAGATGGGAAATGCTTCTAATAAGCTTTTGGATTTGGCTAAAGAAATCACCAGGCAGAATGTGGAAAGTGTCAGTCTGTTGGATCTGGATGCATATGATAAGGTATAAGAAGAGACAGATGAGGTCAAAATGCAACTATTGCATTTGCAAGCAAAATTCAGAGAAAATATAAAGAGTCCAAGATTTGCTGGGCTGGAAAATAAAATCGCTTATTTCCCCCAGTGTCCACAGACAATAAAAGATTCTCAAAATGAAACGAGGCCTGGGGCCAAGGTCCAGATTATGCTCAAGATCACTGAAAAGTTGAAGGCAGTGCCAGCTAGACTCTCTCAGGAGATCAAAGAACATTGTCCCACTATTGCCTGACTTATGACCCAAAATAGAAAGAGACTTGTCTCAAAAAGAATCAGAAATGTGACTTTGGCCCCATTGAGTAGACCTGTATCAGAGTCACAGGAAATCCACACAATTTTAAAGGTAATGTTACTGACAGAAGAATTGCCAGTTTAGATTAAAAGGGACAGAGACTGTCAAAATGGGCTCCCAACTCTCTATAGGCAGAAGGCAGACTGAGAAAGCTACTCAGCTGCAAAATGGGCCATTTCTGATGGAAAAGAGAAGTTGTTTCAGACGGTGAAGCCACTATCCCAGGGCACAGAGCTAAGAGTCTCCAAGACAAATGGACTGGATGCTTCTATACCCAAAGAGCGGCAATGGCTCCAATCAAGAAACATTCCCTACTTCTGGTGCCTGTACTTCAGAATTGCCACGGAACAGTGACTTCTACACCTCTCCCAGTTTCCCTCTTGATTAGGAGTGCCTTCTGTATATTTGGGGGGAGGGGCATAAAGTTTGCAGTTTTATTTATGTAGTCACCCAGATTGAGAGAAACTGCACTTGAGGATATACCCAGGGGGCCTCACTGGACCGGATGCTGATGATGCGATCTTATACCTTGAGGATGATGCCATAATTGGATGAGACACATGGGGATCCTGGGGTGGGGTGAGTATATTTTGTATGGGAGAGGAAAATAAATATTGCATTCAGGTAGAAGATGTTAGTAACTTGAAAAAAAAAGGGCATAATATTTTACTGGCCTTTCCATCAAGAAGTGGACTTTATTGTTCTGCTCTTGAAGGTGGGTTGGCCTTCTCACTAGCTTTGACTTGTGGAAGGCAGCAGAAGTGATGCTGTACGTCGTCCTAGCCTTGGACCTGGGAGATATTATAGCTTCAGCTCTTGTCTTTTTGAAATGCTATTCTTTATGAAAAGCCCAAGTTTGCTGCTGAAGATTTGAGGCTCAGCTGAGACCTAAGTGAGGACATTTTATCCTATCTGACCCAAGGAGAGCTGTTGAATAACTGTAGCCACATAGCCCTAGCAGAAAACCTGATTGGTTTAGCTATTGAAATTACTGGCCTACAGAATCATGAATAACAGCAACATTGTTGTTTTAAGCCATTGCTTTTTGGTGAGTGGCTCCTTATGGCCCCAGAAGTAATTGATATATAAGCTCTTGATGCAAATTCACCATAGGCATAAAGTCCTTCCAGAAGAGCCCCCCAAGAACAACTACTTTGGCAAACTGAAGTCATGTCTACTAAAAGCTGGGCACAGAGAGTTCATTATTCGGCAGCTCTGTCCCCAGGTATACACAACAGAAATGTGTATGCATAGTCACTAAAAGACCTGTAAAATAATGTGTTTCAGCAGCTTCTTTGTACTACTCCCAAACTGGTAACATCCAAGTTTACATCAATGGTAGAATGGATAAATCAGTCGTGATATGTTCATACAACAGAAGCTATAGAAAAGAAAATGAAAAAAACCTATTTCTTTACACAACTACATGGATAAATCTCAACCACTATTTTAAGTAAAAAAGCCCAGCCCAAACAAAAGCACATTGATTAGCAGTGTAGGATATTGGAGACCTCTGTGGTAAAGAAGATAGGACAGGCTGGAAAGTGGCCCATGTAAAGCTTCTTGGGGGCGGGGGGGGGGGGGAGTAGTCATGCTCTGTTTCTTGATATGGGCAGGGATTATCAAGGTGTGTTCATTTTGCAAAAACTAGTTGAGCTGTGAACTTATCATTTATACACTTATCTGTATGCATGACATAATTCAATAAAAGCATTTTCTTCTTTTAAAGAAAGGATCTTGTAGATACAAAGAACAAACCATAAGTGACTCTTAAATACAAAGAATCAACTGAAGGTTGCTGGAGGGAAGTTGGGTGAGAGGATGGGCTAGATGGGTGATGGGTATTAAGGAGGGCACTTGGTGGGATGAGCACTGGGTATTATATGGAAGTGTTGAATCACTAAATTCTATTCCTGAAACCATTATTACACTATACATTAACTAACTTGGATTTAAATAAAAATAAAAAATAAAATTAATTTAAAAAATAAAGGGAAAAAACAAAAACAAAAAAAGAATTTTTTCAGAATTACGTTTTTAATTTTTAAGTGAGACATCGAAACATTTTTTAATGTTTATTTAGTTTTGAGAGAGAGAGAGAGAGAGAGAGAGAGAGAGAGCAGGGGAGGGACAGAGAGAGGGAGACGTAGAATCCAAAGCAGGCTCCAGGCTCTGAGCTGTCAGCACAGAGCCTGATGTGGGGCTCGAACTTGTGATATGTGAGATCATGATCATGACCTGAGCCAAAGTCCATCGCCCAACAGACTGAGCCACCCAGGCACCCCATTAATTTTTAAATATATGGGGTCTTATTAAATTAAATTATCTTTTTGTTTTCTATTTCCAATTTAATTGGATTGTATTTAATAAATGTAGTCTTTATGACATTACTCCTTTGAAATTTGTTGCATCGTGCCATATCACCAAATCAATGTATAGTCAATATTTGTAAAACAACAACAACAACAACAACAACAACAAAACCCAAACCACAGTATAATACCACTTCATACCTACTGGCATGACTATCATCAAAAAAGTGGAAAATAACAAGTGATGGCAAAGATGTGCAAAAATTAGAACCCTTATGGGGTGCCTGGGTGGCTCAGTCGGTTGAGCCTCCTACTTTGGCTTGGGTCATGATTTCGCAGTCCGTGAGTTTGAGCCCCGCGTTGGGCTCTGCTGACAGCTCAGAGCCTGGAGCCTGTTTCAGATTCTGTGTCTCCCTCTCTCTGACTCTCCCCCATTCATGCTCTGTCTCTCTCTGTCTCAAAAATAAATAAATGTTAAAAAGAAAGATTTAGAACCCTTGCACACGACTGGTGGAATGTAAAATGGCTCAGCCACTGTGGAAAACAGTGGCAGTTCCTCAAGAAGGTAAACAGAGAATTACCCAACAATTCTACTCCTAGGTATCTCTACCTAAAAGAATTGAAAACAGGGTCTCAGACACTTGTATGTGACTGTTCATTGCAACATTATGCACACTAACAGAAAAGTGGAAACAACCCAAGTGCCCATCAGCAGATGAATACCTGAGTTAAACATGTAGCTATGCAATGGAGTATTATTCAGCTTTAAAAAGAAATGATGTGCCAGGGCATCTGGGTGGCGCAGTTGGTTAAGTATCCAACTTTGGCTCAGGTTCTCACAATTTGTGGGTCCGAGCCCCACGTTGGGCTCTGTGTTGACAGCTCAGAGCTTGGAGTCTGCTTGGGGTTCTGTGTCTCCCTCTCTCTGCTCCCCCCCCATACTCTGTCTCTCTCTCTCTCTCTGTGTGTCTCTCTCTTAAAAATAAATAAACATTAAAAAATAAAAAGAAATGATGTACAGACACATGCTACAACGTGGATAAACCTTGAAAGTATTATGTTAAGTGAATTGAGCCAAATACAAAAGGACAATTGTTGTATGATTCCATTCATATGAACTAGAATAGGCAAATTTAAAAGACAGAGAGTGGAGACTACATGTTACCAGGAGAAATACAGAGTTATTATTTAATGAGTATAGGGTTTCTATTTGGGGGTGATGAAAAATTTTAGAAATAATGGTGATGGTTGTACCATGCTGTGAATATAACTAATGCCTCTGAACTATACACTTAAAAATGGCTAAAAGATATATTTGAAAGTTACTAAAAGAGTAGATCTTAAAAGTTCTCATTGTGGTGCACCTGAGTGGCTCAGTCGGTTAAGCATCCTATGTCAGCTCAGGGCATGATCTCCGGCTCATGAGTTCGAGCCCCGCGTCGGGCTCTGTGCTAACAGCTCAGAGCCTGGAGCCTGCTTCAGATTCTGTCTCCTTCTCTCTGCCCCTCCCCCTGCTCACACACACACATACACACACTCTCTCTCTCTCTCTTTCTCTCTCTCTCTCTCAAATATAAATAAACATTTAGAAAATTGGAAAAAAAAAAAGTTCTTATTGCAAGAGAGGGCGCCTGGGTGGTAGTTGAGTGTCAGACTCTTGATTTTGACTCAGGTCGTGATCCCAGGGTCATTAGATCGAGCCCCATGTCAGGCTCCGGGCTCTGTGCTCCGTACTCTGTCCTGAATGTGGAGCCTGCTTAAAATTCTCTCCCTCTCTCTTTCCCTCTGCCCCTTCCCCACTCATGCTCCCTCCCATACCCCCCCCCCAGTCTCAAAATAAAAAAAACACAAAAAGTTTTCATTGCAAGAAAAAGTTGTAACAATGTGAGGTGATGAATGTTAACTAGACTATTGTGGTGAAATTTTGCAACATATACAATATCAAATCATTATGTTGTATGTCTAAAACGAATACAGTGTTATATGGGAAGTATATCTGAATAAAACTGGGAAAAAAGGCTCTCAGACTGACATAGGAATTGGAGAAAGGGATACATTGGTTTGTTTTGTTTTTTTAATGCCCAAATCTAGGTCCTCTCAATGTAAACGTCCCAGTGTCTTCAGGGGAGAACTTGGTTTTGTCAGATATTCTCTCTGTGACAGTTCTGATTACCCTTTAATAAATATTTTCTCTCTTATATCTAAATCCTGTTTTTATCTTGATAATGTTTACCAAGATGACTAACATCTTTTATGTAAAATTTGACATCGAGTAATCAACAGCAATGCACATCGCGTGAAGTTATTGGTCTACAAATATGAAGCAAGAATCTTTGGCATTTTTTTTTTTTTTTTTTGGATGAAGAAGGGGAAGACTTAGGCCACCTGTTAGGGGGGAAAGATCAGGCTGGCCTCTGATTACTCTGAGATATATATATATATATATATATATATATATATATATATATAATACTTATATATATATGTATATATATAATACTTATATATATTTATATATTATTTATAAATAAATAATGGATTTCAGGAGAAGAAAACATGGTTTCCATGGACGATGTGTAAAACTGTCTTGTGGCCAGTACAGAAGTACCCAAGGAAGGAGTGAAGATAAGGTCTAGAAACAGGCTGGGGCCTGATTATGAAACACTGAGGATATGCAAGGTTTTGCACTTTATTTTTATACAATAATAAAAAAAATCAACAATCATTCTGTGTTTTATAAAGAAAATGAGATAACTGTTTAAAATGGCACAGTAAGAGAGTTTTCTTCCAGTCTCCTCTCTAAAAATATCTGAAAATAAAAATAAACAGGAAAGAAAACTCCGTATTTGAATAGACTAGGAGACAGCTGTACTGCTGAAACACAAGATGTGAGAGGTAGGGTGGCCACATTTGGGGAAGGTGAAACACGGGTTCAGATGTCAACAGATGGGGCACTGGGGGCGAAGCTCCCAGGAGCTTCGTGGCGAATCTGGAACAAAGGGAAAAACACAGACCTGTCGCATCTGCCAGAAGTAGTTTACCCATAAAGAGGAGTGGAGTAGACTCCTTATGAGTAGCACAGAAGTTACCAGTCCGGATGGCCTGCGGAAAAGTAGACACCAAAACACCCCAAGCCAAAACAGAAAGTGCACAACAACAAAAACATCAAGGCGATCGAAATGCCTCACTCACACAAAATCCTGCGTCGAAGGAACCTAAGCGTAAGCCAGATACTCTGGGCATTTCATCTCTCTGTTATGAAACTTCTATTATCCATTGATGTAAACATATCACCATATGTAAACATATCGGTGATTGAGGTATTAGTAATTTGTAATTTGCAACCTACAACCGATATGAGGTATTAGTGATTTGTAATTTGCAATCACTGATTGAGGTATTAGTGATTTGTAATTTGCAACCTACAACAAATTGCAGCACATAAGAAGTGTAATTACACAAGGGTCCTGGAAGAAGGGAGAGGAGAGGGTGACAACAGATGGCGGACAAAAATGACTCACCAGAGAAGTATTACCTCAGGACAACTGAAACTTGTGGCCAAACGTGAGCGCCATTATGCAATGAAACATCACAAGGACCTAATGCTCTTTCTGATGGTATCTATGAAACAAGAGCTCAGAGAAGAAATATACAAAATTCAGGAAAAATATCACAGGGCAACAGAAGGAGATGGCACATAAACTGACAGACTTCAGACAAGACGAGGAAAATATATGTTTACTGTTAGAGAGAGAAAAGCCTCATTAAAGCAGCTCAAAGGAGCATGTGGATAACATTGAGAAAAGCGGACAAAATGTAATAGAAATGAGCCAGCTTAAGAAGGCTTGGAAAGAAATGGAGAGCAACGGAAGGCAGAAGTTAGCTAACATAATGCATAGTGGTTATGTGAGAAAGAGAATTGAGGTCAGGGGACTGGAAAAATGTTTATTTATTTATTTAAAGTTTATTTATTTATTTTTGAGAGAGAGAGAGAGAGAGAGAGAGAGAGAGAGAGAGAGAGAGAGAGAATCCCAAGCAGCCTCCACGATGTCAGTGTGGAGCCTGACACAGGGCTTGAATTCATGAACCGTCAGATCATGACCCGAGGGAAATCAAGAGTCAGATGCTTAACTGAGCCATCCAGGCACCCCTGTTTATTTATTAAAAAAAATTTTTTTTTAATATTTATTTATTTTTGACAGAGGGAGACAGAGCGTGAGTGGAGGAGGGGCAGAGAGAGAGGGAGACACAGACTCCGAAGCAGGCTCCAGGCTCCAAGCTGTCAGCACAGAGCCTGACTCAGGACTCAAACCCACGAACTGCCAGATCATGACCTGAGCCGAAGCAGGATGCTTAACCGACTGAGCCACCCAGGCGCCCCTATTTATTTATTTTTTTCAGTAGGCTTCACACCCAGCACAGAGCCTGACATGGGGCTTGCACTCATAACCCTGAGATCAAGACCTGAGCTGAGATCAAGAGTTAGACACTCAATGGACTGGGGCACCCAGGCTCTCCCTGGAAAAATGTTTAAAGATATATTTAAGGAACATTTCCAGGAGTGAACTAAGATTTGACTGTTCAGTTGTCCCAGAAAAGAAACAAAACATTCCAGACATTTATTTGTTTACTAGCAGTAGAAGACTTGAATCTGCACTTGAAAGGACCCATTTATCTAAGAAAAATTTGGCATGGACGAATCAACAGCCATCTACACCCTGGTAAGTTTACTGGTCTCCAAAGATGAAACAAGAATCTTTGGCATGTTTTGGGTGAGGGAGAGAAGGAGTAAGCCACCTGTCAGAAAGAAAAGATCAGGCTGGTCTCTGAATGTTCTACAGAACTTTCAGTGTTTGAAGACAATGGACCTTTGTTCACAAGCCCTGGAGAAAGAAAGCGTGACTCAAACTTTTTTTTTTTTCAACTTAGCTACAACTTTAAAAAAAAATGTTTATTTATTTTTGAGAGGGAGAGAGAGAGAGACAGAGCACCAGCAGGGGAGGGGCACACAGAGAGAGGGAGACACAGAAACCAAAGCAGGCTCCAGGCTCTGAGCTGTCAGCACAGAACCCAACGCAGGGCTCAAACCCACCAACTGCGAGATCATGACCTGAGCCAAAGTCGGATGCTTAACTGACTGAGCCACCCAGACGCCCCTACCTAGCTACAACTTTTAAATATAAAGGCAACATACAAATCTGTTGAATAATCAAGAATGTAGGAACTCTAGCTTCAATGAGTTTTTCTTGAAGAAACTACTACAGACCAAACTTCAGCCCTAATGAAGCTCAGGGGAAAACAGCAGTAGGAACGTGAATCCTACTCATCCAGTTAAAGCTGAAACATATCTCACTTAATGATTGAGAGGTACAAAATATAAACTATAAACTCTGATGCTGTAGAAATGATGTCAACTATCGAAGTTTGGGAGGGTGAGGTAGTGAGAAGGTAGGAGGTGATCTAAGTTCTGTATTTTCTTTTTTAAAAAAATTAACAAAAATGTTTTTAATGTTTATCTTTGAGAAAGCTAGAGAGACAGAGCACGAGCGGGGAAGGAGCAGAGAGAGAGGGAGACACAGAATCCAAGGCAGGCTCCAGGCTCTGAGCTGTCAGCACAGAGCCCAAGGTGGGGCTCGAACTCACGAACTGAGAGATCACGACCTGAGCCAAAGTCGGCGCTCAACTGACTGAGCCCCCCAGGCTCCCTTAAGTACTGTATTTTCAATGCTTGATGTTAGAGATACAAGAAATCATTGGAATCTGGCACGTCAACATGTGTAAAATATATTTAAGGAACGAGGGGAAACACTAAGAAATTTTCAGTTAACAAAAATAAGGCAATGGTGGGGATGTGGAAGAAAAAAGAGGTATATTAATTTTACTTTGCTCATAATGGCAGTAGCTGACACTGTGTAAAAACAAACGATTGAGTGAACTGTATGGAATTATAGCTATAAAGGATTCTTTATATAATTGCCTCTAGGATTAAGAAATGGGTACAGGGGAAAAAAAAGAAATGAGTGCTGGGAAGATAGCAGAAGGAGACATTTTTTACTGTGTAGTCTTGTATCTTTTGAATTTTGTACTAGCTGCGAAAAAAAGCATAGGAAAATACAAAATAATGAAAATGCAAAATTATAGTTATGAATGTGTCCATTCGAACAGAAACATCAAGTTTCCAACTATTAAAAAAACCCCACATACACTACATAAAGAAATCGCAGCCCATAGAATGAGAGTGTTTTTATTTTAAAAATTTTTCTACATTTTAATTTCTTTTTGAGAGTGAGTGAGAGAGAGAGAGTGTGAATGGGGACAGGGGCAGAGGGAGAGGGAGACACAGAATCGGAAGCAGGCTCCGGGCTCTGAGCTGTCGGCACAGAGCCCGACGTGGGGCCTGAACTCGTGAACCGTGAAATCGTGCCTGGAGCCGAAGTCGGACGCTTAACCGCCCGAGCCACCCAGGCGCCCCTAAATGAGAGCATTTTTAAAGGCAACAGAGACATGAGTACTAAAACATAAAACGGGCTGACAGAACCAGGACCACACAATCCGCTCACATACGTAAATGTAGGCGGGTTAGTCTCACCTGCTGACAATAGTAAAAACACTCTAGTTGAATTACTACGCAAAACCCAACTACCTGCTGTCTGTAGAAAACATCTCTAAAACAAAGTGAAGCAGAAAATTGGGAATATAAAGACGGACACTTGCCTCAACCTCCTATCAGTCAACGAAAGACTACATCCTTGTAATGAAAAGCATGCACGACTATTTGTATCCAAAGAAAAGAAAACGATCTATACATGTCTATTTTATATGCATAGCTACTTCCTTTACATTTTGGGTTTTTGTACCAGGTGCATATATTACCCATTGTAAAGAACAGGCAAATATTTTATTTTATTTATTTATTTTTTAAAGTTTATTTATTTATTTTGAGACAGAGAGAGAGAGAGAGAGAGAGAGAGAGAGTCCCTGTGTGAGGGCAAGCAGGGGGAGGGGCAGAGAGAGAGGGAGAGAGAGAATCCCAAGCAGGTTCTATGCTGTCAGTACAGAGCCTGATGTGGGGCTCGATCCCATGAACTGTGAGATTATGACCTGAGCCAAAATCAAGAGCTGGACACTTAACTGATTGAGCCACCCAGGAGCCCCACGAGTAACTTATGTTTAAAAGAAGATAATGTTGGTAGCAGTGGGGGTAGCATTTGAGGATATGGCTGAAGCTCTCAATAGGAAGGCATGGTTAGACCAGCTTAAATTTGAAAGGACTGAGCTAAAGGACAAGGGTAGTAGTAAGAATTGGACCTTACCCTAATATACTGTAAGATGTAACTTGGTAATGTGGTGTTGTCTTACTTTAAACTTTATTTATTTTGTACTTTTGGATGAAGGCAAAGGGGAATTTGACAAAATTCTTAAGAATCACAAGATTCTTTTAAAAACCTTTTTCCCCTGCATTTCCATTATTAGGAAATAAATGTTCATGGCAGAAAACCCGAAAAACATGCAAAAAAAAGTGGAGGAAGAAAAATTCCTTTAATTATGATACTGTAGGAATGGCTAATATTAACAACTCAGGCAACAACAGATGTTGTGGAGGATGCGGACAAAGGGAACTCTTTTGCACTGCTGGTGGGAATGCAAACCGGTGCAGCCACTCTGGAAAACAGTATGGAGGTTGCTCAAAAAGTTAAGAATAGAACTACCCTACGACCCAGCAACTGCACTACTAGGTATTTATCCAGAGGGTACAGGTGTGCTGTTTCAAAGGGGCACATGAACCCCAGTGTTTATAGCAGCGCTATCGACAACAGCCAAAGTATGGAAAGAGCCCAGATGTCCCTCAAGGGATGAACGGATAAAAAAGACGTGGTATATGCACACACAATGGAATATTACTAGGTGATCAAAAAGAATGAGATTTTGCCATTTGCAATAATGTGGATGGAACTAGAGGGTATTATGCTAAGCGAAATAAGTCAGAGAAAGACAAATATCATATGACTTCACTCTATGTGGAACTTAAGATACAAAACAGATGAACACAAGGGAAGCAAAAAAATAATATAAAAACAGAGAGGGTGACAAACCATAAGAGACTCTTAGATACAGAGAGAGTTGCTAGACGAGTGTTGGGTGGGGGGATGGGCTAAGTGGGCGAGGGGCGTTAAGGAGGACACTTTCTGAGATGAACACTGGGTGTTATATTTAAGTGATGAATCACTAAGTTCTATTCTTGAAATCATTATTACACCATATGTTAACTAACTTGGATTTAAATTTAAAAAAGTAAAATAAATAAATTCTAACAAATTAAAAAAAAATTCTAATCCTGCAGGATAGACAGGGCTGCTATTTTGTATACTTACCACCATTATTCTCACCCCGACACACACATACATGATTTTTAGAAGAATCATACTATACATAATTATGTGGCTTAAAAAAAACTTATTATATTGTCTATATTTCCCAATGTTGTTATTATAAAATACTTTCACAACATGATTTTTAATGGTTACATATTACTAAAATTCTTTATAGTTGGATATTTAGATTGTGTTTTTTTCACTTATAAATAACATTGCAATGAATAACTCTGTACGAGCAAATATATTCACATCTCTGATTATTTCCTTATTATGTAGTTCTAGGTATGAATTGCTGGGACAAAGGGTATCATGTATTTTAAATTTTGAAACTTACTGTCAAATTCCCTTCCAAAAAGTTCATCCCAATGTTATAGTTCTAGCAAAAAAGCTGTAGTTATGAAAGTAGAAAAAATGCAAAGACCCTACTTCCTCTATTTGAAAATTCCCTCATGCAGCATTACCGTTCTTTTTCAACTTTGTAAATGTACTTGGTGCAAAAAAGATGCTTCATTATCGTCTTAGTTTGGATTTCCTCATTCTCGAGAGACCTGGAAATTTTTGTGCATTTATTGGTCATTTGCAACTCTTGCTTTATTAACTATTCATTCTCTTCAGCTAATTTTTTTCCATCTGTTATCTTGTAAAGAAATGTATCGAGGTACTGAATATCAATGAACTTTGCAAGCATCAAAAATAAATAGCTAGGTTCTATTTAATTATCATCTCAACTTTGGAAGAGTATAGTGTCCTCAGGAAAACTGCAGAAGCTTGCCATTCAATTTTTTTTTTTTCCTAAAGAGATTCTGAAAATAGCCAAGAACAGATGTGATTCCTTTCCGTTTCCATGGACCTAATGGAGACATTCTAAGTAATCTAGGAAAAGGATGAGAGACTGAGCAGGGTGCTGGTCCGCGGCTCTGCATGCCGTTTGTGTTATGAGCGTGGGGGTCAGGTTGTCTGGATAACTAAATCCAGGGCCACTGTGAAAGCAAGAAGCAGGATTGAATAATGATAGAACAGCCCGTTTGTTCGTACTTCTCTATAATGCATTTGTCGAGTGAACAAAGGCATGAGCACATCCCCTGCCCAAGGATGCAGAAAAGTTAGATTGCTGGCTTTCAGTTTAGTAAAAGTAGAGTTGCACAGTCAGAAATGACTTGCAGAGAATAATGTCAAAAGCAAGGGGCTGAGCAGGGGCTTACCGAATGGGCTCATGTTCTTAGCATCATTTATTCTTATTTTTTTTTATTTCATTTTATTGCAGGTGTTTAACAAATTCTCGATAAATACAGATTGAATGAATGATAAAGAATATATTTTCACTACAATTCTCGTAACAATAGATTTGAAATTGCTCATTCTCATTCTCACGTTACTGCTAAGGTATGGTGGTCCCGAGGTGCTAAGAGATCTAAGAGTCAAAGCTTATACAGTTAACAAGCCGCAGAACCAGGCTTAGATCCGACAACTTCAAATCCAATGCCCTCTTTCAATACTGCAATCGTCAATTTCCCCTAGGTCACTTTTTTTGCTCCCTATTAATTATGTTAGACTCAAATTCCTCAGTCTGTTATTAAAGGATCTCCACAATCTGGATTTTCCGCCCCAGTCTTATCCCCTCCCGTTACCCTAAGTGGATATTACAGTTTCCTTTCCAAAAGCTGCTCTTCTCCTTTAGAAGCAGTGCATTTGGGGAGATTATTCTTAGTTCAGTGGGGCGCCTGACTGCCTCAAGAACAGTGAACCCTCAAGAACAGTGAACTGGTTCATGAAGGGTGAGCGACCCAACTCTGGCCAAAGAGATACAGAGAGTGTTGTTTCTGGGCAAGTTCTCTGTTCGTAAGAGAACAATCAGCAAGCCCCTCCCTTTCTCCTGTTGGATGGGAGCAATGAGGTGCACTTTCTGTCTTTCTTCACGAAGTATAATATTTCTGAGATCCATCCATGTTGTTATGTGTGTCAGCACTTCATTTCTATTTTTTTTTTTTAATTTTTTTTTTCAACGTTTTTTATTTATTTTTGGGACAGAGAGAGACAGAGCATGAACGGGGGAGGGGCAGAGAGAGAGGGAGACACAGAATCGGAAACAGGCTCCAGGCTCCGAGCCATCAGCCCAGAGCCTGACGCGGGGCTCGAACTCACGGACCGCGAGATCGTGACCTGGCTGAAGTCGGACGCTTAACCGACTGCGCCACCCAGGCGCCCCTCTATTTTTTTTTTTAATTTTTAAATGTTTTTTATTTATTTTTGAGACAGAGAGAGACAGAGCATGAGCAGGGGAGGAGCAGGGAGAGAGGGAGACCCAGAATCCAAAGCGGGCTCCAGGCTCCGAGCTGTCAGCACAGAGCCTGACGCGGGGCTCGAACCCACGAACCGTGAGATCATGACCTGAGCCGAAGTCGGACGCCCAACCGACTGAAGCCCCCAGGCGCCCCAGCACTTCATTTCTTTTTATTGCTCAGTAGTATTCCATTGCATGGATGTGCTGTCATTCATTTTCCCATTTTTGTGTTGATGGGCATTTGGGAAGTTTCTAGTTTTAGGTTATTAAGGATAAAGCTACTCTGAGCATTCTTGTATACATCTTTTTGTGGATATATTTGGGGGGGGCGATTTGTAGGAGTGAGACACTAAGCATTATACTCATTTAAGTTCCAGATAGAAAAAACCTTGAATTCCAGACTACTGGGGTAAGAAGCAAGTGGTATAATTACTTAGCTTATCCTGAACTCATTCCCTCCCCGCCCCCCCCCCCCCGCCCCGAAGTTGGAGAAGAAAATTAATCATTATCAAAATAGCAGAGGATATCATTAATATGTGTCTAATATGATCTCTAGGCAACTTACATCATATATTATTGCCTAATGCTGTTATTTGCTAGCTCGTGTTTGGCCTCAGACAAATTGCTTAACTTCCCTGGGGATTAAAAATAGCACGTACTTCCTAGGGTTTTTGTGAGAATTAGATGGGATATATAAAATGCTTATCACATTGCCTGACTTATAAAGGTGAAATATATTTAAAATTTATTTTTATCTTTTGAGAGAGAGACAGAAAGCATGAGTGGGGGAGAGGGGCAGAGAGAGAGAGAGAGAGAAAGAGAGAGAGAGAGAGAGAGAGACAGACTCTCAAGCAGGCTCCATGCTCATGGCAGAGCCTGACTTGGGGTTTGATCCCACAACCCTGGGATCATGACCTGAGTCAAAATCAAGAGTAGGGTGCTCAGCCAACTGAGCCACCCCGGTGCCCCTAAAATAGTAACTATTATAATTATCATGATATAGCATCTTACAAAAACCCATGAGATAAGAATTCATACCCCATGTTTATTTTTATTTTTATTTTGTTTTTATTTTTGAGAGAGAGAGGCAGAGGGAGAGGGAGAGAATCTTGCGTAGGCCCCACATTGATGAGGGGCTCAATCTCATGACCATACGATCACGACCTGAACCGAAATCAAGTCAGACGCTTAAACAACTGAGCCACCCAAGCGCCCCTTACCCCATTTTTAGAGACAATAAGCAACTTGTCTTAGTTACAGAATGAGGAATGGGTTTCAAATTTAAGTCTACTTTGGCACCAGAGCCTGAGATCATTCCAACGCACTATTTCCCCAAAGTACATTTTTCTGGAGTACCTCCCTTAAATCTTTACTGCAATCTTGTTAGATGATTTGGGCCAAAATGAAAAGAATAAGAAAAGAAGCCTGTAAAGGAAAGAGAACAATGAACTAGGAAAAGTCTCAGAGAAACTTAGAACACAATCTGTTTATTTATTTAATTTATCATATAGTAAACTATAGATACTCAGAGTACTTTTCAAGCTTTTTAGCTGCCATAAAGGAATTTGGCAAGGAAAGATAGGATTTAGGAGGGTTTTGTTTTGTTTTGTTTTTGTTTGTTTATACTTTTCTAAAATTTAACCATATATTCCACTTCTTTTTCTGTTTTTTTTTTCTCCCTCTTTAGTGCAATTTGTTCCCTATTATAATCAGTAGGATTACAAAATGGCACACTCAAATGGGTTTATGGGAAATTTTAATAGAGGGATTATTTAAAATTTTTTTAATGTTTATTTATTTTTGAGAGAGAGAAAAGAGAGAGAGAGAGAGAGAGAGAGAGAGAGAGAGAGAGAGAGAAAGAGACCACAAACAGAGGAGGGGCAGAAAGATGGAGACACAGAATCCAAAGCAGGCTCCAGGCTCTGAGCTGTCAGCACAGAGCCTGATGTGGGGGCTCGAACTCATGAACCACGAGATCATGACCTGAGCTGAAGTCGTACACTTAACTGACTGAGCCACCCAGGTGCCCCATAGTAAAGGAATTATTTTAAAAAGTGTGGGCAGAGTCAAAGAGAATGAACAAAGTATACTGAAGGTCTCTGAGGGTGGAAGGAGTAGGAAGCCATTGTGGCTCCTGCCCCAGAAGAGGCCAGGGAAGGTCATGGTTACTAGAATAGGGAGAAAATGGTTCTATCTGCAGGAGAGGAGTGCCCAACTCAGAGTTTCAGGCTTTGATGGAGGGACCCAAGACATTTCTGATAACTTGCCAGGGTAGTCGGCAGGAAAATAAATACCCTGACCTCTTTGTGGGAGCATCTGATTTGTGAAGGGGATGGGGGTGGTGGGGACATACTCTGAGTGTCGCTATTGCAGTTAGACATTTTTTATCCACATCTTACAGACGAGGTCATAGACTCTGGGAGCTTTAGTAACTCAGCCAAGCTCCTAGAGCTAGGAAGTGGAAGAGTTGAGGTTTAAACCTGGGTTTAGGGGCACCTGGATGGCTTAGTCGGTTAAGCAACCGACTTTGGCTCAGGTCATGATGTCAAGGTTGTGAGTTAAAGCTCTGCATGGGGCTCTCTGCTCTCAGTGCAGAACCTGCTTCAGATCCTGTCTCCCTCTCTCTCAAAAATAAACATTAAAAGAAAAAAAAAAAAACACCTTGGGTTTAACTCAGTGGTTCTTCATGATCTAGGGAAGGTTTTAAAAAATATGAAGTCTGTGCCCCATCCTCTGAGATCCTGATATCATTGGTCTGGCTTGGGGCCCAGGCAGCGTATTAAAAGCTCCCCAGATGATTCTAATGCACAGTGGGTGTTGGAAAAACGTGGTTTGGTTGAGCTCCAATGTGTTTTTGCTGTAATATGAGCTGCTATGGGCACAGGGCTCATGACAAAGAAATCACTGATCTGAGGGAAACCACTGTCTGATGCTGAGCAAACCATCACAAGACAGTGAGGCGACATGCTGGAGGCAGTCTGGAGGGGTGAGGGGGATGCCTCAGAAAAGAACGCCATTGCCCAAGCACTTACTGGTATTAGCAAATTTAATCCTTACCACTATCTTATCAATAGGTGCTGCTATTATGATTTACAATCAAGGGGTGCCTGGGTGGTTCAGTCGGTTAAGCGTCTGACTTTGGCTCAGGTCATGATCTCACGGTTCGTGGGTTCGAGCCCCGCGTCGGGCTCTGTGCTGACAGCTCAGAGCCTGGAGCCTGCTTCGGAGTCTGTGTCTCCCTCTCCCTCCATTCCTCCCCTGCTCGTGCTCTCTGTCTCTCAAAAATAAACATTAAAAAAAATTTACAATCAACTAATCGTTAATGAAATTAACGTTTTATTAACATACTATGATCTCAATTTTACAGATAAGGACACTAAGACAAAGAGAGATTAAGTGTCTTGCTCAAGGCCTGACAGAGATGTAGGCGGGCTTGAACCCAGGCAGTTTGAAATGGAAGCCCCCCTGCATCAACACTATATGGGATTAGCAGCAGAGAGGGGGTTGTCAGGGAGAGAAGAGGGAGGAAGACAGAAGGTAGAGGAAGGAGTATTCCAGGCAGAATCAATAGCGTGGGAAAACGGAGGCTGTTAGACAGTAGAAGGCATTTAGGGGAACCTGTGCTTGTTGGGGCTTGGGGTGCGTGCGGTGGCGCGGACCCCGTTCCACGTGCCCAGGATGGGGCTGCATCATGTTCTTTACTCGAAAGGCAGTCGGCAGCCACGAGAGAGTGACTCGGTCACACTGGCATTTTAGAGAGAGCCAGAGAAAGGATGCGACTCTAGCCCGGCAGGGAGTGGAGGCAGGTGGGTATGGTGGGGAAGGTGGAGGGAGAAACAGGTTCAGGGCTGGGTGTAGAGGGTGAGGAAAGGTTGAAATAACATTGCAGCAGAGATGAGGTTGAATGGCGTACTCTGTGGTGTCCATCAGACTCGCCACAAATTATTTATGTTTGTAATAAAGCACTGACATTTGATAACGAATTCCTTAAATAATGAATACAACCAGCATACCCCGGAATATAAGAAGACTATATAAGAATGGTCTTATAACTCTGGCACTCCGATTTGCTCGGGGGAGACAGACGTGGGATGATGGGCACAGTTGAGGGTTGTCATAAAAAGGACGAAGGCAAGGATAGATACAAACATGTTAAAATCTGCAAAATATGCGTCCTCTTAGTAAAAAATTAGACTTATTGGGGGCGCCTGGGTGGCTCAGTCGGTTAAGCATCCTGGTGGCAGCTGGGCCTTTAGAAACACATCTCAGGATCCTTTCCTGGAGGAATGTACCTGTTGGCACATTTAAAAATGGTCATCGCTGCAGAAGTCTGTGGATGGCCAAGGCTAGCAGCAGTGAGGGGCTTAGGAGAGGATTCTGCACTCCACAGGGTGAGATGCTGAGAGACCCCGGCATCTAGAAGCCCAGAGTGTCCCCAACAATGAAGCAAAAGCTGTGGACCAGCCCCTCACCTGGTTTTCTGTCAACAGGATTCTTACATAATTCTGTGAGAAGCGGGAGAGGTCCTCTCCTGGCCGAGATCACCAGACGCATTTAGGGAGCAGACTGGGTGAGATTCAAAGTGATCCACCTGACTGAGAAGAGAGAGATGTCAAGTTTCTCATATTTGAGGGTTGAGGAGTAAGTGTCTCATTTGCCATCTAGTAGAAGAGGAGGAAAGCCTTTCTTTTTTCCTGAGACTGAAAGACGGGGCTTAAGGGTGGGGGTGATGGAAATGCAGGCTCAGAGGTTGGAATCTTAGCGTAAAGAAACTTCAGGGGCGCCTGGGGGGCTCCGTCGGTTAAGCGTCCGCCTTCGGCTCAGGCCATGATCTCACGCTTCGTGGGTTCGAGCCCCGTGCCCAGCTCTGTGCTGACAGCTGGGAGCCTGGAGCCTGCTTTTGGATTCTGCTTTTGGTCTCCCTCTCTCTGCCTCTCCCTTGCTCGCACTGTCTCTCTCTGTCAACAATAACTAAACACACAAAAAAATTTAAAAAACCCTTCAGATCCGGTAGAAGTGTGTCTGAGGGAAGCTAACGGGACGTGAGGACCCATTTGTAACATCAGCAGGAGGTGAACTTGTGTCAGCCTTCAGGAGGCTCTGCAAAAATGCCTGTTGGGAGGAAGAAATGGATCCCCCTCCTCCCCACACCCTTCCCTCGGCTCCCGGCTCCCGGAGGATGCACCTGATGACTGCTTTGTGGTGAAAACGTAATTACATTTGTTTATTTATTTCTAGTCTTCACAACCAGTGAGACCGGTTTTGATCTCCGGCCCCCTCGCTGAATGAAATTGATGGATTAAAAGCTTAAATCTTTATTTTGGTTTAAACTTCCTCTCAGCCCACAGGATATCTCAGTCCTTGGACCTCACCCCAGGGACAGGGAGGAGATTTTTTTTTTCTTTTAAATTAATTGATTGGATGTAGGTTTAAGGACTGTGTGAACAGCCTTCTTCACATAAAATGATGAAAGCACCATTGACCCGGGCTCTGAGGCTGCCGGAGAGCGTTTAGCAGGAAGACATTGCAAAGACCCGAAGTCCCCGACGGGTTATAAAAGGCCTGCTTTACCCACCCAAAGGCTGGAAAACGTTTTATCTTCTCGAGTCCAAAAAAGACATCTGATTTTGTGTGCCCAAGGCGAAATAATCTCATATGGCCATAAGTGTGCAAAATGACTTTTCCTTTTGTTCCAACTACTTGCTGTGGAATAGCCGAGCTTTTTCTCACATAGATAGGAAGGTAGAAAACATAGTATGAAAAGCTCGCGTTTCTTACCACCTGGAATTAACACAGAACATTTTTGTTACCTTCAGTCTTTTTGTTTTTGCAACAAAATGAAACATTACAGATTAACCTTCGGTGACATGTGACTTCATGTCCCAACGTTGTCCCCATCACCACTATCATGAGTTTGTAGGTATCCATTCAATTAAGTCTTCATTTTCTTTGCACATATTTATGTATCTACAACCAATATAGAACACTGGTTTGGGACGGGGTTATTGCTTTCAGTTCGTATGAGTGATTTTTTTTTAATGTTTATTTATTTTTGAGAGAGAGAGAAAGACAGAGCACGTGCAGGGGAGGGGCAGAGAGAGACAGAGACCCAGAATCCGAAGCAGGCTCCAGGCTCTGAGCTGTTAGCACAGAGCCCGATGTGGGGCTCGAACTCAGGAACCGTGAGATCATGACCTGAGCTGAAGTCAGACGCTCAACCGACTGAGCCCCCCAGGCGCCCCTGTGTGAATGATATTATACATATTGATCTACATGTTCATTTTTCCAGTTCACATTATTTCTCAAACATATCCATGTTCCTATAGATAGATCTGGTTCCTTCTTTTTGATAACTCAAGAGTGAACGTGCCTTATTTTATTGGTCAGTTTCCCTATTACTTCGTCTTGCCATTACAAGCAATATTGCAATGAACGTCCTTATAGGTGTTTCCTTGTGTAAGTGTGTGATGGCTTCTCCCTGTTACGTACCAGAAATAGAATTGCCAGTTTGTACAATACACACATTCTCAGCTTTTTAAGAGCCTACCAAAGGCTTTCTATTGATTTGCCCTCCTACCAGAGGTATCTTAGACTGTTAGGAAGCCATTTCTCTCTGTATACAAAAGTTAGGTCATCTGGAATCATCTAAACTCAAACTCCCTACAGCCTTTCATCATGCTCCAAGCCCAAACCCTTAACGATGGCCAACCAAGCTCTACGATCAACCCTTCCCCATCTCCTACCTCACCCTCATGCCTAACTTCTCATTCTGTTCTAGCCATGCTGGTTTTCTTGCTATTTCTTGACATTCTAAGTTTGCTCCTGCCTCGGAGTTTTTGCACTTGCTTTTTCATCAGACTAACGTTCTTCAGTCAGTGTTTCTCAGGGTTGGCGTTGTGATTTCTCTCGGACCTCTGCTAAAATATGCCACTAGTAAAGATGCCTTGGACCACCCACCCCTCCTCCCAATGCCATTCTGCCATTCACTACCTTCTTACTTCATTTTATTTTTATTTCTAGTACTTCTCACTATCTGACATTATATTATGTATTTTCATTTGTTTATTTATTGCCCTGTCAGTAAAATGTGACCTTTGTGAGGCTTTGTTTCTTTTGTTTCCTGATGTAACTCCATAATCAGAATAATGCCAGAATAATAAATGCGTACTAAAGGTTGAGTGAATAAGCATAATTCTGGAAAGTCAGGGATGGAGGGATGGTTTGTGGGTAGGTAGAGGGACGTTAAGCAGCTTTTGCTCTCCCTCTTGCCTCACACTCTTGTATCGAAATACGTTTTGCGTGTGACAGTGAAGACAATATTCAGAAAAGACTAGAGAGAAGATATGGGAATATTGGAATCTGATACCAGCATGAACTTTTTTTTTTTTTTTTTGAGCTAGGTTTAAACCAGGACATTGCCTGCCTAGCATGGTGGGGTAGATGCTATGTTTCCATAAACTATCCTTAATTTGTATGAGTCAGACCGGTCTCTGTTTTATTCAAATTACCTACAAAAGGATTTGACCAATGGTGAATGGCCGAGGAAGATATATTAGTTAACAATCGCTGTGTAACAAATTATTCCACAATGTAGTTGTTTGACACACATTTATTAGCTCACAAATTCTGTGGCTCAGGAAGCTGGGAAGGCTTAGCCAGCCCCTCTGCTTCAGGATCTCTACAGGCTGCAAGCAAAGTATCGGTCAGGGCTGCAGTTATCTCAGGGCTCAAGTAGAGAAAGAGCCCCTTTCAAGCTGACTCATGTCGTTGTTGGTAGGACTCAGTTCCTAGCGGACTGTTGGCAGGAAGCATCAGTTTTATGCTAACGGTTGGCCAGAGGCTAACCTCAGCTCCTTACCACTTGGGCCTCTCCGACACAGCAGCTTGCTTCATTGAGACAAGCAAGCCAAGAAAGCAAGAAAGAATATAAGCAAGATGGTGGTCACAGGGTTTTATAATCTCATCTGGGAATTGATATCCTGTCACTTTTTGCCATATTCTCCTCCCTAGAAGCAACTCACTAGTTATAGTAAAGGAGTGGGGGTTGTACGAGGGACGTGATACCATGAGGTGGGAAACTACGGGGCCATTTTGGAAGCTGCTTACCACAGAAGGATAACAAGAGGAGGGAATATATGGAAAGAGTGAATAAAAGTGGCTGAGCCAGTAATGTTCATTCCTTTTCCTAAACTCATCCATCAGATACTCTGCTCTGATAACCTAGTACATAAGGGAATAGTATGTAAGAAAGACAAAAGAGGCCAGAGGTATTCCTCCCATAAGTTTGCCTCCAGGAGAATGAAAAGGTGGGGAATGCGTGTCCCCTTCTAGCCTGGAGCCTGCAGTCATTCTAGGGACTCAGCAATGCCAAGACCCAAGGATTCCCTGCACACTCAGACCAACCTAGAGTCCAATGGTATTTGAGTGTGCTAAGTAGATACTGAGGAACAAGTGGTTTAGGAAGTTCAAAGTGAAATGTGAGGCAGGTCATATTCTATAGTCTCTTGCCCTTTGAATTGGACTCCATCATTAGTTTGCCATGTTCAGTGTCCTACTAAACAATAGACTTTAAAAACGATGCACACACAGCCCTAAATTTGCTGAGCTATTCTCATACTCAGCCGAAGCTCATTTCAGAGCATTCAGACTGTACCACAATTAGCTGCTGACACTATCCTAAAATAATATAAAGCCAGGCCAGTAATTATACACTGGAAGAAACTATGTATAGAAAAGCTCATTAACTTGGGGGGTGGTGCGACTTTCTGAAGTGGGAACATTTCGAACAGGATATAGTGCTCATGTTGGTACGGGTGAAAATCCAATTGCAAATCCTTAGCTTAGTATTTAACAACATCCTGTTCAGAAAGCATCAATCAGGTCTTCGGGATTTATGGGTGGATTAAAAGGGTCACGTCTTTCTCAAGTTTCCCTGTAGGTGGCACTGTCAGAGTACTCAAGGGAATTCCTACACTAACCTTGCCGCCTTAAAAGCTGACCAGTCACTCATCAGAGTCACTATCCGGGTCACCACCACCACCACCACCACCATCATCATTGTCATGTTTTCAGTCATTATTAGCATCGCTCATTTATGAACGAATTGCACGTAGGGTCGTTCTAGATCACATTTTCCTCTATTCTGCAACCGCAGGCTTCTACGCCAAGGGAGGCTAATCTCACAGGTGTATGCATCTAGCTTTGGGTTTCCCCCTTCTGGGCCTTAGCTCCTGTGGTGTCCCTTGGCCGGGATGTCCTGCCATGCTCCTCCCTGCCTTGGTGGAGGGGGTGTCCTGCATGAGTCAACACTTCTCCACGCAGCTTCCTGAGCTACAGTTCAGGGACGGCTTCTGTCCACCACACAATCTTTGTCTAAAGGAGCTTTATCCCGCTTCCTTGCCACTTTCTCACCCTCGTGAGATCTTTGCTTCTCCCTTCTTATGTTGGAGTCTAAAATAAGTCTTAAGCAACTGTCTCCTAGGGGCTTCCTTTTGCTGACAGCCAATGCCCACCGAGCTCTCCGGAGTGGCAGGTAGCTCCTGTCCACCTTTGTTTATTGTCTGACTGTAAACACCTGCCTCTCCTCTGTACACTGACACTTCTTTGGGTCACTCTCTTGACATCGCTTGTGAGCTTCTAGAATTCGGGGACTTTGTCTTACTTTCTGTTATGTTCCTGAAGTTGAACACAAGTTCCCAACAAATGCTCGTTGAATGCGTGAGTGAAAGAAGGAGAAGATTAAGTAAAAAGCCCCATAAGGCACTTTATGAAAGGTAGGGATGCACAGAGGAAGAGAAATTTCTAATCTTATGGTCACTGAAAAGCTTTACCTTGACTTTGGGGACCTATCTTGGGGCAAGAAGGGAGAAGCTAGGAGGAAGCCCATCTTTTTTTTTTTTTAATTTTTTTTTTTTAATGTTTATTTTTGAGAGAGACAGAGAGAGACAGAGCACGAGCGGGGAAGGAGCAGAGAGAGAGGGAGACACAGAATCCGTAACAGGCTCCAGGCTCTGAGCTGTCAGCACAGAGCCCAATGCGGGGCTCAAACTCACAAACCATGAGATCATGACCTGAGCCGAAGTCGGTCGCTCAACTGACTGAGCCACCTAGGCACCCCAGGAAGCCCATCTTTTGAGAAAAGAGTGTTATATTATCCTCTCTTTTGCATGTTGGATATCACCCCTCAGAAATTTTCACCCTTTTTTTTTTTGGTTTTTGCTTTTTTTCAGACAGAGCCCTGAATTTATGGCTCCTTCCTAATCCTAGAGGCCAATCATGATGAACTGAAGTGACAGTCTCACTTACATTGCTAGGGAAGAGTTTAGGCCTGAATTCTGGCTGATGAGATCTGAGGGGTATTCTTTTTAGAGAGTTTAGTCTTCACTAAAACAAAGCAAACCTTGGGAGCAAACCGCTCTTATTCTTGACTACATGTTGTTGGGTGGTTGTGTCACACCCGGAATTTCTGCAGCCGTCTTGTGGTCCAGAAAGGAGACTTTGTTTTCACGCCAGTGAGATGGAAAGCCCCGTGCTTTTAGGGACATGGGGGAGTCATGGATTTACCTGGCTTTGAAACTGCCTTTCTTCTGGACTTTGAAATAATAAATCTCTTCTTTAAATGTCTATTAACGGGGTCTACTCTTACAGCTACGAGTATCATAAGTGACACAGCTCAGTCTTCCGTAGTGTTGTTCTTGTAGAATGTACCGGATAGCTTCCCTTCGCCCTTCTGGATCCATTTCCTCCCTTTCCCGTCCTGCTCTCCGCTCTGAATGGCTGACCTATATTGACTATCTCTGTCTTCTCGTCCTACCAAGAAGGGTAATAACCAGCACCTTTTGGAGCTTGCAAATTGTATGTCAACATATTATTTTTTCCAGGTCTGCCCACCAAGTATCATGTGATCTGTAATTGCCTTTTTAATTTTGCCCACGGCTGACTCCAAATCTGGTGGCTTATCATTTGATTCCATGTGTCGGTCAGGGTTGCAACAGGACACAGGTGGCTCATTCAAAGGTGGGTAGTTCAGGGAAGTTTACTTACAAAGGTGTGGGCAGGGTGGTGGGCCACTGCAAGGTTCATCGGAGTTAGTGAACCAGCTCTCCGCTCGTATCCAATGCCAGCAGATTCAAATCCAAAATCAGTTAGAAACCTAGTTCCTCCTGGAATGGTGTTGGATCAAATGTCGCCCACACTTCCTCTCAGCCAGATTCTCCTTTTTCTTTTAGAAGGATTTCAAGTTATACTTCTTCTGGAAAGTTTCCCTAGTCTTGACTACTTCCTGAGCCTTTACTTAGAGTTACACTATATTGTTATTAATACCCAATACATATTAGAGTTTCTGGAGAAGAGAGAACACGTCTGATACTTAGAAGACCTATCATGACCGAGAAATGTCATCACTATAACATATACCATACTTCACTATGATTACTTTTATGATGGTCAAATATACATAAAATTTACCATTTTAACCATCTTAAGAGTGCAGGTCTGTGGCATTAAGTACATTTATATTGTTGTGTAACCAACCGTCACTACCCTCTGTCTCCAGAACCCTTTCATTCTCCCAGACTGAAACTCTGTACCATTAAACACTAACTTCTCATTTCCACTCTTCTGCTGAGCCCTCAGGCTACTGTTCTACTACTGTCTATTTGACTTTCTGTCTCTATGAATTTGACTATTCTAGGTACCTCATGTAAACAGAATCATACAATACCTGTCCTTTTGTGTCTGTTTTATTTCACAGAGCATAATGTCTTCAAGGTTCATAATGTGTCAGAATTTCTTTCCTTTTAAGGCTGAACGATATCCCATTATATGTATATACCATGTTTTGCTTATCCATCCATCCACTGCTGGGCATTTTATTATGATTACTTTTAAAACAACCTTCCTTACTGAGGTACAACACACATACAGAAAAGTGCACCAAAGTATACAATTTGGTACATTTTCATAAAGTGAGCAAATGTGTGCGATTGCTACTCAGATTGAGAAACAGAACATTGGGGCGCCTGGGTGGCTCAGTCGGTTGGGCGTCCGACTTCGGCTCAGGTCACGATCTCGCAGTCCGTGGGTTCGAGCCCCGCGTCGGGCTCTGGGCTGATGGCTCAGAGCCTGGAGCCTGCTTCCGATTCTGTGTCTCCCTCTCTCTCTGCCCCTCCCCCGTTCATGCTCTGTCTCTCTCTGTCTCAAAAATAAATAAAACATTAAAAAAAAAATTTAAAGAGAAACAGAACATCATCACAGCCTAGAAGCCCCCTTTGAGCCCCTCTCAGTCAGCCACTACTGAAATGTAGCCACGGCCCTGACTTCTGTCACCTTGGATTAGTTTTGCCTGTTTTCAATTATTGGAATTACATATTTCCAATAATACATAATTATTCTTTGGGGCCTGATTTCTGTTACTCAACATGACATTTATGAGATTTTTCCATCTTGTACGTGTAGCAGTAGTTTGTTCATTTTTATCGCTGCGTCGTGCTTCCTTGCTCGATGCTGTGATTTGCATATAATAGTTTTATTCATCTATTCTACCATTGATGGACTTTTGGGTAATTTCTATTTTTTTAGGTTGAATATGTTTACAGACACTTTGTATCTACCTTTTGGTGCGCACGTGTTTGTATTTTGCTGGATACATACATACAAATACATGCGCACACACACAGGAGTGGAATTTCAGGGTCCTAGGGGATATGTAGGTTCAGTCTTAATGAATACTGACAAAGAGTTTTCCAAAGTGGTCGCACCACTTCATGGTCTCATCGGCAGAGGTATATAGAGTTCTAATTTCTCTATATCTTCATTGACACTTGAAATTGACAGTCTTAAATTTCTACATTTGGGTGGTTGATATTTCATATACATATACATATATATATATATATATATATATATGAGAGAGAGAGAGAGAAAACAAGTTGGGGAGAAGGACAGATGGAGAGAGAGGGAGAGAGAGAGAGGGAGAGAGAGAGAGAGAGAGAGAGAGAATACTAAGCAGGCTCCCCACTCAGTATGGAGGCTGACATGGGCCTCGATCACATGATGCTGAGATCATGACCTGAGCTGAAATCAAGAGTCAGACACTTCAACCAACTGAGCCATCCAAGCACCCCACATTTTAATATTTCAATGGCTACTTTAGATATACTCTTTTGCGATATGCCTTTTAAGGTTATTTATTTTTTTTTAGTCATTTATTGAGTAGCAAGAACTTAAAAAAAATTAAAAGACTTTACTTTTTAGAGTGGTTTTAGATTTACAGAAAATTTGGACAGATAAGAGTTCCCATCTCCCCCTGCCCTATTATTAACACCTTACATTTGTATGGTACCTCTATTATAGCTGATGCACCAATGTTGATAAATTATTAACTAAAGTCCATACTTTATTCAGATTTCCTCAGTTTTTATCTGATGATTTTTTTTCCCTGGTCCAGAATCACATTCAGGATACCACATTACATTTATTTGTCTTATCTCCTTAGGGGCCTCTTGGTTGTGACCATACTTTACTTATTTTTCACGACCTTGATAGTTTTGAAGAGTACCGATATTTTGTAGGATGCCCCTTTATTGGAATTTGTCTAACATTTTTTTCTCACAATTAGAGAAGATTTAGGGAAGGAGGTCACCACCATAAAGCACCATTTTCATCACATCATATTAAGGTTACCCACTAATTAATATTATTTATGACTGTTGATGTTGACCTTGATCATCTGGCTGAGGAGTGTTTGCTAGGTTTTTCTTTTCTAAAGTTACTCTCTTTTCCTCTCCTTTTCCATATTGTACTTTTTGGAAGGAAGTTAAGAAATGGGGAGTTACGGAGTTAGTTTATAAATTATTGCAGGAGACACTTTTTTTAAGTTTATTTTGAGACAGAGAGTGCGAGTTGGGGAGGGGCAGTGACGGGGGGTGGTGAGAATCCCAAGCAGGCTCTGTGCTATGAGCACAGAACCTGATGCTGGCTTGAACTCATGAACTGTGAGATTATGATCTGAGCCGAAATCAAGAGCCAGACGCTTTACCAAAGCTTTACCACCCAGGAACCCCAGGAGACACTTTCTGTGACATTGCCCAGGTCACATGATTCCCCACTCCTTTGGAATTTCCCTCCCCCAAATCCTGAAAGGCAACCTTTTCCCCCCACACCATTCCTTCAAACACCTTCTCTCTTAAGCAGTCAGATTTTTTTTTCTATGAAACCCTATCTTTTGGCCAGAGATGTTTGGAGAAAGTTGAGTCAACAGGGTCCCTTCCCCAGGTGCTTGGAATTTTAGGGTAAGTCAATCTCTCTGCTTGCCCAAGCTCAATGCATAGCTACTAAATTAATGAGTATTTAATAATATCCTTCACTTGACCACCACTTATGCAAATAGCCTAGCTTAAATGTTTCCAACATTGTTGATTGCCTATCAAACATCCATTCCTCCTTATCACTTTTACCACATAAACCTAATTTTATTTCTCATAGACTATTTCTCCTATGCAACCCATGTACCCCAAGAATGGAACCCCATCCCCAGCTCCAGGAGTGGGCTGAATTCCTGCAAGAGTAATCTCTTCTTACTTGCCTGTGACGGATTCAGGAACAGGAACGTGAGTCCACTAAGGACAACGAAATGTGTGGAAAATTTTGCCAGGGCCTCCTGGGAGAGTTCTTTGATTTCTTGTGTATACCTTGGAAGAGACCCTGTCTCCCTTCTGTATATTGTCATACTTACACTAGAACCACGGCATACATCTCTATGCCAGCCCCCAAAGGCAGCTGGAGCACAGAGGAGGGCAGCCTAGAGAGTGTCGGGAAGATGGAATGAGAATCACTGTTGCCTACCTATGTCCAGACCAGTGCTACTCGAGCCGTAGGGTGAACTGTTGTTACCTTTTTGTGATGATATAAGCACAGAAACTGAGACCGGTGTTTAGAAGCTTTTGTAGTGACTGGCATGGCCAAGACATCTAAGTGTGTGACCAGTAGACCTGTGTAGTTGAACAGGCTGTAGGGCAGTTTGAATGCTGTTCAACAAAGGCATGAGTTGTTAAGTAGTGCAATTGTGTACAGGTCTTATGCACTAGAACCATGGGGGCAATCTGCATTGAATTGAAACAATCAATGACTATCCTTCTCCATACATAGTGTGTGAAGTACGACTCTAGACTTACAATTACGTGAGTCAGTTCATTTCTCTGGTTAGGACAATATGGATTCTGTTTTCTTCAAATCCCATGCAGAAGCATCTGAACTGATACAGTGAGTAGATCCAGTAAAAAGACAAGAGATCACATTTTCTGTAGGGTATACATGTTGTTAAACAAGTGTGTGTGTGTGTGTGTGTGTGTGTGTGTGTGTGTGTATACACGTGTGTATGCGGACACACACATACGTGTGCCTGTGTTTATCTTGCTCTGATTCCAGGTAACCATTTCCCAACGTGAGTGATTGTAAAATGCAAGAAGAGAGTAACTTCTTTTTGGTGCCTTTGCCAGCTGCTGGCATTTCTCAACCCTCATTCTTTGATTTGAATGTGATGCCATCACAAAACACATGGAAGAGATTCTAGAAGAAAAGTTCCATTTGTATCCCGAAGGGGAACTACTGAGAGAAACCAGAGTTGACTGCATGCCATTCTCTATGTTTTTACCTTTGTATTTCAAAATTTTCTGATACTGGGAGAACATCAGTGTAATTTTTAGAACATTACAGCCTTTAAGGCGTTGGAGTTATAAGTTATAAAACATTACTTATCCGTTACAAAAATAGAGCTTTGCCTTTCTTTTTTGTTTTCTGTGAACTAAGAAAAAGGTTATAAGGAAACAACTATTGTGTGCATATGAATAGAATAAAGGTATTTGTTAATAGATATACAACTTATTCTTGTGACTCTTCTCTTTTGATATTATTTTGATGCCAAACGGGTGTTTTTAGACAATGAGAATTTTCACATGGGAAACAACAATTTTCACTTAAGCATCCTAAAGATGATCTTTAAGCTAGCAATCTGAGAAAAAAATTGCTGTGTGAAATTAAAAAGTTTAAGTATTCTTGCAACGGTAATGAAGAGGGCACATCTTTTCAGCCGTGATGGAATGAAGCCACATGACCATGGATTTATAGTATACACTGCCACAGCCATTAAGAGCTCTGGAAGTGCTCCTGGTGTTGAAGGGTGAGGCAGATGGGGTGTTCTGGAGAACAACTAGAGGGTTTATTTTGGCTTCAAAGCTGGTTACTATTATAAGAGGTAGAAAACTGGGCAATAGCAAGCTGCAGCAGAAGGGACGGCCTCAACAGATGAGCCTGATATATTATTTTAGGAACTTTTTTCCCAAGCCAAGTCATAATACCTCATTGCTTTGCATGAAGTAGAAAACACATTTTCCTCATCGGACTTGCTTTCCTTGAAAATGGGTAAAATCAGTGACATAAGTATGGATCTTATTGTAATGTAACAGTAGTGGAGCTCTTGACTCGATACAATCGAATACGACACCATTGCCATGTACCTTGTTGGTACAGCCATCTCTCTACGCAAGTGGCGTTCCTTGACTGGTCCTCTGGTTCCACTTTTTAAAAATTCAGTTGCATGGCAGAGATAGCAATACTCACCAAATATTCCACGGACTCCTCTAGTCTTCAGCCTTCTTGTGGTTGATTTGGGGCCATGTGTCTACATTAGGCCAATGGACCTGGAGTGGAAGGGATTTTTGTCACTTTTGCTCTAAAGCGGTTAAAAACAAGTATAGGTTTCATAATCTTCTTCCCTTTGGTGGTCACCATTTTGACATGGAGGAGCCACAGATGGAAGCAGCCATTATTAAGTCACCATGTCAAGAATACCTGTATGAGACATTTTATAAATTGGAAAGAAACTCTTGCTTTGATAGGCCATTGGAATTTTGGCATTTAGTTGTTACTGTAGCATAGGCCAGTGTTACAGGGACTCTTATAAGTAGTCTGTAAACCATTGTAGAATTGGAACTACTAACTCATTCACCGTTTGTAGTGTTGAGGTAATCCCAGAAGCAGGGAGATTGATATCTGCTCTACATATGGGCACATGGTCGAGTTCCTGGGGACTATATTTTGGCATTGCTTGTTGTCTCCAAACTATTACTGTGTGAACAGAATTGTCCTAGGAACTTGGATGCTATGAACGACACAAAATTGATCTTAGCCTTAAATCCATTCAGTCCAAGGATAAGTAACGTACACTTCCTCCCCTCCATAAACTTGCGGTCTGTTTGGAGAGATAGGACAGTCATCAAGTAACTAAAATACAAGATAGAGTGACAAAAGACATTACATAAACTTGGAGAGATTACAAGTTGTAGATTGTACCTTGGCTGGAGAATACAGACCACCCACATTAATCCAATTAATACAAAAACATGCAGCCACAAGTATTCATGCATGAGTTTGCATATTCTAGGTATAATACTATGTGAATTTGGAGAGCGTAGAGATCGTTATGAGATTGAATTTTTTTGAAGGATAATTTTTATTTTTCTGTACAGAACAGTTAACATTGTATTTGTATCCCAGTTTGGTGGGCAAGATCTCCGGCCTTTGCATTTCCAGCTTGGCAATAGCAGCCTCGGATTTTTTGCTACTGCCTCCCAATGATGGTGGATCTTGTCATATCTGTCATTGTCATTGGCCCTGGGAGCTTCTACCAGCTTAGCCAGAGCTCTGTCATTTTCCAACTTGACCTGGGGGAAGGTGACAATGGTGCAGGTCTTTCCATGGACAAGACACATCCTAGTTGGTCCTTCCCCTCTGTAAATGAACTAGGGAACTCCCACATTACAGTACAAGATGGGCAGGTAGACAGCTAGCTCAATGGAACGGACACGTGTGCAGTCACCTTTTTGTGAGCCTTTTTGTTCTCCACACGGTGGTGATGGTATTGATACCTGCTCAAAGGAGAGGTAGTCTCAGTGGGGACATTCTTTTTTGGCAGCTCTTTGTGGCCCGGGACAACAGCTTCCGCTCTTCTCGCTTTGTCTCTGGGCTGCACTGTGGACCAGCTGAAGCAGGTGAACAGCTGTTTGATGCCCCCCAAGGCCTAGGTGAACTGGCCAATGGAAGCGGGATGCTTTCAGAGGTTTACGGAGGAGAGCCTTTGCCACAGACAAAGCAGATGACAGAGGTGGTTATGAATCGCATTTTGCAGGCCTCCCTGGAAATGACAGTTTACTTTTGATTTGAACATTTGAAAACATGTTAATAGCATTTAACATTTTGGTCAAAATAATACATGTACATGTATAAAATTAATGGGCCTTGGTTCAGGCCTGTTGTCACCCTGAATCCCATGATGATTGACATTTGTATCGGGTTTATTCTAAAAATCTGTATAGGGATTATTCCAGATTGTACAGGGTTTTCCAGATTATTATAAATCTGACCACTCAAGGGCAGTCTAAGTCTGTACTTTTAGAATTCAACATATATAAATATGACTACTATTTTGAGTTCTTTCCCCATTGTAGAGATTTTTTTTAATTAAAAGGATTGCACCGTATCAATTTTTATCACTTTTATGGTAAGAAAAAATGAATTTTTTACATAAAGATTATATCACCAGATCTTTTTGTCCCCTCTCAAATAAAGGTATGAATATCAATGATATTATGAAATTTATCCTCAGGGTTCTGCAAATAATTTTACTAAAAGACGTGTGGTTTTTGTCTCTCTGTGTTAGCTGTGTTATCCTCTCTTACCTGACAGTCTATTAATCTACTAGTAAAGAGATGAGGGAGAATAAAAATTGAGGTACTAGATTAACATTTATATACATATTTTAAAATATATATATATTTGATGTTTATTTATTTATTTTGGGACAGTGAGTGCAAGCAGGGGAGGGGCAGAGAGAGGGAGGGAGAGAGAGAATCCCAAGCAGGCTCCACACTGCCAGCACAGAGCCGGATGTGGGGCTTGAACTCATGAACCGCGAGATCATGACCTGAGCTGAAATCAAGAGTCAGACACTTAACCGACTGAGCCACCCAGCTGCACCTCATATATAAATACATATATATATATATATATATATATATATTATATATATATATATACACATGTGTGTATATATGTGTGTATATATATAATATATATATATATACACATGTGTGTGTATATATGTGTGTATATATATATATATGTATATACATACACACACACACACACCTTAGGCCTGATACAATTTTCATAAGAAACTATTATTCCAGGATCATTTTAACTGTCCATTATATATCCTCTGAACCAAGTACTCTAGTTTTTATTTTCTCCTGAGGAAGATAAACGAGGCACTCCAGAGTGGAATAAAAAACAGATTTGGCTTTTGGGAGTTGGGAAAGTTCTGGTCAAATGCCAAGTGCTGAGCTGCAGGCTTTCAAAATTGTTTATTTTCAAGCCTACAGATGTTGAAAAAATATCACATCTGAGCTCATGTCCTTGTTTCCAACAGTGAAATAGGTCAGCTGCCCAGGTGGTGTCTAAGGAAAAGCCCACAGAAAGAGGTGATGTATATATCTCTTTTTCAGCCCAGACTCTTTTAGCTGTGTAAAAGGCTCTGCGGTGTTGGAACCTTATCAATCCCATTCTTTGATTACAGTCCTTTGTCTGGTGATCTGACTTTCATGATTATGGTCATAGCTATTGAAAGGTTCCATTTTTTTTTTTAACTTTGGAAATTCTAAATGAATGCAGTATGGATACATTCACCGTAGCCTATAAAAGCAATTCTTGTTCCCAACAGGCATAGGCCTAGATCCTTTTTAACAGCAAGTCAGTCTGGAATTCTAAATACCATTATTCTGACTCTAGTTCATATGGTGAAGTTACAGGATACATGTACTGTGGGAAGCAGCAGCAGTGAGGCCAGAGGGAGGGGCAGGGAGATTTCCAGACCTGACAGATGTGGGAGGAAAGCTGGGGAGGATGAGCCCACCAGAGGTCGAGGAAAAAGCTTCCCTGGTCTTCTTGTCCCAAATGGGGAAAACGTATTCCATTAGGAGAACTGGTAGTAACTATTCTTTGTTGGATGATGTGATGGAAGTTGAATTTACCAAAGAAATGGGAAGGACACCATCTGGAACTATTCCAATTTGTCAGAAAGGATAATGGGAGTCACCGCAGTTAGGAGGTGCCCCCGCCCATCAGACACTTGCAGAGGACAGCTTCCCTAGCCTTCCTCTCCCTGGAGTGCAGGGGATCAGGGGATCGGTGGGAGCAGATTCCAAAGCGGATTCTGGGACCCATGAATACCTGTGGTTGATTGTGAAAAGGCGAGTCCTGAGCACACAGAGAAGGGAGTTCTGCAGAGCAGCCTCTTGCGGCATCTACAAAGCCACCTAAACTTCCCAGAGAAGTGACAATTTGCAGTTCAATGGGTCTCTTTGGAACTTCATTCTACATCAGTTTTAGTCTTGGAGGGACAAAGTTCATAAGACTACTGAAGGCGTATCAGTGACTCAAACTAAATTGTCTGAAACTTTAATTCAGTAATTTATGTTTTAGGGGCACCTGGGTGGCTCAATCCAACTCTCGGTTTTGGCTCGGGTCATGATCTCGGGGTTTTGTGAGTCTGAGTGCCACATCTGTGCTACCTGTACAGAGCCTGCTTGGGATTCTCTCTCTCTCCCTCTCTCTCTGCACCCTTTCCCCCTTAAGCTGTCTCTGTCTCTCTCAAAATAAATAAATAAACTTAAAGAATTTATGTTTTAGAATATAGTATATACTCAAAAGAAAGAAGTTAAATAAGAGAAAATGTTTACAAGAAAAGAGATCGCATTAACCATAAAAGAATCTATAAACTCATCTTAGTGCATAGGGTAGCATAGGCTGGAATATGACGTCAAGCATTTAAAATATTCCTCAAAATATCCAAATGCTTTTGAATGCTGGCAGGATCTTGTTCATAATTTCTTATGGCCCAAATGAAGCACAGAAAATTTTCAACCTACAAACCACAGCTCAGAAGTATGTGAAGAAAAGATTGTCCAATGTTACAAAGTAAAATGAAAAAAAAAAGGATCAAAAATAGATTTAACTGCATTATGCTTTGCATAATAGTTTAAAAAGGGCCAACTGTTTTGTTTCAGAAATGTTTTCCCACTGAGTACATCAGGTAATTCTCCAAACTGAAAGAGAGAGAGAGAGAGAGAGAGAGAGAGAGAGAGAGAGAAGAGATAGGAAAAAAAGTCAAACAGATTTTATCTTAAAAATTTGTCTGATTGAAATTTTTAAATAGTTTAATATTAATAATCTGTTTCTCTAAATTGAGGTGTAACTTATGTACACCGAGGTTTCTAGGTGTCCTGGTGGGTATATAATGGCATCTCATTGTACTTTTAATTTGCATTTCCCTAATAACTAACGACGTCGAGCACCATAATGAATACTTACCAAAGAAGTCCGTAATTTTAGTACCCTATTTTTATTTTTTCCATATGTCTTTTCTGTGCAGCCCATATATTTACATAATTATAATCAGAGTACATCTAGAATTTTGTGTCTTTTTAAATAAATCATTTTTAAGTTTTTTTATGGCCTTCACACTTATCTTTTAAAACAGCTTCTTAATATCCCACCGAGCTTGTGTAATATGATTTATTAGCCATTTTCTCTTGTTGAACATTAGGTTCCTTCCCATTTTCCCTCGGGCTCACTGTTGTCCAGAGAGGAGGAATACAGATGTATTGTCCTGAGTAATGTTTCAGTAGAACAGAAACTATCATTTGTGGAGCAGGATGTGCTGGCTCTGTGTGCTCGGTCCTTCAGACGTGGTTTTTATTTTGTTCCCAGTACAACCTGCACAAGTAAGTGTTATCTGTATTCTACAGATGAGGTATCTAATGCTAGGCTACAGAAATTGCTCACGGTCACATGACCAGTAGGTGATAGAGCAGGATTTCCATCCCAGGTAATGGCTCCCATTGATGTATAGAAGGTTCCCAGTCCTGCCTCCTGGTTCTTCTCCGAGTCTCTCCTTGCCAGCCCCTGACCTCCCTTGAGATCTCACTGTTTCAGATCATGCGTGGTTCCAGTGCGCCATGCTAAATATGTTTGGCCCACCTGTTGCTTTGCCTTCATTTTTTTGACCAGAGCCATATATTCTCAGAGTTGTGTAGTCAGGAAGAGCTGGCAAAGTGAGTTTACATCACAGAGTTCATTGAGGTAACGACGTACGCCATCATAGCATCTTTCATTTGAAAGACTTGGAGTCTAGAGAGTTGTGCTTCTATTTTCTAGCAAAGTGAAGAGTCCTGTCAGTAAGATTTATTTTTATTGTGATGGTGGGGGAGTGAAGAAATTTTATCTATATTCCATTTCTACTTATTTAGATATATCATTCCCCTTCTTTTTGAGAGAGAGAGAGGGAGCAGTAGAGAATCTTAAGTTCCACGCCCAGCGCAGAGCCCATTGTGGGGTTTGATCTCACGGCCCTGAGATCATGACCTGAGCCAAAATCAAGAGTCAGATGCTTAACTGACTGAGCCACCCACGTGCCCCTCATTTCCCCTCTTTAACAGTGCCAGGGGTACTGGTCAGAGGTATAATAAAAATAGACTCTGGTTTCCAATACTGTGTTTGTGGTCCATGTTCATAGATCATGTCTCATTCAAGTCCTTTTTTTTTTTTTTTTTTGTATTAGTCGGCTATAGCAGCATAACAACATGAAAATCTCAGTGTCAAACAGCAATAAACATTTCTTGCTTATGAGTGCATGAGTCGGCTGAGACAACTTTGTTCCATATCACAGGTCGACTGGGGTGGCTGTGTCCCATGCAGTTGTCTTCCTTCTGGTATCAGCAGGCTGGCAAGAGCTGGTTGTCTCCTGATGATGGAAGAATCGACAACCAGCTTCAGTATAGCCACATGGCAAGTCCCTACTAACATCTTTTTGGTTTAAGCCACTTCACACGGCCAAAGAGAATGGCAGGAGTGGGGAAGTTTACACAATCTTTTGTGTGGAAATAACTGCGAAGGCAGGTGGCAAAAGGCGCAGATACAGCGAAGAGTGAAGAGTTGGGACCAATAATTTAATCCTTTCCAGTCTTGTACCTTAAACCTTTCAGACGAAATAGATATTCGGTGTATACCAAAACCCATAGTAGCTTGTGCCAGGTTCCAGCGAAAACTGTGGTGTAGTCTTTTTCAGGTGTCTTCAAAATACACAGAAGTACGTACAGCGGGTCACAGATTTTGCTCACGCTGTCCTCAGATGTCAGAGCAAGTGCAGTCTTGAGATTTTCTTTAGTTATCTTCCTCTTCCTTCCAAACATCACCCAATGAAAAGTGGGGAAGAATAGTGTCTTATCTAGTAAACATAAGAAGCTTCTTCAGCAAGCGAGTCTTTGCAAAGAATTGCTTGGTTTCGCTTGTATTTATTCTCACCTGTCTCACCTGCCTAAGGTGGTTTCTGCACACGTGGAGTGGGGGTGACTTCCAGAACTGTGTTAGGCGCGGGTTTCCCTGCTGGCATTCACCTCTGTAATCTGGTAGTTAATAACATGTTATCTGTTCTCATAGCTACATAGAGCCTGGTAGTTCTCCCAGGTGACCTGGTCCTTGCTGGTGTTCTGGAAACGCTTAGCTTCTACATTCGTCTCCGCCTGGCTCCCTGATCAGGGAGTCTACCCCTGGTCTCTTGCTTTCCCCCCTCACAATGGCAGGACCAAAGTTTCTTTTGGCCCAGCTGCCTTCTGAGTCCCCCCGCCCCCCTTAGGGACTACGGTAACTTCTCACTTCCATTTATGCCTTGCTCATGCATATGCATAAGCAGCCTCGGAACACAGAATACTGGGTCGAAGCACTGTGTTAGAATTTTGCAGAGAAGGAGAGCCAATAGGAGGATGACAAGGAATTGGTTCATGTGCTCATGGAGGATGAGGAGTCCCAAGATCTGGCACCTACAAGCTGGAGACCCAGGAAACAGGAAAGCCAATGGTATAATTTAGTCTGAGTCCAAAGGCCTGAGAACCAGGGAAACCAATGGTGTAAATCCAAGTCCAAGGGTGGAAGAAGATGAGAGGAGAGGTCCCGACTCAAGCAGTAAGGTGGAGAAAAAAAAAGGGGGGGGGGTCATGCAAATTCCTATCTCCTCCAACATTTGTTGTGTTTGCACTTTTAGTGGATTGGATGATGCTCACCTACACTGGGAGGGCAATTTACCTTACTGAGTCCACTGATTCAAATGCTAACCTCCTCTGGAAACACAGACACATGGGCAATAATGCTTAATCTGGGTGCCCCATGGTGCAATCAAGTTGACATAAAATTAGCCATCACGACCATGTTGTGCTTTCAGATTTACTTTGATGTGTTCATCTCCCGGGCTAACACGGGGCAACCTGTGGGGTGGCCTCAATCTAGGGCTTAAAATGAGGAAAAGGGACAACGCTCTCACTTTCTGTCGCCTCTGTGGGAGTCCCCTAGGCCACCAGCACACCTTGGTGAGTGGTCCCCCGGTTGGGAGAGGACCCCCTTCTCCTTATACTCTGGATGGATTTGCCACACAGCTCTGGCCATCAGTTCTCGGCAAAGGCAACTGGAAACTCCACTTAGGCCTCAGTTATACATTTCTTCTGGTCCAGCTTTTCCCAGAGAGCCTTGCCTTTGGGATACGGTTGGGCATTTTCCCCAGCCATTCATAAAACTGATGCCTTGACGATTGTTTCTATGATTTAGATTGAATTACACAAATGCCAACGTTTGGCCATTTTTAACCTAAGAGTGATAGCAATTTCATACAGTTCAATTCATGTATTAGTTGGTGGAACTCTGTGGGGAGAGGGAGGGTAAGTCTAAGACCTCCCCCCCCCCCCCCCCCCAACCAAGTCACACCTCACATTTAGAAGGTCTGGGAAACTTTTAGCAAGACTGTTTTGCCCAGGCCTGGAGGAATATGGGCCCAGCCAGGAGATGTCAGGATTGCTGATGCAAGCTGGGCAGTAGCTGTAGGATTTACGCACGGAGCAGGACATCCATGGACCGCACAGCCTCTCCCCACACTGGGACTCCTAGTTCTGTGAGTCTGTGCTCGCTGGCCTGGGGGCATTCAGGTGGCGTGCAACATTCAGGCTGCTTGCCGCTCTAGATTCACCCCAGAAGTCTGGCCTCCCCGGGTGGGGTGACGCACTAGGCTTTCCTTGTCTGGAGGTCATTGCTGACTGCACTGTGGAAAACTGCGACATGTGGCCAAGTGCGCATGTGTGTGCATGCCTGAATGTGCGTGTGGTGTGTGCACACGTGGGGCGGATCGTGGCGGCAGGCAGGCCTGAAAAGCAAAAGCCACATGCCTTGGTCCTTTGTGCCTGGTGGTTTGCTGCAGGCTTTTGAGGACACGCGGGCACCAGTGCGGACCCAGTTTCAGAGAGAGCTCAGGGGAGGTCAGCCAGGGAAGGTAGGTAGGTCAGGGCACATCTGTACTCACAAACGGAGCTGAAATAGTTCTTGTCCCTGCAAAGGGATGACGCAGACAGGGAAGCAGAGCGGATATCGGAGCCACTTTTTAAGTATTTTCTCAAATTGTTTTCAGCTCTGGGAATGACAATTTCTAAAAGAAACAGTGCAGTGGCTCACGGCCATCTGATGGAGCCACTGATGGGTTTTTGTTTCGTCTTAAAATGGGCTTGATCTGCAGCTCACCACGTGACAGAGCGGGAGCCAACCTCAGTGCAGACCAGCTGGGGAGAGGCCAGTCAGATTTTGTGGAAATTCTGAACAATAGACTGTCTTAAAAGATGTGGTGTTGTGTTATAGTTTATTCTCCGGGGATATGTAGAGGTTGGAGCTGTTTACAGAGCAGTTGAGCCTAACTCCCCACCTCCTTCTGCCCACCCACCCCCACCGACCCCACCCCCACCCACCTCCCTGCTACTGAACTGCCAGGCACCTGCTGGCAGGTGCCCCTTCCCTCGCGCCCATGTCCCCAGCAGGCTGAACTTGGAGAGGAGTCCCTGGATTTCTGGCTCCTAGTGGAAGGTGGGGGAGGGGAGGAGAGGAGGAGAGAGGAGACTGTAGGGAGATAGAGGGGAGGGGAAGGAGAGGGGAGGAGCGAGTGAGGGAGCTGGAAGATGGGGAGAGGGGAGAGGAGGAAATAGGTAAGGGCAAAGGGAAGATGGGGAGGGAGAGGGGAGGGAAGGATGGAAAAGAACAGAGTCGGCAACAACACGGGTTCCCCGCCTGTCTCTGAAGGGCTGGGCTGGGCAGTCCCTGCCTCCTCTTCTGAGACCCCAGCTCCCGTTGGAGGGCTCCTCCTACAGTTACAGTTCCCTTGGGTCCTGGAGAACCTGCCCCCCTCTCTCCTTTAAGCCGAGGGATAGTAGTGGTTTCCTGCCAGTTGCAGCCCCCGGCAATTTACCTGAGCCACTTTCCCATAAGTCTGCCCCGCAGTCTTGGAAATAGTCTCTTATTAAACCCTCTCTGGGGGGCTGTCTGGGTGGCTCAGTCGGTTAATCACCTCACTTCCGCTCAGGTCAAGATTTCACAGTTTGTGAGTTTGAGCCCCACATCGGGCTCTCTGCTGTCAAGCACAGAGTCTGCTTTGTCTCCCTCTCTCTCCTACCCCACTCTCTCATGCTCTCTGTCAAAAATAAACATGAAAAAAACAAAAACAAAACCAAAAACCCCTCTTTGGAACGACCACCTGCTTTTTGCTGGAACCCTGACCACGTTTTCTAAGGACCTTCTGATACTCTAATCACCCCGGGCAAATTTCAGTTCTCATCTTCAGCGCCTGACTGTGGACCTGAGGGCATTTGTAACTCTCTCCTCCCTGGGCTTTCCTTCTCCTCCTCACGGGGCCTGGGTAGGGGGGCGTGGGGGCAGCCACCTCCCTGTAGCTCCTCCTGGCTCGGTCATTGTCATGACCTTGTCTGGTCTGTCTCAAGCTGTCCAGTTCTAGGCCCTTCTCCTATGATTTCCCTTAATGATCTTAGTCACACGTAAGGCTTGAACTTAGAGAACTAACCCTTACGGAGTACTTCTGAGCGCATATCAGGTGCCGTGTCCTGTTATTCATTTAAATATTGAAAGTTTATTCAATGTGGCAGGATTAGTCTGAGGCTGGGCATTTATTATCTCTTTGGCTCTTCATGCAAAGTTGGTACTGTTGTCTCTATTATATGGATGAGATTCTGAGCCTCGGAGAAGGTAAGTAATATGCCCAAGGCAGCGCTGGGATTGCAGTCCTTTTCCTGCCTCCAAAGCCCGAGCTCCTTCTCCGTACTGCAACGACAATGGAGTGTGCGTCTTCTTTTACACCACTGAACTTGAGCTGAACCTAGCAGAACCTCTGCATATTCTAAAAACGGCGTAGTCTGACTTCAGGGGTTTGAACTGAAGTGGAACAAATTTTTTTGCTAACTCATTCATCAGAGACATTTGCCTTACTCTGACTTTGAGCCTCTGTTTGCTCTGTAATTCACTGTGATTCTAAAATTACCCCTGGCTCCCTAAGTGCTCTATTTTAGAGTCTGGTATCCTGACAATAACGAGATTAATTTAGAGTCAGAGCACTAAGATTTATTCGAGAGATTTCTGCTCACGATAGAAATTAGAAGTAGGAGTAATTGTTTGCATTTTCTTTTGCCCTAGAAGCAGAAGAGGCAGATAAGCCTTTTTCCTGGGTGTCGGGCCAGGGCCACCCCATAGTGCAGCCTCGGAGGCTCAATCATCACTGTTACTCAATTATTGCAGCCAAGCTGAAGGGACAAAGGAGAGGTGCCTAGAGTATGGAACCTCCTTGTGGCCCAGACTTGAGTTTTGGAACTCAGCTGACCTCACTGGGTGATCTTGGGCAGGCCCACCCCTTCTCTGGGCTTCTGTTTCCTCAGCTGTAGCACGGGGATGATAGCGATGAGTCAACAGGATGTGTATAGTTGGCAATGCTTAGTGATTCAGGCCCTAAACCCTTGGCCAGCAAACATCACTTTGGAGGAGACTTGACCTACTACCGAGAGTGGGGGGCGGGGTTGGGATCATTCCACTGGCTTCCCCCCATCCCCTACCCCTTTGGAAAGCAGAGAGCTGGATGCACCTTTAACAACTTGCATAAAGAGCACTGGACCTTAGGGACCAAAACCCTAAACCCTTGTCCCCAAGGACTGAAATTCAGAACACTCTCCCAGAAAGTTACCAACAGGGTAGAAAGGAGTGTGGCCCAGGTAGGTGGCTGGTGGGCCTTGCCTGAAGCCTTGAGTTAGTGAAGAGCATAGGGTCCACGTGTCCCTTGGTCTCTGAGGGGGCTGTCCTGCATTCTAAGTGTCTTCACCCAGCCCTCCTGAGGGCAGAGTTGGACCTTAGAGGAAGGAGCTCAGAGGAATAGCCTGAGAGAGGGCCCTGTCTAGCTTGGGGTGAAGTACCTTTGACTGAGTTTCAGCAGGACGACATGGGAGCAGGCAGGACTGGTGGGAAGCCCCTCCCCCCACTAGTAAGCACCCAGAGATTCCTGGAGGAGGTGTTGGGGGTGCTCTGGTAGGGGTGGTGCTTTGGTGGAGGGAGGGGTAGGGATTGGACTTTCCTGCTGGATAAGGTAATTGGGTCGCCAGCAAGTATGAAGGTCTAAGTACAGAGCCTGACACGTAGTAGGTTAAGAAATGTTAGGTGGCTATGAGTAGGTGCTCTGTTATTACTAGATCTTGATGAGCAAAGGAATGGACTGCTTCAGTGGAGGGAATGAGGGGGGGGGGCATCCTATTGCATTTATTGCATTCTCTCAGCTTTGCAGGGTGTCCGGCCTCCAGTGGCCGTCAGCCGGGGCAGGGATGGAAACAGTCTGTCAAGTTCACTCTACACTTTTGCCTCTAGTGACTGTCACCTTGGTTCATTGCCCAGAAGCTTGGTCTTGCTCAACTCCTCCAAGGGTGATATTCGTAGTCTTAGAATCTTGGAAGGCACCTAGAAGCCATCTACCAGTGGTTCTCAAACATTTTAGAGCAGTAGAGCCTCTTTTCTTTTTGAATAAAATTTTATAGGACACTGACATATAAAGCAAATAAAGTAGAATTTTGCTAATAAGATATCCACTGAAGTTGAAATGTCTTCTGTTGACCTGTGTTAGCATCAATCAATGAGAACAGCCAAGGTGTTTCGAAAAATCCAAAGCCTCATAACTGGGGCTCCGGAAGCTGGTTTCATTCTTCTCTCGGGTTTAGTTGGCCTCCGTAAAATTCAGGTCAAAATCGAACCTCAGAAAGGCTCCGTGATATTCAGATGCCTCTGATCTAGCTCACGGTGTTAGTCATGGCCCCGGCAGGAAACAGTTCGCACTCTCAAATTCGGCTGCTTGCAGGGGGGTTAAACTTAATGAAGGCATTTACAAAAGCATAGGCAGTGCTAACAAGCCTGTGCTTGCTAGGATGGTGGGATCCCCCAGGGCTAGTGACCGTGGCGTGGTTACCCCAGCAGACCAGCGGGCCAGCTGAGGAAGAAGTTACCAGCAGCTGGGAGAAGAAGACTGGACAGAGGGCTGCCCCAAGAGAGAAGGGACCTTTGGGAGACCCTGCAGGAAAGAGAAGGGGGTAGATACCCAATCTCACTCTCCTTCCTTCTAATCGCCTCCTGTGACTGCAGGGCCCCAAACAGAAGGTAGAGGGCAAAAGAGACTCATGGAATTCCTACAAGCCAGCCTCCCAGGACAGAAGGCGGGATGGAGAAAGATGGAGAGGGAGGTTAGAGGAGACAGCGGACACCATCCGGGACAGCCCTGCTTCCGTTTTTAAAAATTGTAAGAACGAAGGCTCAGGGTGTTTACATGACCTGCCGAGGTCACGGAGTTAGGGGCAACAATAGGAAATCAAGTCCTCCGATTCCAGTTTAACACTCTTTTCAACCATACTATTTCATCCCACTAGCCCAAGGACGATTCTAGGTTTAGAAATGCTAATGTCATCCACTGGATTTCTGGAACTGGAGTTAAGGGGACAGGCTTAGCCTAGTCTAGTAATTTCCTTTCCTGGGGTCAATGGTGATCCACTGTTGCTGTGTAGTTCTGTGCACGTCTGAAGACAAACCACAAGTATCTAGGGAGATAGCATGGCACGGAGCTCTTTGGAACTTCTGCCCCACGCTCTCAGGTCAGTCACTTTCTCAGAAAGGGCAGGAAGAACGTCAGCCCGATGACATAAGGGAACACACGGAACGTGGGTACTAATGCCGGCCCAGAAATATCCAAGGGGACTCGTGTCTATGGAAGCTGAACAGCTGCACTGAGCTCTTGGATCCCTGGTGACATCTGTGCTATATTCAGCATGCTTCCCAAAGGTTCTACCCTTGGCCTGCTTCTCATAGAACGTTTGGCTTTAGAAGAATCTCTTCTAAAAAAATGTTCTCAGCAACATGGCAGACAGCAACTATTGCCTAGTACCCTTCCCTATGGTGCGGGGCAATCAGTGGCGTGGATCCCTTGACCTTGAACTCCAAGTCATTCGCGGTTTGAAGTAGGTTATGTGTGGTTGGGGTCTTATAATTCCTTCGACTTAGCTGGACACTGGACAAACAAGCTTTGTGGTGAGGTGAACGCTGTTTACTTATTGATGGTTTAGGGCATAGCAGTCAACTCACAAAGAAACCACAGGAGCCAGAATCTTTGTGAACCCTAAGCGTCTTGGGTATTCCCTCACCATGGGTAGCCACCATGTGGCAGTTACTCCCAGCCAACTCCACCCAACATTTCCTGGATGCATTCCCATCTTGAGTGCCAAATGCACTCCTTCTCCTTGGTTGATGCTCCTCCCCATGTTGTGAGTTGCCTACAGTTTACTGATAAGCAATTTACTCAGGCATGGTTGATTGAGGCATAGATATAAACTGCATTTTTCTTTCATGGAATGTTCAGGCACTTGGGGAACTTTGGTATTCCAGGCAACTGAGGGGGACATTCTGACCTTCTTTCTTTTCATCTCTTCTGGGAAAGTAGCTTAGCTTCCTTTCTATAGTTTTTCAGATTATACAGCACCAATTTATGACTTCTTGTCTGTGCAGTTAACTCCATTTATCTGCAGCTGTACATGGTTTTAATAAAATGGTGCCATCCAGGGGCCTTGCTTTAACTTAGGAGCCTATGTAACTTCCCTCATTGTCTAGGGTTATAATGCAGTAAGCCATTTAAATTTAAATGGACTTGACCACCAGACTATTCTCTGTAGAGAACAATTTGGCACTGTGTAAGTAGGTCTCTGTGGGATATAATCCGAGAGAGTTCTGAAAGATCTCCTTACACAAGGCATTCCCATAAACTATTCCACAGGGTGAAGCTCCAAGGACAGCATCGGTCTGGTGCCGCGATCCTATCCACCGTGTAGCCTGTAATAAAGTCAAACAGAGCGATGGCAAAACAAAAGGGTGGGCACCCTGTCACGGTCACAGCTGGAATATCAGCACAATCAGGGTCTCCTGCGTATTGCTGTGGCTGAGAGATGCTATTTGACCTTGCACATATGCCAGGCAAGGAAAAGGGTGACTAAATTTGGGTCCCTGCTGTAAAGTACACGTGCATTCCCTCACTTGATTTAAAAACAAACTGCTAACACAATTAACACGGGGTTCTTGCCGATTCATTAGTTGCTCTTCATTGCTATCTAGGACACTTAAAATCTTCTGTGATTCTGACAGATGAATGTAAACGAGCCACTCTATACTATAATTACATCTATATTTTAAATCTTTTATTTATTTTCTCCTGCTAATACTCCTGAGTAAGGCATAAACTTTCCTTCTCATCTTTTCCAGATGAGCAAATGTTACATGGCACATTGTTACCAGAGGTCTGGCCTGTCTATTCAGCCAAGTTGTAATTTTATCAGTAGGATTAAGATTTAGGAGATGTTTAATTGGCATATATCAATATAGTTCAGTAATATTTTTTCTTAAAAGGGAAGATTTCCTGGCTAGTAAGTGGCTTCTCTAGCCCAGCTGACTTAGAAAAACTTAAAAAAAAAAAAAAAAGACTAGGGGTGCCTGGGTGCCTCAGTTCGTTAAGAGACCGACTCCCGATTTTGAGCTCATGATCTCACAGGTTCATGGGATTGAACCCCAAGTTCAGCTCTGTGTTCACAGCTTGGAGCCTGCTTGGGATTCTCTCTCTCCCCCTCTCTCTGTCCCTCCTCTGCTCATGCTCTCCCTCAAAATAAATAAACTTAAAAAAAAATTTTTTTTTTAGCATTTATTTATTTTTGAGAGACAGAGCAGGAGTGGGGCAGGGTCAGAGAGAGAAGACACAGAATCTGAAGCAGGCTCCAGGCTCTGAGCTGTCAGCACAGAGCCCTACTGAGGCTGGAACTCAGGAACCGTGAGATCATGACCTGAGCTGAAGTTGGACCCTGCATGGACTGAACCAGCCAGATGTCCCAATAAATACGCTTTTAGGGGCACCTGGGTGGCGCAGTCGGTTAAGCGTCCGACTTCAGCCAGGTCACGATCTCGCAGTCCGTGAGTTCGAGCCCCGCGTCAGGCTCTGGGCTGATGGCTCAGAGCCTGGAGCCTGTTTCCGCTTCTGTGTCTCCCTCTCTCTCTGCCCCTCCCCCGTTCATGCTCTGTCTCTCTCTGTCCCAAAAATAAATAAAAAACGTTGAAAAAAAATTAAAAAAAAAATACGCTTTTAAAAAATAAGCCTATTTTATTTTATTTTTTTGAGTGAGCTAGAGGGAGAGCATGTATATAAGGGGGGGGCAGAGAGAGAGAGGGAGAGAGAGAACCTTAAGCAGGCTCTGTGCCTTACTCAGAGCCCAATTCTGGGGTTGATCTCACCATCCTGGGATCATGACCTGAGTAGAAATCAAGAGTCGGTCACCTAACCGACTGAACCACCCAGGCACCCCCCAAATAAGCCTATTTTAGATTCATTCTAGATTTACAGAAACATTATCAAGATGGCACATAGAGTTCCCATATATTCCACCCTCAATTTCCCCTACTATTAACACCTTATGTTGGTAGGATACATTTGTTACAATTGGCAAGCTGATATTGACACATTATGAGCTAAAGTCCATATTTTTTCAGATGTTTAGTTTTTAACTAATGTTGCCTTTTTTTTTTTTTTTTTTTTATTTTGTATGTCCCATCCGGCATACCACATTATATTTAGTTAGGTCTCCTTAGGCGTCTCTTAGCTGTGACAGGTTTTCCTCGTTTTTGATGACCTTGATGGTTCTGAGGAATACTGGTCAGATATTTGTCAAATTGAGATTCTGATCTTGTCCTCACAATTAGCCTGGGGTTATAGGTTTTGGGGACCTAACAGATGCAACAGAGGTCAAGTTGCATTCTCATCACATCAAGGATACATATTATTAACACGATTTAGGATTGTTGATGTTGACCTTGACCACCTGGCTGGGGTTGTGCTTATTGGGGGTCTCTTCCATAAAATTGCTCTTTCCCGCCTCACCATGCTGAGTTCTGTGGGAGAAAATCGCTGTTCACAGCCCACACTTAAACTGGGAATATAACTCTTACTCCTTATCTCCAAATTTATTTGGAATTCTGCATGGGAGATTTGTCCCTTGTCATTCATTCATTATTTATACCAGTATGGATTCCTAAATATTTATTTTATATTTTGGGTTATACTCAAAAAGTACTTGTTTATATTGTTGATCAAATTATTTCAGGTTTGGCTCCCACGTCCCTTTGACATACTCCCATCATTTTGTTTGTTTGTTTTTAACACACTTTCTTACTCTCTGGTACTACATGATGCTCCAGAATCATGTGTATAACCCTTGCCCTGGCTGCCTTAGTCCTAGAACCAGTCATTTCCCTAAGGAGTCCTGGTTCCTTCTATTGGGGAATAGTAGTAGAAACCAAGAGCTGGGCACTGGGTGTGCTCATTGCCACTGAGATGTCATTGCTTCTAGGTCCTCTCAGTTGGCAGGCAGAGAAAATATATGTTTGTTTGCATACTAACCTGTGAATATGCACATTCCTATAAATATTGCTGTATGTGGCCACCTGTGTCCATATTAAGCTAAACATGACTTCATACTGACCTCTCCATCTCTAAGCCATTACCACATCAATCAGTCTGGTCTCCTCTCCCAGCTCATCTTTCTGTGACCTATGCCGTAACTCCAGCAGCAAGAAACCTGGCTCCTGCCACCTGCCATTCACTCACTTACTTGTTCTATTCCTGTGCCCCATGCACAGTGGTTTCAGAGCTGTTAACCCATATCCCCCTGTAAAGTAAGTTTTTCAATGAAAGCACGGTATTTGTATACAGTTCCTTTTGCCTTAGACCTCATTTCCAAATTTATTTAGGTAAAAGATCTTTCCCTTTCACCCCCCTTCAGTGAGGTTATTTGATACAGTTATAAACACAGAGTCTTTTGTCATATTTCCTATTCCTTCCTGGAACATGCTGACCACCTAACTAATGTTTAAAACTTGTATATGCTGGGCACCTGGGTGGCTCAGTTGGTTAAGCGTCTGACTTCAGCTCAGGTCACGATCTCCTATAGTTTGTGAGTTCGAGCCCCCTGTTGAGCTCTGTGCTAACAGCTCAGAGTCTGGAGCCTGCCTCAGATTCTTTGTCTCCCTCTCTCTCTGCCCCTCCCCCTCCTCTCAAAAATAAATAAACATCAAAAAAGTTGAAAACAAAAACCTCGTGTCTGTTAAGGTTTAGTCTTTGTGTTGTACGGTTCTATGGATTTTTGGTGAATGCCAAAATATTTTTAGTCAAGATTCACGTATCTACCACTGCAGCGTCATATAGAATAGTTGTACTGCCCCCAAGAAATTCCCTGTACTTTTGCCTCTTTAATTCTCCTCGCTCCCCTCAAACGCTCAGAAACCATAATTCTGTTTATGATCTTTATAGTTTTGCCTTTTCCAGGATTTCATATAAATGTGATTACATATCCTATTCAGACTGGCATTTTTCACTTAGAACTAAGCATTTAAGATGCATTCATGTCAATGTGGCTTGATAGCTCATTCCTTTTTAGTGCCGTGTAGTATAAATACATTGAAAAGACCAACTGTAGTCCATCTACATATTCACTTATTGAAGGATGGCTTGGCTGCCTCCAGTTTTCAGCAATTATAAACAAGGCTGCTTATAAACATTCCAGTTCAGGTTTTTGTATGGACATAAACTTTCAAGTCAGTTGGGTAAATGCATAGAAGCGTCACGGTGGATCCATGGTAAGACTATCTTCGGCTTTTAAGAAATTGGCAGTGTATTCCAAAGTGGCTTTACCATTTTGCGTTCCCAGCAGCAATGAACGTGAGCTTCTGTTGCTCTACAAACCTCGCCAGAAGTTGCTGTTGCCAGTGTTCTGGATTTTAGCCATTCTGATAGATGTGTAATGCATTATTATTATTTTATTATTTGTGTATATAACGGAAGCTCTCAACTGGTCTCCACTTTACGCTCTTGACTTCCACTTACAAGACTCTCAAATTAACAGGCTTTCTCTCCTTTTCATTTAAAACATCTGGCTGCCCAGAGTCTGTTCCCTGGTGAGACACTCTCTTGCTCACCTGTGCACTTAAGGCCCCACCTGTGGAGATTACCTAGCTTGCTCACCTAGAATCAGTTTTGTTTCTGCACCTGTTTATGCCAGACATATTTGTTATTGTAATTACATCATTTGCCGAAATATGTACATTGATAAAATGGGAGGGTGAAATGAAAGCATGGTCTTTCTTATGGTGAAAACTTAACGGACTGCTTTGGGAAAGGCTTAAAGGCAAGTGACTAAAAAAATGCTGTTGAATTGGGTGTGGGTGAGGCAGCTAATAAGGAAAACGGGGGGAAGATTGCAAACATCTGCACTCAGATTTTCTATCCGGATTTCTTCTGGTGGTTTTGAAGTTACTCAGACTAGAAAACAGAGGATCATCAGAGATTTGGTTTAAAAACAAGAAAGAGGAGAGAAAAATCAAGTCACAGGCCCTAAACCCAAAGAAAAGGACTTTGACCTGAACCACAGGATTTGTAGCACCAGTTTTGCCCTAAGTGATGAATGGCTTGTGTGTTGCAGAAAACGAGATGGCATCCAAGTTTTGTGTGTTACTCACGTGGAGGAACTATCTACGAATCAGATTCCTGCTCAGAAATGATCTTTTATTTATTTCTTAAATGTTTATTTTTGAGAGAGACAGAGCACGAGTAGGGGAGGTGCAGAGAGAAACAGAGACACAGAATCCGATTCAAGCTCCAGGCTGTCAGCACAGAGCCGGTGCTCAAACTCACGAACTGCAAGATCGTGACCCGAGCTGAAGTCGGACACTCAACCAACTGAGCCCCCCAGGCGCCCCAGAAATTGTATTTTAAATTAAAAGTTAAGATCTGTACATATTTTAGAGAATTATTTCCACTTAAATTCTCCAAGCAACTACTAGTCTCCATTGTGTTGGAAAATAGGATTTTGATACTAAATGAATTTTTTAAATCTGTAAGAGGGGTTCTGGGACGGGCATGGGAATATAATGTAAAATTTAAGATGTCAGCACTTAAAGACCAGAGCTACAGATGAAATCTGCCCAACTGAAAACTCTAATGTGTCTAGAGACCTAGAGGCATTTTTCTCATTACTTATAGGCATGACTCTATAATAGAAATTAATGTTGTCTTTGTCATCATAAGCTTGCCTTGCTCGAATAGTGAGTTTGCCTCCTGAGCCTGAATGCAGCCTGACAGAGAGGGTTTTCCGGCTTTGGGCTCCTTGAATCTGATTTTTGGCTTTCCAGATACCAGGATCACGTTGGTACATCAGCTAGTGGTCGTTTGACTAGAAGTCTGCCAGAATGGACAGTAATAATCTAACTTGAGTTCTGTCATGTTTGTTTGATTTTTTAAAATCTTTCTGTATGTTCAAAAATTTCTAAAAGGGGGATTTTGATTTTAGCAACCAGAAAATAAGTTTTTAAAACAATAAATAACCTCTACAGACTTGGAAGCACTCTGCTGTTTGCAAAGTGCTTTTAGAACCGCCGTCTCCGGTGATGGCCACAACTACCTGTCCACTCCGTGTACTTTCTTTCTCTGTCTGCCTTCTAATACTTTGGTCTCCAGCTTATGGTCTTTTTCTTAGTGACCCTCTTACTCGACTATAGACCCGAACGGTTAAAACCAGAAATACAGAAGACTGCTTACATCGTGCTCTGAGACCCATTGCATTTATTCTTCACTACGCTTTGAGTCACTGAAGGTGGTTTGCAACAACCCAGAACATACCGAACAGCCGACCAGAAAAGCCCGGACAGCAAGGGAATGCCTAGAAGACCACACCCCACACTTCAACCTTCTCTGACCTTGATCACGGGCTGCATGCACTGACCCCCCACCCTTGATCATGTGCTCCCTGCCTCCTCTCCTGCACGAACCTGCCTGAACCTTTCTGTAAAACTCTGGGTGTCTATCTTGCGGAATCAGAGGTGGGTTATTAAGGCTTGGGCCTGCCACCTCCCTCGCTGCCAGCACCTGGAATACATTTCTCCCTTTCTCTTGTCCAAACCCTCCTCTCTTGAGTTTTTGGCTTCTCTTGCGATGAGTTTACCAGAGTTTGTTTTGGCCACAGTGTTGGCAGACAGAGCCAGGAGCTGTGCTTGTGATCAGTCCGGCCCCCTGGGGTTCCCTCGGATGGAGCTCACCTGTTCTTTTCCTGAGACAGCGGTGGTGATAGATGGTTGGGTAACATTTTTTTCCGTGTGTCCTGCTCCATGGTTCTCTGACCTCCTCAAACCCAGACACCTTCACCTCTGCTCCAGTTCTATCAGTCTCTTCTGCCGTGGACTCTTAATCAGTTATGGGTCGCAAGCTCTTTTGGAATTTAGATGAAAGCTGTGAATGGTCTCTCAGGGAAATATGCTCTTTTGGAGAGCACATGATATTTTGCATTCAGGGTCAAGGGGTTCTGGGAACCCGTGGAGCCCATCCATTCGCTCCTGCCCTAGCCTGGAATTTCTCTAACTCTGAGATCTCATTGGTTGATCGGTCACTCTGAAGCCACGACTTATGGTTACAAGCCTCCCTGACTAGCTTACTACACATTTACACATGGTCTTCGACTTCATCACGATTTCCAGGCTCTTGCTTCTGCCTTTGCTATCCGTGTATCGGAACACACCGGTCTTAATTTCCTTCCCCAAGTAGTTTAGACACCCCTTAAAGGGTGTTCTGCATGTCCAATTCCGATGTGTGGGGTGTTGGTGGTGTGGGTTTCCCCCGCACCAACAAGCGATTCTCTGATACCAGCCGGGTGTCCGACAATTCACCTCAATTCTGACACTATCCAGACAGATCGTCAGATCCCACAGGTGAAGGGTTCAGCCCTACCAGACTGCCTTTCCTTCACATGCCAATTGCAAGCCTGGGTTATCACCTGTGGATCTGAGCAATGGGTTACAGAGTGGAGATTCCCATGAATGCCCTTTGGGTTCGATTAACTTGCTAGAGTGGCTCGCTGAACTCAGGAAACCCGTTTACTCACTGGATTACTAGTCTGTATTACAAGACATTTAAAAGCTATGAATCAACAGCCAGATCAAGAGATACAGAGGGTGAGGTCCTGAGGAAAGGAGCTTCTGCTCTGGGTCTTGGAAGCTCTGGTTCCCCAAACGGGAAGCTCTCAGACACCCCTCATTTTGGGTTTTAATAAAGGCTTTATTACATAGGCACGATGGATTAATTCATTGGGTATTGATGATGGATTCAACCTCCAACCTCTCTCCTCATCAGGAAATCAGAGGGTGGGACTGAAAGTTCCAATTCTCTATCCAGGGTTGGTTGTTTTTTAATTAATTAATTGATTAATTATTTTAAGTGAGTTCTGTGCCCAGCGTGGGGCTTGAACTCATGACCCCGAGGTCAAGATTACACACTCCACTAACTGAGCCAGCCAGGTGCCCCCGGGGTTGATTCTTCCACCAGCCCTCCTGCTTAAAAGTTTTCCAAAAGTCACCTCATTAACATAAACCCAGTTGTAGTGGAAAGGCACGTGTTACCAGTAACACGATACACATTTCACCTTTAAGGCTCTGGAGCTTCTCAGGAACTGAGGATGAGAGACCGAGATTATAAGGAAAGATGTTCCCATTACTCTTCTTGCTCAAGATAGTCCAAGGATGTTGGGAGCTGTGAGCCAGGAACCACGGCAAAGACCAAATATATATGAGAAATATACTTTGGTCATCTGAGTGATCAAATATGGATTTCTTGTAATCCAAAATAGCACACCACTGTCCCACATTTCACCTCCTTTTGCCCTCCTTCTTTTTATTCAACCATTAGGAAAAGTCTAATCCTTGACCTAAACCACTGTTCCCATTCTCTGTTATGCCCACACTTCCTCATCCTGCTAGGGAGAATCAGACAACTGAAAACATTTTGCCACCACAAAGGTATCATCTCCAATCTCATCCATATTCTTAAAATAACCAGCCATGCGCCCATGAACCCCTAGTCTGGGTTTTCTCTTCTTTTCTACCACAACTATTTCATGGTTTTGTTTGTTTGTTTGAGAGAGAGAGAGTGTGCGAGTCGGGGAGGGGCAGAGAGAGAGGGACACACAGAATCCGAAGCAGGCTCCAGGCTCCGAGCTGTCAGCACAGAGCCCAGAGTGGGGCTCAAACCCACGAACCGTGAGATCGTGACCTGAGTCGAAGTTAGACGCTTGACCGACCGAGCCACCCAGGGCTCCAAAAGTATTCCCCCTACCAAAAGTATTTCAAAATGTCTTCACTCTCAAGGCCTCACACACCCTCCTGACCCTCAGTCACAGCCTTAGCTCTCTACAGACACCACGTGCTTCTCACTGCATCCACAGCTTACCTCCAGAAGCCTTCCATTTCTTTCCATTATCCAAGGCATTGAGGACGACGTAGAAAGATCTGAGAACAGTGATTTTCAAAGTCCAGGGAACCAACAGCATCAGCATCTCCTGGAACCTTGTAGCCTAATGCTCATGCCCCACCCCAGATGCATTAAATCAGAAACCCTGGGGGTTGGCCCCAGGGCTCTGGGTTTCAAGAAGCCCTCCAGGTGATGCAGGTGCACGCTAATTTACTGCAACAATGATCGTCTTAAGATGCAGCTTCTGACTTCTTCGGCCTTCTGTCTTGTCAACCTTGGCAGCTCCATTTTGTTGTACCTTTGTGGTGTTAATCATTGCCTAATCTGACCAAGCTTTCTCTTCGTTCAGGGATTTGCAAAAGCTGCCACCTCAGTTTGGAAGAGCCTGCTGCTCTGTAGTCTCCATTACCCCTCGTCTCTCAACGTTAGGAACTTTAGGGACTTCCCACATCTTAGAGCTAATCTAGATGTATGTGTCTTTTCCTTATTGTTTTGCAATAAAGGAAAGCTAAGTTACAACCCAGTCTGCATTTCAAGTGTCATTCTGTGGAATTCTTGCGTGTTTGGCTCTTGTTACACGGATGGGTCGTCAGCTTGGTGGGACACGGGAGAGCTTCGAGTCAGCGGGAGGGAAGGCAAGGCAAGCTTTGTGTTCAGGTGACGTGGTAGCCCCTGTGTTTCCAGCCTAGGATTTCACAAAGTAGCTGTCACAAATGCGTTGGGCCTTCCTGGGCTGGATGGCCGACTTGTGTCATTCAAATCAATTCTAGGAGGAAGAGGTCTGAAGGAAGAAATTAATTTGAGAAAAATGACTCACCTCTTTTGGGTAAAATTGCCCCTATTATGAAGCCAAGCAATCAGCTAGAGCTAAGAAAATTACTTCCATGTGAATACTTCACTGTGGGATAATGTGTTTTCTTCTGTAGGGAATGCGTTTCACCTGGTTGCACTGGAAAATCAAGTTCATCCATTTTCAATGGTCATTCACCAGGAATTTTTTTTTTTTAATTGTTTTTTTTTCAACGTTTTTTATTTTTATTTTTGGGACAGAGAGAGACAGAGCATGAACGGGGGAGGGGCAGAGAGAGAGGGAGACACAGAAGCGGAAACAGGCTCCAGGCTCCGAGCCATCAGCCCAGAGCCCGACGCGGGGCTCGAACTCACGGACCGCGAGATCGTGACCTGGCTGAAGTCGGACGCTTAACCGACTACGCCACCCAGGCGCCCCTCACCAGGAATTTTTAACTTGATTAATTTCCTTATGGTTTCTACCCAATAAGCTAGCCCATTTTTGTTGTTGTTGTTGTTTGTCTCGAACATATTTTGGTTCCCTGTAAATAGGAGACATACCTATGTTAGAACCTGATGGAATTCTTTAGTATTTTCTGTGCAATTTTCAAGGCTGGTGGTGACGTTGCCTGAGACCTGGATACAAAATGAACACACATGCGTCATATAGCCGCTCCAACCCATCAATTTGAGTTGAACTCACGATTTTCCAGTTGTTCCAAGCTACAATCACACGATCTTTCCACTCTGGTATTATTATCCTATAAGGAGATTTCAGAATTTTCACAATAATGTTATCTATAAACTATAGACATAGAAGAAGAACCCATGGGGTTTCATATTTCGAAGCTTCCTGAATACTTAGTATGTAGCCTTTTCCAATTCTTCTTTAAAATGTTGCTTTTGTATCAGGATATGCTCCTGGATTTCTTTAAGCATAATCTCATAATTTCCTTTTGTTTAAGATGAAAGCTTACTTGAATAAATCAAGTTCAATCGTTTCTAGTACAGTTAACGTTGTCATTGCATGTTCAGATTTTCTCATCCTACTTTTTGTCTGCTTGATCTATCAGTTATTGAGAAGGTTCTTAAATTTTCCTCTCAGTGATTCCTTAAAAATTTTTTTAGATGTTTGTATTTTCTTGAGAGAGAGAGAGAGAGAGAGAGAGATATTGAGAGACAGCATGAGCAGGGGAGGGGCAGAGCAAAAGAGGGACACAGAATCGGAAGCAGGCTCCAGGCTCTGAGCTGTCGGCACAGAGCCCGACGCGGGGCTCGAACTCACAGACCGTGAGATCATCACCTAAGCCCAAGTCAGATGCTTAACCGACTAAACCACCCAGGTGCCCCACTCAGTGATTCTTTGATTTTTGCTTTGCGCATATTAAGGCAATGCTATTCAAGGACACACAGGTGCAGAATTTTTATAACATTGGAGTTACTGTTAGGTGTTAACCAGTTTATCCTTACTAATTTAGTTGGATACAAAGGATATTTAACTTTATATTGATGTAGTTGTATTAGTTTTGTTTTGGTGTTGCAACAAATCACTGTAAATTCAGTGGCTTAAAACAACATAACTTATTATCTGACAAATCTGACCTGGGTATCTAGAGGCTACGATTGAAGTGTTGACAGGGCTGTATCCCTTTTTGGAGGCCCCAGCAGTGATCTATTTTCTTGCCCTTTTGGGCTCCTGAAGGCCACTTACGTTCTTCAGCTCACGTCTCCCTTCTTCCACCTTTGAAACTAGCAATGTTACATTTCTTTGTGCAGGTATGTTCAGAGTCACATGTTTCTCTGACAGTCCCTCTTCCACTTTTCAGGTCCCCTGTGATTACACTGCGCCCACTTGAATAATCCAGGATAATCTCCCTATTTAAGGGGTGGGAGATTAGCAACCTTAATTCCATTTGCAACCTAATTTGCGTTTGCCATGCAACATATTCACGGGTCCTGGCGATTAGGACATGGCTATTTTCGGGTGGCCATCATTCCTTCCCAAAACAGTTGTGACGGTTTCTTTTTAGTATGTGTATAGTAAATATCTTCAGTTGTAATCATCGTGAGTCCTCATGTTGTAGGTGTGTCCCTTGAAAAAAGCATATAACTGGATTGAGTCCCTCCTCCTCTGCTTAAATAACAGATTTATTGTCTCACAGCTGTGGACCCTGAAAGTCCAAGATCAAGGCAGCATTGTTCCTTCTAGTGGCTGTGAGAGAAACTTTTCCATGCTTCTCGCCAGCTTCTGGTGGCTTTCTGCCAAGCTTTGGTGTTCCTTGGTTTGCAAAGGCATCATTCTGGTCTCTGCCTTTACCTTCACATGGTCTTCTCCCTGCGTGCCTGTCACTGTGTCCAAATTTCCCCCTCTTACGAGGACATCAGTCATTTTGAGTTAGGGTCTGCTGTAATGACCTCATTTTAATCTAAAAAATTCCATCTGCAATGACTCTATGTCCAAATAAGGTCACATTCTGAGGTGCTAAGGGTTAGGGACTCCAACATATGAAATTTGGGGAGACACAATTCGCTCCGTAACAGCTCACTTTCTTATTTTTGCACACTTGAAGTCAGTCCTTATGTTAGCTTTACTTATTTGCTTTCTCAGTATCGTGTTCTCCTCTACTTCTTGAAGCTTACTCTCTGCTTCTGCCTTCAATTTTCTTCTACCTCAACTACACCCAGTCTTGACTTGTTTGAAAATGTCTTTATTATGTCCTCACTCTTGGACGGCCTTTTAGCTGGGTCTAGAATCCCAGGTTGACAGTTAGTTTCGTGTAGTAATTTGAAGATATCATTTCAGTGTCTTATAGTTTCTTTCGTTCCCATTGGGAAGTCTCCATCTCATTGGGTTCCCATTGGGAAGTAATCCATCTCAGTGTGGTTTCTTTGTAGGTGATGTTTCTTTTTTTCTTGCCGGGGGCTTTAAAGATCCCTCTGTTGTTTGCTGCAGGTTTACTACACTGGGTCCACGTGTGGATTTTTTATTACTCTGCTTGGGATCCACTGTCCTGAGTCTGTAGCATCACGCCTTCCGTCATTTCCTGAGAAATGTCAGCCTTTACATCCAAGAATATTGCTTTTTCCCATTTTCTCTATTCTATCTCAAGGTTTTTTCCCCCTCCCTACACACGTAAATTTTATGAAAGTACCAAATACATGCAAGATGCATGTGTCATAAGTGTTCAGTTTGATGAGTATTCACTAGTTGAACACCTGTTTCACCAGCACCTTGATCAAGAAACAGAACAGTCCCAGGATTTCAAGTGCCCCCTCAGGCTCCTTTCAGTCACTGTGTACCTCTGTGATCAAGAATAAACCCTATCTTCACATCTATCTGTGTAGATTAGTTTTTCCCAGTTTTGACCTTTAGAAAAATGGAACTATATGATATATACACTTCTGTTTCTCTTTCACTCAATGATGTTTACAAAATTCATCTATATTGTTGAATGGAGTTGCCATTTTTTGTTTAAATATATCTATCTATATAGATATAGATACAGATATAGATATAGATATAGATATAGATATAGATATAGATATAGAGAGAGCAAGTGGGGAAGAGGGGCAGAGGGAGAGAGAGAGAGAATCAATCTTAAGCAGGCTCCACACTCAGCGCTGAGCCTGATTTGGGGTTAGATCCCATGACCCTGGGATCACGACCTGAGCCAAAATCAAGAGTCAGACGCTTAACCGACTGAGCCACCGAGGCCCCCTGAGGTTGTCATTTTATACATTCTTGCCACAGGATGGTACTCCATTGTGTGAGTTCCATTTAGAATTTTTATTAGAAACATGTTGGACCATCTTTCCTGTCCTTCATGTCTTTTAACCTCTCTCTTCCATTTTCCATCTTTTTAATTCTTTGTGTTTCATGCTATGTAAATTTCTCAGGTTTCTCTTCCTGTTCTCTAAGTCTCTACTCAGCCACATTGAATTTGCTGCTTAGCCCTTCAACTGAATTTTGTATTTCAATGACAGTCTTTTTCCTAACTTTAAAAGCTCTATTTGGCCCTTTTAAAAATATGCCCGTTCTTTTTTTTTTTTTTCAGAGTGTTTATGTGTTTAATTTTTCTTCTGTGTTTGATTCATCGTAAGCATACTTATTTAAATTCAGGCAACTCTTAAAGCTTCAGAGTATCTACTGTTGATATTTGTTGCATATGCTTACTTTTGGTTTTGGTGCATTTTTTCCCTTATCAATAATTTTGAATTGAGAACTGATTGTTCAGGGCGTCTTATGTGTGGGACTGTAGTGCACTCTTAGAGGATTTGTTCTTCAGAATGATTTCGTGTATGCTTCTGCCGGGAGTCTCAGAGGAATCATAAGGTCAGGGCTAGCTTTCATATTAATTTCTGGGCTTGGAGGTTTCTGGATTATAAAGGCAATATACATTAGAATATATATATATATATATATATATATATATATATATATATATATATATATATATGGCTTGAGTAAGGTCCAAACTGTGGTTCTGAATTCTCGGGAGAGGTTCTTTTCCTGCCCAGAGTCCAATGCTGAGACAGATGACAACCTTTGCCCTTTGCCCAATAAACTATGTGTGATCGATGGAAGTTTACACAATGAGGCAGCCGGCACTGTGACTTACAGCTGGGTCAGCGACTCCATGACAGAAGAGGTAGACTTGGAGTCTAAGGCTGAGTTCCAAGACTGGGATTTCAGTGAATCCTGTTGGAGAAATGGGGGTAGGTGGGAGAGAAACTGGAAATTGAGCAAGGATTGGTAATGGGATATCAGAGAGGCAGAACAATATATGAGTAGGTGAAATCATCAGGAAGGGGTGGTCCTGGGGCTAATTTTCAGTAATCTGACCTTAGTCCTGGTGTTACATAAAAACCATCTTTTTGCTTCGCTTGAACCCTTCTCTGGACTGAGGCAGGTTCTTAATGGCACACTGGCTGACCAGTCTCATTTTCAAAATGCTGAATTATGGCAAGTTATCTTTAGTACTATCCTGTCGTCCCAACTCTCCCCATCCTACCTGCTGGAGCCACTCTCCTTCCTCTCCCAGTTCAAGGCCTCTAGGACCAGGTTCTTAACCACAAATGTCCATGGGGAGTGGGTGATGAGGCAGTTCGCTCACGCTAATAAAATGAGATGGAACGGTGGCTGCAGAGAAGACGCGGGGTGGGGGGGGGGCGTGGCTTCTCAGCTCCAGCTTATTGTTGTTAAGTGGCAATGCACAGGCTGGACCAGAAATCTGGACTTTTTCAAAAAGAAAACATTAAAAAATGTGAGCAACTCATTCGATTATAAAAATATTCTGTGCTAACCAAAAACACGTCCGTGGGCCATCGGTTTGCAACTGCTACCCTGAGCTGCCTTCCAGAATCTTCCAATTGCCTGAATTCCCTCATCCCCTGGCAACCCCTATTCTCCCTCCAGGCTTACTTGTCAAATACTCTGTCTTTCCAAATTATCTGCATTCTCAGTTCTCCACCGAATACCACATTCCTTGAATGACCATATTTGAACAAATTCTCACTAGTGCGTGAAAGAGGGATGGTTCCTCCCAAAGTATGTTGGACCAAATCAGGTCATGTACCCCCTGGCAGTGGAGCCCAAGGAGCAGTATCTTTGTGCATGACTGATACAGGAATATGGGGTATCAACGAGCGTGGGCTCTGCAGCCAGATGTTCCTGCCTCCTGGCTCTCCACTTTCAAGTGGAGTGATCCTGTCAAAGAGGGTTCATCCCTCTGGACCTTGGTTTTCTTATCTGTACAATCGGAATAATAATACCTGGCAGCGTTGTTGCGAGGCTGTTTTAATTTCTGTTTTATACTCGATGCTTATTTTTGTTCGGATTATGGGAATCCTGCAGTTGTGGGAGCCTCAAGTGAAGCCCCTCGCTGTGCCGATTTTGTAGACATGGAAGATTTGGGTTCAAGGGATCTGCCCAAGGTCTCAGCTAGCCAAACTGGGAATTCATTTGCAATATTTATTTTTAATTACTGTTTTTATAATGGAGTTGACTGTAATATCCCATAGTTCAGCTGTGAGGCAATATGAATTAATTATTAAAGCAAGACTATGGCTCCAAAACATATCAGGTTCGAGTATTGGGAAAAGGACCCGGGTGCTTCTAGTCCTTTCATTTATTGTCTGTGTAACAGTTACTTAATCTCTTTAAGCCTCAGTGTGTCACAAGGAAAAAGGCATAGCAGTATATGCTTTGCCCAACGGAGTAGTATTCTGAGTGTTAATGGTACGACTTACTTCCGAAACCGGGGGTGCAAACACGGTCGCATCTTTTTAAAGAATTAAAACTAACCCAAGATCATATGTTCCTGACTCACAGAAAGGTCAGTATTTCCTTCTCGACCCCTCTCCAAATTGTTCAAGAACCCGAGAGTTATAGAGTCCTAAGGTTGGGGGTGGGGGTAGGTGGTTGGGGGCAAAACCGAAGTTTAATCAGTTGCTGTGGCCGCTGCTCCTTTTTGCTGCATGTTATCACCATCAGAGCCACGTCCAAGCCCCCCAGAGACTTTCTGCCATCTAGGAAAGGATGCCTCCTTTGGGAAGACACAGCCCTGTGGACGCTTCAGCCCTCACCTGCATTCCCATGGTGGCCCTGGTCAGTGAGGACGCCGGGTCCTGCACCTCCTGAGAGAGGGATGCTGGAGTGATGCTAGCTGAGGTCCACGACCATCACCGTGGATCGCTGAGGGAGGCTGGCCCCCGCCTTCCTTGGGTTTGCCGGGACACGACTATTTGCTGCTCAGCTAATTCAACTCTCGTGGCTGCTGTTCGAGGAGGCACCTGGGGAGTACTTGGGTGATCTCCTCATTCTCTCTGGACAGCCATACACTTCACTCTCAGAATGCAGAAGGTCAGAGATCTGCCCTTTTTGTGAATTCCAGGACAATCTGCCCTCCTCACTCCTCCCCTTATTTTAGAGCCCTGCTGGTGACTTAGCCAGCCATTCTTGAATCAAGAATTTCAAGAACGTGCTATGATTGAATGACACAAAAATGCAAGTTAATGGGAAAAAGACAGTCTCTTGAACAAATGGCACTGGGAAAATTGGGCAGCTACATGCAGAAGAATGAAACTAGACCACACACAAAAATAAACTCAAAATGCATTAAAGACCTAAATATGAGACACGAAACCATAAAATTCCAAGAGGAGAATGTAGGCATCTCTATGACATTAGCCATAGAAACATTTTTTAAAGATATGTCCCCTTTGGCAAAGTTAAGCTATTGGGAATATTTCAAAATAAAAAGCTTTTGTACAGCATAGAAAATCATCAATAAAACAAAAAGATAACCCACCGAATGAAGAAGATATTTGCAAATGATACATCCAATAAGGGGTTAACATCCCAAGTATATAAAGAACTTGTACAACTCATCACCAAAAAATCAAATAACCCAATTAAAAAATGGGCAGAAGACATGAACATTTTCTCAAAGAAGACATACGGAAGGCCGACACCTGAAAAGATGTTCAACATCACTCATCATCAGGATGCAAATCAAAACCACAAGGAGGTATCACCTCACACTTGTCAGAATGGCTAAAATCAAGAGCATAAGAAAAAAACAAGTGTTGGTGAGGATGTGGAGAAAAAGGAACCCTTGTACACTGTTGATGGAAATGCAAACTGGAACAGCCACTGTGGAAGACTGTATGGAGGTTCCTCAAAGAATTAAAAATAGAATTACCATATGATCCAGTAATTCCTCTAGTGGGTATTTACCCAAAGAAAATGAAAACACTAATTCAAAAAGATATATGCATCTCTCTGCGTTTTGCAGCACTATTTACAATAGCTATGATCTAGAAGCAGCCCAGGTATCCACTGATAGATTAATGGATAAAGAAGATTTGGTGTATACATACAATAGGATGTTAGCCATAAAAAAAAGTGAAATCTTGCCATTTGCAACAACCTGGATGGATCCAGAGAGTATATTGCTAAACGAAGTAAGTCAGTCAGAGAAAGATAAATGCCATATGATTTCACTCATATGTGGAATTTAAGAAACAAAACAAATGAGCAAAGAAGAAAAGGGACAAACCAGAAAACAAACTCTGTAACTATGGAGAACAAACAGATGGTTACCAGAGGGGAGGTGGGGGGGGGGATGGGTGAAATACATAAAGAGGATTAAAAGTGCACTTATTGTGATGAGCAGTGGGGAATGTACAGAATTGTTGAATGACTACATTGTACACCTGAAACTAACATCACACTGTATGTTAATTATACTGGAGTAATAAAAAAAGAACAAGTTAGAGTTCCCTAGAGACGTCTTGATACATGTGTGCATCGTATTGTATTATGATCTATTTCTTTAACTTGCAGTTATGCTATAAATCAGATTGATTGTGAAATAAGCTGATGGCTGCATAATCTTTAGCAGAAGCCTCCAAAGATCCGGACCTTTCAGGAAACTCAGCCGGGTGGATTAGCCTCGACTGTCATTTGCATATGAACTTGAGGCGCTGACTCACTCTCCCAGTCTCCGGTAGCAGGAACCGGTTGCCGCAACTCTCAGCTGGCCTCCCTTGTGACATATGACTTAGGCAATCAGATGCTGAGACTTAGGGCCCAGCCTGGGGTCACGGACTGGAATTGCTACACCGCCCACCTGCCGGTCTTTCCTTCCTCGGCATTAGCTGCTTTCTACTCGTCTGAGCTAAGCAGCCCCCACAAGCCAGTGCCCCTGTCAGAATCCACAGAGCCACTGGCCCCACCGCGGATGATGATAAACAAGCAGGCTTATTTTTCTTTGTTTAGAATTCTAGCAAGACCGGCCAGGTTTTTCTTTTAAACTACCAAAGCTCAGTTAAATCAAACCGAGGATTAAGTGAAAATATCAGCCAACAAGATCAATAAATCATTAACTCGAGTGGCCCTTAGAGACCCGTTGCCTGGTTTGCTTTGCCACATGACAGGGGTTTCAGCGACTTCTGACGTGGAAGGAAGGTTGGTAATGGTTTAGCTGAGCGTGAATGCATGTTTTCCGTGTGCTCGGGTGGGGAAGGGCCGAGAGCGATACTGTACCACCACCTAGTGCTAAATACACGCACATCACCCACAATGCACACATGTGCTTCCGGAAGGTCGGGACAGCCTCCAAATAACATAGCGCTGGGTGATGAAACCAAAGGGCAACAGATCTCGTTATTCCTCACGCATGCCTTTTGCTTATTACTTCTGGGGTTTCCCTGTCGTGGCTGAGGCACAAAAAGCTTCAGGACTTTGCGGGCATTTTGGCGTGTCCTTGGCTTACCCGGCCTGGCCTCAGATATCACTGGCAACAGGTAACTTTTAGGAAGTGCCCCTGGCTCACGCTGCCAGGGGTCATGCTGCCATGACCACGGTGGGAGCTGGCTTCTTAGTGGCTCCCCGGTGGTGACGTGAGCCACGGTCTCCTGTCCGTAAAGGTCTACTGTCCCATGGGATGAAATTTGGCTGGTGAGAAACAGGAGATCGGAGGGAGCTGGTGGTGAGTTATCACCCCGCCTCCTCCCTGATGGACTGTTATGACGCACAGTGTCCACACCGTGTCTCCGAAGATGTCCTTCATGACAACCAGAGTTTTGGTGGTGCTGTGGCCAGCTCAGTACCGGACCACCTTCTTTTTGTTTTTTTCCTTTTGAGTCCTATTCTCTTTTTCCCCCTCCTCTTGGGCTTTGGGATTGCATTCCTTATCAGTGTGTTCACATCTGTGTTTTGCCTCAGGCTCTTTTTCCTCAGGGCCTTGAGCTAAGGACATGCCCATCTCCGAACCAATTACTGTGTCCAGGGTTTCTAGGTGTCTATTCGTTTGCCAGTGGGGAGTGAGGTGCTGTGATTGAGGTTCCCACCGAAATCAGATGTAAAGGGGGTGGAGGTCCCCAGAGGAATGAGCAGAAGGATGGGAAAGAATGCCGGGTGGATGGAAATACACGTGCTGTGGTCTGCTTCTCCATTCCTCTTACCACCTGGATGGTGTTCATGAAGCGGCCAAACAATTTTTAGGTCGTTAAAGACACATTGTCCTACCTTAACCATGAGATCCAACTTAGTATCACCACGGAGGGACCACCTGACATCATGTGACTTTGACGTGATACGGTACGAGGCGCACAGAAGTATCCATGAAAGAGTCTCAGCAAAAATCTTTGGTTTAATTTCACTTGAGCCTTTAGGGGCGCCTGGGTGGCTCAGTTGGTTGAGCGTCCGACTTCAGCTCAGGTCACGATCTCGCGGTCCGTGAGTTCGAGCCCCGCGTCGGGCTCTGGGCTGATGGATCAGAGCCTGGAGCCTACTTCCATTCTGTGTCTCCCTCTCTCTCTGGCCCTCCCCCGTTCATGCTCTGTCTCTCTCTGTCTCAAAAATAAATAATTTCACTTGAGCCTGTAGATGTAACTTGCAAGTTATAGGAAATATAGGAGAAAGGGGGCAAGTTAAACAACATCACAAAGAAAACACTTTCAAATCTACACTGTGGAATATTCTACAAGACGACTGGCCTGCTGTATTCATTTTCTAGGGCAGTAGTAACAAAGCATCACAAACTTGGTGGCTAAAATGCCAGAAATGTGTGGTTCACAGTAAGTACTAGTTGGATTTCAGAATTTTGTTATTTTTAAACAATTTATAACAGAACCAATTTCAGTTATGCATTTTGATACAATATGTCGTAGGAAGAATATTCAACTTATGACACAGAGGAGGTGTGAAATGTGTTCTATGAATAAATTGGAAACTTGTCTGCTTGATCTGAAGACAGATTGGGACATCCATCAATAACACTAGAGAAAAATTTCTCCCTGGCCTTACAGGCAAGTAAAGTTTTCTAATTTATCTCTCCAGGATGTGGAGGCTGTCAATTCTGACAGATTCGTAAAAATCAGTATTTCATACAGAGTTTGAGTTGAGGTCCTGAATGATTGTATTTTTGAATTTTTGAGAGCCATTAGGATTTTGACTGTGTTAAAAATAGGTTGAGGCATAACTTAAACATGTGTTGAAGGGAGATTAAATTTACATGTAAAATATTCTCAAAGACCAAAGCATCTTTGGATCCTATGCATAAATCACTTAGATCTCACTTCAACAGCCTTTTATATTTTCCAACAACTGAAAAGTAACTCATTACCTTCTTTAATATCATGCAGTTACTGTGGAGTGGAACACAGTGAAATGAATAGCCCCTCAAAAACTTTGATGGCAGGTACGCGTAAAGTTTATGAGCCCAGAAGTCACATTTCAGGTAATGTTAATCACAGTGTTTGAATAAAAACACCCAGACAATTAAAGCACCATTCAATCTGCCTTTGCTTTGGAGTGCCCGTAAAAGAAGACTTCTGTCACGCCTTTATCTCCCTAGTCATACTTGGGTTGGGTGGACGCGAAACACATCAGTCATTTTCCTTCTGCAGATTCTTATAAGATGGATGCTAAACGCGACATTGTCTTGGTGTATTTCAGACGCATTAATTGGATTTCTCCAACTCTTGGGAAAGTTAGGTAGGTTTCCTGTGGGCCACGTTTCTATTACTCCTTGTAACCTCACACGGTACTAGGTATCATTTCACTCACTTATGGCATAAACATTTATTGGGCACCCATGGAGCAGAACACCGAAATCTCAAGGAACTGAGGGTTTGATGGAAAGACAGACAAAGGAACTTCCAATGACCGGCAGTTGCAAGAGTGTTCTGTTGTGTAAAAAAGCCATATTGAGAAACAGCTAGTGCCTGGCTTCAAGGCTTAAAAACCTCTCCAAGCCTCAGTTTTGCCACCTGTAACATGGGAATAATTGTCTTCTCATGGAACTGTGGGACAGATGAATTTATAGATTGTGATCATCCACTGTTTCTGAATTTATCTTACAGTTTGGTTACATGGAAAGACAGAATCAATCAATCATCAATCAACCAATTAATATCTATCACTGTCTTTCTGCTAAGTTTTAATTCTTGGTGAAGGAATTTGATTCACTCGGTTTGAGCCAGGTGGCCACTCCTGGGTCCATGATTTGTGGCTACTTCCGTACAATGTGGCTGTCAGAAGCCCACCCCTATGACTTGGGGGATTAAAAGGAGTCAGCAAGGGAGCAAATCCAAACCTTGTCTACTGCGCTTACGGGAAGATTTTGTTGTGATTACCAAAATGCATGTCGCTCTAAGTGTTGTATTGAATTAACAGTTTATTTTTGCATGTGTCAAGGGCATGGCTATTATCCTGTGGGGTTCTGTGAACTTTTTTCATATTAAGAAAATGTTTTTGAATTTGAAAAATCTAGCCACTCCTATTCTAGGGAAGAGGCATTTACACAAGTGTTTCTAGTGCTGCAGGATTACTACAAAAATGAGAAGACACAAGAGTTTTGGGGATTAGTTGCGTAGCAACGTAAATGTTCTTTTTTTAAAAATTTTTAAAAAATGTTTATTTATTTTTGGAAGAGAGAGAGAGACAGAGTGTGAGTGGGGGAGGGGCAGAGAGAGAGGGAGACGCAGAATCCGAAACAGGCTCCAGGCTCCGAGCTGTCAGCACAGAGCCCGATGCGGGGCTGGAACTCATGAACTGTGAGGTCATGACCTGAGCCGAAGTCGGACACTTAACCGACTGAGCCATCCAAGCGCCCCTAAATGTTAACATTACTGAACTATACACTTAAAATATGATTAAAATGGTAAATTTTGTTACGTGTATTTTACCACCCTAAAAAATAAAAAAAAAAAAAAGAAAGAGAGAGAGAACACACAGACACCAGATAGACTCACTGAAACATTTCAAATTTCATAGTTTCTTGTTTAATATCCATAGTTGTTGATAAAAAGGCATTAATTAATGCCATCAGTCCAAAGTGTGGTTCCATCAGGCTAGATAATGTCGATATTCAACTGACGTCTGCAGACTGAAGAAAACAAGAACAGACACATACCCTCATACATAGTTTTAAACCCATAAAGAAGGAAACCACCTGAGACATTTAAAGTGTAGAGTACAAGAGATTATTCGTTATCACTGGCGGAGCAACTCCATGAGGGACGATTTTTAGAATATTCATTCATTTTATTAGCATTAGAGACCTAAGAGTTGCCAGGTCCTGGGCTAGGCGTGGGGTACAGCAGTAAGCAAGAAATCCAGGATCCCTGTCCCCATTGACTTTATACTATAGCAAAGGAGACCATTAGACCAGAAATTACCGGTCAGTGTAATACGTGTTCTGGTAGCTGTGGGAACACATAGGAGAGATTCTGGGGCTTCCTGGAGGACGTGACTCATAAGCCCAGATATGAAGAAGAAGTAAGAGTTAGCTGGACAAAGAGGTGGAGGAAGGAGTGATTCAGGTGGAAATAATATGGTGCTCAGAGATCCAGACGTGAGACGGAAGATGGTGAATTCAGGGTGAATCCCCAAAATGTTTGGGGAGTGGGCTTTGACATTAGTCTGGCTGTTTTCAGGGTTGAGATCTGCTGAGTGGTTGACGTGCAATGAAAGCAAAGGATTTAGGAGGTTGGTAAGAGATTGTCTGAAGTGAAGAACCATGACGCGGTAGTTGAATTGGAGAGGAAGAGAAGATTCCAGGAGCTGAGGAGCTCAAGAACTGACCAATAACAAAGGATCCACTGAAAAATGGGAAATTAAGGGCCGTTTCCTAAGACATAAAGCTGCAAAATGGGAAGCAGTGTAGTATATATAACGGTTAAAGAATGAGATCGGAAAGCCAACAGACCTGGTTTGGGCCCTGCTCTTTTTTTCTTGTCTATATAAAAGGGTTATTATAATACCTATTTATAGGGTTGTTACAAAGTAAACATTAAAATTTTTGTTTCAGTGTTCATTTTTTGAGAGAGACAGACACAAGTGCGGGAGGGGCAGAGAGACAGAGGGAGACACAGAACCCGAAGCAGGCTCCTGGCTCCGTCCGAGCTGTCAGCACAGAGCCCCAAGCGGGGCTCGAACTCACAGACCACGAGATCATGACCTGAGCCAAAGCTGGACGCTTAACCAACTGAGCCTCCCAGGAGCCTCACAAAGTAAACATTTTTGAATGCATATGACCAACTCTATAAACACACTTACCTATAGGAGCCATCAATGCATATTAAGCACCTACTGCCATCAACTTGGCTCGGTAAGGGCTGGCTCAGTCCTGGGTGCAGTGGGAAAATGTTCTTGAGGATGGCTGAAAGTAAAGGAAAATTCAAGTTCGCCTTTTTAACTGTTATTCCCAGACTCTAGATAGTGCCTGCATATAGTAGATGCGGAATAAAACTTTGTTAAATGAATTAATGGAATTTCAGTATGGTTTTTTGGAGAACGTTTTGGAAACACGTAGCTTAGAAATGTTGATACTCTTTGACAGATTTAATTTATGGGATCCCAAATAAATACGTCTAAATATGTCAAAGGCTGAAAGCACAAAGGTGTACATTGCAGTGCTAAAGATAATAGTGAAAAACTGGAAATAAGAGAAAAGCTCAGTAATAAGGAACAGATAAAGTAAGCTTTGGCATATGCATTGTAAGGGATGTCAAATGTTTACGACAAATTTATTTGTGATGCATATATACTGTTATGGAAAATGCTTAAGAAATAAGGCTAAGTAGGGGCGCCTGGGTGGCGCAGTCGGTTAAGCGTCCGACTTCAGCCAGGTCACGATCTCACGGTACGTGAGTTCGAGCCCCGCGTCAGGCTCTGGGCTGATGGCTCAGAGCCTGGAGCCTGTTTCAGATTCTGTGTCTCCCTCTCTCTCTGTCCCTCCCCCATTCATGCTCTGTCTCTCTCTGTCCCAAAAATAAATAAACGTTGAAAAAAAAAAAAATTTAAAAAAAAAAAAAAGAAAAAAAAAAAGAAATAAGGCTAAGTAAAAAAGATTTAAACTGTGGTATTATAACACAGTGGAAATATATGATATTCCCTGGGAATATAAAAATCTATGCATAGGAAAATGTTAGAAAATATGCCAAAATATTGGTGGTAGGACGATAGATAAGTTTTTCTTTTTTCCCTTTACCCTCCCCTCTTTCTTTTTTCTTTTTTTTTAAGTTCAAAATTAGATGACTTCTCTGTAGGAAATTGAGCAAATAGCTTTATGTAAATAAGACATCTGCCCATCAAATGAGAAAGAGGGTCTGGGTGGAAAGGTGTTATCTACTTTAGTGGCTCTAGCATTTTGTCCTAGATGTCAGCAGCAGTGGGAAGTGTTGCTGAAGACAGGGTGGGAGAAGAAAGGGAAAGGAAATGAGGGTGGGAAGGGAAGAGGAAAAGTGGAGAAAAGGGGTCCATAGGATGGGGAGAAGGGGTGCCTTTGCTTTCTGACTCTAATGATACACTCCGTAATACAGTTGGTAAAAGGACTGTACAAGTTGACAGAATGTTTGCAGCAGATCTGGGTTGATTCTCTTTGGTCTTGACAAACTGGTCTTTGCTCTGCTCTGTTCTTGAAGACTTGCTGGCTGGCTTCTTAAGGCTACTCAGCGATCTCTTCTAGGGGATCTCAAATTTGAACTTAACACCTGGGAGTGGTCAGACCAGAAGCTGAGTGCAGGAGGAATGCAGAAAAGGTGAAAGTCTTCTCCCTTTCCACTCTTCCAGGAGAGTAAATGTTTCTCACTTAGATGATGATGATGATGATGATGATGATGATGGTTAATTCTTATGGAGAACTTACTAAGTGCCAGGGCTTATTTTAAATGCTTTTATATATTAACTCACTTAATTCTCTTAACGTTCTAGTGCAGTTGAGGAAACTGAGGCACAGAGAAGTGGAGAAATTAAGTGGCTGAGGTCACTTTACTAAAAAGTAACTAAGTGAGGACTGGAACCAGAGTCAGATCAAGAATCCACGGTCCTATTATTTAAAACATGGAGGGAGAAAGAGAAAAACAGAGAGAGAGTGAGAGAGGAATAAGACAGAGAAAGGAGAGGGGACAGAAGGGTGATAGGGAGAGAGAATTGAAGAAAAGAGAGATTGAAGCTTACTAGAGATGTGCACACTGGAAAATACATGTCTCCTTGAAGAAATTAGTTGGTCTAGAGAAAACTGTTCTTTGGCCAAATTTCTTCTTGGCAAGCACATGTTTGCAGAAAAATGATCCCAAGACTTTCCACTTACAATGGTTCCTTCATGCCCCCAACTCTCGGTAATATGTTACTATGTCATCACGATTTAGGAACATTAATTCTTAAGCCTGGAACCTTTGGCTGATGGAAGTCTTGCCAAGACCATGGAATTGGTGGGTTTCCAATCTCTTCCTGTGCTGTGTGTTGGAGTCCAGGCAGATGGAAGAGTGGGAGTGGGTAAAAGGCATGGTAAGAGAGAAGGAGGCTTTGTATTTATTGACTTTCTTTGCAAATTTCTATGATTTATAGCAAAAAGAGTTTATTTTAAAACTTCCTGATGAATAAACAATACTGTTTATAGGAAGATGTTTGGTAAAATTTCCTTTAGTTTTAACTTTGTTATATTTCTATTACAAATTTGATCTGGTCCCTGAAAAAGTAAGAGGCCTACATGATACTAAAAATAATAGCTGAAAAAAATGAAAAGAGAATACACATTCAACTAACCATTTGTTTAGCCAATGTAGTAACAGCAATGGCTTGACGGCTTTTTGGAATTAGCTGATTTTTGAACTAACTAGTTACATCCATAAGAAAGCTATGGTCTGACATTCTCTTCACCTTATTTGATTCTTGGGGCTTTTAAGCGCAAAGATGAATGCTCAGAATGTACAGTTTAGCATTTTCAATCTGGACAATCTGGTGGGAAAACTGATGGGAATTCTCAAACCATTAGCCTTTGGGTAGGATTGCCTTGTCAAAAGTTCAAAATAGGTAATGTCTTTTTCATTTCGTTTATCCCTTGATGCTGTGTTTGCTCACCTAGAACTGTCAAGTTTTCTTCCACATTTTTCATCAAAATTTGTTCAGGTGCTTCATTCTGAACAACATTTCAGCAAGGCCATTCCACCATGATATTAAAGGGATAATGCACCACGACCAAGCGGGGCTTATCCCCGGAGGGTAACATTGGTTTCATATTTGAAGATCAATTAATCATATAACCAGAATAAAAAGAAAATGGGGAATCTGTGTATCTTCCACTCGATTTTCATGTGAACCTAAAATTGCCCTTAAAAAAATAAAGTCTATTAAAAAGAAAGGAATTGTATAGCCACTTCAATAGGTAGAGAAAAAGGCATGTGACAAGATGCAGTATTTTTTCTTGATCAAAACTCTTAGAAACGAGGAATTGAAGGGAACGTTGTCTTCCTGATGGGGGACATTTTGAAAAACCTGTAGTTAATGTCATACTTAATGGTGAAAGAGTGAATGCTTCCCCCCTAAGATGAGGAACACGGCAATGATATCCTCTCTCACTGCCTTTATTCAGCATCCTGTTGGAGGGTCTAGTGAGTAAAACAAGGCTAGGAAAAGAAATAAAAGGTCAAGGGATGGAAAAGGAAGAGATAAAATCAGGTCTTATCCAAACACTGAAAATACCAGTGTTGGCAAGGATTTGGAGCAACTGAAATGCATACCTTGGTGGTGGGGATGCAAAATGGTGCCATTTGGAAAACAGGCAGTTATACAAATACCAACCACACAAACTGTAATTCCATTGCTGGGAATTTACCTACGAGAAAAGAAAGCAGGTGTCTGTACAAAGACTTATACAAATACATTTGCAGCAGCTTTATTTATTAAAGCCCAATATTGGAAATAATCCAAATCTCCTTCAAAAGGTGAATGGATCAACAGATTGTGGGATATCCCTATAATGGAACAGGACGTATCAACAAAGAGCAAAAAAAATATTGATACACGTAACAATATGGAAGGATTTCAAAATCACTAGGCTGAGTGAAAAAGCCAGACAAGAGTACATACTATATGAGTTCGTTTTTATAAAATTCTAGAAAATTCCAAGCAATATATAATGACAGGAAGCAGGGCAGTGGTTACCTGGAGATGAGATAGGGGAGGAGAAGATGAGAGATGGATTTCCAAGGGGGCATGATGACATTTTGGGGGTAATTAAATACTCATTATTTTGATTGAGGTGTTGGGTTTTTGTGTGCGCATGTGCTGAAACTAATGGGCTTGCACAGTGTATTAAATATATGCAGTTTATACTATGTCAGTTACATCCCAATAGAGCTGCTATGAAATTAGCAAGCATGAAACAGAAGGTAGAGGAAGCTATTTGGGGACCTTTCCTGACGTTCCTGGAATTTCATCAAGTAGACTGTTACCTGCACTGCCTATATCCAAGTTTGGCCCTATTTTGGTGTCGGAAAAGATCTAATTATAATCCAGGTTTCCTGTTTAGGAGGCTTCTGAAATGTAATGTATTTATTTCAAATGGACTGACTGTTTCTGTGTTACCTTGCTGTACCCAGTCCCCAAGAAGGAACCGGTAGGAATCGGAAGCTAAGTTCCTTGTTCCAAAATACCAGGGAATCAGGAGAGAGGCAGCTGAAAGAGCTCTTGTTTTTAATCTTATTTCTCCCCAAAATGAAATATATACCCTGTGTTGATGCTTCAGAACACTGAGAATGAACACAGATGGTAAATCAAATTCAGGGAGGAGGGATGTTCTATATAACTCCTAAATGCCAACTTCAAAACGCTAGATGGCTCCCCTAATGTATTTTAGATTGGAGTTAAAAATAGGGCTCCTCATCAGAATTATTGAGAAAGATGACAATCATTTTTCAAGCAGTGGACGGTTGCATCTATATGGGCTCTAGCCGCTGAAGAAAAGGAAAATGCCATGAAGACTGAATAAAGCACTTTTATTTTTATTTTTATTTTTTTTTTAAAATTTTTTTTTTCAACGTTTTTTATTTATTTTTGGGACAGAGAGAGACAGAGCATGAACTGGGGAGGGGCAGAGAGAGAGGGAGACACAGAATCGGAAACAGGCTCCAGGCTCCGAGCCATCAGCCCAGAGCCTGACGCGGGGCTCGAACTCACGGACCGCGAGATCGTGACCTGGCTGAAGTCGGACGCTTAACCGACTGCGCCACCCAGGCGCCCCTGAATAAAGCACTTTTAGAGATTGGAACTTAGGGCTATTTCGTCTGCGATGGGGCTAATACACACCACGTAGGGCCAGCTTAATGGGCTGTCGCTATTGAAGGATTCAGGAATACATTATACAAAATGGTTGTGTATTGTTTCAGAAAAGAAACAGTAAGTGTTTTTTAAAACTAATTTTAAAACATGTACTTGACAGTTGGTGTTGGAGGGTTGCAGAATATGACACCCCAAAATATGCCTGTAGGAGCTCAGGACATGCCTCCTTGAAATATGCCTCATTGGTCTAGATTATTCTGAGCTGTAGGCACTTGAAAAACAGCAAATGCAGGGAGAAGCTTCAGCTCCTCCAAAAAGAGCTCGATTGTCATGGATGGGTTCTCTGGGAGTTTCCTCAACCAGGAAAGATTGACTCTTGTGACAGGAAGGCAGAGTAGATATCGACCCTAAACCCAGACAGACTTTGTCACAAACTATGGTACCTCCCATCTTTTCCTCTAAGGTCCCCCTCATCTTTCCTAAAAATCATTTCCTCTCCCTGAAGAGGCTGCATTTCCCTCCCCTCTCCCTATCATAAAGATGGTATTTAAGCCTGAATTCTAAGCCACCTTGAGGAGTTACTCATTTTCCCCTGGCTCTTTCCCATCTTTATATGACGTTATGTGATAATAAACTTCTGTTTCTTTATCTCTTGTTAATCTGTCTTTTATTATAGGGTCTCAGAGAAGAACTTGGAAGGGTAGAGGGAGAATTATTTTCCCTCCCCTGCAGTGTCACAACACTACTAACAGCAGTAACTTGTACTGAGCCCCCTGAGGATGTTTTGGAAGCAGGAGGGGTGGAGCTGAATTTTCTGAGAGGCTGGGCACATGCATTGGCTGAAAGGTTAGAGAAATTGATGAAGACATAAAAAATGCAGGCTGTTGAATTGGTCGTTCTCAAATGTTCCTAGATGTGTGAATTTACCTCATTTTTCTCATCTGTAAGATGGATATTCAGTGAATGTTGGTCTGCCCATCCCTGCTAATGATTTCAGATTTCATTCTCTTTGTGTGTATATAGTAGAAAAATCTATATCTATATTTGCATAGTACCTTATAGTTTATAAAACACTTTCATATTTATGAGTGATTTGCAAACTTAAAAAAAAAGGCATGAGTTTTTTCTTGAAATGAAACACTACATGGGTATGCAGGATGTAAGAAAATATAAAGGTGGGTTTCCTCTGGTTGAACGAGGTTGAAAATTTCAACCTTTGCAATGCCCCCAACTGTTCCTACACCTTCTTCCCCTCTATATGAGAACTTCTCTATGCAGTACAGTTGAAAACCTCTGCTATTCATAATACAGGACTTAGATGGACACTGATATGATAGAGAATCTTAGAAAGCGGGAGATTACGTTTACATTAAAATCACATATTTACTTCCTTAGGGCTTTATTCTAAGAGACAGCATGGTCTCTGGGGAAGTTCCTTGCAGGAAAGATGCTCTGCTGATGGGTGAAGGGATATTTTCTCCAGCTGGTCTGTCAGTTCACTGAGGGGATCACTTCTCTGTTTCCATTTCCCTGTCTCTACAATGGTTATATTAATTAATAGCAACCCCCCTTCTGTTTTCAAGGTTACTAAGAAAGGGATCCAAGTTCACTGAATGAATCATACACAAAGCCGGAGAGAAATAATGAACCAATTTGAACACGGATATGGGTGAAGAAATTTCCTTTTATCTTAGGCAAGCCAACATTTTCCATGATGCCAATTTTAATATAAACCTTGGTTAATGACTAATGACCAAAAGTCTTGGCTAGTGACTAATAAAATTGAGTTAGTCTACTTTTTGGATTACAAAAAAGGCAATTGCTAGCTGAGTGGCCCACAGGGGATTCTTCTGAAGCAAATGAACCCTTGTCTTCCAAGTAGGGGTAATGTTCTCCCCTCAAGCCCTGTGAGATGGTCTTCCGGGAAAATAGTCTCAGCCCAATCTTCCTAAAGTTCCACAGGGACGAGCAGATCTTGTACAAGCTATGATATTTAAAGCCACACTAAGCCTGCAGGGTGCTATGCTATGAGAAGTAGTTTATTCCTATGACAGACTTTTGGTGATCTGATTCAGTATTTCAGGCCTGGTTTGTAAGGTTCTGAATGGGCACCGAATCTAACTGTGAGGTGGGCTACAGAGAAACCTTACTTTTAAGCATCTGATTGTCCAGGAGATGAATGAGTCATTACTGTGGGTCTCAAGCTCCTTCCTTCTGTTGCCGGTTTTTAGTCAACAAGGAGAGGACTGGAAGAAGCACAGAAAAGTCTGTCTGGGTGAGCAGCTCTGTAGAAGATTTGGTGCAAGAGGGAGGTGCTGGAACCTTTTAGTTGTATCTAATTTCCAGCTTAGGCAGTGATTTCAAATATCCAGTTTTCTCCCCTATACATTCAGACTCTTGGAGGAAGAAAGGTGATCAGTTACTCATCCAGGACTGTGAATCCCCAGACTTTCAGATTCTTTATGGATCAGAAGAATTCAAAAAAAAAAAAAACCAAAAACCACTTTGGGGACAAACAGAAGCTTGGTGACTTTCTATTTAGCTAAATGAGGACTTTTAAAAAGTGACTTTCGTCTTCTGTCACCATCATTTCATTAACAAACTGGCATTTTACTCCCCTTACCTCTCCCTACATGGAGGGCGGATTCAATCTCCAACAAAAGGCAATCTTTCACATTTGAGGTTTGGCTTTGTGAAAAAACGCATTGCACAATCTTTGTTTTTCCTGTTTTGCTGTGGAATTACAAGAGCCTTGCCACGGACCAGCACTTGGGAATCCTAGTCCCGGAACACCCTGGAATACTAGGGCAGAGTCTTTAGGAGTCTCTTTCATGTAGAATCAATGATCCCCAAAGGAAAAACAGTTTCAAGAGCTTTGAAGTGCTAACTATGAAGCGCTTAGGACCTTGTCATTGAGACATTAGACCTGCCGCGTGTTTGGCGACCGGGAGATATCAGGGATAGGAAGAAAGTAGAGGGCCTAATTTTCCTCCTCGATCATTGCCTTAGTGCCAGCACAAAGGGATATTTTGTCTGTGATTCTGTTTAGCATCACTCATATGACAGCGTAGTTCATCTCAAGGGCAGCTTGTTAATGGCTAAAGCCTAATAAAAGAGTATCAAAGACTTCAGTAGGAAATTAGGGCCTCCCATTCAGGCACTATTATTATCGTATTCCTGGTGGGAGAGAATCATTGTCAGTGGCCAGGGTGGCAGCCGTGGACATGGGGGTAGGGTTGCCCGCATGACAGCATTATAATTCAGAGTCGGGGCACCTGGGTGGCTCAGCCAGTTAAGCGTCCAACTTTGGCTCAGGTCACGATCTCGCGGTTCGTGAGTTCAAGCCCCGCGTCGGGCTCTGTGCTGAGAGCTCAGAGCCTGGAGCCTGTTTCCGATTCTGTGTCTCCCTCTCTCTCTCTGACCCTCTCCTGTTCATGCTCTGTCTCTCTCTGTCTCAAAAATAAATAAACGTTTAAAAAAATAATAATAATTCAGACAGAGTCAAGGCGAGGTCTGTCGGTGCTGGGCCAATACGAGGTCCAGAGGCAGCTGGGGTTGGCAGGGCAAAGGCACCAGGGGTCGTGAGGGGGGCTCTAGTGACCACTAAAAGAGCAGTGACCTGACTGCCCAAAGAAGGAAGAAGCTTTGGAAAGCTCCCATTTCCAGGATTCCTCTGGTTGGGACACAGGTTGAAAGACTTAAAAAAATAATAATAAACTTAATTTTTTAAGAGCAGTTTTAGGTTACAGAGAGATAGCTCAGAAATTATAGGGAGTTTCTGTGTAAACCCATCCCCCCAATCAACAATTTCCCTATTAATAGGAATTATTGCATTGGTGTGTACTGTGGTCTGAAAGTTTGTGGGCCCCCCCCCCCTTCCGAAATTCATACGTTGAAAACCTGATGCCCAAGGTGATGGAAGCAGAAGATGGAGACTGTAGGAGGTAACTGATTGTCATGAAGGGTTGGATGAAATGCCCTTATGAAAGAGGCCCCAGAGAGATCCCTGTCCCCTTCTATCCTGCAAAGATACAACCAGAAGTCTGCAACCAGAAGAAGGCCCTTACCGGACCGTGGTGGCACAATGATCTGGGACTTTCAGCTTCCAGAACAGTGAGCAATAAATTTCTGTTGTTTATAAACCACTCAGTCTGTGGTATTTTGTCGAGCTGGAACTGACTGAGACACCGTGGTTCATTCATTACAACTGATGAACAGGTATTTATACGTTATCATTAATGAAAGTCTATAGTTTACACTGGAGTTCACTTTTTGTGTTGTAGAGCTCCGCGGGTTTGACCCACTGTGTAACACGATGTATCTGCCATTATAACGTCATACAGACTAATAGTTTCACTGCCATTAATGGTATTAAGTATATTAGCGGTATTAAGTACATTCGCATTGTTACACAAACATCACCACCATCCCTCTCCACTTTTTTATTTTACAAAACTAAAACTCTGTACCCATGGAACTAGAACTCCCCATTCCCCACTCCTCACCAGCCTGACAAACACCACCTACTTTCTCTATTAATTTGACTACTCTATGCACTTCATGTGGGTGGAACCAGAGTATTTGTCCTTTTGTGTCTGGCTTAGTTCACTTAGCCTGATGTCCTCAAGGTTCATCCGTGTCGTAGCGTGTGTCACAATCTTCTTCCTTTTGCAGACTGAATGATGTTCTACCGTACGGTTATGCCGCATGTTGTTGGAATGTTTATTCACCTGCCCATGGGTGCTTGGGTGGCTCCCATCCTTTGGTTAATGTGAAAAATGCTATATACATGAATATGCAAATATTTCCTTAAGACCCTGATGCTGGGTCATATTGTAGTCTTATTTTTATCTTTTTAAGTTTTAAAAAAAAATTTTAAATGTTTATTTTTGAGAGAGAGAGAGACATAACATGAATGGGAGAGAGACAGAGAGAGAGGGAGACACAGAGTCCAAAGCAGGCTCCTGGCTCTGAGCTGTCAGCGCAGAGCCCCACACGGGGCTCGAACTCACTCACAAACTATGAGATCATGACTCGAGCTGAAGTCGACGCTTAACTGACTGAGCCACCCAGGTGCCCCTATATTTAATTTTGAAAGGAACCACCACACTGTTTTCCATAGTCCTGTACCACTTTACACAGCCACAAACAGTAAACAAATGTTCCAATCTTCTGCATCCTTACAAACACTTGTTATTTTCTGGTAAAATAATTTTTTTTTAATAGTAGCCATAATGGTATCTCGTGGCTCATGGCTCACTTCTTTTTATCTAATAATATTCCACTGTGTATAGAAGTGCCATAGGTTTTGATCCACTCACCTACCGAAGGACTTCTTGGTTGCTTCCAAGTTTTGGCAGTTACGAATAAGGCTGCTGTAAACATTTATGTGCAGGTGTTCGTGTGGACATACATTTTAAATCCATTTGGATAAATACCAAGGAGCACGACTGCTGAAGCATATGGTAAGACTATGTTTAGCTTCATAAGAAACCCCTCGACTCTCGTCCACACTGGCGGTACCATGTTGTACTTCCAGCAAAGATGATTTTTGGCGTTCGTCGTTATCGTCACCCACATCCCTTAATGGTTCTTGCTCTTGGTTGGCGTGCCCTGGGAAGGAAAAGTGCAGATGGACCACTGACAACCGGCAGAATCCCATTTTTATGTTCCTTCAATTCAGCCTTCAATCGACTAGCCCTCTAGAGAATGAATTTGGACTGAACCGAGGCAAAAGCTGCTTGGGTTTGGGTTCTGGCTGCCAGAATTCATTTTCCATAGAGATTAAAGTATATTAAGAAAGCCAGGATTTGAATACTCCCCAAAATAAAACTCACAGTGCTGCACCTAGGGTACCAATCACTTAAGTGCTAATATTTTTTTCTACTACACTTCCTGTGCTATTGATACTTGGATACATTTCAATGTTTGGGACCCTCTGTTCCACAGAAATCTGTTTACTTTTCAGATAAGGGAAGGTGGTAAAGGACTCTTCCTGAAAGTTTGAATCTGGAACTCAGAATTTAAAAATATCAGCTTCCTTGAGAATATTCAGAGTTGTTTTTATAGGTAGAATTTCTAAATTAAAATGACCCTTACCAGATACAGTCGCAACAGAAATGAATACGTACGTTCACCAAAAGATGTATAAGCCAGTGTTCTCAGATGACTGTGTGTAATCCACAGTGAGCAGCAATCCTGATGTCCACCAACGGTAGGATGGATAAATCAAATGTGGTATGTTCATACAATGGAATCCTCTGTGGCAACAGGAATGACTGAACTACAAACACACAATGCAAATGGATACCATTCTGTTTTAATTACTATGGCTTCATTCTATACATCTTCCAGGACAAACCGACCCTCATTATTCTTCTTTATAGATAAAAGTATAAGGTAGGCAGTTAACTATCTTAGTACACTTTAGTCCTTGACGTTTGTGCTGTCTCTGGCCATGTCTGTGTGTGTGCTATGCATGACTTATTTTGCTGGGTGTTGGGGATATAAAGGAGTTTAACACAAAATACCAGCTCTGGTGGGCTTTACGCTCCTGAGCAGAAAAGACGTATTGCCAGAAGAGTAAAGAATTGCATGTGGTAAAGCACACAGCAAAACAATGATAAGAAAGATGTGTCATAAGGCAATGGCCTTTTGTCAAAGTACTAAGTACAATGAGTTCAACATAAAAATCCCTATACATTGGAATGCTCTGGTTTCGCTCCTCAGATAACGATGAATTTGAAAAATAGTTTGGGTGGAGCATCCTAGAATTTGGGGGCTTTACACAATATCATTTATATTCATGGGTTAGTAAGGAGACCTAACTAGTAAGGGCGTAAGCTTGAAAAGTGAGAAATAATATTTGAAAGGTGGGTTGGTATTGGATTACTTAAAGGCTTTATTCACTGTATTAGTTTTCTTTTGGGGCTGTAAGAGTGCCAAGAACTTAGTGCCTTAAAACAACACAGATTTATTGTCTCATAGTCCTGGAGGTCAGAAGTCTGAAATGAGTCTCACTGGGCTAGAATCAAGGTCGCAGCAGTGCTGTATCATATTCTGGAGACTTTAGGGGAGAATCCATTTTCTTGCCTTTTCCAGCTTCTAGAAGTTTCTTACATTTTCTGACTATGGCTCCTGACGTCATCAAGGCCAGCAATGTCTTCTGGCGTCATTCTGAAATCATTCATTCCAACACTGACTTTTCTGCCTCCCTCTTCCACATTTAATGATCCCATCTATATTATCCAGGATAATTTCCTTATTTTTAGGTCAGCTGATTAACAGCCTTAATTCCATCTGAAACCTTAATTCTTCCTTGCCACGGGTGTGATGGTTAGTTTTATGTGTCAGCTTGGCCTGGCTATAGTACCCTGTTATTTAATCAAAACACTATTCGAGGGAAGGGGAAAACAAATGTTACAGAGAGGGAGGGAGGCAAACCATAACAGACTCTTGGATACTGAGGGCTGGTGGGGGGTGGGGGAGAGGGGAAAGTGGGTGATGGGCCTTGAGGAGGGCACCTGCTGGGATGAGCACTGGGTGTTGTATGGAAACCAATTTGTCAATAAATTATATTAAAAAAAAAACACTATTCAAGGTGTTGCTGTGAAGGTATTTTGTGGATGTGGTTAACATCTAGAATCAGTTGATCTTACGATTACCTCAGATAATTTGGGTGGGGCTTCACCCAATCAATTGAAAAAGCTGAGGTTTCCCTGGAGAAGAAATGCTGCCTCACGATTGCAGTATCAACTTCAGCCTGAGAGTTTCAGACTGTTGGCCTGCCCTACAGATTTGGGACTTGCTACCCCTGACAACTGTGTGAATCAATATATAATATATACATTATAATATATATAATAATATATGCTATATATTATATATAACATATACAATAAAATTACATTAAATATATAATTATAATATGTATAATATATATATTATATATTATATTTATATTCATGGGTTAGTATTTATACGGGTTATAATATATATATATATATATATATTTTCCTCCTGTATTAGGCAGAATAATGGACCCCAAAGACATGGCTGTACATGTATTATGTCACATCCAGCTACCAAGTTTGATTATTCTTCTACATTCAAGGAGACTTCATTGAAGAGATTTGAATGGGAAGCAATGTGGTAAAAGATTACTTTTACGATGGTGGGTCAGGTATACGGAAAGAGAGACACCAGAAAAAGGTAGAGACACATCCAGGTATGAGGCGATGTGGTTCTGGGTCAGAGTAGGTGGTCCTGCGAATGAAAAATAGAGTAAGGTTTTTCCAGGGCTTTGGAAATAAGAATGAGTATACATGCAGTTAATTTTACACGGAGGTAAAGGGTAGGACAGAAAAAGGATTTTGAGCCAGCGTCACACTGAAAGATATTCAGCTAAGGGACAGCAACCGTGCCAGTCATTTAAACCCATAACATTTAATATAAAGAAGTGTTACCTAATATAATTTAATTTAATATAAAGAACATGTTACCTAGTGGAAGGTGGTTCACTAGCTGAAATTAAGTCCTAGGGGGTACACAGAGCAAACGCAGAAAGCAGCTACCTACAGCTGTGATGGAGGGAATGTGAACAAGAAAAGAACTTAGAAATTTAGAAGAGGGGACCCTGGGTATCTCAGTCTTTTAAGACTCACACTTCAGCCCGGGTCATGATCTCAGTTCATGATCTCGCGGTTTGTGAGTTCGAGCCCCATGTTGGGCTCTGTGCTGACAGCTCAGAGCCTAGAGCCTGCTTTGGATTCTGTGTCTCCTTCTCTCTCTCTGCCCCTCTCCCCCTCCCCCCCCCCCCCCCCCCCCCCCGTCTCTCTCTCTCTCTCTCTCCCTCAAAAAGAAACAAACATGAAAAAAGAAAAAAAAAAAAAGAAATTTAGAAGAGATCCCAGCCCTCCACCAGTTTGGATCAGGTCCTCTTTGGTGACGGGGAAGGTAGCCTCAAAACAGGCGTCCTGCTGGTGATGGATGACACGCGCTGGGGGCCTGGGTGCAACTGGGCTGAAACTGCCCAGGTTAGCCCTGCAGAGGAGGGCACAGTCCCCGCCTCCTGTTTCGCCCGGCCAGCGCCCCCTGTTGGCAAAAACAAGCATCAAGCTAACTGGCAAAGGAGACCGGTCCACAGGGTCCGGTTCCACTGTTACCATGCAGAGTAGAGAAAAATGGATTTGGAGCCTAGGCCATCAATGAGGAACCAGCACAACCCCCATTAGATAAAACCTTGGTAATAAGATGGTAAATAATAGAGAATACTGGCGATATTTCTTTGTTCACGTGTCCTGCTTTTCACTAAAAAGTGGCAATACTGCGCCACAGTCAAATCCTTACTTTCACACACCTCTGGGGACGGAGTAGAAAACGAAAGTAGGTCGACTTTACTAAGAGAATTGGAGCCAGAAGAAGGCAAGCTGGCTAGAAGCACTTCGCGAGTCACGGGCAAAGCCGGATGCAGCTCACGGTGTAAAACCTCTTTCACCATTTCCTACGTCACTTATGCGGTTTGTGTGACGCGAGGAGGGAGTAAGTGTGAGCTGACTGAATATGTGACGAGAGGAGGAAAAAGCTGCCATGCTTTTGCCTTGACCGCCTTTCTGGTCGTTGGCGATCTGTCTGGCGACGTCTCCTCTTCTCCGAGTCAGATATTCCAACTGTCCTTAATATTGGTGTCACCTGTGCAAGCATGGGTCCCAACTCTGCTGTTCAGTGCGTGGCCTCAGCCCAAACTGCTCCCTTCTCTGAAGCACTGTTTCTATATTTGTAGAATAAAGGGGGTGAGCTGGAGAGTTCTAAGAGTCTCTTGTCTCCCTCCCCTTTTTCTAGTCCTTTCCCCTTCATGAATGGGTTTTGTTATGCGTGTAAGTGCCTCATAGCATGATGTCTGAACTGAGCTCCTTCACATGGGACCAGAGTGAGGCATGCCTGAGACTCCCAGGGAAGGTGTTTTCAAAGACGTTTTGGAATACCCAACACACTTTTTGAGCATATTGGATTCAGCTCTGTTTAGCTTATTTTGCCCATGATATATACAGAAAAGGAAAACAAATGGCGATAATACCGAATTGAAAATGGAGATGCCGATCGATCAGTCTCCATCATAGAGTGTACATTTTGAAGGCAGAGCCCAGATAATTTTATTCTTCTTTTCAGGCATCCAGCTCAGTGCTATGGCCATCTGTGTACTCAGGAGATACTGGGTGAAGTTAAGTGGATTATGTATGTTTCCATTTCTGGTAGTTCCATGGTTTTTTAAAAAGACTATTTAGTGTAGAAGTTAGATGGTGTTTTGGCTTTGAGCCTCATAACTTTTGTAACTTGACGGAAGTCACCATAAACTCTAGATCATATGTGTTAATTTTCAGATTCAAAACTTCTATTTTACTCCATACAACTAAAAGGAGTAGGGTTTGATTCAACTCACAGGCTCCACAAGCAATTAATGGACATTGATTCAACTCACAGGCTCCACAAGCAATTAATGGACAATGCAGAGTACCGATCTGTAAATTGTAAGAAGGAAAGTATTGGTTGGACAGTCAGGTCACAGAATGTCTACGATGTGCATAATCCCCTTTGGAGGGAATCCTCTGCCCACAGTCACTGATGAGAGGGGAGGCTGGTGGGCACGGCATGATCATATCCCCACTTCCCACCCTGCTCCTTTTATGGGCCAAGAATGGGAATTTGACCCAAGGACTGCCATTCAAGGCTGGCCAAACTTTCCCTCATCCCCCACTCAGGTTGGCTGATCAGTTTCTCTCTTTTGAAAATTTAGTTTTGAAATATAGGAAAAGTTGGCTGAAACCGAAAGATTATTATGAAGAAAGAGGTAAGAGAAACCCATGATATTCTGCATTCCAGGTAAAGTCAAGAGGGAGTAGTAGATATGGTGAGTCAAGAGAAGTCCAGTGGTAGAGAAAGGACATACAGAGTAAATACAAAGAACCAGCCAGTGGTCCGGAGGGAAGAGAAACGGACATGTAGAGAGCCACTTGGAACCGAGCAGAGGTCCCAAGATTCAAAGCATCCCCCAAAACGTGATGGTACAGCTGTGCTGTATCTGCTATAAATACTATAAAAGCTGCACTTAGCAGAACTCCAGTGTTAAATCTTGCTACACAGCTGATACTTGGAGGAACCAGATAAATGTGGTGTCTCTCTTTTTCTCCTCCTTTTGCTCAATCCTATCTCACATATACTTACAAGGTATATATGAAGTTTAATATGTATATGTGTTTGGGGCCTCTGGGTGACTCAGTCGGTTAAGTGTCTGACTCTTGGTTTTGGCTCAGGTACACGATAGCAGAATCCGTAAGTTCAAGCCCTGCATGGGGCTCTGCGATGACGGTGCAGAGCCTGCTTGGGATTTTCTCTCTCTCCCTCTCTCTCTGCCCCTCTCCCACTTTCTCGCTGTCTCTCAAAATAAATAAACTTAAAAAATATGTTTTAATATTATAAATCCAATAATTTATAAGGCATACACATCACATGTAATATTTAATTTATGCTGGGATCCAATTATGTGATTAAATTATATAACCTCTCTATTTTGTTACAGTATGTCCTTTTGGAATGTAAGTCTCCATATAATGTTTAACATATAAAGAACTGTGTTAATCACTCTCTGTTTCTCTAGGACAAGAGAGAGGGGATGGGCCAATGCTGGAAGGACAGTCCACCATTCAGACAGAAGGAAATACACACCGAATGGAAAATGAAGACACAGAGATCAACATCCAAATCCTAAAAGCAGTAACAGTGCAGTGCTCAGTAAACGGCTTGGTAAAAAATTTCATTTTATCTCCTGGATCAACATCAAATCCACCAGATGGGGCTCTAATATTCTTTTAGTTCAATGACAGAAAATTCCAAGCATTTACTATTATCTTTAGAGACAGAAAATATATTTCCCATATTAAAAGAATTTGCTTGAGATAGGGCTGTGCCTTAATAAGCATTATCATTGTTTAGTATCTTTTAATGCTATAAGGTGATTTATATAGAAAGTGGCCACTTTGCTGAGAATCCAGGCATCCAAATAGTTGAATTAAATCAATTCAAGTAATTCTGAGTTAAATCCTTTTGCAAACGTTCTTTTAAGGAAATAAGGACATATTTCACACACAAATAGATGCATATTGCTACAGGACTGTTCTGTCTTTGGAGTCACTGACATAATTTAAAATGTGAATTGTTTAAATTTATATTAAATCATTGTGAAACTTGTCACAGCTGCAATATACTCAGCCCAATCCAGCTATTTTGACAGGTTGTGCTTTAAGAGTTAGAAATTGAGGTTGTTTTTTTTTTTTTTTTTTTTTTTTCAGGGCAGGGATGTGGGTTCTCCAAAGAAAACATTTTGCTTCTATTTTTCTGAGGTTTAGATTTGGAAATCTGAGTCTCATCTTGGACTCCTTTCTCCGTGACTCATAACTTTTGTTCAGTCTGGAAAGAATGCCAGCTTGGGAACTACATCTGAATTTTGATTGAGAGAGTGGGTGGGTCAAAATCACAGCCTTGAGACTGAGCTGGGTTGGACCCATAATGTCATCCAGTGGAAAAGTCCTGAGTTAGAACCAGGAGCCAGGCTTTAATGATGTCTCAGGTCAGCCTGTCATGAAGGACCACCACCACCGGTAATGAAGGTGATTTCTAACACTCACCCGAAGTGTCTATGTGTTGACCATTTTGTCCTCCTTCCATTGGCCTCCCGGGCCTAGCTGAGGCTCCCTTTGGGAAAGACAGTTCTCCAGAGAAGGTGGTAGCTGAGGTCCCAGCAGCCGACATGCACAGGAGCTGGGGGATGGGTGCACATCTGTCCTTCTTGTTGCTCGGGTCACCAGCTGCACAGCCCCATGTAGACTCACTTGGCAACGATACCTCCTGGAGCTGAGCAACGCCACAGCCCTATTTGTACTAATCTTCTTAAAAGGGAAAGTTTTGTAGATTATAAAGATTAGTGAACTTTTATTTCCAGGAAAACTGGAAGTACATAAACAGTCTAAATTGGCCCCAGTGGAGTTAGTCACCTTCCTGCCCCCTCCCCCCCCGCCCCAACCACATTTGTAGCTAAAACATGAAAAGTATCAAACAGACATGCTTGCTTAAGCCATTAGATGTATTTGGTGCTGTGGCCAGCGATGGCAAGGATTTCTGAGGAGGCTACGGGGGTTAGAACCCACAGCAACACCCTGCATCCCCATCTTTGGAGTGGGGCTGGCTCAATCTACTGCTGGTTAGAGGCCAGCCAGGAAAGCAAAAAGCAAGTTCTGGAAGGCATGATGAAAACTAGTGTCAAGTGTCTCTTAAGAGGCTGGAGGCTCTGGGAGAAATACCTTCCAGGGATTCTCTCTTGTGTGTCCACCATCAGAGCTGGCAGGCATCATCATCAAATCCAGTTTTGTACAAGTGAAGATGTGACTTGCCCCAGGCCATGCTGCATCGACAGTAGAGAGACATTCAGCACTCTTGGGCTTGATTTGGGAAATAAGAGGGCGCTCACGAGCAATGAAGAGTGGAGGAACAGACAGAACTCGGAGATCTTCCAAGAAGGCAGACAACCTCAGGGAACTCATCAGGGAATCACATTTATTGAGTACTTATTATGTACCAGCCTCTGACACACATAGAGTCCTGGGTAGTGAGGAAGGACATAGGTTTTGGGATCAGATGACCAGAATTCACATCTGGAGTCAGCCATTTCCCAGGCAAACAGGTCCTCTTGAAACCTATACACTTCAGTTTTTAAACTTCACAGTGGAAATACTTGTCCCTGTGTCACAGAGCATTTCAAAAGATCAACTGACATCACTTGCATAAAGTGCTTATTTTACAGGTAGGAGGGAACTACTTCTCAAAGGCACCAAGTGGGTGCAGGTGTAAAGGGAATACTGGTACAGGTCTCTCTGACTTCTGGCCCCTCTGACTGAATACCCCGCAGGGATGAAGCAGAGACTAGGTTGAAGGGGCGGGCTCATGTCTTGCAATAGCTCCACCCCTCTGGCATCATCAGCAAGGGCTCTTCTCCGGCTGTTGACTCTGCTTTTTGATCGTGCCAAACTCTCCCCAGCCTTAGAGTGTTGGCCTTGGTTTGAATGCAGTTTGGGATTCCATTGCCCTGGCCACTGCTGGACTCACTCCCTCACCCTCTTTACGTTCTTGCTGAGATTTTTACCTTCTTGTGAGGCCTCTCCCGCACAGCCTGACCACCAGTATAATTCCCAGTACGCTTTTTCTTCTTTCCAAATGCTCCAAGAGGGCAAGGATCTGCGTCTGTTTTCTCCCCCCACCGCTGATGCATGCCCAGTGCCTAGAATGGTGCCTGAGACTTAGTAACCAGTTAATAGACGTCTGATGAATGAATGTTGAATGAATGAGCAGATGCAGAGGGAGGGCTGAAGGAAGGCAAGAGAAGGATAAGGCCTCAACCAGGAGTTTTGAGTACTGAATTTTGAGCCTAAAGGTAGCAGGGTGGTATAAAGCTCAGTTACTTATGCTATAGCTCAAGGTCAGATTGACCAGGGGCAAGCTTGAATTTCTGTAGAGTTGTGTAATATTGAACTAGGACTTCTTGCCCCCGTATGGGTCAGGGCTAGTTGCAGGTTTCGGACATCAGCCTGCATCTTTTCCTTCAGCCCGTAAGTCAACAATAAAGAAAGTGACGTATTCCCAGTAAACAGAACACGCAATATTTTGTTTAACGTGTAGTTGACTGCAATTGCATACGTAGGCCAAAAATAGCAAACAGAGACAGGCTGGGTCTCGTGAGAAGCGTTTGTTTTAATTCTCACTTACGAATGCTGTTTAATTTGATGGGAGTGAACAATGTACATTTCACGAATTAATACATAACTGGAAACCGTCATTGACTGCCACCGTGTCTGCAGCTGTTTTGATGGGCCTTATTGATTAGGTTCTGGGCTGCAGCCTGGCTGATCCATCTTAGTTGCCACGTCTTCCCTGAGCCTCAGTTTTTTTGCCTGTAAAGTGGGTTTAATAATTAGCTCAAGGCGTTATTCAGAGATCAAAGTACTGTTTGTGCCAGTTTTTAAGTTTTCTTTACAAGTTATAGTAGGGGCGCCTGGGTGGCTCAGTCGGTTAAGCATCCAACTCTTGATTTCAGCTCAGGTCACGATCTTATGGTTCGTGGGTTCAAGCCCCGGATCGGGCTCTATGCTGACAGTGAGGAGCCTGCTTGGGATTCTCTCTCTCTCCTTCTTTCTCTGTTCCTCCCCCGCTTGTACTCTCTCTCTCCCTCTCTCTCTCTCTCTCTCTCTATCAAAGTATATAAATAAACTTAAAAAAAAACATAGAAGCATGTAACATAAAATTTGCCATTTCAACCATTTTTAAGTGTACAGCTCAGTAGCGTTAAATATATTCACACTGTTGTGGAACATCTTCGGAACTTTCTCATCTTGCAAAACTGAAACTCGGTCCCCATTAAATAACAGCTCCCCATTTCTCCTTCCCCCAGCCCCTGGCAACCACCATCTGCTTTTAGTCTCTATAAATTTGATTACTTTAGATATCTAATATTAGTGGAATCACACGGTGTTTGTCTTTTCAAGACGGGTTTAGTTCACTGAGCATACTGTCGTCAAGCTTCATCCGTGTTGTAGCACGTCGTGGGATTTCCCTCCTTTCTAAGGCTGGGTAATAACCCATTGCATGTATACACTGGGTTTGATTTATCTGCTCCTCTGTTGATAGACATTTGGGTTGCTTCCACCTTTTGGTGGTTGTGCCCAGAGCTGCTGTGAATGTGGCATACAAATGTCTCCTTGAGACCCTGCTCTCATACTCCTTTGGGGGCATCCCCAGCAGCGGCATTGCTGGGTCATAAGGTAGTTCTATCATCAGTTTTGTTGAGGAACTACCTGCTGGTTTCCATAGTGCTTGCATTATTGTGTATTCCCACCAACAGTGCACAAGGTTTTAATTTCTTCACATCCTCACCAGCGCTTACTTTCTCTCTTTAAGATAATAGTTTTTGTTTGTGCCGGTTTTAGAAATCATGCTAAGTTATTAGCGTGAGATAATTCTAAAAGGAGTGCAGATGTTTGCACAGCTTATTTTATAAAAATATAAACGTAGGGGAGCCTGGGTGGCTCAGTCGGTTAAGCATCTGACTCGTGATTTGGGCTCAGGTCATGCATGATCTCATGGTTTGTGAGTTCAAGTCCTTCATTGGGCTCTGTGCTGACAGTGTGGAGCCTGCTTGGAATTCTCTCTCTCCTCTCTCTCTGCCCCTCCCCTGCTTTCTCTCTCTCTTTAAAAATAAATGAATAAACTTAAAAAATATATAAATGTAAAGCACATATTTATATCAGCATAAATACATAGGTAAAAAACAGGATGAGTGTTAAGGCAAATTGGGTTGGGGGCCATAACACGCGTGTTTGTGACATCATCAACTAATATATATGGAGTGCTTGTGATATATGGGGTAAAGCATTATGGGATGCCGTAATCATAACAAATTAAAAATTATAACAAATTCCATGTTTATGTAAAAAAAAATTACACCGATTCAAAATCATATCAAGCAAACAGCAAGTCTTCAGTATGCTCTATACTTACTCCCCACTCTTGTTACCCTTTCAAAACCCTACTTCACCATATTAGCCATTGAACAAAACTTTGCTCTACCCTTTTAGATATCTGCTATGCATATATCTATATCTGTGTTCCTTCCCGACCCCCCACTTTTGGTTAGATGTTACTATACATAGTTTTCATTAAGAGTTCAATTGATTTAAAATATTTCCCTTCAGCTTTATTGGTATATAATTGACATATAACGCTGTGTAAGTTTAAGTTGTATAATGTGATGACTTGGTGTGCGTACGTATTGTGAACTGCTTGCTACATAAGGTGAATTGACACATGTATTACCTCCCATGGCTACCGTTGTATGTGTATGTATGGGTGTGTGTGTGTGTGTGTGTGTGTGTGTGTGTGGTAAGAACATTTAAGATCAAATGTCTTAGCAAATTGCAAGTATACACTATTGCGTTGTTAATGATGGGTCACCGTGCTGCACGTCACATCCCCAGAACTTATTTATCTTACAACTGGAAGTCTGTGCCCCACGACCAGCATCTCCCCACTTTCCCCATCCCCCCCACCCCCACCCTGGCTATCACCATTCTATTCTTTAGGTTTGGCTTTGGGAGATCCCACATATAAGTGAGATCATACAATATTTGTCTTTCTTTGTCTGACTTAATCATTAAATTTAAAATGTGAGTATTTTATCCACTTGAAATGATTTCTTGGTGGCCGCAGTGGTTGTCTCTGTTATATCCAACGTAAAAGTATTATTGCAGATGGGACTATTCACGTTAGCATTTGACTTTATACGGTTGCTGAAATCTTGTGAAAGGGTCACACCTTCCTGTGAGAAGTCGTGACATGCCTTGACAATCGAGAGCAGTCAGACAGAATGGTCCTCCAAGAGTCATTTCCAGCATCTTTTTTTTTTTTTAAAGTTTCTTTATTTATCTTGGGGAGGGGGGCAGAAAGAGAGGGACAGAGAATTCTAAGCAGGCTGTGTGCAGTCAGCACAGAGCCCGACGCAGGGTCACATGAACTGTGAGATCATGACCTGAGCTGACAACAAGAGTCTGATGCTCCACCAACTGAGCCACCCAGGCCATCCAACACCTTTTGTTTTTTATCATGGGGAGTGGTTAGGATAGGTTGTGTCCTGCCAGACGTGCAGTTCTTGTTTTAGTGAGTACTGTGGTTAAGAGTTTAAGTTTAGGGGTAGAGTTAGGGTTCAAGTGTTGGTTCTCTTTAATGTGTTTGGATCACATTTTCATTCATTCATTCATTCATTCATTCATAAGTGCCTGCTATGTACAGGGCACTGTTTGTTGCTCTGAAAAGCAACCGTAAAGAGGAACATAGAAGTAAAATCTCCTTACCCGTAGGCCCTACATGCTAGTATGGGGAGACAAAGTATAAACATAATACAAATTCATTTTTAAACCGTAAAACAGTATTTGAATGCCACTTTTCATGTTTGACTCTGGCTTTGATGGAGGCTTCTGTCTTCCTGGCACAGCATAAAAGCAATATCTCCCGCACATGCTTCATTCACCTCTTGGGTTAGCAATGCTTCATCGCACTGTGTCGAAACCAGCCTCTGCTTTACTTGACTATGGCAAAAATAATCATGTCACTATTTAGTTTTCTGATATGACTAGAAAACTGATTATAAAATATCAGATTCATGATCTAGCGTGTACCTTTGTAATTCTATGAATTCTCTGGCATTTCAGCTGTTTTTTGAAAAATGGGTAGCAAGGTAATTCCAAATAAAAATGCATTTTTATGGCAAAAGTTGATTGAGTCTCCCCGATTAGTCATTGAGGTTGCTTCCATTTAAATCAAACCTATTGCAAAATGCACGAAAATTCTTTGAAGAAATGTAAAATGCAATACACAAATACAAAGTGTTGTCAAGGGTTTTAATAAAGAATTTGACTCTATTTTTTGACGTACGACTGCCGGCAGCCCTTAAGCCCCACCCTCTCTCTTCCTCTTGTGCCTTATATTTAGGCAAGCTGATAAGAAAGCCTGGGTGCTACATCCTTTGGCACTGGAAGAAGGTTCAAACTGGACCAGCACAACCCTGCTCCCAACCACAATAAAAACTCAATCTCCTTTCCCTGCTCTCAGGCCACTTTTCAGACCAGCTTGGGAATCCTATTTTGCTCTCCCCAGAAAGCCTTATGATGTGAGTAATAAACCTTTTCATACTCTCTTGGGCATGTGTGCAGTTGTGTGTGTGTGTGTGTGTGTGTGTGTGTGTGAGATCATTAACCTTGATGACTCAATCAAATCTTGAGTCAGAGTCCCTCTGATTCTAAAGAGCGGCCACAAGAAGAATGGTTTTCCAGAAAACATCAGGGGAAACACCCTTCCCCTTGTTTATACCTTTTGACCATCAGTAAATATTTTGCTCAGTTGGTTTATTTAAAACAACCCTGGTGGAACAATAGTTATTAGCAACATCCAGTTGTCTGTCAGAGCTTGTCTTGTCAGCCCCAACCAGTTCTGGAACCGGCCCTGAACCTCCAGAGATCAGGAATCAGGAGTGTCTTGGTACCGTTGTGTTTGGCTGAGCCATAGACACACATGTATCTGAGTCTCAGCCTTCTCTTTAGTCCTACTGAGATGATCCAATCTATACTCTGTCTCAGTCTCTCTCCTGAGCCAGGAGTCTTGACCTGAACCTTACTTCTATTGAGGAAGAGAACCTTAACATTTTCCCCAGCTGTGCACTGCTCTGTTGTTCTCAGCACTGACCAGATAGACTGTTGATGGGACTGATTGCCTAAGACCTGACCAGCTGTTGAGGTGCCACCATTCAGATAAAACGTCCCCAGATACTGATCTCTGTCCCAAGCAAGCAGATTTTTCATGCTCCTTTGGACACAGTGGGCTGGCCTTTTTAGTTCTCTTAGGCAGGGATTGGCCCTACGGCATTGGCAATTTCCCCAGCCCCATCGTTCTCAGGCTTGGTTTTTATATTCATCCTTCTCTTACATCCCCGACACCTCACCCCTTTGAATGCATCCATAAACAAAGATACATTCATTCTAGATGTGTTACTTTTGTCTTAGTATGCCTTATGGCCAAGAATGCCAAGTATTTTACATATGAATTAAAGTTTTGTGTTTTCCTTGACTAATTTCTTTTTTTTTAAAGTTTATTTATTTATTTTGAAAGACACAGAGACAGTGCGAACGGGAGAGGGGCAGAAAGAGAGGAGACAGAGAATTCCAAGCAGACTCCATGCTGCTAGCACAGACCCCGATGTGGGGCTTGAACTCACGAAATGGTGAGATCATGGCCTGAACAGAAACCAAAAGTCTGATGCTTAACTGACTGAGTTACCCAGGTGCCTCTCCTTGACTAATTTCTTATGTCATGATTCTACATTATGTTTATTTACAAAATTGGTCAGAGAATTACCAACATTTCTTTTCTAGTCATATTTGCCTCCATACGTTGCTATTTATAACTATCCTGTGAGAACTTCTAGACTTTCTTTTTTTTTAAGTTTTTTAAAATGTTTATTTATTTTTAAGAGAGAGAGAGAGAGACAAGAGTGTGAGTGGGGGAGGGGCAGAGAGAGAGAGAGAGAGAGAGAAAGAGAGATACACAGAATCTGAAGGAGGCTCCAGGGCCTGAGCTGTCAGCACAGAGCCTGATGCGGGGCTCGAACTCACGAACTGTGAGATCATGACCTGAGTCCAAGTCGGACGCTTAACCAACTGAGCCACCCAGGTGCCCCTAGACCTTCTTGTTTAGTGCATACAGGTGAGACTGACCTCAGGAGGGCCATAGTATATCAGAACTTCTCAAAGTCCCAAATATTCCCCAAATGCCATAAAGGATGCCTTTAGGGCTTCGTCTCTTGTGTTAGATATATATTGCTGTGTAACGCAATATTACCTCATAACTTTGTGGCTTCGAGAGATAAACCCTCGTTATCTTGTACAGTTTCTGTTGGCCAGGTACTCAGGGCAGGCTAGCTGAGTGTTTCAGGTTGACAGTCACTCATGAGGATGCAGTCAGGACATTGACCAGGGCTGTGGTCACCTTAGGTACTGGACTATGGGTTGAGGATCCTCTTCTAGGACGGCTCACCCACATGGCTATTGGCAGGAGGACTCAGTTCCTTGCCACGTGGACCTCTCTCCACAGGCTTCCTGAGTGTCCTCAAGACATGGCAAAAGCGGCTGGCTTTTCCCACCCACAGGGGGTGATCCAAAAGCAAGCAAGATGGCAGCGGCCCTCTGTTACAACCTAGCCTCAGAAGTCACTCTCCACCATTTTCGCGATATCCTGTTGCTTCCACAGGTCAGCCCTGGTTGGTGTGTGAGGGGAGGACACAAAGGCATGCACGTCAGGAAGTGGGGATCCACGGGGACATCCCGGGAGCGGACTACACACCACTTTCGCTCCCAATTGGATCAATTTAGATACCAAACTCTAGACCATCCAGCTCTTTTTTCTCCACTCGTCCCATGGACTGGCTGCTGAGTGGTTTGAAGATTAGCTGCTCTTGATTTGCCAGTCAGCTGCAGTGAGTGTGTGTGAGGGGGTGTCTTGTGGTATAAACCTACCTGTTGTAGGTGATGGATGGAATACCACAGGACTCCTTTCTAAAGAGAGGGTAGAGATGAGGCCACCCGTGAAGGACATCTTCCAGATTCACTTGATTTCAACAAAAACTCCGAGAAGGGAGAAAATAAGACAAAGGGGATGGAAAAGAGAAGCAAACTAGGTTTCTCAGTACCCCAGCCTACCCCCAGACACCTTTACTTTTCCACTAGGTGGCTGTCAGGATTGCGGCTCTGGGATACGGCCAGCAGAGGGCAGGCTTCTGTGAGCCGGAGACTGCCAGCTAACGTCTTCAGATTAAAGGACCAGCAGAATCAGAGTATTTCTGAGTTACAAGTAACCGGAAAAAAAAAAAAAAATCATTTATTAAGACCTCCTTATTTCACAGATAATAAAAAGAAGGCTCACGGAAGAGAAAGCAGCTCCCGACAAGGACTGTCAGCCTTCAAGTGGCATAGTTGGGATCTGAACTGGTTCCTTGACCATTTTTCCTTTGATTATTCTAAAATTCTTCCCTTTTAGTTAGAATCGCTTGAAAAATGGCCCTTTACATTTTGGGCAAATGTAAAGGATCAGGCATATTTCATTACTTCTCAAATCTGAGCAAAAAGGATAATAAAATTTTTGAGATTTTAATTTTTGACTTAAATCATTTTTATATTGTTTTACTGATACTCATACCAACATAAAACTAGGATTAAAAGCCCTTATATTTATAGCTCTTGTAAAATGATTCATTAAAATCAAATTATATAGTTAATACAAATAAAAATTTAAAAACTAAGTTGACAACATTAACTGGGTGTGGGATACCTTGTCATTTCTTGAGTTTGGCTAGAATAGAATTGTTATTTACTACCTGAATGTGGTAACAAGGTTGCTCTGCCTATCCCCCCATGGGCTGTGTGGTTAATCAATTTCCCCACCCCCTCCTTTTTCCTATTTAAAGTGGGACAAACCTTTATTTGCATAGTGGGCCATTTTAGCCTTAGTGTCTTCTCGTTTAGTGAAAATGCTTCCTTTATGGATTAATATCACTTCTTTTCTCATTAGCTTGGATGGGTCTACTTTTCTCCAACATAACCAATCATGACTGCAAACATGGGCAACTAAATCTGGGAAGATAATTGGTTATAGGTTATAAGGTGATTACCCAGAGGTTATATTTATATTAATAAGAGCATAGAAATGAAAACATACTCCAAAAAAAAAAAAATCAGAGAACTTGCCACTCCCTGAAAATGTGAATACAAACCCTTGAGTGTCCTCATGCTGGAATTAGAGGAGACATTGCATAATGTAGTTTGTTTTTAGTCCTGATGGTATGTTCTAGACATGGGTTTGTCTGGAGTTATCAAGAGTTATCTTGAGTTATCAAGAGTTATCTTGATTTCAAAGGAAATGAGAAGAACCATGAACATTTGTTCAGTTATCGATGACAATGTCTCAGTTGCAGAACTAGTTAATGAACGCACAGAGAAGAACACAGGCATCATTTGCCTTTTCTTGCGACACGCAGATGAAAGGTGGGCCCTGAGAGAATTGCCCAAGTGGGGGCAGAAGGCTGGGTCTCTGGGACAGTTCAATGGTGGGCTCTGTTCTGTTCCTGGGCACTTGCTTTGACCTTGTGAGGCACCTGAATACCCGTAAGGTGCGACTACCACCCGATGCTGTGAGTGACCTGTGCTCCAGACATGAGGAGCTGCAGCTGACAAATGAAAGCGATGCCTTTGGGAATAATCGAAACATAAGAGGGTCCTGCCAGAACAGTCTCGCAAAACTTACTTGGCTTAGGCATATTTTTGGTTTAAAAACATCAGTGCTGCTCTATTTTCTGAGATTGGGGAGCAGCACTCCACAACCAGGGCCACATGTCAAGAGAGGAGTCCGTGACTAACCCTGTCAACATTGCCCCTTCTGTTTGCCACTTCTACGAACCAGTGGGAGGAAGCAGGAACACATTGTTCCCATTCCACTGCAGTTTACGGAGAGAGAAAAGAGGCAAATGAGAGGTTTAGACTGAATTAATTAAGCCCAACACATTTCAGTGGAAAATTTAAAGGTGTGAATGTTTGAGAAGTTTAGATGAACATTTTCTATTCACACCCCCATCTCCACCTGTTGAAATATGTCTCCTCCTTTTAGGCTTCTCTCCAGAGCTACTTTTCCCTGGAGACTTTCTGGATTCCCTTAAGATGGGGTTCAGCCACCCCCAAGGCTCATGGCCATTTTGTTGGGGGCGGGGGGAGCTGCTTAAAACATTGCTTTGTCCAAGGTTATACATTTCCTTCAAGACAAGTTATCCTCAGAGGGCTTTGTAGATGGTATGAACTTGATAAGAGCTGGTTAGTGCACAGAACGTTCTGAATAACAACCAAACTTTTCCAGTGTAATGGCTTTGCCAGGGCTACTTTAGTTTTCTTAGTCAGGTTCAAGACCAAAATATTCCACATGGTGATGGGCTCATAGAAAAAGCAAAAGAGAGAATGGAGAGCTTCAACCTTAGCCTCATCATCAAGATGCAGTCAGACAGCTGCTTCCAAGAACAGTCAAAATCCTGCTAGGGAAGCTGAAAGCTTACTTTAATTTCGGGAGGAAAGTGTGCCTTGGTAAGAACACACGGAATCATTGATGGTGGGCACGGAAGTGCTGATTTTCCCCTCTTCATCACTAACATGTTGAACTGAGAAGGAATCCCTTCTGCCTGACCAGGTTCATTCTTGGCTTTGCTTGCTTTTTGTATGGGATCCTTCTTGGTGATAGCCTCTCCCCTGGGAACAGTGGTTGGCAGTGAGGCTCACAGCAGAAAAATCTCTGAGAGGGAAGGCACGTGACAGGAGAGTAAGAATCCCGGCATGTAATCACTTAGGGACTAACAAGAAATGAAATAGTTGCTTGGTCCAAGTTACAGAGATATAAATGATTGTTACTCTCTGATTCCCCTACTCTTTCTGCCTCCTCCTCATTGCTGACCTTACAGGACTGTGAATGGACTTAATCAAGGCTCTTGATTGTAGGAGCAGTCTGTGATTAAGATTTAATAGTAAATCATGGCTAAGGAACTGCTTGCCATCAGACGCTGGGCCTGCCAAGATTAGCGTTAGATGTATGGTGTTGGCTTTGTACATGTGATGAAGGATGGGTAAGTGATTTTCTTGGGTAGGAGTGGAGAAAGGGAGGAAGGAGAAGAAGGAAGTGCCCAAATATAGACTCACCAATATTTAATTTTAACAATGTTTGGAACCTTTAGAGCTCACAGGGTTTAACCTCCCATCTGATTATCTGACTGATTCATTCATTCATTCAACTAATATTTACAAGTGTTTACCATGTGCAGTGGATACAATAGTGAACAAATCAGATAAAACAAAACAAAATAAAAATAACCCTACCTACACAGAGTTTACATCTAGTAAAGGAGGACCAATAATAAGCATATGCACAATTAAGTTATGCACTATAGTAGAAACTGATATGTGCTGTGGAAAAAAAAAATGAAATAGGGAGGGAGCTAGGGATAGTGGGGTGAATGTGAGCAGTGTTGTTTTAAATAGAGTGGTCCTCCTTGACAAGGGGTTACATCACATTTGTTGAACACATATCAAGGAACTCACTACTTCCTAAAGGAGTCTCTTTCATTTTTAGAGTGACTTCCTTTTTCATGTATTGAGTGTCTTTTTTAATACATTGAGTTTAATCTGCATTTCTGAAAAATGAAAACAAAATGAAAGAAGTAAAAAAGAATCCATAAAAATGTAGCTAAAGAGAAAAAAAGAAACAGTCAATAGGACACACGGAGCAAATGGCGAGATAACAGATTTAAGTATAACTGTATAAATAATCACATTAAATATAAATGGTCTAAACACTCAATTAAAAAGCAGATATTTTTAGATTCGATTTACAAAAGACCCAATTTTACACTGCTCACAAGAAACACACTTTAAACCCATTTTAAATATAAAAACACAAACACGTTTAAACTAAGTGTGGAAAAGGATAGAGCATGTTAACATTAATCTGAAGGAAGAAGTGGCTACAATATCTGACAAAGCAGATTTTGAGCAAAAAAAGATAACAGAGATAGAGAGCTGTCATTTCATAATGGAAAGGGGTCAAAAGAAACTATAGAATAATATTCCTTATGGATGCAAAAAAAATCAGGATGAAGTTTTAGCAAATAAAATCCATCAATACACAAAAGGAGATTTATCCAGGTGGAGTTGATCCAATGAATGCAAGCTTGGTTTAACATATGAAAGTCAATGTCATTTACCATATTAACAAAATAATAAAAGACAAACCATCTTATCATCTCAGTAGGTGCAGAAGAAGCACTTAATGAAATTCAACATTCATTCCTGATATGAACTCCCAGAAAACTAAGATTAGAAAGGAACTTTCTTAACATGATAGAAGGCATCTGTGAAAAATCTATAGCTAACATTCTTAACAGTGAAAGACTCAATGTTTTCTCCCTAAGATCAGGAATAATGCAAGGAGGTCTGCTTTCATCACTTGTATTCAACATTATGCTGGAAGTCTAGGCAGTGTAGCTGGTAAGAAAAAGAAATAAATGGAATCCAGATTGTGAGGGAAGAAGTAAAAATGTATTTGCCTATGATATAGTCATTTGTGAAGGAAATCTGATGAAATGCACAAAAGAGCTACTAGGTTAATTAGTGTGTTTAGGAAAATTTCATAGTACAAGGTCAATATATGAAAATTAATTGCATTTCTATAAACTAGGAATGAATAATCCAAAAATGAAGTGTAATATGAATAAGCACTGAAAACATAAAATACTTAGGGATAAATCTGCCAAAAGATATGCAATGCATGTATACTGAAAGCTATAAGACACAGCTGGGAGAAATGAAAGAATACCTGAATAAATGTGTTTATGGGTCAGAAGATAAAATATTGTTAACATGTCAGTTCTCCCCAAATTGATCTAGGGATTCAGCACAGTTTCAAAGAAATTCCAGCAGGAATTTTTGTACAAATACAAAACCTAATTTTACAATTCTTATGGAAATGCAAGGAACCTAAAATAGGCAAGGGGACTTTGACAAAGAACAAAAAGTACTAGCTGATTCAAAAATTATTACAATATTTTTAGTAATAAAGATAATATAGTGTTACAGTAAAGAGAGACGTATCAAAGAAATAGAATAGAAAATCCAGAAATAGATCTATCTATCTATCTATCTATCTATCGACTTTTGGTTTCCAATAAAAGATCAAACCTGTATCAGAGGAGAAAGGATAACTTGGTAAGAACACTTAACAGGAGATCTACCCTCTCAACTAGTTTTTAAGTATATGGCACTGGTATCGTTAACTGTAGGTGCTCTGGCACTATGTTTGCACAGCAGTTCTTTAGAACTTACTCATCTTGCATACACAAAACTATACCTATTGAAGAAGCCTGCATGCCCCCCCTCCCCAGCCCCTGACAACCACTATTCTATTCTCTGCTTCTATGAGTTTGACTATTTCAGATTTCATGTAAATGGAATCCTATAGTATTTGTCCTGAGACTGGCTTATTTCACTTGGCGTAATGTCTTTCATGTTCATTAGGATTACTTTTTTACAAGAAAAGTAACTTATGTGAGTGGCTAATTCATAGCCATTGGCCTGGGAAAGTGCTTGATGGCAACTTTTATTTTACATTACTTAGCAAACCAGAGAGCTGAGGGAAGAATCTCCTGGGGGCTGTAGGTCTCGGTGGCCTCACTCACATGTCTGGTGGTTGGCTGTGGTAATGCAGGCCACTGGGTCGTGTTTGTCCAGCATCTATCTACCAGTCAATCTCAGGCTTCTGCACTTGGGAGCTATGTTCTAAAAGCCGTAAGAGAAGAGAAGCCCAAATGAGCAGGCACTTTTCAGGTTCTCCATGTGTTACGTTGGCCAAATCATGGCCAAAGCCAGATTCCAGAGTTAGAAACATGCAGATTCCACTTCTCTATGAGAAGAGATGGCAAAGTTTTGTGACCGATCTTTGAAATGTAACCAGAGGTGGTTTAACAGAACAAATTGCTGAGGAGTGAAGCCTGGACCAGTGCAAGTTTGGAGTTCTCATGACCAAAGATAACACTGGGGAAGAGGCCGGGATTGCAACGTCGAGTACTTATGACCAAGGTAGTTCAAATGAAGCTGTTTAGGGAAAGATGGGTACCACCCCTCCGAGATCTTTCCAGTCTCCCCATTTTCTTGGGATTCTGTGAACATTTAGTGTATGGATATCTGCCACTTGCAGAATCACCACAACTAGTCCCGCATCTGCCATCTTGGGGGACTTTGTCCATCCTCCTAAGCCAGGCAACTCTGATTTTGCTGCTCTCTGAAGCCACAGCTCTTTTCATTGGTGGGTGCTTGGCAGCTTTGACTGTAGGTCTCAAAATGAGATACCGTTAATAACACAGGCAAAGGAGTCCACATTCAGAACATGCCTACCTTCTTGCCTGGGAGAAGGACAATTCCTTCCCATCTTGCCAGGCTCTTATAGGACCAAGAAAAAAAAAATCACAGATTAATATCTCAATAAATTATCCTGCCACATCTGTTTACCCATTAAATGTTGGAACTGTTTATCTTTCTTTTAAATTACTCCTGAACTCCATAGAGCAGAGTATTTTGTCTTATAGAATTTATCATCGTGAAATTACTTGTCGCTGCTCCTCCAGAAATGTCAGGTTTCTGAATTAGTAAAATGGAGCACCACAATAGAGCAACTTTTCTTTATGAGTTATGTAGAGCTCTGTCATTTGGATTAAGAAGAAATACCCATTAGCATGCACAGGGGCTTAGATAGACATCTAAAACATTAACAAAAAATTCTTTTATCATATGGAACCTTCAGTTGGTGTTTTGGAAAGAAAATTACAAAGGAATATTCAGTCTCTAACCTTCTTTTTGTTCTCTATAAATTAACAGACAACATACCCAGAGATGCTACCATATGTGCCCTTCAGAATCCAGGGTAAACCCCAAATCCTCTCCCCTTGGACTCTAGACATCTAGAGTGTGTATAGCAAACATGCCCACCATGAACCATTGTGTAGACTCCCTGGAGCCTGTAGGGCTTATCTACCCGGAGAGATCGACACTCTTTTCTAATTCTCCAGTAATGAGAAGTGGAAATTGGAACACTTCCACTGAAACACACTGAAAAGTGCGTGTTTGAGTGTGTATGAATTTATATTTGTGTGTTTGAATAGAACTGGGGTATTTTTAGGTTCCCGTCAATGCCCATCTCTCTTCCCCTCCAGAGGGTGAACTTCGTGGGAGTTGGAACAGTGTGTCATTGGGCACAGTGCCTGCAGGGTGCTCAGTGAATGAACTGCCATTCAGAACACTACACTGGGCCCTGTGTGGGATTTGGGGGAGGTGCAGTGTGAATAGAGCAGCTGTCACCTAACAGGCCAATGACAATCTATTGATTGATGTCAAAATCATAGCTGGCCACGCACATCACCCTCATTTCCAATGTGCGCCTTCAACCTTCTGATCAAAGACCAACCTCCTCCTTTCTTCCTCCCTCTCTCCCATCCTTTCCCATACCCCACTCTGTCCCTTCCTCCCTCTTCCCCCATTTCTTCCTGCCTCCCTCCATTTGTCTTCCCTCCGCCGCCCCCCTCCCTGCCCCTGCAAAGGACAACATCAAAGCAGATTCTCTTGAAGAAACTATTGGAGCTTCTTCTATTGGGGTTTTTGATCCAGTGGGGGTTATTTTAGCCTGTTAGCTTCCATCAGTATCCAAGAACATTAGGAAGACAGAATATGCCATTGCATTTCTGAAGGCGGACCCAAGGTATTGTGTCTTCGGGCTTGTGTTAGTGAACAAAACAAAATAAAAATATTAATATGTACAGATGCATAGTCTAACCTGAATCATGGACTCATTGTTTTGGGGTTTGGGCAGAATATTTAGAATTTTCTTTATGGGCTGTTGTAAAATAGCAATTTGTGTATTTTGGGCCTTAGTGTATATGTGTGTACATGAGAGAGGAGTATGAAAAACTTGTCTACTGATTTTTAAAACACTTCTTCCCTTCTTGTGAGTATGTTCAATTTCCTAAGGAATATTCCCTTCCTCACCCTTTTCTTTCCCTTTATTGCCTTTATTTCTTTTTCTTTCTTCTCATTTCTTACCTGCTCTTTCCCTAACTCCCAACTTTTTCTTTTATTGCCATTCCTTATAAAGGCCAGAATGTGGAACATACTGGGGGTACGATCAGAGGTGCCCGGGGTGGGTGCTAGTCGTGGGGGTGGTGGGGGTGAGCCCCACTTATGCATTTTCCCACCTTAAGAAGAGTGCACGGCGTAGCTTGCCGAAGGCCCCCATGGCTAAGAAGTGGCAGAGAAAAGGTTGGAACCTCAAACCTGCTAAGCATGATCTCCGGAGACAGCCTGAGGTTAAGTCACTGAAAGGGTCAGCTCAGCTAGTCCTTATGTAAGTCAGGAGCAGGTTTCCAAACGGACTGATGCTTCTGTCAGTGCTTTCCCCTCCTAGGGACACTGAGAGCCACACTAGCACTCCTGGCATGAGTTTTATTCTTGAACTTTAATGTAAGTGTGTATGTTAATTAAAAGTATTTGTAGGACTCAGGTCAGTATGTAATAAAAAAAAAACAAAGACATGTGCACGTATGTTATATCTTCTTTCCTGCACCTGACTATATTGTGTCGGGTGCCGGGCCCTTGTGATAGACAGGTAAGAAAGGCTTCTAGAGGGGTAAATAGTACAGAATGATGAAGAAGGGACCAGAGCAAACTCAAATTTGGAGATTGCCCAGAGCTTTTGAAAAGCATTCTAAGCATTTTAACACAAATGCCATGGTAGTGAAACAGCCGGAGAGTTTGTCTGCATCTGAGGGCCAGCTAAGCTGCCATTTCCCCAGAGTGGCTGGGTCTGAGGTCTCTGTATTTGCTGTGCAAATATTTGCAGTGAGAATTGGGAAATAGGAAATCAACAATCTCTAAGTGCTGTGGGGGTGGGACGGTCTTCTGGGCAGCATTCTGCCTGGGGCCCTGCCCTTCCCTTCCGGACCAGACCTCCCCCAGTGGAGGAACTAGCCAAGCAAGAAGTGCTGGAGGGCAGCACAAAGGAAGGCCAAGGTCATTGCCTGGAGTCGTGCAAAGACAACAGGAACAGAAATAGCGATGGAAACAGGATCAGCATGGGGAGCACCGAGAAGTGCCCTGCATTTACTAAACGGGCCTGGTTCAGAGAAACCACTTCTTGGGGTGGGAAAAAGGAAGGCTTCAGAAGAAGCCTTCTCTTGGTGATTAAAACCAGAAAGGCAAAAGGAAAGGCAAGGCCCTGGTTCAGAGCTGAGAAAAACTTTATAAATACACATCTGAGGAGGGGTTGGTGGTTAAAGCTCACGAATTACACCCGCATGTGTTGTGATGTACAATTTCGTATCTATAAACAAACACAAAATTGCACAATTAACTTGGCTCTGAAGTGAATCTGCACATAGCTTATTCATAATGTTTTGGTTCTTCTCAATGGCCCTGTTCGCTCATTCATTCATTCACTCATTCATTCCTTCATCCATCCATTTGGCTCCTAAGTTGTGCCATTGGGCGTTGGGTGTATAAAGATCACATAACACAGTACCTTCTGCAAAGAAGCTCACAGTCCAGTGGAGAAAATAGTCCTTTGGTTGTACAGTTATAAAGTGGTGATAGGGATGTATCAAGGGCTTTATGGAAATAAAAATAATGGAGTCTGTTATGGGTTAAAATGTGTGCCCCCCCCCAGCTCCACCCAATTCGTATGTTGAATCTCAGTACCTCAGAATGTGACTGTATTTGGATATAAAGTCTTTAGTGAGGTAATCAGGTTAAAATGAGGTCATTGGGGAGGGCCCTCGTCCAGTACGACTGGTGTCTCTGTAACAAGGGGGGCCCTGGAAACACACAAGCAGACAAGGAGAACACCATGTGAAAGATGGAGACAGAGACTGGGGCAATGCTTCTACAAGCCAACGAACACCAGAAACTGCCAGAAAACTACCAGAAGCTGCAACAGGAGTGGAGCAGATTCTTCCTCATAGGCCTCACAAAGCCCCTTAGCTCAGCTGTAGGGAGGAGAGTCAGAGAAGGCTTCCTGGAAGAGGTGATGGAGCTAAATTTTAAGACTTGAACAGCAAGTTGTCAGGTGAAGGGGCCAGGGTGGGATATCAAAATGGCATTCCAGGTAATGGAGGAGCACAGGCAGAAGTATTAAGATGGGAAGCAACAGGGGCCCCAGTGAGGCCCTGGTGTGGTGTGACAGCTGCGTTGGAAGCAGGAAGCAGGGAGACAGAAACGCACTAGGGGCAGACAGGCCCGGGGCTTGGGGGTGCGCACCAACATGTAAAGACAAATGACGCATTTCCTGCCTCTGGAAAAGCCCCTTGGAGCACCCAAGCCCGCGGCAGTCCCCTGGTCTCGATCACAGCTGAGCCCTGATTGGTTTCACAAAGCTGGTATCTTAATGGGGACAAAGCCTCCTTCAGCCATGAGAGAAGGCCCGGGTCTCCAGCCTGTTCAAGTCCTGGGTGTTGGAAGGCCTAGCTGTGCCCTGCCTGATATTCCTCATCGCAGGGACAGCGATTTTCTCCTTTGCATCAGGAAGCAAAACCTCCCACATGATGTGAAGCATAGGGAATATTTAAGCGTCATCTAAGGTCATGGAAATGTTCTGATTCCTGAACGTTTTTGTGTCTTTCAATTTCCTCACAATAGGAAGAGTGCTAACAAAAAAGGGCTTTCACACAGCTGCTTTGCTCAAGAAAATCCGGCTTAATAGGTGAGAAGCAGTTCCTGTAAAGGCTGCCTGGCGATCTGTGATCCGTCCTCTCACATGACTCCGTGTGGTTTTGTCTGAATTTCCCACCTCGGGTACGCATTTCAAAGGGTTCTTCTGTTCTAGGAGCATATGGCCAGAAATGCACAATGATTTATTCTGGTTAATTAAGAAGATTTTTTGTTTGTTTGTTTAAATGTCAACCCACCTTTTATATAAAATTAAAAATTCTGGGGCAGAGATCAAGCCGTTCACCCCAGGGGAGCTTTGAACTGAGGACATTTGTAACCTTTTCCTTTTAGGTTTCTTTAGAATGTAGCCTAAAATAAGTACTATAGGTAGGTGATACGGAAATATAATGGCCCTTGCCTTTATGTACTAGACTTAAAATTGTACTTGAATCATACATGAAGTATCCTAGTAAGGAGTAACATACATTTCTTTTGGGAATGGAAAGAGTTGCCTTGTAATCTGGGTGGTCTTGATTTTTTTTAAAATTAGCGTTGTTTTAAAAACATAAGAGGAATGCTTAAAGTCTAATACTCTGTGTCCAGAATGAAATGATCCACACAAATGCATAATCGAAAATATTAAAGATTTACTTTTTAACTGAGAAAAGTCAAGAACAAAGGCTGTAAAGCATCCCTGCCCTTGACATCCCTACAACACACTCTCCTTCCACTTACATTTATCAAATAACTTATTATGGGTGGAGCTCAGGTGCTCAGCATCAAAGGACATTCTGTCATTACTCATGAGGGACTGCTGTATAATTATGGAAAATCCTGCAACAGGGTGTATTGGGTAGCTAAGTGGAGGGGTTGAGAAATGATTCTTGGGTGTCGCAGACTCTGAGTCTGGAGTTCTCTCTTGTCCAGCAAGAAAGCGGACGTAGAATTGAATACAAGAGAGGCTAAGGCCTGGGAGGAGGCAAGAGCCCTGAACAGGGGTTTTGTCTCCGTATTTATTGAGCTCTCAAGATCTTACACACATAGCGAATGAACAGAAAACAATCCGATAGTAATCATTAACGTGTGTGTGTAAGAAGCAAAGGGTCTGGGGGCAAGTGGAGTTTGAAGTTGTGATCAAAGTACATTGGCACCAGATGGAAAATAGTTTCCTGCAGGTGATATAACAAGTTACTCGTGATCCCATTATAATATCTTGCTAACTAACCTTGGGTGCTTTCGCCCTGTGGTGGCAGCTTTCTGCCCTAAGCCTTTTTTTTTTCTTTTTTTTTTTTTTACATTTTCTTTTTTTATTTTTTAAAATTTACATCCAAATTAGTTAGCATATAGTGAAACAATGATTTCAGGAGTAGATTCCTTAATGCTCCTTAATCATTTAGCCCATCCCCCCTCCCACAACCCCTCCAGTAACCCTCAGTTTGTTCTCCATATTTATGAGTCTCTTCTGTTTTGTCCCCCTCCCTGTTTTTATGTTATTTTTGTTTCCTTTCCCTTATGTTCATCTGTTTTGTCTCTTAAAGTCCTCATATGAGTAAAGTCATATGATTTTTGTCTTTCTCTGACTAATTTCACTTAGCATAATATCCTCCAGTTCCATCCACGTAGTTGCAAATGGCAAGATTTCATTCTTGTTGATTGTCGAGTAATACTCCATTGTGTGTGTGTGTGTGTGTGTGTGTATATATATATATATATATACCACATTTTCTTTATCCAATCATCCATTGATGGACATTTGTGCTCTTTCAATACTTTGGCTATTGTTGATAGTGTTGCTATAAACATAGGGGTGCATGTATCCCTTTGAAACAGCACACCTGTATCCTATGGATAAATGCCTAGTAGTGCAATTGCTGGGTTGTAGGGTAGTTCTATTTTTATTTTTTTGATGAAACTCCCAACTGTTTTCCACAGTGGCTGCACCAGTTTGCATTCCCACCAGCAGTGCAAAAGAGATCCTCTTTCTCTGCATCCTTGCCAACATCTGTTGTTGCCTGAGTTGTTAACATTAGCCATTTTGACAGGTGTAAGGTGATATCTCATTGTGGTTTTGATTTGTATTTCCCTGATGATGAGTGATGTTGAGCATTTTTTCATGTATCGGTTGGCCATCTGGATGTCTTCCTTGGAGAAATGTCTATTTATGTCTTTTTCCCATTTCTTCACTGGATTATTTGTTTTTTGGGTGTTGAGTTTGATAAGTTCTTTATAGATTTTGGATACTAACCCTTTATCTGATATGTCGTTTGCAAATATCTTCTCCCATTCTGTTGGTTGTCTTTTAGTTTTGCTGATTGTTTCCTTCGCTGTGCAGAAGCTTTTTATTTTGATGAGGTCCCAGTAGTTCATTTTTGCTTTTGTTTCCCTTGCCTCTGGAGATGTTGCTGTGGGAAAGATCAAAGAGGTTTTTGCCTGCTTTCTGCTCGAGGATTTTGATGGCTTCCTGTGTTACACTGATGTCTTTCATCCATTTTGAGTTTATTTTTGTGTCTGGTGTAAAAAAGTGGTCCAGATTCATTCTTCTGCATGTCGCTGTCCAGTTTTCCCAGCATCACTTGCTGAAGAGACTGTCTTTATTCCATTGGATATTCTTTCCTGCTTGGTCAAAGATTAGTTGGCCATACATTTATGGGTCCATTTCTGGATTCTCTATTCTGTTCCATTGATCTGAGTGTCTGTTCTTGTGCCAGTACCATACTGTCTTGATGATTACAGTTTTGTAATCTGGGAATTGAAGTTTGGGATTATGATGCCTCCTGCTTTGGTTTTCTTTTTCAAGATTGCTTTGGCTATTCGGGGTCTTTTCTGGTTCCATACAAATTTTAGGATTATTTGTTCTAGTTCTGTGGAGAATGCTGGTGTTACTTTGATAGGGATTGCATTGAATATGTAGATTGCTTTGGGTAGTATCGGCATTTCAACAACATTTGTTCTTCCTATCCAGGAGCATGGAATATTTTTCCATTTTTTTGTGTCTTCTTCAATTTCTTTCACAAGCTTTCTATAGTTTTCAGTGTTTAGATTTTTCACCTCTTTGGTTAGATTTATTCCTAGGTATCTTATGGTTTTTTGTGCAACTGTAAATGGGATCAATCCCTTGATTTCTCTTTCTGTTGCTTCATTTTTGGTGTATAGGAATGCAACCGATTTCTGTGCATTAATTTTATATCCTGCAACTTTGCTGAATTCATGATTCAGTTCTAGCAGCTTTTTGGTGGAATCTTTTGGGTTTTCCATATAGAGTATCATGTCATCTGCGAAGAGTGAAAGTTTGACCTCCTCCTGGCCGATTTGGATGCCTTTTATTTCTTTGCGTTGTCTGATTGCAGAGGCTGAGACTTGTAATACTATGCTGAATAACAGTGGTGAGAGTGGACATCCCTGTGTTATTCCTGACCTTAGGGGGAAAGCTCTCAGTTTTTCCCCATTGAGGATGATATTACCATTGGGTCATTCATATATGGCTTTTATGATTTCAAGATATGCTCCTTCTATCCCTACTTTCTTGAGGGTTTTTATCAAGAAAGGATGCTGTATTTTGTCAAATGCTTTCTCTGCATCTATTGAGAGGATCATATGGTTCCTGTCCTTTCTTTTATTGATGTGATGAATCACATTAATTGTTTTGTGGATATTGAACCAGCCCTGCATCCCAGGTATAAATCCCACTTGGTCGTGGTGGATAATTTTTTTTAATGTATTGTTGAAGCTGGTTGGCTAATAGCTTGTTGAGGATTTTTGCATCCATGTTCATCAGGGAAATTGGTCTATAGCTCTCCTTTTTAGTGGGGTCTCTGTCTGGTTTTTGGAATCAAGGTAATGCTGGCTTCATAGAAAGAGTTTGGAAGTTTTCCTTCCATTTCTATTTTTTGGAATAGTTTCAAGAGAATAGGTGTTAACTCTTCCTTAAATGTTTGGTAGAATTCCCTTGGAAAGCCATCTGGCCCTGGACTCTTGTTTTTTGGCAGATTTTTGATTACTGATTTGATTTCCTTACTGGTTATGGGTCTGTTCAAATTTTCTATTTCTTCCTGTTTCAGTTTTGGTAGTGTATATGTTTCTAGGAATTTGTCCATTTCTTCCAGATTACCCATTTTATTGGCATATAATTGCTCATAATATTCTCTTATTATTGTTTTTATTTCTGTTGTGTTGGTTGTGATCTCTCCTCTTTCATTGTTGATTTTATTTATTTGGGTCCTTTCCTTTTTCTTCTTGATCAAACTGGCTAGTGGTTTATCAATTTTGTTAATTCTTTCAAAGAACCAGCTTCTGGTTTCATTGATCTGTTCTACTGTTTTTTTGGTTTCGATAGCATTAATTTCTGCTCTAATCTTTATTATTTCCTGTCTTCTGCTGGTTTGCTATTTTATTTGCTGTTCTTTTTCCAACTCCTTAAAGTGTAAGGTTAGGTTGTGTATCTGAGATCTTTCTTCCTTCTTTAGGAAGGCCTGGACTGCTATATACTTTCCTCTTATGACCGCCCTTGCTGCGTCCCAAAGGTTTTGGGCTGTGGTGTTATCATTTTCATTGGCTTCCATATACTTTTTAATTTCCTCTTTAACTGCTTGGCTAGCCCATTCATTCTGCAGTAGGATTTTCTTCAGTCTCCAAGTATTTGTTCCCTTTCCAAATTTTTTCTTGTGGTTGATTTCGAGTTTTGTAGCGTTGTGGTCTGAAAATATGCATTGTATGATCTCGATCTTTTTGTACTTACTTAGGGCTGATTTGTGGCCCAGTATATGGTCTATTCTGGAGAACATTCCATGTGCACTGGAGAAGAATGTATATTCTGCTGCCTTAGGATGAAATGTTCTGAATATATCTGTTAAGTCCATCTGGTCCAGTGTGTCATTCAAAGCCATTGTTTCCTTGTTGATTTTTTGGTTAGATGATCTGTCCATTGCTGGGAGTGGGGTGTTGATGTCTCCTACTATTATGGTATTACTATCAATGAGTTTCTTTATGTTTGTGATTAATTGATATATATATATATATATATATATTTATAAATTTATATATTTATATATATTATATATGTGCTCTCACATTTGGTGCATAAATGTTTACAATTGTTAGGTCTTCTTGGTGGATAGACCCGTTAATTATGATATAATGCCTTTCTGCATCTCTTGATACAGTCTTTATTTTAAAGTCTAGATTGTCCAGGGGCGCCTGGGTGGCTCAATCCATTAAGTGGCCGACTTTGGCTCAGGTCATGATCTCACAGTCGGTGAGTTCAAGCCCTGCATCAGGCTCTGTGCTGACAGCTCGGAGCCTGGAGCCTGTTTCAGATTCTGTGTCTCCCTCTCTCTGACCCTCTCCCATTCATGCTCTGTCTCTCTCTGTCTCAAAAATAAATAAACGTTAAAAAAAATTAAAAAAAATAAAAGAATATAAAATCTAGATTTTCTGATATAAGTATGGCTACTCCGGCTTTCTTTTGTTGATCATTAGCATGATAGATGGTTCTCCATCCCCTTATTTTCAATCTGAAGGTGTCTTTAGGTCTAAAGGGGTCTCTTGTAAACAGCATATAGACGGATCTTGTTTTCTTATCTATTTTGTTACCATATGTCTTTTGATTGGAGCATTGAGTCCATTGACGTTTAGAGTGAGTACTGAAAGATATGAATTTATTGTCATTATGATGCTTGTAGAGTTGGAGTTTCTGTTGGTGTTCTCTGGTCCTTTCTAATCTTTTGTTGCTTTTGGTATATATATATATATATATATATTTTTTTTTTTTCCAGCTTTTATATCCCCTCAGAGATTCCCCCTTAAAATTTCTTGCAGGCCTGGTTTAGTGGTCACAAACTCCTTTAATTTTTGTTTGTCTGGGAAACTTTTGATCTCTCCTTCTATTTTGAATGACAGCCTTGCTGGATAAAGATTTCTTGGCTGCATATTTTTCTGATTCAGCACACTGAATATATCCCACCACTCCTTTCTGGCCTGCCAAGTTTCTGTGGATAGGTCTGTAAACCCGATCTGTCTTCCCTTGTAGGTTAGAGACTTTTTTTCCCTTGCTGCTTTCATGATTCTATCCTTGTCTGAGTATTTTGTGAATTTCACTATGATATGCCTTGTTAATGGTCAGTTTTTGTTGAATCTAATGGGGGTCCTCTGTGCTTCCTGGATTTTGATGTCTGTGTCTTTCCCCAGGTTAGGAAAGTTTTCCCCTATGATTTGCTCACATAATCCTTCTACCCCTATTTCTCTCTCTTCCTCTTCTGGGACCCCTGTGATTCTGATGTTGTTCCTTTTTAATGAGTCACTGATTTCTCTAATTCTTAAATTGTGCTTTTTTGCCTTAATCTCCCTCTTTTTTTTCTGCTTCGTTATTCTCTGTAAGTTTGTCCTTTATTTTATTTTATTTAAAAAAATTTTTTTAGCGTTTATTTATTTTTGAGACAGAGAGAGACAGAGCATGAACGGGGGAGGGGCAGAGAGAGAGGGAGACACAGAATCGGAAGCAGGCTCCAGGCTCTGAGCCATCAGCCCAGAGCCCGACGCGGGGCTCGAACTCACGGACTGCGAGATTGTGACCTGAGCTGAAGTCGGACGCTTAACCGACTGAGCCACCCAGGCGCCCCTAAGTTTGTCCTTTATATCACTGATTCTCTGTTCTGCCTCATCCATCCTTGCTGCCGCTGTATCCATCCGTGATTGCAGCTCAGTTATAGCATTTTTAATTTCATTCTGGCTATTTTTTACTTCTTTTATCTCTGCAGAAAGGGATTCTAATCTATTTTTGACTCCAGCTAATATTCTTATTATCGTGATTCTAAATTCTGGTTCAGACATCTTGCTTGTATATGTGTTGGCTAAATCCCTGGCTGTTGTTTCTTCATGCTCTTTCTTTTGGGGTTGAATTCCTTGTTTCATCTATTTGAAGGGAGAAAAGGAATTAATGAGGTAGAAAAATTTAAATTAAAAAAATTAAAATAAAAAAATTATTAGAATTAAAAATTACACACACACACACACACACACACACAAATCAAATAGATGATGCTAGATCCTAGGTGTGCTTTAGTCTAGGTGTTGAAAGTGGTTTGACAGATTAGGGTAAAAAAAGAAAAAAAGGGGGGATAAAAAAAGGAAATCATTTGAGAATTTGAAAAAATGAATACAATGAAGTAGACTAACATGACATGATGGGAGTAAAATAGAATTTGAAAAAATATACACAAAAGTAAAGAATATAGTAGAAAAAAGCTAAAGAAAAATATTTTTAATAAAAATTAAAAATAAATATGAATTTTTTCATTTTCTGTGTTTAAGAGAAAAGAAAAGAAATGAAACAGAGAAAAAAGATTAAAACATACAAAAAAGAAAAAAGAAATCCTTTGAAAAATTGAAAAAGTGAATATACTGTAGTAGACTAAAACAAAATGATGGAAGTAAAATAGAATTTGAAAAAATTTACATAAAAGCAAAATATATAGTAATGCAGGTTAAATAAGAATATTTTTAATAGAAATTGAAAGTAGAAATGAAGTTTTCCATTTTCTGCATTCAAGAAAAAAAAAGAAACAAAAAGAAAAAAAGGAAAAGAAAGAAAAAAAGGAAAAGAAAGAAAAAAAGGAATTTGTTTGAAAATTTGAAAAGGTGAATACACTGAAGTAGACTAAAATAAAATGATGGAGGTAAAGTAGAATTTGAAAAAATTGACACAAAAGTTAAAAATATAGTAATACAAATTAAAGAAAGATATTTTTAATAAAAATTCAAAATAAAAATGAATTTTTTCTCTTTCTGTATTCATGAAAAAGAAAAGAAGTGTAAAAGAGAAGAAAAAAGAAAGAAAATTGAGATGAACCTGCTAACAGATTGCAGTAGGACTGAAATTGCTTCGTTTTCCCCTAGAAGTCAGTCTATGTAGCTCTTTACAGTCCATAAGTTAAGCCGGCGGTGAGACTTGTGTTCCTGAAGAGCGAAGTTGGCCCAGTTGGGCGGGGCTCAGTGTAACAGCTCCGCTCTCCACTAGATGGCGCTGCTAGCCTACTGGGGTGGATCATTGCGGGGCGCATAGATGCGTTTGCACATGCGCAGAAGCTGTGACCATGGTGTCACCCCGCCACCCAGTCTCCAGTATTGGAAGGAACTCTGTTCTTCCCGATCAGCAATCTTGCACCCGTCCTGTCTTCAGCCTTCATCCACTCCCCGCTTCTTCATTGTCCGTGACCAAGCCCCAGGCAGTACCTCTCTCCCAAGTTTTCTCTCAGATGCGGCTGTTTTCCCCGGCCTCTTACTTCCGAAGGACTGCGGCTTTGGCCCCTTCCGACCCTCTGTGGGAGGGTCTCACTGACCAATGGCCGAATGTCAGCCGCACCCAGGAACGCCCGCTGAACCCTGCTGCTGCCGGTGCCCCGAGACTACGGCCAGGTGCCAGCCCGCCCCAGAAAAAGTCCGCGAGACAGTGAAGCAGCAGCGTTTCAGGGATTGTGGAAAGTCGCAACACACATCTGGCACCAGGCTTCACCCTCAATGACCTTGCCCCAGCACCAGCAAATGTGGCCGCCTTCCGGGGTCTGCTGGGACCAGGTGGCTTCAACAGTCTTTACCAAACGTCCTTCCAGCAGTGGAACCGCTTTTCCCTGTGTGGCCCGAGAAGCTTCCGGACCCTACTCTGTTCTTGGGGATTCGTCCTTCCCACCAGAGCACCGCCAGGTACTGAGCTGCGGAGTTGCAGAGTTTGCGCTCCCCTTGTTTACAGTCTGAATGGAATTTAAACCTTCTCCTTTCTCCTTTCTCCCTTTTTAGTGTAGTCCCTGTGGCTGTTTCCAATTTTCCACTTTCTCTCCAGCTGCTTTTGGGGAGGGGTGCTTTTCCCGAATTCGCCCCCCCTCCCCAAGTCTCTGTCCTCTCTCTGCCCACAAAAGTGGTTCCCTACATTTCGCCACTTCTCGCTCCCCAAGTTCAGCTCTCCGTGCCATGTACCTGCTGAATTCTATGGTTCAGGTTGTGCAGATTGTTGTATTAATCCTCCAATCAGCTTTCTAGGTGTGTAGGATGGTTTAGTGTTGGTCTGGCTGTATTTCATGCACACGAGACACGCAAAAAACTTCCATGCTGTTCTACCATCTTGGCTCCTTTCCTCTGCCCTAAGCTTTTTAAACCCATTTATGTAAGTACAAGGAATTCTTGAAGCTATTTCCCCACACTCGGGCCCCATATTTAACCCGAGGTCTGTAAGATGGGTATACCTGACCAAGTAAAGGAGGAAGAGAGGCACATTTCAAATAGAGGAAAATTCTGTACAAACAGTGGAAGGAAAAGAGGTGTGAAGGTGAGACAGCTAGAAGCCCAGCGTGACCAGAGTGTGATGTGTGGGGACAATGACTAAGGAACGAGATGAGACCAGAGTGGTTAGATGGCACTTATGGACTGTTGATGGGACATTTTTTGGGCATCCTGATCAGATCTGTGATTTTGGATGCTGACCTGACAGTGCCATAGTAGAAAGATGGAGGGAGGGGGAGGAGAGGAGCAGGAGCACCAAAGGATGTGGTCCAGGCAAGGCACAAGGGGGCCTGAAGTGGAAGTATATAGGTAGATGTGGAAGGAAGGAATGGGCTAAAGAGAAATTAATGGCTGGCCACCTATGAATTGGGATGTCCAGCTGGATATGGGGGAGAGGAATACTCGAGACAAGACCTACCTTGGAACATGGAAACTGCTGTGGACTGAACTGTGTTCCCTGCAAATTTATATGTTGAAGTCCTGACTCCTAGTGTGACTGTATTTGGAAATAGGGACTTTAGAAGGCAATTAAGGCAAAATGAGGTCATAAGGGTGGGGCCCTGATCCAATAGGATTAGGGTCCTTATAAGAAGAGGCATAAGAGAGCTAGCTCTCTTTCTCTCTCCCTCATGTGAGCACACAGTGAGGAGACAGGTGCCTGCCAGCCAGGAAGAAAGCTCTCACCAGAAAGTGAATTTGCTGGCACTTTGATCTTAGACTTCCTGGCCTCCAGAATTGTGAGAAATAAATGTCTACTGTTCAAACCACCTGGACTGCAGCATTTTGTTATGGGAGGCTGAGCTAAGTGCCATTAACTCATGTAAAGAAAGAATACAAGGGACAGAGATTTTTGTTTTATCTATTATCTATCTATCATCTATTATCTATCATCTATCTACCTATGTATCTTTCATCTATCTATCTATCTATCTATCTATCATCTATCTATTGTCTATCTATCATTTATCTATTATCTATCTATCTATCTATCCATCTTTGTTTGGTTTTAGGCACGTCAAGTACAAGATGCTAATGAGGTAGAGAGGAAGAGATGTCCAGGAGGCAGTTGGAGATATAGAACAGAAACAATGGGGAGCGGTCAGGTCAGGGGATAGTTTGACAGTTTTCAGTGTAGAAGCAGAAGCCAAGAGTGGAGGTTGTCTAAGGAAAGAATGTAGAATAAACGAGAAGAAGGCCAGGAAAGAAGCTGGGGAATTCAGACACTTAAGGGCAAAACATAAGCAGCCAGAGAAAGAGTTGTGAGAGATGTTTTAGGAACTAAGGGTGTGTGTGTGTGTGTGTTAAGGTTATTTGTCAATAACGTCATGTGCTGTAGAGGGCTCAGCTCGGCTGAAAACCAAAAATGAAAGCACTGGGCCGGTAATGAGGAGATAATTATTAGGAGCCATGTCAGTGCAGTGCTATGGAATGAAGCCAGGCTGTGATGGGTTAAGAAATGCCTGGCACTTAAGAGAAATGAAGATAGACTATGGTTTTAAGACACTTGCTTGTGGAATGCACGGGCAGTTGCAGAGGTAGCTTGAGGACGAGGCAAATGTGAGACACAGTTATTTTCCGTCTTTGTTTCTGAAACTCCACATTATTCCCTATTTTTATGTTAAGGGACTATGGACAGCTAAAAAAACAAAATCATACTCTCCTTTTAAGCAAATGAACCCCTTTCATTATTTTAGATTTTTGATGCCTCTTTGCTACCTAACAGGGACAAATCCCATGTCCTCTGCCCTTACTGACTGATCATCTCGTTGGCTCATTTCTATTGACCTTCCAAAGATCATCATGTTTTAATGAGGTGTGAGGATCCCCAAAGTGAGGATAAGTGTGTGCACATGTTTGTGACTGTGTGTGTGTGCGCACGTGTGTGTGTGCATGTGTGTATGTGTTAGGGGACAGAATGTGAACGTGCAAGATGATGTCAGAGACTGACCGCTATTCTGTGAAGAGGAGCAGATATTATTAATGGTAAATTTCATGTAATGTAATGTTACCATGATAAAAAAAAAAACAAGACAGAAGAAAACTTGTCCACCAAACAATTATGGCCACTCTTCTCCCACTGCAGATTACGATCGGAATGAAAAATGCTGAAGAAAATATTTGTGCTTTCTTTTTTCCTCTATCTCAAACTTATAGAGAGCTACTTAGATATGCTTGCGTGAATCTATCTATCTTGGAGATTGACAGTCCAGTGGGATGTGATGGAGGCCTCTGTTTTAAATTGCTTAATAGTTGAAGCGAAAGAAAATACGTATTAGAAAATTCTTCCCAGAACATCAAAATAATGAATTAATTTAGGAAAAAAGTGATTCATACGTGACCTTGTGTAATATTTGACTTTTTAAATGCCACACATAGCACTTATCTGGTTTTTAACTTTGCTGGGAAATGGCTGTATCCAGCAAGGATAAAAGGCTTCCAGCTGGGATAACTATCCTATAATTAGTGATGCATTTTTTAAAAAGAAAACCAGAAATTATTGGAGACAGTTGATGTAAAAATCTCTACATTGCTAAAGTATGTGTGTTAATAGCATGACAGTTTTAGCCCTATTGATGCAATGTTATACACACACAGACACGCGCGCGCGCACACACACACACACACACACACACACACACACGCAAACATACACAAACACCCCAGAGAGGTCCCCCAGTGGCCACACTTCTGTCCAGCTGACAATAGATTTGGGGGTTCCCAAACCCCCTCTCCAGGCCTGATGATTCACCAGAGCGACTCAAAGAGCTCAGGAAAAGCTCTACTCATAATTACAGCTTTATTGTAAGGACAGAGCTGAGAAACAGCCAAGCGGAAGAGACGTACAGGGCGCTGTCTGTACCAGGATATCTGAGGAGGTCAGTTTCCTTTCTAGTGATTTCAGTAGGATTCACTGGAAATCAGATGTGTGAATTTGTGTGATGTTGTGATATAATATGAAATATAAATTTCGTTTTTGTTTCCGGTTCCTGGCACACAGCCCCTAACACTCTTGTACTTTCCGGAGGAGCATCTTTTGTTATAATGTTTGGTCTTTGTTCCCAGTTTCTTTACACAAGGACTTCTAAAACTCCCAGAGTTTTCCAAGTGACAGGGGTGAAAAGGAGCATCTTTGTTATTCATAATCAGCCCCTTTGACCATACCTGAGTTGATGCTAATGGGGTGGCTCTTGGTGGGCCCCTAGATAGCTTCAGGGTGCGATCTTGTTGCCCGAGGAACCAACCATGTGATGGAGAATGAGAACTTTCAGTCCCACTCTCAGTGTCTGGGGAAGAGAGAGGGGTTGGAGATTGTGTTAATCAACAAAGGCCGATGATTTGATCAATCATGTCCGAGTAATGAAACTTCCATACAAACCTGTAAATGAGAGTTTGGAAAGCTGCCGGGTTGGTGAGCACACCAAGGTGTTAGGTGAGCAGCACACATGGAAAGGGCATGGAAGTTTCCAGCACTCACCCCCATGCCTCACCCTATGCATCTCCTTCTACTTGGTGTTCCTAAGTTACATTCTTTATACGAAACCAGTGATGGCAGCTGAAGGCTTTTCCCGAGTTCTGTGAGCCATTCTAGCAAATTATTGAATCTGAGGAGGTGGTTATGGGATGTTGGATTTATAGTTGGTCAGTCAGAAGCACAGGTGACAAGCAACCTGGGCTCTGAGCCAGCATCTGAAATGGGGGCAGTTTTGTGGGACTGAATTTTTCACCTGTGGAGTCAATGCTAACCTAAGTAGCTAATATTAGTGGTATTAGTTATTAGTTATTAGTTAGAATTTGAATTGAATTGTCTGACACCCTGTTGGTGTCCAGAGAGTGAGAGAATTGGTTGGTGTGGACCCCCTCCAGCCCCCAAAATATTTGGTGGCCAGGAGTACGGTGAGTAAAACATCTCTAAATTTATGTCCACAACACATGATGATTTTTTCACAGTGGTGTGATACGATGAGAAAAACAGTAGGAATTCTCTCCTTAGAGCTCAAGAGATACGACTGTTGTCTCTCAGCACTGGAAGCTGAAATCATCTTCTACATCACCAGGCAGTTCTGTCTCTCTTCCTCAGTATTTCCAGAACATTCAGCTCCTATCTTTATTGCTGTGTTTTCCATGTGGCACTGTAATTAGGAGTTTGCACGTTGGTCTCTCCATTGGACCTCCATTGGCAGGCACATTGGTAGTTAGCACGTGGGGACGGTGATTCTCAAACGTGGCTGATTTCACAATCACCTCAGGAGATTTTAAAAACACTGATAAGTGCATTTCTGGGTCCTCTGAGAATCAGATGCTAAAACAGGAGTGGATAAGCAAGAGATTTACTGGGGGCAATGCCTGCGAAAGGGGAGGGAGGGGTGGGCAGGAGGTGGGGGAGGGCCGTGGGACCACAGGACCACAGGAGGGGGCTGACACCTGTGAAGGGAGAAGGGCTGGGTGGAAAGATCTCAGACAGCAGTGTGGTTCTGAGACCCCTGAGGCCAGGCTGATGGGAAGTGTCCAATCAAAAGTGGCCTGTGGGAAGTTTTCTATCCAGCAGGAATGAGGCAGAACTAATACCCCACAGTGAGCAATCGCAATCCCTGGCTGACGCAGTGTGTGTGTGTGTGTGTGTGTGTGCGCGCACGCATGTGCATCATAGAATAATCAACTGCCAAGGACTGAAGAGGTTACTAGGACCTGGGACCTTCTGTGCTAAAATTGGGAACATCCTGGGCACATCCTGATGAGCTGGTAATCTGAGTGTGGGCTCAGCACGAATGCAGGGTCGTATTCAAAGGGACAGCAGGGGGACCCCCAGACAACTGGGATATTCTCCCCTTTGCAGGGTCTTCTGAAAGAGAGCAGAATGGCACACTTTGCAGCTGCCACTGGCCCTGTGGTTTTTCCTGACACTAACCATTTCTCCAGTTCTCCGCACGCCAGCTGAGTGTCCGACAATTCAGTTCAACCCTGACTTACCTACCTGGGTTTGGCCTGATAACCCACAAGTCAAAGGGCTCGGTCCCAGCAGACTGCCTCCATGTCAGACACCAGCCACCAGAGAGGTCCCCAGGCCACCGCACTTCTGCCCAGCTGACTAAGGATTTGGGGGTTCCCACACCCCCTCTTTAGGCCTGATGATTCACTGGAGCGGCTCAAAGGGCTCAGGAAAGGCTCTACTCATAATTACAGCTTTATTGTAAGGATAGAGCTGAGAACAGCCAAGCAGAAGAGACATACAGGGCACAGCCTGGGGCGGGGGGAGGGGTGGCAGCTTCCGGGCCCTCTCCAGGTGAACCCCCCTCAGGAGTTCTCCAAATCTCAAGTCTTTATTGGACTCAGTCTCCAGCCTCCCTCTTCCCCCCAGACGTTGGTGGGTGGGAGTTCCCACCCTCTAATCAGAAGTTTGGTCTTCTGGTGACCACCCCCATCCTGAATGCAGCCAGAATCTATCAAGGCACCCCCAGCCTGAGTCACCTCCTTACCCTTAAACTCAGATGTGGCCCAAAGAGGCTCGTTATGAATAACAAAACACTCCTGTCACTTAGGAAATTCCAGGAGTTTTCGGATCTCTGTGCCAACCGGGGACAAAGACCAAATACATATATTTGTATTATACTACAGATCCCAACCAGAGATTCTGTTTCAAGTGACCAGGGCTAGGGCCCAGACAGTTGCATTTTGAAAAACAAACAAAACCCCCAAAGGAGACCACTATACAGCCAGCGTTGAGCACCAGGAGAAGCCGTTCTTCAAATTTATTTTGGGAATGAAATGAGGGGAGGAAAAGAAGCAAGGACTGTGGGAGGAGGCTTGTTTAGGGAAGGCAGCTGCAGGCTGGGACGCAGACTCGAGGCAGCAGCCCTGGGATGGGTCCAGATGAGCGGGCGCTTTTCTGGTTTGGCTGCTGAGTCCGGAGCCCTGCTGCGGGGGAAGGCTCATGCTGCCTCCAGGGTGTGTGCAGGACTGGGCCGGATGGCCTGGGCCAGCCCTACCACCCTCAGCACAAAAGGTTATGCCTGATAAAGAGACCTGTGCCTGGAGCTTAGATCTTTATTCCATATCCCCAAGTCTGCGGAGCCAGAGAGACCACTCTTCCCACCACGGAAGGAATGGAAGGCCCTGAGGTCCCTCCACACACCCTCTTCCTCCTGCCCTTCCGCCTGCCCGCAGGGCTCGCACTTAAACTTCCGTCTCCAGATTCACAAGGCATCCTAAGCCACCCAAAAGGCAAAGTAGAAAAACTTCGCAAGGAGATTCAGTTTCACACAGACATGATGTAAGTTCTCTTAGTTGACGCTCTATGGGTCTCTTTGCCTGTGAGGGTGGCTGTAGCCAAAGGCCGTGGGCTGGGGGCCTAAATAGTAGAAATGTATACTCGCAGGGTTCCAGAGAGGCTGGCAGTGTGAGATCAAGGTGTTGTCAGGGTTAGTTCCTTCTGAGGCTGTGAGGGAGGATCTGTGGAAGGCCCCTCTCCCTGGCTGGTAGGTGGCCGTCCCTCCCTCCCCCGCCCCGTCTCTTCCCTGTACACCTTACTCCCTCTGTGCCTGTCTGTGTCCACATTTCCCCCTTTTATAAGGACAATGGTCTTGCTGGATGAGGGCCCACCCTAATGACCTCATCTTAACTAATTATATCTGTAATGACCCTATTTCCAAATAAGGTCACATTCTGAGGTCCTGGGGTTTAGGACTTTCTAACTTCTGGCTTTTTCCTTAGTGCTCATTAGAAGAACAGCCTGGTAACGGCTATATGGCCCAATTTTCCAGAGCTGGTGCTGAAGTACATAGTTTATGGACAAGACTGACCCTGCTGTCAGGTCCACTGGCCAAAACAGCTTAGAAAGAGTCTTTCCATAATGATCAAGTGCGGCAACTCAGGTTATTATTAAGATGTAATGTACCTAAGTATATAAATTTTGTGCCTTCCTTCTAGAAAGAACAGTCAATGGCAGGAATTTCATTTTGTTCAAGTATTCCCAAGAGAGAACGAATATTTATGATCCAGCCAAAGGGAATCCAAGAGTAGCAAAGAGTCTGATAATCTCTGGGAAGCACATAAGGCATGGGACACGTTGGCCCTAATGTGGGGATTACTTTATTAGGGGTACCCTGAGTAAGGAGGCTCTTGCCATAATAGTCAATACTTTGCTTATACATCACCTTGCAGTGTACAAAGCAGTTTCAAATATATGATCACGTTTCCTTTCTTAGCACTGTTGTTTAAATGAGCAGAAGAGAAATGATCTTTATTGGTAGTGGAGGAAAGAAGGTCTCATAAGGGGAATCGAATCGTCTAAAGTTGTGTAGACAGTAGGAGGTAGAGACAGGCTTCATGTACTCTGATCTGAGGTTCAGTTGTCTTCTTCTTCATTTTTTATAACTATGGAATGTATCCTTTACATTGAAGAATGTGTAAAACACATATGCAAATTAAGAAATAATGATGAAATGAATGCCATACATCCACCCTTTGGGATAAAGGAATGGAATGTTCCCAGTTCCCGTCCTGTGAAAGCCCCTGTTTGCTCCTCCCTAAGTACATTGCCCTCCTTCCCCCAGAAATAACTCAAACTCTTACTTTTGTGTTAATAATGATCTTGGGGCACCTGGGTAGCTCAGTCAGTTAAACGTCTTACTCTTGATTTTGACTCAAGTCATGATCTCACGGTCGTAGGATTGAGCCCCACATTGGTCTCTGCACTGAGCATGGAGCTGGCTTGGGGTTCTCTCTCTCCCTCTCTCTTTCTCTCTGCCCCTCCCCTACTCTCATGCATACACACTGTCTCTCTCTCGAAAGTAAATAATAAATAAAAATAAAACTTAAAAAATAATGATCTTGCTTCTCTTATAGCTTTATCATGCAAACAAGCATCCTCCATGACCCACTGATTTGGAAAAACTGAGTAGTGAGGGCACCCCTGGCTGGAAGGAAGGGGCAGATGAAGGCTCCCAGGAGAGAATGAGCCCATCTCTGGCTCAGAGTTGGGCTTCTTTCTGCTGCCCAAGGAGTTTGAAAAGCCCCTTTGGGGAAGTCCCCGTAAGGCTTGGAGTGAGTTCTGAGCACACAGGGCTCAGGAGAGTCAGGGCTGCCGACTCGGGGGTAGCATGGAGCTAGTGTTGGATCTCTGGCAGCAAGATGTTCTGTGCAGCTTGCTGCTGAGTGTTTTCTGCTCGGAAGCCTCTCACGGGCTGTGTCCCCTCAGGTAGCAGGACACCAAAGCAGGACTCCTTGGAGCAGTGAATGTCTCTGGGGTCCGCAGGCAGCAGCCCTGCTTTTAATGTGGAGGCCCCCGCACTCTGAAAACTCACACCCTTCAGTTCTGGTTATTTTCTTGCATTATTTCGTTGGTGAAATCCATGTCCTCTCTCCTTCTGAATTTTCTCTTATTTGAAGCTCAACTTCTGGACTTGGAATTTCTCCCTGCTTTTCTTTCACATTTTCTACATCTCATCTTTCCAGGAGAATTTCATAACTTTCACTCCCAGCACTTTAATGAATTTTTTAATTCGTGCTGCCATGTTTTTAATTTTCAAGAGCCAATTTTGTTTCTTCAATATTCACTCATTTCCTTGTTTTTTTTTTTTTTTTTTTTTAAGTAGCATTCTGTCTTTTTTTCAAGGAGGGAAAAATCCTGTTATCTCTGAGGTGATTAAAGCTATTTGAAAATTCTTTCTTCTCTTAATTAGTGAGGTCTCACGGCTAATAATTTTTAGAATAGGGATTCAAACTCAGGCAGTGTGACCTCAGAACCTGCTCTCTTGACCCTGTCCTAAAACACCTTCACTTTAATAAACATCAGATTCTGGCCTTGCTGAGAAGTCACACTGAACACAAACCTCAAATTTTTTTCCTTTAGTAATCTCACTGAAGCTGAATGAAAAAATTTAAAGAAAGACAAAGTCACAAGGACAGGGAGAAAAGCATCGATTATTGCAATAACAAAATACTGGAAGCTGGATTTTTGTGAGAAATTAATGAGAAAATTCACATAAAAGGCTTAATACAGTGTCTAGCACCTAATAGGTGCAGCGTATATGTTAGTTGTTATTATTTAAACATTTTTTGTGAATGTTTATTTATTTTTGAGAGAGAGATAGAGTGCAAGCTGGGGAGGGGCAGAGAGAGAGGGAGACACAGAATCCAAAGCAGGCTCCAGGCTCTGAGCTGTCAGCACAGAGCCTGCTGCAGGGCTCCAATTAACCAGCTGTGAGATCATGACCTGAGCCAAGTCCCACGCTTAACTGACTTGAGCCACTCAGGTGCCCCTAAATGTTAGATATTATTAATGTAATGTTATACCTACTCTAAAAAAGAAAGAATGAGGGGCACCTGAGTAGCTCAGTGGGTTAAACGTCCAACTCTTGATTTTGGCCCAGAACATGATCTCATGGTTGTGAGATGGACCCCACCCCCCCAATCGGGGTCCATGCTGGGCACGGAGCCTGCTTAGGATTCTTTCTCCTTCTCCCTCTGCCCCTCCCCTGCTTGTGCGCATTCTCTCTCTCTCTCTCTCTCTCTCAGAAAGAACTTCTTTAAAAAATTCTAAATGTGTTTGTGTATCATTTAAGAGCTTCCTTGTACTTAACTAGGTCCTTACTTCCATATGTGAATGTTAAAGAAGGGGGAAAAAAAACCTTTATCATGATATTGGCATAATATTATAATTTTGGGGGTTCAATTGATTTTTATTTTATGGGGAAAATATCTGATATGTAATATATAGAGAAAAGAAATACATTATCAAAAATATGAATACATGTAATTTAATGGCATATTAGAACTTCATACATCTTAGTTAAAATGGAAAACCCCCATAGACAATACTATACTAGTATGAAAACAGCAAATGAATTATTATTTAAAAAATTTTTTTAATGTTTATTTTTGAGAGAGAGCACAGGCAAGGCAGGGGAGGGGCTAAGAGAGAAGGATACAGAGGATCTGAGGTGGGCTATATGCTGACAGTAGAGGAGCCCAACAAGGGGCTCAAACTAGAAAAGCACAAGATCCTGACCTGAGCTGAAGTTGGGTGCTTAACTGACTGAGCCACCCAGACACCCAAGCACATGAATTATTATATGAAAGTATAACCTCTCTATCATGGCAAAAGTAAATACATTCAAGAAACATTTATTGAACACTGACAATATAGTTTTAAAAAACGAGGTGCTGATTCTGGGGAGAATCAAAAGATAAGTTCTTGATCTATACTTGCAAGAAGCTAAATAGGGGAGACAGATATTCACCAGTTAACTATAAATCAAAGCAGAATTAAGTAATGATTTCAACAGAAGTACAAGCAAAGTGTACACAGCAGTTGGGCAAAAGGAATAGTTAATGCCAAGCAAAGGAACTGATAAAAGATTCACAGAGGAGGGAGCATTTGAACTTGCTTTGAGGCTGGACCAGGGCTCCTTTGGTAGAAGGAAGTACAAAAACAAAGCCCTTGAAACAGGGGAATGCATTGCCCATTCTAAGCCCTGTCTGGCTTTCAATGTATTGTCTATCTTCCCCTTACTGTAGCCAGGACATAGGCATGGTTTAAATGTTGAATGTACTTAAATGAGCTCATTGGTTGATTTTATTTGTCAGGTAGACAGTAATCTTGTTAAGGACAGATATCCTGTCAAATAATTCTTTTGTATCCCCCCGTCCCGCCCCACTAATCTCAGAGTGTTGGTATATGGCAAGTTCTCTGTAAATACTTGCTGGATACAGGAGGTTTTTTTTTTTTGTTGCTTAGATAATACATTTCAATGTAGGAAAACTTGGAGGGCAGGAAAGCAGTACATAAAGAAAATATTAGGACTCTAGGATTCCAATCATTTCAAGAATATTTTAAAGTGAGCTGTAAATATAGACGCATCTTTTTAAGGAATCTAAAGACTGATCACAAAACAAACTAAGAAACTCTGGAGTCTTCAAGCAGGAGTTTTTCATACCACCAGCCATTGCAAAAAAAAAAAAAGCCATAAAAAATGTACTTTATTGTTGCTGAAAGTGCTCATTAAAATATTGAGGAGTTCTAAGAAAGCATCCCCTCAGAGCTAGGTCACATAGGAAACCATGACTTGGTTCTAGGATTCCAAAAACAGAAGGACCGTGGCTATTCCTTGAGCAGTGTTTATGTTGTTGGTCCTCATTGTGTAGCCCATTGGACTACTAGAAACATCTAAGCCATCTGCTTGACTGCCTCAGGAGATTCTTGCTCTTGGAATGGGGCTTGTTTTAGTAAAACAAATTTTCTGTTTATTAGTTATCCACTGTACAATTAAAAGCTTGGATTCAACAACTAAACTGTCTACCACATATCCAGTCAATTGTCATGGCTTCCCATTGATCACCATTCTGGGCAGTGCAGACGCTCTCTTCATGCTATGAACTTCTAATAAGTTGATCACCTAGAACCCTCATTGCTGCAAGAATTTGGCATGGGTGAGAAGACCCTAAAAGATGGGCTTCCATACCTGAAGAATTTTTGAAGAAAATTGTATATGTCTGCAAGCCCTTTGAGAAGAACAGATTCTGGAGGAATGATGGGAGATCTTGTGAAGTATAAATCCTGGTAGAATAATTTAATCATTTTCAGGGACATGTGGTAAGCCAAATTGAGGGAGAGGAAGCCAAAGTTGCAGTGTGCCTTGACTTTACAAAGATCTTTGTTCTGTGCTAACAAGAATACTCATCTAGAAATGGAAAACAAAGTAGTTCAGGGGCACACACATTTGTGCAGTTCTAAAGATGAAGACACATCTCCTTCCCTGGGCTCTGGCTTTTTTTCTGCCTAGGATGATGGTCTCACTTCCATGACAGTGTGGGGACATGAAGGGAATGTTCCCAGGGTATTTCCTTCCCACAAGAAATAATAGAGAAGTAGGGCACACAGCAATATCTAATGTTTACATGTTGCTCTGGAAGTTTGCAAAGCATATTGCATGAAAAATGGCTGTAGGAGAGAGAGAGAGAGAGAGAGAGAGAGAGAGAGAGTGTGTGTGTGTGTGTGTGTGTGTGTGTGTGTGTAGGAAAGGTTGGGAGACCAAAAGAAGCAAAAGACTAGAAGGTCCTTTGAATGAATTACCTTTCACTCCTTACATTTTTAATGAGCAAGTTTTCCGTGCCTAGAAATGCCCTGTGCTAAGAATACTGGATTCAGGAAAGCAGTTCAAACATTATTTTTGCCCCAAAGGATGTTGTAGTAACTGAATTTGCTTGGTGGAAGGTCTTTTGCATCCTTGGTGGTTAAGCTTGCACCAAATTCAACTGGGATGAACTGAAGAAACTTAACCTGCTGTCATTCATATAGTGCCCATCCTAGAGAACTCAGTTGGGCGGGTGTTTGATCTGTCAGCTGCAGTGGGACTTACAACTTTATGTGTTGGTTGCCTATTTTACATAATAAGCCCCCTAAGGACAGGAGCAATGGTTTTTTCTGTCTTCATGTTTTCTGTGCTTACCAGCATAGTGCCTAACAAATGTTTTGGAGAGGGAAGATAGAAGGGAGGGAAGGAATGTGCTGAATTCAAGAACCTAATGTGGGCCAGCCAATTGTAGGAGGTAAATGAGTGGAAGGAGAGGAAATTGGGAAGGGGAGAATTGGGTGTGGGCAGTAAGGCAGGGAAACGGTCCAAGGATGAGTGTAGTAGAATAAGAACCTAATCCTAAAGCACATTCTGCATCAGGACCAGAAGGGACCGACACAGAGGCTGTACTGGGGTACAAGGTTCCAGTTTCTGCCAGGTACCTTGGACAATGTTCTGGAGTCCTTGTGGAAGTGCCTTTGTCCCTCCTTGTGGTCAAGAAGAGGGTCACTGGGAATCTGGTATTTGATAATGCCAAGTGGCCCAGTGCCATCTCTAAAATTGTCTTCTGCCTCCCTCCCTGGTTGCCTTATCTCTTGTAATATTTTCATAAAGGGAAAATTAGGAGAAATGAATAGCCTGGGCTGCCTTCTTTTGCATTAGTCTTTTTTTAATATGAAATTTATTGTCTAATTGGTTTCCATACAACACCCAGTGCTCATCCCAACAGGTACCCTCCCCAACACCCATCACCCACCCTCCCCTCCCTCCCACCCCCCATCAACCCTCAGTTTGTTTTCAGTTTTTAAGAGTCTCTTATGTTTTGGCTCCCTCCCTCTCTAACCTTTTTTTTTTTTTCCTTCCCCTCCCCCCCGGTCTTCTGTTGAGTTTCTCAGGATCCACATAAGAGTGAAAACATATGGTATCTGTCCTTCTCTGTATGACTTATTTCACTTAGCATAACACTCTCCAGTTCCACCCACGTTGCTACAAAAGGCCATATTTCATTCTTTCTCATTGCCACATAGTATTCCATTGTATATATAAACCACAATTTCTTTATCCATTCATCAGTTGATGGACATTTAGGCTCCTCCCATAATTTGGCTATTGTTGAAAGTGCTGCTATAAACATTGGGGTACAAGTGCCCCTATGCATCAGTACTCCTGTATCCCTTGGGTCAGTTCCTAGCAGTGCTATTGCTGGGTCATAGGGTAGATCTAGTTTTAATTTTTTGAGGAAACTCCACACTGTTTTCCAGAGCGGCTGCACCAGTTTGCATTCCCACCAACAGTGCAAGAGGGTTGCCATTTCTCCACATCCTCTCCAGCATCTATAGTCACCTGATTTGTTCATTTTAGCCACTCTGACTGGCATGAGGTGATAATCTCAGTGTGGTTTTGATTTGTATTTCCCTGATGAGGATGCGACGTTGAGCATCTTTTCATGTGCCTGTTGGCCATCTGGATGTCTTCTTTAGAGAAGTGTCTATTCGTGTCTTCTGCCCATTTCTTCACTGGATTATTTGTTTTTCAGGTGTGGAGTTTGCATTAGTCTTATTTCCTCCAGAACTGTTGTGTTTCTTCTTTTATGTTCTTTACAGTTCTGACACTGTTTTACACAGAATGGGTGCTTCGGAAACTCTAGTTTGATAACCTCTCTTTACCCCTGATGGAAATGCTAGGGAGACCACCCTACTTCCTGGTTCCTTTCAGGTCAAGAGGTATCTGTAGGGCAGCTGCAGTTTGGAAGATACCCCCTAAGGTGCGTTTTCATTTCCTTCTTTGCCAGGGAAGTTGCCCTTTTGTTTGGGGCTAGGGGCTGATAAAAAAAATAAATTCTAAGGATCTCAGTAAGCTTCATCCTGGGAATTGGGTCTAGAATAGAGGTTGACCAGAGGAGGGTGAGGTAAATAGCAGGTCAGAGGATGAAGCCAAACAAAGTGAAAAGGGAGAGAGGAGGGCTAGGAGAGGAATGCAAGAGGCTGTGTAACCCAATGGGTCAGTGGAAAGTATTCTGGACTGTTCCAGAGATAACTATCTCGATGCTTATTGCTAGAGTTACTTCTGGTTCACATTTGAGTGAGTGTATGCATGTGAAAGGCCAGTGAAAGAGTAATACATCCATTTCTCAGGAGGAGACAAGGCAAGAGAGGGACTTCCCTTTGGCTTAAGCTCTTTGACACGTAGACAGAGAATAGTGTCACACAGGATGGGATACAGCTAACCCTCTCCTGTCCTTGAAGGAGAACAGACTTGCATGACTTTGCAAATCTTACTTCTATTTCAGTTACTGACAAAAGATAGCCTGTAACCTGTTTGTACAGAGAAAAATGAGTATTTCAGAACAGGAAACGTCATCCTGTGCACAGAGGGTAGTAATTCGGACTCCTGAAGGGCTTGATGCAATGTGGGATGTTGTTTTCAGGAAAAGTTCAATTTGGTGTCTGATGTCACAACCAAATATATGCCTGTCACTGAGTACTGTTTGACTTTTGTCCATGAAGATGGAGAGAATGCTCTCGAAGAGAAGGAAAGAGCTTTGTACTGATGTTGCCTAGCAACCGAAATCTACTTTTTTTTTTCCAATTTGTTTTTAAAAATTCTACATCATGTTAAATTAATCTGAGTCTGAGGCATACACTTTTTGTTTGTGTTTAATGCTGCTGTACACATACAGGAAAGTGAAAACCCTTCCTTTTGGGTATTTAGTTTCCTAACTGGGCTACAGTGTCTAGGAGCAACTGTCATCATCTCGAGGAGTATGTACAATTTGGGCAGAAAGGGTCCATGGAACAGTCCTGAGCATCTATTCTCCCAGCTGGGGTTCAGCTTCTCTGGCCCTGTGCTGAAGGCTGAATCATCCTTCGTGACCATATCCTGTCTGGTTCTGGACCTCAATCCATGGGGGCCATGTTTTTATCAGCCCAGTCTACATTTTGTCTCTGCTTCCAGCTAATGGGTCCGTTTGCCTAAATGACTTGCTGTGGTAGTGCCTCACTGATGATTCTGTGGTTTTAAAGCATGGCCCCGGACTGGTGATTCAGGAGACTTGGGTTCCCATTGTAGCTTCGCCATTGACTTGCTGGCTAAACTTGAGCAAGTTGCTTGGTGCATCAGTTACACGTGGTAAACTGTGCTGCAGGAACAAATAAATGCTGACGTCTCTGTGGCTTCATACCATGAAGGTTAGCTTCTTGCTTATGCAATGTCAGATGAGCATTTGGGAACTCCCCAGGGCAGCTTTCTCCAGGATGATTCAGAGATGCAGGCAGCTCTTATGACTTCTACCACCTCAACATGGGGGCCACCAAGGGGAAAGAGAGATGGAGGGACATATCAGGTCTTCACTATTTTAGCCAGGACGTGGCATGTCATTTCTGCCCACTGTGCATGGGTCAGAACTAGTGACATGGCCACAACCTCACTTCAGGAGAGACTGGGAAATGTAGGAGAACATTCGCAAAATTTGGTGAGCAGAAGCTGTCTGTGCCACTCTTGGTATCTTTGAGCCTTACTCTAGTCATGTGCAAAATGACAGGGTTGGACTAGGTTATTCCTGAGGGCCCTTTTACAGCCGTAAAGACCTAGGAGGCAATGACGACCCACACTGCCATGATTCCAGATTAAGTATTCAAGCTTCTCCTCTAAACAGCTCTATTATATACACATATATATATGTATGTGTGTGTGTGTATATATATATATATGTGTGTGTGTGTGTATATATATATGTTAATTTACTTATTCTGAAAGAGAGAGAACAAGCTGGGGAGGGTCAGACAGAGAAGGAGAGAGATAATCCTGAAGCAGGCTCTGTGCTGTTAGCACAGAACCCGATGTGGGGCTTGAACTCACAAACCATGAGATCATGACTGAGCGAAAATCAAGAGTCAGACCCTTGACTGAGTCACCCAGGTGCCCCAAAGGAGCTCTATTTTTAAAAAGGAAGGTATTAGCATTATCTTTACCCACTTATTTTATTGTACTAGATTGAAAATTCTCACTTTTCTTTTTACCATAAAAACTAGTTCATATTTTTAGAAAAATCAGACAAATTAGAAAAAAACCATTTGTGTAGGTTAAACTTTTTTCAAAACCAATTTTTGGCTGGAAGGATTTAAGACAATTCTAATTATTTATTGTCCTAATAACTTCTTAAGCAGACGATGAAAAAAATGTACAGTGTGTACAAACAACTCATTTTTCACTGAGAAAAACATCTATTTGACTTTTCTGTGTCAAGGATTATAAAGTTATCTCTAAATTAGTGCTGAATTCTTGAGAAGTAAGTAATTTTATTTTTTTTTTTATTTATTTATTTATTTATTTTTTTTTTTATTTTTGGGACAGAGAGAGACAGAGCATGAACGGGGGAGGGGCAGAGAGAGAGGGAGACACAGAACTGGAAACAGGCTCCAGGCTCTGAGCCATCAGCCCAGAGCCTGACGCGGGGCTCGAACTCACGGACCGCGAGATCGTGACCCGGCTGAAGTCGGATGCCTAACCGACTGCGCCACCCAGGCGCCCCGAGAAGTAAGTAATTTTAAATGAGGAACAGACACAAGGGAAGGGGAATTCAAGTTTACTTGTTGTTGTTTTTTTTTTAAGTTTATTTATTTATTTTGGGAGAGAGAGAGAGAGAGCAAGCTGGGGTGGGGCAGAGAGAGGGAGACGATCTCAAGTGGGCTCCACACCATCAACATGGAGCCCAAAGTGGGGCTCGAACTCACAAACTGTGAGATCATGGCCTGAGCCAAAACCAAGAGTTGGATGCTTAACTGACCGAGCCACCCAGATGCCCCAAGTTACTTGTTTTTTTAAAAAAGATATGCCCATCAAAATCTACAAATAAATCCTTTTAATTCCATCCTTATTCCCTGATAAGTGGGATTTCTGGCAGTTTGGTAAAGGGCTCTGGGCGTCTATCCTTTGATGATAGCCAGCCGCTGGCCTTGGTAGTGGATGACCCCATAGTCTACGTGCTATTCAGTTCTACACAACATCTTCAGTCCTTTTTGTTTTTTGGACAGATGGAAACATTGCCTAAATTCTTTCAGAGGTCATTATTTAACGAGTACACCCAAATCAAATGGATTCTAGACCCATTCTTCCATTTTGGATTTTTAGCAGCGTTGTTTTTGTTTTTTTTTTAAATGTTTATTTATTTTGAGATTGGAAGAGAGAGAGAAAGCAAGCCAAGGGACAGAGAGAGAGAGAGAGAGATGGAGGGAGAGAATCCCAAGCAGGACCCGTGCTGTCAGCACAGAGCCTGACATGGGGCTCGAACCCACAAACCGCGAGATCATGACCTGAGCCGAAATCAAGAGTCAGACGCTCAACTGACTGAGCACCCAGGCGCCCCACAGCGTTGTTTTTAATTTAGCACATTACCTGCAGTTTTTAAAATTCCATAAATCTCTCTTGCTCTGGGATAGGGCATGTGTCATAGTTGGTTATTCTGCCTGGTGTTTCAAAATGTGGATGAAAGCTGTTTGACCCTCTTGCCTTCAAGGGGTGGGGTTATACCTCCATCTTTTGAATCTGGGAAGACTTGTGTTGCCTTGGTCAGGAGAGTATGGCAAACATGATGGGCTGTGGCTTCTAGAGTGTGATCCGAAAAGGCCATGCTGCTTTTGCTTTGGTCATTGGAATGCATGGTCTTGGAGTCCTGAGTTGTCATGTGAAAAGTCTGATTGCTCAGAGGCCACCATGCCATGAGGTGCCCAGGACATGTAGAGAGGCCATGTGCAGGGGAATCTGACCTGTGATCCCAGTTCAGTTAGGTTTTTGAAATCATGTGAGCCCAGGCACTGGACATGTGAATGAAGAAGCCTCCGAAAGATCCTATCCCCTACCCACTCAAGTCTTCTTTATAAAGGCTTCAATCTTTGTGGAACAGATGGAAATATTCCCAATTTTCCCTGTCTGAATATCTGACCCACAGAACCTGTGGGTTTAATAAAACAGTGGTTGCCAGTACAGTTACCGTCCCTGCTGGCTTAAAATTGGGACTATGCATTATCATACTTTTTGTCCATTTATAAATGGAAAATCTTAACATATTTAGCAGCAAAATTCATATACTTAAGGGGGTTTTTTCTTCAACAAGACCACATTCAAAACCCATGTAATTTTATTTGATTTCTTGCTTCCCTACTGCATGAAATTCTAATACTTGAGGGCATGGATTGGATCTTTTCATCCCTGTATGCCCTGAGTCTGGCACTTAGGAGGCATTTAGCACATGTTAATTGAATGGAAAAAGACAAATATTGACACCAACATTGACAGATGCCATAGGTTGCTAAGAGATTTTATTAACCACAATGGTTAAGAACTTAAATTGCGAGGTTAAAGAATCTATTCTAATTGTCAGTTACCAGGGGTTGGCAAACTATGCATGGGCCACATCCACTCTACTGCCTAAACAGCATTGCTCGTTCATTTATGTATGGCCTATAACTGCTTTTGTACTAGAGTGGCAGAGTTAAGTAGCTGTAACAGAGCGTGAATGGCCTGCAAAGCCTAAAATATTTAGTATCAAGTCCTTTCCAGAAACACTTTGCCACCCCCTGAGTTGGACAACCTGAATGTTAACTTAGTAGCTTATGAAAACACAGAATTAGTATAGACTCCCATGGTGGTTCTCACACTTAGGTGAGCATCACAATCACCTGGGAGGCTTGTTAGAGCGCAGAATGCCTGCCTCTCTCCTCCAGAGTCTGATTCGGTAGGTCTAGGGTGGGGTCTGAGAGTCCGCGTCTGAACAAGTTCCAAGGTGGCCTTGGTACTGGTGGTCTGGGGACCATACTTCGAGAAGCATTGGAGTAGAAATAGAAATAAAGAGAGACACGTGAAGTCCTACTCCTGGCTCTGTTGTGAATCTCCAGCTGGATGATCTCATGCAAGGATCTAATTTCCTCGCCTGTAAAGGTAGGAGATGGGCCTAATACAGGCCTTCCCAGCTAAGGTCCCAAGATACTGATTCCCTTAGCCCTCAGGGAGGCTGGATGGAGCCTTTAGCCAGTAGCCTCCTGCCCTAAGCAACCTTCTTCATCGACCCCAGAATGCTTTCCAAATATTGTCATTTTCTACGTGTGCTGTGATACATAAAACTTCGAGAAGTGTTGGGACAGAGGATATTTAAGGTCTTTTAAGCTCTGAGATATTATGGGTTTAGATGTTTTGGTTGATAAATACCTCCATGTCAAATATATGTTGACCATTGTCCACTGATCGTATCCACACCATGCATATGTGGCATTTGCATTTCTTCCTTATAACTCAGGCTCTGGAGATGCTTTCCTGCTTTGTTCCTTACTTTTTCTCAGACCGAGTTCAGGTATCTGATAGCTTATTCTAAAGCACATGGATTCGATGTTCATTCAGTCATTCAATCCTTTTTGGCACTTTTTCATTGTTGGGGGCTGCCTGGGGTTTATTCCTACTGCCCTTTATTTGTTTACTTTTTAAAAATGTTTATTTATTTTGAGAGAGAGATAGAGAGCGAGTGGGGGAGGGGCAGAGAGAGAGGGAGAGAGGGAGGGAGACAGAGAATCCCAAGCAGGCTCCACACCATCCCATCAGCACAGAGCCTGATGTGACGACGCTCAATCCCACAAGCTGGGAGATCATGACCTGAGCCAAGTCAGATGCTTCACTGAGCCACCCAGGTGCCCCTCCTACTGCCCTTTAATAACACCATCCATATTCTCCCAATGGCGATGCGCCTGGAAAGTGAGGCTGCATTATTTTTCCACCGCTTCTTCTTCTTCTCTGCTCCAAGAGAGAGAAAAACCAGAGACAGCTGCAAAGAGACAAGAAACCTTTTCTTCCTGTCTTAAGGGTTCTCCCTGGCATGTTGTGACTTTATAAGTGTTGACTGACTCAATGAATAAGTGGATGGCGTGGTGTGGTGTCTACGGGGCAGTCCGTGGTCAGGCCCCACTGCTTACTGCTGTCTATCATGCAGGCGCACTCTCTTTATGTATACATGTTTGCGTGCCTATGTGTGCATGTATATGTGGACATGTACACGTACATACATGCATATACAAACACATATTTTGGGAAAGTCACTGCTGTGCCGAATCGACTTCATAGTCGTTTCCACGCACTTCAGGATGTCTTGAATACCTACTAAGCTCAAGTTTGTGTAAGATGTTGTACAAAGAAAAGCTAGACATGGCTGTTATTTTTAGTGAGCTTCCAATTTGCCCCATGATTATGCTTTGGAAAACGAGCCGAGAGAGAAGGTGGGCGAAAGTGCTTTGCTGAGAAACCATCTTTTGTTGGAGGGATTGATTGGTTTATAGTCTTCTGTCTAGTGCCTCCAAATGATCTCAAAATGGAATTAATTTGTTGCATGGTGAGCATGAGTCAGCCTCTAGTGAAGTGGACACACTGTGAATTCCAGAGGCAGCACAGCCAGAACACAATTTAGGAAAGTGGAAAGCCGGGCTTGGAAGGAAGCCTGCTTTAGAATAAGCTGATGATCTAAGGTACACGGTGTACCTTTTCGCACTGAAAAACTCTCTGGTTTTGTTGTGTATAGGGGTTTAAAAGGCCATTTGTAACTTTTGGCATTACAGCTTCTCTTTTGTAGGGATTTTGCACATTTGCCTGTCTGGGACTAAATGTCTGATTTGCTGCCCAATCTTAACCGGACATAATTGGTACTGAATGATTGATTTGACAAATGTTTATGGAATGCCTACTCTTGAGAGTTGCTGGTGTAGCTACAGAGATGAATAAGATATGATTCCCATCCTCAGGCCGGTGGAAGAGAGGGAAACACCATAAACACCACGATGACATAAATCCTGAGGAAATGTAGAAGGAGGAAGTAACTACCTGAGTAGCCAGGGAAAACCTCATGGGGAGAAAAAACACATTTGAGGTTTGACATCCGAAAAGTTGTAATATACCGTATGGTGCATTGGGATGGCCTCCGGTGCACTCACTTAGTGAATTTTTGGATTGAAATCAAAGCCTGGAAAATACGATGGCAAACAGAAACTGCTCTACACTAATATGGCTGCATTTTAAAAAGGGGTTGATGTTTTTACTGCGAAAGAAATGTGCTGTGGAGTGCCTCCCTGAGTTTGGAGAGGCTAAGATGGCTGAAGCAGTGTCTGGGAATCGAGGTGGAAAGGTTTATTGTTCTGCATAGCAGAGGGAGAAGGTTGGGAACCGGAAGGATTGATGGAGAAGAGTGATGAGAGGGCCAAGAGGAAGTGAGAAGCCAGTTAGATCTTGGAGAGTGGGTTTCTAAGTGGCCTGCAGTGGAAAGGAATCCCCAGCGGTGGAACGGTCTAACCATGCAAGGACATGGTGGTCCAATGCTCTACTTGAAGGTGCCTGCGTGTTGAGATGCATTGCTGTATGGCTGGTTCTGTGTGGGGGTGAGATCAAGAGCATGAACGAGAAGTCAAGAAATTCCAAGGTGGAACTAACCCATGAATGAAGAGCCCTTAGACCACAGGTAGACCTGAGAATCCAGGCTTCTCTGAAATCTGCTATAACCTTGGCAAAAGCATTGAGCTTTAACCAGGAATGAGGGTTCATGGCAGTTTTCTCTAAAGTTTGGAGGGGGAGTGGTGGTTTTAGCAGCTAATATCCAGGTTTCAACTCGAAATACAGAATTTGCTGCACAGTACCACCTTCCCTATGCTGGCGTCTTATGCAATAGTAATTACTTAGTGATATTGTATAGGATAAAAGAATAGCTTTGATACAAAACTTGGGTTCTCTGAAGCTGAGATACCAAATTAATCTGGAACACATGAACTTTTTACATCATTCTTACTTTATTCTGCTCATATACCCATTTTGTTATGAGCGAGGTGTAAATCAATGAAGGAACAAATAAGAACAGTTACAAATTAGCTTCTTTTGAGACATTTACTTTGGCAGCCTTGGTTAATTGTGTGGGTTATGATGCGAATTCCTCTGATCCTTGGCCAAACACGCTGATTTTGTCACACATGATTTATTGCGGCTTTTAGATTAGTAAATATCTTTCACATTGGAAATTGCTGGGTTTGGCAATGTGCTGCTTAAGTATAAATTAGAAATTTGTTTCTATCAACTGGATCAAGTGTTGGAAGAAGTCCCATAATTTGTCTTCAGAAAAGCAACACAAAATGTTTTTCTCTAGAGACACAATGTAAATCGTTCAACAGAACGTTTATTGAGGGCCTGCTACATGCTTAGAACTGTTCTAGGAGCTGAAGGAGGAACAGAGGTCCTGATTCTGTTCATGAGGTGGTAACCCGGAAACATACCTAATCAAATGATAATCAACAACACGATAAATGTGAAAAGTCAAATGAATAGTAAAGTGTTGAGTATTCACCTGTGTCAAGGGAGACGAGCAAAATGGTGGGTGGGCATCAGAGATGTCTCTGAGGAGATTTGTCACAAGCTGCATTGTGAAAATACTCTTTATTTTTTAGAAGCTTTATTGGGCTAGATTTGGAATGACAAACTATACATATTTAAATTGTAAAATTTGATCTATTTTGGCATATGCATACACCTATGAAACCACCCTCAAGTCAAGATATGCTCTTAGTTTTCTTACACTCTTCTGTATTTCCTCCCCCTCATGCCTTTCCACCTCCAGGAGTCACTGGTCTGCTTGTTGTCACTGGAGTTTGTATCCACTAGAAATTTTTGTCTGGCTTCTTCTACATAATACAGTTATTTTGAAATTCCTCCAAATTGTTGCATGTGTCCATAGTTCACTCGTTTTGGTTTTTTTTCAATTGTTGAGAAATAACCCATGATATGGATATAGCACAATTACTTTACTCATCTATCTGTTGATGGACATATGGATTGTTTCCAGTTTTTGGTTGTTACAAATAACGAGGCTAGAACATTCATGTACAAGTCTTTGTTGGATGTATGCTTCTATTTCTCTCAGGTAACTACCTAGCAGTGCAAATAAATGGCTGGGTCATACGATCAGCTGGGACCTATGATCATATGTCAAACTATTTTCCAAAATGTTCCATTTCTAAAATGATTGTATTATTTTACATCACCACCAGCACTGTATGAGAATTCCACTTGTTCCACATCCACACCAAATTTGGTGTGGCTGGTCTTTTTAATTTTAACTGTTCTAATAGATGTGCAGTGGTATCTCATTGTGGTTTTAATTTACTAATGACTAATGATGTTGAACACTTTCTTTCTGCCTTTATTTACAGTCTAAATATCTTCTTTGGTGGCATGTCTATTCAAATGTTTTGTCCACTTTTTGTCAGGTTGTTTGTTTTATTGTTGACTTCTGAGAGTTCTTTATGTATTCTGGATTCAAGCCCTTCATCAGCTACATTTTGCTTATATTTCTCCCATTCTGTGGCTTACCTTTTCATTCTTCCAATAGTGTCCTTTGAAGAACAAAAGTTTTTGAATTTCAACGAAGTCTGATTTATGAAGTTTTTATCTTATTGATCATGCTTGTGGTGTCCTGTCCAAAAAATCTTTGGCCAACCCAAAGTCACAAAGTCTTTTTCCTAATTTTTATTTTTATTTTTTTAGAATTTTTATAGTTGTTGGTTTTGCATCAAGGGTTATGATCCATTTTGAGTTGTGAACTAAATTTTAAAGAAGAAGGAAGAGGATAATAAAATATGTGAGAACAAAGAAATCAAGGTGAGTGGTACAGGTGTGCTGGGGACAGTGAGGTGACTGGTTCGGGTGGAAATGAGACACTATGTTCAGTCTGTACTGCAATCATACGGCTTCCTCTCAGATCTGTGAATATGCCAACCTTCTTTTGCCTCAAGATCATGCACGTAATATTCTCTGGACCCAGAATGAGTTGCCCATCAGATCCTTGGCGCTGATCCCAGTCAACCCCAGTATATCCTTTGGCTCAGAACTCAAGTGTCCCTTACTCAAACCTTCTCTGACTGGGCTGCCATGTTGCACAACTCCATTTTAGGTGGACAGTGCCCCTGGAGTGGTGCAAAGTCATGGCGTTCCTCTTCACTAGTTTAAAAACCTTTGTTATGCACTTGTATCACAAACACAACTTTTACTTTACAGGGTTTATTTCAATTTGTATTGTATGATTGTGTCAATATTTGATTAAAATCTTTTCTCCCAGTAGACCATCAGCTTCTTGAAGGTAAGGTCTGTGTCTTCTTCCTTTATTAATGAACCTCCACTGACTTGCACAGTGCCTGGCACACACTAGATGCTTCATAAATATTTGTTAAAGGAAAGAAGTAAAGACATAGGACACAGAGGCCAAGTAGGACATAGATTCCATCTTGGGCCTTTTGGCCTCCTCAGTCTGGATTCTTCCCTTACTACCTAAAAGCTCTCTCTGCTCAAAGTATTCTGGAGGCTGCTAAGAACACATTTTGTGTGTGTCCTGGGGGAACACAGGGAGGATCTGTTTACTCCCCTCTGTGAGTTTTGGTGGGCTGCTCCATACTGCTTGATATGATTTCTCTACTAGATTGGGAGGAAGGGCTGCCAGTTGGGAGAGCATTGTGGTTTTGGACAAATTCATCTGTAAAATGAAGATGCTAATCATACAGGGCTGAAAGGAGATAGTGCATGTGCAACTGCCTGACACATAGTGTCTAATTAATGCTATTTCTTCTGGACTAAAATACCTTAAGCCTACAGTACCATTAAGAAGTTTGACAATACCAAATATATGTGAGAATGTGGGTCAGTAAGGTCTCCTACACACTGCTGGTAGGAGGGTAATTTGGTGTCTTCCCTTTGCAGAACTATTTTGCATTGTCTTATACAATGGAAACCTCATGTACTTCTGATTCAGAAACTCTAGTCCCAGGTACGGACCCAAAGGCGACCATCTCATGTTCATGTCCATCAAGACACATGCATAAGGATGTTCATATATGTCCTGTTTGTAAGAAGAATAACCAAAAGACAATGGTAATGGGCATCTTAGTCTTATGCCTTATTCCTGACTTTGAGAATGTTTCTTCATTAAGCGGAAGGCTAGCTCTGGATGGAGACAGATTTATTTGACCATGTTAAGGGAATATCCATCTATTTCTGTTTGATTAAGAATCTTGACTAAGAATGTATGTTCAATTTATCAAACACATTACTGGCACCTCTCATGAAAAGGATAATATAATTTTCATTCTTAGAATATGATATGGTGAAACGTGTCAATAAATTTCTTCTATATTGATACATTTTACATTTCTGGAGTAAACTCTGCTAGGTCAGATGCATTGCGTGATTATAAATGTATGTTATTTACTAACATTTTATGAAATTTAAAGTTAATATTCATACGTTGGTTTGATCCGTACTTGACTTTTCCTATTAAATCTTTGCTGGAGTTTGGTATCCATATTACTTCATTAAAAAGTATTTAGAAGTTTTCCCTCCTTTCTCATGCTCTAAAACAGTTCAAATAATGTTGGAGGTATGTTATTTAAAGACAAAGAATTCCCCTGTGAAGCTATCTGAGTCCATTACTTTTTCAATGGGAAGTTGGTGAGAGTGCTATGTGACGATTTTTCCTATTTCCTCTATAGAAACTGATCTGTTAAGACTAACTCTCTTGCCTAGAGCTGATTTAGGTAAATGTACTTTTCTAGCAAATTATGTGTTTTATCTAACTCTTCAAATTTTACTGTGCAAATTTATTTGCACATAATTGGGCAAAAAAGTTTATGTAATTATTATAATTTTCTATAGTTATAGTTTTTATTCTTTTACAAAAGTTTTATGTATCTGTGGCCTCTTCTACTTTTCCTGTGGTTTGTGGTTATGGAACAAATCCCTCCAAATTCCAGTTGCTTAAAACAACAACACTGTTGTTTTGCTCATGGATCTATAGGCCAGCTAAGCTAGGCTGGACCTTAGTCTCCAGGCTGCAGTTTTGGTTCAGTTCTGCTCCAACTGTCTCTCATCCTCTCTGGTCCAGGGGCTTCCCAGGGGTCATCATGCACAACATAAATGAGAGGCACACAAGAGGACCCATGGAATCACATGATGCCTCTTGAGTCATTCAGCAAGGTACTTGTATGCTGTCCTTTAAACCCACATTTCATCGACTGACACAAGTCACATGGCCAAACCCAGCATCAGTGACGTGGCAAAACATACCCTGCCTACTATAGTTGATGTTACTATAAAGTCACATGACGGGGCGCCTGGGTGGCTCTGTCGGTTAAGCATCCGACTTCAGCTCAGGTCACGATCTCATGGTCCGTGGGTTCGAGCCCCGCGTCAGGCTCTGGGCTGATGGCTCAGAGCCTGGAGCCTGCTTCTGATTCTGTGTCTCCCTCTCTCTCTGCCCCTCCCCCGTTCATGCTCTGTCTCTCTCTGTCTCAAAAATAAATAAACATTAAAAAAAAAGTCACATGGCAAAGGAAGTGGCTATATAATTCTACTACTGAGTGGTCATAAGAATGGGGGACAATACTTTATTCTACCACAGTCTGCTCTTTTATCTATTTTTTTACATCCCTCTCACACGCAGAATATACTTGCTCTTACACAAGACATGCCGAAGTCTCATCCATTTGTCATATCTGGGATTTCATTTATATTCGTTTTGAATTTGGTCCCTCTCGACTGAGAGAACTGTGAATTTAAAGACAATCATTCCCCTTGCTCATGTGGCATACAATGATGGAACAGAGGCAGGTTAACTTTCACAAGGACACCCACTCAAAATCGGGCTGACGAAGAGGTACAGGACTGTCACTGGTTTATAACAATACTCAAATCCTCTGGGCAATGTTGCCTGGCCCCCTTATTCTGGGGGTAGAGAATTTTTCTTTATTAGCCTGCACTTTATTCCCTGGGAAGAGGTCCCTACTTTATTGTTCTCTGTGGCCCTTGACTCTGCTCTCTGGAAGGTTCTTTCTTTATCATCATATTCCTTAGCCACTTCTGAAGCAGACATTGAAGAATATGCTATCTCAGTCTGTTTCCTGCCAGTAGAGAATTGGAGAAAACAAAGGCTTATGTCTTAAATGGTTATAGTCTTTCTTAATCCTGGCTGGCAGCACTTTTGACAATTCATTAAATTCTATAAAGAACACAGAATACAGAAACATATACTTATCCCAATGTAGTAATGCTAGTACATAATTAAAATAAAGGCTGGAATGAAGACTCCTCTATCAATTGGAGGTTTAAAAAGTCCCTTAAATAACTGGTAACTCAAAGATTTGAAATCAAAACCAAATTTTAGAATATCTAGAAAAAAATGATAATCAAGGTATCATATGTCAGAACCCATGGAGCTGCAGGAGATCATCTGCATCAAATGGTTCCCAAAGCCTATGGATATGGTCTTAGCTTTTCCCAGCGTATGTATAATTAATTCTAGGGAGAGAAGCATATCTGAAAAAGAAGCATGAGTGTGGCTATCAACACAGATGGGGATCAAATATTTAGAAAACTCATGAAGTTCTTGAGAGACTTGGATTATGGTTAATGTTCTATGAATATATGTTCTATGTTTTTTGGTGCATAAATATTTTAAAAAAAACTGCTGTATCTTCTATTCAGATGCCTGTCTTATTCTCAGTTTTTTTATGAATTTATTTTTAAATAATCTCTACACCCAATGTGGGGCTCGAATTCATAACCCCGAGATTGAGAGTCTTATGCTCTACTGACTGAGTGGGGCATTGCCCCCAAATTCTTTTGCATATAGTAAAAATTGAAATGGTGACCCTCTCCTTTTCTTTGACTTTTTCATTTTCATGGTCCTTTGTTTATCTTTGAACACATATTCCTACTTGACTCTGTCTTTGACCACCTTTCTGTCTACTGGTGGTGTAAAGTTTTCTCTTTCTTGGTTTCATGACAAATGGGGCTTGCGTCATTTTCTTTCTCATTCTTCCTGTGGCTTTCTGATGATTCCCAAGAAGATAAGAAGATATTCTGACTTCAGACCACCATCTTTAAATTGGAAATTCAACTTTGGAATTGTAAAGCCTGGTGGGCTTTATGATAACATTTTGCAGTGTGTTGAGGCTAGTTTTGATTAAGTAAGACACTTTCAAGGGCAGCATAGTGACCAATACCTTGATCTTCCTGAGGAAAAGGAGGGCATCAAAATAACCATTTCTGGCTGTGTTTTCCAAAAAACTACCACATAATCTCAAAATTCCATAGGGAATATCTCCAAAGACACTTTCCTGATGTCCTTAGCCATGCTTCAAATGTTCATTCCTCCTGTGATTTTTAAAATGCATTATGTGAAAGGAAAATAATGTAAATAATGCGTGGAAGAACTTTGATGCCATTGAAGTAAATTGAAGCCAATTTAATGTGCATGGGTCCTGGTTTGCCTTGTTTAATCAACCTAGATAGAACTTGAAAGCTTTATACCATGAATGTTAATTTACATCATGAATGTTAGTTGATTGAGAAGTTTGTGGTAATTTTTTATAGAAGTTTGGCTATTAGAGTTTCATCAAGAATTACTTCCTTGATTAAACTATTGTTATTAAGGAGGAAATAAGATTGGACTGAGTCATTTTGAATTTAGTAATGTAACTGTATAAACATAAGCACTTCCTTTAATTGATGCTGTTTTATTAAAATATCACTTTTTGAACTGGAAAAAGAGAACAATATTGAAATAATTTTTATTTTAAGATATTTGATTCTTACCTAGAGTTTTGGAGTGCAGGTTTTCAGGAGTGTCTCTGTTGCTCATTATTCAAAGGAGAAAATCTGCTTTTTGTGGCTGATAATAGAGTAGTACATATTGTATTAGAATTATTCTCTGTAATTAGCATCTGTATTTGTTTCACTTAAGGATACTTCTGCTTACTGTGAGCATAAGTGCAAAATAAACAAACATTCAAAACAACAACTGCATCGCCAAATCTTAATGTGGTGGTTTTAAAACATGTACATGAATTCCTTGATACTCCTCCCTTCCAGGGATGGAGCTTAATGTCCTTCCTCTTGAGGGCGGGCTGCATTTAGGCTTGCTTCTAAGGAATAGAATATGGTGGAAATGATTGCATTTGGATTCCAAGACTAGGTAAGAAAAATCTTCGTGGCTTTTTCCTTGATCTCTCTTGGATCACTCACTCTGAGGGAAAGCCAGCTGCCATATTGTGAAGACTTGTATGTCTTCATTCATGTGGCATGTTCTGACAACAGCAAGGAACCGATGCTTTCTTCCAACAGCCATGAGAGTGCGCCATCTTGGAAGTAGATTCTCCAGCCCCCATTGCGTCTTGACATAACTACAGTCCTAGTCAATACCTTGGCTCAAACTTCATGAGAGAACTTGAGCCAGAACCACCTAGCTAAGCCACACTTGAATTCCAAATGCACAGAAACCCTGCTATAATAAATGCCTGTCGTTTCAAGTGGATAAATTTTTGTACAATTTGTTACACAGCAATAGATAGCTAAAATACTCAATGTGACCAATTTCACTCTCTCTAGGAAGACAGACTGACAAAGACTTTGCACCTATATTCCACAGAGTGCAAAGTAACTGCTTAATATCCACTACTTATTTTGTTTCCATTTCAATTTCCTGGTTCTGTTTTCAAAGATCTCAGTAGCCCTACAACTCCTTAACAGTTGAATCAATACTAAAGAAAAATAGGAAACCTTCAGTATTTTCTGGACTCAATGGAAGAAAAGACTGTTTTGGCCAATTGATGTGAACCTCTTGTCCAAATAGGGACTATTAGAAGCCTAAGTAGCTTTTGGCAAGGATTTCCAGAAATGAGGTGATTGAAATGGAAACTTCTCAGTTCCTCAGTTCCAAAAAATGCTAATAAATAGAAACCAACAACAGAAAAACAACATTAGCAACAACAGCAACAACAACAATGAATCCTGCTGACTTAATCCTAGGAGCTACTCATACTCCATGTAGACTGTAACACAGTGATTATCTGTAACTTGATATAGCAGATCATGGGCAGTCTCAGGAGTTGACACACTGGGCATGGAAAATGAAAAACAAATGGTGACAGAAGGACACAAAGGATTACACAATGGTTACCCTATCCAGTGTCAGGAGGTAAGGCAGGTCATTATAGCTGGAGCTTTGTTGGATTTATGGACCAACTGATATCTAAGCCCTTTTTCCACCAGAAGGAGGCAGGTTTTGACTGATGAACATTCAGTGATCAATTTCTTCCATCTCGTTTCCATCTTGAGACTGATTGATTACTTTCCCAGGTACCATATTAGGAGCTCCCCCCAAATATCTTGTCCACTTGAAACATGCCATTTTGAACTTTACTTCAACAGTCGCTAGAAGGGAGGCCTGGTCCCCAAAAGATCTATACAGATAATAGCAAGGAAAATTGGTTTACTTTGATGGAAGGTCAGAATGTATCATTTAAGAACAGTTTACTTCTCCAGAAAATTCATCGTTCCACTTTACCTCATAAAACTGTTGTGAGGAAAAAATTAGTGCAGGTAATTAGTTCATGGAACAAGCTGTACTTAATGTGGGAGTAAATCATGAGGAAGCTTTTCCCGCTCCCCCTTACTACTGCCTTTCAACAGCTCTATGTCGACTCTCCCCTTCCTATCTTTTCGTCACACTTTGAGCCAATCTCATTGCTTCTCTAGTCACTTAAAAGTTTTATTTTCATATACTAATATTTTGGGGTTTTTTTTGGTTAACCATAATTTTATTACTTTAGTGGGGCTGCATCTCTGTTCTTAAACATTTTTAATGTGGTAAAATATACATAATATGTAATTTACTGTCTTGACTGGTTTTAAGGGCACAATTCAGTGGTATTAAGTATATTCTTATTGCCATGTGACCGTTACCACCACCCATCTCCATAAGTCTTAAAAATTTTTTTTTATTAACATTTATTCATTTTTGAGAGACAGAGTGCAAGTAGGGGGTGGGGAAGGAAGAGAGGGAGACACAGAATCCAAAGCAGGTTCCAGGCTCCGAGCTGCCAGCACAGAGCCCGACGTGGGGCTGAGCCGAAGTCAGAAGCTTAACTGACTGAGCCACCCAGGTGCCCCTGGAACTCTTTTAATCTTACAAAACTGATGCCCTGTATCCACTGAACAATAACTCCCCATACCCCCCCTCTGGCCCCTGGCAGCCACCATTCCATTTTCTGTCTCTGTTAGTTTGACTCTTCTGGGCGTTTGACTTGCTGGACTTTTTACTTTTATTTTTGTTTATTTTGAGAGAAAGAGAGAGGGAGGGAGAGGGAGTCATGTGAGCAGAGGAGGGGCAAAGAGAGGGAGAGAGAATTCCAAGCAGGCTCCAGGCTGTCAGCACAGAGCCCCAAGCAGGGCTTGAATTCACGATCCATGAGATCATGACCTGAGCCGAAATTAAGAGTTGGATGCTTAACTGACTGAGCCTCCAGCCACCCCATGGACTGGACTTTTAAATATATCTAAATGGGGATGTTTGTTCATACCTGAGAGTGACCTGAACGTTGTTCTCTGACTGCAAATTGTCTAGGAGTGTGATGGGATAGCATAACTGACAGTCATGGGTGGGAGAAAAATAAAGTAGCTTTGCCTGCTTGCACTCTTCTGAATCCAGCTTATTCTTAGTAAAAAAAAAAAAAATAAAAATAAATAAATAAATAAAAAAAATAAAAAATAAAAAATAAAAAATAACCAGGGACACCTGGATGGCTTAGTTGTTAGAACATGCAACTCTTGATCCAGGCATCATGAGTTCAAGCCCCACATTGGGTGTAGAGATTACTTAACAACAACAACCACAACAACAACAACAAAATGGCAAAAAAAAATAGAATAGTGCCTGGCCTGTAGTAAGTGCTCAATTAATACTATGTGTTATCATTGTCAACTTCAATGTTGTTGTTATCACACTTAATTCTTTCATCTCAGATCCTGTGGTGAAGAATCAGTCATGGAAAAGGCAGGATGAGGAGGGGACAGTCCTGAGATTCACAGAGGCTGTTCTTACAGTAGTTAGAGTTACTCTATTAAAGTGCAGATAAGTACCCGGTAATTCCCATTTTCTGTTTAATAAAAAATACGCAATTAATAATTAATGTGGCTTCAGTGCTAATTTCCTCTTTGTTACACTGAAGTAATGAGGTGGCTCAGGTATATTGCTAAATCAAACTCTGGAGGTTTGGGGGGAGCGGAGCAGAGAAATGGTTGGTTGGAGTGTCTCTTACATTTTTGTGTCATGATACGAGTGTAACGTAGATTGTAATAATGAAGAAGGGCGGTGGGGGGGGGGGTCAGAATGAACTTTCTGAGCATGCAGGAATCCTAGTGAAGCTGTGACATTCAGAGCAGACAAATTTATTGCTGCATTTATGAAGCACACCTGTTCCAATCTGAATAGGACTCCCGTAAAGAATTTCAACCAAATGTGAAACCGGAGAGCAGATTAAATGGCCGTTAACCCTCCTTCCTGGACATTACTTAGCACTGATAATTAGCTTTTGTTGTCGTTGTTACTAAGCTTTTTAGATTTGCAGAATTTAAAGACCAAGTTTAGATTTACAGAATTACTGGATACATAGTGTAGAGAGTTCCCATAGTGCCCAGTGGCTACTTTTCCTCCGTTATTAACATCTTACGTTAGTATGTACATTTGTTACAAATGAGCCAGTATTGATACATAATTAACTAAAATCCACACTTTATTCCTATTTCCTGGATTATACTCTAATGTCCTTTTACTGACCCAGGAGCACATTCCAGGACACCACATTACACCCAGTGGTCGTGTTGCCTTAGGCTGCTATTGGTTTTGACAGCTTCTCGGACTTTCCTTGTATTTGACCACACTGACAGCTTTGAGGAACAAAAATAATTTGTCGAGTATATTGTAGTATGCGATTGGGGATTCATCTCATGTGGTTCTGGGCTCCGGAGAGGAAAAGCCCAGAAACAGGTGACATTACGATACATATTATCAACAATGTTGCCCTTCTTCTCTACTGTGACGTCACTTCTTTTTTCTCCCGTTTTGCATACTGCACCCTCTGGGAAGAAGTCAGTTTGTGTAACCCACATTTTTTAAAATGTTTATTTATCTATTTTGAGAGAGAGAGCATGAGCAGGGGAAGGAAGAGAGAGAGAGAGAGAAAGGAGAGAGAAAATCCCAAGCAGGGCCCACATTCAGTGCAGAGCTCGAGGCAGGGCTTGAACCCATGAACTGTGAGGTGGTGACCTAAGCCAAAGTCACAAGTCGGACGCTTAACCAACTGAGCCACTCTGGCACCCTTGTGTAAACCACATTTAATGAGTGGGAGTTATCTCTTTGAGAGCTAAGTATCTCCATAAATTATTTGGGATACTTCTGCATGGGAGATTTGTCTCTTGTCCCACATTTATTTATTCAATCACTTATTTATATCAGTATGGATTCAATATTTATTAGTTGACAGTATAATACCGATAATATTATATCAGTATTATATGTTGGTTTATAATCCAATCTGTATGATTTATATTGTTGCCCTAATTGGTCCAGCTTCGAGCACCGGGAGGTCTTTTAATTGGTGCCTGTGTCCCTTTGACGTTTTCCCATCATTGTGCAGGTTGTTGTTTGTTTACTTGTGTTAGCCCTGTCTTACTTTCTGGAATCACAGGAGGCTCCAGGCTCCTCCTGTATGTTTCCCGCCCCAGTCCTAGAACCAGCTGTTTCTCCAACAAGCCCTGATTCCTGTTTTTGGAAATGGTACCAGAAACAATGAACTGGATGCTCCTGGCGTGTCTTAGCTTCTAGATCACCTGTCTTATCGAACATGTTTCTATATGTAACCATCTGCGTCTGTCTGAAGCTAGACAGGAGTTGATGCTCGTATGTCCAACTCAGTTCATCACCACATGGATCAATCTAGACTTTTCCCTTTGCTTGTGTGTACTCTCTCACTCCAATAATGAGAAACTTCACTCCCACTCTTATCACCTGCCGTTTACTTAATTATTAAATTACTGTGCACATATGTAGTGGTTTCAGCCTTGTTAATCCATACTCTTATGGAAAAGACCTTTATCAACTAGATCACAGTGCTTAGCTACAGTTTCTTTGGCCTTTTGTCTTCTAGGCTCTTCATTCCCGGTGTTACTTAGGCCAGCCCCTTATTCCCAGACTCCTTTCAGTGAAGTTGTTCTACACATTTATAATACAGCTAGATTCTTTTGTCACGCTCTCCATACCAACTTATCACAGAGGAAGGGCACAATGACAGGTGGTTATTTTTTTAATGTTTTATTTATTTTTGAGAGAGAGAGTGTGAGTGTGGGAGGGGCAAAGGCGGGGGTGGGGGGAGAACAGTGGATCCACGGTGGGCTCTGTGCTGACAGCAGTGAGCCCAATGTGGGGTTTGAACTCAGGAACTGTGAGATCATGACCTGAGCTGAAGCTGGACTCTCAACCGACTGAGCCACCCAGGTGCCCCAAAGGTAGTTGTTGTTAAAATATTTTTAACGGCTGCTTGACAGTCAGGGTTCCTTGGACCATGACTTCCTTAGACACCTGAATCTTGCTAAACATTTAGCCATCTGTCTTTTATTAGACAATTGCCTATTATTGGACTGTTATAAATACATCAATAATGTGCTTATATACTAATCTTTGTGTACACTCACTGTTTCATTAAGGGGAAATTTCCAGAGTTGATTCAATCACCAAATTAAAAAACATGAACATGTTTAAGCCCTGTGATATTTCTCATTACTCTCTGAAAAATGTAAACTACTGGCAGAATGAAAGAGGAAATCTGGAGAGACAGAGAATTACAATTTAAAAGTTGTTTTTCAATTTGGAGATCAAAAAATATATCTCTCACTACATTATTGTAAGGCAGAGAATGTTTTCACCCTTTATATTCATTCATTCTTTTATTGTCTGTCATGCCCCTACCTATTTTTCTTTTGGGTGTAAATTTTGTTTTTCGGACGCTCTCAGTTGTGGGGGTATTCATCTCAGCTTGAGACGGGTGCCTCATGTGTACTGAATCACTGACCACCTTCCTTCCCTGTTGTTAGTGACACTGAACACTCCTGCCTTATAGGGCTTCTTGTGCGATCCTGTCTTCTGGATGCAGACAGCGCAGAGAGGATTCCCTCCCCCACTACAGTGCTCCCAGAGTCCAGCCCAAGACATTCTTCTCTGTCGGCTCACAGACACAGGACTTAATGCCCCGAAAGTAACTGTAATTACCAGGGAATTTACAGCAGTGGTCTTTTTATTTCTCTTCGAAGTGCTGTTAACATTTGAAGGTGTTTCTCATGTAATCATCCTCCTGGAATACGGTTTCATAGCTCTTCAGGAGGAGTGAGGCTTCATATGGCATGTAACTGCTAATGTGTCCGTGTGCATGGAGGAAGTTTCTTGTCTGTCAACTTGTGCAAAGAAGAGTGCATCTTGAAAAAGACTGATTACCTTAGAAGGGATGCTTCCAAACCTGAGACTTTTTTTTATATATATATTTTAAATGTTTATTTATTTTTGAGAGAGAGACAGATTTTGAGTCGGAGACAGGCAGAGAGAGAGGGAGATACAGAATCTGAAGCAGGCTCCAGGCTCTGAGCTGTCAGCACAGAGCCCGACATGGGGCTCGAACTCATGGGAGATCGTGACCTGAGCCGAAGTCCGACGCTTAACTGACTGAGCCAGCCAGGTGTCGTTAAATCTGAGCCTTTATAATGAATCGATGAAAAATTCTGTCTCGGGCTGAGTCAAGAGACTTCTGTTTCTCAGTGAGATCACAGAGTCTGAAATTCTGAGGGTTCTCCAGGTTTTGCTTTGGATTTTCAACCTTGGAGTCTTGAGCATTGGAGTAGACAGTGTGAGAGAATGGATGGACCACCAGGGCCTGGCTGGTGGTAGCAGACAGTCTATTGCCAGCCAGCAGGACAGTCTTGGGCAAGGGGACCTAACCTTTCTGAGCTTCAGTAAAGATGGTTGGAGAGATAGATGAAGGAATCGGGCAAGGCGGTCTCTTAATCTCTTCTGGCTCCGCATCCAATCTGATTGGTTTTATGGTCACATATCACAGAGCTGGAAGGTACCAGACAGGCTGGGTGTGAAGGCTACAGCTGTATTGCCAACAGTCTTCAGCTCCTAAGAAAGGTCAAACCCATACTTCAGATTCCTCCCTTTTCATAAACGGAGTCGGAAGCAAGGTACCAGTGGCCGTTGAGGTGCAGTAGACTTTCCTCCTCAACTCCTCACATCCTTTCTTGTTAAATTTAGCAAGCCTTTCTTCCTTCCTTCAAAGAAGCTCTAAAAACCACTCTTATCCTCAAACTCAAATTGTTCTTTGAACTAGAAAGTCGTTCAGAATTTGGAATTGCAATGTTTTACCAGGATTGAAATGCAAAGCAGAGTCACCCAAAGGCTACTTCATCATATTTTAATTCTGTTTCATTTAGTGCTAATTTAAAATGGAAACCTGTGGAGCAGAACAGAGTGGGTAGCTCTCAAGCCAGGAGGTAAAAGCCTGGGAAAGCAGATAACGTCCCCCTCTTCCTTCTCTTGCTGACTCGCCCCCTTCCTCGCGCCCTGTCCACCATCCCCTTCACAATGGAGCCGTGCCGTCTGTCTGCTCCACAAATTCAATCAAATGCACCAGCAGGATGCAGGTCTGCAGGTATAGACGGGGGTGGTAGCCGAGGGTGTCAGAGAGATCTCTCAGCGTCCTCAACCACATGCTCTTCACTTGGCTTACTGGCTGCCCGTGTGTTTTATTTTCTGCCTGCTCCCTCCTCTTCAGATGCTCCAAATACCCTGAAACTTCTTGGGCATTGCAGGCGGAGCTGAGAATTTCTTGGCATGAATATGAGAACTGGTGAGACAGATGTATGCTTGGCTCTGCATGGCTGCAACTGGCTGGCACCCCAGGGCTGATGCTGTAAGACTTGATGGAAATGATGATTTCTCACAAGAAACCAGAGCAGAGGGGATCCAACAGAGCTCACGGTCCAACTATCCAGTGTGATGTCCGGGGGTACTTCCGGACAGCTTTAAGTACCCAACCAAACACGAGGCTGCAGGTGCCTGCAGGGTAATCTCATACGATGTTTTTAAGATGAGAACTGGAAAGGCCAGAGGGGACCAAACCTCCTTGGCCAATGGTGAGTGAGAAACTATCTTGACACAGACACATTAATGCTCCACCCTTTGCTTTCTAGCATTGTCGTGGCTTGGACGGTCTGATTAGCTGGGAGAGATTTTAAGCTATTGCCTCTGTGTAATTTTCAAATTAAAAAAAAATTTTTTTTAACGTTTATTTATTTTTGAGACAGAGAGAGACATAGCATGAACGGGGGAGGGTCAGAGAGAGGGAGACACAGAATCTGAAACAGGCTCCAGGCTCTGAGCTGTGAGCACAGAGCCTGGCGCGGGGCTTGAACTCACGGACCGCGAGATCATGACCTGAGCCGAAGTCGGACGCTTAACTGACTGAGCCACCCAGGCGCCCCGTAATTTTCAAATTTTTAATACGTAGAAATGATTGAAAATGTCAGGGTAACAGGAACCAGAATTTTGAGAAGCCCCTTTTTGTCCCCTCAGTGTCACCTGTAATCCTTGGAGAGGGGGTTGGAGGTGGGGAAATGGAATGGAATACTCCACTCCACCAGCATTTTAGGATCGATCCCCAAAGACCTGGGTCCACCAGGCACGTGCGGACCGTGCTTACCAGGTCAGGACCAAGTAAGATCTTTGGGGTAACAGAGCACGGTGTGCTGGGAATTCAGAATATCTGGGAATGTCACTACCCTCTGCCAGAAACAAGCCTATGATCCCGGAAAAGCCACATCCCCTCCCTGGACATCTGATTCCTCATATGTAAACTATGAACTCTGACAGTATTGTCATCCTAGTGAATAAAGCACCTCAGGGCCATCATGAGCTGGCTGACACTGAGATGCAGGAGGCCAATCCAGGCATCACTCTGTGAGTCTACTGTCCCCGACAATTTCCGGGTTGAGATGCTCAGGAGCTACACAGTCAGATGACAGGTTTTAAGTACCCGCTACCGAGGAGGAGACTTATTTACAACTAGTGACAAAGAGTGAACAGCTTGAAAGACAAAAGTTAACGCTGCCTGGCCTTACGTATGATCCACTGCATTGCACACAGCAGAGGATTGCAGGACTTCTGGTAAACCTCAGGGTAAGTTACGTTCTTTAAGCTTAAAGACGTAGTAAAAGCCTGTTACAGCGGGAGAACCCACAAAGGGAAAGATAGTTCTGTTTCCCCACATGAACGGTATAAATAAGCTTAACTACATAATCAATGTTTACATTGTATGCATTATGTGTGATACACTTTGATAGGCACAAGGAAAATTCAAGGAAAGTAATGCATGAAAGAAGTCCCTCTTCTGCCTTTGGCTTGTTGTAGGACCTTCCTTGGGCAACATATTCAACCTCTTTTTCAGTTTTCTTACTTGAAAATGAGGATAACAATGCTACCAACCTTATAGGGTTATTATGTGAAGTGTGTGTAAGAGTATCTGACATCAAACACAAAATGCTAAGTATTACTGTTACTATTACATGGAAAAAGTAGTGGTAAGCCTCTTGGGGACTTATAAAACACTTCACATTTATCAAGTCATTGGATTCCCATAATAACCTGGCAAAGAAGGATTTCCACTCTACAGATAGAAGTGGGGGGTCACCAAAGTTACACAGTAAATGACAGGGGGTGATTTTAAATCAGTTCACGGTTTTCTGCCCCTCATTGAGCTGCCTTCCCTCAAGATGTGGGAAGACGGAGTTCACACCCTCAAGAAACCTATTTATTGGGATGGCCAAAAAACTAAACAAGAGAAAGTGACATGAGAAAATGCAGTGTCTGCTGGTCAAGCATAGAACATTTGTGACTAACTTCATGCAGAATGGTGGCCTCAGCTGTTGCTGTGGAGGAACGAGGGGCAGAGGGGCTGATGGGAGACACTGGATATTACCTGGTGAACAGCTGGTACTGATGTGGGTACACTTAGTGCTTCGTTACTGGTCTGTCTTGGCACATATCCAGCGCTGGACAGAATTGAGGTTCTCGTTAGTCCTAGCCTCTCCACTCTGTGGCCCCTCCCCTCTGTCCACCAACCTCCAGCCTCCCGGTGTCCTTGGGGTCTCTGAATTCAGGTTCTGCTCCTCAGAATCGGATCATAACAAAGAAGGCACTGTTATGTTCTTACAGATGAAGGTGAAAATGATTGGCATTCAGATGCCCCCCCTTCCGTAATAACCTCAACCCTGGTATGTGGATGCTTCTACAGGGGACAAAGCCTGAGGACAGAGGGGTGGTGGATAATTAGGCATGAGGAAGTTGAGATGGTGAGAAATTTTGAGGAAAGGGGGATGGGGTTGAATAGGAGCCATTTAAAAGACATCCATATACTTCGCCCATCTGGTGTGCTTTTTAAAGATGTAGTAAATCTGTGAAGGTCAGAAATCAATAGGATCCTAAGTAAATAAGTGCCAAAAGATCAGGGACTATGTCTTTCTTACTTACTGTTGTATTCACAGCCCTGGCATGATGCCTAGTATATAGCAGGTGCTCAATAAATATTTGTCAACTGAATTAACTTAACTATTTGCAGAATGAATCAAATTACAGCGTGGCTCTTAAATTTATCCAGCCTAGATGGATCTCTTGATTGGCTGGCCATGGAGGAATCATGAAATATTTGACTTGTTATAGTCTCAATTAAAACACAACAACAACAACACACAAATCTTTATTTTGATCTTTACCAAAAATACCTCTCAAGCAAAGACCAGGATGATAAATTGCAAGAAACCTGTTCCTCATCTGCTGTAGAAAAAAAACGTACCCTTCAGTGGGTGCTGCCGTCGCATCCCCCGGTAGCATGTATGTTTCCTTTTTCTCGAATGCATTGGCACGGGTCAGCAATTAGCTTGACTTTGAATGGTGCTGGCACACATGTTTCTGTAGGACCTGCAGCCAATGCTCCTGACACAGACTTTGCAGTTCATAGAGAACCTCTTGGAGACTGGCATCTTTAAAGCTTGGAGACGAGTCACAGAGCATCATACGGTTATGATCTCAGTGCCCCTCGTTCCTTTGTGTGGATCGATTTCCGACCACTACCATCTCCCGCCTGCCTGAAGGACTCTCTAGCATTTCACATTGTGTGGGGCTGCTTGACAAATTCATTCAGACTTTGTATGTCTGAGAAGAGTCTCTGTTTAAACCTGAATGTGTGAAAGATGTTTTCCCTGGGTGTAGAATTCTGGGTTGATAGGATCTGGGGGAGGGTGGAGTACATTAATGATGTCACTCCAGTGGTTTTTTGCTTGCATCGATTTTGATGAGAAACTTTTTGCCATCAGTATCTTTGTTCATCTATCCTTAACGTGGCTTTTTTCCTCTGATTGCTTTGAAGCTTTCCTATTTGTTGCTTGTTTTAAGCAATTTGATTGGGATGCACCTTGGTGTCGTTTTTTCATGTTTATTAAGCTTGGGATTCATTGAACTTGGACTTGTGGGTTTATAGTGTTTATCAACTTTGGAAAATTTTTGGCCATTTCCTCTCATTTTTTTTCTGTTCCCCCCCACCCCCCACTTTGAACACTTCAATTAAGCCCATATTAGGCTACTTAAAATCGTTCCACAGCTCACTAATAGTGTGCTCATTTTTAAAAGTTTGGTTTTTTTTTTCCTATGTCTTATTTTTGGATAGTTTCTATTGCTACTTCTTCCAAGTTTACTAATCTTTTGTTTGCAAAGTCTTGCTGTTAATCCCTTCCGGTGTGTTTTTCATCTCAGAAATTGCATTTTTCATCTCCAGCAGTTCACCTGGAGTCTTTTTTGGTGCCTACTTAATTTTTGAATGTATGGAGTACAGTTATAATGCTGGTTTAAGTGATCTTGTCTGCTAAGTATATCTATGTTAGTTCTGGGTCAGTTGTGAGAGACTGATTTTCTTTTCATTGTGGATTATATTTTCTACTTCTTTGCATGCCTGGTAAATTAAAAAAAATGGTTTTAACCTTTATTTATTATTGAGAGACAGAGAGAGACAGAGCATGAGCATGGGAGGGGCAGGGAGAGAAGGAGACACAGAATCCGAAGCAGGCTCCAGGCTCTGAGCTGTCAGCACAGAGCTCGATGCGGGGCTCGAACTCACAAACTGCAAAATCATGACCTGAGCCGAAGTCAGATGCTTAACCAACTGAGCCACCCAGGTGCTCCCATGCCTGGTAAATTTTTACTGGCTGCCAGATGTTGTGAGTTTGATCTTTTTGATTCCTATGAATATTCGTGAACTTTGTTCTGGGAAGTTACTCTGGAAGTTACTTAGAAGTATTTTGAAACTTTCAATCTTGTTTTTAGGCGGAGCCTAAATAGCATTTTGACTAGGATATTTCTGATTCTTAGCCACTATTGCTATTCTGGACTGAAGAATCTTTTTTTTTTTTTTTTTTTTTTTAGGATATTTAGTACCATCCCTGTGTTCAGCTTACCAGATACTAGCACCCATTAAGTTGTGACGATAAAAAGTGTCTACAGGCTTTACCAAATGTCTCCTGGGGAAAAACTTACACATGACTGAGAACTGCTGGTGTAGGGTTAACTTTGCCCCTTAACTGAGAGCAAGATGTTCCTGAATATTCTATCTCAGTGTCCTGTGAGGCTTTCCAATCTGGCAGGTGGAAACACATTTTTGCCAGCCCTGTGTGAGTGTTGAGTACTTGTTCCCTCTAATCCTTCAGGGTGAGTCTTTCCCCAGCCTCAGCTGGTTTCCTTATACCTGTGTGCTGATGGATTTTCTGCCGAATGCATCAGGAGACCCTCTGCGGATCTCCAGGGTTCTCTCTCTGCAGATCTCCGGGGTTCTGTCTCTGTGTGGCTCTCTCTTCTCTGCTGTTTCCGTACTGCAAATTCTAGCTGCTTGGTCTCCTTAGACGCCTAGCTTAGTCTTCTCAATTTTGGGAGACTGCTGGACTCTCCTTGTGACCCCTCTCCCTGGGAACTCTGCCAAAGCAGTAATGTGGGAAATTATGAGGTTTATTTTGTTTATGTCCCATCTCTCAGAGATCACTGGTGTCTCTTGTCGTCTGATATTCAGTGCGTTGGGTTAAGCTATTATTTTTATATAATTTGTTCAACAGTTTTTTGGTTGCTTTACACAAGAGAATAAATCTAGTCACTATATTGAAGATATGACCTCATTGTCTATCGCATTTGGCATAAGCTTTGCCCCCAGTTGACACACCTGGTAGGTCTGATTTCTTGACAAACAAGTTAAAATCTTATGTAGTCAAGTCTATTGATCTTTTCTCCTGCAAATATATTCCTACAGCTTTTATATTTAAAAAGTCCTTCCCATCCAGGGGCGCCTGAGCGGATCAGTGGGTTGGACTTCCCACTTCAGCTCAGGTCATGATCACACGGTTTGTGAGTTCGAGCCCCACATCAGGCCCCACAGCTCACAGCCTGAAGCCTGCTTCGGATTCTGTGTCTCCCTCTCCTTGCCCTTCCCCCATTCAAACACTGTCTCTCTCTCTCTCTCTCTCTCAAAAATAAATAAAGATTAAAAGAAATTTTTTAAAAAAGTCCTTCCCATCCAAACACTACATAAATATTTAGCTATATTTTCTTCTAAGTTTTTCTTCTAGTGATTTAATTGAAATTTTTGTCTCCCCAGTGCAGCTAGAATTTATATTAGTGAATGTGGTATTGAAGCAAGTATCTAAATGAATTTTTATTCCCCCCCCCCAACTTCCTGATCTCAGCCCTTTTTATGGACTAGCTCATCCTTTACCACTGGATTTTTCAAAAATGTATTTAATACGTCTTAGGTTCTTATTCAGCAGGAAGATCTGTGTCTGGAGCATCCACTTCTTTCCCAAATCTGAGCATCCATTCTCAGGCCTGAGATATTTTTTGGCTCACACGTTTCAGTGTACTGAACATACTCTACAGAATCTCTAACACTTCCTACCTCCTTTAGCCAACGAGCTCCTGGTGCAACGGGTAGGGACACCTGCAGTTGCCAACATAGGGCAGTTTGCTGCAGCCACTGATTCTCAGACACCTCACGCCTCATCATTTTCTTGTACGATTAATAAAACCACCTGCTTCATATGACATCTCTTCTATACCAGCAAACACATTGATGCGCGCACACACACACACACACACACACACACACACGGTTCTGTCTTGTCGGCTTATCACCCCCTCTGCCTGTCACTCTTTATCAGTTGAAGAGCCAAAGTAAGGAGAAGGTGAGAAGAGAAATTGCTGGTGCATATGCAACTGTCAGAAATCTAAATATAGGTCATATGAGTGACTAAAAACCATCCCCACAAATTCCTTCTTTTCTCAGCACATTTCCTCATATCTGCCTCTCTAATCTGCTCTGTTTTACTTACATTTAAAATTTTTTTTTTCAACGTTTTTTATTTATTTTTGGGACAGAGAGAGACAGAGCATGAACGGGGGAGGGGCAGAGAGAGAGGGAGACACACAGAATCGGAAACAGGCTCCAGGCTCCGAGCCATCAGCCCAGAGCCTGACGCGGGGCTCGAACTCACGGACCGCGAGATGGTGACCTGGCTGAAGTCGGACGCTTAACCGACTGCGCCACCCAGGCGCCCCTTTACTTACATTTTAAAAAATGTTTATTTATTTATTTTTGAGAGAGAGGCAGGGGAGGGGCAGAGAGAGAGAGAGGGAGAGAGAATTCCCAAGCAGACTCCGCGCTGTCAGTGCTGAGCCCGACACGGGCTCGATCCCATGAGCAGTGAGATCATGACCTGAGCCGAAACCAGGAGTTGGATACTTAACTGACTGAGACACCCAGGTGCCCCTGTTTTATTTACTTCTTTACTTCTGTTTCCTTTCACATGTCTACCTTTCTGACTGCCTCCCCCCGACCCCCAACCAGCAGGCATATATAGAACGTTCCCAAGGGTCATAGGACTGACCATTCCCACATATTCTGATTCTCATTCTTTCATCCATGCTGTAGGATTGAACTCAGTCCTATTCCAGTGACAGTTTGGCAAATGAAATAGGAGCAGAAGCTTAAAGAATTAGCATGTTATTTGGCACAGGGCCGGGCAACATTCCATCGGCTTGGGTCAGAGTGTGAAGATGATTGAGAATAGGGTTCTGAGACAATAATGGAGAACATGTCGTGCAAGTGGGAGATAAATCTTTGTTGGAAGCCACAGACATTTGCAGGATGTTACCGCAGCATCACCTAGCCTGATCTGGACTGATACATGATACAACGACCATTTTCAAAACAAAAGACTGAGCCCTGGGGTTTGCGAATCATGTCAGCACGTGTACACCTGCCGCACGATACATTTGTCATCTCCCAAGAACCTGGATGGCTGGAGTGATCGTGGATGGCTCTGCCAAGGACAGTGGAGGATGGCTTCCCTCTTTCTCCTCCAACTGGTAGAGCTGCAGGGAGCTCACAGCCCAACAGTGATAGGATAACAGGAACAAAGCAGAACTGTCCTTGTACCTTGGATGCACATAGTACAGCTGCTTTTCTGAGCATAGCCAGCTAGGAAGAAAAACAGAGCCCTGTTTCCTGTGGCTCAACTGTCAGTTCAGCGTTTATGATAGACACTTGGGGTCAGTATACTAGAATGTAAAGATTAGTTCATGTCCTAGTTTCCAGTGATCTTGCAGTTTTGTGCGCTTCCCCAGCAGGTGTTCTGTGAAAGCAGAAAAAGAAATGAAGAAATTCCAGGCAGATGCTTAATCAATAGTAAGTGCCAGCGTTTCTACATCTTCTCTCGGGTCAAAAGCGAGGATCAGCATATTTAATTTTGGCTTCAATTGGGCCTTTGTGATTCAGGGGTCTTTTCCATTCTGCTTCCTGGTCTGCAATGTTATGGCCCATGACCTTATTAGGTAAATTCTTCAGCTCAGCTGGTTGAATGGGTGGACATTTCTTATTTTAATGAGTTATTTCAAGGGGTTTTCATAATCTGGATTTGAAGAGATTTTACTGTGCCTCATTGATCCCCGAGATTATATTCTAATGCTCTGGGCTGGGTTTTGCCATCACCCCTGTCATAGCTGTGGTTAAGCTTGATGGGCACTAATTGGGTGGGAGGTCAATGTAAATTAGTTACCACACTGAATCTGAGTCCGTTTTTAAAGAAATGTATTTTAAATGCAAACAGCAGCTCAAACAGTTCTCACAAAGTTCTGACCATGGACTTCGAGTGGAAGTCCTGCTGAGCTGCTGTGTTGAGTAGATAAAACTCATTTATAATTAGCATCCCTATTTGCATACAAACAGTTGATGGGCTAAAGTCCTTAAAAATTATTTGCTCTCTTACAGAGATTAAATGTGCCCCTGCAGCCTAATCAGCTGCCTGCCAGAACCTCTTTTCACAGGCTGCTCTGAACCCCAGTCTCACCTACACTGAAATGTAACAAAGACTGAGTTCGTGTACTCCAAAGAAATACAATGATCTTGAATGTAGCTGGATGTTTTTGAAACATTAACTGAAAACCCCCATCCCATCCTAGAAAACAGGAGAGCAGAAATCTCAAATGGATGAAGAAGTTTCTGTCAACCTACCGAATGGGTTGTTTGAAATAGAGATAGAAATTGATTGTAGGAAATTTAGAAGATAAGATTTCATATGCACCTGTGGGTGTGGAGTGACATTGAGCCCTACAGTGGTGATCCCATTGCAAAAGTCTAGAGGCCATCCACACAGAATACAGTGTGAATGGTGCCCCACAGAACTGAGCAACGATAGTTACAAAGCTATTGGAATGAGATCTTTCCCTTGCTCCTGGCTGTTGGTGCAAGGACATGTGTTTGTTGGTCTTCCTTTTCTATTTGACAAGATTACACTCAATCTTCCAGACTCAGATCAAATAGCACTGCGTTTGAACCTTCCAGATTCTAACTTGTTGGGATTAGTCATGGTTTCAGCAGGAAACAGGTGCATACTCAAATTGGATAATTTGAGGAGAGTTTATAAAGGGATCGTTTACAAAGGCATGGGCAGGGTATGGGGGAGCTGTAGGGAAGAGGTTGTGGGATGGAAGGAGCTTATAACATCAGGGCCTGAAAGGGCAAAGGAAGGGCGTGGTCACTAGGACTGGCGATGGTAGCCATATGGGGGTAAACACAAAATAGGACCCGAGACTTTCATAGCCAACACTCAGTGTTGGCTCACTGGGGAGGAAGCCTGGGAAGCAAATTCTCAACGTTGTTTAGCTTTCCACCTTAACTCTACCTTTATAGACCCCACTAGCTGAACCCAACCAGAAGTCAGAGGACAAGGGAGCCTGTCGATGCCATCCATATAGGCTGATGTATTAGTTATCCATTGCTGTGTAACAAATTACTCCAAAACTTAGTAGCTGGAAATACCAAACATTGTCTGACAGTCTCTGTGGAACAGGAATCCTGGAGAGGCTTAGCCGGATTCTGGCTCAGCATCTCTCATGAAGTTGCATTTCAGAATTCAGCTGAGGCTGTGGTTATCTGAAGGCCAGAGAACTTGTTTTTAAGATCACATACTAACACAGCTGTTGGTTGGAGGCCCCAGTTCCTCCTCATATGAGCCGCTCCATAAAGTTACCTGAGTGCCCTCATGACATGGCTGCCTGCTTCCTCCAGAACAGGTGGTCCAAGAGAGGGAGAGAGTATGGAGAAGCTGTAATGTTTTTTATGACTTAACCTTGAAGGTCTCATACCATCACTTCTGGCATACATCCATCCCAATGTAATGTGACAGAGGGTTATACAGGCACAGAAAACCCTGGGTATGGAGATCATTGGGCGCCATCTTGGAGGAGGGCTACCACAGCCAGCCCCCCTGCAGGGTGCAGAAGTGCTGAAAGCAGATACAGAAAGGCAAATGGAAGACGTCCAGCTTATCCCCAAGTCGCAATACTTTCACTTTCCAATGATCATGTAACAAATCAGCCACCTGTTAACCATAGCACTTGTTATGTTGTTTTTACATTTTTTTTGTTTACGTCTGTCTACTGGAATGTAAACTTCTTGAAAAGAAGGATTGTATCTTATTCTTATGTTTTGGGTGTCTAACATGGTGCCAGGCTCATGGTGGGTGCCTCCACAAATATTTGAAGTTTTTAGTAGATGAAATCTCTGAGCAGTCTCTTGATTGTCTACAGTCAATGACGTATACGATGACACCCTCCCTCTCATCTGCTTCTCCTTTACCCCCCACTTTCCCCTTGTCTCCCAGTGCTGTCAGATGCCCTTATGTCAGGAAAGGGATGTAATATACTAATGTGTACATAAGATGTTAGTGACTGTTAAATCCTGGGGTATTTGCATATAAACTGGGTTTTTTTAAATCAAAAAAAGGAAAGATGAGCTGCAGTGTTAGTAGTCATTACCTATGAGCCCCCGGGGTACTCCTATGAGCTCTCTGTTAACCACTTAGGCTCAAGTTCTATCTCTGATGTATACCTTTGGTGTCACTTGAGTACTACCCACTTGTACCCCAAGGACTTCTGTACGTAAAGCTCTCAAGGAAAGGAGGGCTGTGGCCATCCATAGGGCAGAAAGAAGTTCCTTGGGCACATAGTCCAGCCTTTTAAAGCCTTGGACAATAAACGTGTTACAAAAGCAAGTCAAGCCTATCTAATGCCCCCAGGAAGAGATTTTTAATGGTGGGCTTTGAGGCTCTGTCTTGGTAAGACTATACGGGTAGATCCCTGTGCCTGACCTGAGCACTTGCCACTATGGTCAGAACCACCAGAGGTGTGTTTATCACAAGTATGTGCTTACTGGGTATGCTGGCCTGTCTCTTTGGTACCATTACCACCACTGTGTAAGATGTGCAGTGCAGAGGAGAAGCTGGGAATCATGGTTCTCAGAATCCCCTTCCCCTGAATGGTCCTGGGGTAGAATTTACCAAAGAGAGGCAAGCACATGGGACTTGGAAAGCTGTTGTAGGCAGAGGTAAGAACCAAGCAACTTTCCAGCAAGCTTGAGGGCAGCAGTTCTCAAACTTCAGCTGCACCAGAAGCATCTGGAGAGCTTGTTAGAGCACAGCTTGCTGGGCTCTACTCCCAGAGTAACTGATTCAGTAGGTCTGGAGTATGGCCTCCAAATTCGAATTTCTAATAACTTCCCAGGTGATGAGGATGCTGCTAGTCTCCACACCAAAGTCAGACCACAGCTTTAGACAAACAATCGCATCAATACGTCCCTTCCTTTGATGTTTATTATGTGTGGAATACATAGCACGGCATCTGTTTTCCTGAGTAAACCCCACCAGTGTACTGGCATGAACAGAAGGGAGAGCTTTCCGGGGTGCTACTGTTTAGAGAAGAAAATCACTTCTTCAAGAATCACTTCTTCAGAAGAAGTCCCAAGCATGCTTCTGAGACTCACGTGGCTTCAAGGTCAAAGGCAAGGCCCATGGAACCATGCTGGTCTTTAGCTTTCAATGGGGAAAGAATACCCAGACTTCTTTACCTGGGCACTTCAGACCCTGTGCTCAGTGCCACTGCCCAGCTCTGCTGGACATGCCAGGGCAAGATGACATCTCCCGCTACCAGCCTTGGAAGGCAGCCCGGGAGTTGCCCTGAGTGGCAGCTGACGACAGGTCCACTGTGACTTGTGTCGGGCAACACAACAGCCAGGTGGCTTTGGGGTGTGAGGAGAGCAACTGTGAGAAGCGTTCTTATATTGAAGAGGAACAAAGTTGCTTCTTTGGAGCGAAGGCTGTGGTGAAGCTTGTAGTGAGGGTAAGAGGCCATGGTGCAGGCCAGGAGCCTACCTCCTGTGTCACACTGAGACTTGAGGCCCATGGAAGGGTCCGCTGGTCTCCCACACGTTCCTTGGGCCACATCTGATGGAAATAATTGTCAGGAAAACTGACGTTTGTATGTCACTTTATAGGCAACCTGGCCCTTCACGTCTCAGCGAACTGAATCCGGAGGTGGTGTTTTCTGAAAAAGAGACATATTTTACAAATAAAGAAATAGATGCAGAAGCCAAGTAGCATGACCAAGATCACAGAGTTGGGTAGTGGGAGAGCCAGGGCCACAACCCAGCCCCCTGCTCTGAATTCCAATTTCACATGGGGGGTGGGGGTGGGGGGGGCTCCAGCCCTTTCTGGGAGCCATGGCTCCAGGATCAGGAGGAACCTGGGAAGGTAGGAGTTTGAGGGGTACCTCTTCCACGTCTGACCTTGGAAAACATGTGTCCCTCCTGCAGAACACAGGCTATCTCTTTTTTTTTTTTTTTTTGTAATTTTAAATTTTGTAATAATGATAGATTCAGGGAAGTTGCAGGGACACAGGTGTCCCATGTACCCTTCACCCAGCCTCCTCCATTTGGTACCACCTTATAATCCTATAGTATGAAATCAAACCCAGATCAGATGATCTCTTTACGGAAGAGTTTCTCACATAAGTGTCCTCTAAAACCTTAAAATACGGGCTTTTCATTATCAAATAATTTGGTGGGTGCCTTTAATATTCCAAAACACCAGATGGCATGAGATGACCCTGCCTAGGGAAGGAAAATTCTAGAGTCCCTTTGGCAGACTAGCCCCAAGGCATGTTTCAAGATCTTCCCACCTCAGAATTGTCTTATGTCTCCTCTATGTGAAAGACACTGGGCCTTTTGGAGACACTTTATTAAAAGACAGGTTATGAGGGGCGGCTGGGTGGTTCAGTCAGTTAAGTGTCAGATTCTTGATTTTGGCTCAGGTCATGACTTCAAAGTTCATGGGATTGAGCCTGAAGCCTGCTTGGGATTCTCTCTCTCCCCCTCTCCCTCTGCCCCTCCCCTGATCATTCTGTCTCTCTCTCTCAAAATAAATAAATGAACATTAAAAAAAAAAAGACAATGAGGAGGTTAGTGAATAGAGCCAACTTGACAGAACTTTCTGGAAATGATATGTAGTAAAGAAGGCAGGATTTGGAGCCAGTCAGATCTGAATTTGAATCCTTATAACCAGCCACGCACCGACTACTGGCATTTCTTCTAGCATTTCTTAAAATGTTAAGCAAAATTAAAAATAATTTCTCACGAGGTAACTTCTTACCAACATCAGTTTTATTGGGGTTTATAAACTGCTCAATCATGAGCCTTTGCACTTTCTTGCATTTGCCACTTTGGTTCGATGATTAGATCTGGAAACACCGACAAGGTTGTTAAAACACAGGTAGACTGGCTTCAAAACACTAAAAAATTCAATGACTATGCAAGTCATAATCTGCCAATTTGTAGTTATTAGAGAAATTAAACTCACCAGTAAGCAAAAGCAGGTGTATTATCTTAGCAGTATAATATGAATGTTAATTTGGAGTTTGGTAATCAGTGTTATATTGTCCACCTTGAAACCATTTATTGATGCTTTAGGTTTGAATACTAAAAACCTACAGCATGAATATCTTTTAAAAATCTCAGATGCTTTACACTTGGTGGGTTTCAGAGCCCTCTGTGAATTATCTTATATCTCTAAGATAAGCATAGCTTTCACACTTATTATGTGGTAGATGAAAGGGGTCAAGAACAACTATCCCAGCCTGGAAAAAAATATGTTGGTTTTGTTTTTTGTTTTTTTTTTTTGTAAGGGGAAAAAACGACCTAGTTCCAGTGTTCCAAATAAAGACAGGGATTATTCAATACAAATGCTGTTGGTAGTTGTTGGGTGGATGTGAGCTGTACAAAGGTTAACCTTGTGTGTATGCGGGTTGCCTTCTTTGTTCACTTGATGTTATATCATAAGAATGTCTGTGTTGTAACGTTGTATACGGAAACAACAGTGCCAGGTAGAAGGTCAAAGTGCAATGAATAAATCGGTTATAGAAAATCTACCAAAGTCAGATGTTTCCATCCAAACCAAGCTATTAGTGTTCGGAATTTGCAGTGACCTTCCGTCTTTCAGATGGGGCTCTGGGGTTCATGGGGCACACAGAAAACGTCTGGGAGTCTGTAGACAGAAACTGCAGGCACGTCTCTTCTATCACAATTAATGTCAGTATTGCATACAGTTTCTTGACAGCATTTATTATAATCAGCTTCTGTGGCTGTGGCTGCCATGACCCCTGTCTTTCTCCCCTGTTCGAAAGGGATCTGCTCAACAGGGTTAGCGTTAGTACATGCTACTGTGTTCGTGCTGGCTTCCTTTGTGCTATTGGTAATTACTTGATTGTCTCAACCACAATGTGATTTCCAACATAAAAAATCTATATATCATGTGTGGGGAAAAGGAATCATGATATCGAGGTCTCAGATTCCTATCCTTTCAGTGTTGATGATCCTGAAGCAATTTCAAGAAGGATCACTTTGCTGGTTATAAAAATAATGATGCGGAAACTGGATGACTCCCCCATGCGTGGCCCAGAAGCCCTCCAGACAAATAAGTGCAACGATCCCTGTAACATCTTCATGAAACAGGTTTACTGCCCAGAACAATTTGGCGTTTTCCAAGCGGCTTTTAGGACAACCTGAGCGAGCTGCGATTTTATTTGTTCACTTGTTTACTTGTTTGAGGGCAGAAGGAGCTTTCATGGCCTGGGTGGTTCTTGACAGTCAGACCTAGATCCTGACAGGCAAGGATTTTGTTCTCTCTGTTTGGTGGTATCATTGTGACTTCCAAGAACAGAAATACCTTGACCTCAGTGTTTTGTTTTTTTTTCTTTAATGTTTATTTATTTTGTGACAGAGAAGGAGAGAGAGCAAGCCTGGAAGGGGCAGAGAGAGAGGGAGAGAGAAATCCCAAGCAGGCTCCACACTGTCAATGCAGAGCCCTATGTGGGGTTTGAATCATGACCTGAGCCGAAACCAAGATTTGGATGCTTAACCGACTGAGCCACCCAGGTGCTCTTTGACCTCAGTGTTTTATTTTATTTTATTTTATTTTATTTTATTTTATTTTATTTTATTTTATTTTTTTAAAATTTTTAACGTTTATTTATTTTTGAGACAGAGAGAGACAGAGCATGAACGGGGGAGGGGCAGAGAGAGGGAGACACAGAATCTGAAACAGGCTCCAGGCTCTGAGCTGTCAGCACAGAGCCTGACGTGGGGCTCGAACTCACGGACCGTGAGATCATGACCTGAGCCGAAGTCAGCCGCCCAACCGACTGAGCCACCCAGGCGCCCCTGACCTCAGTGTTTTAAGTGAGCAGAGGCCTGCTGCCACATTTGGCCAAGTGGTGGCTATTGCTCTCGGATGTACCCTGAAAACACCATCACAGTCAATCAGTCCATGAGCAGCCTGACCTCTCAGGACTAGTCATTGGCGGGGCCGGGAAGACAACTGCCCCATTATGCTCACCACTGCTGAGTTGTACTGCACAACAAGCAAACAAAGCCCAGTTTCATTTTCCTACCGATCTGCAATGTACTGTTCTATCCACCTGCATTAGGCACCCAGAGAATAATATAAAATGGACTCTGAATTTCTTTGGACTTCGATCGCTTCTCTTCTGTACAGACCTTGAACTCTTGGAACAGAAGCATGAAGGACTAGGTATTCTTTTAATGTGGTCTGACCTTGTGGTGCCCCAGAAGTTATCTCCAAATATTTTTCAAAATGTCAAGCAGCGACGTCTAGAGCTCCTGTTTGCCTTGTATTTGTGAAGGTGGCCAGCCATTGCATCTTGCTGATGACCTTGGATATTCTTTTATACAGTGATCAGAAAAGACTTACAAAGGCAAAATATGCTGGCATATTTATTTCACATCTTTCGGGGGATTATCCTTCTTTTTATTGGATCATCGGTAGAGACTTCAGTGAACCAAGACTACTTACCATTTGTTCGTTACATACTTGTTTGCCACAACATCTAGTAAAACTGAGTGTGTTACATTTCCTTTGTTGGAATCCAAAGGACCCCAGAACAAAGTCCCACCTTTACGTTCTGGCACTGTATTCTCAGTTCCCACCTGGGCATCAAAGGAACTTACCAGTAAAGATTGTGTGATGTTAAGTTCAGTAGCTCAACTGGCTTCCTGGCATCGAGGGGAACTTAGGATTTTGTTTTGTTTGACTATCTTTTGTTTTTGGGCTTGTGTGTTCATTGGAAATTCAATGATAACCCAATTTGTAGAATAGGGACCTAGAACATTCATTTCCAGATTACACATCTATTTTGGGGACTGCTGGGCTCCAGGTTGTCCGATTCCTTATCTCCGGCTTTCCTTCAGTACTACACATAGGGACTTGGTTGATGTGGAACATGGCAGGTCACCTGTGCTGAAGGAGGGTTCTTGGTAGGACTTTACCTGTTCTGCCAAGTAAGTCCCATCTGGATTGATGCGAATTCTACAATGTCACCCAGTTTGGGCTGTGATACAGGCTTTATTGGGAAAGTGAAAAACTAACATAGGCCACAGGTCATCGAGGGAAGAGAAGGTACTGGTCTACCAATTCTCTCATCCTCCCAGAGAGGTGTGCTGGCCTGGGGCACTGGTGGACCCTCAGTGTAGTTCTTTCTTCCGGTGGCTGAACCCCACCACTCAATGGGAATCCTCTTTTTTTTTTCCATGGCAATTGAAAAGAGAAAGTTCCCATACCAGTGGGGGATACAAAGATTGCTTGGCAGCAGGTAGTCTGGATTTGGGTTGCCAATTACAGGTAGGACTTGTCTGGGTCCATTAGCTGCCCAGCACCTACAGACCTTGGGGCCTCCTTTCTAGAGGGAAGAAGTGACTTGTCTCATGGAAAGCTAAGCTTGGATGCAGCCCCTTCTGCTGATACCAGCTATCTCATAGTCCAGGCCATCCAGCGAGAGCCCTTAGGATTACGTTCAGACAACTCTGCCTGGTGCCCTCCCACGCCAAACAGCCATGATGTGACTACGAGGAGAGTGGGACGTGAAGACAAGAATTACTCTGGGCCCAGTTCATTTTATCTGTTTGGTTTTATGCCATTTTGTCCATAAATTCAGCAGAAAAGGGCTGAAGGAAAGAAAAATTGTCACGTACCTTAAGAAAACTTATGATTACTTGGAATACCATGTAATAATTTTAGGTCACTGGTTCTGCAAATATTTGCTGAGCAACTGCTGCGTGTGTGAGACTGGCCCTGACCTTCTAGTTCAGTGTACCCGGTAGAAATATAACGAACGTTCATGACTGATGAAGGGTAGTGCTGAATTCCGTGGGTTGAATCTTGGGGTAGGGGTGGTGGAGGAAAAGAGAAATATTGCACGAGGTGCAACTATTTCCATTTCGGGGTACAGCTTAGAAACTGCTTGTATTCATATAATGGGACAATCCAACTGTTGGTATTAGCCGTGCACAGAGGCGTCCTGGTGCTGGCTTGCACCAGCCTGTGAGAGCCAGTTGTTACATTTTCAGGAATTTTGAGAGCAAGTTGTTAAACACAGCCATTATAAAAAATTAAGTACCATAAACTTACCATTAAATAGCTTATACTACAAAGATAATAATACTTAAAATTTACTTCCTACATATTTTAGTGCATTTTTCTTTCTCTGTGCTCTTGAAGTGATTTGCACCGACTGCCTCTCTCTGGTGGAAATGCTACATAACGGTGTGCCGCAGTGCACCTCGCCCCAACTCCACATTCAGGGATGGTACATTGGTAGCTTGAAACTGGCCATTGCACAGTCCGCACACCCTGGAAATCAGCAGATGTCATAGCTTAGGCTTGATATACAGCCGGCGCTGGGAGAATTTCAGTTCAACGACTGTTAACACAAGGGTGAGACGTAGTTTAAAAATCAAAAAATCTCGTATCAGGTTTAATGACAGCACACGGATTGGGAAAAGAGGTAGGGATTGGGGAGCAGCTCCATTTGCCAGTCATGTTGCACTGCAATTATAGGTTGGCTATGGAGGCAAGGGTTTGCTAAAAATCCACAAAAGCATTCCGTGGGAATAACTTGGTTAGAAAGGTACGTAAACAGTATTACTATTTGCAAATTGAGACATATTTATTATTGAAATTTACAATAAAAAATATGTGTATGTTTTGCTTTTTTTGAGGAGCAAGTTTACCGCCCACGTATTTACTATGTGTATAGTAATACAAATGTATTTACTACACATTTGCAATAATGCCGCTGACTGCACGCCGAAACTATCATGGAAGGCGCTGGCAGGAGCAGTGTGCTGTTCGTATAGTGTCCTCTGATTGGGTGGAGGACAGAGACTGTCACCACTGGCATCGCGGAGTGTTGCGCCTCACCCTGGCGCTCCGGGGTGTCCTCGGCCCGCTGCTCAGGGTGTGCACACTGCAAACGCCTTTCTTTTGCTTGTGGGATTGGCAACGCTTTCTTTTTACTGTGAGCGGTTGTGAAACTTCCTTTGAGGTCTTCACCTTCTTTTCCTTTCTTGTCAGCATGCTTTGTCCGTTGGCGCCACGGTAACAAAGTATCCAAACAGGGTGGCTCACACCACAGAAATGCATCTCACAATTCTGGAGGCTAGAAAGATCCATGGGGGTGTCAGTGGGGCTGGTTCCCTCGGACGGCTGCGAGGAGCCTCTGTTCCGGCCTCTTCTCGCTTCCTGTGTTTGCTGGCAATCTTGGGTGCTCGCCGTGGAGTGACTGGTGGGGAGAACGTACAGAGCAGCTGCGGAGAGAAGGAAGTTATGATAGCAGATGCGAAATGCTGCTGCATGTACTGTAAAGGACTCAAAACGCCCTATAATAGTTGGTTCAGTTGTGTGTTCTACACTGGCCTGTGCATGTTTCTTGAACACTGGGGCAGTGGCGTTTACTTCCGCATTCCCAGCCCCAGTAACTTTGTTTTAGAAAGGTCCATGCAGTTAGGGGCGCCTGGGTGGCTCAGTCGCTTGAACATCCGTCTCTTGATTTCAGGTCAGTTCATGATCCCAGCTCAGTTCATGATCCCAGGGCCGTGAGATCGAGCCCAGAGTCGGGCTCCGCATGGAGCCTGCTGAAGAGTCTCTCTCTTAAAAAAAAAAAATAATAATAATAAAATAAAAATTTAAAAAAAAGTCTCTCTCTCTCTCTGCCCCTCCCCAACTCCTGCATGTGCTCTCTCCCTCTCTCTCAAATAAAAAATAAAAAGGTCTATTCAGGTAGAATTTTTCTTCTTTTACTCCTTTCCCTTCCTTTCACCCCACCTCTCACTCTCCTCAGACAATTTCAAAGGGCCTCTGTGTCTCACCAATGACACCTGCTTAATGTTTTCCTTCCCTTGTGCCCTGGCTCCGTGTGGTAATTCACCTCAGCGTGGACTCTCTTTATTTGGCCTGAACTATCAGAATGGGCTCTTAACCAAGAACTGCCCCAGGTGTCTCACCAAGCCAGCCAGGTTGCTGGATTCAGCTTTTAAAGATACTATCTGATCATTTTCTCTCTTGCTTAAAATCTTTCAAAACCTACCCATTTCCCACAAGATCGTATCCAGACCCTCTGGAATGGAACACTATGCTATCTGTGACCTGGCCTCAGTGTCCCTCAACCCCATCTGCTGCAACTTGCTTCTGTGAACTTTATGCTTCGCATGCTGAATTGGGAACTTGCCCCAAGATACTGTACTACGTTACGACTAATTCAGAGTGTACTACTTGTCTTCCTGGAATGTCCTCCCCTTCCTCTTTCTGGCAAATTCCTTTTCATCTTCTGAGACCCAATATGAGTTTCCACTTCTGTGAATTCTCAGATTCAACCAAGCTGAGTTGATCACTCTTATTTGGAGACCAGATGAATTTGGAACTTTCTTCTGGGGCTGCATTGATTGCATGGGATGGCAATGATTTGTTTGCATGTTTCTCTCATCAGCTAGGTTGAGAAATCCAGCTTTGTTAACTTTGGAAAATTAATTGTTTCGTATTGTGCCCAGGGCCTGTCGGTCTGGAATAAAGGCTGAATGAATGAATATGAATGTACTAATTCGTTATTAAAGAATAAGACCTTCAAACTTTGTGGTTTAGTTGCATTATAAACATTGAGGAGTTACCTATTGTGCATCTGTCTTCATAGCAAACCCTAAGACCATTATTTCTCCTACTTCACAGATGAGCAAGCTGAGGCATAGATGAGTTAAATTGCCAACTAATACATAATTAGTGCTTGTCCTGTGGATGTTGAACTCAAATCTGTTCGACTCCAAGCTTGTGCTCTTAATCCCTCCCCTACATAATGCAGTATCTGAAGATAAAATGATATTGGGAGTAAAAGATATTTTAGGGATAAAAGCTATCCTAGCATAAGCCTTTATTTAATTAATTTATCCTTTAGGGCTTAATTGGTAATATTAACAACATCGATTCCTTTCAAAAAAAAAGAAGTACTTGTCTAGAAAAGCCAACTGTTAACAAAATCAAATAGAGGGGGTGCCTAGGTGGCTCAGCCAGTAAAGCGTCTGACTCTTGGTTTCAGCTCAGGTCATGATTTCAAGCCATGGGATCAAGCCCCCACATCATGCTCTGCGCTGACCGTGTGGAGCCTGCTTGGGATTCTCTCTCTCACTCTCTCTCTCTCTCTCTCTCTCTCCCTCCCTCTCCCTCTCCCTCTCCCTTTCCCTCTCTCTCTACCTTTCCTGTGTGTGTGTGTGTGTGTGTGCGTGTGCGCTCTCTCTCAAATAAATACACTTAAAAAATAATTAAAAAAACAAATGAAAAGTAAATTTTCTTTATAAGTTTTAATCAAACACTCAAATCCTTCTGGAAACTTGTGACTTCCCACCATCAGGGGAGTGTGAGGGCAGCTGTGAGGGCTGGGTTTGCCCTGCCTCAGCTGACCAGGGCATGAGGGGCTATTAAGGTTTTCTCTCCGGAAAGGAGTCAAAAAAACCTCTAAGGGTCATGACAAGCCCACTGTTACCAGTGTTATCCATTGGTCTTCTTAGCAGCTCCAGATGGAGGAAGAGGCCGAGGTTTTATGCCCATGTTGCAGGCTAGAAAGTGAGGCTCACAAAAGTTCCATGAAGCTGTGCTCCTATCCTCCACTCTTCTGGCATCTGCTTTATTTCTTATCTGCATGCAAGCATTTTCTTTCAAGACGGATTCCCAGAATTTCAGCAAGAATTTGAGAGCCAAGTACAAGAGGAGCTGGCCCCTCTGCCTTAGAAAGGAAACATGCCCGATTTATTTTTGGTTTGACATTCTGTTGCTTGCTGTTTCCTCTCCGGGTGCCTTTGTTTGCAGGGTGGCGGGGGTGGGGGTGGGGGGCAGCTTTTAGCATGCTGGTCTATGCACGTGCCTTAAGGTTGACCCAGAGTAAGGACATTTCTGTGTTGACATTTCCTGTCTCAATTTCCTTCCCTGCTTCCTCATGATTAATGGTCAACCCTCCTCCCACCAGGGTTTCTGCCTTCTAGCAAGAGATGCACTATCCCACAGGAATTGTTTCCCTGCAGTTTTGTAACTAAAAATAACAATAATAAAAGTCTTCAATTAATCTCCCACCTCCCCAACCTGCTTTGCAATGGCTCTCTGGGTTGTGCTCACATGTTAGGTCAGGCAACTGGCTGGCCAGTGGAGGAACCTTTATAGACTGCCCAGGAAAGGTGAGGCTGGAGTCTCCTGAGTAGGAGACCATCTCCCTGGGTAAGAACAGGCCGCACACAGGAACTTAGGCTCTTTTTTTTTTTTTTTTTTTTTTTTTACTCTTTAAAAAACTTATGTTTATTGAAGTATTATTGTGTGCCAAGCTCTGTGGTAAGTCATCTACATCATGGCGCTGAATTATCATAGATTGACCCAGTGAAAGAAGTCGCATCATCTTCATTTTAAAGAGTATAATTGCAACCCAGAGAGGTTAAGTAAACTGCCCAGAGTACACAGTTAAAGGCAGGATTTAAACCCAGGGTTATCTCGGTTCATTTTTGTGGGCCCCTGAGTTGGGTTTTAATTTTATTATTATTGTCACTGTTAGGATTGTAAACGCTCATTTAATAAGCTATTGTCAACCTGTAGTACGTGCTCCGCATGATGTCCAGCCCAGGAAAAAAAGAAACCTGAGTAAGATGTAATTTCTGCCTTCAAGGAGTTTTCAGTCAAATGGTGCAAGCCTATTGTCTCTCATTTCTTTTCTTTTCTTTTTTTTTTTTTAATTTTTTTAACGTTTATTTATTTTTGAGACAGAGAGAGATAGAGCATGAACGGGGGAGGGTCAGAGAGAGAGGGAGACACAGAATCTGAAACAGGCTCCAGTCTTTGAGCAGTCAGCACAGAGCCCGATGCGGGGCTCGAACTCAACGACCGCGAGATCATGACCTGAGCCGAAGTCGGACGCTCAACCGACTGAGCCACCAAGGCGCCCCTTGTCTCTCATTTCTAACACCAAGGAAGGGGGAGGGAGGAGCTGTTTAAAATGAAGTGACATTTGTCCTGCTCAATCTCAACATACCAAGCTTCCGCTTCCGGTTCTGACCCATCAGCAGATATTATGTATGTTTAGGCAAAGCGTTTTTTTCCAATCACTTAAGAAAATATAACCCGTGTCTCACATCAGTGACTCCTTCATTCCTATCGTGTTTTTTAAAAGTGGCAGGTGGGGTCCAGTGGACCATTGGTAATCAACAGCACCTTTATTATACCTAACAATAGAACAATGGCAGGCCACCCCCTCTGCGTGTCAGTAGGTGGCAGTCTGGCTTTGCATGCACCGTGAGCCTGGGATCAAGTTGGATTGAGAAATCCACCTGCTGTGGAAATTCCCATCACCAGCCTTTTCAGATCATTCTGGACCTGAAAGCAATGCATTCTCCAAGCCTAAAAACAAAAATGTTGTGACAGAGCCATTTTGAGAAACTCCCCAGTTTGTCTTAAGTGAGCAGGGAAAGAATCTCACTGGGACTCTGGCCATTGGGCTATGCATTCAACACCACCTTGGCTGTAGATACTGTGCCTGCTGGAGATGCTTTCAGATCTACCCCACCTGGACCAGCTCCCTGAACTGGGCCTCTAGTTCTTATATGAATGGCAGCCTTTTCTGATTTCTTGCTCACCTCAGGGAGTCCAAATAGCTTTGTCGTCCTTCTCCGGTAATTCTCAATCTCCCTAAGATATTATCAGTCGTGATCAAATAATCATAAGACTTTAATATAACCTCACCAGTTGAGACACAGATAACATGGTATCCATGATAATGATGGCTGACAAGTTTACCTGTGAATTATCTATGAAAAATTTGTTTCCTAAGAAAACAATTCCTAACGATGAAATCTGGGCTTCCTGTTGGATTAAGGGAACAGGATATATGTGATATATATATCACAGACTGCACGAATTGTACCTTTGTATAGATCAAGTGGTATCGTGTGAAACATTCCCTTTGTGGTATCAGGTTCTACAGCATCTCTTCGGAAATCCCAACTTAGTGGTAATTTCAAGTTGCTCTTTTTACTAGAAGAAGCTCTGCTAAAGAATGAAGTAGCCTTGCTTTTGACATTCATACCATATTATAGACTTTTAACTTGTGGTTTCCCAATTTCTTTAAATTAGTAGATTAACTAAATTAGTTTTACTTTATTAGGAGAGCGAACTAATTTGGTTGGTTTGACTGAATGAGTTTTACCCTCTTCTTGAGCTTCATACAGAAATAAGGAATTGACACAATTACCTGATGACTTTCCTCGTCACAAGGTGTTGGGTCAATTTCCTTCTTTTCCCTTTCAGGAAGCCACTAATTGGTGAGTGCCAAATAAGACTCTTTAGGAAGCATCAGAAACCCTTTAAATAAACCACTGGAAGCCACTCTTCACTCCTTTGCTGTCAGAGATGAGTGCCTACATCCTAGAATTAAACTTGAACCGTAAGAAGTCTGTCCCATTGGCTGCTGTGACGGGAAGAGTTCCGGGGCAGCACCTGGCCTGAAATCCCTCCTCCATCCTGGTAGGCATCTGAAATTTGAGCTTTGGAGCTCAGTCTCTACAATTTCACTCTCACGATGCAAATATTTCTGTGGGTTATAAATTAAAGGCGTAGGGCAGTTACCACTCATTTCTCATCAAGAACGCCTCCATCTAAAATGTGCCCAGGTAGACACTTTCAGACAGGAGGACAGCTGGAAGGTACTGGGGATGAAGAAAAGGAGCAGAGAAAGGAGATAATGATAAACAAAGCCTGTCCTTGGTCTCCAAGGCTCCTTCCCTGCCCACATCTCCAACCTCATCTACCATTATTCTGCCCTTGGTGTTTGGCCTTTCATTTCTTGAATACATTGTCTACTATCCTGTCTTAGGGCACCCACTGCAGCTACTCCTGGAATACTCTTTCCCAAGACCTTCTCCTGGCTGGTTGACCTTGTCAACAATGTCTCAGCTCCAGCTTCACCGCCTCTGAAAGCTCTTCCTTGATCACCCAACCTGAAGTCATCCCTCCCTCCACGTTTATCCCAACATTCTCTGTTGTATCACCCCAGAGTAGGATTATTTTCTTTCTAACATTTACATTCTCTGAAATGATCCTATTAGCCCATTTGATTATTTGTTTATTTTGTCTTCTCTCACTAAACTTTGTTTTACTATGAGGCTTTTGGTTTTTATTATGAGGCTTGTTTTTGCCGAATGCTGGATTCCCATATCCTCAGCCTCTTGGAAACTTTCCAGCATTGATTAGGCATTCTGTGAATATGTAGTTATTGAATGACTAAATGAAAGAAGGAAAAAAAATATAAACTTAATTGCTTCAAGACATGGACTTGCCTGTTGGAACCAGTAATACAAGACTTCCCAGAACTCAGAAAAGTTAGAGATTTTCCCCTCCTGCCAACCCAACCCACAGTGGTAGCCTGCCACATGTATGCTGGCGGAAGACAGACAAGATAAAGGACAGTTTATTATTCACAGTAATAGTGATAGAGTATCAGCATTTGCTGTAGTTTCCCACGCCTTAATGTCCACAGGGGAACATAAAGAGGGCCAGGTAGCATTCGCACATGCAGGGGGTGCATTACAGGAGAGGAACTGTGGGCCTCGGGATCCCAAATCTTATACAATGGGCTGTAAGCATGCCTGACCACAGACTGGAGGGAAGACATTTTCATCATACTGGACAGTAAACAAAACTGCCCTTTGCCCCAAGGGAGATACTCCTTCTGTGTTCAAGCATGTTCTTTCATACAAACTTCTTTGGAAAGTCATTCGGTGAAGAAGGCAGTGGGTGCCTCCGTTTGCAAGACAGACAGAAATGTGAAAGACCCAATGGGAATTGTCTATAACAAAGCTCATCTTCCTGGTCTTTCACTAATAATCCATTTATCCCATATTTCTGTCCCATCCTAAGGAAGACTAAAATAAAATTTGTTTAAAGGAAGACTTCATTCTATCTCATACACATTCCCTTCTTTAGGAAAATAGCCTACCAATAAGTAAACCCATTCTTTTTTTTTTTTTTTTAAGTTTATTCTCAAGTTAGTTAACATACAGTGTAGCCTTGGCTTCAGGAGTAGAACCCAGTAATTCCTCACTTACATATGACACCCAGTGCTCATCCCAACAAGTGCCCTCCTTAACGCCCATCACCCATTTACCCCACTCCCCCACTCCCACCAACCCTCAGTTTGTTCTCTGTATTTAAGAGAGTCTCTTATGGCTTGCCTCCCTCTCTGTTTTTATCTTATTTTTCCTTCCCTTCCCCTATGATCATTTGTGAAGTTTCTCAAATTCCACGTGAGTGAAATCTTAAGGAAACCCATTCTTACTGAGGAACGGCAGTGTGGTTGGCCCTGCTTCTGGAGTAGTGGAGCTTTTCTTCTCAAACTGGGGTGCCCATCTGTCGGTGGGTTTCTGGTGGAGTGCCGAAGGGCAAACAAAGCCTGGCATAAAAATAGAACACTCTGTGCATTATAATTTTTACTAGAAAAAAATGGAGAAAGGCCTACTTACTTTCTACTAAAATAAACATGGCGGTATTATGCAGTGGAGCACAATATTCTTACGGGTTTTAAAGATAAAGCAAAGATTTCTTTAGGCAGTGCTGCCAACGTCTCCTGCTCTCGAGCACAGCTTTTTTCTGTCACTTTAGTGGAAAAATTTTAAAAGCCCCTTTCTAGAACAGCAAATTGCGAATTATGGCACAGGTTCTGTTAATGGACCACGGAATCAATCATGTGGGTCTTGACCAACAGTTAATGATAATAATAATAATAATAAATGCAATAGAATGTACAGTATCAGAGGGCTTCATATATGTATAAGTACACATTAAAAAATTTTTTTAATGTGTATTTATTTTTGAGAGAGAGAGAGAGAGAGAGAGTCAGAACATGAGTGGGGGAGGGGCAGAGAGAGAGACACTCACACACAGAATCCAAAGCAGGCTCCAGGCTCCAAGTTGTGAGCACAGAGCCAAACATGACGCTCTAACTCATGAACTGTGAGATCATAACCTGAGCCGAAGTTGGAAGCTTAACCGACTGAGCCACCCAGGCTCCCCTGTATAAGTATAATTTTATTAAACATTTATATCTGGGTGTGTGTGTGTGTGTGTGTGTGTGAATGGATTGGGTTGCAATGTTAAATGTATTTCTCACTATGGGCTTCCGTTACAAAGTTTTCAAAGCTACTACTTCACAGGATATCCTAAAGCATAGAAAACGTTTTTTATCCATAAACATATTAAAATCCATCAAAAGATGAGACATGTGAACAAAATTAGCGCCAAATAGTGATGGAGGCTTAGGAAGCAGGCTCTCAAATTTGCAGATGACACAGCTAAAAAGAATAGCAAATGTGGCAGAGGACAGAATTAAAATTTCAAATAATCTTGAAGGATTAAATTAGAGAACGATGAAAGGAAATGTAAGTAATCTACGTGAAGGTCTGATTTTATATATGAAAAAAAGAATTGCATCAAATTAGGAGGACTGCTGTGTCTACGTGAAGGTAGGTCACAGGTCTTCTGTCTCACATCCTTCATCACATCCACAGAACTCTCTTCAGTTCGCAGGGGCTTCGTTTGGAGAGAGCATTTCTACACGTGGTAGAGGGCACCTGGAAGATGTTCTGCAGTGCAGGACTTCTACTTGGACAAGAGAACCCGGGATTCAGGGAAACAACATTTATTGGTCACATATCCTGTTTCAGGCAGCTTACGCAACTGTTTTTATATATTTGGAAGGTTTCAGCTGAAAAAAGAGGAGTGGGGTCTGTGTGTGGCTTGAGCTGCTGCAGCCCATAAGAGCTGCAATTCACTGAGTGCCTACAGGGCACCAGACATTGTAATAGATGCTTTACAACATTTCTTTCAACAATTGTAACAACAACCACCGTTTATCAAGCCCTCACTATGTGTCAGACATAGTACAAAGTCTTTTACTTGGGCTATTTTACTTAATCCTCCCAACTATCTTTTGAGGAAGGTACTAATTTTTTATTCCCATTTGCAGAGGAGGGAAGTGGGTCCCAGAGAGGTACTCACTTGCCAGTCATCACACAGTTATTAAGTGATAGATTTGGGTTCAGTGTGAGAAGGTCTTTTTTTTTTTAAGTTTATTTTATTTATTTTGAGAGAGAGAGAGAGAGAGAGAGAGAGAGCGAGCACGGGTGGGGGAGGAACAGAGAGAGAGAGAAAAGAGAGAATCCCAAGCAGGCTTTATGCTATCAGTGTAGAGCCCAACTCAGGGCTCAATCCGCAAACTGTGAGATCATGACCTGAGCCAAAATCAAGAGTCAGACACTCAACCGGTTAAGCCACCCAGGCACCCCAAGAAAGTCTTTAACCATTAAAAATGCCTTGAAATGGGGGTGGGTTCTTGAAGAAATGAGGTCATTACTCTTGGAACTTGGTAGGTCATTACTCTTGGTAGGAAATACCTTCTATTGGATCCGGGATCTTCCATTGGAAGTTGATGTTCAGGTATAGGAAGGTGACTCCTGGCCAGTGTGATAAGGGCAGACTTCCTCGAAGAGATGAGATTTATCCTAGTCCTAGGAGGTAGGGTGAGAAGGCGATAGAGGAGAGCAGGGATGGGTCTTTAAAGGAGACTTCACAGCAGAAAAACCAGACCTGTGCAATGTGAATTGTACTGTACCCAAGGGACAATTAAGGAGACCTATCTGACTAGTTTGCTCCTCCACCAACCCATTTTTGTCTGTGCCCTTGACCCTAGTAGCCCACCTGAGCCCCCACTGTCTAACTGAGTGCCAGGCTGGAGTCCTGGGTGTGCTAATGCCAATTCCACGTCTTGTCTCTTGGGTGGTTTTCTTTTGCCGCCAACTAAATCCCACCCTAGGTGGGGTTACGTAAGGGAAATTTGGGCACCTGCTAAAAATTCTGTGACCTTTTCATCTCCTAGCTTTCAGTGCATCCCCCCACCCTCAGTTGCCCATCACTTCTTTCACTGAAGGATCTGTTCAGCTGCAGTGATTGCACTTCTGGTTTATCCTGGCCTCCCTGGTAGGAGAGTGTTGGGTAGGTCCCTCTGGGAATCACTGCTATGTTAGGATCCGAGATGAGCCTTGAAAGCTTTGTGAGGATTGTGAACCATGACAGCTTTGTAGTGATCCTTTATCTTATCTTGAACTTGTATCTATGACTTGGTGTATGATTTCTATTTTGTGTAGCAAAAAACTGGTAACTTAGAGACTCAAAATACTACCCATTGATTAACTCATGGTTACATAGGTCAGAAGTCTGGGTGGGCTTAGCTAGCTTCTCTGCTTAGAGTCCCACAAGACCAAAATCAAGATATTGGCTGGGCTGAGTTCTCATATGGAGACTCTGGGGCGGGGGGAAGAGGGGGGGGGACTCCACTTTATGGCTCATTTGGGCTGATGGCAGAACACAGGTATTTAGGATAGTAGAATGGAGGTCCCTATTTCCTTGCTGGATGTCAGCTGGGGGTCACCTTTAGCTCTGAGAGGCCACCCACGTTCCTTGCCATGTGATCCCCTCCATCTTCTAAGGGATTCCCTTATTCTCTGTGCTTGGAATCTTTCTGAATTCTACTAAAGGTCTGAGAAAATGCTCTGCCTTATCTATCTATCTATCTATCTATATTTTTTAATTTTATTTTTTTAAATTTACATCCAAATTATCATATAGTGCAACAGTGATTTCAGGAGTAGATTCCTTAATGCCCCTTACCCTTTTAGCCCATCCCCCCTCCCACAGCCCCTCCAGTAACCCTCTGTTTGTTCTCCATATTTATGAGTCTCTTCTGTTTTGTCCCTCTCCCTGTTTTGATATTATTTTTGTTTCCCTTCCCTTATGTTCATCTGTTTTGTCTCTTAAAGTCCTCATATGAGTGAAGTCATATGATATTTGCCTTTCTCTGACTAATTTCACTTAGCATAATACCCTCCAGTTCCATCCACATAGTTGCAAATGGCAAGATTTAATTCTTTTTGATTGCTGAGCAATACTCCATTGTGTGTGTGTGTGTGTGTGTGTGTGTGTGTATATATATATATATATATATATATATATATATATACCACATCTTCTTTATTCATTCATCCCTCAATGGACATTTGGGCTATTTCCATTTGGGCTATTGTTGATAGTGTTGCTATAAACATGGGGGTGCATGTGTCCCTTCAAAACAGCACAATTGTATCCCTTGGATAAATACCTAGTAGTGCAATTCCTATGTCGTAGGGTAGTTCTATTTTTAATTTTTTGAGAAACCTCCATACTGTTTTCTAGAGTGGCTGCGCCGGCTTGCATTCCCACCAACAATGCAAAAGAGCTCCTCTTTCTCCACATCCTCGCCAACATCTGTTGTTGCCTGAGTTGTTAATGTTAACCATTCTGACAGGTGTAAGGTGGTTTCTCATGGTGTTTTTGATTTGTATTTCCCTGATGATGAGTGATGTTGAGCATTTTTTCATGTGTCAGTTGGCCATCTGGATGTCTTCTTTGGAGAAGTGTCTATTCATGTCTTTTTCCCATTTCTTCACTGGATTATTTGTTTTTTGGGTGTTGAGTTTGATAAGTTCTTTACAGATTTTGGATACTAACCCTTTATCTGATATGTCGTTTGCAAATATCTTCTCCCATTCTGTCAGTTGCCTTTTAGTTTTGCTGATTGTTTCCTTTGTGGCGCAGAAGTTTTTATTTTGATGAGGTCCCAGTAGTTCATTTTTGCTTTTGGTTCCCTTGCTTCCAGAGATGTGTTGAGTAAAAAGTTACTGCAGCCAAGGTCAAAGAGGTTTTTGCCTGCTTTGTCCTCAAGGATTTTGATGGCTTCCTGTCTTAAATTTAGGTGTTTCATCCATTTTGAGTTTATTTTTGTGTCTGGTGTAAGAAAGTGGTCCAGGTTCATTCTTCTGCATGTCGCTGTCCAGTTTTCCCAGGACCACTTGCTGAAGAGACTGTCTTTATTCTATTGGATATTCCTTCCTGCTTTGTCAAAGATTAGTTGCCCATACGTTTGTGGGTCCATGTTTGGGTTCTCTATTCTGTTCCTTTGATCTGAGTGTCTGTTCTTGTGCCAGTACCATACTGTCTTGATGATTACAGCTTTATAGTATAGCTTGAAGTCCGGGATTGTGATGCCTCCTGCTTTGGTTTTCTTTTTCAAGATTGCTTTGGCTATTCGGGGTATATTATGGTTCGATGCAGATTTTAGGATTATTTGTTCTAGCTCTGTGGAGAATGCTGGTGTTATTTTGATAGGGATTGCATTAAATATGTAGATTGCTTTGGGTAGTATCAAACATTTTAACAATATTTGTTCTTCCTATCCAGGAGCATGGAATCTTTTTTCATTTTTTTTGTCTTCAATTTCTTTCATAAGCTTTCTATAGTTTTCAGTGTTTAGATTTTTCACCTCTTTGGTTAGATTTATTCCTAGGTATTTTTGGTTTTGGGGGCAACTGTAAATGGGATCGATTCCTTGATTTCTCTTTCTGTTCCTTCATTATTGGTGTATAGGAATGCAACCGATTTCTGTATGTTGATTTTATATCCTGCAACTTTGCTGAATTCATGATTCAGTTCTAGCAATTTTTTGGTGGAATCTTTTGGGTTTTCCATATAGAGTATCATGTCCTCTGCGAAGAGTGAAAGTTTGACCTCCTCCTGGCCGATTTGGATGCCTTTTATTTCTTTGCGTTGTCTGATTGCAGAGGCTGAGACTTCAAATACTATGTTGAATAACAGTGGTGAGAGTGGACATCCCTGTGTTGTTCCTGACCTTAAGGGGAAAGCTCTCTGTTTTTCCCAATTAAGAATGATATTAGCATTGGCTCATTCATATATGGCTTTTATGATCTCGAGGTGTGCTCCTTCTATCCCTACTTTCTTGAGGGTTTTTATCAAGAAAGGATGCTGTATTTTGTCAAATGCTTTCTCTGTATCTATTGAGAGGATTATATGGTTCTTGTCCTTTCTTTTATTGATGTGATGAATCACGTTAATTGTTTTGCGGATATTGGGCCAGCCCTGCATCCCAAGTATAAATCCCACTTGGTTGTGGTGAATAATTTTTTTAAATGTATTGTTGGAGCTGGTTGGCTAATAGCTTGTTGAAGATTTTTGCATCCATGTTCATCAGGGAAATTGGTCTATAGCTCTCCTTTTTAGTGGGGTCTCTGTCTGGTTTTTGGAATCAAGGTAATGCTGGCTTCATAGAATGAGTTTTCCTTCCATTTCTATTTTTTGGAACAGTTTCAAGACAATAGGTATTAACTCTTCCTTAAATGTTTGGTAGAATTCCCTTGGAAAGCCATCTGGCCCTGGACTCTTGTTTTTTGACAGAATTTTTATTACTGATTTGATTTCCTTACTGGTTATGGGTCTGTTCAAATTTTCTATTTCTTCCTGTTTCAGTTTTGATAGTGTATATGTTTCTAGGAAGTTGTCTATATCTTCCAGATTGCCCATCTTATTGGCATATAATTGCTCATAATATTCTCTTATTATTGTTTTTATTTCTGTTGTGTTGGTTGTGATCTCTCTTTCATTGTTGATTTTATTTATTTGGGTCCTTTCCTTTTTCTTCTTGATCAAACTGGCTAGTGGTTTATCAATTTTGTTAATTCTTTCAAAGAACCAGCTTCTGGTTTCATTGATCTGTTCTACTGTTTTTTTGGTTTTGATAGCATTAGTTTTTGTTCTAATCTTTATTATTTCCTGTCTTCTGCTGGTTTTTGGTTTTATTTGCTCTTCTTTTTCCAGCTCTTTAAGGCCCAAGGTTAAGTTGTGTATCTAGATCTTTCTTCCTTCTTTGGGAAGGCCTGGATTGCTATATACTTTCCTCTTATGACAGCCTTTGCTGCATCCCAGAGGTTTTGGGTTGTGATGTTATCATTTTCATTGACTTCCATATACTTTTTAATTTCCTCTTTAACTTCTTGATTAGCCAATTCATTCTTCAGTAGGATGTTCTTCAGTCTCCAAGTATTTGTTCCCTTTCCAAATTTTTTCTTGTGGTTGATTTTGAGTTTCATAGCGTTGTGGTTTGAAAATATGCATGGTATGATCTCGATATTTTTGTACTTACTTAGAGCTGATGTGTCCCAATATGTGGTCTATTCTGGAGAATATTCCATGTGCACTGGAGAAGAATGTATATTCTGCTGCTTTAGGATGAAATGTTCTGAATATATCTGTTAAGTCCATCTGGTCCAGTGTGTCATTCAAAGCCATTGTTTCCTTGTTGATTTTTTGATTAGATGATCTGTCCATTGCTGTGAGTGGGGTGTTGAAGTCTCCTACTATTACGGTATTATTACCAATGTGTTTCTTTTTTTTTATTTAAAAAAATTTTTTTTATTATTTTTTTTAACGTTTTTTTAAAATTTATTTTTTGAGACAGAGAGAGACAGAGCATGAACGGGGGAGGGTCAGAGAGAGGGAGACACAGAATCTGAAACAGGCTCCAGGCTCTGAGCTGTCAGCACAGAGCCTGACATGGGGCTTGAACTCATGGACCTCGAAATCATGACCTGAGCCGAAGTCGGCCACTCAACCGACTGAGCCACCCAGGCACCCCTCAATGCGTTTCTTTATGTTTGTGATTAATTGATTTAAATATTTGGGTTCTTTCAAATTTGGAGCATAATTGTTTACAATTGTTAGGTCTTCTTGGTGGATAGACCCCTTGATTATGATATAATGCCCCTCTTCATCTCTTGTTACAGTCTTTATTTTAAAGTCTAGATTGTTTGATATAAATAAGTATGGCTACTCTGGCTTTCCTTTGTGGACCATTAGCATGATAGATGGTTCTCCATCCCCTTACTTTCAATCTGAAGGTGTCTTTAGGTCTAAAGTGGGTGTCTTGTAAACAGCGTATAGATGGATCTTGTTTTCTTATCCATTTTGTTACCCTATGTCTTTTGATTGGAACATTGAGTCCATTGACATTTAGAATGAGTACTGAAAGATATGACTTTATTGCCATTATGTTGCTTGTAGTTGGAGTTTCTGGTGGTGTTCTCTGGTCTTTTCTAATCTTTGTTGCTTTTGGTAGTTATTTATTTATTTATTTATTTATTCATCTTTTCTCCCCTCAGAGAGTCCCACTTAGAATTTCTTGCAGAGCTGGTTTAATGGTTACAAACTCCTTTAATTTTTGTTTGTCTGGGAAACTTTTTGTCTCTCCTTCTATTTTGAATGACAGCCTTGCTGGATAAAGATTTCTTGGCTGCATATTTTTCTGATTCAGCACATTGAATATATCCTGCCACTCCTTTCTGGCCTGCCAAGTTTCTATGGATAGTCTGCTACAAACCTGATCTGTCTTCCCTTGTAGGTTAAGGACTTTTTTTTCCCTTGATGCTTTCATGATTCTCTCCTCGCCTGAGTATTTTGTGAATTTGACTGATATGCCTTGTTGATGTTTGGTTTTTGTTGAATCTAATGGGAGTTCTCTGTGCTTTCTGGATTTTGATGTCTGTGTCTTTCCCCAAGTTAGGAAAGTTTTCTTCTATGATTTGCTCACATAACCCTTCTACCCCTATTTTTCTGTCTTCCTCTTCTGGGACCCCTATGATTCTGATATTGTTCCTTTTTAATGAGTCACTGATTTCTCTAATTCTTAAATTGTGCTCTTTTGCCTTAATCTCCCTCTTTTTTTCTGCTTCATTATTCTCTGTAAGTTTGTCCTCTATATTGCTGATTCTCTGCTCTGCCTCATCCATCCTTGCTGCCGCTGCATCCATCTATGATTGCAGCTCAGTTATAGAATTTTTTATTTCATCCTGACTAGTTTTTACTCTTTTATCTCCAGAAAGGGATTCTAATCTATTTTTGACTCCAGCTAGTATTCTTATTATCACAATTCTAAATTCTGGGTCAGACATCTTGCTTGTATCTGTGTTGGTTACATCCTGGCTGTCGTTTCTTCCTGTTCTTTCTTTTGGGGTAAATTCCTTTGTTTCATCATTTTGAAGGGAGAAAAGGAATTAATGAGGTAGAAAAAATTAAAATTAAAAAAATTAAAATTTCAAAATATTAAAATTAAAAAATTAAACACACACACACACACAAAAATCAAATAAATGATGCTAGATCCTAGGTGTGTTTTGATCTGGGTGTTGAAAGAGGCTTGATAGATTAGAGAAAAAAGGGGAAAGAAGAAAAAAAGGAAATCATTTGAAAATTTGAAAAAATGATTACACTGAAGTAGACTAAAATAAAATGATGGAAGTAAAATAGAATTTGAAAAATTTACAGAAAAGTTAAAAAATATAGTAAAAAATTAAAGAACAATTTTTCAATAAAAATTGAAAATAAAAATGAATTATTCTCTTTCTGTATTCAAGAAAAAAAATGAAAAAGAGGGAAAAAAAGAAAAAAAAAAAGAAAATTGAATAGATGGACCTGCCAACAGACTGAAATTACTTCGTTTTCCCCTAGAAGTCAGACTATGAAGTGCTTTATAGTCTGTAAACTAAGCAGGTGGTGAGACTTTTGTTCTTGAAGAGCGAGGTTGGCCCAGTTGGGCGGAGCTTAGTGTAATGGCTCTGTTCTCCACTGGATGGCGCTGCTAGCCTACTAGGGTGGAGTGTTGTGGCGCTCGTAGGTGCGTATGCGCATGCGTGGGAGCGGTGAAAATGGCGTCACCCAGCTACCCAGTCTCTAGTATCGTAACTCTTCTCCCTGATCAGCAATTGTGCACCCGTCCTTTGTCTTCAGCTTTAGTTCACTGCCCGCCTTTTCACTGTCGTGACCAAGCCCCAGGAAGTACCTCTCTCCTGAGTTTTGTCTCAGATACGGCTGTTTTCCCCGACCCCTTACTTCTGAAGGACTGCGGTTTTGGCCCATTCCACCCCTCTGCGGGAAGGGTCTCAGTGAGCAATGGCTGAATGCTGGCCGCACCCAGGAATGCCTGGTGGACCCTGCTGCTGCCGGTGCCCCGAGGCTGCGGCCAGGTGCCAGCCCACCCCAGAAAAAGTTCGTGAGATAGTGTAGCAGCAGCTTTTCGGGGATTATGGCAAATCACAACACACATCTGGCACCTGCCTTCACCCTCAGCAACCTTGTTCCAGCACCAGCGAATGTGGACGTTCTCTGGGGTCTGCTGGGCCCAGGTGGCCTCAACAGTCTCTACCAAATGTCCTTCCTGCAGTGGAACCGCCTCTCCCTGTGTGGCCTGAGAACCTCCTGGACCCCATTCTGCTCCTGGGGATTCGCCCTTCCCACCAGAGCACTATCAGGTATTGAGCTGTGGAGCTGCAGACTGCACTCCCCCTGTTTACAGTCTTAACAGAATTTAAACCCTCTTCTTTCTCCTTTCTCCCTTTTTTGTTCAGTCCCTGTGGCTATTTCCACTTTTCTACTTTTTATCCAGCTGCTTTTGGCGGGCGGGGGGGTGTTTCCCCATGTTCTCCGCCCCACCCCCATCCTCTCTCTGCATGCAAAAATAGCTCTCTGCCCTCTGCAGCTTCTCTCTCCCCAAGTTCACCTCTCTGCACCGCATACCTGCTGAATTCAGTGGTTCAGGTTGTGCAGATTGTTGTGTTAATCCTCAGATCACTTGTCTAGGTGTGCAGGATGGTTTAGTGTTGGTCTGGCTGTATTTCATGGACACGAGACACACAAAAACTTCCATGCTGTTTCGCCATCTTGGTTCCACCGAAAATGCTCTGTCTTTAAAAGCTCCTGTGATTACGTTAGGTCTACCTGAGTAATTTCTGTTTTCATTAGCTCAAAGTCAACTGAAAAATCCTTTATGTATCATCCTTAATCACATCATCATAGTGGAGGTACCTCATCCTATCAAAGGACCCACCCACATTCACAGGGGAAGGGATTATACAAAGGTGAAGTCATGTGGGGTTATTCTAGGATGCTACCTAGCACATTTAGCAAATACTTCACCTTGCCTTTTCTCACAGCCTGCATGTTACTGAGCATGGGAGGATAGTGCTTCCTAACCTACCTTCCCCTTCAGCGTTCTCTGTATTATTATCTTATTTTATTTTTATGCCAGCAAATCTCCTACAGCTTGGATTGGGAAGAGCCTGGTTCACAGAAAATTCCTGATGGGATTTCATAAGCATTACTCTGTCATATGCTGGCTCCCTAAATATCAACAACATAGCCTGTTGATAAGACAAAGCTGAGTTCATTGCTCACTGCTGTTGGGGAGAACACCAGTGTACCAAAGAGCTTCAGCAGTCTATCAAAGGGGGAGGGCAAGGTCAGAATTTGTTGAAAATTGCGAATTTGGTATAAGGTAGGTCTTGCCGTGTGTGTGTGTGTGTGTGTGTGTGTGAAGTGGTAGGGTGATTAAGGCTGGTTAAGGATCATGATATGATAGTCCTGGATTGTTGGAAACAGCGACGTGAAGGCTTTTGATGCAAGGATTTAAATCAACTGAGGGTGCAGTTAATGCTTTATAATGGAAGAGTTGATGGATCTTTAGGGAGATCCTTATAATAAATATTCAAGGCATTTGCCTGGGCAAGAGTGTTCTAGAATAACAATATCATGTTAATATACTGTAAGTTGAGTGTGTATGGGGGTAGGTCGTTATAGTCTTCAGTCTCTAAGCTGTGTGTGGGAGTTGATGATTTTGGTTCTTTTTTGGAAATTTATATAGTTACATTTATTTTAAAATACTTTTTGTGGCTATAAAAATGTGTTTACAAACATAGAAATTTGTAAGAAATGAAAAAGAATAAAATCACTGAGAATTCTATCTCCCAGAGTTTATATTTTGTGTATCTTTGTCCACTTTTGTATTCTCCAACATTATAAGCATTTTCTGATGGCATTATGTGTCCCTTAAAAATAGTTTTAAAGGGGCGCCTGGGTGGCTCAGTCGGTTGGGTGGCCGACTTCGGCTCAGGTCATGATCTCGCGGTCCGTGAGTTCGAGCCCCACGTCGGGCTCTGTGCTGACAGCTCAGAGCCCGGAGCCTGTTTCAGATTCTCTGTCTCCCTCTCTCTGACCCTCCCCTGTTCATGCTCTGTCTCTCCCTGTCTCAAAAATAAATAAAACATTAAAAAAAATAGTTTTAAATAGTATGTAATATTCTATCTTCTAAATGTGACATAGCATTTTTACGCTGTTACCTATTATTTAATTTTGTTCATTTAAGCAGTTATTTTAAATTTACGTTAAATTTAAGCAATTATTTTAAATTATGTTGGAAAGTACATCTTTGTACTTTCTATGGTACTTTGTACCATGATTGAGCCCAAGATGTTAGGGTTTTGTGTCAGAGAATATGAAAAAATTTAAAGTTTTTTAAATACATACTACCAACATTTATTTCTAAGAACTTTATGCCCATTTACGTTACCTCCATAAGGATATGAGCAACCTAATCTCATTGCAATCTTCCCCACCACCAACTATTTAACATCTTTTGGTTAAGTTGATGGTCGCTTGAACCATGTGAATTTGTCTGTATCTGACTATTTTTTCCCACACAGATGGCAATTTCATATAGTCAACATATGAACAATAAAGGGGTGCCTGCACCTGGGTGGCTCAGTCGGTGGAGTCTCTGGCTCTTGATTTTGGCTCAAGTCATGATCCCATAGTTGTGAGATCGGTTCTGAGTCAGGCTCTGTAGTAAGCGTGGAGCCTGTTTGGGATTCTCTCTCTCCCTCTCTTTCTTTGCCTCCTTCCCTTCTCTCTCTCTCTCTCTCAAAAAAATAATAAAAATAAAATCTTTAAGATATAAATAATAAAGGTTAAGATACTAGCAAACATTTGCTGAGCCTTTATGGTCCTGCTGGGTGTGTGTGAGGGCCCTGCATACTCAGCAAGTGATGGAGAGAAGTTGCACTTCACTTTCTTGGCTTACTTCCCTGGGAAACTGCTTCAGTTCTAAGCTGCCTCCAGTTGTGGTTGATGCCTTTGCAAATTTGGCTATTAATTAGAATTACACCTCCAAGGTAACATTTTTTTCCAGAGGCTGGAAAGCAATTCATTTTAGAATCCTCTCCAGGTAAGAGAGGTGAACTCTTTGGTATTATTGTCTTTTTCTATGTAGGAAGCTCATACTGGAGTAGCCTGGGGAATTCGCCATGATCAACCAGTAGGAGGAAATCAGTTACAAAACTGTAGTTTGAAAATTTCTAGGTCATTTCTTTTTTTAAAAAAATTTTTAATGTTTATTTTTGAGAAACAGAGCATGAATGGGGGAAGGGTAGAGAGAGAAAGGGAGACACAGAATCCAAAGCAGGCTCCAAGCTCTGAGTTGTCAGCACAGAGCCCAACGTGGGGCTGGAACTCACGACCTGTGAGATCATGACCTGAGCTGAAGTTGGACGCTTAACCAACTGAGCCACCCAGGCGCCCCAAAGGTCATTTCTTACTTCATCAAGATTTGGTGACAGGCTACCTTTGAAGACCCAAGTGATATTTTTCCCCCTGTGGAGCTTGAGGGTCTACTGGTGTCTGGGAATGTGTTTGGAAGGCACTGAGGACTGAGCAGTAGATGTTTCTGCCAATCTGATTTGGTTTCACTCTGAGATGAATTTTTCTTGCTACAAAGTTCTCTTCCAGCTTTCATCAGCTCTCAGTGCCTTGAGCACTTTTGGCTTCTTACTGGTCTTCTACTTGAAACACAAAGCACAATTTTCCAATTTCATAATCATTTTCTGAAGCCGAGGTGGTGCCTCGTGATGGCTTCTGTCTTAGTCCATTTGGGCAGATATCGTGAAATATCATGGACTACGTGGGTCATAAACAACAGAAGTTCCTCGCAGTTCTGGAGGCTGGAGGTCCGGGATCGGGGGTGCCCACTTGGTCAGGTGAGAGTCCTCTTGGAGTTACAGACTTCTTGCTGTGTCCTCACGTGGGAGAAGGGTCTAGGAACCTCTCTGGCGTCTCTTCCTATAAGCTCTAATCCCATTGATGACCTATTAGCTCCACCTTCATGACCTAGTCACCTCTTAAAGACCCCACTTTGCAATTCCATCACCTTTAGGGGTTAGGTTTCAACATATGAATGGGGGGACACAGCCATTCAGACCATGTCAGTTTCCAACAGTTAAAGATTTGATTCCATATCTGTGTAATGGCTATTCCTCTGGCTACCATAAACTGATGGCTAGTCTTGACTTTTCTCTTTTAACTTGAGCACAGTTGAGGGCTTGCAGCTTAATGATGGCAGGTAAAAAGGACAATAGACATGCCGTCCCATGGCGGGGGGAGCAGATGGAGGAGGAAAACCTTGTGCCCTTCTCCAGAAAGCAGGGGCAGACCCAGGAGCCGCCCCAGGGCATTGACTCACCATCCTGTGAGCCTGGGCTGCTGTGTCAGGGGCACGTGCTAAATCATGGTGCCTTCCCAGTCACCACAGGTTTTTGCTGACCCCATCTGCCTCAGACTATTTTAGGACTCTGTCCTTCTGTCAGGAACCTTCTGCTTAAACAAATGCTTTTCTCTTCCTTTTTTCCCTCTTGAAGTCAGCTGGTGCCATGCAGTGAGGCCCTGACCTGGCAAACTTGAGATAAGTTTCTTCGTGCTTCTGTTATGAGATTTAGTAGTAATCTCATGTCTAGATCTTTGGGGCTTTTACTTCTTCCCTTTTCAGGCGAGAATGGGTTTGGCGGTGGTGGGGTGTGGGTAGGCAGTAATGTGTACACGAGTGTGTCTCAAATTTTGATGGTGACAAACCACCTGGGGATTTTGTGAAAAGTGCAAATTCTGATCCACTGGGGCCTGGCTGAGGGCCCAAGATTTTCTATTTCTAAAAAGCTCCTAAGGGATGCCGATGCTGCTGGTCCATGGGCCACACTTGGTGGATTTTAACTTTGCCTCAACATTAGAATCATCTGGGGGGTTTTAAAAAATAGCAATGTCCAGACTCCACCTCAGACCAGATAACTGAGAATTTATGGGAGTAGGGACCCAGACATAGTTTGTTTTTTCTTTTCTCTTTCTCTTCTTTCTTTCTTTCTTTCTTTCTTTCTTTCTTTCTTTCTTTCTTTCTTTCTTTCTTTCTTTCTTTCTTTCTCTTCTTTCTTTCTTTCTTTCTTTCTTTCTTTCTTTCTTTCTTTCTTTCTTTCTTTCTTTCTTTTCATAACATTTTTCAGGTCCCCTTGTGTTGTACCCAGAGTTAAGAGCCACTGGATTTGGATTAGTGGAAAAAAGTGTTAAATTTAGAGGCAGAAGCCAAAGTTTTATCCCATTGATACTACTTTCTTGGTAGTGATTATCCAGAAAGATGTACTTAACTCTAATTACAACATGTAATAATCATTATATTTGTCCCTACTCTCATCAAGTTTTGTTCAAGCCGTTTTACACAACCACATGTGATGACTCCCCCTCCTGTATAACATAGATCCTCAAGTGCATTAGAAACCCTCCAAAATTTGAGCATCCATAGCCACCTCCTGCTGCACATGAATTTTGGCCACATTTTGCCCCTGGACGCAGTATGGGCTTTATTTATTTATTTTTGTTTATTTTTATTTTTCAGAGACAGCATGTGAATGGGGGAGGGGCAGAGAGAGAAGGGGACAGGGGATCTGAAGCAGGCTCTGCGCTAACAGCGGCATGCCTGATGTGGGGCTCAAACTCACCAATCACAAGATCATGACCAGAGCCAAAATCGGATGCTCAACTGACTGAGCCATCCAGGTGCCCCCACAGTGTGGGCTTTCTAATCCATCTGACTTTGCTTGAGCTATTACCTCTGCTTTGAAATTTTTTACACGACTCTCTTCTATCAGACTTCCCATATTGTTTGGGTACAGCCATAGCATCGTTCAAAGACTATTTCAAATTTCAGTTCTTCTAAGGCACTTCCCCTTCCCCCCGCTCAGTCAATCTACATCCTTGCTCTATTGCACATTCATGTTCTCTTGTGTAATTTATTAGTCTACTTTGGGTCAGTTATTTTTATATGTATCCCTTTGCCTGCTGGAGGGCAAAGACCATGCCTTACTTATCTTCTTATCACTCCTGGCACCAAGTATCATGTGTTTTCACCTAGGGAAAGTCAATATATGCTCAATGAAGATGTAGACTTGCCCTCTGAGGGCTGTGTTGGGAATAGTATCTGCAAGACGTAGATTATGGTCAGTTCTTTGGACTCCGGGGCGTATTCAAAAATGACCACACATGGTGGGTCCAGTGCGGAGTAACTCTTTTAGGTGAAGTAACTTCAAACAATTCTAGACAACCCAAGTGAACTCTAGCTCAAAGGCAGGCAATGTCTGTCTGACACTGAGAACCTGAGGAGTTTGGGTTTGCCTTTACCATGGAAGGTTCAGTTGGCATCTCAGACTGGGAAGTCTTTAACTGGGAATGACTCAAGATGGGATGGTAGTTCTCGAGGATGCTTTGTGCTGGAGGGAGGGGAAAGGAGCTAATATGTATTGATAATCAACTAGTCATTAGGCTGACTTGTATTTGGATGATCTCACTCACTTCTTGATGAGCTTGTGAGATGGATATTATTATTCCTGTTTTCAAGGTAAAAGAAAGTGAAGTTCAGCTAGATTAGTTTACCTGCCCAAGGCCACACAACTGATGTACCACACAGCCCAGGTTTGCACCAAACCCTGACTCCAAAGCCAGTAGCATTTTTTTTTTGAAGTAGAGAAATTATATCTGGTTGTCTTCCAATCTCTAGCTGACATTGTCTTTTCAAGAGGGCAAAAGATGATCCAGACTTTTTATTCCCATGCCTTCTTATCCAACAGGACTGGGTTAAACTGCTTGGAAACCCTTTTCTTCCTCCTAGTCATTCTAGACTACAAGCTCAGTGAGGGCAGGGATGGAGTAGTTCACCATTGTATTTTGCTCTCCAGTAGGAGTCAGAATGGAGGAAAGGTTAACAGTATGGAGTTTGTTGTCTGGCAGTGGCTGGCTGGAGTTCTTGATCTGCCACACAATAAATTGATGATCTTGGCAAGTTACCTAAACTCCCCAAGCTTGGTTTCTTTATGTTATAGCTTGTGGTGAAATTAAGGAGAAGAAGGTGCTTAGATTAGAAGCTGACACATAATAGACATTAGGTACATTTCAGATGGACCAAACTTTTTTCCATTAGCTGATAGCAAGTGTGATTCTGGACCTAAGTTCACTGACACATTTTGTATTTTTCTGTAATTCAACTTACACTTACTGTAGGGCCTGTAGTGTAGGGCCTGCTCTTCTGGGACGATTGCAAACGCTAGATTTGAATCTTTCATTCCCTTCCTAGGTGGGTATATGTGTGGACTTAGGGAATGGTAAGGCCTGATGGGGATGGAGAACGTCTGGTCCTTGAGGACATGTGTCCCAGGTGAAAACCATTACTCACCGGGTCCCTGGTTGTTGACCCATGTGCAGATACATTCCCTCTCAAGTTTCTTGCTTCCTTCTAGGTGCCTTATGTAGGCCAAGAGTGCAAGTTCCTTCTACCTTTGGGTCTCGCCAACCCTCTGACAGGTTCTGCTGCCTCTCTGGGACTCTAACCAGGAGAAAAAGCAGAAGACCCAACCTTTCCTTCCTCTTGTTGACTGAGTGACTCACTCAACACAAAGATGCTGACACACGTGCTTACCATCTGTCTCTCTCCTTTATCTTCCACAACTTTGGGGTAGCTTTCTAGCCTGAGAAGGAGAAAATGACCTCTCTTACCCCCGACAGGCATTTTGTCCAAGCCTTTCTATTTCTCTAAGGGCACCTGCCTCTGGAACACAAAAGAAAAGGACTCTTTGTTATCCTCTCCTTTCTACAAAGTCACAACCTTCCTCTGAGGCAGTGAGTGCAGAATGACTAAATTGGGATGTGGGTGGAAGGGGTGGTAGACGCCACAGGGGGACTAGACGAGCAGGAGAGATGTGGGCTAGTAGGTGAGAAGCATCTCTTCACCGCTCCACTTGGCTTTGCTCTCCCCAGTGGTTCAAGGAAGACCCTCACCTTGTACTACATCTTTCTTATGTTCTTAATCTTCCACCTTTTTTCTTCCTCTGAGCATTCTGATTCTCTGTGTGATTCCCGCCTCGCATGTGCTTGTTCCTGTCAGGTTTTGATTAGATAGTAAACTCATTAGTAATTTCCTACAGAGCCTATCCATGATCTAAGGCAGTAAATATTGCACAAAATGTTTGCTAACTTAGTCACGGAGGTCCAGACATGTATACCCCTGTCTGTCTTCATTTTCTTTTTATTTGCTCTCATTAATAAAAAAGCCTCTTATAAATGTTCATGCTATCACACGAAGGCCTTGTTATAGGAAACTGTTTCTGTATAAATAATTATCTCAAATTATTCAAACGGCATCAGACAAAAATCTACAGAAGAAATTTCAGCCTATTAAAATAATGAACTTTGAGGGACGCCTGGGTGGCTCAGTCGGTTAAGAGTCTGACTTCAGCTCAGGTCATGATCTCATGGTTTGTGGGTTCAAGCCCCACATTGGGTTCTGTGCTGACAGCTTAGAGGCTGGACCCTGTTTTGGATTCTCTGTCTCCCTCTCTCTCTGCCCTTGCCATGCTTGTGCTCTGTCTCTGTCTCTCTCTCTCAAAAATAAATAAACATTACAAAAATAAAAATAATAAAATATGAACTTTGAGTGATTGCGCCTATATATAAATTGAATACCCTGCAAGATCTTTTTTCCCAAGTTGTTTGGAATTCAACCTCCATGGAGTCCATGTGGGACTGCACGAGAAGGGCCTCAGGAAAGGTGCAGGAAGGGGAAGTCAGCCAGGACTGAGCAAAAAGCTATTTCCCCATGTTGGGCAAACCTGGACTTTTGGTTTCCAGTTCAGCATGAAAGGAACTTAGAACAAGAAAAACGCTGGACAAACTGAAAATCAATAACTCTTTCTACATCCATCAGAGAAGTGAGGTTACAGGGCAAACCTCTGTCCCCACAACTGAAGAGATAGAGGCAGATAGAATTATAACCTACCAGGTCACAAGTCCAGAACAGAACATTCTACAGGAAATGGTCTAGGTAGGAAAACCTAAACTTTAGTAGATGAGTTTCTGAAGGCTCAGCATGGACAAGTCTGACAGTTAAAAACTCCAGGGGATCCAGTCTTGGGAGGGAGGGGGATCCCACACATTTATGAGCTTTATCTCCAGGAGCCCTACAAGATTCTCACTGTGAAGATAAGAGAGGAAAAACACCCCCCACACATTGCTAGTGCTTCTGGCAGGGAGTGGGAGGCGGGGGGTGGGGAGTAGCCATTTTGAAATATACCCAGAAAATTCTGTTCTTCAAGGCCTGCTCTCATGAGAAACTATTTGGCCAGAGCCTAACCTAATAAATTTTTTACAGAAGACTAAACAATAGGAGAAGGGGAATCCCAGCTCCTTCTCCCTCTAGCCTTCCTGTCTCACCTAAGGGGGTTGGAGGTTTCGGAGGGGCAAGACAAAGCTGAGAAACCCTTGTAAAGGTCGCAGCGCAGGAGCACAGGCTCACTCAAAACACTGAGACCTCATCCCAGGATACCATAGAACACGTCCCTTCCCCCAACACTCCACCACCACCACATCAACAGGGCTCTTGTATAATAACGGGGATCACAGAGGACGAAACTGTGAGTCTCAGACCTTATTTAAGGAGAGTTGGGCAAAACCTATCCAGGAACAGAGGTTTGCACCTCTAGGCAGCCAGATGGTTGTAGCCTCAAAGATGGGGTGAATAAGAAGAGAAGTCCAACGTGGGCCTGGCAATAATGTGCCAAGTTCAGGCCATGTATCAGCAAAAGCTGGTACAGTCTCTGCCATCACACAGGTATCATCAAATAATCACACGCATTCACGTAAAATTGTATCAATGACAAGGGATCTGAGGGAGAGTTATGTCGTGCCGTGAGAACCTATAATTGGGGAAGTGGGCCTATTCAGGGACAGAGACGAGGCTTTCCTCAGGAGGAGATGCCTGAGTAAGACCTAAAGGTTGAGTGAATCTTGATGAAGTGAGGATGTGTTCTAGGCAGAGGGAACAGTATGTGCGAAGACTCTTAGATGGGAACGATGTGGTGAGCATGAGAAGCCAAGAGCCCAGCAGTCTTGGGTCTATGGGAGAGACTGTCAAGAGCCAGGATGGAGCTCGTTGGAAGGTTGGAAGGAACTGCTGGTTAATACTTACAAACTAGGCTGTGTGTGTGTGTGTGTGTGTGTGTGTGTGTGTCTGTGATAAACATTTTCTTTAAATTTCTATACAGTTTTATAAAAATATAAATCTCACATACAAATGACATCCAATCTAAAGACAGTATGAGAAGAAAAGTCGGATGAGGGTGTCTATGTAGATGGGTGTTTCAGTTGCATAAATCATTATGCAGTTTAGCAGGGAACAGAATCTTTGATGCAAAGATTAAAAAAATAAAAGATAAGATAAGCTAGGAGCTTGGCCTGGAATGGAATGAAAAGAGCCTGGCCTGGAAGTTGGCAGAACTTGGCCCAGGCCTGGCCTGTTATCCTGGGCTTTTCGAGTCCATTTGCCTGTCTACAGGTCAGTTTTCTTATCTCCAAATGAAAACAACATTTCTCGATCTTGCCAGGTCTGGGTGTGATTAAAAAATACCAAGTTAACATGTGAGAAGATGGCATAATGGCGGCCAATGTGTTTCATTCATGGTACCCATTTCACTGGATGCATGTCTGCTGAATATGGCTAGGTGATGTCCCTGAACTTGGAGAGCTTGTCTGTGCCATCTGTTGAGGAGGAAGAATGGCTGTCCCCTCCTCGGTCCTTGTAGCTGGACTAAGAATCAAATTGACAGGAAACAGATGAAAGGGAGAAAATAAAAGTTAATTTCACATGTACAGAGAATCCACACAGAGATGGAAACTCCAGTGACAGTCAGGAAAGATAAGGATGAAGGAGAAGGGAGCGGGGGTGGAGGGGGGTGGTCTGGGACTTCAAAGGGAAGAAATACAATTCACAGGAAGTGAAAAAGACTAAATGTCTGGTAAACAAATGTTTGCTTGGCCACTCAGAAACGATGGGACACAGAGGACTTTGATCAAATAAACCTTGCTAGTTTCCTCCCTAACCACCCAACATAGTTCATAGTATAATGTAGTCATCTGTAGTGACAGCTCTCTTTCTGGAGCAGGCCATTTATTTAAATGCTTTTTAGGCACTTGTGGGGGAGGGAAGAACTTTTCCTGAATCTGCTGGGTTTTGATTGCTTTTTGACTTAAAACAATCTTCATGCCCAAGTGGCCCATCTTGGAGAAGCCTGCCCTTGGCCCCTACACTTCTGGCTATATCACTTAATGTGGCATCAGTAGCTTTGTGCAATCAAATGTGGGGACTAATATACTAAAACCAAGTTTTCTTCTTTCCTGGATCACAGAGTTCAGTAAGGAAGACATTTAATAAACTGGGGGTGGGGGGTGTTGCATGAAATAGCCAAGGAGAGGGAAGAGGCATCAATTAAGCTAGTTGGGATACAGATGGGGGGGTGATTTGGAAGCTTTTTCAGAAGAGCTGAGTTTTGGAAGGAGGAGAGGAGGAATGATTATAAAGTGATGTAATTAATAAGTTTCTTATTCATATAAAATGTTTTATGTACAGGCATTTTTTTGCAATAACTCCATATATGTGTTCTCTAAAGTCCTGTTTTCTGCAAAATTGTGGGTTAAAAATAACAGGATTTATGAGGAATATGGGATCAGACAGGTCCTTCAAAATCAACAGCACTTTGTAACTAGAGATAGATAAAAGCAGTAATAATCCAATAACACACTGGCCTGGTAAAATCTGTGTGTGGGTCTGTGACCCAATATTGGTCTTTTGCAAGTTTAAAATCCTGGGGTTCATGCATGCCTCATTTCTAACAGTGACCAGTTTCATCAACATTAAACATATAATCCAGGTAAAGTTCTCTTCTTCGTTATTTTTCTTTCTTCCCCCCCCTTTTTTTCTTTGTCTTAGAGAAAGTGCGTGAGTGGGGGCAAGGGGCAGAGGCGGGGGGGGGGGGTGGTTGGAGAGAGAGAGAGAGAGAGAAAGAGAATCTTTGTTTTAATGTTTCTTTATTTTTTATAGAGAGAGAGCACAAGCACGAGTGGGGAAGGGGCAGAGAGAGAATCCCAGGCAGGCTCCACATTGTCAGCACAGAGACTGACTTGTGGCTCGAACCCATGAATCATGAGATCATGATCTGAGCTGAAATCAAGAGTCAGACCCTCAACCAACTGAGCCACTAGGCGCCCCTGTTTTTCTTACCAGGAGGAAATGTCTTTGTAGCTTCTTCATCTGTAATTGTAGCTTTCCCAAACAGGCTTAAAATAAACGTTGTGGTTTATGAAGTCACCAAACCAGCCACCGATTGTACTAAAGTCACTTCTATGGGATTTTAAGCTTTTGTCTTAAGATCTTCGTATATTTCTAAGACGTTTTTCTCTTAATGCTGAGAAAAGTTGTCCTTGACTGGGTGAAAAAAATGTACTCAGACAGAAGAAACAGTTCAACTTCTGGATTATCCAAACACTGTTCTCCTATTTCTCAATTAGATAGGAGCTAATGTGTGTTAAAGGAATAGGTGTTCTAACAGAAGAGATTGTAAATCATTTTAGAAAACAAAGGCATTGGACAATTGTTCATCCAAGTAAGTGGTGTTGTATTCACAGTAGGAAACTGGGCAGACGATACACTTTATGGCAAAGAATGTTCAAAACTATTGAAAATCTTCATTTGAAAGTGCTTTCAAAGGCTGCTATATGGGCTGACTTGTGTCCCCCTCCCCCGCCCCACATTTGTACATTGAAGCCCGAACCCCTGATGTGACTGTATTTGGAGACAGGGCTTTTAGGAGGTAAATAAGGTTAGGTGAGGTCATAAGAGTGGGGTGGAGCCCTGGTCCAAAAGGATTAGTGTCCTTATAAAAAGAGATGCCAGAGTGCTTTCTCTGCTGTGTGAGGACACAGAGACGGTGGCCGGCCATCTGTAAGGCAGGAACCTCACCAGAAACTGACCCAGCTGTCACCCTGATCTCAAATTTCCAGCCTCCAGAACCTGTGAGAAAATAATTCTACTGTTTAAGCCACCAAGTCTATGATATTTTGTTATGGAAGCCTGAACTGACCAACAAAGAGTACTTCATATAGCCTTTTCAATATCGTCAGGATAGCAAATCTGTCTGAAGAAGGCACATTTGACTTTTAGAATCTGCCAAATGTGGTTTGAAGCCAAGGCTCCTGAATAAAAATTGGTGAGCGAACAGAATAAGAACATTTTCCAAATTAAGACAGAGAAAAATGTAGTTGTGAGGTAAAAACATTACTTTTGACTTGTGGCCAGAGACTGGATTTGGGTGTAATTGCAGAAGTGAGCAAAGGCAACGTCATCACTCAGTACTTGTGCAGGCTTCCAGAGAGTTGCTTTGAAGGACAATGTTTACAAAATTATTTCTTTCTCCTTTGTAAAAGAATGAAGACATATTAATACTTAATATAGCAAATTCCAAAATTTTAGGAAATCATAAATAAATAGAAAAATAAAAGTTTGCTGTCATACCGTCCCCTAAAGATAACCACTGGGAAATATTTTTAGATTTCATTCCAGAACCTCCAGCCCCCAAATATTGACACATGCACATAGGCAAGCCCATATATTTGGGGCCGCATGGAATATGATGCTATGTATCCTGTCTTGTTTCCATTTAACATGATGTTATGAGCATTTCACAAGTAATTCAGTAGGCTCAAAAAACATAATTAGAAGTGTTTGTATAATATGAATATTATCTCTGATATGAATCTCATATGAATATCCCAATAATTTTTTAAAAACTATCTATTGGAGGACATTAAAAACTTCTCTTTTTGTTTTGTAGTTAAATCTTACAAATATGAACTTGTCCAAATGGATTTGAAACTTGCATGAGGACTTAAATTTCACTTCAGTTCTGGAAAGCTAAGTGGGCCAGTTCCCTTCGGTGGCAAAATTTTTAAAGAAATGAGAATATAGTAGGGACAGGGTCAAGAGTTGGAAAGTAATCGCCAGATAGACCATATTTTACATCACCATGGCAGACCCTTAATCCGATAATTGGCTCAAATATTCCCAATGTACCATAAATTTAATCAGAGTGGTCTAATGTCTCAGATCAATGTTTCCAACTTTTTGTAATAAACCACTTAATGTAAAATCTATAGCTCTATGAAACTTAATTATGAAGATTTTTCCCCTTTTTAATCAGTTAATCATAAAGCTCTCCTATATTTACACTTCAGCAAAAGAAAGACAAATGATCCACACCCTCGCATTTTTTCACACAGCTGAAGTTTTAGTTTTTATTGACGGAGCAACCACAGAATACAGGCCAGAGTTCACATGCAGCACCTATAACCAACTGAAGGAAAACAGACCAACCAGAATACTGTTTTCTCATACATGTTATTGTTCTATTTTGATAAAACTCTTCACAAAAAAAATTTTTTATGTGGTTTTTCCCATCATAAGCAATTTTACGCTTCAATCTTTTGGCAGATCTAGAAGGGAAGGATAGAAAAAATTGAGGAGGGTGTTTCCACAATCACATCCCACTCTTGGAGTGACTTCTTTGTTGTTGGGTTGAGTGACCATGGGCATGGGGATCCCAGGCCCAAGAGCTGGGTCTTCTGCCTGGTTTGTCTTCTAAAAATGGGACCTCCATCTTCAGCAGTGGAAAGCCCTTCTTGAAGGCCATGACAGTTTAGCAGATGCTCTGGTCCGGAAGTGGGGTTACCACAGGCCTTCCTTCCTCCCTATTTCCTTTCCCAGTTCTTTGGGAAGTAGGTCAGATGGGGGTTTTATTGGCTGAGTATGGACCCTACCACATACTCCAAAGAACAGGAACTAGAGACACAGGTCACTATTGTCCTGATGTTTCTTTCTCACCTGAGGCTCCAGGGCTCATCTGTTCTTCCCGGGACTATCTTAATAGTCTCCTAACTGGTTTCCTGACTCTGGCTTTTTTGTCCTTAGCGATCAGTTCTGTCTTTCCAAACTTTATATATTTAGTTCTCGATACCTGCAGGATTAAAATCCAATCCCTTAGCATGACATTTAAGGCCCTTTGAGATCTGGCTCCTCCTTGATCTCAGCCTCTCTGGCCCCACTGCTACCATGATTCAGCAGTATTGAGACAATGGTAGTTACCTGAATGGGTCTAGTTGTTGAAGGTTCTACAAGTAAGGCTTTGGGCAAGTTACTTTAGCTTCTCTGTGTGTTGGCTCATTTCAACATGGGGACTAGGCTAGAGTCTGCCTTCCAGCATTGCTGTGAGGATTAAATGAGATAATACCCAACAGGCTTGGATTAGAGCCTGGCACATGGCAAGATGCTCCGCATATTCTATTATTATTGCTGTTATTGTTGTTATTGTTGTTGTTATTCCTTCTTCCTGGACTCTAGCTCCTTCCTCTTTGATCTGATTCCTTCCCACCCTTAAAAATGGATCAAGTGTCTCTTCCTCTGTTCAGTGTTTCCTTGCTTCCGCTAAGTAGAGATCATTGCTTCTGTTGTCTTCTCCTACACTGAGAACCTACCCCTCACATCATCGTCAGGCCCCTTGCAGTTATTTGTTTGCATATTCATCTCTGTCACAAGACTGTGAGCTCATTGAGGACAAGACCATGTCTCAGTCATCTCGGCAGTCTTCACTTAGCACAGACCTTGGCCCGCAGTGGTCAAAAGTACTTGACTTCTGTGGAGTGAATTAGGATTAGTTCTCCATGGCTGCTTAGTCCCTTCCCAGGCTGGCACTTGTGTGTGAGGGTGGGTGCTGAGGTCAGCTGGATTTCAGGCACAGCCGTGTGAGGTGGTCTCTGTGCGTCTGGCCACAGAAAGACATCGCGTATGCGCGCAGCTGACTTCCCCATCCCCAGCAAGCACCTCTCAGCGAATTTCTATATGCTGCATTCAGCATAAGAGCCACACCACAGCACGCAAGGGGAACAGAGTCTGAGCCTATACCTTCCACCTGCCTGATGTACTGTCTCCAACGCACGCGAGTTGATCCTGCGCCAGTGGGAATATTTTCACAGAACTTTGAAATGAAGCTATAAGACAGACCTGGATGTAGAGGTGGGAAGGAACATTTGTTTTGTTTTCAAATATTGTACTTTCTTCATCTTATTGCCAACCAAAGTTGTCCATGCAGCAGTACCAGCCCTCCATAAATCTCCTAAATAGCTCTTATTTAAAATATGATATAATTCCAAACTGTCCATAAAGATGATTAGAATATAGCACGGGAATACCTTGCCACAGAGAAATCTGTTTAAAATCAGTTCAAACTGATTTTGAAAAATTGCAAGAAGGGGAAATATGCAAAGTAGGGAAAATGTGCTATAAGGAAAAAAAAAATGTGTGAGAGACTATCACTCCGTGAGAGAGCTGTAATCAGATTCCTCGGCTCTGTTGAGAGGACGATATTGGCACTTCAAAGTTTTTAAAAACGCTATTGAATTCTGAGGCTTACGGACAAGGTGCCAAGTCGATGATAAAGATTATTTGAGGGTCAAAAAAATGGAAATATTTGATAGGAGGACCCTCGAAGAAGTACCTCCACTATACTATAAAGTTTTTATAATGGTATTAAGACACATTTTTTTAACAACGTGGAATATACTAAAGAAATAATAGTGATCCAAAAATAAAGGCAATTACAAATTGTGTATACAGAATGATGTCAAGTATGGAAAATGCACAGTAAGAAATAGAGAATTGGTCATCCCATCCTTACATCCCATGCTTCTTACTAGGTTGTGGAATAATAATGCCCTTGTCCTCCTCCTGGCTTTTATCAACTTATAAAATTAAATGAAAACATTTATTATTAATTTTGGTAAAATCATCTTTGACTGACATTTAGAACTGAAGACTTGCCAGGAGCTATGTGCTCTTCTGGAATATTCCTTTGAGGGGCAGCAGAGATCTCAGGGGGAGTATGGACTCAGAAATGAGTGTCAGGTAGTCCAACCCTGTGGGAGGCATGTATTTGCAGCATTTCAGATAAATGGTTGTTGGGTCTTGGGACCAGAGCTGGGAAAACTTGAGTTTCCTGTTTCATGTGGGCATCTACTTCACCTCTATCCCAACATCCCACACCCGCTATGAGAGCCTTAAGGTTTGGGTCAGCTAGTGAAAACACGGAGGAGAAAATGGGCAAGTGTCAGTGAACAGGAAGAAGTTCAGGAGGGGCAGGAAGGAGTGCAGGGCAAGATGGGAGCCAACAGACCGACAGAGAGCCAACTGAGAGACGGATGGATGTGGGAGCCAATGAAAATGCATAACGGCTCCATTTGGCCTGGACTGGAGGTAAGGTGAAGGCTGGATACCGCTCTCTGAAGATCACTCTGAGATTTCTTGCTTGGAAGTAGATTGTTTTTCTGCCTTCCACTTCCTCCTCCTCCTCTTTCTTCTTCTAGAAAATGAGATGGACTTCCTTCCTAGTATGAATGGGAGGAAGGTACCTAGATTTCAGGAGGCTGATGGTGACACTGACATGTGAGACCATACTGAAAAGAAACCTTTAGGTAGATTTGTATACTATCTATGCCCATCTCCCCAGGCTTCCAAAGCCCCAGGCTAGGGTCCTCATGTTTCTAGGGAGGGATACCAAAGGGGAAAATAATTTCGCCCCACTTGTCAGAATATTTGCCGCGTTTCAGCCGACCCTTGTCTTCGACTTAGGAGAACTGGGCAAAAAATGCTTCTTATTCTACAAAGTTCGATGACCAGTGAGGGTGCTAAGGATCCTGGAAGATCAGATGATCCAGACAGGTGGTTATACGTGTCTCTGGTCCTTGAGAATTGTGGGGAACTTGGGGAAGTGACTCAACAGACAATTTTGGAGCCCCTATTACATTTTAGGTCCTATTCTAGACAATGGGAATAGACTAGTAAGTAGTGGTCATACAGTTTTTACTATAAGGAGTTGGTCTAATGAAATATCACTTTGTGGAAGATGACGGGGGAGAAAAGGTCATGATATTCTTTAAGTCATATTGCTCATAGTTGAACATGGGAGACAGGATAGTATATAAGGGAAAGAACATGAACCCTGGCATCAAATAGGCCAAGGTGTATTTATGGATCCCAACCTCAAAAGCAATGTAATCTTGAGCAAGTTATTTAATCTCTTTGGGTCTTGTTTCCCATTTTAAAATGGATTATTGAAAAACATCAAAAATAAACTTCTCTAGATAATGCTAAATAATTTTGCAAATGTGTGGCTTTCTATAGCTTCATATCTTCACTAATACTTGGTAATGCCAGACTTTTTGGTTACCTGCCAGAAACAAAGGTAAATCTTTGGAGGATGATAATATCAAACAGAGCCTCAAATTCCTCCACAATTTTTAATATATATTCTCACTATGAAACAAATGGATAATTTGACATTCAAGGAGACAAGAATTGAGCCAAGCCTCCAGAGACACGAGAGACAGAATCAAATAGATCTATGGTGGCCCCAGCTAGTGAAGGTATTCTAGACTTTGGAACAACTATATTTAACATACTTCAAGGAAGATGGAGGAAGAGAATTTAAAAGGATTTTATTTTATTTTAAATTTTTATGTATTTATTTTGAGAGTAAGAGAGGGAGAGAGCAGGGCAGGGACAGAGAGAGGGGTGGGGAGAGAGGAATTCTAAGCAGGCTCTGTGCTGTCAGTACAGAGCCCGAAGTGGGACATGATCTCACAACCATAAGGCCATGACCTGAGCTGAAATCAGGAGTCAGACACTTAACCGACTGAGCCACCCAGTTACCCCTAACAGTATTTAAAAAATCACTGAAAAGAAATTGTAGAGTTGAAAAATACAACTAAAAGGGAAATGGATTGCACACTTAAAAATGGTTAAATTTATGTTATGTATATTTTTACCATGCAAAGGAGAGAGCAGTGGATGGGTTTAGCAGAAAATCAGACATTAATCAATGATAAGGTGCAAGAAAGATTGGAAGAAAGTATTCAGACTGAAACACTGAAGGGAATGAAAAGCTAGAGGAGTGTAGAAATTATGCAGGGTGTGGTGAGAAGGCCTAATATAAGTGAAATTGGAGTCCCAGGAAGAGAGGAGAGAGGATATGGTAAGAGCCAATATGAAGAAATAGTGGCCAAGAATTTTCCAAAATTGATGAAAGATAATACTAATTCAGGAAGAGCTGTGAACCTCAAAGGATGAATATCCTTTGTGTATCAGACACAAACTGGTGAAACCAAAGACAAAGAGATAATCTTAGAAACATCCAGAGGGGAAAAAGAAGACATTGCTCGTACCTTCTCAACAGAAACAATGAAGTCATAAGACAGTGGAATGTCAACTTAAAATGATGAAAAGAAATAAGTGCCAACCTAGAATTCTATATTCCATTAAATATCTTTTGGAAATGAAGACAAGGTAAACATTTTTTAGCAAATGAAAACTAAGATAATTTGTCACCAGTAGGAAGACAGTAGAAGATTCTAAAAGTGGGTTATCAGACGGGACTAAAATGATCCCAGATGAAAGCATACACATGCACACCACACTGAAGAAAAGAGGTGGGGCGCCTGGGTGGCTCAGTCAGTTAGGCGGCCAACTTCGGCTCAGGTCATGATCTCACGGTCTGTGAGTTTGAGCCCCGCGTCAGGCTCTATGCTGACAGCTCAGAGCCTGGAGCCTGTTTCAGATTCTGTGTCTCCCTCTCTCTGACCCTCCCCCGTTCATGCTCTGACTCTCTCTGTCTCAAAAATAAATAAACATTAAAAAAAATTAAAAAAAAAAAGAAAAGAGGAAAGGAAATATATGTGAGCAAACTTCAATGAATATTGATTGTCTGAAACAAAACATGGTAATGCTGTGTGGCTAGTAGAGGGCTGTGCCTTCTGCTGAACAGCCATGTTGGCAAGGACAAGAACACCTGCTTCTCTTCGACTCCTGACTCGAGCCTTCCTGTGGGCATGATTTCTCTAGCAGGAGTTACCTCCTGTCCACTCAGAGATGTTCGTGCCCATCTGAAAACTGAGAGGAAGGCAGGGGGCAAACCATACCTGTCCCAGCCAGGCTGCCTCTCATGGCTGATGTTGCTTTCTGCCTGTATGGCCGGCATACACCCTGGTGACTTTCTGTCTCTCAGACCTTTGGCTTCTCTCAGATCTCTAGTTATGCTGAAAATCGGTCTCTGGCTATCTGGTCTCAGCCCCTGACACCACTTCCCTTCTCCTTCCTCTAGAGGTGACCAACAGAGCCCTGAGGTTACACAACTCCAGGGGGGATTTCCAACAGAACTTTTGTGAAAGGCATTATTGGCAGATCTTTACATATAATAAAGTGTTAATGGTGCGTTCTGGACTTGGGCAAGTCAGTGCTGTTGTTACAGCCATTGTACTTGAAAGTGGGAAGTTTGTTGAAGCCTGAAGTGCAAGTCAGTTGAGAATTTTTTCTTGTCCTACATTTTTAGTTTGGTCTATTGTTTTGATGGGGCCAGTGTCTCCTCCCTCCTTCTTGTAATAACCCGCCTTCTGGTCTTTTTGGGGCTTCTCATCATAGAACCCATTCTTCTGGCCAGAGTGGTAGGCAACTGACTTGCTCGGTCACTCATAGTTCCCACTGGAGATGGCCATGTGACCCAGGACAGGCCAATCAGAGCCCTTCTCTGGGATTCTCTATGCACACACTGGCAGAAAGATGTTCTCTTTTTTGCTGTGACTTTGTTAATCTGGGGCTCTGAGCCTAAAACTGCCTATGGCTAAGCCCTGCAGTTCTATACACCTTAAGGACTAGGAAGGACCTGGCCGAGTGTTGGGAAGAGAGAGACACAGAGATAGAGATAGAGAGAGGCAGGGACAGAGATGCAGAAGAGACAGAGAGTTAGAGACAGAGAGACACACACAATACAACTATATTATTACATAGAATACAACTATATTATTATACTTATAAATAAACCTTTACATGCTTGGTTTTGCTTCAGACAGTTTTCCTTGAATTTTTAATCTCTTGCAGAACACCCCTGAAAGCAATAAAATCTTGGTACCTTAGGCATTTCTTACACAAGGGCTCCGACAGTAACCACAACACGCACATTACTTCATAAGCCCATGAAATGTGGGGCTGCAGAGCTGGGGCAAGGTCTCTGGCAAGTGATTTTAAATCAACTTAAAGTAGCATATGTGAAACAACAGCCAGCACGCGCGCCCAGCCAGCCCCTGCTGAGAGCACCGGTGGAAGCTAGCCTCTGCAGATGTACCCGGAGCATTCCAACCAATGGGGCTGTAATCTCCACCCTGACTCTCCCTGAGCTTAAAGGCCAGCATCCTTACTACCCTGGGACCTGCCAAACATTTTCCGAGAGGACAAGGCAAGACAAAACGTCTCTCGTTTTTGTTGTCGGCTACAATGAATGGAGAACTGACTGTTCCCACACTGCCGAGGGTATCCGGGCCGACGCACCGGTTGCCATGGTGCCCGAGTGCACTCTGCCGTTGTTGAAATCTCTGCACCTGTACCTGTAAAATACCACTGAAGGGAAGCTTCTTTTCGTGATTAAGGTAGTCAGTCATGCATTAACAGCACAGGAGAGCATTCTGCTGACCTGGAACGTGACGTCTCTGCAGGTCAAATAGGAGCACTTCACTGGTGTACAGGAGCAGATAGTTCAATGTCATTTAAAAGCATGTACTGAGAAGCAGTGGGTGTCAGATCCCTGCGGGAGTGCAGGGACTATAGACATCTTGCCCTGCGGACAGGGAGGCCAGACAGCAGTAGCTGAAAGGTTGGCATGGAAATAGAGTGAATCATAAAGAGCACAGCTTTGCTGGTGTTTGAAAGGCACCAGAGGAGAGAGAAAATGACTTGTGGAAATTTCAGTGTTTGTTGTTGCCATGTGGAGTGCCAGGATGGTCAGGGTGGCGATCAGACAGTGCCTATCTGGGTCTCTTCCTTCCCGGTCCCTTTATGGTCACCCTGGTCCAGGACCCAATTACCAACTTTTCCTGGATATTGCAGTTGACCCTGGAGTCAAGTGTCTTCCCTGAACTACACTCCATCTAGTGGGGGCGGAGGGGGTGGGCAGTGTCGTTCTATGGCTTGGCCGGGATGCTCCCCTGCTAAGACAACTTCAGTGGGTCCATTCTGCCTTCGACACAGTATCCAAGGTTCTCCATGACTGCTCGTGATTTGACTTTCCAGCTTGGTCTCCTAGCCCTCTACTTTATACACTTAGGTTTGGCAAGGTAAAAGCAGGCACTTACCTGCGATATCCACACCCCCCCCCCCCCCCATATCCTTGAAAGCTGGAATCCTCTAAGACACAAATCATTGGCAATTCTTTCATGGGTTCTTCTGTCTTCCCCTGAGTGAATGGTGATATCTCCCTTTCCCAATTCCCTTTTTGCAAGGTGCTTGTCAGTTATCTTAAATTATAATTATTTTATAATTATTTGTGAGCATCTTGAGGGCAAGACCACACTTATTTGTCTTTGTATCATGCATACATTTCAACATAGTTCCTGATTTTAGGTGTTCAATTACTGTTTGTGATGAGTAAGTGAATAAATGGATGAACGCATACACAGGTATAAATTGCTGTGGGATGTTTCAAACTGTGTCTAGCCATGACTCAGACAAATATAAAATGTACACATGTCAAAGGTTTTATTCAATTCATGAATTAACGAGGAGACCATTCAGATGTCACAACTGATTCAAAGATGAATTCTAAGGATCACGTGCACATAGAAAATAATGTGAGAAGAATTTACAAATAGATGCAAAACTGGCTTGTGGAGGGTGATGGAGGGACAGGGAACTGTCATGGGAACTAGCATGTTCTGTGGACAAGAAATATTGTGAAATCTTTGACAACCAATAGTGTTGTAGAATAGTTCAAAAACAGTGAAAAGTGCACAGATGCCATAGAATCAGATAACCCAGAGGGTGTACTTAGACAACAGGGAATTTTCTACTGAAGGTACCCAGCAATTTCTTTGGTCTGCTTGCAAGTTTTCACATTTTTTTCTATAATACATTTTATTCAAAAAGAGCTCCAAGCATGTCTTCCAAATGTGAGGTAGTTATGGTGTCCTGGTAACCAACAGAGCATGTCATCCCCTCTCTGGCTTTCTTCTTCTTCTTCTTCTTTTTTTTAATATTTACTTATTTTTGAGAGAGAGAGAGAGTCAGAGCATGAGTGGGAGAAAGGCAGAGAAAAAAGGAGACACAGAATCCAGAGCAGGCTCCAGGCTCTGAGCTGTCAGCACAGAGTCCGACATGGGGATCGAACTCATGAGCTGTGAGATCATGACTTGAGCCGAAGTCTGACGCTTAACCAATTGAGCCACCCAGGCGCCCCTGGCTTTCTTGTTCTTGAATACTTTTAGTTTATTTTCCTTAGATGGCCATTTGTTTAGATAGTGGATAATAATAATAGTAATAAAATAATAATAATATTCTAAGTGCTTCAGTGACACATTTGACCTTCACAACAACCCTATGAGGGAGGTGCTAAGAGTCTCTCCACTTTAAGATGAGGATCTGAGTCTCAGAGTGACAAAATAACTTCTCTGAAGTCTACAGAGCCAGTGAGGGACAGAGCTGGAATTTAGACCCAGAGTATTTGAGTCCAAAGTCCTTATTTATAGGCAGTTGGCTGGTAAGACTGTCCAAGAACTGCGGGAGAGAATGATAACTTACTCCAGTGTGAGGGGCAGGCTTGGGCTATTTCTTAAGTAAATCTTGTATGCACTCCAATCTGGATGTGTACTCTTAATTATTTCTGAAATACTAGACAAATCATTCTGGTCTTAAGACACCTCTGGAGCTGCACCTGGGTGGCTCAGTCGGTTAAGCATCTGACTCTTGATTTCAGTTCGGGTCATGATCTCACAGTTCATGGGTTCGAGCTCCATGCGGCTCGGAGCCTACTTGGGATTTTGTCTCTCCCTCTCTTTCTGCCTCTCCCTCACTCACACTTTCTTTCTCAAAATAAACATTAAAAAAAAAAAAGATTCTCTCTCTCCCTCTCTCTCTCTCTGCCTCTCTCTCCCCCTCCCTCCCTCTACCTCTCTCCCCTGCTTGCACACACTCTTTCTTAAAATCAAAAACAAACATACCTCTGGATGAAAGCTTTCGCCAATTAAAATATGTTTAACATAAACACCTCGAATTGCAGAATCACTGCAAACTGCCCTAGTGCCTACAGGATTCTTCCAGGTTACTCCCCACCCCTGCAGGTTACAATTGGATGGTGGAGTTAGTACAAAATGAGGGTGCAAGTAAGTTATTCTCATAAAGTTAAATGAGCTCATTTGTTAATTTATTCAACCATCAAACATACTTGGAACACTTGCTGTGTGACCCTTCTAATTAGAGTTGTAAATGCTGTATTTGCCCTAAAACAAGAGGGTTTTAAAATTATTATTATGTTTTTTAATTTTGTAATGTTTATTTATTTTTGAAAGAGAGAGACAAAGTGTGAGCGGGGGAGGGGCAGAGAGAGAGGGAGACACAGAATCCGAAGCAGGCTCCAGGTTCTGAGCTGTCAGCACACAGCCTGATGCGGGGCTTGAACTTGTGAACCATGAGATCATGACCTGAGCTGAAGTCAGATGCTTAACCAACTGAGCCACCCAGGGACCCCAAATTTTATTATTATTTTTAAATTTTATTTATTTATTTTGAGAGAGAGAGAGAAAGTGAGTGGGGAAGGGCCAAAGAGAGGAAGAGAGAGGATCCCAAACAGCTCTGCACTCTCAGTGCAGAGCCTGATGCGGGGTTCCAACTCACGAATTGTGAGATCATGACCTAAGCTAAAGTCAGACTCTTTTTTTCTAATTTTTTTTTTTTAACATTTATTTATTTTTGAGACAAAGAGAGACAGAGCATGAACAGGGGAGGATCAGAGAGAGAGGGAGACACAGAATCCGAAACAGGCTCCAGGCTCTGAGCTGTCAGCCCAGAGCCCGACGCGGGGCTCGAACTCACGGACCACGAGATTGTGACCTGAGCCGAAGTCGGCCGCTCAACCGACTGAGCCACCCAGGTGCCCCTAAAGTCAGACTGTTAACTGAGCCACCCAGATGCCCCTAAAACTATAGGGTTTTAACAGTAGTCTTAACCATTCCATCCTTTTTAGTTTCTGACAGTGAGTGCTTTGGGATTGTAATTCGATGAGGACATGGGGAAGAAAAGACCTTGACATGGCTTTAGGTGACATTTCGATAGTGTCTGAGAGTGTCATGATTCAGCAACGAACATCTCTGGGTGAGTGAGGAAACCTGATAGGATCTACCTGAACAGCAAGCATCCAGCCCCCCCACGCCATACACAGGTGGAGCCTGGACCTTTCTGTGTTGCTCTGTCTTCCACAGCGTTTGCAGTGGATCTGAAAAGCTTGGAGGAGACTCAGGGAACAGAGCTGCAAACCTAATCAAAGTCTTGCTTAATCTTAAAATGTTAAGGCTGAAAATCAAACTAAGAGAAATAGGATTATTCATGAATGAAGAGAGATTTCTGTGGCTGCCTTCAAATCTATGAAAAGTAATTATAAAAAACAGAGAGTGACCAACTTCTCTTAGTGCATATTGAATATATGAAAAGAAATAGGTGAAGACATAAAAATTGCTGAATTGTGAGTGCTGATAAATACTGGGATTGGTCAATGAAAGAAGTTAAGCGACGTCATCTCACGGGCATTAGAAAAGCAGATGGCACATCTCTAGCACACATGTGTATCTCTGCCTGAGGGTCAGAGGGCTGATGAAATTATTCCTAAATTCTTAGGTAGAGACAAATTCTATGAATCTTGCCTGGAATCTTCCCTTGAGATTACAGTTTGCTGTAGGCAAATGTGGACCTGACTCTAATGTGAGAAGATTAGGCTTACCTTTCTTAAAAATAGTTTTTAATGTTTTTATTTACTTTTGAGAAAGAGAGAGAGAGACAGAGAGACAGAGTGTCTCCCTGCAGGGAGGGGCAGAGAGAGATGGAGACACAGAATCTGAAGCAGGCTCCAGACTCTGTGCTGTCAGTAGAGTCTGATGCGGGGCTTGAACCCATGAACCGTGGGATCATGACCTGAGCCAAAGTCGGATGCTTAACTGACTAAACCACTCAGGCGCCCCTAACTAGGCTTATCTTTGATTTTCCTGCAGCTGCTTTCTCCAAAATCCATCTGAAGATACACTTCTAATATCTGTTTAGTCTTTAGTTTGTATGAAGACACCGGCTAAATCCCTGATTCATAGGCAGGTTTTCATCTATGTCTTCTCTTTCTTACTGTGCCTTTTCTTTTCTTTCTTTCTTTTTTTTTTTTTTCAACGTTTTTTATTCACCTTTGGGACAGAGAGAGACAGAGCATGAACGGGGGAAGGGCAGAGAGAGAGGGAGACACAGAATCGGAAACAGGCTCCAGGCTCCGAGCCATCAGCCTGGAGTCTGAAGCAGGCTCCAGACTCTGTGCTGTCAGTAGAGTCTGATGCGGGGCTCGAACCCACGGACCGCGAGATCGTGACCTGGCTGAAGTCGGACGCTTAACCGACTGCGCCACCCAGGCGCCCCGTTGTGCCTTTTCTTTATAGCAAATTACTCATCTCTTCTGGGCCTCAGTTTCTTATCTGTAAAATGGGGAGAGTATCCCTTCCCTCAAGGGATTTTGTTGTGAAAAAGAAATCTACCAGTGTGTGAGGAGAACCTTAGAGGTCCCCACACATTGTAATAAATAAATAATGTAACGTTGCCAAGTATTACTGTTTGCTTTACATATAATAATAATTAGAATACAGTATATCGAAAGTAACAATGCTCCTTAAGGGATCATGTTATAATTTATATAATATTAAATATTATCCTCTTTACAATATAGACTCATATACACAGCTTCTGCCCTGAAGGGCTCTTTTTCTATAAAGATGCAGTAGTACAAAAATTCACATGCACACACATGTGTGCACACACACACACACACACCACATGTTCTCATCGAACTCCCATGTGAAGGTCTTTTTGTGGCAGACGGTTGCTAATGTATTTTGGTGGTTAAGGATGGGCTCACTAACTTCCCCTCCAGCCGTCATGGCACTCACTGCCACTACAGCAATGCTAGAAGAAATCGGGGGAGTGGACCAATGTTTAGAAAGCCAGTAAAAAGAGGGGCGTGTGGGTGGCCCAGTCGGTTGAGCTTCTGACTTCGGCTCAGGTCCTGATCTCACGATTCACGAGTTTGAGCCCCGCGTTGGGCTCTGTGCTGACAGCTCAGAGCCTGGAGCCTGCTTCTGATTCTGCGTCTCCCTTTCTCTGCCCCTCCCCAGCTCTCTCTCTCTCTCTCTCTCTCTCTCTCTCTCTCTCTCAAAAATAAAGAAAAACATTTTTAAAAAGCCAGGAGGGTGAAATGAGGGAAGAAAATGCAAAGACACATCATCCTTTTCTCCATCCCTGACCCTCTTCTCTGTGTCTGAATCTGAAGGTGGGGCGGTCGGCAGAACAAAATGGCAAAACACCAAGGACCACCACGCCATGCACCCCGTTTCCAAGTGAGCAGAGGGGAAAAAAAAATGGACATATGGTGAACCTCCTCTCATTGCATGGTGTGAAGATGTGAGGAGCAGGGGCAGGAGACAGAGAGGGAGAGGGAGAGAGGGAAGGAATGGGCCTGAGCCCAGATTTGCTCTGCTTCTTAGGTTCCCCGCCTCCAGTGGGGAGAAAGGTGCGGGCTTTGGAGAAAATGTGAATTTCTGGCTTGAGTAAGCCTAACGTAATTTTGGATTTCTAATCCTGCTCGCCTAACAGGAACCAAACTCTCTGGCGATTGGATTTCTAGAAGAACATTTGTAGAATGAATGGCACAGCCCGAGGCCTGGGCCAGTATAGTAAGTGATGCCTTTGGAACTTGTTTGCGGAGAGGTCTCAGCTCGTTAGGGTGTGCACACGAAACCTCCCTTCTCAGCTTAATCTTTGCCAATAAACTTCAGCCCAAAGATAGTATTCTATTGGGTAATGAGTCCTGTGATAATATGGTAGCTGGATTTCTAACTCTCTGTTCACAACAGAGAGAACAGCCTAATTCTGGGATTTTGGACAGACTCTTGTTCACTCTAAGACATCCAGCCTCCAAACTGCCTTGCTCCTGTCATCTTAGAAGGGGTTAGTTTGTCTGTGGCGCTCACAGGAAAGATGGTTCTCAGCCCTGGCTGCAACTGGGAGCTTTTGAATTTCTCCCATTCTGAGAGATTCGGGGCTGGGGCTTGAGTGGTAGTAGTTTTTCCTAGAGTCCAGGTGATTCTAGTGTGCAGCACAGGCTGGCACTAGACAGCTGGACAGCCGTTAGCATGGGGATGGGGCAGGGGCCGTATGTCGTGCTGGTCAACCCAACTTCTCCTTAGTTCCTCCAAGGTATATGGTAGGAGAGTGGAAGGGGAAGGGCGGGTGGTCCTTATTTAACTGGAAGTGGTGTGGACTTCTTCTTGGTTGGTTGCTGTGATTTCTCCCGCTCATGGGGCCTGGTCCTCTGTCTGGCAGGCATCCGTAGGCTGGTTCTGTCCTGAGGCACAGGTGTGGTCAGGTTCTGCAGGGCTGGGCAAGATGGTGGAAGCCCAGGTATCTTCTAGAGTACCTGCTTGACTGAAGGGAAACTCATAAAACACATTCCTGACACGCAGAAGGTGGGAATGCAGAAGGTACCCCAGTAACTGTTCCCTCCACATCCCCCATATCTGCCCCTCTAATTCTCCTTTTTCCTGTTCAGGTGTCAGACCAGTACCTGTGCCGGCTGAACTTATATCTTTATTAAGGTTCATCCAGAGAAATGGAACCAGTAGAATGTGTAGAAAATTATATCTTATGTATGTTATATAATCATATATTTAAATATTTAGTTATATATTTAAATTATATGTTTATATGTAAGATGTATGTATATAATTATATATTTGTTTTAGATATATGGAAAGAGAGAGAGGGGGGGTGAGGAGGAGAGAGGGATTTGGAGAGAGAGATATATTTTAAGGAATTGGTTTATGTGATTGTGGAGGCTGGCAAGTCTGAAATGTGTAGGGCAGACTAGCAGGTTGGAGAGCCAGGAAAGATGTGATGTTGTCATCTGAAGGCCATCTGGAGGCAGAATTCCTTCCTGTTCAGGGATCCTCAATCTGTTTCCTTAATGCCTTCAACTGATTAGATAAGGCCCACCCACATTATGGAGGGTAATCTGCTTTTTTCAAAGTCAACTGATTTAAATGTCAATTGCATCTAAACCTTCACAGCAGCATCCATGGTGTTTGTCTAAACAACTGGATACCACAGTCTTGCCATGTTGACACAG